>NC_133456.1:17737003-18987003 GCF_048565385.1 Saimiri boliviensis
GATGTATAGGTTGTGAAGATTTTCTCCCATTCCGTGGGTTCCTTGCTGACTGTTCCTTACTCTGCTGACTGTTCCTTTTGCTGTGCAAAGCTCTTTAGTTTAATTAGGTCCCAGCTATTTATTTTCGTTTTTATTGCATTTGCTTTTGGGTTCGCGGTCATGAAATCCTTGCCTAAGCAATGTCTAGAAGGGTTTTTCCAATGCTATCTTCTAGAATTTTTATAGTTTCAGGTTTTAGGTTTAAGTCCTTAATCCATCTTGAGTTGATTTTTGTATAAGGTGAGAGATGATAATCCAGTTTAATTCTCCTGCTAATGTGGCTAGCCAATTACCCCAACACCGTTTGTTGAAAAGGGTGTCCTTTCCTGACTTTATGGTTTTGTTTGCTTTGTCAAAGATAAATTGGCTGTAAGTATTTGGGTTTATTTCTGGGTTCTCTATTCTGTTCCACTGATCTATGTGCCTGTTTTTGTACAAGTACCACACTGTTTCGGTGACCATGGCCTTATAGTATAGATTGAAATCAGGTAGTGTGATGCCTCCAGATTTGTTCTTTTTGCTTAGTCTTGCTTTGGCTACATGGGCTCTTCTTTGGTTCCATATGAATTTTGGAAATTTTTTTTCTAATTCTTTGAAAAATGATGGTGGTATTTTGATGGGGCTTGCATTGAATTTGTAGGCAGTATGGTCATTTTCACGATATTGATTCCACGCATCCATGAGCATGGGATGTGTTTCCATTTGTTTGTGTCATCTCTGATTTCTTTCAGCAGTGTTTTGGAGTTTTCCTTGTAGAGGTCTTTCAACTCCTTGGCTAGGTATATTCCTTTTTTTTTTTTCTTCTTTTTTTTTTTTTTGCAGCTATTGTAAAAGGGGTTGAGTTCTTGATTTGATTCTCTGCTTGGTCACTGTTGATGTATAGAGCTACTGATTTGTGTACATTAATCTTGTGTCTAGAAACTTTGCTGAATTCTTTAATCAGTGCTAGGAGCTTTCTGGAGGAGTCCTTAGGGTTTTCAAGATAAACAATCATCTTGTTAGCAAATAATGACAGTTTAACTTCCTCTTTACCAATTTGGATGCCATTTATTTATTTATTTATTTATTTATTTATTTCTCTTGTCTGATTGCTCTGGCTAGGACTTCCAGTAGTACATTGAAGAGGAGTGGTGAGAGTGGGCATCCTCATCTTGTTCCAGTTCTCAGAGGGAATGTTTTCAACTTTTCCACATCAGTATTACGTTGGCTGTGGGTTTGTCATAGATGGCTTTTATTACCTTAAAGTGTGTTCCTTGTATGCCAAATTTGCTGAGAGTTTTAATCATAAAGCCATACTGGATTTTGTCAAATGCTTTTTCTGTATCTATTGAAGCAATCATTTGATTTTTGTTTTTAATTCTGTTTATGTGGTGTATCACATTTATTTACTTGCATGTGTTAAACCATCCCTGCATCTCTGGTGTGAAACCCACTTGATCATGGTGGATTATCTTTTTGAAATGTTGTTGGATTTGGTTAGCAAGTATTTTGTTAAGGATTTTAGCATCTATGTTCAAGGATATCAGTCTGTAGTTTTCTTTTTTGGTTATGTCCTTTCCTGGTTTTGGGATTAGGGTGATGCTAGCTTCATAGAATGAATTAGGGAGGGTTCCTTCTTTATCTTGTGGAATAGTGTCAAAAGGATTGGTATCAATTCTTCTTCGAATGTCTGATAGAATTCTGCTGTGAATCCATCTGGTCCTGGACATTTTTTTGTTGGTAATTTTTAAATTACCATTTCAATCTGGCTGCTTGTTATTGTTTTTTTTGGTATACCCAATTCTTCCTGATTTAAGCTAGGAGGGTTGTATTTTTCCAGGAATTTATCCATCTTTTCTAGGTTTTCGAGTTTATGTGTGTAAAGATGGTCATAGCAGCCTTGAATGATCTTTTGTATTTTAGTGGTTTCAGTTGTAATACCTTGTGTTTCATTTCTTAGTGAAGTTATTTGGATTTTTTTTCTTCTTTTCTTAATTAATCTTGCCAATGGTCTATAAATTTTATTTATCTTTTCAAAGAACTAGCTTTTTGTTTCATTTATCTTTTGTTAACTTTTGGTTTCCAGTTTCATTTAGCTCTGCTCTGATCTTGGTTATTTCCTTTCTTCTGCTGGATTTGGGTTTGGTTTGTTCTTGTTTCTCTAGTTCCTTGAGGAGTGACCTTAGATGTCAGTTTGTGCTTTTTCAGTCTTTTTTATTTAAGCATTTAGGGCCATGTACTTTCCTCTTACCACTGCCTTTGCTGTATCCCAGAGGTCTTAATAGGTTGTGTTATTACTGTCATTCAGTTCTAAGAATTTTGTAATTTTCACCTTGATTTCATTTTTGGCCCAACACTCATTCAGGAGCAGGTTATTTAATTTCCATGTGTTTGCATGGTTCTGAAGGTCCCTTTTGGAGTTCATTTCCAGTTTTATTCCACTGTGGTCTGAGAGAGTACTTGATATAATTTCAATTTTCTTAAATGTATTGAGGTTCATTTTATGGTCTATCTTGGAGTAAGTTCCATGAGGTGTCTAATAGAATGCATATTCTCCAGTTGTTGGATGAAGTGTTCTGTATATATCTGTTAAGTCCATTTGTTCCAAGGTATAGTTTAAATTCATTGTTTGTTGATTTTCTGTCTTGATGATCTATCTAGTGCTGTCAGTGGAGTATGGAAGTCCCCCACTATTTTTGTGTGGCTATCTATCTCATTTTTAGGTCTACTAGTAATTATTTTATAAATTTGAGAGCCCCAGTGTTAGGTGCATATATGTTTAGAATTGTGATATTTTCCTGTTGGACAGGGAAAATAGGTTATATAATGGTATAATGTCCCTCTTTGTATCTTTTAACTGCTGTTGCTTTGAAGTATGCTTTGCCTGATACAAAAATAGCTATCCCTGCTTGCTTTTGGTGTCTATTTACATGAAATGCCCTTTTCCACCC
This sequence comes from Saimiri boliviensis, assembly GCF_048565385.1. Classification (NCBI taxonomy): domain Eukaryota; kingdom Metazoa; phylum Chordata; class Mammalia; order Primates; family Cebidae; genus Saimiri; species Saimiri boliviensis. The sequence goes on from NC_133456.1 coordinate 17,739,973, forward strand.
CTTTACTTTAAGGTTATGTGAGTCTTTACCTACTAGGTAAGTCTCCTGAAGGCAGCAGATGGTTGGTGAGTTTTTATCCATTCTGCAATTCCGTATCAATGTTAGTGTTGAAATGTGAAATACAATTGCATTCATCATGCTCTTTGTTGTCTACGTACTTTGGTTTTTTTGTTTTTTGTTTTTGCTTTTTAACTCACATTTTTGTTGTATAGGTCCTGTGTGATTTATCCTTTAAAGAGGTTCTGTTTTGATGTGTTTCCAGGATTTGTTTCAAGATTTAAAGCTCCTTTTAGCAGTTCTTGTAGTGGTGGCTTGGTAATGGCGAATTCTGTCAACATTTGTTTGTCTGAAAAGACCATATCTTTCCCTCATGTAAGATGCTTAGTATTGCTGGATACAAAATTCTTGACTGATGATTGTTTTGTTTGAGGAGGCTGAAGGTAGGGCCCCAATCCCTTCTAGCTTGTAGTGTTTATGCTGAGAAATCTGCTGTTAATCTAATAGGTTTTTCCTTATAGGTTACCTGATGCTTCTGTCTCACAGCTCTTAAGATTCTTTCTGTCTTCTTAACTTTGGATAACTTGATGACAATGTACCTAGGTGAAGATCTTTCTGAGGTGAATTCCTGGGTGTTCTTTGTGCTTCTCATATTTGGATGTCTAGGTCTCTAACAAGGCCAGGGAAGTTTTCCTTGGTTATTCCCCCAAATATGTTTTAAAGCTTTTAGAATTCTCTTCTTTCTCAGCAACACTGATTATTCTTAGGCTTGGTCGTTTAACATAATTCCTGACTTCTTGGAAGCTTTGTTTGCATTTTCATATTCTTTTTTTCTTTGTCTTTGTTGAGTTGGGTTAATTTGAAGACCTTTTCTTCAAGCCCTGAATTTCTTTCTTCTACTTGTTCAATTCTATTGTTAAAACTTTCCAGAGCACACCAGATTTGCATCCTCCCCTGAGTTCTGGCCAGGAGGCTTTTCAACTCGTTCAAATTGTTAACAAAGTTCAGCTAGAGATTTGCTTTTGCCTGTGTGGTTTTACCCTCTGCTTCTCTCTCATTGGATCCCTGTGGTGCCAGGCAGGAATGGCCTGCTAGGGGACCTAGCCATCTCCCAGGGCCTTTCTACTATTTCCTCTACCCCTGTATTTTGCTCAGCTTTCCAAACTGACTCAGCTCCAGGTAAAGTCAGAAACTTCTCCCACAAACAGACCCTCTGTTTCCTCCCTAATTAGCTTAATAACTAACCTCCTGAATTATTCTTCAGGTAAATAAGTGATTTCTTCTTGGTTTGGAATCATTGCTGGTGAACAAGTGTGATTTTTGGGGCAGTGTTGAAGAGCCTTGTTTTGTCATGTTACTAGGGTTGGTTTTCTGGTTCCTTCTCATTTGGGTAGGCTCTGTCAGAGGAAAGGTCTAGGGATGAAGGGTGTTCAGATTCTTTTGTCTCTTCCTAATGTATGAGAGTTTCAATTTCTCTGTATCCTCACCAATACTTTTTATTATCTGCCTTTTTTTATTATACCCATCCTAGTAGGTATGAAGTGATATCTTATTGTGATTTTTATCAACATTTCCCTAATGACTAATGATGTTGAGTATCTTTTCATGTGCTTATTGGCCATTTATATATCTTATTTGGAGAAATGTCTATTCAGAGATCCTTTGTCCATTTAAAAATTGGGTTGTCTTTTTGTTGTTGAGTTGCAAGAGTTCTTTATATAGTCTGGATACAAGTTCCTTGTCAGGTATATACTTTGCAAAATTTTTTGCCTGTTCTGTGGGTTGTGTTTCAATTTTCTTGATGGTGTCTTTTGAAGTACAAGCATTTTTGTTTCGATATAGTCCAATTTGCTTATTTTTTCTTTTGTTGCTTATGCTTTTAGTGTCATATCTAAGAAACCACTGCTGAATCCAAGGTCATGAAGATTTAATCTTATGTTTTGTCCTAAGAGTTTTATAGTTTTACCTCTTATATATATAGGATCCATTTTGAGTTAAATTTTCTATGTGAGTTAAGATAGGGGTCCAAATTCATTCTTTTGCATATGGATATCCAGTTGTCCCAGCACCATTTGTTGAAAAGACTATTCTTTTCCCATTTAATTGTCCTGCATTTCTGCCTCACTGATGCCAGGTGGGAGTGGAGGTTCAATTCCTTACTCAACAGGGGAATGGGATGAAGGGAGAAGGGAGAGGATTAAGGCTAGTAGTATGGAAAAATCAATTGGCCATAATGTAAGAACTTTTATTTCTTGGATTCAATTCCATGGATCTATATGTCTCTTATGACAGTACTACACAATCTTAATTACTATAACACTGTAGTATGTTTTGAAATTAGAAACTTTGTTCTTTTTCAAGATTGTTTTGGCTATTTTGGGTCCCTTGTATTTCCATGTGAATTTAAAAATAAGCCTGTCAATTTCTGCACATAGCGCAACTTGAATTTTGATAAGGATTATGTTGAATCTGTGTATCAATTCAGGCAGTATTATTAACAATACATAATACATCTTCTGAGTCCATGAACATGGGAAGTCTCTCTATTTATTTAGATTTTTTTTAATTTCTTTCAACAATCTTTTGCAGTTTTTAGAATGCAAGGCTTACACTTTTTTGTTAAATTTATTCCTAAGTACAGACGGTCCCCAACTTATGATGGTTCAACTTACAATTTTTTGACTTTACGATGGTGTGAAAGCAATATGCATTTACTAGAAACTGTACTTCTCTCATGATGCTGGGCACCCCCCAGTCAGCCACACATTTTTGACTTACAATATTTTCAACTTGTAATGGGTTTACCAAGATGTAACCCCATTGTAAGTGGAGGATCATCTGTATTCATTCTTTTTAATGCTTGTGTACCTTGAATTTTTTTTTCCCAGTGCCATTTTCAGATTGTTTATTGCTGGTGCATAGAAATTCAATTGATTTTTGTACATTGGTCTTGCATCTTGCAACCTTTTTAAACTCATTTATTCTAATTTTTTTACTCTGTAGGATTTTCCGTATCATCTGCAAAATATATATAGTTTTAATCTCTTTATTTTAATCTGGATTTCTTTTAATTTTTTTTCCTTGCCAACTTGTCCTGGCTAACACCTCTAGTAAATAGTTAAATAGAGGTGGTGAGAGCAGACATTCTTGTCTAATTCCTGGTCTTAGGGAAAATGCTTTCAGTATTTCACCATTAACTATAACATTATCTGTGGGTACCATACAAACTTAACAAAACAGCTTTATGTTTCTGGGCTTTCTGTCTAGTTAAAACAGACTTCTCAAAGTTAAACATATGTTCACCTAAAATTTCCTCTAGAATTTTTATAATTTTATTTTTAATTTTATTTGTTGTATTTTTCAGCTCTATAATTTCTTTTTGGTTCTTTTTTTATAATGTCTATTCCTTTGCTGAGAATGTCTATTTTTAAAGTTGTCTTATGAGAATTTGTTCAAACTTGATGTATTTTCATGATGGCTGCTTTAAAATTCTTACCAGATAATCCCAGCATCTAATTCATCTCAGTATTTGTGTCTGTTGATTGTTTTTTTTTTTTCATTCAAGTTGTGATTTTTCTGATTCTTCGTGTTATGAGTGATTTTTCCATTGTATTCTGGGCCTTTGGGATATTCTGAGACTCTGGACCCTATTTAACTCTGTTTTAGGAGGCAGTCCCCATGTTGAGGTACAGCATACAGAGCCCTTCTTTGAGCTCCACCAACATCACCTCAGCAAAATTAGAGCACTGATTCTCACTCATTGCAGAAAGGTGGGGTAGATGTTCAGCTTGCTCCTTGGCCCCACTGAGAGCTTCTTAGTGAAAGTGGGGTACCCACTTACACCACCTCATTGCTGTTAAGTAGCTATGTAAGTTCAGTACCCCACTGGGCCTGGCAGACACCAGAAGAGGAGCTGGGAGGAACAGAGTCCTATCTGACACCACTCACTCCACCTCATGAGGCCAGATGGGCGTGGAGATTCAGCTCTCTCTTGGGCTGCTGACACCAAGGGGAGAGGATGAAGGATAGTGGAAACAGGCCTTGCCTGGCACCTCCTCTTTAAGTCAAGCATTGTTGGAGGTGGACAGAGGATCATCTCACCACTGGACCTTTCCGGCATTGCTCAGGCAGAGGAATTAAAGCACTGCCTACCTCTATTGGGTGAGGAATGGAAAATGAGCTCCTCTCTCAGTCCCAGAAGGGGAATTGAAGTTACTGACTTCCTCTAAGTGGGGAATAGATCAGTTTCCGTGCTGGCAGGAGAATTGGAGCATCACCTTCACTTTCACCCAGTGATTCACCACAGGGACATCAAAACACAGAGATTCTTAGGCAGCCTGTGTTTTTCCTACCTTTCAGGGTTTTCCTATGTTCATTTGTTGTGTTGTGTCCAGGGCCATTTAATTGAAAGAAGGAGGACCTAGAAGAAATGAGTCTACTTCATCTTGGCTGGGAAGGGAAGTTTTACTATTTTGTGTTTTACGTTTAAGTCTTCAATACATCTGAAATTTATTTTTGCACTTGGAGGGGTAATGTAGGTCCAACTTTATTTCCTTTCTGATGGATAGCCAGTTGTATCATTCTAATTTATCAAAGAAAACATCATTTGTATATCCAAATAATACCTGTTCTGTATATTAACTTCCAATATATACTGGGGTCTCCTTTCTAGCTTCCTTATTCTGCTATCACCATACTGTTTTGATAACAGGAGTTTTGTAGCATATTTTACTGTTAAGTGAGGCAAGTACAGCCTTACTCTTCTTACTTTCAGATTATTCTTGGATACATACCCTTCTTTATAAACTTTAAAGTCATTGTGCTGTGGAGGTTAATTAACTTCAGCAGACCTGGAATTGGCTTGAACTGTTTTACTAAAATAAGAGATGAATACTCATGGCATTGACCTTAGTCAAGGTATGAAATGTCCTGATTAATAATATTGCTTTGTAACCATGGTCTACACATATCCCTTCTGTTCATGTTGCATCAACAAAATCAAATTACATGGTCATGCTTGACTTCAAAAGTGTGGGAATATAATCCTCCTGTGGGGAGGGCTTTGAGGTGTTGGGGAATATTAACCCACCTGTTGTGTTAGTCTTCCTGGGCTGCCACAACAAAATACCACAGATTAGATGGCTTAAACATTTATTTTCTCACCGTCCTAGAGGGTCTAAGATCAAGGCATCAGGGTTGATTTCTGATGAGACCTCTTCCTGGTTTGCAGACAGGCACCCTTTTAATGTCCTTACATGGCCTTTCCTCGGGGCTCGCTCAGAGAAAGTACTATCTGGTATCTCTTCCTCTTCTTATAAGGATCCTAATTGTATTAGATTAGGCATCCACTTTTATCTCATTTCACTTTAATTATCTCCGTAAAAGCCTCATCTCCCAATATAGTCACATTATGGGTTAGGGCTTTAACCTACAAGGATTTTTATTTTGGCAGGGAGCAGTGGGGAGGAGACACGATTCAGCCCCTAACACCTGTAATGTGTTATGGGATGCTATGACGCATTGTTCAGCTCTCCCTTCAGAACTGGGGCATTCATTGCCACAGCTGCTGACTCACATCTGAGTCCTTCTCCAGGAACTGCCCTTGGCCAAAGGGAGCGGCCTCATCCAATGTCATACCCTATTCTTGGGGCATCTTGCTTCAACTAAGACAGCTCCAGGGTTCAGTTGTAGAACAAGCTGAGGTCTCCATGGCAGCTGCATTGCACATAGCACAACTTCTCTGCCAACTGCTGCCTTTCTCCCTTGTCCCCCCAAGATGTTGATCCCAATAAACTCCCAATGAACTCACTGTGTGCCAGTCTTCCATCTCAGAGTCTGGCTCCTGGGATCCTGACCTAGAATGAGCCAAGTCCACTTGACTCTGAAACACAGGCTTTTAACCACTAACCATTTTCACTCTCTGGACACTTCTCTCCCACTTCGGCTGTCTCTCACCTTTCTGAGACCAGACCTGCTCAGTCTGAGGTGGGATTATCATAACCCCTTACCTCTCTTGTCCTGAAAGATGCACACACATCAGCATCTGAATGAAACTTTGTAATTACTAATCTATTGAGACTATGGGATTGCAAGTCCATGACTGCACCTGTATTCTTTCTAAGGAACAATTTGAAAATATAGGGGCACTAATTTACTCCTCCTGTTCTCATACAGAAACTTGAAACCCATATAGAGTTCGCTTTGCTCTACCCTTCAGAACAAGAAGGTGGCTCTGTCCTTGGGACAACCTGGAAACCCTGGGGCAGCCCATTATCACACTTGGGGCTGATTGATCATTGTACAGAAAGAAGCATGGTGCAACCCAAGTCACCAAGTCATGGCAAGTACTAAGCCGTTAAATACAAAGCAGATATCTTTTTTATTTTTTTAATTTTTTTTAATTTTATTGCATTTTAGGTTTTGGGGTACATGTGAAGAACATGCAAGATTGTTGCATAGGTACACACGTGGCAGTGTGATTTGCTGCCTTCCTCCCCTTCACCTATATCTGGCATTTCTCCCCATGCCATCTCTCCCCAACTCCCCATCCTCCGCTGTCCCTCCCCTATTTCCCCTCAACAGACCCCAGTGTGTAGTACTCCCCTCCCTGTGTCCATGTGTTCTCATTGTTCAACACCCGCCTATGAGTGAGAACACATGGTGTTTGATTTTCTGCTCTTGTGTCAGTTTGCTGAGAATGATGGTTTCCAGGTTCATCCATGACCCTACAAAGAACACGAACTCATTGTTTTTGATGGCTGCATAATATTCTATGGTGTACATGTGCCACATTTTCCCTGTCCAGTCTATCATCAATGGGCATTTGGGTTGGTTCCAGGTCTTTGTCATTGTAAACAGTGCGCAATGAACATTCATGTGCACGTGTCCTTATAGTAGAATGATTTATAATCCTTTGGATATATACCCAGTAATAGGATTGCTGGGTCAAATGGAATTTCTATTTTTAGATCCTTGAGGAATCGCCACACTGTCTTCCACATTGGTTGAACTAATTTACACTCCCACCAACAGTGGAAAAGTGTTCCTATTTCTCCACATCCTCTCCAGCATCTGTTGTCTCCAGATTTTTTAATGATCGCCATTCTAACTGGCGTGAGATGGTATCTCAATGTAGTTTTGATGTGCATTTCTCTGATGACCAGTGATGATGAGCATTTTTTCATATGTTTGTTGGCCTCCTATATGTCTTCTTTTGTAAAGTGTCTGTTCATATCCTTTGCCCACTTTTGAATGGACTTGTTTGTTTTTTTCTTGTAAATCTGTTTTAGTTCTTTGTAAATTCTGGATATCAGCCCTTTGTCAGATGGGTAGATTGCAAAAATTTTTTCCCATTCTGTTGGTTGCCGTTTCACTCTAATAACTGTTTCTTTTGCTGTCCAGAAGCTGTGGAGTTTGATTAGATCCCATTTGTTTATTTTGGCTTTTGGTGCCAATGCAAAGCTGATATCTTAAAAGCCCAAGGTAATAATCATTTCTGTCTTTGAGCAGGAGCCTGGGCTCTCTTTTCCTCAGGCCCCCTCAAAAAGAAAACTGTACATTACATTGTAATTCATCTTTGAAATACTTGGAAACTTCAAATGTAATTGCTAATTAATGAGCTGGAATGTACAATTAAGTTGCCAGATTTACCATCACCATGGCCCTGCAGTCACCCTCCTGGGGACCTTTTGCAACCAGTGACTTGACAGTTGATGGGAGCCGGGATGCTGTGCAGGGAACAGAAAGGAAAGGAGAAAAGCAAGGAACCACAAGATTGCTTTCCAAAGACTGTTATTCATCATCCTGTGTGTACAGAGAGGTATCTACACATGCACACCAAGAAGGTTGAACATTGAGCGTCCTGCCACACCCGAGTCCATCTGGTCAGATTTATTTAGCAATTTCTTGCTGAATCTCAGATCTAAACATTGGATAGACTTTGAATCACCTGGGAGGCGGGCTTGACTGAGGGCCTCTGAGTCCCTCTTCAGCTGCCTTGGTGACAGGGAAAGAGGAAGAAGCTGGTCCCCTCGCTGCCATGTCTGCGAAGGTGGCATCCCCAAGGCCTGCTTGCTGCTGCAACTCAGAGACGCAGTGAAATCAGAGGCCCAGCACCATTACTCAGGTTTGAGTCATCCTCACTGCCCAGAAGCCCACAACGTTGGAACAGATCTTCCCTGCGATGCTACCTGTTGGGTTGTTTTATCATCAAGGCTATTATGGTCCAGCCTCAAGTCAGAGAGAAGATCCACCCCTTCTAGTCTCTTGGAAGACCAAAAAGTAATGAAGTGATAATGGCTGAAACCTACTGAGCTTTGCCTTCGTCCCAGGTGCAACTGTAAGCCCTTTGGCTGATTAACTTATTTAATCCTTACCTCAGGCCTATGAGGTGTCTTATTATCTCATCCTGCAATGAGAAAACAGAGGCATAGAGAAGTGAAGTAGGTTGCTGGAGTTCACACTAATGTGAAGTATTATGTGTGGTTTGTTGGGGGGTAGTGCCTCTAGGCTTTGGCCCCCAGGAGCCTTGTTTCAGAGCTCATTGTCTCCCCTGCTATGGTATGCCGCAGGGGAGCATACATATTTTTTAAAGGACTTTTTGGGATTTTTTGTTTGTGTTTGTGTTTTTAATTGTAACACTTGTTTGCAAGCTTTCCTCACTCCTTTGGGTACACAGGTTTCCCTTTCAAACTGAAAATATCTCCCAAGAGACCTTTGAGGTCACCAGCCTTACACGATTCAGTGTGAATTAACGACCTAGCTCAGCTCCTGCAGCCAATGGCCTTTCTCCAGATGACAGGCCTGGGGAAGTGGGGGGTGAATTCTGAGAGCTGGGAAACATCTATTCGGAGAGAGAGATCACCTGTGGAATGGGACGCTGCTCTGTGAATCAAGGCTCTGGACAACCAGGGGCCATGTGGAGGGTACTGGGAGGCTTGGGGGAGGCTGTTACAGCCCAAGAGGACTTCTGAGAAGGAGGGGAGGTCACCAGAGAAGGACCACCTGCTTTACAAATGAGTAGGGAGGCATGGGCCCCTGAAAGCCAGCTCTTCTGTGTTCAGTCTGTGCATTCACCCTGGTTGCTGCTGGCTGCACTGTGTTTCAGCCTCATGTTCCACGTCCTGGATGTTTCAGTTTGTATTGGGGCTGATGATCCAGGTTCAGCTATACCACACCTTTCCCTGCACTGGATACAGCCCTAACAGTTCCTTACACACAAGTGGCCACATTCCACATTGCATTTCCACTCTGCTTCCCATGCCCTGCCCCCACCTCTCTGGAGACACCAATTGGACTAAGGGAGGGCACCTGAAGCACTCCCTACATTAGGACGACACCTGAATTCTCAGCAGCTGCTTGAGGTGGTTTCCCACATTCTGATACCTTCTCACCTCTGGCATTGTGTGTCTCTCCTCTGCTTCAGGACTTTTTCTGGCACAAGGAGTTTGGTCAGATCAATGGGGGTATGGAGAAGGGAGACAATGCCCCAGAGTCATGCCTCAACCAGTTAGGGAGAGGAGCTGGATAAAGGTTCCAGCCTCCTGCTTCTGCAGGGAGAGATTTCTGTGGCAGGGTTTCCTTTAATATGGCACAGGGTCCCCAGCAGGACGGAGCCTTCCATGCTGTGAAGAGAACTTGCCCCTTAGCGTACTTATATCAGCTTTCCTCCCCTCCTGATCTCACTTCCCTATCATCCCAGCAAATCTTGAGATAAGAACTTGAGTGCAAGCAGTTTATTTGTGGGAAAGCAAGGGAAGGAAGAGAGGAAAGCCCAAAGTGGATGCCTCAATGAGCAAGTTGCTTCTAGGCCCTGTGGAGATTTCTGAGAGAGTGCAGAAGCCTGCTCATGCTGTCCTGTAGAAGAACAGGGAGACTGGGGGTTCACCTGCCCAGCCCCTCCCCTTGGTGGTGGAGAGGTGCTGCTGGGAGGGAGCATTATATTCCTGGTACTTTTGTGCCAAGCCTGCTCTGAAGCTCGAGAAAGCCTTCAGGCAGGAAGAGTCAGAAAGCAGGTGCTGCCTGCAGGGACCTCCAGGGTGGGCCCAGGAGTGTGGGTGGGGTGCCAACAGGACCTGATACATCTGTGAGTTTATGAGGCCTTCAGGCTAAAGCAAAGCAGAGGCTGAAACAGCAGAGGTTTATGTTTTATCAGAAACATTAACTCCCGTGCCCTATTCTTGCCTCTCATGGTTCCACTTTATTTCTGAATATTGGCACCAAGAATTTGTTCTGCATTTCTGGGGACTCTAAGAGGCAGAATCAGACCCTCCTGAGCTGATAAATACATTCTCTAAGACCTGCCTCTCTTTCGTTTTACAGAGGATTTGGGTCTTTGTTATGGTGAAGGAAGAAAAAAAAAAAAAAAAAACTCAAAGAAATGGAATAGTTATTCCGGCATTAAAGATTACTATTGCGGGATATTGCGCCATATCTTTTTTTTTTCCGGTGAATTATTAATAAAGCCTGTTTTTGTTTAATGCCTACTAATAATTTCTAAAAACAGATCTACAACTTCAGCTGTAAATGCATGTCCATGAATCACTCCACTAAAACTCAATTGTATGGTTAGCAAAAACCTCTGACAACACAACAACCTCGTCTTTTCAACCTTCTTCTCTGGAAGCCCTGCAGAATGAGAGACAGACCATAGTCAGACCCGGGAAGGACAAGATGGGGAAGTTGAAATAAAGCTTTCCAGGTCAACATCCTTGTTCAAGGAATAATAAAGAGAATGAAAACCTGGAAAAAGGACATCAAAAGAAGTGACTTTCTAACTGCTAACTTTCAGTCCAGGAGGAGAAGAGCAACCACACACAAAGTCCATCAGGCAGCATCAGATGCCCGGCATTTCCCTCATAGCAACCCTAAGGGATAGGTGCTCTGATCCCTAATTAACACACTGGAAACCTGAGGTTCAAAGAGGCCTGATGAAAGAGGCAAAGCTAGGGCTCAAACCCAAGATAGTGTGAGGCGAAAGCCTTGGTCTTTCAAGGACTCTACTGCCAATCAAATGGCTTTAAAGTTCACATAGCTTCTTCCCCCATGAGGCAAAGGAATAAAAAATTCACACATCACCCTGTCCCCTCAAGAAGGAATCTTGGGGATAGAGATGAAGCAACTGTCAAGGTTTCCTTTGAAAACCCTATCAAGGAGATTCTGACATCTGCCCCAATCCTTTCATTAGGAACCACTGACTTTCTCCTCAATCAACTGACCCTATCCCAAATGCCATTGGATTACATCAGTGCCTTATGGAGTCACTCGTTCAGTGGATATATTGACATAGTGCACACAGTGGCCAAATACTGTGCTGGACACTGAGGGTCCAACAGGGACCCAAATCAGACATGCTCCTCGCTCACAGTCCACTGCAGAGATAAGCATGAACTGAATATAGTATCACCTCTGTGACGCCATGAGAGTCCACCTCAGGGAATGCGACCCTCAGGAAGGGAGGACTAAGTTCCGATCAGAAAGTAAAGAACTAACAAGGAATAAGAAGAAGGAACATTCCAGACAGAGAACCCAGCATGGACAAAGGCCTAATGGTGTGTGCTGAATGCAGACCACTATACTCAGAGGGAAGCGGTGAATGTGTGGGAGATGACAGATGGTGGCCAGACTCTGCAGGGTCTCAATGTCTGTGTCGAGGAGAATAACGGGAAGACAACCTGGGCTGTAAGCAGAAGTGGACATAATTCATTTCCCAATGTGAAAAGATCCCCCTGATTGCAGTGTGAGGACCATGGCAAAGAGGAGCAAGAGTCAGACAGGACACAAGCTCACCAGTCCACAGGTGGAAGCAAACGCCCAGGGCAAAGTAAGGGCAGCTGGGACTCGTGCCTGTGATGAAGAGTCAGAGCCAACATGAGAAAGACTTAGGAGATAAAGTCATCCAAGCCCAGGGACTGGACAACATCAGCATTTGGAGGAGGTGGAAGAAAACGTCAAGGAAGTCTCTGACATTTGCAACTGGATGGATAAACTGCAGTTCACTAAGATGGGGAAAGGTCCTGCTATAGTTTGGGTGGGGGCTAGGGGAATCACCTGTCCAGTTTGAACTCTGAAATGCCTTTGGGATTTCCAAGAGAAAATGTCAAATAGGTAGTTGGAAAGATCTAAGTCACACAAAACTGTGTGAATCGTCCCCTTTTTGTGGTGGACCTTCAAGTTGCGGTCATGGACGGGTGCTGGAAGGAGAGGAAGCCTAGAAGGACACTGTCTCCTTTGCAAGCCTACGTGCCCACACAAAAGACCCCACACAGTCAGAAAAGGCATCACCAAAGGCAAGCCTACAAGTAGGTGATGGTGTGGACTCCAAGAGAGTGTTTGGAAGGTGAAGGTGGTCAAAGCATGCATGGTATTGAAGTATCAGGTGCATTGAGAGTTGAGAAATGTCCTTTGGGCCTTGGACTGGGCAGCGTGGACTCAGGAGAACTCCTATGTCTAAATGAAGAGGAGAAGTCAGAACAAAGTGGGCTGAGGTACCAGCAGGAGAGGAAAGGAGGTCGCTGAGCACAGGTCTCGTTTCTAAGTAGTTTGATTGTGAAGGAAGGAGACAGAGGGAAGAGGAGGGAAAAAGAGTGTGGTGGGAGAGAATATATTTAAATGGAAGAATAGGCCAGGCACAATGGCTCATGCTTGTAATCTCAGCACTTTGGGAGGCTGAGGCAGGCAGATAACGTGAAGTTGGGAGTCCAAGATCAGCCTGACCAACATGGAGAAACCCATCTCTTCTAAAAATACAAAATCAGCTGGGCATGGTGGTGCATGCCTGTAATCCCAGCTACTCAGGAGGAGGCTGAGGCAGGAGAATCTCTTGAACCCAGGAGATGGAGGTTGCAGTGAGCTCAGATGGCACCATTGCACTCCAGAGCCTGGGCAACAGAAGTGAAACTGTCTTAAAAAAAAAAAAAAAAAGCAAGAACAGTGGCAGTGTTGGCAGTGTTTACAAATGAGGGAAAGGCTCCAAGAGCATGCACAGAGAGGTGGACTCCCACAGCCCTCATGAGAGCCCTGCAGTGGCAACTCATTTCTAACAAACACCAGGGTGTATCCGTCTGTCCTCATGCCTCTCCCAGGACCTCCTCTGGCCCTTGTGGAGCTTGCTTGCCTGTGCTGTACAGCCAGGAAATGCAGGGGTTGATGTCCCTGGAGCAACCCTCAAGCAGGTGAATGAAATTAGATGGGTCAGTGCCTCAGCCTCCCTGTCCTCAAGCAGGATGATTTGAAGCTGTGCTCCCTACAGTCTCCCAGAGGGTCCCCAAAGGGCACTGAGTCCCACTTGCCCCTAGTTTTAGTTTGTGTATTAACTACTCTTTACTGGCTACTCTTTCTCTCCCTTACCTGTTTTACTTCCTCTACTTTCTCCCTGGACTTACAGGAATTACCCAAGTCCGCATCTCAGGGTCTTCTTTAGGGGAACCCAAGCTAAGACGGGGTAAACGTCCTAGGAAGGCAGAGGCATTGGGATGCCAACTGGAGGCCAAGGAACTCTTCAGCTGTTTCACACGGAAAGTGAGAGAGCAGAGGGGCGAGTACAGGCAAGCTTATGGGTTTGTGATCAAGAAGAGGGGCGAGTCCTTGTTGATCTCTTCCATGTGCTCTGTAATGGGGATGGCCAGGGCACTGCTGAAAAGGAAGCAGGGAGAGGCAGGTCAGAAATGTAAAGTTTCTAGAGAAGGTTGAAACAATTGGTGTGAGAGTGAGATGACCCAAGAAAATAGGAGGGTTTCTAGGAATGCTGAGGGTCCCTCTGAGGCGGGTAATCAAGAGTTCATGATGAAATGAACCTGCCCCGTTGTGTACATTTCTCCAGCAGCCCCCACTGCTCTCAGGCAGGGGAAGAGAACATGAGCAGGTGGGCTCTCCAAGAGGGGCCACATGGGTGGGAATGCCAGAAAGAGGTGTTGAAATCATGAGCCTGTGTTGGATAAGGAGGAAAAGAGAGGAGAGAGCTGATGGAGTAAGACAGGGGCTGGAGACGCTTCCTGTAGAGGGCCATGCAGTAAATGTTTTAGGCTTTGGGGTCACACTGCCTCTGTCACAACTACTAGGCTCTGCAGTTGTAGCAAGAGAGCAGACATAGACAGTACCTGCATGGGCAGGCTGTGTGCCAATAAAACTTTACTCACAAAACAGTCAGCCTGTGGGCCCAGCTCGCTGAGCTCTGGAGTAACATACAGAGGAGGGGCTGGGCATGGTGGTTCATGCCTGTAATCCCAGCACTTTGGGAGGCCAAGGTGGGTGGATCACTTGAGGTTGGGAGTTCAAGACCAGCTGGGCCAACATAGTGAAACCCCATCTCTACTAAAAAGACGAAAATTAGCCAGGCATGGTGGCATGCACCTATAATCCCAGCTACTTGGAGTCTGAGGCAGAAGAATCACTTGAACCCGGGAGGCAGAGGTTGCAGGGAGCCGGGATCACACCACCTGCACTACAGCTTAGTTGACAGAGCAAGATTCTGTCTCAAAAAAAAAAAAAAAAAAAAAAAAAAGATTTAGAGGAGGATTGGATTTAGTGTCTTTGAAAGTGTTAAGCCTTTAGTGAGCGTGAGGTCCAGGTTGTGGCTGGGAGGTGGCTGGAAGAATCCAAGGAGATCATTGCTGGCAAGGTGGAGATACTGATAGGCCTGGGGTTGAGTTGGACGGTCATCTGTGAGAATAGACATCTCCCAGGACAAAGATAGAACTTCGGGCAAGAGGAGGAGTGTAACCCAGGTTGCCAAAGTCATGGATGAATGGAGGAAGGGCCTGGAAAGTCAGCAGATGACAGCAGAGAGGGGTGGCTGAATAGCGTGCACTCTTCAAAGAAACAGGGCTGGTTGACTGGGAAGGCAGTCATCATCTGGAAGATCACAGAGGGATATAAGCATAAAGGGATGAAAGATGTATCTGAAGCAGGTGACCACCAGGCCTGGTGGCCAGGGGTCTTGTCCCACTGATAAATCTTCTGTAGAAATTAAGATCATTTCCCCCCTCAGGACCACAAAAGAGCTGCTGACTTCTGCTGGTGAAAGCATCTACATTCTCTCCCTATTTCCAACCAGGGTAATCTTTCAGAAGCCTATTTCTGACTGCCTCTCCCCTGGCCCTAGAACCTTCTATGGTACACCACTGTCTATCAAGTAGACCCCAAAACTTCTTAGCGAGACATTGAAATCCCTCACCATTTGTCTCCTGCCTGCTCTTCTAACTCACTCACTCCCCCATCATGCTTCAGCAAACCAAATATCTGCTATTACCCATACCCGCTCCACAAATTTTCACTTTTTCCTTTGTCTTTCTCAGAAAGACTTTCCACTTCCAGCTCTCAACCCCTGACCCATCCTCCCAGACCCAGCTATAGCGATACGAACACAATGAATCTCAGCAGAAGACAATCTTGCTCCCATCTCTGTGCTGCCAGAATTGAATTTGGATAAGATTACAGCTAGGCTAAAAATGTGGGGTCCCCTAAGACCTGACGTTTTCAAACTGTTTGTTCAACACTGGGGGGTGATGTGGAGGGAGCTGAGGATGCAGGTTGCAGGCAGCCTATGCTGGCGGCCCCATTGTGTCAGCACCAGCCCCCAACTCAACACAACACTTAGCAAGGCAGGGGCCCTTCAGCGATGCTGTGTTGTTACCTGCACTGGTCCTTGGGTATCCCTCCCAACTGTGCAAACCTCTCCTTAAAGAAATTCTGCTAAATATCATTTTCTCCTTCCCATGGTGTTCTCTATGAGTTGCAGCAGCTCTAATAGGCCATCAGCTCTAATGGGCCAGCAGTTCTTGGCCCCTGCTGGAGCCATGCCCCATCTCTACAACCAGCACATTCCCCTGCTCCCATGCCCTGTGATTTGGGGCTGCCTGAGGCTCCTACTCAATTGTGACATATCTATTCCAACTTTTCATCTCTACAGCCCTTTGCACAGTACCCAGTACTCAGCATAGGTTTACAAAATATTTGCAGAAACCATCTGAACTGGCCCTATGGTTGTCTCATTCTCTCACTTCCACAGGTACAGCTCACTCTGCTGGTGTGGACGAACCGTCAGAGCTGATCCTACATAGTTGACGGATGCTTAAGTCATGAGAGCCTAGGAAATAGGGCATCAGCCCCAGCAGCATGTTCAAAGAGAGCAGTTGCTATAGGAGGACACCACCTGGACTTCCAGAGAAAAGGACTCTTGTCCAAGATGGAACTCACCAGTGTCACAGCACTTGGTCCCTCTACCCCTTTAGAAAACAGGAGCCCCAAGCTCACCAGGCTTGGTCCAGTCAGCCTCCAAGCCTGCAGCCCCAGCTCCCTCCCAGTGGGCTCAGCCAAGCCAAGGGTGCTGGACCTTCAAAAGCACAGGACCAAGAAATTGGCAATGGCTCCACTGAAGGCAGCTCCTTCTACCAACCTTCTCAGGGCCCCTTGGGGAAGATTTTGCATTGGAGACTCAAAACTTCAGTGGTGTGGACTCAGCTCCAGGCAGGTCCAGCTCCCTTCCTTGGACTGGAGTAAACTGGAGGCACCCACAGGGGCCAGCTCCCCTCATCAATTCTACATCTTCCTGAAAATGTACTTTTAAACCCCTTAATTGCATTTCAGAGATAACCCTGCAAGCAAAGTGGCAGGAAGAGAAACCATAGAGAGAGGTTGGTGGTCAGGCTCTTTGTTTTAAATCAATCAAACATCTGCGACTAATGCAGCTTTGGGCTGCTCCTCAGGAAGCATTAGCCCTATTAGTGGGGGCTGGCAGGAACACAAAATAAGATATTTATGGGCTGGGCACGTGTGCATTACCGTGGGGACCACAGGGCTAGGGGTGGGGCTGGGGAGGAAAACGGCATGGGTCAGCATGTTTGTGCAGCTCGCCATGGGGGTCCATGCCCAGCAGGGTGACAGAGAGCCCCAGGTTACTCTCATGGTGCCCCACACACCTGGGCACTTTCACATGTCTCTGTCTGCTCAGTGGAAAGGAATCTGCCTTCCTGTCCTAGCTCTGACAACAGCTGGAAGACTACAGCAAGTCATTCTGTCACTCTGGGCTCTGGTCAAAGTATAGGGAGACATCTGTTCTCTGAAGTCCCTTCTCTGAGCTGAGTGCATAAATGTGCATGATGGGTTGGGGAGATATTTTACTACTTAAAACCACAACTATCTTCTCAGAAGGGAATCCTCTGGTTTAACACAAAGCCCTTGGGTGGTCTGAGTGTCAGTTGGCTTGGAGCTGTGTTTGAGAATAAGGAGGGAGTGACAGGGAGAGAGGGGACTTTGGTGCGGGCAGGAGGAGGGGTGGCGAGTGGGACTGGAAGGGAGATGACACACTCATAGTGTGAAGTGGGATGAAGAGGCCGTGAGAAATCGCTGGTTAGAGACAGGATGCCTGATGCTGACGTGGAGCTATAGAGAGCAGTGTTTAACAAGGCTCTTCCCAGTCCACAAATTGTTAGTAAAGGTTCTGTTATAAGCAACCGCCTTGTGCTTGTGGTTGCTTTGGGAATAGAATCAAGAAGGAGTTGTGCTTTGTGATGGATAAAAATAAGAGTAAAGGTAACAAAAGTCACTGAGGCAGAGAGAGCACGGAGGACAAGAATTTCTCGAAATCTTGAACCAGGCTTCAAGGATGGCCCCCAGGATGGGGACAGAAGTGGTGCAGCCTCTGCTGACATTGGGGTTTACACAAGCCATGAAAGACAAAGGCAGGCCCGCTGTCCCCACATTTGCTGAAAATTAATGACTGACTCTGTCACCTTATCTTCAGAGTGATGGAAAGATCCGTTGTGGAAGCTGTGGAGACAGACTTGGCTGGGTTGCCACTAATTCACTGCATGACCTTGGCTAGTTATTTCCTGAGTATTAGGATCCATACAAAAGGCAGGAAAATACCAGGATGCCCACTAAATGAGAATCTGAATGCTTCTTAGGCACTGTGTCAATTAACTGCTGTTATTTAACAAACCACTTGAAAACGTAGTCGCTTAAAACAATCATGTTCTGCTCTAGTTCTCTAGTTCTGTGGTTTGGGATGGTCTCAGCTGGGTGGCTCTTCTGTTGGTCTTGCCTGTGAAGCTCATGAAGCTTTAGTCATCTGAGGCTTGACTGGGGCTGGGTGGTCCAAAATGTCTTCACTTACAGGTCTGGCATCTGACAAGCTGTCAGCATAGGTGCCTTGGTCAGAATCCTTTATATGGCTGCTGGGCTCCAGAAGGACAAGCCTCAATGCACAAGAGCGTACCAAGCCTCTGCTTACATCATATCGGCTGATGACCCATTAGTCAAAGCAAGTAACATGACCAACTCCAGAGCCCATGTGGGCAGGGATTGCTCATGGGCCTGGATAACAGGAGGTGTGCTTTGTTGGGGGCCATGATGGTAACAATTCACCACAAGCACTTAGCAGAATGCTTGGGACACAGAAAATCTCGAGAAAAGTAAATGCTATATTCATCTGTTTCTGTGTTTCAACACCATCTCCATCCTGCACAGGGTCAGAGGAGTACTTGGAGGTATATCAGTGCATGACCTCACCCAGCTCAGCATGAGCTGGCCCAGAAAGCTCCTCGATCATTCTTATTTGTTACCTCTCAGTATAGGTAGTTTAGTGAACAAGGTGGGTGGGGCTAAATCCACACCAGCAAGTCCAGTCTCTCAAGCACGCTCCTTCCTTGGCCTTCCCAAGGCACCCTAACTGGGTGTGATAATGGAACCACAAAACAGTGTGTACATAACAATGGCCTGCAGTTCCTTGCACTCAGAGCTCCCTACTTCCCAGTTTCCTCAGAGAAGAACACAGCATTCAAGGTGGAGTCAGGCTAGCTGTGTTCAGCTCTGGAGGGCAGTGGAACAGGCACAGGGACCTCTCAGTCGGTGTGCCTGGTGCCACCCTGCAGCTGTGCTCACTGGGTATGAACCTGGCCAGAGTAAAGACCATAGGTATGGAATCAGACTTGAATACTCTTATACCTCCTTCCCCACCTGCTCATCTCACTGATCCAGTTGGTCCCATCTCCAGCCACACCTGCCTGCCGGGATTCCTCATACCACCCCAAACTTCCTTCATCTTGGGGCCTCCACACCCAATGCACCCTCTTCCCTAATGGCTGCCACCTTCCCTTGGTCAGCTTCTCCTTTTCCTCTAGGTGGAGGAAATTTTCCATGCTCAGAGAGCTCTGCCATGTCACTCATCCCTCCGAGTTGAAACTGACCATCTGGCATCCTCTCTTAAAACACCCTCTAGTTTTCCTTTGTGGCGTTTTAACTCAATTTGTCACTGCGTATTTACTTGTGTGAATATCTGCTAAGCATCTATTTCCACATCTCATATTCAGCTCCCTTTGTGAGAGCAGGCTCTGCCTCTGCTTTGTACATCAGTATATCCAAGCATTTGTGGAGTGCTGGGAATACAGCAGGCACTTAGCAGACATTTATGAGTTAATTAACTCATATGCATAGAGCTTGATTTATGATTGATTATGGATGAATTGTCATGAATACTCTTGCGGACAGCCTGGGAAATTGTAACAAGAGTCAGGAGTACGGGTGGCTGTAGGAAGTGCTGGGACACATCCCAATATTGCCCTTGTGCTCTGCCCAGCTCAGGAGGGCCCCAGCTCCAGCCACCAGCTTCTAGCTGCAACCCTGAGTGGGGATGAGAGAGAGGATGAGAAATGCTGCATTAGGAGCCCAGAGCAGAGAAGGCATTTCTAGGGGGAGATCACTACAAAGGCGCCCCAGTGGAGACGGCACAAGCTAGGAAGAGAAAAGAGAGATGTGGGGGCCAGATGGTGCAGCATGTGATTCCTCTGTGCCCCTCACCTCCTCCCCTCCTACTCCTTGACTCTGCTCTTTTCTCTCATCTACCCGATGAGGAGACTGGACAGTGTAGGCTCCTATAGCTATGAGGGTCCAGGAGAAAGAAGACAGTCACTCCCTTTCCTCTGAAGGTGCTTCTTTCTTCTCTCCTGCCCATTTTCATCTTCTCCATCTACTGTAGCTGGAGCTTCTCTGGCCTCACCAGCCTGTGGATAATGGCAGGTTCTGGTCACAGAGGCTGGGCCTGGACAGAAGGCATTGTGAACCTCCAGGCTGAGGTCGCTTCACTCCTCTCCCTTGATCCCGGTGATCTTCCTTCCTGGCCCCTCAGACTGAGTGCCATGGGGGCTTCTCCGATATATCCAGAAAGCCCCAGATGGCGCTCCTGTCACACAGTTCCCCCACTAGGCTGTTACCACCAGACTGTGAGGAGGTGATTCTTTCCTTATCCCTTATCCCTGGGGGTGCCCCAGCCCTCCCTCCTTGCACTGAAACATCCTCCTCCTATCACTGGCCCAAAGTCAGCATTGTCCCCAAGAGTTTGGCAAGGGCTGTCACACCCACCCAGGCCCAGTCAGGAACCAAAGCCCTACCTCAAAGGAGCTAGCCTTCCAGGGAATGAGGCCACTGTCCAGGTGTCCCCAGGCAGGATCACTGTTTTGCCTCCAAGAGCAGAAAAACCAAGTCCAACCCCAGATTGTCCCATCTAAAGCCCATGGAGGTTCTGGGAAGTCCAAAGACTTAGCAGCAGAAGAGAGAGGGGAACCCGGGCCTTGGGTCCCCATCAGGATCTTGGCAGCTTTGCACTCCTGGTAGTGATGTCTTGGCCACCCTGCAACTCCCCACCCTCCTGCAAGTAAGTTAAGAGAAACCTCAACAGTGACTGAGAACAGGAGGGTCTTGGAGAGGAGGGAGACAAGGACACAAGACTTGGAGCAGGGTGGGGAGAACCTCACCAGGCAGATGTTTCTTACTCTCTGTCTCTTCAGAATCCTGGTACACTCCGGGCAGGCTCTCAGCAAACTTGTGTGATTAACAGTCTCCTTCCCCTCATTTTTAGGCATCTCCAGCTTCATGCAGCCCTTCACTCAAGATTCATTTATTCACTCATTCATCCCTTCAGTGCTGGAGCAGGCACCAAGCCATGCCTCAAGTTTCACAATGCAAAAGCCGCACACAGTCTGTTGGGGGAAAAAGGACAAGTAAACAGATCCTCACACAGCAGGCAGGTGGTTAAGGGACCTCTTAGAGGGGTATCTACCCTAATGGAGGGAGGCTGGGCAGAAGAAACATTTGGGGAGGTGCTCTATCTTAGAGACTAAGTTAAAGATCATTCCAGCAAAGAAGCATAGGAACTTCTGGAGAGGTGGGCAGGTTCACAGAACCCTGTAAGCTGTGTCAGGGAGTTTGAACATGTCCTGAGAGCCACGGGGAGCCACAGAAGGGCTTTGAGCAGACCTAGTGTAGCCAGATCTGAGATTCTGCATGGTCACTCTGGCAGCAGGGTCAACAATGCAACACAGAGTATGAAGCCTGGAGCAGGTGTCTCCTCAAGATTCCAGCCCTTCTAGCAAAGCTCTCAATGCTAAATCCTTACCTGCCCAGGTTACCAGTTTCTAGTGGTTTCTAGGCCAGTCTTCCCCTAACACTCTCTCCTACCCCATCAACATTTAATCACCCAGCAAACTGTCTAAATACCATCAATCTCTCTCTCTTCCCCATATCCACCTGATCCATTCTCAAGTCCTGATGATTCCATCTTCTAAGTTATCTCTTCACTTCATTACACCTTTTCTTTGCCTTCCTTGATTCTGGCCATCATCTTTTGCATGAATTTCTGTATTCATCCAAAAGATGAATGTAAAGCTTTTTGTATTCGTACCTGTATCATGTAAAGGCCTCTATTCATCGGGGTAGACTAAATGATGCTACAATAATGAATCTCAGTGACTTAAAGAATGATTTTTCCTCATTCATACTGCATATCCATGGTGAGTCAGATCTTTCTTTAACACATATATGATCATGCCTGATTGTCATATATCCTTTTGACTCCAAGACAATAGTCCTTATTCCTGAAGGACTGTGTCTGTTCTAAATTATATCTCCCACACCTGACTCATTGCCTGGCATAAAGTCAGGAAAAAATAATTGTTAAGTGAATGAGAAAATATACAGCTCACACTAAGATATTCATCTTCAACAATGACTTATTACATTACCTTTGTTTTGACCAGAATATAGGTGAAGATGCATATAACAGAGATATAAAAATAATAGGTGCTTCATTGAACTAAAGGCATGTATCTTGCTCATATAAAAGTCCCAGCTGTATGTGGGTTCTGCTCAGCAAAGTCTCTGAAACCTGGGCTCCTTCTGCCTTGCTGCTCTGCCATTCCTAGGTATTGCCCTCATCCTCATGATCAAAAATTCCTCCCCAGTATAGCCAGCAGGAAGGGTAAGAGGGGAAAGAAGACACTCCCCTTCCCGACAAATGGGATGACCCAAAGGGTGTGTCAATCAATTCACTTCATTTCCTATTGGCTAGACCTTAGTCACATAGTCATATCTAGCTGCTAGGAAAGGGGATATATGGCTAAGACAGTCAGCCATGACAGACCATTGAAGAAGAGATTTAGGACAGGAAGTTTTATGTTGCATCCTTTAAAGCTTATTACTTTCCTGTGGCTTCCCCATCAGGAGGCAAGAGGCAGCACATGCCCAATCCCAGAACCCTCCCTTTGTAAGTTTCAATTCTACCCAACAGGGACCTGCTGACAAGACAGGGCTGGAGAGCCAGCCTGAAGGCCCTGGGTCCCTTCTGTCCACATAGCAGTAGAAAACTCAGCTATTCCAAGGGGAAGCTCACTGGGTCTCCCAGACCACATGCCCAGATAGTTTCAAGCCCTGTCAATCTCACCTCCTGCATCTTGTGTTTGATCTTGTCCCCACCCTACTATTGGCTGATGTCTTAGTTCATTTGTGTTACTAAAGGAACACTGGAGACTGGGTAATTTATAAATAAAAGAGGTTTATTTGTCTAGCAGTTTTCCAGGCTGTACAAGAAGCATGATGCCAGTATCTTTCACTCATGGCAGGAGGAGAAAGGGAGCCACAATGTCACATGGCAAGAGAGAAGGAAACAGAAAGGGAGGGGAGGGAAGCACCAGGCTTTTAAACAACCAACTCTCAAGTGAGCTAATAGACTGAGAATCTACTCATTACCATGGGTTCTGCTCCCATGAGGTCTCAAGCCAGTCATGAGGGTTCTTCTCCCATGACCCAAACATCTCCCATCAGGCCACACCTCAAACATTGGGGACCAAATTTTGATCCCCAGCTACATCATCAAGACAGTATCATTTCCAACCTGGACATATCCACAGGCTTCTGGCTAGTCTTCCACCTCCCTCTCAATCCCATTATCCCCTCTCCAATCCATTCTCCACTTCTTTTAATCTGATAATGCTATCCCAATAACTCCATCTCCAATGCCTTCCCCTGAAAAATTTAGTAAAACCCAAAGACTTCACTTCAGCCCTTTGTGACATAGCCCTTCTCTAACTTTCATTATCACCTCCTGTATTCATTTTCAATCCTGCATAATAAATTAATGGAAAATGTACAGCTTAAAACAAGAAAGCTTATTATCTCACATGATCTGTAGATCAGGAATCTTGTCACAGCTTACATGGGTCCTCTGTTTAGGATCTCACAAGGATTCAATCAAGGTGTTATCCAGGTTAAGCTCTCATCTGAAGTCTCAATTGTGAGAGAGTCTGCTCACCCAGGCTGTTGTCAGAATTCATTTCATTGGAATTGCAGGAACAAGGGCTCCAGGTTCTTTCTGGCTGTTGTTTGGAGCTGGCCCCCAACTACCTATGACGTGAGGCTTCTAACATGGTCCCTTACTTCTTCAAAGCCTCTCTAGAGCAACTCAGCTAATAAGGCAGTCTTGCTAACATGATTACAAGAGTGACACCCCAGTGCCTTTGCCATTTTCCATTAGTTAGAAGTGAATCAGTCAGGTGTGGTGGCTCACACCTGTAATCCCAGTGCTTTGGGAGGCTGAGGCAGACGGATCACTTGAAGTCAGTTCAAGACCAGCCTGACCAACATGGTGAAACCCCATCTCTACTAAAAATACAAAAATTAGCCAAACATGGTGGAGGGCACCTATAATCCCAGCTACTCAGGAGGGTGAGGCAGAAGAATCACTTGAACCCATAGGCGGAGGTTGTAGTCAATCCATATGCACTCCAGCCTGGGTGACAAGAGTGAGACTCTGTCTCAGAACAAATAAAATAAAGTAAAATAAAAAAGTAAAATAGAAATAAGCCATAGATCCTTCCCACACTCAAGGGTAGGGGATTATTCAAAGATATGAGCACCAAGAGGAGGGGATCATGGGGCCACCTGCTCACCATACCTCCCAGGCACCACAGGCTCTAACTGGGTAACTTGTAATTCGCTGACCCTTGGAGCTTAATTTCTTGGGGCCTGAAAACATCTTGTTTTCCTTGCTTTTCTGCCTTTCTCCTCTCACTACTACATCTTACCCATCTAACTCATATATTCTTGCCCTCCAAGACTGAGCCACTTACTCCCCATAGGGCCTCCTGCTTTTCCCACCTCCTGATCTCAATCTTGGGCTGGGAAGTGACATCCTCTCAGCTTCTGTGATGCCCCATCACCACCCTGGTCACTCTCTGCTGGATAGCCTGTTTACCTGACTCATCACCTGCCCACCCTCACCACATACACCCCCATTGTAAAATCCCACAAGATAGAAGCTGTTTCTGTCATTTCTGAATCTCTAGAGCTGGCATTGAATCTAGCATATAGTAAGTGCCTAATAAATGTCTGTAGGATGGTTGGAGATAATTTTTACTGGAGAGGTCTAAAAGGGAGTCGCTGGAAGCAGCTGTATTCAGGTTAGGTCATTCCAGAGGGTGGCATCTTCCCTTTAGGAAAACACACATGGGATGGTGTTGTCCAACCTGTACTGTGCAAACTGGTCTGTGGACCACTGGCATTACCCCTTGACCACATCCCACCCCAGTGAATCTACATCTGCAATTTATCAAGATCACCATGTGATTTGCATATATATATGCTGAAGTTTAAGAAGGCTGGTCAAAGCGTTAAGCACTTTCATCTGGTCTAATCTTGGGCTGCAAAAGCAATGGAGAGAAACTCAACTCACATATCTCTGCCCCCACCACCTCCAGGCTGTCCTTGCTGTTACTTTCTTTTCTTATCTGGGAGTATCTCCCGGGAGCCTTTCACAATTGCTCTAGTTAGGAAGTCCTTGCTCTTCTCAACTGGGGATCCTGCTGGTTGCAGATTCTACCTTGAATTCTGTTCTGAGTAGAAAGACCAGACAAGTGCCCAGGTGTGTGTCAGCTAGCATTCTTCAGTGAGACCTGAAATCTAATGCGAAGTCTTGCTGATCTAGAGAATCTGAGAGGTCAAATCACTCCAAAGGCAGTGAGGACAGGGGTTATTGCCTTTCCTGTCCGTTCAGCTTTTGGAATCTGTGGACTGAGGGATCCTGTAGAGAGTTAATGCATTAAGAGAAGCAAGATGTCTTATGGTAATATTTTGGGATGCACAAGGTGCCCATCTTTCTGGCAAATGTGCCAGCACCTATATACCCCAGTGATCTGTGACTCTTGCTGTTCAGTATGAGCTCTAATTCACAGGGCTACCCAAGGCAAGGGCCATGACCCCTTGGGGTCACAGTTCC
This sequence comes from Saimiri boliviensis, assembly GCF_048565385.1. Taxonomy (NCBI): domain Eukaryota; kingdom Metazoa; phylum Chordata; class Mammalia; order Primates; family Cebidae; genus Saimiri; species Saimiri boliviensis. The sequence goes on from NC_133456.1 coordinate 17,765,510, forward strand.
TCATCTGAGTAGTCAGAAGAAAATGGATTGTTGTGAAATATTGGCTACAGTTTGAGCTAAGAGAATATCTCTTTTAGGGGGATGTATTCTTTTCTGGAAGGAGAAACAAATTGAAAGACTACTTTATCTGAACAATTGTACAGGCAAAAAAACCAATAACAACTTGAAATTGTCACCAACATGAAATTAATCATCCTAAAGCAACCCTTTGACCAAATCACTTCACTTCTCAAATGATTTCCAGGACTCCAAAGACCTGATGTATTCATCCTAATTCCCCATCAGGGGTCCCAGCCACATCTTCCACATCTCCTCTCACCATACCCTGGGCCCAGGTCTGATTCTCCTGCCAGTCACCAAGCACGACTTGCACTTCTGAGTATGTGTGTGTGAGCTCCTGAACCCTCTCCTCCTCCTCCAGGAGTCTCCTTTGATCACCTCCATCTCTCCAGCCAGTCATGAGCTCTCTTTCCTCTGGTACCTTTAACTGCGCTCCCGTCTAACCAGGTAAGGAAGCTGCCCTTTGCAGAGTTCCCTCAGGTTCCTTGACATTGCTCCTTCTCCTGCAGATGCCAGCGTAGTGCCTACTCACCACAAGAGTGTTTCTCACACGTTTCACTAATATACCTTTAATGGCAGAAGACAATGTTGAAGCCCCCTGAGTCCTCTTAGGAAGCAGCCTCCATCTCCCATCCCTCCACAAGCACAACGTTTCTTTACTTTTGCTTTAAAATTAAAATTCATGAACCCTTGCATTGTACACAATCATATATGAGGGTTTATCGTAACATAAAAATTATGATTTTCCCCAAGTCTTCCAGCTCACGCAATGCTCTGGGAAGATGTGCAGCTTCCCATTGCCTCCAATGAGAGGTCTAAGGCCGACATTCCCATCATTGAGTACACGAAAATAGGGCCGGAGAGATAGTTCCAAGAGAAGGCCACCTCCCAACCAGGCCAGCTGAGCTTCAGAGGACAGAGATGGAGGGGTTGGGGTTTCAGCCTGTACCCTTATTCCCTGGCAAGGCTCTTGACAACTTGCAAAACATCTTCACACCATGAATATCCTCTTACTTGAGGTCACAATGAAATGGAAGGGCAGGGAAGGCAAGAATTATTATCCCATTTTACAGAGAGGTTCTGGGCTCTCTGATGCTCCACAGTTAGAAAATAATGAGTTAGAGCTAAAAAGCTCTTTCTAAATTTTCCCAGTACATAGAGTGTCCTGTTATTGGGACAGCTAGTCAATCAGTGCTACTGAGGCAGGAATTCTAACCTACACAGAGCACACATGGAGCTCACTTGGAGACAGCTTAAGCCTCCATCTTCCTGAGAATAAGACCTATCCCCCTACCCAAAACATATCCCCCACCCTCCTCCACACACACCCCAGCCCCTGGGCTTGCAAACTGATGCTTCAAGACTAAAGTCCTCAGGAGCCCTTCTCTGACCCTTTCCAAAATCCAACAATTCTTGCTATAAACCCATGTCAGCCAAGAGGACCCCAACAAGTACCCAGAGCTGGAAAGCCTGCCTTCTAGCCACAGGGCACTGAAGGCAGCTTTCTGAATACACTGAAGAGGAATCTGGAGAAAGAAGTTTTTCAAACAGTTCTTCACCTCCTCCACCGACTGTGCTTTCCTGGCCTACTTGGCATTCCCTGCCTACAGAGAGAGCAGCTCCTAGTTACGGCACTCAACTGAAAATGACAGTGAGTTCAGTGGACCTGGCTCTTCTGCAGAGCCCCCTTTCAGGGGAGAGCATGGATGGCAGAGCAGGGCATGAGGTCACCTGCTGGATTGCTGCCCTCAGGCTGCCAGGCAGCATCCTCCACGTGGGTCCTCTAAAAAGAGCGCTCTAGGGACAATGCACCTTTCTATAGGAACTGGTAACCCAGGGACTCTCTCCCTGTGGCTCCCCCACTGGAGTCCCTGCCTAAAAGATGCTGTTGCCCACCCTTGGGTAGACAGTGCCCCAGGACAGGCCACACACTGGAGGCTTTTCCTTGGCAGAGGTCAGCTGTGCCACACACCACTGTGAGACTCAGTTTCTTCATCTTCAAAATAAAATCAAATCATAGGATCCACTTAGCCTTCCTTGCATCATGGAGATGGAGAATCACTTTCCCAAATTCATCTCCAAAGTTGATTAGATGCTCTGACCCCAGGCAAGAGGAAAGAGATGTAAACCAATGCCCATAAATGGCCATAATCCTCATGGAGTAAGCGGATCATTTCAATACAAGTGGAAAAGGCCATGATGGCAATCAGGCTCAGATGCCATGGAGGGAGAGGCGGGCCCACAGTCCCCTGGGGAGATGACCCAGGGCAAAATGCCACCCACTCTGCTCTCCACCTCTGTAGATGCCAGGATGAGCTTGCACTAACTCTGTGGCCAAGAGGGCGAGGCATATAAATAGAGCACAAGAAATGGAAGAGGTGAGAACTGTTGCCACTAGAGATGGCACATCCCCTCCATGACCACTTGGGGCCTGGTGTCATCAGAGTGGCTTTCAAGAGAAGCAAGAAGTCTGGGCTTATATGTGAAATTTCCCAGTTTTTAAAGGTGGGCAACATGTTCCATTGAAATAACAAAATCACCTAGCCAACTTTTCATGGACCAAACCAAACACTCTCTCCACGTGTCTGTGATTGTGGGAAAGTGGGCTTCTTGGGTGCTCAGGGATCTAGGGAAGGAGGGACAATTCCACAGCCCCAATGCCACGAGGAAAAAATGCCTGGGCTGGGGAAGCCAGCATGTGATGAATGTGGCCTTTTGGGAGTGGAATTCGGGGGAGAATAAGTCAGCAGGTGGGTCAAAGTGCTCTGAAATCTGGCTAGAAAGTTCTCACCTGAAACAAAAAGCTGTCAGAGGCTCCCCTCCTCCTCACACCTCCTTCTTGCCACCAGGGCCCGTCTCTGCAGGCCAGCAGCTGCGGCAGGATGACTTGCAGGTTTTGCTGGCAGAGCAAGCTCCCTCCTGGCTGGGGCAGAGAGCAGTTCCTCTGGCCACTGCCCATCAAGCCACAGCTGCTGGACCTCTCAAGTGACTGCCTGGTGTCTGGAGTCTGGGGTCTATGAGTGGGACTGTGAGGTCAGGCTCAATTCAGCTTGACTGGTCTAGCTCTCCCGGTCCTTAGCATTCATTTTCCCTCCCCTGCCAGATGAATGTCCTTTCCAGGCTCTGCTTCCCCAGCAATTCTCAGACAGAGACACCGTTCATCTCAGACACTGGATATTGGCTAATTGATTGGGTTTTTGCTGTTCCTGCTCCAAAGTCAATTGAGAAAGTCCTCAGATACCACTTTGAAGGAGAAAGATGACTCAGGTGGGATAATTTCTAATTGTCTTAAATTCCACTCTTACAGAACTAGAAGAGACTTTGTAACACACCCCCAACCCTGCCTTTGCACAGGGGCCCCGTGAAAGCATCCAGAGAGCCAGGAATCTACCAGGTTTCCCAAACCTTGGAAGAAAGGTCCCCTCCCTGTCACCTCCCCCTAGGGAGAAAAGTAGAGCATCCTAAGGGGAGAGGTCTCTGCCCCTGACCACGACCAAAAGGGAGAACTTTCTCTCTCCCTGCGTTTAACTGACAAAAATGTTTTCCTATTTTTTAAATTTGAGAACAAGAAAGCCATTTCACTGGAAAAAAAAACAAACAAAAAACAAACAGATTCACAAGCCAAGGATTAGGCCACCCTTAAGAAGGCTTTGTTGATTCTCCAAAATATTCCACAAAGTGTTCATGTAAACAATGACTACGAAGTTAAATGTTACCAAGTTACGAAGTTAAATGTTAAATGTTCCTCAAGTCTTTCTGAATCTGCAAACTTAGACTTTTGTCATGAAGTTTATCCTGCAAGTTTTAAACAAATTTTACTTAAGACACTTCAGTAGAACGTTCATCCCCCAAATAAAGAGTTTTAATACACAAGAGTGGATGGTTTAAACCACCTGATTTCCCTCTCCTATAATCACTTGTGGTAATAAAGTTACCATTTTCCATTAAATTGCCAATTTCCATTAAATTGTATTGCTCTCAAAAGAAATCAAAACTTTAAATATTAAAAAAAATCCATTTCAAATATTGGACATTAAGAGATATAGTCTGGAATACTGCCTCCACTGCTTGACCCATAAACAGACTTCAGAATATCACACCACTAAACCTAAGTGAGTTTTCTTTTAGTAAAATGAAGTTAAATAATAGTCTTTATGAATATCCAGAGAACTGTGCACCTATAATATGCACACCTATTTGTATATTATACTTTAATATTAATCTCTATCTCTCCTCTGTCTCTTGTGCTCTCACTCTCTTTCTTTCATAATGTTCATAATGCTTGCTCACACTCCTCTCTTGGACATATTGTGAGAATCAGAGGGGCTGATGTACTTGGCAATGATCTGTAGACCATCAAGCATTAGAAGAAGAAGAGGACACCCATTATTACAGAGCAGGTGGCCTCACACGCCCACACCTGTCAGAACTGGGACTGGGAAGAGGCAGTGGGACGGCATTGAGAGAAGAGGCTGGAAGAAGGCAGGTTCCACCCCGCACCAGCTGTGCTGCTTAGGCAATTATTTGACTCCTCTGTCCCAAGTTTATCTGCCTGTAAAGTGGGCACAATAACCATTGCTTCACAGGATAAATGCCAACAGGGTGTGCTAACTATGCAAATACATGACGGCCGCCTCCTACAGCTGCCCATGCCTCTCTCCTCCCCACCTACCTGCTGGCTTTAGTCCTTCCTTGTGCTCTCAGTGGCTGCTGCTGCCTGCCCAGCCCCCTGCTCCCCCCGCCACCCCGCCTGCTCATCCCGTGTGAGGGCATTTTGGGGCCAGGTGCCATGCAAGATGACAGAGAGGAGGCAAAGCAGAGCTGGTCCTCAAGGGACCGCCCTAGGGTCCTGGTTCCAGGCCTTCTCATCTTTCATTCTCCCCTTCTCTGTTCAGAGACCACCCTTTTGCCCTCTTCATTAAGGTGTTTAACCTTCCGAAGCCTCAATATACTTGTGTGTAATAAAAAGAAAAGAAATAACAGGTTCAAGAAACCAGACAGCAGGGTGAGGATAGAGGTGAGAGCCTTCACTGCTGGAAGCATCTTTTCTTGGCTCTGAGCATCGAAGCAATGCACCCAGGGTCACAGAGACAGAAGGTGGCAGCCAGGATTTTAGCCCAAGCAGCCTGACACCAAAGCCTTGTCTCCCTCTCAGTGCAGCTGCGTAGGGGGCTAGACCCCAGTCTTCTCCATCTTCTCCCCTGATGTTCAATCTAAGCACAAGCAAGGGGCTTGCTATGGACCCACAGCTTCAGACAAGCACCAGCCACACCCACCTGCACTGAATGGCTTCCCCTTCCTGCCACTTTGATGCAGAGATAGGAGGTGTGCCAACACAGAGCTGCCCCCAGTGAAGAGGGCGTGGAGGGTGGAGCTGATGCTCGCCTCTCAGGACTGCTTTCCCAGCCCCAGTATCTAGGTCACCCTCCTAATTCCCAGTGTGATGACTCACCACTTGCCTCTGTCACAGCCTGATAAAGAACTCGAGCCATTAAGAAATGGAACAAATTACTAAATGGGAGGCACAAGAGAAACCCAGGATTAAATTAGTTCATTATTCATAAATCATAAATGACGCTCCCTCTCACTGACGCTTGTCTCTGTCTACCTACTGGTCTTGCAAGAGCGACAGACTTCTATAGGCAGGAGATCAGAGACTTAGGAGGCCCATTCTGAGGACCCTGGGGGTGGCAGCCACCTTTAGGGACAAGAGCTGGGCTGGTCTCGGCCCCTGTGGCCTCTGAGCTGTTTTCTGGACTGCAGGGTCTTGGAACTGAGTGGCCAGGTTTGCAGGGCGATACAGCTCCTGCTGTGTCATGGGAAGGTTCTGATACCTGAGGTGTCTGGTAGGGTTGAGACACAGTTGTGTGAGCTGGGTCTCCTCTATGAAGTATGCCACCTCTGTGCACTGGGTCACCTCTGCGGATATGTCACCTTGGAGGGTCATATCACCTTTGTGAAGCCTATCACCTCTATGGAGTATGTCATCACCTCTGTGGCCTGTGTCACCTCTGTGGAGTATGTCACCTCTTTGGGCCATGTCACCTCTGTGGGCCAGGTGACCTCTGTGACCTGTGTCACCTCTGTGGAGTGTGTCACCTGTGTGGGCCAGGTCACCTCTGTGGCTTGTGTCACCTCTGTGGGCCAGGTCACCTCTGTAGCTTGTGTCACCTTTGTGGCTTGTGTCACCTCTATGGAGCACGTCACCTGTGTGGGCCATGTCCCCTTTGTGAGCTATGTTACCCATGGGGGGTGTCACCTCCTCAGAGCATATGACATTTCAAGACATATGTCATTCCTGGAATGTACCTTCTTTCCGACAGGCGTGTCTCATGACTGAGAATTTCTTGATGCTTTTCTGTCCTGGCTGGAAACAGGAGCAGCCCGGGCCCCTCCGGGGCCTGTCGTGCCTCGAATGGAGCCAGGGCGGAGAGGGACCAGCTAACCCAGTGCCAAGGACACCAGGGCGTCTGCTTCCCAGCCCGGAAAGAGATCCCGCCCCTTTCTCAGCCAGGCCCCGCCCTGCAGGTCTGCAAGCCTCCACCAAGGAGAGAGAGGAGAGAGAGAGAGAGAGAGAGAGAGAGAGAGAGAGAGAGAGAGAGAGAAAGACGAGAAAGAGAGAGAGAGAGAGAGAGAGAGAGAGAGAGAGAGAGAGAGAGAGAAGCTGCCCCCTGCTGGTCACAATTGGGGAAGGCGCTGCAGTCCGGGCACGGTGCCAAGGAAGGAGGAACTGCAGTGGATCCCAATGGACATCTCTTGCTGCTCTTAGTTCACCCCAGCTGCATGCATGTCTCCTAAGCTGTGGGTCAGGGAGTCCCGAACAAACAGCAGTGTTATTCTGGAGCTACTTACGTGAGGGTGTTTGCCAAACTGGAGCTTACTGGGATTGTGCAAGTGGCAGAGACTACTCTCTAGGTCACCCAACATCTTTTCTGTAGTCTGAGGAGCCAGTTGTACTTGAAGGGTGAGCTTAGGCTAGAACAGAGGTGAATGGAGGTGAAAAGGTGACCAAACAGCTGGGTGGTGCAGAGTGCCTGACAGCAGGAGGTGGGCACAGGTTCTTACGTAACACAGTCAGTGCCATATGCTAACAGCCTGCCCTGTGCCCGCTGTACCCAAGGTCTCTGAACCTAGCAGTGTCCCTGTGCACATCTCACAGGTGAGGAAATTGAGGTCTAGTAAATGAAAAGTGTCTACGCCAGGATTTTAATCCAGGTCTGAAGAACTTCCAAGTCCATGTTTTATTCATGTCACTTCTGAACTTGGGCCCATTAGCAGGGCCAATGTGCTGGCATCTTAGCAGCAGCTGAAGCAGGCATCTGCAGCCCCCTCTTGGTCTTGCCACACAGTCCTGGCTACTCTGACATTCTAATTGGGAGGAAGGTCAGATTTTTCCATTCTCCGTATCCAAATTCATCTTGTCCTCTTTGATTCTTGGATTTGATCACTTCCCACCCCACCTCTTACTTAACTGTTCCCTGGGCAAAATTCCAGCCTTAGCCAAAAGGGCACTGTTCCTACTGAAGTCAAAAGTCAGAACCTCCTCCCTTCAGCCTCTCCGAGCTCCATCGCAGCCGGCTCCTGGACTCAGCCCACTGCTGACATGCACAGACAGTGCCCTGGCCCATCACTGAGGCTCCCTGGGATCCCAAAACCCATCTGACTCGACACTGATTTTTACAGCTTTGCAAATAGTTGCCTTAGTTCCCTTTCCCTGAATGCATTATAAAGTTAAAGGGAGAAAAAGAAGTCTTTAAAAAAATCCCCCAGCTATCTTAATTAACATGCAGAATGCTTTTCTGGCAGTGCACAGGCTGTGATAAAACGGGAAGCTTCTTAACACAACATATATTTAATCTGTGGCATTCGCTTCCACATGAAATTCAATCAGATATTTTAAGGGAGTTAACAAGGGCTCTCAGATCGAACTGTGAATAAATGCAGGTGTGATAAATACACTCAAGCTACTGAGATGTTTTATCAAATGATAAAGGTGTTGAATGGGGTGGGGTTGAAGGACAAACCTTAATTCTAATTCTGTATGTTGTCAAAGAGGGTATGAGAATTTGTTAGACAATGCCAGAATGATCTAATGACCCATTGCCTCTGAAAAACCAATGAAACTTTGCTCATTTGTTGTTTTTCCAGGAATCTTTAATTTAAATCTGCTGTATGCCGGGCACTGGGGAGGCAGTGACCGACCAGTAACGCAGTTCCCGTCTCTGCCCTCAACCCCAGCTCTCCCTGATGAAACTCACAATCTAATAGGGAAAGGTGGCTGATAAACAGGTGAACAAATGCAAATGATAATTTCCAATTGAGTTAAGTAACAGAGTAAATGAGAGGGTGTTTAGGTAAGACATCTGCAAGGAGTTGATAGCGGAAGTGAGACCTGAAGGATGAGGAAGGGCCTGCCATGCACCAGGGAAGAACCTGTGAGGCTTCTGAGACCACAGAGCCCTGGGCTTGTTGGGGAACCAGAGAAAAGCCAGGACTTGGTGAGTAGGCAAGCACTATGGACCAGCATTGGGTCACATAGGTAAGCCTAACAACTTATCCTTTCTTTTTTCAAATTAAAGGTTTCATCTGCTACAAATCTGTGGGGAAAGGATGGTTATTTGGCTGCTGGTGTGAGGAGAATAGTTCCCTACAGGGGGAAGAATAAAGCCACAACTTCCATCATATGCAAATGTGAACACCTGACAGATCCGAGACCTTGCTGTGTGAAAGCCTACAGAAATAAAGAGTTAACAGGAAGGAAAGGAGGGCAATATCTTTGTTTTGCTGGGATGAGAAGGGTATCTTAACATAATTCAAAAACATAACCCTCAGATGGAAACTGGGTGAATCTGACTACATCAAAATTAAGAATTTTTTAAAAGAATGCTTTAGTCAAAGAAAACAGCTGGGTGAAGACTTGGAGCAGATTTTGCATTGTCTAAAACCAAAAGATAATATCTAGAATAAGAATTGGCAACCTGCAGCCTACAGGGACAAATCCAGTTGGTTGCCTGTGTTTGTAAATAAAAATAAAGTTTTATTGGAATACATCCATGCCCATTCATTTATGCATTTATGTCTATAGCTGCTTTTGTGCTATATCAGCAGAGATGATATGACCTTCAAAGCTTAGAATATTTAATATCTAGCCCTTTACAAAAAACAAAACAAATCAACCAAAACAAAACAAAACAAAAAAAACCCTGTGTCAACTCCTGATCTAGACTACAAGGGAAATGGGTAGGAACCTCACCAGAAGAATTGGCAAAAACCATGAATTGCCAGTTCGTTGGACAGGAAATGAGCTGGCTATCTAACACCTGATGGAATGACTAATCTGGCCAGAATTCAGAAGAGTACAAATTGAAACAATATTGAGATTCTTTTAATGCCTATCAGATCTTCAAAAATTGTAAAACTAAGTGTGAGGAGTCCCTAGAGAACTAGTAAGGCATTACGGGTAAAGCTGACTTACGGGTATGTCTGGGAGGATGCCTGTGAAGGAGATTGGTGTGTGAGTCAATGGACTGAGCGGGGAAGATCTGCCCTCCTGTGGTCAGGCATCATCCAATCTGCTGGGGGCTAGAATAGAACAAAAAAGCCAGGTACAGGATTTCTCCTTTCTCTCTGAGAGCTGGGGACACTCTGCTCCTCCTGCCCTTAGACATCAGAATTCCAGATTCTCTGGCCTTGGGACTCCAGGACTTACACTGGAGGCCCCTCCGGTTCTCAGGCCTTTGGCTTTGGACTGCAAAACCTTGGTTTTGAGGCCTTTGAACTTGGACTGAGCCACACTACGGGCTTCCCTGGTTTTCCAGCTTACAGATTATCTATCATGGGACTTCACAGCCTTTGTGATCACATGAGCCAGTTTCCCTAACAAATCTCTTCTCACATATCTATATGTATATCACGTTGGCTCTGTCTCTCTGGAGACCCTAATACAGAAAATAATACCAAGTGCTGGTTAATATAAGAAAAAATAGGAGTCCTGAAGCTATCAGTAAGAGTGGAAATGTGTCTAGCCATTCGGAAGAGCATGTTGCAGTATTTGTTGGTTAAGCAGCATGAAATTGCCAATATTCACCCTGAGAAGGATTCCCTGGGAAGGCCTCCCGTGCCCTGCTCCCCACCCTACTCTACTGGACAACAGAGTCTGGCGTGAGCATTGTTGACTGTGCACCCTGCATGGAGCTCACCCCCTCCTTCCTTTCCAGGAGGACGCTATTGTTCCCTTTCCCTTTCACAAAGAGCCATGTATTGGGAAGGGAAGCAGATTCCACCCCAGCTCCAGGGCTGGGCCAGATTGGGTCAGAAATGGGCATGTGGCCAAATTTAGGTCCCAGCGATTGAAGGTGAATTTGTTAGCAGCTTTTTGGGAAGTTTTCTTTATTCTCCCAGAAGAGCTTCCAGAATCAGTTCTGTCTGTCTTCTCTTGAACATGAGCTGTGAGTGAGATGGCTTTGGTGTTCTGAGCCCCACATTTGCTTGTTAATGACAGAAGACAATGCCAATACCTGGAAGAGGGCAAAGCAGAAAGAACCAAGGGGGATGGGGGGAAGCAGAGCTAAGATATAGACTAGGTTAACCTCGACTCACTCAATCCCTGGGTTCCAGCTGAGTGATCCAGAATGATTTAAGCCGGCTCGTGTTAGATTTTCTCACTTGCAAGGAAGGTACCCTAACTGACAGAAACCCTTTGAGAGCTGTGGAGATTTGAACGTCAAGGGAATCTGTGCCTCACTTCCAAGTGAAGGTTGCAAGCTTCTCAGAGAAGAACCCCCCTCCCACAGCTGCAGCCCTCCCCCCACACACATACATGCTGGCCTGGTGAGAGTGCACAGGGGAGAAACAGCTAAGGGCACATCTATGCAGTGAGGACTCACAGCCTCGGAGTTCCCTGCATCCTCTGCCCCCTGGGGTGGGACAGTGCCTAAGCACCCTAAAATGGAGATTAAGGCAGAGATGCTTGTGGAAGTCATTTATCCAGGAGGTGCTCTAAGAGAACCACCGCAAAAGTGAGGGAAGCAAGGGAGGTCAGCAGAAGGAGCCAGGCCAGGATACGGTCCCAGCTGGAGTCTGGTTGCAGCCTGATCACACAAGGAGCTCGGGAACGTGAATTGCACCACCGAATAGCTCCCATCTGAAGGCAAGGAGGTCTGGCCTTTTGTAGGTTTTCATCAGTCCATCATTGGCTTTATGCTGCCCAAGGGAAAGACCTAAATGCCCCATTCCCAGATGCAATGCCACCCATTGGCCAAGGGCAATTCTTGAGGCAAACAGGTGTGACCCCTTAGGCTTTCCACATTCAAGCTGCTGGGGCAACAGTACGCAGTCCTGAAGAAAGGATTTGGGCCACCAACTGTATCCAGTGCAGTCAGTATGGCCAAATATCCCTCATTCCTCCTGAGAAGGCACTGAAGGAAATGACAAGAGGAACTGGTGGCCAAGACAAGAGGAACACAGCAGTGGGTGCTAGGAAGACCAGAGGCTATGGAGGGACAGGATGTCACGGCAGATGACAGTATGGCAGAAAGCCACTGTGCCTTGCCACAATAAGAAGGTGTCATCCCAGTTGATACCAGGTTGGACAGATAACAATCAGGAACCAGATATACCCCCTAACCACCATGCTACATACCCTCCCCCACTGGCATTTTAGCCTAGGGACAAGGGGAAAGAGAAAAAGCCTTGAACTGACTAAAATTCAGTTTTTCACCACCAGGCAGAATGGGACTCCAGGATAGAAACCAAATTCAGCTAAAGATAAAGTTATACTGGTTTGCCTTCTCACTGATTTGCAATCACCACATGTGCTCCTACTAAAACATAAAAGAATGTCATTAACAGGAAAAGGCTGTTAGCAAGTTCATTAATCATGGTCCTTTTCACACTTCCATGGTCAACGACAATTCTGATGGTTTAGACTGAGGCCTCCCACTTAATTACATTGTTTAGCAATTAACAGTTCATCCCCTACCATAGGCCTCCCCTGGCTTTCAGAAAAAGATAAAGTGCTTTAGTTTCACGAGTGCTCTTTGCAGGAATGCCCCTTACTTGGGCAAAGGGCCATGACTGGTGTTACCAGGACAATCATTTGTTGCTGAGGGAACAGGTTTATTTTCAATGAACTTACTAATGATAATGACTTGGCCTTATCTGTGAACCTTAAGTTGGTTGAGAGCATTGGTGACATACAAGTCCCTCACAGGGCAGCCAGGTGACCCTAGAATACAACTTCTCTTAACCACAGTCTTCTCATCTGTCATTTGTAAATGGGACTAACAACAGAAACCTGGTCAAAAACTTAAATGACACATTTCAGGTAAAATGCCTGGGAAAAGGTCTGGCATGTAGCACTCAAAATTGGGTATTAATATGTTACATCTTAAACTTTTTAAAACTTTATTGAGCACCCGTACAGAAAAGCGCATATATAATCGTGCACTTAGTAAATTTCCAAAAATGACACACCTATGTCACCAGCACCCAGATGAAGAAAGGGAACATCACCAGGGCCCCAGAACCTCTTTCTTATGCCCGCTTCTGGTTAGTACTACCCCAGTGGTAACGATTCCACTGATTTCCAAGAGCATAGACTACTTCTGCCTAGTTTTGTATTGATATAAATAGACTGTGCATACTCTTTTGTGTCTGGCTTCTTTCACTCAACATTATGTTTGTGAGATTTATTCATGGTGCATATAGTTGTGCTTCATTCATGTTCATTGTTGTAAACGGTTCCATTGTGCAAATATACCTCAATTTATTTATTCATTCTTCAGCTTTATGGGCTTGGGGGTGGTTTTAACAAGGTGATTATGAATAAAGCTGCTCTGAACATTCTTGCCTAAGTCTTTTCTTCTAATTTAAACTTTTTATTTTGAGATAATTATAGATCCACATGCGACTGTAAGACATAATACAGAGAGACCTGGTGTACTCTTTATCTGGGTTCCCTCAATGGTAACGTCTTGCAAAACTGTAGTAAAATATAACAACCAAGAGACTGGCATTGATACAAACCATAGCTCTTGTTCAGATTTCCCCAGTTGAACATGTCCTGGGTATTGTCTCTCTCTCTCTCTCTCTCTCTCTCTCTCTCTCTCTCTCTCTCTCTCTCTTTCTGTGTGTGTGTGTGTGTGTGTGTGTCTGTGTGTGTGTTGAGTTCTATTTATTTATTTATTTATCTGAAACAGGGTCTTGCTCTGTTATCCAGGTTGTAATACCGTGGTGCAATCAAGGATCACTGCAGCCTCAACCTCCTGGTCTCAAGTGATCCTTGTACCTCAGCCTCCCTAGTAGCTAAGGCTGAGACCACACCCAGCTAATTTTTGTAAGGTGTTTTGTTTTTTGTTTTTTGTTTTTTGTTTTTTCAGAAATGGGGTTTCACCATGTTGCCCAGGCTAGTCTCGAACTCCTGGATTCAAGCAATCCTCCCTGTCTTGGCCTCCCAAGTGCCAGGATTACAGGCTTGAGCTACCACACCTGGCCAAGTTCTAGATTTTTATCAACTATGGAGGTTCATGTATCTGCTACTACAGTCGAGATAGCAAATGGTTCCATCACCAACAGCAGTGAGGAACACACTTGAAAAAGAATTGGCCAATACCTTGACTGCAATGCTGTGAGAGACCGTGAGCCAGAACCACCCAGGGAAGCCACCCTGTATTCCTGACCCTCAGAAACTGTATGAGATAATCATTGTTTGTTCTAAGCTGCCAAGTGTTGATGTATTTTGTTACACAGAAGTAGATAACTAATATAGATACCTATATCAGACACTTGATTAAAATGTAGATCCCTGAACTTACCCCAGACCTAGACTCTGACTTCATAAACTCTCCCAGGCTGTTATGAAGTGCATTCTTTGTTTGAATCACTAACTTCACATGATTTACCTCACCTCTCCATCCCTCAATTCCACACCTGAAAAAATGGGCATGATCATACCTCATAAGCTATGAAAGCTTTGGTGTTTGTCGTGTGTTTTATTTGTTGTTGTTGTTTTGACCTCCGGGTTTAAGATAATGCACATATAGCCCAGGCGCTGGCCCTCATGGTGCCCTGCCCATGTCCCCTCACCCTCGTCATCTCAGTGCCTGCCTGCTGGGGTAGTTGGTGACTGCAGGCACCCACAATGCTTTGCCTGAGAACTTTCTCTTTCTGCTAGAACCCAGTTTGCTGCCTCAGTAGCAAGCCTGAGGTGCTGGGTGTTTAACACCCTCCCAGTACCCCATAGTAATGACTGACAGGGCTGGGATGTAAATATTTGACCTTGAGTGGCACATTCTACACTGGCTCCCAGAATTCTCCAGCAGAATTAAGGTCATCACCTACAGTGGTAACTTGCTTCATAATACACCATTTATTGGCTCACCCTACTTCTGTAGGTCACTTCCCCACTTCCCTAAGGTGTTACTTTCACTTCCCTAAGGTGCTACTTTCATTTTGTTGGTGTAATAAACCACTTACACCAATTTCCTTACCTCAGGATTGGCTTCACAAGGACCCAAACTAAGACAAGTACCTAGTGGTGTCAGCACATAGTATGTGCTCAGCTAACACCTTTGACTCTATATATGTGTGTGCATATACATATACATATATATATACACATATATATTGCATGTTTATTTAGTGAAGGACACAGAAAGAAATTCTTAACTAATATGAAACAGAGAGGAGGTATCTACAGCATCAAAAATCCAAGGATGACTATCTAGACTGTCATATATATGTCTACCGCAAATCAACAATGACAAAAATTCAACAGGAAATAAACAGAAAGTGGTTATCAGGCAATGCACAGGAGAAGTGACCAAATGTCCAACAAGTATGGGAAGAGAAGCTCTAGATCAGTGGTGATCTGAGGAATTGAAATTCAAATGAGATGTGCTTTTACATCCACAGGAAGGGCAAAAGTTAGAAACGTGGGTAAGTGAGGACCCTACACTGCTGGGAGGTGTAAGGTGGAACCACCTCTCTGGAGATCTTTCTGCCAATATTTAACACAATTCAGAATCCATTGATTGGCTTCATAGCAAATCCACCCGGGGCACATCAGTCCCATGGAAATTCTCACAAAGTGCCAGGAGGTTTATTGCACTGTTTTACGTTGGGGAGTTGGAGGCAGTCTGGTATCTTTCAGTAGGGAAATAGATAAGTAAACTGTGACAATGCACTTAGAAGCAAAAACAGAATCTATAGAGCAACATGTGGAGTAGGAAAAGTAGGAACCAGAATGAGATTTGTAAAATTCCATTATGTAAATTAAAAACAGACACAAGGCAGATGTATGTATTTTACAAGATGATACACATATGTAAATACAAATGCATTTGAAAGGGCAGCTGGGGGTGGAATGGGGAGGGGAGTAAGCATCAGGCTTTTAAAAACAGCCTTAAATGAGAAAAGTAGCATTTTAAAACATCAGATGATAACATAGAAGAGTACCTTTATGACCATGGGGTAGGGAAAGATTTCTTAATTAAGACATGCAAAACACAAACCTTAAAGAAAAAACGGATAAATCTGGTAATACTAGAATTTAAAGCCTTTTGTGCAATAAACGGTATGTAAAAAAATGAAAAGGTAAGCCACAAACTGGGAGAAGGTATTTGAAGAGGATGTAACTGAAAATGGATTGGTGTAAAGAATACATAGAGAACTCCTCCAAATAATGGCTAATATTTATTGAATACGTACAAAGGGCCAGGCATTTTTGAAGCCATTTCACAAGAATGGAATAATACAAAGCAAAGAGGAAAATAAAAATTGGCAAAGGCTATGCACAAGCAATTTGTGAGTTACTTGTTGTCACATTGTGTCTTAATGTAACAATAGAAATGGGTTCCCTCTTTGGTTGACCCCTTTGTAGCTATACTATAGACCTCAAGAGGCAACATGACTTAGCGGGTAAGAGCATTGCTAGCCTTCAAGAGCAGAGATCTCAATCCAACATCCTGACCCACTCTGACCCTCTGTCTTCTCTTCAGTAGAAGGAATATACCTCTATGTGTGGTATGAAGTGCTTAGCACAGCATTTAACACAGAGTAAACAGCTACTAAATGTCAACTATTTCGATGATGCAAAATAATAGTAGTGCACATGCAGTAAGGACCTATTCCTAAGCATTTTAAATATGTATATTCTCATTTAATGCCCACAGCAGCTTTCTGGGGTAGTTCTTGCTTTTGTTCTCATTTTACAGGTAAGGAAGTTGAATCTAAGGGAGGTTGGGAGGCCACTCAGATCATGCAGTGGGCTCTAAAGCCAGGCTTACACTCTGAACCACCATGTGGCACCCCCTTCTGTCATGAGCATGAGCATGGGGGTGTTACTCTTTCTCCTTAACATGAAAATTATCTGGAACTTTAGAAATGTTGTTTATGAAGCCGAATGTGTTTCTGAATGAACACCTCTCAGACTTTAATATGTAAGTAAACAATGGGGATTAAGTGGGAGCAGATCTTGTTAAAATGCATATTCTGATCCCAGCAGGTCTCAGGGAAGCCCAAGAATGTGCATTTCTACCAATCCTCTGGGGAGATTCTGAGGCTACTGTTCCTCTCACTCACCGGGAGTTCTGGTTCTATGATTCCTCAACTAGCTATGACACCTGAAGTTCCTGCGTTCATTTTGCTTTGCAGGATAATCAGAATGCTTTGCATTTGTACCTGTGGACAATAGGGGGCTCTACAAGCTTTAAAAGATGGCATGCGTCATCAGCACACATTCAACCAAGGCCAGAATTCAGCACACCTAACAGTGGGTGAACTGCCTCTGCACCTCTGTGACTCACTGTTTTCCACACAAGAGTGCTCGGGATGACACTGGCCTGGACTATTCCAGGCGTTGGTTAGGTGGCAGCTGATTTACAGGAAGAATGATGTGGCTCCAGAGAGTCACGGTTTGTTCACCAGCCACGGGGCTCCTGCTATGAGCCAGACCCAGGACAGTCTCTGGGAGGTGAGGATGAGGGTGAAGTGCTGCAGTCTCTGCGCTCAGGAGTTTGAAGCATTTATGGCCATGCCTTTGGTGGAGTGGGTGGAGAAAGCCTGGAAGGTCAGGCTGGCTGGCATTGGCCCTAGTCAGGTGTTACAAGGATCAGTAGCCCTCTCACAGGTCAGGGAGGGGATTTCACGGGAAGGAAGGAGCTGCCCAGGAAAAACGGCAGGAGCAGGAGAGGCAGCTCCACCACAACAGGGAGAAAAGGCACTCAGAAAGCCAGCTGGCACCCTCCTCTCCTCCCTCCTCCCCTGGACCTCCTATCCTGCTGCCTCACCACATCCAGGCCTCTGTAACAAAGCTTCTGACTTCACACCAGCCATCAGCGACAAAATCTGCCTCCTTAGTTTCTGTTGTTGAAGGCAAAGGCTGGGTGATTTATTTTTGTTCTGTGGGCAAGGCAACTTCTTTGGAAGTGGCCGAGGCAGACCCGGCCGGGAAACCTGTGCACTCATTCCACTTCTGTGACTGCCAGGAACACACATCCTTCTTCTCACTGCACATTTTTAAAGGACCCTGCATTTATCAAGATCTAAAAGCACAAGCATACACTTACCTGTAAGAGACACCCACAGTCCCAGCTGTGTGACTACACCCAGAGATGACCTTCTTAACCATTTTTCTCAGAGTCCACAATCTCCAGTGGAATCTTTCTCCCTGGCTCTGTAACAGTCAAGCTTGGTGTTTCCTCCTCATAATTTTACAACCTAAGAATTGTTAACAACAGTCCTCACTAACACACCCTAAATACAGTAATGCAATACGAGCAAGGCAATTCAAAAACACTCTCCATTTGGAAAGGGGAGAGGTAGATAAACTTCCAGAACAGCACTTCAGTCCAGAGCAAACTTCATCCAATGTTACACAGCAACATGAGCACCCACACAGCTGCTACTGAAGGGGAGAATTCTGGATACTCAGGAAGATGGTGGGACCAGAGAATTCCACGAGCTCACTGTTGACTTGCCTCCCTGCACAGGGCAAGTTCTTTGGTCAGCAAACCTGACTTCCAGATAGGTAGGGCCCATGTCTTAGTTGTTTTTTTTGTTTTGTTTTCTTTTGTTTTGTTTTGTTTTTGTCTTGGTTCTTTCTACAGTGTTCCTATTACTGTTTACTAAGCCACAGTCTCTGCCTACAATGAACTGTGGTACACTGAGAAAATATCGTTGGCAAAAAGATGGAGAAAGTGCAGTCTCTGCACTTGTTCAGAATGCAGAGAAGAAAGGAGAATGGCTGAGGTATGAGCTGGTTGGTGAACAGATGCTGTCAATTGGCAAGGAAGGGACTGGTGTGGACTGCAGAGCTGGTGACATAGTAAGCTTTTTCACACTTCTAGGGGACCAAGTAAGGCAGAAGCAGTCATTATGCTCTTCCTTGTACCTGTCTCCTTCGGGACAGGCACATTTGGCTGAACACAAATAGGAATCATTTGCAGAAGAACTCTAAGAGAGGAAGGAGTCCAAAAACCTTTGACCTCAGATTATGACTCTCACGTAAGTTGTAAGAACTGACCTTTGACCTAGGATTATGACACTCATGTAAGATGTAAGAACTGAGAATCATTGCAAAGAGGCTGCAAGATCGCAGATCGGCAGGACCGTGGGCTGTCACCTCTAAATGCAAAGAACTGAGGCCTAGGTCTCATGAGATAAACATCAGTCATGAGGGCAGTGAGTTGGTGGTGAAAGAGGCAGAGAAAACAGCACCTCTGATAAGTGCTGTTTAAAACACTTTTATTAAAGCAACAAAAAAAAAAAAAGAAGAAGAAAGAGCTCACACAGAGAGCTTAACCTCTATTAAATCTTGGAGACAGATTGGAAATAATTATAAAATTTGATAGGCACAGTTGGGAATGCATCAGTTTATTTTAAGGAGTGAGTGGATTAATTGCACATGACTCAGAATGTGGGCTACAGAGGTAGACAAGATGCCTCTTCCTGACTGTGTGACTTTAAGGAAGCTTCTTAAGAACGCCAACTTCAGTACCCCTGAGGGGAAGTCTTTAAATGGGGATATTTTACCCTCCCTGGGTACTATAAGCATTAAGTAACTATTGCCTAGCAAGTCTTCAGTAGAATGTATGGCACGTAGTACATGTTCAGTAAAAGGTGATTGGCGTTGCTCTTCCATGAACTAGACAGGCTTCGAAGGCAAGTTCCAACAATATCTGAGTAGTATTCACATCTTCAAAATGGGCAGCCAGCCTCCCAGTATGGAACCCTTCGAAGGAGTCACACTGACAGGTAGAAACAGCCATGCTGGAGGGCTCAGGGATCTGGAAAGGGACCAACTGCACAGGGAAGGTTTCCTCCCACTTCAGAGCAGGTAAATGGTTTGATCTCCCATCCTGCCCAGGTAGATTGATGATGGCTACCAGGATTTCAGCCCTAACAAGAATGACAAAGCAAGGGTCCTTCGGGATGGAGTAGGGGCCTTTCACGGGGACAGGAGAAAGGTGGGTTGACTTAACAGGATACAGATCCAGAAATTAAATCTGTGCCGTTGTTCAGCATAATCATAGCATTATTTCATGAGAGTTCACCATGTCTGAGCAATAATTGTCAGGGTGCTATATGTGTCATCTTATTTAATCTTACGCCAGTCCTGTGAAGAAGGTGCATTATAAGACCCATTTTCCACGTGGGTCTCACGGACTAGGTCAACTGCTTGAGGTCACTTGCAGCAGATTCAGCTACTACCCGAATGCGCACAACAATTCCCATGTGCTTGCCTTCCATCACTTTTGCGAAGAGCTGCCTCTGACTACCAGGGTCTACTTTACCTACAAGAGCCTGGGGTGCCTGGGGATGTAGGTATGCCAGGGAAGCCCTGAACCTCAGACTGTTGGGTGCAGGGGTATAAATGTTTCTAACTCCCTTGTCTTTGATAGGCACACTTGGGTGTGGTCTCCATTGACCCCAGAGCTCCAATGGAATCAAGTCAAGTGGGAGCCTTTCCTCCTCCTTCGATGGGACCGTGTTCAATGCTGTCCCATTGCACCCCTGCCTGGCCTCCTTCCCTTCCTTGTCCCACACTCCTGTCCCCGCTACTGTTTTTCCCAGAAGTATTTTGCAATGAAACACTTTCATGCAAAGGCTTATCTAGTGATCTGCTTCTGGGCAACCAGACCTGCAACGTCACTTGGTTCTAAGTGCCAGAGCCTGAGTTCAACTCAGGTTCACAGTGTAAACTGCCTCAAAGAGAACCTCCCCACCAGAACCAGTAACAATAAACCTGCAAAGACAGAAGACCTAAATTAGAATTCTCACCAATGCTTGGGAGCCGTGTCCCAAGCAAGGCCTGGCTGTGAATGCTGTGCCTGCTGGCCCCCAAGACTTGAATATCCTGCACAGAAGCCCTACAGACTCTGGTGTGTCCTCTGCCACATGCCAGCATAATCCTGGTGGAGAAAGTCATTGGAATTTTGGAAGCTAGGAAGGCTGTCCTTAGCCTGGTAATTATTTTTTCTTCCAAATCTCTATGCAAAGAATGTAAGTTAATTGATTAGTCAACGGCTCTGGGCGTCCTGTCGTTCTCTTTTCTGCAGCCCTTTGAGTCCTTGTGCATCTTTGATGTGTGTGAATTAACATATTCTGCAGCTCCTCCCACTCACGGAGAGAGGGGGAAAAGATACCAGCCGCAGCCCTTGCAGCTGAAACAAAAAGCCTCAGCCTGGGTGGAGGCCAGAGGGAGGAGGAGGGCTTTTCTCCCTCTCTCACCATTTGGGGAAATTTTTCCTAGAATAGGAAAAATAAAATAGCATTCTTGTTCATCAGTAGTTGCAGGTAGAAAAGAACATGCTATAGGGTGTATCTGAAATACCACTCGCCTTGTCTCCCTGGAAATGCTGAAGTCCATGAATCCCAGGAAGAACCTTCACTCAATACTTCCCTAGCCTCCAGCTCTCTTCCAACTCAGCCTCACCCCTGCACAGGGACATTTTTCCTCTACTTCAAAGCAGGTAAATGGTTTCATCTCCCATCCAGCTCAGGTATATTGATTTTTTTTATCAATCCAGAGAATTTTTATGGGAAGGATGTGAAGGTTACACCTGGGTGAGATGATCTAGAGATCAGGGGAGAGAAGAGGACATTCTAGATTTCCTTCAGTGAGAGAAGCACATAGACTACTTCTTATTTTACTTGGAGGAAAATTTCCCTTGCAGAGCTAAAGCCAGGTTCTAGGGTCCTCTTTGTTCATGCCAACTCAGAAGAAAGCAGCACCCCTCAGAGGGGACAATGGCTTCCTGCCACAGCAGGTACCTATACAGATTTACTTCACTGGTGCAATACAAGCAAACTTCAACCAGACAGATCCCTGATCTTGCCTTGCTTACACACGCTGAGTGCAGTCCTCCCTCGATATTGGCAAGAGATTGGTTCCAGAACCTCCTTGAAAACTACAACCTGCAGATTTCTCCTCACGTCCCTGATAGAAAATGGCATGGCATTTGCAGATACCCTATGCACATCCTCCCCTGTACTTTAAATCATCTCTAAATTACTTATAGTAGTACCTAATCCAATATAAATACTATATAAAGAGTTGTTATACTCCATTGGTTTTTTTATTTACATTAGTTTTTTCCAATTTTTTTTTATCCTGATTGAATTTGTGGGTGCAGAGTGCATGGATATAGATGGCCAACTGTATTTTGTTTGCTGTTCCCACTCAACAGAATGGAGCAGAAAGATTAATGCAGCTGCAATAATGATAGCAGCATTGCAGAGCTCACATCAGCCCTATACCACCTCCTGAGACCTCTTGTTATAGGAGAAGATAAATTCCTGTGCACTTGCACTACCCTCGCAGGAAGGTGTTACACACAGCTAAACGCACTCCCAACTAGGACACCTGGAAAACCGCAACTCACAGTGTGGAACGGACCCGCCCATGTGTCTTGTCTGAGCAGCACAATGTTTTAAGTAATGATATTTCAGACATGGGAAACTTCATTCAAAATCCAGATTTCTGGCTTCTTGGGAAAAGCTGAAAGGTACCGAAAGATAGCTACTCTTGTATGGCACACAGTTCCCCTGACGCTCCCTCTAATTAAGGGGAGGCTCATTTGCCTTTTATCATCACACCTGAGCTGATGTTCTCTTGGCGCTCACAGATGTCTGGGTTCATGCCATTTGGGAATGAGCCCAGGTTTGTTAGTCGGCCACCTTGGCTTAAATCCTTACTCTGGGTCAGTTGTGTAGCACGTCTCTGAGCCTCTATTTCCTAAAAGATACAACATCTATAAGAAGGGATACTGTGGGCTTAAAGAAGAGAATGCCGAAGTACTTAGTATGTTATCTGCTATTTCAGAGAAACCACGTAGCAGCCCCCAAGAAATATCAGCTCCTTTCCCCTCCTTTGCAGATCTAAGATATCAATCTTTTCATGATTGAATAACTCAGGAATATGATGGCTCACATGTGGCTTAAACACAGCAGCTGTCCCTTCCAGAGGTGACATTCCCGATTTAGTGACTAAGTTCAGCCTCTGACTGCTGACTTAAAGGAGGGCGCCCCTGCAGGGTCCCCATCACAGACAGTACAGCTGGATTCTGAACAATTCAGTTCAGAGAACATGGGCCTACCGTAACCCAAGGGTCCATTTTCTGGTCTCCCTCTTGCCCTGGGACATTTCTCTGTGTCCTTGTCCATCGCGATCTTCTAGGGTTGCCAGGTTTCTGCTAATCTGAGGTCTAAGCAGCTCCTTTCCTTCTCTGGGGGATTCTGAACCCACCAAGAGGGTGCGCCTCTTTCTCTGCCTTCCTCCCTAAGCCAGGTGAGGACTCGTTAGGTTGAGGTGGGAGAAAAGGGGAAGTGGAGAGTGACAAACAGTGCCTGAGAGGAGGACCTTATCTCTGTCCTCACTCCTCCAGCCCCCAGCACGACATTGTGACACACCTGAGTCTGCACGGCATCCATTCCAATCCCAAACTCAAAGCCACACCTGACCTCCCCCTGCCCTGGGGCTCCCAGAGCAGGGCTCCCAGGCCAGCGCCTGCTGGAATGAACCCTCCTCCATCCTTACTTTGGCTCCACTTTTCCCTGGCTGCATGGGACATCCCTGACCTCTCCTGCAGGCTGTCAGCCCCCTTAGGCTTCCGGAATAATATTCTTCTCCACAGAAACCTCCTGACAGCTACAAAGACTTATTTGCACTTTTTAGTAGAGCCATTAATGCCTTCACACTTGTAATAGCAGAGAATTCCATTGATGTGGCCTAGGGAAACTGCAAACTTCCACTTGGGTATCTTGGGGTGCCTGACCCCTCAATTCACAGTAATAAAACCTGGTTCTTCTCACAAAGTTGCCCTGTGTTCAGAGCACATTCACAAGCATTCTCTTATTTCAGCTTTGCATGGCCCTGTGAGGAGGCAGAGCGGGCAAGTATTGTCATTATTCCCCTTCCCCAGATGAGGAAACTGAGGCTTCAGGACCAGTGACTCACTGGAAGCCCTATCTAACATAGCGTGGATTTCCCCCAGTGTCCTCTGCAGTGATAGTTGCCTCTCCCACACCTTCATCTGGTGCACAGGGGTCTTCACTCACACTGTGGACACTCAGCACTATAACCTTCAGGAGACATAGCAGGCCTTTGTTACCCTAAAATACAATTTTAGGATAACAAAGAAACAAGCAGAGGTTCAGGAGAGGACAGGCACCCTCATGACTGCTTAGAGGGGTGAGTGTGTCTCCCAGAGGCTTCTCTACTGCCAGTGCTAGCAAGACCAAAAGAAATCCAGGATCTCAGACCCTTCCCCCATCCCAGACTCAGGAGGTGGAGGTGGTGATGACCAAGGTGCTGAGTGGGACACAATTCCTCAGAGCTGGCAGAGTGTGGGTCCATTTCTCTGAATAACACAGGCGAGGCAATTAGGAGCTCTGATCTCTCCATAAGTACTAGAACTGCAGGCAGAGCCTTGCTCGTGCAGGCTCCAGCCCTGTGCAGAAACGGGAAATTATTGGTCCTCAATAAAGATTTGGGTAAAAGACAGGCCAGTTATTAAGCAGTCATAAGCTCTGAGAAGTTCTGTGACTTGACCACGACATTCCCAAGGCCCTCAGCACAGCGGCCTTAATGCCTTAACCGTCTGGGAGTGCAGCCCAGTAGGGCTCAGCCTCATTTTACCTGGCTCTTACTCAAGATGGAGTTGCTTTTGTTCACACACCTCTGAGAGGATTACAAAGGAAATAAACAGGGGCAGGGGGCACTGTGGAGGTGGAGACTCATTGTCCTTGAAGAGTGTACCTTCAAGGTGTCATTTCCTTCCCTCACTCCTGGATACACGCGGAGGGGGCAGCCTGAGGAAGGGTTGGATGTGTTTAAGGAATAGAATAGATCTGACCAGCAAAGCACAGCAGCATCTATTCCCGGGAGCCTCTTCTACAGCAGATAAGGCCAGCAGGCTGAATGCTTCACATCTGGGTGCCTGGGCCGATGCTATGCTCTCTGCGGGAATGCCCTTCCTGTCTTCTCCTGAGAAAAACAAAACAAAATTTAAAACTGCTGACCTGTTAAGGTCAACTCCTACAAAGCTCTGCCTTCACCTCTTGGGCAGAAGGACTTACTTGCCCCCGCTTCAGAGACTCGTTGTCAACTGAGCTCCAGTCACGTGACATACCCGTGAATCTAGGAGGAAAGACAACAGTTTAATATCCCCAGCAACCACTCAGTGTTGGGAGCTTAGTAGGTGTTTAATAACGAAAATGGAGGTCTGCTTGCTGACTGGCTGGTGGACGGGTGGGCTGCTTCTACCTGGCAGCAGGCAGCCAGCAGGGAAGGATTTCCGGGCCAGCCCTACCCTCTGCCCTTGCCTTTGTGCCTTCTGAGACCTTCTTCCCCTGAGGCTGGTGGAGCAGAAAGCTACTGGACAGCTGCCCGTGGGGAGAATGGGAGCACGGCAGCAGCCCCCCAGAGGCCTGCCTATCGCAAACCCCGCCCCGTCCAGAGGCTGTCTGCCTTTGCTGCCTCGCTCTTCCCTCAGACCCTCCTGATCTCCCTCTGGTGTCCAGCTTCTTATTACATGGAGGAGGCATTGCACAGGCACCCACCCCTTTCCCCCCATCCTCTGAGCTCTGTGCCTCAGTTCTCCCCTTGCTCCTCTTCCTGGAGATGGACCTTGCCAGCTAGGCAAGGATACTCCTTTGCCCTAGGCCCCGTATTCCCTCTCGCTCCACAGCTCAGCAATTCTCCCCAAGCCCTCTGTTGCTCCACGTCCTTCTCCAGGTGTTGGATGCCCTGTCATTCCTTCGCAACAGAGTCCTAGGAAGGCCTGTGTGCCCTCTCTAGCTCTCCTCCTCCCAATCATTTGTAAATGTACAGAATGGCTGAGAGCATCAGTAAGTTAATGCCAGTCAGCCTGTACCCTGGCCCCTCGCAGGTCCCCAGAAACCTCCCCTTTGCTGGTGCCAAGGTGACTCTCAGGCTTTAACTTACGCTCCCAGCCATCCTGTCAATTTCTCCTGTCTGATCAGCCTCCTGTCTGATCCTTTCTTCACTTGGGTTCCAGCACCCCACCTTCTTGGCCTTCCCCCTCCCACTAGCCAATTACCCCTTCTCACTCCTCTGGTTCCTCCTCATCCCTCTAACATTTACACATAGATGAACCCCAGGAGCTCTGTCTTTGGACCGCTTTTCTTTTCCATTTATAGAGCTCAACTAATCCCATGGATTTAAATGCCATTTACATGCAGTCTAGTACGCTCTTTTTATATATGCAGCTACCTACCAGACATCTCCACTTGGGGGATGTATCTGTCAGGATAAACTAGATTATGATGCAGAACAAACAACTTCAACACCTCACTGGCTTAAAATAACAAAGGCACATTTCTTGTTCATGCTACCCGACCACTACCCAGGAAAACTGGGGCTTCTATGAATTCTTCTTATTTGGGGCTGCCAAGCTGATAGAGGCTCCACTTAGCAGCCAATTCAACACGAAGCACTCTCCTAGCCCCCAACACATGGCAAACCCGTTTAGCTAGTCTCCTCTCTGCCATGACCTTAGGCAATTTTCAGAAAAGACACAAACATATACGTACATGCACAAATAAATACCTACTTCATAATCCCCACACACAACATTGCTCACTCACAAGCAACATAGTTAACAAAATTTTCACAGCCTTCTCCACCTAAGATGGAATTATGACAAAGTCTTACGGGCCTCCAGCATAAAAGGGTTTTTCTCCAGGGAGGTGCTCATAATGTTTAATGACCAGCTCTCTCAGAAACCAAAAAAGCCCAGTTTATACTGTTTGCCAGTTACCATAGTGTAAATACCCCCTACCATGGCCAATTTCAAGTCAACATGAGTTTAACACCCAGCTCACAAATTTACTAAAAGTGTAACCATTGGCTTTTGTGAGCTGGTCCGAGCCAGCCACTGGTTTCATCCCAAACTTTTTATTACATCTCTTGATCTACTCTCCAGAATAAAAAAAGAAAAAGAAAAAGAAAAAAAAATAAGCAAAGAAGGGAAATATATGCCAGACTCTGTGGCAACACTGTGTGCATTATTTAAGACTGGTGTTAGTTAGTATATTGGTTCCACTGCTTTAACAAAAAGACTCAAAATCACATGTACACCAATGATTATAGCAGCATTATTCACAGTAGCCAAAAATGTGAAAACGACCCAAGTGTCCATTGACCAATGAATGGATAAGCAAATGTGATATATCCATACAATTGAATATTATTCAGCCTTAAAAAGGAAGGAGATTCTGACACATGCCACAGCGTGGGTGAACCATGAAGGCATCATGCCAAATGAAAGAAACCAGTCACAAAAGGACAAAAACTATACGATTCCACTTGTATGAGGTACTTAAAATAGTCAAATTCATAGAGGCAGAAAATAAGATAGGGATTATCTGGGGCTGGAAAAGAGGAAGATGAGGAGCTGTTATTCAATGGATACAGAGTTTCTGTTTGAGATGGGAAAAAATCTATTTTGGAAATAGATCATGATGATGGTCACACAACATTGTAAATGTACTTAATTCTACTGAATCGCACACTTAAAAATGCTTAAAATGGTAAATTTTGTCTTATGCCTATTTCACTACAATAAAAAAAATGTAAAAAAAAAATCAAAATTATGAAGGCTTGAATACCATTTCTGTCACTCAGAAAAAGCTGAGTAGGTGCAGCAGGGCTGAGAAGGTGACATCATGATTATCAGACCAGGGATTCTGGTACCTGGTTCCTCTGCCACTCACCATGAGGCTTCTTCCTCATAGCCCAGATGGCAACTTCTTTTTCTCTTTTTTTTTTTGAAATGAAGTCTTTGTCACCCAGGCTGTAGTGCAGTGGCATGGTCTCAGCTCACAGCAGCCTCTGCCTCCCGGGTTCAAGCATTTGCCTTCCTCAACCTTCTGAGTAGCTGGTACTAAAGGCACCCACCACCACATTCGGTTAATCTTTGTATTTTTAGTAGAGATGGGGTTTCACCATGTTGGCCAGGCTGGTCTCGAACAACTGACCTCAAGTGATCCTCCTGCCTTGGCCTCCCAAAGTGCTGGGATTACAGGTGTGAGCCACCTTGCCTGGCCCAGATGGCAGCTTCTACTCCCAGCCTCACATCAGCATTCCAGCCAGCAGGATGAGAGAACATTGAAGAGGGAGGTGTGTTCTTACCTTTCAAGAGTATGGCCTGGATATTGCACATATCACTTCCACTTTTTTTCCTATACAAAAATTAACTAAAGAATCACTTCCACTTTTTTCCCATTAAGCAGAATTTATTTATCTTATTAGCCAGGCATGGTGGCACATGCCTGTGATCCCAGCTACTTGGAAGGCTGAGGTGAGAGGATCTCTTGAGCCCAGGAGATGGAGGGTACAGTGAGCCAAGATTGCACTACTGCACTCTAGCCTGGGTGAAAGAGTGAGACCCCCATCTGAAAACAAAACAAAACAAAAAAAGTATTTCTGTAGCTGCCATGGAGTCTTGGAAGCACAGTCTGCAATCCAGACAGTATTTGCTCAGCTAATAATTTTGCTGCACTGTAAATTGAGTTGGGGGAGGTCATAGATACTGGGATATATCAAAAGCGTAGTAACCCTATGATGTAACTCCTATTACCTCGTTTTAGAGATTGAGAGACTGAGGCTCAGAGTAGTTAGGTAACTCACCCAACATCACTCTAAGTGAATGGCAGACTTGAAAAACCTGGCTGTTTCTGACTCCATACCCTGTGCTCTTTGCACTACATTATGTTCATTCCCTCCAGGAAGTAAAGTTCATCGGCAGTTCCCTTGGAAACACTGCCAAAGAGAAGATAGGCTAGGAGCAGAGGGTGGAGGTAAGGGAAGCCACACTGTATCTGAGCCCACAGACTCACCCCTTGTGGCATTTAGGATGACAGATATCAGGGGACTTGGAGTTGCTGAGTGGCTGGAGTGCAGTGCTGTAAGATCATCACTGGTCCATGAAAGCTACTTATTAATGATCAGAGATGCTGTGAACTGGTGGTTAAACACAGCCATTATAAAGTTAAATGTCATAAATTTACAATTAAATAAATTATATTAAGAACAAAGGTAATAAATACTCTAACTCATCACTTCCTAATTATTTTACTGCATCTTACTGTATTCTATGCTCTTAAGGGTCTCCTATCTATTGTGTCTGGATGGTGGAATCCTCCCTGATGGGGGGCTACTGCCCAGCTCCTCCTAACTGTGTGCTGAGTAACGTCTCCAGGATAGCCTGGTATCAGTTGTGGGGGAAGTGTTTACAACACAGAAATCAGCAGAGACTACAGAACAGAGCTTCCAGCCACTTCCTAGCACACAACTGCATATGCATGTACAGGCAGTATAACCAGGATTACTGTGGAGCCTGCAGGTTGAGCTGGGTAGAGAAGGTCTGTGCTCCTTTCTCTGACTGGCTCCCCACCCCTCTTCTCTCCTGCATTATGACCTCTGTTAATAAAAAAGACAACCAGAAGAGTGTTCCTCACTTTTCTTTAAGAGATAGAATTTCTGATACACAGTGTTCAGGGATTGAAGTAGACAAATAATTTTGGTTAATGTGCATATCCCTGTTGTCACGTGGTCTTTGGTATAGGGCTTGTGGGGGCTCCACTGTGGCTACCAAGCCCCCTCCACCCTACCACAAGCTGCTGTGCAGATGGAATGTACCCACTTTTCCCAGAAGGTGAAGCCAAGACGGAGGTGGAAAGGGTGGGGAGGAAAGTCTCCTGTAAGCAATAACTGCCTCTGCCCTTTGAATGGATAATGTAGGTTTCACTCTCGGAAGTGAATCAGGCAGCCACGTGGTATCCTCTGCCAGCCCTCTGCTGGTTTCACTATGGGACGCAGGCAGTTGGGAGCTGGAGGGTGAAGGACGTGAGATGCACAGCCAGCCAGAGCTAAAGGTGAACCTGGGTGTGGCTCAGCTGGAGGAGGAGGATGCCAAGTTCCCAGGAATTCATGGCCATCAGGCTCAGGAGCCCTGCTTTTCCCTCAGCCAGACAAGTACCCACATCTCACCTCCAAAGCGGAGAAAATAAAAACCAAAAGAAATTTTAAACATAAGGAGGACCCTGTCTCTTTTCTGAACTAAAAATAAAAGCAGCTTGGAGAAAACATAACCTAGAATGCAAAGCGGAGCCCCCTCAGCCCTCCACTGAGGGCTCCTGCTCTCCAAAGACTGTCTTTTCTATCCAAAGACTTGCTCTACTCCTCTTGCAGGTTAGGTTCTCTGAAGCAGAGGTTGAGTTTTTTAGGGGTCAATCCTGGCGGGGCAGGATGAGCTGAGGAAGACTCCGATCTGTGTTGCAGGCCCCACACAGCCTTGGTCAGCCAAGAGCCTGCAGCAAGCTTGCCTGGCAGTATCCACATTTGGCCAAGTGGCCAGACTCACACCCTGGGTCCTCAGGGGTTAGACACAGACTCCCTGAGGTACAACTTTGGGCGAGGTAGACAGGAAGGAGCTCATAGCCAGCAGCTGACTGCATGCCCACAGCTGGCCACTACACCTTCCTGAATGGGATCTGGGCAGTGCAGCTCCGTATCCACCACACAAACCCATAATGCTTTGACACTGCCTCTGGAACTGACACTCTTGGCAGGGCTGTATTTGCCTCTCCAAACCAACAGGAGCTTGAATATTCACATCACTATTGCTCAGCCTGAGGATGTCACTTGATTTCTGCTTCTAAGCCTCTATTTCCTCATCCATGAGATGAGACATGAAGACTCCATGAGCTGAGGACATAGCAGGCTCTGGATAAAGTATGTGCCTTTCTCCCCATCTTCTGCCTCTTGTCCCAACCCTCCATGAGGTGACCAAGACCTTCTTCTTTATTCTCTACAAATGCACATTCTTTACCCTCATTTCTCTCAGCTCCTCGGGGCCAGGCTCCCTCCTCACCCAGGGCTGTTTGGCAGAGCCCCTTTTTCAAAGCATCTGTCCAGCTCCTCACATCCCAGGGGCAAGATCTCTAAAAGAGCAATTGACCAAGTCTCCCCACCTCTGTTTCCTGCTCCGTTTAAATCCCCGATGGCCCCCTGAACTTCCAAGCTGGGTAAGTTTCTCACTGCTGCTGTAACAAATGAGTACAGAGACATGAATTCATCATCTTACAGTGCTGGAGTTCGGAAGTCCACAACAGATCTCACAGGACTAAAATCAAGGCATCCTCAGGGTTGGGCTCCTTTCTGGAGGCTCAAGGAGAGAATTTGTTTCCTTGCCTTTTCCAGCTTCTAGAGCAGGGGTCCCCAACTCCTGGGCCACAGATGGGTAATGATTCATGGCCTATTAGGACCAGGCTGCACAGCAGGAGGTGAGCAGTGGGCAACCAAGAGAAGCTTCAACTGTGTTTACAGCCACTCCCCGTCACTTGCATTGCTGCCTGAGCTACATCTCCTTTCAGATTAGTGGGGCATTAAATTCTTATAGGATCGTGAACCCTACTGTGAACTGTGCATGTGAGAGATCTAAGTTGAGCACACCTTATGAGAATCTAATGCCTGATGATCTGTCACTGTCTCCCATCACCCCCAGATGGGACCATCTAGTTGCAGGGAAACAAGTTCAGGGTTCCCACTGATTCTGCATTATGGTGACTTGTATAGTTATTTCATTACATATTACAATGTAATAACTATAGAAATAAAGTGTACAATAAATAAAATGCTCTTGAATCACCTGAAAACCATTCCCCTCCCCACAGCATCCATGGAAAAAACTGTCTTCCACAGAACTGATCCCTACTGCCAAAAAGGTGGGGAACTGCTGTCCTGGAGACCGCCTGCACTCCTTGGCTTATGGGGCCCCTTCCTTTTCAAAGCCAGCAATGACCTGGCAGGTCTTTCTTACATCACATCAATGTGACATTGACTCTCCTGCCTTTCTCTTCCACATTTAAGGCTCTTGTAATTACACTGGCCCACCTAGATCATCCAGAGTACTATCCCTTTTAGGGTCATCTGGTTAGAAACCTTAACTCCTTCTGCTATCTGAACTCCCCCATGCCATTTAGCATAACAGGCATGCGCTGCAGAGATACAGGTCTGGACATCTTTGAGGGGAGTTACTCCGTCATTTTGGCCATGGTCAGAATCCCTTTGCCAGGGTCTTCTTCACACAATGCAGCCAGAGCAAACTTCCAAAAAACAAGTCGGTCTGTGATCCCCGATTATACTCACCCACTGAACATCAAGAAAAAAATTCTGAACCAAATTACCCAGGTGTGGGCTCTGTGGCCTCTGTCTTTCCCTTGCCTCATTTCAGGTCTCCTTTTCCTCCTGTCTTTCCTCTCAACCCACAAATGTCAGAGAGTCCCTGTCCTCACCTGGTCCTGTCCTGCCATCTGCCCTCCCAGGGTCTGTGCCCACTGTGTGAATTACCCCTCTCTTCCCTTTCCATCTGTCACATCTTCCTCAGCCTCCAGGTCCTGAGCAAGTCACTTCCTGGGGGCAAGCTCTGAGTTCCCTGCCGACCCACTGCCTCTCCTCCTTGCATTGACCATCACTTGTTTAACAACTAATCACACAAGTGAAAACTGTCGTAGGTAGAATAATGCACCCCTGAAGTACAGGTCCAAATCCCCAGAACTAGTGAATATGTTACCTTCCATGCAAAAGGAACTTTGCAGGTGGGATTAAGTGAAGGATCTTAAGATGTGGAGATTTTTCCTGGATTATCTCAGTGGACCCACTGTAATTGTAAGGAGCCTTATGGGTGGGACTCAAGAGAGTCAGACATTGGAAAAAAGAGACATGATGACAGAACCAGAGGTTGGAGTAAGGCACATTAAAAATGGAGAAAGGGGCCGGGCGCGGTGGCTCAAGCCTGTAATCCCAGCACTTTGGGAGGCCGAGGCGGGTGGATCACGAGGTCAAGAGATCGAGACCATCCTGGTCAACATGGTGCAACCCCGTCTCTACTAAAAATACAAAAAAATCAGCTGGGCATGCTGTCACGTGCCTGTAATCCCAGGTACTAAGGAGGTTGAGGCAGGAGAATTGCCTGAACCCAGGAGGTGGAGGTTGCGGTGAGCTGAGATCGCGCCATTGCACTCCAGCCTGGGTAACAAGAGTGAAACTCCGCCTCAAAAAAAAAAAAAAATAAAAAATAAAAAATAAAATAAAATAAATAAAAATAAAAATAAAAAAGGAGAAAGGGGCCTCAAGCTGAGGGATGCGGGTGGCTTCCAGAAGTTGGAAGAGGCCAAGAAACAAATCATTCTCTGAAGCCTCCAGAAGGAACCAGCCTTGCTGGCACCTTGATTTTTGATGTCTGGCCTCAGGAACTAACTGTTAAGACAACACATTTGTGTTTTTATAAGCCTCGAGTTTGTAGTAATCTGTTACAGAAGCAAAGGAAAACTAATATAGACAGGAACTGAGTCTGTCTGCTCAACAGGGTATCACCCAAGCCCACAGCAGTGCTTCCCATAGAGTGGAGGCTCATTAAGTATTTGATGAATGGACGAATGAGCCTGGCAGGTGATAGTGAATTAAACCTCCAGCAGACTGTAAGAGCCCCTGCTCTTCGCTGTTTCTCATGTGTGTGCTTCCCCAATGCTTTCAATTTCCAAAGGAAAAAATGTGTAAAACCACTTCTCAGAGTTGGCCTGTGAAAGACAAAAAAAAAAAAAAAGGAAGATTAGAATAACAGGCTGCAGGGGTGGGAGGGTGGGAGGGATCTGGGATATGTCACCTACCCTACTAATCTCAAGCCAGAAGGGACCACGGCTCATGGTCAAGGCCTCTGGTACCAAGAAAGAGATTGTCCGGTGGCAAGACTCTTCCAGGCCACCCAGCCTATGGGGTGGAGCAGGGAGAGCTGTCAGGACCCCTGGGTGGGTGGAGGTGCCTTTGGAGGGCCACAGTCCGGGGATCCCCCAGCCTTAGTGAATGAGGGATCCACCTGGTCAAGCTGAGTCTGCTTGGACAGGCTGTGTTGGGAGGGCAGCTCTGAACGCCCTGCTGAGCTGCGTGCACAAATGCAAGAAGTTCTGACAGCTTCTTCCCTCATAAGTTCAAAAGCAGTGAACCAACAAAGGAGGTGTGATATGGCAGGAGGCCGGGGAGGAGAGAACCAACTGGTTGTGGAGGGAGGCGTGGGGGTGAAGCAGGGAATTCAAATGTGTCTGTAATGTTTATTTCCTAAAAGATAAACTGAATATGGCAGAATGCTAACATTTATTAAATCTAGGAATGGGTTATTTAATTCTGTAACTCTAGAATTTTTTCTGCCTTTAAAATATTTTTGAAAGAACAGAAAAATGGAGAAAGTATTGTTCTCTGATATGTATTCATAAAGGAATCACGCTAATCCTCTCTTCTCTCAATCTCTCTCTCTCTCTCTCTCACACACACATACACACACACACACAGGCACACACATTTCTACATAGGCTAATTGTCCATTCCTGTCTCCTTTTCCTCCCATCACTAAAATAATTTTCTCTGTACACAGAATTTATATAATCACAGCAGTCTTAGTGCTTTTTAAAAATTCAATGAGTTTTCTTATCAATTTAATTATTTGAGCACATTGTTCAAGTTAATTAACTTTCATTAAGTTGATTTACTTTCATAGAAAAAAAGGCTTTTAAGCTCAGAAAAGATTTTTAGAAGTCAACAATATAGAAATGAATGTTTGCAGTTGAAATTCTAGTTGTTAAAATGTTTATCTATATTATCCAATCACGCTACCAGCTACCATAGACATAAACTCTTAATATTTTGTATTTTCTTTTGATCGTTTTCTTAAAGCAGAGAAGAAAATATGTGTTTTATAGAAATGTATATTCTTTTTTCCCCTTAACATTGCATCACAAGCATTTTATTATAACATTAAAAACTCTTTCTATGCATAATTTTAATGAATCTTTAACACTCACTTTAACATGTGTACCATAAATTGTCTCTAGCATCTTCTATTCTTTCCCTAATACTATACTGCCGAGACAAACATCTTGCTATGTGAATCTTTGACCCCAATTATGTTTATTTCCTTAGGGAAGTTTCCAAGAATCAAAACTGCCCTGTGTTACTGAGTGAAAGGGCATACACTTTTTTAAGTTTCTTGATACCAGCTGCCAAATTGCCTTCTAGAAAGGATGTAACAGTGTCACGTGGCCACCAGAGAGTGTCTGCTCCAGTCAGCTTGGCAAGAATACAGAAAATCTAGTTCATTGGTTTAATTTGCTTTTCTCTGATTGCTTGTGAACTTGAACATGAAATCCCCAACTGTCTTGAGCATTTTGATGTCTATTTTTGCCTATTTGTATTCTTTGCCCACATTATCTCTAGAGTCTCAGTGTTACTCCCGTCTTGTTGATATGAGTCCTTTATTTACTAAGCACATAGCACTTTGTCCATTATATATATGAAAAGCATTTTGCTCCAGGTTACCTTTTGGCTCTGAATTTTGTATATGAGGCTTTTGGTGTATAGTCAGTAGTTCATGCAGCTTTATCTATTGATCTTTTCCCTTGAGTTGAAATAAGCCAAACAACAACAGTCCATGTCAAAACATAACCCAGAATTTCCATTTGAAATATAAAGAACCACCTGGTGACATGGCTCATGCCTGTAATCCCAGCAATTTGAGAGACCAAGGCAGGAGGATCACTTGAGTTCAGGAGTTTGAGGCCAGCCAAGGGAACATAGCGTGACCCTGTCCCTACAAAAAGTTTAAAAATGGGCCGGGCGCGGTGGCTCAAGCCTGTAATCCCAGCACTTTGGGAGGCCGAGGTGGGTGGATCACAAGGTCGAGAGATCGAGACCAACCTGGTCAACATGGTGAAACCCCGTCTCTACTAAAAATACAAAAAATTAGCTGGGCATGGTGGCGCGTGCCTGTAATCCCAGCTACTCAGGAGGCTGAGGCAGGAGAATTGCCTGAACCCAGGAGGCGGAGGTTGCGGTGAGCCGAGATCGCGCCATTGCACTCCAGCCTGGGTAACAAGAGCGAAACTCCGGCTCAAAAAAAAAAAAAAAAAAAAAAAAAAAAAAAAAAAAAAAATGAGCCAATCTTGGTGGTACATGCCTGTAGTCCCTGCTACTTGGGAGGCTGAGGCAGGAAGATTGCTTGAGCCCAGGAGTTAGAGGCTGCAGTGAGCTATGATTGTATCACTGCACTTTAGCCAGTGTGACAGAGCAGGACTGTCTCTAAAAAAAATGAATAAAAAGTAAGAAGTAAACATAAAAATATAAAGAACCAAAAAAAAAGGACAGAGGAAACAGGTGACCATTTAAGTCTGATTCACTTGAAATGTACTTTGGTATACAGCAGAAAGTGGAAACTCTCAATTGACTTTTTTCCTCAAGTAGCTAATCAGTGTCCTAACACCATTCGTTGAACAATTGTTTGATTTCCATATTGATTTATTGCTTTTTTTTTTTTAAACAGAGTTTCACTTTTGTCGCCCAGGTTGGAGTACAATGGCACTCACTGCAAATTCCGCCTCCCAGTTTCAAATGGTTCTCCCGCCTCAGTCCCCAGAGTAACTGGGATTGCAGGCATGAGCCACCATGCCCAGCTAATTCTGTATTTTTAGTAGATATGGGATTTCACCATTTTGGCCAGGCTGCTCTCAAACTCCTGACCTCAGGTTATCCACCCACCTTGGCCTCCCAAACTGCTGGAGAAGAGGCGTGAGCCACCACGCCCGGCCAATTTTTTGCTGATTTTATCATGGATTATATTTCATTGTGTGCTAGTGTTGCTATTTGGCAACAGCGGACGTCCCTGTTCTTCTTGAAATTCTCTTTCTGTGATTTCTGAGATTCTGTTCTCTCCTAGTTCTCCACCTACCTTGCTGAATATATCCACTGCTTCCATATCCACTGCTCTTCCATTTCCAAAGCTGGCCACTAAGTACCAAGGCTCCCCAGAGCTCTAGCCTGGACCTTGACTTCCCTTCATCCATGCTACTCGCTGCGCAGCATTCTTCCCTCCTGCTGTGTGTCACTGCCACCCTCTTTCTGCTGATGCCCAGGTCTTGATATCTAGCTCATGCCTCTCTTCTTAGTTCCTGACCAACTGCCTCCTGATAGCTTGTATAAGAAGACATCTCAAAATCAATCTTTCCAAAATTGCATGTGTCATCTATTCCGGCAGAACTTTGCTGGCTGGTTTATGGGTTCAGAGTTTGGGCTGAGTTTCCTCAGGGATGTGGGGTGGGTGTGTGTGTGTGTGTGTGTGTGTGTGTGTGTGTGTGTATGTGTGTAGGGAGGTGTATTATAAGAATGCACAGTAGCCATCAGAGTAACAAGCACCTTGGGCTGGTGCAGGAAAGACCAGAACCCTGTCAAGTTCTTGAGGTCACTCAGTGCTGCTGCAGTCACAGCAGCTTGGGGCACCTCAGCAGCAAGAACCCGCCCCTTCACACCAGCAATCTGCCATCAAAAGGACTCAGCCTCTCCCTGAGTCTGCCCTGGCCTCTGAGCATGACTGGCTCACACTTTCCCTCTCCAATCACATCTCTAGTCTACGCAAGGACTTTTCTTTACTTGTAACTTGAGTGGCCCATCTGACTCATCATGGCCCCCATCCTACCCCTTAGCTTCTTTCACCTTCAGCCTCCATCAGCTGTGTCATTCTTTCCATTCCTCAGTTCAAATTCTTGAGCACAGGAATCTAACCAGCCTTGATCCTTTCACTCCAGACCTTGGAGGTTAACAATGCTGATACTGCTTTACATTTACATTGCAACAGAATGGTTAAGTGGATGGATGATGGGTGATGGGAGTCAGTTCTCTCACTTTTGGAACAGGCCTTCACAGATAAACCAGAGGGACCTTAATCTTTGCTTATCCAAATGTTGTTGTTTTGACTCCCCTGTTGTCTTTCGGCTTTCCTAAGGACCACTCTCTAGATAGAGTCTGTCTTGTGGCCCTTTCAGCTTTAATCTATTATTATTATTATTATTATTATTATTATTATTATTATTATGCTGGAACATGCCATTGTGGTGATAAGGTATTGGGGATGAAACACATTCTATGGTTATAACCTTCACAAGTGATTTTTTTTTTTCTTTAGACAGAATTTCGCTCTTGTTGCCCAGGCTGGAGTGCAGTGGCATGATCTCGGCTCACCGCAACTTCCACCTCCTGGGTTCACATGATTCTCCTGCCCCAGCCTCTTGAGTAGCTGGGATTACAAGCATGTGCCACCATGCCTGGCTAATTTTGTATTTTGAGTAGAGATGGGGTTTCTCCATGTTAGTCAGGGTGGTCTCAGACTCCCGAACTCAGGTGATCTGCCCACCTCAGCCTCCCACAGTGCTGGGATTACAGGCAAGAGCCACCGCTCTGGCCCCACAAGAGATTTTTTTTTTTTTTTTTTTTTTTTTTTTTTTTTTTTTTTTGAGACGGAGTTTCGCTCTTGTTACCCAGGCTGGAGTGCAATGGCGCGATCTCGGCTCACCGCAACCTCCGCCTCCTGGGCTCAGGCAATTCTCCTGCCTCAGCCTCCTAAGTAGCTGGGATTACAGGCATGCGCCACCACGCCCAGCTAGTTTTTTGTATTTTTAGTAGAGACGGGGTTTCACCATGTTGACCAGGATGGTCTCGATCTCTCGACCTCATGAATCCACCCGCCTCGGCCTCCCAAAGTGCTGGGATTACAGGCTTGAGCCACCGCGCCCGGCCCACAAGAGATTTTTAACAGCAGCTCCCCCACCCTGCCCCACCCCACCCTGCCCTTAGGCCCTTAGGGGAGTTGAGGAGGCTAGTGTGTGCTGAGTTAGGGAAAGGCCCATACTTCAGGTGAGTTAAGGCTCTGGGGAATTTTTCCCCTGGAGTACCCTCCATTGTTATGGAGATCACTCTGGATCTATTCCACAATGGCTACTTTTCCTTTCCCTTGCCAGAGCCAGGACAGGTGGGATCTTTCCCGATTCTTCATCATGAAATGATGGAGTCCCTAAAGGTAAAACCCACAGAACTATGCCCCCCACCCCATCTAAAGCTGCAACCCCAAGAGTTTCCCACTTTCATTGCTTGCCCACACTCAGCCCCAGGCAATTCCTTTACATCCCCATGGAAGCCTTCCAACCAGCATGGCTCCAGCAACTTCTGCTCCAGGGAAGCGGATCTCAGCTAAGATTCTGTGGATTTGCCCACCTCTCCAGATTTTGAGGTGGCAGTTAGCCCTGTGACCTCAGTTCTTCAATAGGTCCAAGAAAAGTCACTGGTATTTTAGGTATTTTAGGGGGAAGGGGCTTTTATCTTCTTTGAGCACAGGAGTAATGATTTCCAAGTTCTTTACAAGTCAGGATTGAAACCAGAAGAGATTTATTTCTCAGGAGGTTTTCAAATTTGAATTAAATTTCTTTAGTAGTTATAGGACCATTAAAGAAATTGAATTTGTAATTTCAAAGCTCCCCAAAAAAGAAGTCTTCCAGGCCCAGATGGCTTCACTGCATAATTCTACTGAACATTGAATAGTCCTATAACTTTGTTTTTTTTTAATGCTCCACCTGAGTGACTTGGCTCCTTTGTTGTAGATCCAATCTTCTCTTTCCATTACCACATGTTTTGTTTTAAGCTAAAATGTATTTCTAGTTTGCATGTCTACTTGTATTTCATATGTTTCCAGTATTGACCACTAGAATATGGGTTACAATTATTCCAGCCTTGAACACTTCTTAATTAAGCACCATATTCACTTCCTATTTCAGCATATTTTCTTATTCTTCCATTTGAAGGTTTATTTTTCTTTTCTGTCTCTTTCTCTATATACTTCATGGCTTTGCTGATAGAGTTTGAAACACATACAGAAAGAAACAAATGATCTAGTGTACCAATTGAGTTTGAGAGTGCCATGACACAGCTCTGTTGAATTTTCACCAGTATCAATTTTTTTTTTAAGTCACTAGTACAGACCAGGCACAGTGGCTCACGCCAGTAATCCCAGAACACTGGGAGGCTGAGGTATGTGGATCATGAGGTCAGGAGTTGGAGACCAGCTTGGCCAACATGGTGAAACCCCGTCTCTACTAAAACTCCAAACATTAGCCAGGAGTGGTGGCACACACCTGTAATCCCAGCTACTTAGGAAGGTGAGGTAGGAGAATTGCTTGAACCTGGGAGGCGGAGGTTGCAGTGAGTCCAGCCTGGGTGACAAAGCGAGACTCTGTCTCAGGAAAAAAAAAAAGAAAGAAAGAAAGAAAGAAAGAAAGAAAAGTCACTAGTACAACTCTTAGTCACTCTCCTGCTTTGCCATTCAAGGGCTGGTTTCTTTAACAATCTATATGTGGCTTTGGCTGCCCTAAATCATAGCTTGTGCCATAATTTAAACATTGTGCTGGGGATCTGTGAAGGCAGAAGCCATGTCCTAATCCTGAGCTCCCTGTCTCCCTCTCTGGGCTTTAGCATAATCAGGCAAATAAATAAATAAATAAATAAAAATAAAAGAAAGAGGAACCCGAGCACAGTTTGGGGCGTAGTTATATCAGCTCTGCCGTAGGGCCAACAAAAATCTTGGGAGGTCCCCTAGGCCAGGGTTCCCAAAGCAGGCTGTGCATCCAAGTCACCCAGGAAACTTGTCAAATACAGATTCCTGGCCTTTGGTCCAAGAGAGTCTAATTCAGAAGACTGGGCCTCAGAAGTTTTAACAAGACCTCAGATGTCATTCTGCTACATTACCAGTTTTAGAAACCTGCAATCCACTGCATTCCTTCATCTCCAGGGAGCAGGCTATCTGAACAGGTCTCAAAACCTGCCAAAAAGCTTCTTTTTCTAGAGATTTTTTTTTTTTTTAATTATCTTTGGTTACTCTTCCCTGGTGGGATTCAATTCATAAACTTTCCTGAGCAGCTTATTCAGCTCCTAAGAATACTCCAGCCCAGTTCAGAGGCTGGAGTCACAACAAGAGATGAAAAGTGTGCTTATGTTTCTGAGTGAGAAGTGTGAATGCTATTGTGGTATAATGGGTCTCCAGCTCCACAGCCAAGATTGATCAGGAATTTTTAAAAGCAGCAGGTGGAGATGCTGCTGTATTCACTGGGACTGGGCCTGAGTATTTCGATAGGTGATGCACATGACCCAGCTGAGAAGGCTAGACCCTCCCAAAAGCAGTGGGTTTTTACATATCCCATTGATAACCTCCCTTAGCTCTCACTGGCATATCCCTTCTGGCTCCAAGTCCATTTCTCCAGCCTTGCCTCATTTAGCTCCCAGCTTCTGAGCATGGCACTCCTGGCCCAGCATTTGCTGGGCAAGCTCCCCTGTCCAGAGCAGAACTTCTGATGATGGTTTTTGCCAACAGATGGAGCTTGTCAGAGAAATGAGTTTTCCATTTTCCTTTTCCAGTCCAGATCAAATTCACGAAAGCAGCACCTGCTTCATCTCTTTTCTGTACTTTGTCCTGCCCTTGGTCTGCAGGAGCAGCTGGTGCCCAAAGGTGAACTCAGTTTGATTACAGAACAGCGTTCCCAACTGCTCTAGGAACCCCAGAATGGAGTTCCAAGAAAGTGAGACTTGTGACTGGCTTAGATGTGTGCTTCTGCTCCAGAGGGCTGTCATTACATAATACCCAGCCATGCCTTGCTTCCATGGTGGAGCACAGCTGGATAAATGCCACGAAGCAGGGAGGCCAAATTCCATGGGGCCAGGTCATCAGGTGATCTGCCTTCCTCACCCTCTGGGAATAGGATATCACATGACCCTGCATGCTTCTGGTAACCAGTGAGAAGCTGATTATCCTGGATAATCAGTATAATACCTTTGGGCAGGCAAGTGGCCCTCCCACTTTCTTCTCTGAAGTTATTTATCAATCTGTCACCCCACCAAAAACCAGAGTCCTAGGACTTAGCCATTCCCAGATAGGACAGTCTAGATTGTGAGGCTTGTTTTCTTTTTATCTCACCCTCAAGACTACAGCGTACAGTTGTGCAATCTGTGTGCTGCTCCATTCCAGAGGGAAACCATTCCTACGGACTGAGGTACATGATGCAGTGCCCTTGATAACTTTAATCCTTCTCACTTCTTGTCTCACCCTGAACCCTTCTGACCCATTCATGTCTATACCATTGTGTCTGTCTATACCATACGTCAGCAAACTCTGACTCACAGGGTAGCCACATGGGGGTTTTGTAAATAAAATTTTATTGACATAAAGCCACACCCATCATTTACATCTCTGACTGCTTTTACACTAAAACAGCAGAGTTGAGTAGTTCCATCAGGGTCCATATGGCCTGCAAAGCCTAAAATACTTACTATCTGGCCTTGTACAGAAAATGTGGGCCAACCCAAGCTCTAAACAGAAGGAATCCAGCATCTTTATTCTTTTATGTAGTTGTTCAAAGGCCCAACGTATGCCAACTAGACTAGGGCCTCCCCAAAGCTCCAAAATCACCAAGCAGGTCAGACCCACCTAGATTTTTGATAGGCTTTCATCTCTTTGCTAACCAACCATTCCGGGTTCTGTCTCCTCATGGGGATAATAATAGCACCCCTCATGGGTTGTTGGGAGGATCAGCCAAATGGCCTATGAGACCCCCAGCTGTTTCTTCAGGACATCTTACGCGTGGAGAAACTGAGGTCTGACAGGTGATTTCTGACTGCTGGGGCTGTTGAGCAGGTCAGAGGAGAGAGGTCACGAGAATGCAGGTGGCATGCAGCCGTCACCCACTCAGTGAGAGTTGTCCTCATTTCCTTTCTTTGTCTTCTTCCTCTCTCCTTTCCCCTCTCCCACCTTGCCATCAAGCCTCCTCCCCATCCCTGCTTGAAGATGAGGCCAGGGATCGCTGATAGGCTTGGGAGATAAACAGGGCATTTTTGACAGATGTTTGGGGTCATAAGGGCCTCCCTGAGGGCCGAAGGCTAAAGTTGGGAACATCAACTCTCACCCTGGAAAACCCTCACAAGGAAGGAGTGACCAGGCCTGAGAGGCCACATTCTCCGCCATAGACCCTGCCTCCCTCAGCCTGTGTCACCTTTGCTTGGGTGATGAGCCTTTCTGTTCATGGGGCCCCTCATGGAAAACTAACAGGAGAGGGCTCCAGTTCAGGGCAGCCACAGCTGACCTCAAGTCCACAGAGGATCTAGGACTGGCATAGGGGTGGAGACTTCTGTTCTTTGGCCCAGCATCTCAATTCCTTGCCATGGCTCTCATCCCTTGTTCTGAAAAATCCAAGACTAACCCCTCTGAGCTTTCCCTGCCCACTCAGTGGTAAGGGGGTAAAGAGACACGAAATAACAAGTCCAAAAGTCAGGTGGGAGGAGAACCACTGAGAAGACTGGGTATGGATGAAGCAGAACAGGGAGGGGAGTGCAGAGTGTTACATTTTGAACCATAAATCCCAGCACACTAGGTCCCAGGTTAGCAAAGCCCTGGCCTTGTCCTATGGGACAATGAGAGCATCTGCTCTCACTCCCCAGACACTGAGAAAGGCAGGGAGCTGAACCCAGGAGAGCTGCTGACAGCAGGGAGCTGCCTCCTCCGTCAAGTTTACCAGCATGGTGAGAGGTGGCTGGGAATACAGAAGAGGGGTTTCCAAACCTACCAGAATGCTGGCACCTGTGGTCTGGACACACCTGCTAAGGCTGACCTCAAATCATTGCCTTCCCCTGGGCCTGATCCCCATCATAATTCCTAGAGAAGTTGGGATAGAGTGAGCCCTCAGCCCAGGGGACACCAGATTTCTCTTTATAGTATATAAAGAGAATAGAAATAATTGTTTATAGTATATAAACAATTGTGGTTTGGGTCATTACAACCTAGATTTGTGATAGGCTTTCATCTCTTTGCAAATAAACCTTTCTGGGCTCTGTCTCCTCATGGGGATAACAGCAGCCCTCATGGGGTGTTGTGAGGATCAGCCAAACGGCCTATGAGACCCTCAACTGGTTTTGGTCATTACTTTTTTTTTTTACTTTTGCACCAACCTAATACTTTATCTCTGTCGTGCCCCTAAACTCTTCTCTCCTACAAACATCTTCAGGAATTCTAGGCCCCATTTTAGAAATTCAACATAATTTGCTTCAATAATTATTCAGTGAGTACTCACTCTGGGCTGGACATGAGCGGGCGTTTCTACTTAGAGGTTGCAGCATCACCTCAAATGTAAACTAAATTTTCTAGAAACTAAAGACTGCATATTTATTCAAATATATTCAGTGCTTTAGTTTAAGACAAGCTTGTCAATCCATGGCCTGCAGGCCACATTCAGCCCAGGATGACTGAATACAGCCAACACAAATTTGTAAACTTTCTTAAAGCATTATTAGATTTTTTTGGTTTTTTTTTTTTTTTTTTTTTTTAGCTCATCAGCTATCGTTAGTTAGTGTATTTTATATGTGGCCCAAGGCAGTCCTTATTCTACCAGTGTGGCCCAAAAGACTGGACACCCCTGGTTTAAGGCTTCCTCTCTGTTTTCACACCTTACCACCCCCCATTTTCATGATGACATTAAACCCTTAGGAAAATTCAAGAAATCCCGTACCCATGAGCCCTTTCTTATCAGGTGGCTTTCTTGGATCAGGGTCTCTAGTATTAGAGCCTATGACAGGAATTCTTGCATATTGGGTCTTGGGGGCTCTCAAGAGAAGTGAGGAAAGAGAAACAGGCTGGAGTGAGGGAAAGAGCTGAGTAAGGCTGTAGTTTCATCTGGAGCCTAACTTTGGCTAGTCCCACAGGTGCCCAGGAACATGAATTGCACCACAGACTGGGTCCCACCTGGAGGGAAGGGGGCGGGCTTTCTGCACCCACATGTCAGTTAGTCATCAGCTGCAAGGGTGTGATC
Source organism: Saimiri boliviensis (assembly GCF_048565385.1). NCBI lineage: Eukaryota > Metazoa > Chordata > Mammalia > Primates > Cebidae > Saimiri > Saimiri boliviensis. Next base: position 17,809,811 of record NC_133456.1, read on the forward strand.
TCCCAGGTGAGAAAGCACTGTTTAGTCAAGGGCAATTCTGCAGAGAAGGAGACAATGATGAGCCACCAGGGGCCACCTTCCTGACAGTTGGGGGCAGTTGCACCAGCCCAGTAAAGAGCACCAAGGCATTTACTTACAGCATCCATTCATAGGAACCAGAAAGCACACTGCAGAGGGAGAGATCCCTGAATTACTATTCATCCAAGCTGAGTATTCCACAGACAAGAAAACTGGTGCAGACTGGGTGGCTTGCCAAGGCCACTCAGCTCATTGGTGTGGGCGCTGGGACAAGAATCCAGACTTCCGGCTCTCAGACATGGTTTTGCGGAATGAGCCCTGATAAAATAGTAACAGTGTTAATGAATCAATTCTCAATCATGTCATCTTAAAGACATTCGCTGAGGGAGCTAACATGATGCAATCACCACCCATTTGTACACAGATTTTAAAATTTAAGCCAGGATGGTTGTGAAAATATGTACCCCAAATACGCTTTTGTCCTTGAGTAAAGGGCATTTAAAGGGAAGTGCTGTACTATATTTACTTCTCAAGAGAGAAATGTGACTCAAATGTAAATTGTTGCGGATGGCAGGACTATGACAACAGTCCAGATGTGAAAGGCAAACGCAAGGGCGTCCTGTGGAAAATTTTACTCTGGAATGTTTAAGCTCCTGTTTTATCTTTCTTGGTGCGACATTTTGACCTTTTAAGATGCAAAACTGCCAAACCCATTTTACAATGCAAATTAAAAACAACCTGTTAATGGCGCCAAACTGTTTTTTAAAACTGCTTTTATTTGTAGCAATTGATACGTTCATTCAGCAAATAGTGATTGATTATATGAGTGCACCTGACACCAGGTACTGATGCTTATGAGCAAGACACCTTGTCAATCACAGGGAGACTGGATGAGGCTTTATATAACTCAGGCATTTGTCTGACAGACCTTTTTATGAATGAGTGTGGTAGTGAGTAAACTCTAAGATGGCCCCTAGGGATCCCAGCCTCCTGGTGCTCACACCCCTGTGAGTTCCCCTGGCCCTTAGGGTAGATGACACCTGTGACTTCCTTCTAACCATCAGAATCCAGCAAAGACCACAGGATGTCACTTCCATGATTACATTGCAAAAGGCTGTAACTGCCATCTTGTTAGACTCTCCACTGCCTTCTCAGTTTACATGCTTTGATGAAGGAAGTGGCCATGTTGGGGAGGTTCACGTGGGAACAAACAAAAGGTGGCCTTCAGCAGACAGACAACTAGGAACTGAGGACCTCAATCTATCAGGCTGGAGAGAACTGAATCCAACTAACAACCACATGAGCCTGGAAAGCATGTCCTTCCTCACTCAATGAGGAAGCCCAGCCCTGGCCACCGCCTTGACTCCAGCCTTGGGACCCCAGCCCTGGCTACCATCTTGACTGCGGCCATGCAAAGATCTTGAAGCAGAGGACCTAGCTCAGCCATGCCTGAATTCTTAATCTGCACAAACTGTGAGATTATAAATATGTGTTGTTGTAAATCACTAATTTTGCAATTACCTTTAAGCATTGTGCTTACTTTTACATATTTAAAATCAATTTTTAAAAATACATTTTGCTCTAATTAATCAATATCTAAAACATACCCTGCCCCTGAGTCTAAGACTGCATTTTACTTTTCCCTTACCCCTTGCCCATCTATTTTATATTGTTAAAATTATCAAATTTTAATGTGTATGATTTTTAAGTAATTTTTTTTTTTAGATGCAGATTTTGCTCTGTCACCCAGGCTGGAGTGCAGTAGTGCAATCTCAGCTCACTGCAACCTCCACCTCCCAGGTTCAAGCGATTCTCCTGTCTCAGCCTCCCAGACAGCTGGGACTACAGGCATGTGCCACCACACCTGGCTAATTTTTGTATTTTTAATAGAGACAAGGTTTCACTATGTTGGCCAGGCTGGTTTTGAACTCCTGATCTCAAGTTATCCACCTGACTCAGCCTTTCACAGTGCTGGGATTACAGGCATGAGCCATCATGCCTGGCCCTCCCCTCTATTCTTAATGATATTCTAAAAATCATTACTTTAAGCTTCATAAAGAATATTACAGACACTTTTTTTTATGTTTAACTGGGATAGTTTTTGTTTTGTCTTGCACCCACCCCTTTTTTTTAATTAATGCTTGCTTTTTTCCAGAAGAGTTCATGGGTGGTGAGTTTTCTCAGCTTTCTGGGTGTGTGCACTGTGCATTTGCACAGGGCCCTGCATTCAGAAGGGTTCCACACTTACTTTAATGCTCTGCAGTTGCCATATTGAAATTCTTAATTTTTTAACAAGGGACTCCACATTTTCATTTTGCATTGGGCCCTAAAAATTATGTATGCAATGTTGTCTGAGTGTTTGCATGTTCAAGAACACTGTTATTTTGTTCTCACTCTGAATGATAGTAAACAGAATATAGAATTCTAAATTCAAAATCATTTTCCTTTGTAAAAGTTTAGAACTTCGTAGGTAGTTCCCACTTGGTAAACCATTAAGTGCCAGTCTGTTGAAACTTTCTAAGGCTCCCTCTGGCAATTTGTAGAATTTTCACCTTAGCTTTAGCCAAGGATCCTTGGAATTCTTAGGAGGTTGAAATTACACTAGGTGATATCTATGTGTGAACTTTCTCCCACTATTGCTGCTTACCACCTGGGGCCACAAGGAAATTCACTTTAAAAAAATGGATTGGGGCTGGCATGGTGGCTCATATCTGTAATCTCAGCACTTTGAGAGGCTGAGGTGGGAGAATTACAAGATCAGGAGATCAAGAACATCCTGGATAACACAGTGAAAACCCGTCTCTACTAAAAATACAAAAATTTAGTCGGATACAATGGCACGCACTTGTAGTCCCAGCTCCTCGGGAGGCTGAGGCAAGAGAATCACTTGACCCTGGGAGGTGCCGGTTGCAGTGAGCCGAGATCACAACACTGCACTCCAGCTTGGGCAACAGAGTGAGACTCCCTTTGAAAAAAAAAAAAAAAAAAAGATCAGGCCACCTGCAGTGGCTCATGCCTATAATCCCAACATTTTGGGAGGCCAAGACAGGAAGATCATTGAGCCCAAGAGTTCAAGAACAGCCTGGGTAAAAGAGCAAGGCTTCATGTCTCCAAAACTTAAAAGAATTGGCCGGGTTGGTATGCGCTTATGGTCCTAGCTACTCAGGAGGCTGTGGGAAGATTGCATGATGAGCCTAGGAGTTCAAGGCTGCTGTGAGCTTTGATTGCACCACTGTATTCCAGCTTTGGAGACAGGGAAAGATCCCGTGTAGAAAAAAGAAAAAGGGATTATTTTCTCTTCTCCATTAAAACAAAACAAAACAAAACTTAAAGTCTCTCTTTCTGAAATACCTATTAGATGGAAGATAGATCCAGGAAGTCCAAAGTCTCCACCAGTGTTTTTCATATTTTCTACTTAGCAAGGTTTCCTTGACACTCCCTTCCAGATTACCATCTCCAGGCATGGCTACTCTCAGCAGCCAAGAGCATTCCTCAGGAGAAGGCTGGTGTGAACTAGTTGGCAGCCAACACCAAGAGATGCTGCCCCAACAAAGGCCATCCATGTGGGACACCAATAGCGTCTGCTCCAATAAGTTAACTGAGCCTTCAGTTCCTCCTCTGTGAAATAAGCGTATCTTTCCCACTGAGTTGTTGGAAGGATTAAATGAAAGAGTGTTGCAAAGCTCAAAGCATGCAATAAGTGTTCCATAAATGTCATTTTTTATGAAAGATGAACAGAATTTAATCACCAGCTTCTAAGTATTTCATTTCAAATGCCACCTCCTGCTTCAGCTTTCCTGATCTTCCAGGCCAGATGCAATCTCTCTCCCTCTGCAACAATACAATATGTTTACTTTGCAGTATAGTTAATAAGAGCACACAAAGGAACCATAGACAGAAATAGACTCCTAAATAGCTTATGACCCACTAGAAAGGAGTCTACACCTTACTAATTTTCATTTCTGGAATCCCTGTAGCATGGAATACAGTGCTGGCCTATACCAGCATTTGAGTACCTTCTATAATAGAGCAACTTGTATTCATTCTTAACATACCTAATTCTACCTTGCTAAGGCACTGGTTGCTTTGTGAGACCTTGGTCAAAACTTGGCTAGACAAATTATCTACCTTTGTCACACCAAAGGTCCTGCCTATTCTAACACATGGCAGGCCAATCCTACACTATTATTTACATTTGGCAACAATATAAATAAAGAAATACAAATAAAAAGAACTCTAAAGGGAATATTTTGGTTCCAGTGTCCTGGCTGACTACTCATTAGCTGTGTGATCCTGGGCAAGTCACTTAACCTCTCTGGGCTTCATTTTCTTCTTTGGTAAAATGGAGATATATTTCAAATATACCTAGTCCTATCCCTCACTCTCCCCATAAATGCATGTTACCCTTAGGATGAAATCCAAAATCTTACAAAGCACCAAGAACAAATGGTAAAAATGGCGCCTTTTCTAAAAGTACAGTGCTTTCCCTGTCGTCATCTGTGGGATGTCATCATCCTCCAATCATCCAAGAGGAGCTCTCTTCCACTTCTCACGCATCAAACTCCCCATTGCATATTCTCTGCCAGCCTCACCGTGAGGTTGCTACTGTTGTGCATCTTTTCACCCCAGTCCTTAGTGGGGAGGAGAACTACTGCTTTTCCACAAAGATGTATCTCCTGGGAGCTGTCTCAGGCTGTTATGGTTAGAGTCGCCACAACAACTTTAAAAGCTCGTATTTGAAACTATACCAGTTTATTCTTTGTTGCTTCTTGCTGCTAAGTCTCTCTCCCAGCAAACATGTTAGAAACCAGGAAATCCTTACTTTTACATGGGATTTTAATCCACTCAGCAGATTAAAAAGAGCAATTTGGAAATGCAGTGAGAATGCCCAACTGCTTAAATGCTGAGGGAGGGCCTCAGTCTTTCTGGCAACCAGGAAGTGCATGGGCTCTACGTGTAAGGCTCACTGGTATCCACTCTGGGTGCTCAGGTCTTGTTCTTTCTTCCTTAGTTCTCAGATCTATCTCTGTTAGTGGAGGTTGCTTAATAGGTATGTGTGTGACACCTGCTTTACTTAATGGTTGGCTCCTGCACCCACAGGTCAAAGACTAATGAACAATGAGGCAGACATCACAGCAGTAATTAACAGTCACAGGGCAGTGACCTCAGAATTCCATGTCCCACATCATCAGTCTCTGGGCGGTAAATAAGCCTCTTATTCGTGTCATCTCATTATTTCCAAATTCCTCCTTTATCATTTTTTGGAGAGTGGAGGTGTGGAGAAAGCTTATCAGGAACATTACCTCTTAGAGTTATTTATTAGTTAGTTTTAGGGAACCATGAATAGTTTTCATCAGCAGTGTAGAAGTTTAAAAACACTCATCACTCAAGATTGTTGCTGACTTGTTACAATCTTATCCTGTAGTTGGTGCCCTGGGGTTCTGAGTGATGCAGAATATTAGGGTACTTTACTATGTGAATTTGTTAGAACATTGCTAATTTTCCCAATTTAAGAGAATTTGGCGTTTTTCAAGAATTTTGCCATGTTGCTTTTGTTGGCATAGTAAAAATTTTCAGCACAGCGCTAGGGCTATTAGATTACAATGAACCAGTATGACACCAACTGAAGTATGAATTCAATCCCAGAGAGGACCGAGTCCTCAGGAACAATGGGCCAACAAAATGTTGCAAGCTCTGAAGCCACTGATAGGGCAGAGCAAGGCCTATGAGGTCAGCAAAACTCAAAGAGAGAAGGGCTTACAAGGAAGCTGTCTCATAAATGAGACAGAAATGGTGGTTTCCAGACAAGATGCTAATTGTAATGTACATTTTCATTCCAGCTACATTTGGGGCCTCATTCTTTAAAACTAGTACGAATATGGCCGGGTGCAGTGGCTCACAGTTGCAATCACAGCACTTCGGGAGGCCAAGGCGGGCAGATTACCCAAGGTCAGGAGTTCAAGATCAGCCTGACCAACATGGCGAAACCCCGTCTCTACTAAAAATACAAAAATTAGCCGGGTGTGGTGGCACATGCCTGTAATCCCAGCTACTCGGTAGGCTGACTCAAGAGAATTGCTTGAACCCAGGAGTTGGAGGTTGCATGAGCTGAGACTGCACCATTGCACACCAGCCTGGGCAATAAGAGCAAAACTCTGTCTCAAAAAAAAAAAAAAAAAAGTAGTACAAATACAACACTATTTTTTCTTGCATTGGCTAATTCTTATTTACATTTCTAGAGTAAAGTGAGTATCTGTAGACTGCTAGATATGGCCACAGAAAGCTGATGGTAGGGTAAAGTACAGAAATAAAATGTAAGCATTCTTTCAGCATGGTAAAATTCCATTTAGCCAAGTCCAAGGGATACTGGAAATTATTGATTCTCAAAGTCTGTGATCCAGTTCTGCTTCCAGTACAGTGGAATAAGATCCAATGGGGACTAACCGACCTGCTAGACAGTTATAAAGTGGCCAATATCAATAAACCACCCGAAGATACTAGAGAATGAACACAGGCAAAGAGATTCAGGAAGGGAGTTAACATCTGAAAGAGAGACCAGCATTTTCACAGCTTTCAGTCTGAGGGAAAGCAACTCAGGGTTTTAAGGTGGGGAGAACTGCAGTAGAAAACCAGCAGCCCTTCTAGCTTCAAGAGCCGGAGTACAGAGTTCAGGATAGCCACAACCACTGTAAAATGAGGGATGAGTCCTGGAAAGGAGAGCCGGAGAGGGCACCCTAAAATGTGAATATAATCTCTCCCCAAATTTCTGCCTGTCTCATCTCTCCCCAAATTTCTACAGCTAAGGATAAAGTGTTAATAATTAAACTGAGAGTTCAAGTGCCACCAAGAGACAGCATTTGTAGTTAAAGTCTAACCAAATGAACTGCCCAATAAACCACAAAACAAAAAATTGAACATTCCCATGTCAGATGTTGAGGGCAGGGGTGCTTGTTAAAATGTAGATTCCCAGGGTCCACCCACAGATCTGCAGATTTAGAATCTCTTGGGGATAATATCTCAAGTCTGCATTTGCAGCAAGCAGCCTTCATGACCCAGGCACACTAGAGTTTGAGCCTCAATGCTCTGTGAGTTGGTACAATACACATCTCATGCTCAGATGTTTGCTGAAGCAGGCTGCACTTGAGGGCATGGTGTTCTCACTTTAGCTGCCAAGGAAAATGTGTCAGTTGCTGGCATCTTTGGTGCTGGCCAACTAAAGCTAAGAGGTCATTCTGTAACACAGAGATGCTCCCTCCTTCAGATCATCACTGAAAACTTTGATAAGGAAGAGGCCATACAGACAGGACAGCTGTCCCTCAGCAGTCTAAACAGGAGAATCGGGCCCTTTCATCGTGTTGTCCTCAGTATCTGGCCTCCCTCCTCTGCCGTCATTTTCTCTCCATATCCTCTGACCCTGGTGCCCCTCCCACCCCATGGAAAACAGCATTTTCAAGTCTTGAACAGATATATGTTAAAGATCCATTGGAACATTCATAAGTCCCAACAGAAATATGGTAGGCTGGTTGGCACAGGAATATGAAATACCAGTTATTTGTGTCTGGTATCTTGGTTTCAACATTTTATCATTTCCATTGCTGCAACTTCCAATTCTAAAAACATTCACAGGTTAAAAACTAGGAAACCGTCCATAATGAACATGATAAACAATGCACTTGTCTCCCACCCTGGTCACTGTGACTAATATGTCTATTTCTTTTGAGGAGGAGACAGGTCAGTTTTTTAGACCTGCCCTGGAGAAACTGTTCAGAATCATACAATGTGGCAAACCAGCTAAAGAAATCTCAGCCTTCACATCTATTAATCAAGTGACCCTTCTCTCAAATGAATATAATATTTTAATTAAAAAAATCGTAGTATTGGGTTATTCTAAATTTTCAAACAATAGGCACCTCATGCAAACCTTTTAAGCTTTAAGTGGACATACAGAACATTTTTTAAGGATTAAAAAACATGGTAGAATACATTCCTCATCCATGTCGCTTAGAAAAACTACTTGGTAAGAATGTTTTAATTTTTTAAATCTGGGAGCTAATCTTACTAAATGATTCTAAAGCCAGGCTACAGCCAACAAACAGGCAAATAAATGCCAACTAGTTGTGACTGAATATAACGTTTTTAAAAATGAAGGATTTTAGGGAAAACAACAGGAGTGATATAATGGTGCATGTGAGATGGGGAGACATAGAAAAACAGGCAAAGCTTAATATACAGAGAGATATAGAGAAGTATATATTCTAATTCAGTTGCCCCTTTCAACAAGTTTAAGCAAAAGGACAAATAAAAAGGGCAGTTTTGTATTGGGACTGTGTTTCTTAGTTAGCGAGAAGAGACAGACCAGTTATAACTTTATAGTTCCATTTCTAATGCTTAAATTACTGAGACTCACAACCTGCCATATATTCAACACCTGTCCCACTTCTCCTAGTCTGGATCTGTATATCCACACACAGGTAACAGCATAGTAAGACCTTTTAGTTATTTTCTTACCTATTTCATACTAACCAAGGTTTTTCTGTATTTTACATTTCCTTTTTTTTTTTTTTTTTCTCTGTGACAGAGTTTTGCTCTTCTTGCCCAGGCTGGAGTGCAATGGCTGCAACCTCTGCCTCCCAGGGTCAAGTGATTCTCCTGCCACAGCCTCCTGAGTAGCTGGGATTACAGTCATGTGCCACCACTCCCGGCTAATTTTGTATTTTTAGTAGAGATGGGGTTTCTCCATGTTGGCCAGGCTGGTCTTGAACACCTGACCTCAGGTGATCCGCCACCTCGGCCTCCCAAAGTGCTGGGATTACAGGCATGAGCCACTGCGCCCAGCCTATATTTTACATTTTCATTAAAATATAATGAATATATAAGGATCCAAGGTTTACAAAAGCATATCCAACTGAAGAATTGTCCGTCTCCAAAGCTAACCCACTGTTGACAAACTCATGTACATATTTATCCTCCTCAAAATGTCTATACATATATATGGGTGTGTGTGTGTGAAGTATATGTTTATGTAACTTTGTAGACACACTTCTGTATGCATGTGTATATTTACACGTGTGTGTATACAAGAAATATTCTGCATTTTGATAGTTGTTTTCCATTAAAGATATTTTGTAAATTTTCCACATTGCCACTTTTATAGAGATCTACCTGAATTTTTAAGGCTGCATAATACTCCAGCATATGAATGTAGCATAATCAGTTATATGATTTGTGACTTATAATATTACCATATTGCAATGAACATCTTGTGGATGTCTTTGCATATTGAAGCTGGAGTATCTGTGGGATAGAAACTTGTAAACAAAATTGCTGTCAGTGGTATGATGCACTTACAATTTCCCCATATATAGTATTGTTAAATGACTTGTCGAAGGGGTTGTACCTATTGCAACTCACCTATAATATATGAGAGTATTCCTACTTGCCCTTAGCCTTGCTGATACATCATCCCAGCTGTGCTCTCCTGCATTATGTTTTCCCCCGCTTTCTGCTGGATTATTCACAAGGGTTCCCTCCAGCTCTTACCCACTTTCTGCTCTTTCTTTATGCCTAGAGAGTTGTCCATACCGGCATGCTCCAATCTCTTTTCCCATTCTCTTTTATTCTTTAAATTTCTACTATGGAAATCCTTAGACATGCATAAAAGTAAAGGAAATAGAATAGACCCTACAGAAGCCCCTATATGTCTGTCACCCAGCATCAATGTAACATTCTGCTCATTTTATCCATTTTCTGACAACTGACTTTTTTCTCCCAGAGTATTTCCAGGTAAATCCTAGTTAAAATGTCAACGACGAATACTACACTATGTACCTCTAAAGGTGAGGGCTTTAAAAATTATAGTCACTATCCTATTATTTCACCCAATAAAATTAGTAATTCCTTAAGATCATCTGATATCCAGTCCATTATAAACTCTTCTCTAATTTCTTTTTAAATTTCTTTTTAAATTTCTTTTTCTTTCTCTAATTCAAAACTGTATTTTTAAGTTTGTTGTGTTCAAATAAGGATCCAAACAAGGTCCTTTAAGTTTCTCCAAGTCTTTTAAGTCCTACTAACACTTTTATTTTGCAGTTCCAATTTGTTGAAGAAACTGGATTGTTTGTCCTATGGAATTTCCCACATTCTGGATTTAGCATATTAATGTGTTCTTCAATCGTGTGTGTGTGTGTGTGTGTGTGTGTGTGTGTGTGTGTGTGTGTGTGTTGTGTGCTTGGAGATAGAGTTTCACTGTATTGCCCAGGCTTGAGTGCAATGGCACGATCTTGGCTCACTGCAACCTCCACCTCCCAGGTTCAAGCAATTTTCCTGCCTCAGCCTCCCAAGTGGCTGAGACTACAAGCACACACTGCCATGTCTGGCTCATTTTTTGTATTTTAGTAGAGACGAGTTTCACTGTGTTGCCCAGGCTGGTCTTGAACTCCTGAGCTCAGGCAATCTGCCCGCCTTGGCCTCCCATGTAATCCTGTGTGTTTTTACTTATCATTAGATGTAGATGCTTGATTAGATTCAGGTTCAATTTTGTTTTAGGCAATAATTCATCATGGTGGTGGGTTCTTGCTTTGCAACACATCAGAAGCATGTCTCATTGTTCCTTTGTCAGTAATACTAAGATTGATCACTGGGTTCAGATGTTATGAACCTGAGCTATCCAATAAATGTTTCTCATCAACTTTTTATCTCATGCTTTTAGCAGCTAGATCTGTTGCTTCATTAGAGGTGGCAAAATGGTGATTTCCTAATCTTATCATTCCTCTTCTATTTACCTGATTCTTACATGAAGAATTTTCCCTTATCAGGGTAACCCAATACACAAAGAAGTTGGGATAAATGATTCGTTTTATCCATGAGCAATTTTCAAAGTATTGAATTGGCACCCTAGTAACCTCCAAAGGTGACCAATTAGTTTTTTAAATAGCATTATGATCTCAGGACAGTTTTATATATTTCATGTTTCAAAATATACTCTTTCTGATGCTCACACTAACCCATCTTTGGCCAATGGAAATCCTTTCAAGTTAGCTCCTGGGTTCTTTTGACACGACCTTACTCTGATTGATTCCTTGCTTTCTGACACAAAGTATTTCAGATTCACCTTGTCCTTTCCCTGCCCCCTTTCAGTGGGACAGTCTGGATGCAAGGGTGGGCCTTACTATTGAGCTATGATTATTTCTAGGCCTTTTCAGTGAACAAAGCTATGCAACATGTATTTTCCAGAAATAAAAATAAATCACATGATTATTGATTGTATTGTGTCTCTTTTCTGCTAAAAATCTTCGCTCTTGATTCCAGTGACACAAGTAAATATTTTCTTTATCACATATAAATACCCAAATGACACTACTAATATCATTGATAAAAATAAAACTATTGAATGCAGTTTAAGATTTATTTGTGGTTGTTTGGTCTGTAGGTATATTCCATTAGCAAAGTACAGACAAAATACTAGGCGTTCAAGTCACTTGAAGTAATTCTTCTGTGGGGCAATACCACCAACCTGACAGACTGTTAAGTCTGTTTTAGTTTTAAGAGTTGCCTTTTCAAAAAATGTTTATTTTATTTTATTTTGAGACAGAGTTTTGCTCGTTACCCAGGCTGGAGTGCAATGGCACTATCTTGGCTCACCGCAACCTCCGCCTCCTGGGTTCAGGCAATTCTCCTGCCTCAGTCTCCTGAGTAGCTGGGATTACAGGCACGCACCACCATGCCCAGCTAATTTTTTGTATTTTTAGTAGAGACGGGGTTTCACCATGTTGACCAGGATAGCCTCGATCTCTTGATCTCGTGATCCACCCACCTCGGCCTCCCAAAGTGCTGGGATTACAGGCTTGAGCCACCGCGCCCAGCCCAAAAAATGTTTATTATGCAAAACATTGACAAGGCCTCAAAGTAAAAGGTAGACAAGATACAGAAATAGTTGCCATCCTTGTATAGCTCCCTACCACCAATAAGGGATCATTTTATTAGTTATTGGTATAACTAATCCTTCTGTTGCTTTACAAAAAAAGCAAATACCTGTATTTTTTCCCCATTTGTCTCTTTGTTATACAACAGATAGCACACCATACATTCTGTTCTGTAATTACATTTTTCATTTCCTATATACTGGGGACTTCTCCAGATTAGAACTACAAAAATAGTTTGCAGTCCTTTCTACAGCTGAGCAGTACTCCATTGTATATATACACCCTAGTTTCTTCCATCACTCCCCTATCAGTGGAGATTTGGTTGGCTTCTGCAGCTGTTAGAAATAGTGCTGTAACTGTTTACAATAGCAAAGACCTAGAACCAACCCAAATGCCCATCAATGATAGATTGGACAGGGAAAATGTGGTACACATACACCATGGAATATTATGCAGCCATCAAAAACGATGAGTTCGTGTCCTTTGTAGGGACATGGATGAACCTGGAAACCATCATTCTCAGCAAACTGACACAAGAACAGAAAATCAAACACCGCATGTTCTCACTCACAGGCAGGTGTTGAATAATGAGAACACATGGACACGGGGAGGGGAGCACTACACACTGGGGTCCACTGGGGGGAAATGAGGGAGGGATGAGGGGGTGGGGAGGTGGTGAGAGATAGCATGGGGAGAAATGACAGATATAGCTGAGGGGAAGGAAGGCAGCAAATCTCACTGCCATGTGTGTACCTATCAACAATCTTGCATGTTCTTCACATGTACCCCAAAACCTAAAATGCAATTTAAAAAATAGCGTTGTAATCAAGATCTTTGTGCATATACCATTTTATATTCTTGCAAGTGTATCTCATATTCTCAGAAGTGGGTCTGCCAGGTTCAAGGAAATAATCATTCAATTTTGCTAGTTATTAACAAATACCAACCACAGGGATCTGGACTTTTTAAGAGTGCCTGTTTCCCTACTGTCTCAACAGACTGCATTGCCTAACTTGGATTTTCCCCAATCTGACAGGTAAGAAAGGTATTTCCATTATTTTATTTTATTTTGCATTTGCCTGTTTATGCATATCCTTGTATGTTTAAAGGTCATTTGCATTTTATTTTCTTTGAATGGTCTGTTCATATCTTTTTGCCTGTTCTTCAGGTTCTTTTTAAAGTTCAAAATTCTTCATATACAATTAGCCCCTTGCGATAAAGGCTGCAAATATTTTCAGCTATCCAAAAAAAATTTTCTTCTTCTCTGTCACCCAGGCTGGAGTGCAATAGCTTGTTTACTGTATCCTCAAACTCCTGGGCTCAAACAGTCCTCCCACTTCAGCCTCCCAAGTAGGTGGGACCCAGCCCAGGTACTTAATTTTTATTATTAGTATTATTTTTTTGGTAGAGCCAGTTTTACAAGGTTGCCCAGGTTGGTTCTGAATTCCTGGTCTAAAGCAGTCCTTCTGCCTCAGCCTCCCAAAATGCCGGGATTACAGGCATGAACCACTGCATCTGGCTGAAAATTCTTCTTTTTAGTTAACTATGTAAATTTTTCTTTTTATTGCTGCTAAATTTTGAGTCCTAGAAAAGTTTTTCTCACTGTCAGATTATACAATAATTAATCTATGTTTTCTTCCAGTTAGAAGTTTTCATTTTTAAAATTGGGTCTTTGATCTATTCAGATTTTATCCTGTGTACTCTGTGAAAAATTGATTCAATTTCATTTCTTTTCCAGATGGTTAACCATATTTGTCTCAACACCATTTTTAAAGCATTTTTCTCTATGAATGAGATGTTTCCTTTATCATATATAAAATTGCTAGACTTTCTCATATTATCAACAGTATGTTATAATATTTAATAGGGTTATCCTTCCTTCCACATTTTTTTCTAGTACCTTCTGGTTATTTTTGTTTATTCCTTCCAGTACCTTGGTATAGGAAAAACTTCTTGTTTTATTGAAATATGGTATGGCCCTTTTAATATATATTATCCATACGAATGAAGCATTTCAAAAATGTTCTCCAAATAATATACTAAGACCAATCCTAAGCAATTTTTTTAAACTAGTCTTAGAAGAAAAAATATAAAACAGAAGTTATCTTAAAGGAATGCATAGACACAGGTAAAGCTATGTATGGTGGCCACAACACCCAGAGAAGACTTCCCTAAGAACAGCAGCAGCATTTAATGAATATTCACTAGATCCATGGTCCTGTAGTTAACTATTAAACAGAGACTGGTCCATATAAAAGACTCAAGAAAATATATAGCTGTCTCGTTTTGACTATCACAGTAAAATTTATTCTGTAAAATAAAAGCACACTGTGCATAAGGAAGCAAAGATCAAATACTGTAATAGATTTTTAAGGAAACATTTAGCACCCATTGTATTTTTTAAAATGTGAAGATTGTGAACTTCTCTTCTAGCTTAATCTTCACAAAATTACACATACTATACACCTCAAGGTAAAATCTAACTTTAAAAAGAGTTATAACATCTTTCAAATAAATCCAATTCAGTTTGTAGGAAAATTAAATTTCACTTTATATTTGGGCATATCTTTTTCTTGAATGACTTGGCACATCTGTGGTCAGAAACTCTACTAAGTAAACCAAGGAACTTCAGTGATAAAACCTCCAAGGGCTGGGACCAAATTTCCCGCACAAACACCTTCCTGTGTAAGTGAAACCTGTCATTCTCCCAGCAAAGGATAATTGAGATTAGAGAGTATGTAAAACAAAAACACAAAAATGTTACCCAAATTATTTGTACCACATACAGGTTTGAAACCTCGCCATCTAAGAAACTAACAAAAAAGACTATTCTTGTTCTTAAGGTAGAGAAATCAGACAACACATCATGATTCTCATGTTGCCTTCTTGCACTAACCTAATCTGAGAAGTGAGACAAATTGTTCATTGGGAAGATGTTTCTACTATGCTTCTGTATAATTTCCTTATTCTTTAGTAAGGTAGAAATGTTGAAAATAGAACATTCAGTCTTTCTGGCACTTAATCAACAGTGATAAAACCTTACATTTCCTAACAACTACAAATTCCCTAATTAACCATTTTAAAAATGCAATAACCAAAACCATTAAACCATTATTTGCTCTAGTTCATTGTTATTTATTTACATAGCTACCTTTCTCCTAGACAAGCAACGTTAGCCAAAGATGCCTTGTTGCTGACAATCCTATTCAGTTTTTATTTATTTATTTATTTATTTATTTATTTAGTGAAGTGTTTTCTCAGCAGCCAGTTACCACATGGAGCTTTTTCACAATTTCAAAGAAGTTTTCTTCATTTTAAAACTGCAAAAAAATGTACACTTGGTTGCATTTCCTAAAAAAAAATGTTCAATCAACCTTTTAGCATTTTTGTAATATAACTTCAAATATGTAATGATTTAATTAATACAATACTCTTAATAAAACAACAACACAACAACAAACCCAAGTGCTAAGGCTAGCCACAGTGGCTCACACGTGTAATCCCAGCACTTTGGGAGGCCGAGACGGATGGATTACGAGGTCAGAAGTTCGAGACCAGCCTGGCCAACATAGTGAAACCCTGTTCTACTAAAAACACAAAACTTAGCTGGGCATGGTGGCATGCACCTGTAATCCCAGCTACTCAGGAAGCAAAGACAGAAGAATTGCTTGAACCTGGGAGGCGGAGGTTGCAGTGAGCCAAAATCGTGCCACTGCACTCTATCCTGGGTGACAGAGTAAGACTCCGTCTCAAAAAAAACAAAAACAAAAACAAAAAAACCAAACAAACCCAAGTGCTAGCTCATTTCTGGTGCCATGAGACATAACAGCACTTGTTTTTATATTTTAGTGATTAAATGTATACAGTTTTAGCACCAATCTACGAAAGTTAGATGTTAACAAAAATATATTACTTGGCTTAATAGGAAGTAACAGTCTTAATATCCCCTTAAGTGAAGAAATTTGTTCCACTTGCTGCATCCTGGGTCATGGAAAAAAATAGTATGAAACGGGGAAACAAAGGACAGCCTTTCAGTTGAGGCTTTTCAGTACCTGAATCACTGAATTATTGAAGTCATGTTCCTTGGAAGTGCAGAATTACACCACACATAGAAGGTTCCAAGGAGCTATGTTGTTATACACTGTGTATGTCAGGATAGTCCACATTTAAGATGCTGAACATGGCTTAGCAGCCTTAAGAGGAAAGCCAGAAAAAGTTATGCTAGTGATCAACTCCCATCCTTGAACCAAAAATCTGACTTGTCACTTCATTTCAAAAACAAAGTGAAATATTCTAAACAACTGACAAATTTTGACATAAAAACACATTGAATTCAGATTATCAGTTATTAGACACAATAAATATATGATTAAGAAGACAAAATAAAGTGCACCTTTACAGTATAACAAGGGACTCAGAAATCACTTCCTAAATTGGCAATACAGACTGCAATATAGAAAGTATCTGACTAGCAAAGTTAGATTAAAAAATTTTCAGCTGAAAAATTACAGTTTTTCAGTACATCAGAGGGACAAATAACCTTTTATTTGAAGGTATTAAATTTAGAGACTTGTATATTTCAATTTTGTGTAGGAGAAAGGAAAGCCATTCTTCTAGAAGGCACTAACTGGTTTAAATGTGCGAGTGAATTCACAAAGAAAACACGTGCAAAGTATAGTCAAGAAGGCTGTCTGGTTCTTGTGTTGTATTCATTACTCTTCAGCATAGATTATGCATTATTGCTGAACAATTGGATCAGTCACCAGGTTTTCCCATAAGACCTTTAGCGTGTTCAATCCACAGTGTCGCAGATCTCCTTTACTTTCTGGTTGAATTCTTCTGGTTGATCTGCATATACATAATGTCCTGCCCCCAGAATAGCCTGGATAAGAAAAAGTATTCAGATGGTTAGTGAGTAAAAGCATTTAATAAAACACAATGATATATACTCAAAGACACTTAGTAATAAAAGTGAGAGCCACTATATTTAAATAAAACACATGATAAAAATAATCTATAGTAAATGTTAAGTATTTCCATTAAAAGGATCTGAGAATAGAAAAATCTACTGAATCTTAGTACAATTTTAATATGCAAAAAACACTAAATTGACCACTAATAAATTGCCAACAGAGAAACCAAAAAAAGCCTTGTGAGGTGGGAATTACCTGAGCTACTGGACCAGTACCTCTGTCCATCTCTCCTAATGCTGTGGTTCTAGGGACAGGAAAGTTCACTCAGAAAGGTGGTTCATTGTTTGTACATAAAGATGTGTGCAGGCCAAACCCTGCATCCATCACATGTGGTATCAGGTCCCCAACTGAGGCTGCAGGTATAGCTCATGACCTGCAACACGAGGATGGCCTAAAAACCTCTTTTAAGAAAGACAATAAAACAGACTTCACCTATTATCTAAAAACCCAAATCAAGCCACACACTTACTATTGTCTTCACATATGAATGTGGTCGTAATGACTGGATGCTGGTGCCAGAATTGCCATCTATGCAGGATCGGGCGCCAAAGATCACTGAAACTGGAATGTCAGGGTGCATTTTACCAATTCGCTGGAGCATTGGCCTTTTTGCCCATCCATAAGGAATAGTCATATTCTTGAAAGCTGTCTCACCACTTTAAGGACAAGGAAAAATCACAATGTATGATTTTTGGGAATGAGTATGCATTGCACTGTCACTTCTATCAAAACACATTCATACTTAGCTTTTCCAGCACTTAAGAAAATCCTCAGCTTAAACAGAAAATAATTTACAAGACAGTTTAAGGAACAAGTTAGATAAGCAAGGCTGCTGTATGAACTAGCTGATAAATTTTCTTCTAAATCAAAATGTACAACCCCAATTCTCTATTATTAAATTATTTTAATAACATTGTGGAGATAGTAGCTAAAAATATGTTTTTTCACCCTTACTTAAACTGATGTAGAAAGAAGGTAGCTTATCCCCAGGTTCATGGCACCAGCATTTCACCTGCAATGCCAAAACCATTATCAAGTTAAGAAAAAACTCAGATGATATATTCTTGGGAACTCTCAGGATAGCTCTATTTTGCTGTTACTCCGCTATTCTTATAGAACTAGACATCATTCTAACTTGCCTTTTATGAAGAATTCAAGTCTCACCACAAGAAAGTAACAAACTAGGACTATACGAACACATGTAATCATGAAATGAGAGTATGTGAAGAGTAAAACTTAGACCGATCAAGAAAATGAATGAGGTTCCTGGGGCAGATCCCTAAAACAAAACTGTTGGAACAAGTCAATAAAGTGTGTAGACTTTGTGACTGCCTAGCAAGTCACAAAACCTCAATCTCTTAAGGATCTTGAACCTCCAGCCTCCCTAACTCTTGGCAGAGAACCTCTAACCTACTTTATTAAAAAGACTGAGGCTACAGCTACACCTATAAATAGAGATGCCATGGCCTCAATCTTTTTAATAAAGTAGGTGTACATATTTTCTGCCAAAAGTGAGGGAGGAAATAAAACGGAGGGAGGCTGTCTCTGCATCTCGCCTCTTAGCCTTTCATCCAAACCTCAGGCCTTAGAAAGAATGAGATATCACTTCTCTGTCTTAAAGTATGCTCCATGGCCCACCTATACAGAATCACCAGAGTATTTGTTAGAGATGCAACCCAGAAATGCTAATCTGAGTCTTAGAAATAAGCCTCAGGAGTCACATTTTAACAAGCACCCCCAATAATTCCAGTACACAAAATAGCAAGAGAACTGTGGCCCTCATCTTTGCACTCTATTCTTGATGCTCCTCCTAGAAACTCTAGGGCCTTACCATTCAGCCTCCTCCTAGCTCCGCACTGTCGTCAGGCTCTGTTTTCTCCACTGGTACTTTTCACCCAACATTCATAAGTCATATTAAAAAAAAAAATACATTTGGCCCTCTTGCTCCCTCTGGCTACTATGCTCCATTCTCTTTCTCTCCTTCTAATCACTGTCAAAATACAGGCAGAATCCTTCACTTACTCCTCACCCTCTGCAGCTGCATTTCTAATGCTGACCTACAGATGTTTAGAGTTTTCCAGGAGTACAACCATCGAATGAACTTGAAAAATACTATACAGTATCTCCCATTCACTTGGGAGATTCAATACCTTTTGGTATAGTAAAGGTTCTAAGAGGATTAATAGTAAAGACAACCACTTACTTTTGTTTAAACCAGCACCCTTTTCTCTCTCTCTCTCTTTTTTTTTTTTTTTTTTTTTTTTGGATGAAACATTTATATTCAGTTTAGGAAATACTTCTTTAAATGTGAAATTCCTTAACTCTCAACTCAAACCATCTCTTGGAGATGCCCAAGACCAATGCTTCCTTAACTTATTCATAAGAATTTTGGGGGAAGCGTGAACATCTTAATTTTTAATCTCCCATCAGAACTCAGCACATTGTTTTATACAGTACGTACTCTAAGAATAGATGAATAAATTAAGACATATTAGACATTTTGTCCTTTTAAATTCATTTAACTACTGATAAAAATCTTCTGAATCACTGACATGTTTTTAAAAAAAATAGTATAAAACACACACACACGCACACACACACACACACACACACATAAACACAGTAAATTTAGACTCCTAACCCTCACCTTGGAGTCTGCACATTACAGTGGTAGATGTATTCTGTCACAGTATCGTCCTCAAACATTGAAGAATATTTCCGTTTGAAATCAGGTCTTAAACGTTGCACTAGACTTAAACCTATTTAACAGGAAATTTTTAAAAATGTATGTTTTAAATTATAATTAACTTATCAACTAAATAATACAGAGTTTTAGTGCTTGCCTGTGTAATGAGTATTATGTGCACACATACCTATAAATATATATTGCAGGTGGGAAAAAGCAGACATACTGATAGCTATCCTCAAGTTCCCCAAGGAAATAATAATATAAAAATTAAAGAGTATTGTATTTTGACTTACAGATGTGCTTTAGGGCTTCAAAAACATTTAAGTTAGAAGGACAATGAGTAGCTCATACATAAAATTAATGTATTAACTTGTATTTCTTCCATAATTCTAACACATTAGCATCTAAATCAAGTAAATTGGTATATATAAATTTTTCTGTATGAAAATACATTCAGTTTCTTCTTGGGACACTAGCAAGACTCCCTGCTAAGGTCATCCATGGTAGCGTCCACAACTCCACTCTAGAAGAAGTCCAGGGCAAAGCCCCCAGGGAAAAGAGGATGAAGAGCAGAAGCTTTCTTCTAGTCACAATTTTTCATTCTGAGGCCCCAGAGACTGCCTGATGTCCCTTTCTGCTGCCACTACCAGCAGAAAGACTACCAGCAGAATGACTCCAGCAAGGCTTTACTTCTCTGCTTGCCGTTTAATCCCATCTCCAAGGAATTATATGGCTCCACCAAGAAATTCTGTCATGCAGTTGATTCTGTATCACCACCCCACCCCAAGTGCAAGCAATAATGGGAGGCTGAGGGCATGGCTTTTAAGAGCCTCTCTTAGGTGTCCTCCCTTGCCCATCACTGTCTCCTAATTTCTCTTCATACTTTACTTTTCCCATAATTGTTATTTGTGTACCTGTGATCTAGTAAAATCCATTTATATTTCAGGACTATAAAGACTAAATGAAGCTCTTAAGTAGTTTACCAGAGGACCAGGCATATAAGGAGTGGCTCTACTGGGGAGGGCTGAAAGACTGCAGGTAGGCAAAATGTGCCATCTGTAAGAACACTGAGGGAGTAAAGTGTGGTCACCAATTCAACCCCCCTACCCTCCTCTAAGTCCTGCAGTTCCACTGCTCTCCCAATCCAAAGAGAAGGCACTAGAACCAAAAGGGGCCAGGGCTGGGCAAAGGGGAACAGCATTTATAGTCACCTACATGACAGTTAATCCCATACCCTCATCCACACCCTCATGCCTCTTCTTTTTTTTGCTAACAGAACCCATCTTTTTTTTTTTTTTTTTTTTTTTTTTTTTTTTTTTTCTGAGACAGGGTCTTGCTCTGTTGCCCAGGCTGGAGTACAGTGGCACAGTCTCAGCTCACCACAACCTCCACCTCCTGGGTTTGAGCAATTCTCATGCCTCAGCCTCCCAAATAACTGCGATTACAGGTGTGTGCCACCACGCCTAGGTAATCATTTTATATTTTTAGTAGAGATGGGGTTTGCCACATTGGCCAGGCTAGTCTTGAACCCTGTCCTCAAGTGATCTGCTAACCTCAGCCTCCCAAAGTGCTGGGATTACAGGTGTGAGCCATGGTACCTGGCTAGAACCCATCTTTTCTATAGTATCAATTAGGTAGCAATGTGCCCAGGAAAGCGGGCCCTGGGAACAAATCATGACTGGTCAGTCACAGAAATTTCTTCTTTGCTGATGGAAGGATTAGGAGTGGACAAAGACATAATGGGAGGTAGGCTGGGGCCTTCCTGGGAGAACTTTCTTCCCTGACAAATCATTATGGAGAGAAGGACCATTTTCCATGCTTTTCTTTCTTTTTGCTCAGGGTGCTGTTTTGTGAGATGGTGCTTAATGCCATAGCAGGCATTAAACCCCATGAGGAAAAAGGTCAAGAAAATCACAGACACAGACCCAAACCTTAACATCAATGAGTAAACAACTAGAACAAGTGCTAAAACCTATCTCCAGATTACTTATTAGGGAAATTATAAAAGGTCTTAAATTTAAGCCACTGGGCATTCAATTACTTACAACTAAAAGTACTCCAAACTCATACAAGTTGTACAGGGGAATGGTCGAGAGTCAAACCATCATTATCTGTGACAGTGAGGGAAGGAAATTCCCATGGCTATAGGGCTAAGATAGAGCAGCTGAGAGTCAAATAAAAGTCAATTAGGAACTAAACACTGGTACCTCAAAATATGACCAGAAATATGTATCAGGAGTCTCCAAACTGTTGTAGAAAAAATGTCTTTATCTTTCCAACATTCTGAATAAAGGAAATCTGTGAGTGTGGTGGTATCTTTTATCTCCAGGATATCTACCAAATGGTATCATCAATTGGCCAAATGCTCTCCAATGCTCACCAACAGGGTAACATGCTACACTACTCCCAGGTCCTGGGCTAGCAGAGTTCCTTATATACTCCCCAAAACACTCTGCTTGCCTGGCTTTTTTCAGAGTATTCAGGACTGACTAATGGCATCCTCAGCATTCCCCTCCTTCTCGCTTTACTAACTACTTACAATGTTTCAATATAAAGACTCCCTTTTGAGGAGAAAAGCCTAGTTGCATTCCTCTTTGTGCAAGACATGGTACTTATTAAAGGAAGAGGATAAAAAGGGTTCAGGTTTGTTTGTTTTTAAGATTTTGACTAATGATAGTGAATACTCCTCTACTGATAATCTATAAACATTTTGCTTTCTTAGTACGTAAGCACTCACCAAAGGGTCCTGCAATTCTTAGGCCAGCTAAAGGGTTAAAGGGAGTTAATATTGCTCCCAAGGCTCTAATCCAAACTGGAATTGGTCTGTCTTGATCAGCAAGGTCTGGTCGTTCAGGGAAACCCCAAGGCTCCACTAAAATGAGATGATTAACCCTGTTGTGGGAAAGAACAGATTTAAGTTCATTTGGTAAAATCACCCTAAGACTATAAAGAGCTAACATGATTTATAAAATAAAGGTAGAGTAAACCACCTTCAAAAACCTTCATGTTAAAGACTAGTGGCTAAACAGTCATATTATGCCCTTATTCTGTGTAAGCTTATGTAGATCACTAGCCACTCAGAAAAATCCAAAGAGTCTATGTATGTCAAGGTTAACAAAGCAAAAATGGCTCAAGATCAGTATCACATTCTTATAAAATAGCCTTATATACCAACAACCATCATCTCCCACAAATCAAACATCCTAAAAATTTAAGAGAAGTTAAGGACTTAAAGTGTGTTCAAAAGTGCTTTAAATAAACTTTTCATAAACATAAAGACAATGTAATGTGGACTGAAAACACTCGCTATTTTGGGATTCTAGAATTGTTGAAAGGGAACATGTCTGTCTACCTTACCCATGGTATCATGCTATACTGACGTTAGATTCTGTTCCCAATTCTTTCCCAATTTTCTTCTTCATTGACTAAGAGATAGAAAACCTTTAGTACCACTTCATATAAAATTATTTCATATTGTTAATAATTTTAATATTTCCATCTTATGAAACTTCTTCCCACTGAAGGAAAACCAGAACTATCAGCAGTACTTCCACGTAGCTGCATCATGCTTTATACATTATAAAGGTTCTAAATGAAGTACAAAGATCCTTCTGACACAAAACAATGTTCAGCTGTAACCAAACCAGCCAAGAAATGCCAGCCAAAAAATCTCCCAAGGATAAAGTGACAACGATTCTAAAGTCCTTTCCTAAGTTATAACTGAAACAGAAAGGCAAAGAAATGAAAACATGGGCATAGATGGTATTACTCCTCATATAAAATCTATTCAATTATTGTTGTCAGTATACATAATGAGTTAGTAACAGGTCCATACTCTACTTTTTTTTTTTTTTTTTTTTTTTTTTTTAAAGACAGAAAGCTTTAGAGCACAGAGCTCCATTATCCCTTGGAGAATACTGGGTCCAATCTTTCATCTCAGACCAGAAGGAAGCTAAGATATACTACGTGACCTGCTCTGGTATATAACATTAGTTCATGTAGAACTAAGGTTGAAACCCCCATTTCTCTACTGCAGCATGCTAACAGATGCCAATAAGCAATTTTCTAAACATAGCCTAATCAACATAAGATAGACATATTAGTAAAGGTAAAACTAAACCTTTATCAACTCTCAAGGCTAGTCCTAATATTATATCCTAGATTTCATACATTGAGAACATAGGTAGAATATAGTCATAAAGATGTATGAAGATATGTGATAAATGAGTTTCATATAATTATGAAGTGTACCTTCACAGTCTAAAAATTTCATATGAGAATATTTTCTAATAGTATATCAGAAAGAGGTTGGAAATGAGTGTTTTGCTTTGTTTTTCCATGACAAAAACTATCTCTTATATTTTGACCACCTCCTGAATTCCTTCTATTACAGCCCACAATAAGATCTGGGGAAGGGGAAGGGAGAGGCCTAACAGAGGTATGAGTGGAACTAACAAGACAGACACCTAGTTGAAAGCAGCAAAGATTCACATTAAGAAACAGCCACTATTTTTCACTATTGACTTACCTCCTAAAGAGAAAAATGAACTCTTTATTAAAACATACCCTACCCTAAACAAGTGTTAAATTTTTGTCATAAATTTGTTAATGAATCTTGCTCAGTTTGCTCTAGGCTCTTTCTGACCTGCTAACTCAAAAACAAGGAGGACAAAGAAAAACTTGACAGAAGTCTCATCTATCTCTAGGTAAGTGACTGTTTTTGCCTTAGTTCTGGCTTGCCTTTAAAATATGATCATCAAAATTTCATCCCTAGGTGAAAATGCCAGTTTAACAAATTATGCACAGTACATATACTAAGGCAGATGACCTCTTTCGTTTCTTTTTGAAAAGGAGTAAACTGTCCCTACAATTGCTCAATTCTATGTCTTCATAACCTAGCATGATGCTTAGCACATGGTAGATGCTTGGTAAACATTTGGGTTAATATGCTTTTCTACATTTTCTATTGGTCCTAGTCTATTAAGGATATAGAAATTTTATAAAGCATAATCATAGCATAAGCATATCCAGCTGACGATTTCTAGATGACATCAGAATATCACTGCTATTTATTGATCTCATTATTGAGTAATAAAATCCATTTAGATGGTCAAGAACCAGTCTAGTTTTTTTTTTAAAATAAAATTATATTGTATGGAATAGAAAAATAAATCATAAGCATTGAATACTGGCCACAAAATTGTATTAATATATGTATGTGTGGGTGTCTGAAACAAGTTTTGTGGGGTGATACACTTGTATTTTTCTATTCCAAACAATACAGAAGGGCCATAGTCAAAAAAATTTGAACACAATTTTTTAAAACTCTACAACATCTAAACTGTAGTTAACTGGAGTTATGTATCATCTGCTTCTACTACATGTAAAGACCCCAGAATATAATTTTCTTTATTTTTGGTTGTAAAGATTTTAAATAAGATAGAACATGCAAAGCACTCAGGTTGGTGGCTATCAAATGCTAAGTATTCAGTAAATGTAAGCTAGTTACAGTAGGGTGAATAGGAAGCCTACAAGAGTAGAATTCCAGGGAAGATGGAAAGACAGGCTTTTATTCTTCAGAAGAGCCTGATCACTGGTTACTATAATGTTGCACCAGACCAAGGTCCCAGGCTATCTTCTAACCTCCTCTTCTAGTAAAAATATTATCTCCTCACTTGATAGGAGTTACTGGTTTTAATGTACATCTGAACTATTATAATTTATCTAAACCCTATCTTTAATATTCCAGAGAGAGTTCCCTGCTGGGATTGTTAGTTCACATCTAGGATAAAGAATGGGTCCAACCAGACAGCACATGTGAGTCATCCTATTAGACATCCTTGTCAAGAACCAGAGACTGGTTTAAACCACAGGAAAAACAAAGAACCAGCAGAACAAGAACAACAGAACAATGTATCAGTTTTGAAATATAAAAAGGCATTCTTCTTAAAGTTAGTCATTAGAATTGGCCTTGAGTTTGAAGATGGTGAGCAGATTTTATCCTTAAGGGCTAAGCAGTGGACAACGCCTGCATCAACACACTGGGACCTGATTTCACTTGGTCTAAATGCTAACAAGGGTAGATAAGCCTGACCTTCAATGGGATTTACAGACAGCACCAATCAGAAATACTGCAATAAGAACAATCATCAGGCCAGGCGTGGTGGCTCACACCTGTGAACCCAACACTTTGGGAGGCTGAGGCAAGTGGATCACTTGAGGCCAGGAGTTTGAGATCAGCCTGGCCAACATGTCGAAACTCTGTCTCTACTAAAAATACAAAAATTAGCCAGGCATGGTGGTGCACCCTGTAATCCCAACTACTCAGAAGGCTGAGGCATGAGAATCGCTTGAACCCAGGAGACAGAGGTTGCAGTGAGCCGAGATCGTGACACTGCACTCCAGACTGGGCAACAGAGCGAGACAATGTCTCAGGAAAATCAGACCTAGAATCAAAATGTATAAGGAGTCTTAAAAAAATTATCAGAAAGAATTCTAGTCAATGCACAAAGGAGGCATTTGCAAAATGAAGTTGGCCCAAGGTATTTCCCATTGGCTCCAAGCCACTGGAGGGAGAAAAGGGAAGCGCCAGAGAACAACAAACTAAATTCCTCCAACTTCAAGTGGAACAGCTTTTCCTAGAAGAGCAGCGGGGGCCAACAAAAATTGCTCAGCTCAGTTCTGTACAATCAGAAGACAGAACCAGGCAAAAGAAAAGTGTTCAAGACAAAATCATCTAAAAACCTTTTACAAGAGAAATAAAGACTAGTCATAACCTATCCTACTTGGAATACATCTCTTTGCTAAACAGTTCAAGTTAAAGTTACTAGAATCTCCTTTTCCTTAGTTTATAACAAATACCTTCAAAACACAGTGTTTGTATGGGGTCCTGGACAGCAGGGGCCAGAAGGAAAGGAAAATTAAAAGAAAAAATTGGGCCGGATGCCGTGGTTCAAGCCTGTAATCCCAGCACTTTGGGAGGCTGAGGAGGGTGGATCACTTAAGGTCAGGAGTTCAAGACCAGCCTGGCCAACATGGCGAAACTCCATCTCTACTAAAAATACAAAAATTAGCCAGGTGTGACAGTAGGTGCCTGTAATCCCAGTTACTAGGGAGGCTGAGGCAGGAGAATCACTTAAACCCGGAAGGCAGAGGTTGCAGTGAGTTGAGATCACGCCACTGCACTCCAGCTCTGGGCTGCAGAGCAAGACTCTGTCTCAAAAAAAGAAAAAAAGAAAAAACTGGGCAGACATATGAAAGAAGGGTAATAGTATACATGGCTATTACTGCTACTTTACTCTTCCTTATGACTTCCTTATGAACAGAAGGTTTTACAGAATGGGAGCCCAAGATACCTCATACAGTGAGCAATCCCACACATTAATCTACTAAAGAAATTATAGATGGCATATCTAATTATTAGAGATTGTGGCAAGAGAACTAAGATGAACTAAAGTTATTTTCTGGGAAGAAGCATGGGGGATATGCCCTCATTTAGAGTCATCTACTAATCAGTTCATAACTTCTCTGCCCACCAGCCATCTGCCCTTCCAGAATGGCTCCAGCACCTGCCTAGCACAGGGCCTTCACAATTTCTGTCCCACTGCCTAGAATGTACTTCTGTTACCTGCTATTGCCCTTTGAGACCTCAGCCCAAGCTACACTTCTTTAGGTACCATACTAGACCCCAAGACTAGGTCAGGTTCTCACAAGAGTTCTCTCAGGAGTTCACCACCCACCTGTCCGCTATAGCATTTGACACAACTGTTATGCTGCTTGTGTGGTTATTTAATTCGTGTACCTTCCCCCAATACATTGTAAGCCTTATACACAAAGGGATTCTAGCTTTGTTCCCCACTGCCCACCACTGAGTCCAGCACAAAGGTTATACCAGGAATATATATGATGAATGAACAAAGGACATGATGAAGCAAAGGGTCATTATTTTAATTAAGGTATGTTAATACCACCTGTTTTTAAAAGAACTGCTAAAATTTATAATGTGACTGGAGCTCAGCTGCCTCTTTAGACACTTTCTTTGTAAAGAAGAAGATTAAAACAAAACGGCTCAAAACACAAAGTCACTCAGTATTATTTGAATACAACCAACCTACTGGAATATGATATTAAGAGTATTTCATTCACCACCATATTTCAGTGGAAGAATCATCCAGGTACTTTTACATAAAGTATCACAATTGTTTAATATTCAGATCAGCATCAAGTTCTGATGAAAATATGGAATCACTGCCACAAGTTAGGCTATAAAATGACCTATTTGGAGAGCAGCACTTTGCTGCTCACAGAAATGATCCACCCACACTGACCTAATGTACCAAAATTTGGCAAAAATTGATCAGCTTTTATTTGTTCTTTAGAGTAAGAATCCTTCTTAAACAGGTACATTAAACTAGACATTTACATTCTTCTCAACTGTCCTATAAAGGTAATGAATAGAAAAATGCAGCTGCCCATAAAAGACAAGAACTGAAATAGGTATGAGAGAGAACACTAAGTCCCAACAAATAAAACAACATTGTTTTTGTGTTTTTTCCCTCCATGCATAAAACAGAAGTAAGGAGCCATCATTTTACTTAAAAGAAAAAAAGTAAAAATTATATTTGCAACACCTGAGGAAGCAAAGAAAAAGGTAACATTCTCAGCCAGGTGCAGTGGCTCATCCCAGCAATTCTGGAAGCAGGAGGATCATCTGAGGCCAGGAGTTTGATGCCCGCCTGGGCAACACAGGGAGACCCCCATCTCTACACAAAATTTTAAAAGTTGCCCAGGCATGGTGGCACACCTGTAGTACTAGCTACATGGGAGGATTGCTGATCCTAGCAGGTCAAGGCTGCAGTGAGCCATGACTGTGCCATTGCACTCCAGGCTGTGCAACAGAGTAAGACTCCATCTCTAAGAGAGAAAAAAAAAAGGTAACATTCTCAAAGTCCATTATCAAAAAAAGAGAGAGAGACAAAAGAGGAACAGTGAGTGTAAGCAATAATCAGAATTTCACTTGATCTCCAGACCACTTTTCCCCCCGTCTCACTGCACCTCTGCCACCCACCAAAAGTCTTTCTGAAACTCAAAGATTCATTTCAATCTCATGACAGCATAATAAAAATGCTACTGGATCAAAAACAAGCTGGATGAGGCACTGAGTAGGCAGTTCAGTACCTGCTTGATGATACCAAGCGGACTGCTCTATCGCACCAGAGAAAATGTGTGTGTGCTGCAAAGAAGCTTCTCTAGCTCAGGTGAAACATTTCAGATCACACAGAAGGCAACCCTGACAACTACTCCATCTGCTTAGTGGGAATGCCAACTTCAAGAAATACCAAACACTAAACCTCACTTAATATGAAGTTTGCTATAATGGTGAACACTTATAGTACTCAGTCCTGCTTAATCCTGTTTAATGTCTGGATCTGTGAGTCTACTGAACTATTAACTATTAGATCATCTATGTAAATTTGTACAAATCTGCCCAACCAGGATCAAGCAGAAAAAAAAATTCCTTTTAAGTAAAAAATTAACAAACATAAGCAACATTATTAGTAATATGAAGATACATGTGGATAGCAAGACCCAAGGGTACCAAAGGAGATGAGGCACCTTGCAGAAAACACAAGAGATACTCATTTTTCCCTGTCCTCTCCATTTAAAGGGAAGTGCTTCCAGGGAAGCCATCCTGAAAAAGCAATGAAGGAAAAAAGGTAGGGAGAAGGGGAAGCCCGTGAGATTGTTAATTTTGGTCTTCCTACATTATGTGCTACAATGGGGTATTATCTTGTCTATTAGAATGGGAAGAAAAAAATAAACTATAAAATTTTACTTTCATTTAGTAGATTTAACACACTCCTAAACTAACGTTGTTGGTTTAAATGGCTGGTCAATTTGTTTAATTCTGTAAAATATTCATATGTTATATATATATATGTAAATGTTAGAAGAAACACTCTCACTAATATCTTTCTCTCACACATACATATAGAATGATCTCTTCATTTCCACTGTAAGTTGTTTTTATGATATAATAACCTAAGATGTAGACTAACTGGGCAAAAGGCATAAAACTGAAATATCTGCCTGCTTATGCTTGCATATCTGAAACTAATTTTTCTCCCAAAAATAAATTAGAAAGGTATGATATGACCAGCTCCTATCTCGATACTTCTATGCAAAATGGAAAAAGAACAGAGAAAACAACATACAATTGTAAGCTAAAAGGTGAACTTAGTTTATAATTCTCTTTTGCAAAATCACCTATTCAAGAAACATTTACTAGGCAGCCATTACGTGCCAACCATGGTGTTCTGACTGACTGGACATAATCACAATTTGATATATTTGCAAATCCAGAAAACATCATTATTTAGAAGTTAACCTGTATTTAATAATGTAAGTTTTGTGCTGTTAAGAACATAAGCTTGAATATTGAACACACTCTGTACAGTTCAAAATTTTGTTGGCAACCAGCCAAATTTAGACAGGCTAATTATTTCAAGCATTCTCTTATCCATCTACTGCTACTATTTATTATTCTTGGTCCTGACACAGTACTCTAGTTTTGTTTCTAGCATTAAACGCAAACATTCAAAAACCAATCACTAGCTTTGTTTTTAGATACCTTTTGCTATTCTCTTTTATAGATGTTCTTAGAGTATTGATTCCCTTCTGAATCCCTGAAGCCCCCCTATTTCTTTGGAGAAGTTCACAATTGCAAATGAAACTCTTACCAACTGACCTTATCAGGAGAGAGCTATGAAGGGTTAGGATTCTAAGACTAACCACTTAATGACCAAAGTCTACCCTGTAGAGTTCCATGTCACATCACTAGAGAATAAACACCATAAGACAGAGACAGACATAATGAACATCTGACAAAAAACAAACGAAGTTCAACTCCCACAAGTAGCCCTGTTGACTTGTACCAGAAAAAGCATCTACTTCCTTCTCCTTTCACCATAAATACAGATAGGTGTTTGTCACTAAGAGTAGGACACAATAAAAGAAAGTAACCCCAAAATGCCAACCAGAAGAAAATTTGGGTTTCTTTTTAAAGAAACAGGTCAGCCAGTTGACAGGACTGTTACTGTCTGGCACGTATAGGACTATGAGATCAGAAAAGTCAGGTGTAAATGCTAAAGTTTAGATAAAGACTCTATAGAGAAAAAGTGGCTGTTCCAGAGGAAGAGAAGCTCAGGTACACAGGGCTGCTGCTTCGCACATCAAATTCTGTGTTCAACACACACCTAGAGTTACACAATGGGGCGATCTTATAGGTACATACAGGCACTCTGAAATTACCATCATCCCATGTCTCACTTACAGACCTCAAAGTCAAAATCAGTTGTAATTTTGGATTTAAAAATTAGTCCAATGGAAAAACACATTGGCAACACAAAAATGCTGTATTCCTTTTTTGTTATTTCCTTCCAAAAGATGAGCAAAACAAAAATGAATTTTTCTCCTATTTTCTCAGCACTTAAATGTGACCTTCTGTCAGAGTAGTAACATAAATAATAGAAAATAGCATTTAAAAATAAAGAGGCTGGGTGCAGTGGCTCACACCTGTAATCTCAGCACTTTGAGAGGCCAGGGCGGGTGGATCACCTGAGCTAAGGAGGTCGAGATGAGCCTGGACAACATGGCAAAACCCCATCTCTACTAAACATATAAAAATTAGCTGTGTGTGGTGGCATGCACCTGTAGTCCCATCTACTCGGGAGGCTGAGGTTGGGCCCAGGAGGTGGAGGTTGCAGTGAGCCAAGATCACGCCACTGCACTCCAGCCTGGGTGACAGGCGAGATTCGTCTCTTGGAAGGAAGAAAAAAAAAAAGATAAAGAAAGAAGATGATGCTAGAAAGACTTTGAAGCAAATACTCATTAATTCTATGTTTTATAATGAGAAAGGTTAGGGCATGGTATAATAAAAAACCCTGGGATATATACTATGAAGTTATATTTTCTATAGTTTAGATAAAAGAAAACTAAAGATTAGAGGGTAAGTGATTTGCTCTAAGTCATAAAGCTAGCACTAGCACCTAGATCTTCTAACCTTCTGGTTTCCCCTTAGAGCTTACTATAACTTAGAAAACATTAGTCAAAGCCTGCTGGATCCACAGGTTTAATGATAATAATAATACTAAATTATTTTTACTTGTGACTTAAAATTATACATTAAAGTTTCTACAATTCTAAGCTTAACAAACCGAAAGTCCTTTCCCAAGCCTACTAAAGTGTAGCATGTGTAATAGGAAGATCTGACATCATTATGTCGGCTACTATATTGGTCATCAGTTGTGGTTTGGTCTATAGGGTCCTTTAAGAGAACGTCTGTCTTGTAAGGCTCAGACATTAACAACCACCAAAGACGGGAACTAGAGTCTGGTACTAGGAAGCACAGTTATAATCCCTCTCTTCTGTCACCATCACTTACCTTGATGGGTACTTCAGCGAGTAAGCAGCAGCCAAGAATCCACCTAGGTTGTGCCCAAGCAAGATCATTTTGTCCAATCCTAGGGCACATCTCCACTCTTCAATGGATTCCACAAACTGATTCTCCACTTCTTCTGCATCACTGTCAAACCTGGGTCTACTACTTCGTCCAAAACCCAATAGGTCAAAAGCATAGACAGGTCTGTTGGTGCAAAGATCTCCAAAATTCAGTGCCCAAAGCCCAAGACCTCCTCCAAAACCATGGAGAAGGATAAGCGGAGTCTTATTTGAAATATTATGAGAGAACTTCAGTGTCCATATTTTATTTCCATTAGATATACAAACAGGTTCCTTTTTGTATGTGCAAGGGACACCTAATGAAAAATAAAAGAGAAATTGTTTCATTTTATTACTTCTGAGAAGAGAAGTATTCTCAGAGCAACCAAAAATTACAAACCATCTAGTATCCAATCTCATGATTTTAGCCTTTATTGTCAGCTATTTTTATAAAGCACATATTTTATTGAAGTAAATAATTCTAAATGACCATGTTTTATACCTAAGGGGGAGGATCTACCTCAGACAAGCCTCAAGTAACCTGTGGTCAAGGTCTTTGGCAAGTCATATTACCTTCTGACTTCTTTCCACATCTATCAAATGAGGGTATCATACTCCTATAAGTGGAAAGGAACTTAGTGGTTACTGAATCCATTATTTTAAGGTCTCTAGCTTTAGACAATTTGTAGAATACTGCAAGTGTTCCACAATTTCAAGGTGATATTCTTTTGTTAACTTTGAGTTGAAGTCAGACTCAGAGGCATTATTTTTCCTTAAAAAGTAATCATGAATTTAGGGATAGATTAATGGTATCTATATTAAACATGTAAGTGAAATCTTAAGTCATTTCAAAGTTTAGTAAAAAAAAAAAGAAGTTGACAGACTATTGTAGGAACTCCTCAGCATGACACACTTGGTAATAAGTCCAACTCTAGCAATCTCCCAGGGAAAGCAAATAATCACAACTTTATAGATCAAAACTCTTTTTTACCTTCAATGCTGTGGGACTAAATAAACACTCCAAAAAAATTGCTTAAAAATGAAACTAAATTTAAAATTAATTTATATTTAATTATTAACTGAGTGCTGCACTTTAGATATACCCCTTAATTATTTATGCATATTCATAGGTTGTAGACAAAACACTGGAGAAATAGGAGTTTCTTATAACCAAAGAAATAATCTCAGATTTTGTATCCACAAAGTGGCAGCAAAGAAGAAACCTAACATTCATTCAGAATATTAAACAGAGCACTAGCCCTCAAGTTGGGGGAAATGCCACTAGTTTAGAAAAGGAGATGCTTTGGCTTACATGCCAAGCCAAACCACTTTGGCATTTTGAATGCACACATCTGTATATTCCCATAAAAACCACCTGTAACATCTATTACAGAGCTCATCCCACCATATTAGCTTACTTTCATGTCTGACACTAAAGCAGAGACTAATTCACACTCCTATTTGCCTCCCTAGAACCAAAAGGTAGGGAATCAACATGTTTGTTAAATGCATGAATTGAGAATCTAGCACCCCTTTTTATCTCCTGGTAAGAATTTTTTTATTTTAGTAAATCACAACGACAACTTTCTCAGTTTTGTAGAGAGCAAGTTTATCGAAGTATATAGAATAGAAGTTTATTCTCTTGCTAAAAATCCTGTAATCTCTGCACTTTGGGAGGCTGAGGCGGGTGGATCACCTGAGGTCAGGTCAACATGGTGAAAGCCTGTCTCTACTAAAAATACAAAAATTTGCCGGGCATGGTGGTGGGCACCTGTGATCTCAGCTACCTGAGAGGCTGAGGCAGGAGAATCACTTGAACCCGGAAGGCAGAGGTCGCAGGAGCCATGATCATGCCACTGCACTCCAACTTGGGTGACAGAGCAAGACTCCATCTCAAAAAAAAAAAAAAAAAAATCCATGTAAGATGGCTAATTATCCCTTCCTAAGGATATATCCAGTTATGGTCACTTACTCCTGAATCATTATAATGTACAAACAAATTTATTAATGGTAAAGAGAATGAAAAACAGGCATGGGGAAAGGCACGGTGGCTCATGCCTATAATCCCAGCACTTTGGGAGGCCGAGGCGGGTGGATCACGAGGTCAAGAGATCGAGACCATCCTGGTCAACATGGTAAAACCTCGTCTCTATTAAAAATATAAAAAGTAGAGCCGGGCGAGGTGGCTCATGCCTGTAATCCCGGCACTTTGGGAGGCCAAGGCGGGCGGATCACAAGGTCAAGAGATCTAGACCATCATGGTCAACATGGTGAAACCCCATCTCTACTAAAAATACAAAAAATTAGCTGGGCATGGTGGTGTGTGCCTGTAATCCCAGCTTCTCAGGAGGCTGAGGCAGGAGAATTGCCTGAACCCAGGAGGCAGAGGTTGCGGTGAGCCGAGATCGCGCCATTGCACTCCAGCCTGGGTAATAAGAGCGAAACTCCATCTCAAAAAAAAAAAAAAAAAAAGAAAAGAAAAGAAAAGAAAAGAAAAACAGGGGCATGGACAAACATCTGCACATACATACAATATAACACATGAATATGAACTGCACTACTGAATCCACTCCTTTAAATGGTATCAGCAGAACAAACTTGCACAATAAATACCACTGCTTAGAACTATACCCACAGATACCTTGGAATGTCCTGATGGCACAAGTTTGGATAAATTTCAGTGCTCTTAAGAAGGAAACAAAAAAGGCTTCCACACCACTATAAATACAGAATCCTAGAATGCTAGAACTAGAAGGAATTCTAAGGACCACCCTATCCCTTCATTTCACAAGAAATGAGAAGCTGAGCAAAGTGACTTGTCTAAGATCTCATAACCACCAGTGGCAGATCTGGGCCTAGACCAAGTTACCTGGGTCCAGTCTAGTATTTCTTCCACCATACAGGCTGCTTGCTCTGAAACACCTAGAACCTGTTCTCAAAGCATAGTCTCAAGCATAGTCAAGGGGGTGACCCTGAGACTTTGAGGAGATCCAGGAAGTCAAAGCCATTTTCATCATAACACTTATATTACGAAGACTTTGTCTTTTTCACTCTCATTCTCTAATAGGTATACAATAGAGTTTTTTAGAAGTCACCTATGTGATTATCCATCAGACTGAAAGCAGAAGCAGATATGACAATCCAGCAGCCTTATGTCAAGCTAGACATTAAAGAGATTTGTAAACATATAAACAATGTTACTCTTCTCATTACATATTTTTTGAAAGTATTTTTTGTGTGTTTTTTTTGGTACAAACATTATTTATTTTAACCTGTAATGGATTTGTCACTATTATTTTTAAATAAATTAATAAATTAACATTTTTTATTATTCAATTTTAATTTTTAATTGAATTAGAAATGATAAATATTGATAATAAGCCCATAAACAAAGCTCCCTGGGGTCCTTACTAATTTAAGAGTATAACAGGGACCCAAGACCAAAAAGTTTCAGAACTCTTAACCTCCAGCCCCTAACATTTCTGTACTTGCTAATGACATGGAAAAGGAAAAAAGTTCTACTGCAAACAATGAACACACCACAGAATCTTAACTCCAGTTTCAAGGCAATGAGATAATGAGATATATTGGACCTATCCTAGTACACAGTTCATTGTAACTTACAAGAAGAAAGCCTTACATTTTAACATCTTCTCTTCAGCTTCTTTAAGGTGTAGTGTAGATGTAGGGCACCATGTGGGGAGCCAACCAGTTAGCCATCCTGACCTAGAGCCAAAAAACAAAATACAAAGGTGAGTTCATGCTCTTCTTAACTCCCAATTGTCACATGCTCAGAAGAAAAGCAGCACAGAAAACTTACTACCTCTGTGATGGTGAAGCTATGTATGACAAAAGAGACCTATTATGTACATAGCATGGTGGTAAGTAATGGGATACAGATATTCAACTTCAGCTTGTGTACTTAAAAGTATATCTCAAAGTCCATCTTAATCTTCATAGATAGATTCCAAATAAACAAAAAGAGGATAAAGTGGGCAGAACAAAAAAACACAAAAAACGGAACCCCCACACTGCAAGACAGCATCTTGTTGGGGTAGAAGTGCGAAAAAGTTAAAGACCATGAGTAGATTCATTTGAACGACAGTTTCAAAGTGAATATATAAAAGGTACCTCTATGGGGGTTGAGAAAAGAGACACCTTATTAAAATCTTTTTTGCGGGGAAAAAGGCTTCAAATCTCGTAAGAGTACTCACATACCCCTAACACAAATGTGGGGGTCTGGCCGGTGTACAGTCTGCTTAGGGTGACCTGGTTAACTGTTAATAGAAATATAAAAAGCTATGGATTTCAGCAAACAGTAGACGAATAGAATGACCAAAGCATCTGTCAGAAGACAGCACAAGAAAGAACAAAGATGCAGATCTGAGGCAACTATTGAGGAAAGGCATGGGGAGGCTGGAACTGACATACTTTTGCTTGTAGCCAACAAAGGAGAGGGTGAGCCTTCAACTCCTGGCCTGGCAGCCACAAACCAAAAGCTTATTATAATAATGTAGGGCTTCAGCAGTCATTTGACAGCAAGGGCTCAGAACATGACTGGTGTGATTTAAAATAAGAACTTTCTGATGAAAAAGAAACAAATTAGAAAAGTGAACTACAGCAGAGTCCAGATGAGAGGTAAGGGCTCAAACCAAGGCTTTGGCAATAGGAATAGAAACAAGAAGATGTGGTCAAAGAATATTTAAAAGGAAAACAGGTTGGATTTGATAACTGGTTGGAAATAAAAAACGTATAATCAGAGTTCCCAGGCTTCTGTCTTAGGGTACCACTATAATGATAGACGACACAAGAGTAAGAACAGGTGTGAGTAAGAAAATGTGCTAAGTTTTGGAAGGGTTGTGATTCAAAATCCAGCTTTTCTAACCTTTGTAGGTTCATCCTACAATATATCCCTTCCCTGTAGAATTTATCTGGATATTATGTATAACAGGTGCTCAATAAATAACATTTGCTGAATGATTAAGTCACTCATAATCCAGGGTATTCCTACAATATATCCCTTCCCTGTAGAATTTATCTGGATATTATGTATAACAGGTGCTCAATAAATAATGTTTGCTGAATGATTAAGTCACTCATAATCCAGGGTATTATCAGTCCAAATTATCCCCATTTCATAGATGTAAAAACTGAAGTTCTGAAATGTTAAGCACCAAGTCCAAGGGTATACAACTAGTAAGTAAATGACACAAGTAGAGATTTGAGTTTGACTCTGAGCCATTCCGAAGTGCTTTCTTCTCAATGACTACCTTCCTTAAAATGTCTGAAGAGTTGCCCATGACCTACTGGATAAAGTCTTTATTTTCTCAGACCTGCACAGAAGGTACTTTGCAATCCATCCACAGCCTACCTCCATCCCATCTTTTCTTTTATACGTTGTACTTTTTCCAGTACTTCATAGCTCTCAAATTTTCACAGGATTATGTGTTTTTATGGCTTTCCACAGCTCTTATAAATTACCAAGTCTCAGGTAGTTCTTTATAGCAGCATGAGAATGGACTAGTACACAGGCCATTAAAATAAAAGAATCTCATGATTTTTAGAGGTCAAAAATAATAAACCATTATTAGCATAAAACTCTTTCGTCCTTGACCAGGTATTAGGTCTATATTTAACCATAAAAATATGAAGTAGTACCAACAAGAAATTACTTACAACCCAATTTCATCCACTGACTTAAACAAACATCCCTCAAACCATATCATAATTATTTGCCACAGACAATCAGAGGTCAATCAAAAAAAAGTTACAGTGAAATGACCTATATTATTGCTCCAACTGATATTATAGACAAATTGGTCAAAGAAAATACAGATGTATTGTTTCATCTTTTTTTTAAAAAATGACATTCAAAAAACAATTCAGACTCTGAATACCTACTATGCACAAAGCACCAGAGTTTAAAAAGTTACATATCAGCCTGTAATGAAAGAATAATGCCTACCTCCACCAACTTATCACTTTCCACAAAACCAACTTTCAAACAACAGGGCTGTCTGTCCATGGATTTGCCTCCTAGTGACCAGCTCAACTCAGAGAAGGGGCAAAACATGTTTTCATGTTTGCAAGCTTAGTGCATTACATTCAAAAGCAGGGATCTTCAACCGTAAGAATAGGCACCAACTCTCTTCAGGTTTCCACAGAAGCACTTTCATCAAAACGGTGATTTTTTAAAGTGGGGTTTTTCCTAAAGTATATTTAAACAGAAAAATACATATTTAACAAAACATAGCAAGATATTTTCACTCTTAATGGAATTGTAAAGATAGCACTCTTCCCCTAAGCCCTGACAGTGTTTCTGTCCAGTTTTACTTTAACCAGATAATTAAATGTTTTACAGAAACTATCCTCTACTTCTTTCTTAGAGACATTCTACAGGATTAAGTGTTATGTATACAATAGGCTCCAAGGAACATTTCCAATGAGTAAAACACTAGGGCCTATTTTTTTCCATCCTTTAGTTGATTCCTGTTTGTTCAAAGGTCCCATACCTTACCTTGCCATCTCTATTGCTTCAACCCTCTAAAACTTACTCATCCAACTCTATCTCTTGTCTTTGGGGTAAATAAAGAGACCCTTTGCCCCTTCCCCAGTGTATCCTATGCCATTCAGTGTTGTTCAGCATTCCTAGGTTTAATATATAGAAAACTGGAACTAAGGACACAGGACTGAAGCTTGTCAGCTATCACACAAGCTGAGGTCACAAAAATTCAAGGCAAAAAATAAATTCACACAGCCCATCTACAAAACAGTAAACTAGATTCAATGCCTCTTCCTCATAGCTTTGGAAAAAAGAAGCAAAACGTAACTTCTCTATTTTATTTAAGGAGATAAACAATAAACACTATCATCTATCACTGAGGTCTAAATTCAACATTGACCAAAGTGTCAATAGCTTTCTAATGGTAAGCATCTATGACATAGGGAAAGCCTACCAATGCAAGCCAGAAAGTTTTCTACAGAGCCTCATCAGTTGGGCACTTACCTTATTAGTGAGGCAAAAGGTATAAGCCCTAAAGCATCGAATCACAGAATTAAAAACAAAAAAATAAAAGGATTCATGTTTTATAACCACTGTAGTGCAAGCTGAGAATCTGTTTAGTGAGCAGACTTTTGAGTAAGAAACATTTTAAAAGATCACATCAGAGGTGGCAATTCTAAGGAAAGCCAAGTAAGATGTTCTTAACATATTAACAGAGTATATTTACCTAAGAATTTGATTTTAAGTATCCTGAGCAAGAGACTGACAACACTTTTCCCCTTAACTTCTTACCTAATCTTTTAAAAAAAATATTACATCATACTATATTCCACATCATCAACATGTAAGTTTCCTAGTAATCTGTTTTGTTATTTAATATATCTGACTATCTATAGTATTACTAAACCTGAATTGCATAATCTATAAATATTATGAAACAGTGAAAGAGGTTTCAAAGTATTCTGAAGAAAATATGCAGAAATCTGGCCAGTTTCCACACACTCTTGGCCACTTAAATAACATTGCTAATTAGGTTATAAGTGAAGAGGATTTCATTATATTACAACTTTGTTTAAAATGACCTCCATTCCTATTCTGGTACAGTTAAGAGAGAAAAATCATATAAAATTATTATTGCTCTTGATAAACTAACCTAAGCACAGTATTCTACCCCATTTAAAGAAGCCATAAGGCTTTGATTTTTATTATAAATATCCAAATTAATTAGAGGTATATATATATATATATATATTTACATTTATATTTATCTGAAATACTTCCTCAACTAACGATTAAAAACTTCCAAATTGGGAATTGTAACACTTGGGTAAATAAAGACCTTTCTTGTGAATTGACTTTTTAAATTCTATTCTTGGGAAAGAGAAAGAGAAACGACAAAAAGAATATTTGGGAGGCTGAGGCAGGAGGATTGTTTGACTCAGTCAGGAGGTCAAGACCAGATGCCTGGCACATGCCTGTAGTCCCAGCAACCTGGGAGAGAATAGGGGGGTGAGGAGCAAGTTGCTGAGGTAGGGGGATTGCTTGAGTCCAGGAGGTTGAAGCTGTAGTGAGCTACGATTGTGCCACTGCACTCCAGCATGGGCAACAGAGCAAGAACCTGTCTCTTAAAAAAAAAAAAAAAGAATATGGTCTCATACAGCTACAATTTAAGTGACTCTCATGCCATTTTATTTTAGATAAATGATATTTAAGTGATTCAAATTATCACTGTTAGATGGACGACAACACAGGCCCTCTAACATAGGTTAACACATTAATTAACAGTCTTTTAGCTGCCGCCCCCTGCCACCAACTTCTAACCTGTAACTTTTAAAGACTCAGAGTTGTAGTATAAGTGTTTTAGATAAGCCACGTGCTGGTAACACTTTTCTCCCCCGTTTCCTACCTTCCTTCACACAGTAAACAAACCATTTTAGAATCACTTACATGACCTCATTATCAAACATACTTGAAGAAGCCACACGTGTACTCTACTTAACAAGTCAGTGACATTTCTTTGCATCAGTTCTAAAATAGGTTCATTCACAAAATAATAAACGGATTAAAGCTAAAAATCTTAGGTCTCAAACTGAACAATCAGTTTTAATGAATCATCTCTCCACATGATTTTTTTAAATAACTTACAATCAGGAGTGGGAATTACAGAACCATGAGATTAGACTAATAATCTAACAATTACTCAAGGTAATGCTTAAGCCAATATAATGTTTCAAGAGGAAGAACTGAGCTTTTTATATCGTTTAGGAGCAGGAAGGTAAAAATAAGGTCATAGTCTGGACATGTTAAATTTTGAGGAATCAGGCATAAACATCTGACAATTAGAAACATCACCAGAGTACAGACGCGGGCTCCAGAAAAAGAATGAGATCTGAGTCATCTCCATAGACAAAACAGTTTAAGAAGTTTGCATAAACAAGACAAAATATAAAAAGAAGGATAATGACAGAATCTTGGAAAATGACTACATTTAGAGAATGAAAAAAAGAGAGAGGACTCAGGTAAGATAAAAGGCAAAATGTAATTAAGACCTAGAATGTTTAATAAGCGTTTAAAAAGTAGTAGCTACCATTACAGTAGCAAACACCAAAAAGGACCCAAGAAGAAGAACTGAAAAAACTAGAAGGCCATTGGGATGTGGCAGTGAAAAGTTCTGTGATTTTTTTTTTTAAGATGTCAGATGGCAACGGTTTGGGAAGGAAAGAAGGGAGCAGAGAGAAAGGCACATATCTTGCCAGTTTTTAAAAAGATTAGATAGAGAAATCCATTCTATCTCCAAGGCAAAGACCTACAATCACATTCTAATGTAAACCCAGCGAGGAGCTGGCAAACAGACTTAAGCCGGGAGGGGAGAGAAAAATCCCTTATTTATACCTTATTTATAACATTTGATTATTTCCATTGTGTAAATACTCCCACCGTGACCAATTTCAAGCTGCCAACAGTTGGCAAAATTCCTGAAAACATAGCAATGGCTTGCTGGTACAAATCAACTCCAGCATACAACTGCAAATCACCTCTTTTATGGTCTACCCTGCAAATGGGCAATTCTGTGACAGCTTTCTCTCAACTGACACTTAATCATTCTCTAGGACAACTTAAAGCCATTCATGGAAGTCTACCCTACTCTCATTACATTTAGCTTTCTCAACTGTACTGCAACTGAAAGAGGTTGAATGTGGAAAGCAAAATGCATCCCCAGGATGCGGGTCTTCACTAAGTGCTACAAAGTAAAAGACAAGAATCATACTCTCCAAAAAGCCATCAGGTGACCATTTTATAACTTTCCTTTGTTAATGTCATCTCCCTATCTAAATGTCCAATGTCT
This sequence comes from Saimiri boliviensis, assembly GCF_048565385.1. Lineage (NCBI taxonomy): Eukaryota > Metazoa > Chordata > Mammalia > Primates > Cebidae > Saimiri > Saimiri boliviensis. Next base: position 17,851,758 of record NC_133456.1, read on the forward strand.
TAAGGGTAGGGAATTGTATTCAAAACAAGAGCCAAATATCCCACAGCGTTCCCAATTCCAGTGACAGGCAGCAGATACACAGGGAAAAGCACCTTAGATTAAATCCAGACACCTCAAAGGGTTCCAATGCAGCCCTACTCCTTGCTGGCAAGCTGTTAGCAGCCTTTCCAGAGGCAGTTTCAACTACAAAATGGGAACAATAATACCCAGCACACAGGGTCTACCTTAGAATTAACAGGATTACTTCTGGGGAACATCCAGGAGGGGCAGAGGCTTAACCTTCTCTGCTTGCCTGCTTGGTACATTCAGGACATACCAGTGTAGTCGCTGGACACTGCTAAAGCGTATTGCCAAGAATATCGGGAAAGCCCACCGCTGTAGAAACTATGGCTGATCAGCTGCTAAGGATTTTTTAATCATCTACCTCCAGTGACCTCCAACCATCACTCAACGCCAGAAAACGCTTTCAGGTTGTGTCTTGGACTCCCAGGCCCCACAACACCAAAACCAAAGAGTCCACCTGAAAGTAGTGTCAAGAGTCAAAAATGTGACAAACCAAATGAGAACACAACCTACCAATTAGGTTCCTACTGCATCTACGTAACATTCAACAGGAAGTTCATCAACAAACCTCAACAGTGGACTCATTCATCAAATAAACAAAACTCAAGAGAATAACTTTGTTTCCAATATTTCACAAGTTTTCCCCATACATCTTTCCAAATATCCCTGTCTTCACGGTACTTCATATTCTACCATTTAGGTTATGTTTCCTAGACAAATTTCTCCAGATGTCTGAAGCAGAATCAATATCAAAAACTTGAATATATATGGGGGAAGTGTAGAAGTTTACTTTCCAATATAAATGACAGGCCTTGAGAAACAAGGCAATAATCTCCGAAACAATTTAATTATTCCACTCATTAACTACTATTCTTCTAACAAGTGCAAGAAGTCATTTAGGTGTAGAAAAGAATAAACTCACTATACCTGTATATCAAGAAGTTTCACATTAGACATCTGCCCTCCAACTTCCAGTTTCCTATATGTTATGTGTGTTCTTCTAAGGCACATGCAACACGGACTTCTCCAGTAAAGCCAGAATAATCCCAGAAGCGCAAACAAATAAGGGACAGTGGAGCTTTGAAGACAAAGACCTTCATCCGAAATGAATCACCACATTTGAACGTGGTATCTCTATCTTAAGGGCTAATTTTGTTTCTGTGAAGCATCTGAACCCACAGCCATACACCCACTTCCCTAACTCCTTCTCCCGCTCCCTCCTTCCCAGCACCCCCGCCCTCTAGCCGCTCGCCGCGCGAATTCGGGCCTCCGTCTAAACCACCCCCAAAGAAGCGCCGCCCCTTTCTCCGGCTTCGGGAAGGATCGCCCAGCGGCCGGAGCTGGACAGAGCACAGGTAGTACCTGAAGACAGAAGCCGCGCTGGGGGGCGGACGGAGCGACCCGGCCATTTCCCGCGCCTCGCAGTCAGGTGCAGGGTCGGCCGGGCACCGCCCGCCGGCCGCACAGGGGCAGGCCGGGTCCCTTGGCAGAGCCCGAGCCGGGCCGGCTGACACAACCACCGGGAGGACCCTCCGCGTGGGGTCAAGGTGGCCTCCCCGCGCGGCCAGAGTCCGGCTCAGACATCTCGGGGCCCTGGCGCTGACGGGAGCCTGTCCTGGGTAGAGCGGCACCGGGACGCCTCGGGGCGCCGCGCGGGCTCTTGCTGGGGCGGGTGGAGGAAGCGGCCGGTCGTCGCCAGGCGGGCGGCGAGTCCTTGGTGCCGCCCGCTGGGCCTCAACCCGGCCCGCGCGGAGGGCGCGCGCCGGAGACACACGAAGCCCCCCCGCCCCCTGCCGGCTGCGCTTACCTTTCTCCGGTGTCAGCCGAGTCAACCTCCTCCTCCTCCGCCGCCATAACCCCCGCCGCGCAAGCGCCGGGAGTGCCTCGAAGCCGGCTGACAGGCCAACTGGGCCTTCCCGGGCAGCCGCCGCCCTTAAGGCCCCGCCGATGCCCGCGCATGCGTCGTCCTCGCACTCGCACTGCCCGGCGGCGCCCCGGCGCTTGCGCGTGTCCGGCCATGGCTCCCCACCCCCAGCAGCGTCCTCCTGCCTGGTGCGCCCGAGTGTGAGCTCCGGGCGGGACAGTCAGCCCAGAGGGACTGGTGAGACTCACCCGGCAGAGACAGGAGGTAGCTAATTTTAATAACGACTCTATTCATGCGTTATCCCGTCGGTGTTGGCTGTCAGGTGGCACCCTGGGGACCGAGGCGCGCCCAGTCCTGGAAGAGCCTAGCTAGAGTCCGAAAGATGGTGCCGTGGCGAATGAAATGCCGTAATGGAGATGCTGTGTGACCCCCCGCCAGCCCTTCCCCGCGGGTGGCGGGGCCAAGGGGAGAGGGCGACTCGCAGGAGCCTTCAGTCGTTTGAGCACCGCTCTAGGTGCTGGGGTTACAGTAGTGGCCAGAACCAGCAACTTCCCTCCCACCCACCTCTCTAGATGCCTGGAGGGTGAAAAGAGTCGGCGTTTAACTACTTAGAGTTATTGAGTGGGAGTGACTAACCTTAATGGCACCATTTCTTGACCTGTTTTCAAGTCTTTTAGCTATCAGGTACAACCTGCTTTTTAATTCTGCCACGCACTACTACTCATCCATTTGTGTTTGATGTGTCTACTATGGACCCACTCTGTTGTAGGTGCTTGGAAACAATGGATTGAAATACGGCTCCTGTTTTGATAGATCGTACACTAATGTATTAACCTTTATTTTAGACTCAGTTCATTGCTCTCCTTCCCTGACTCTCCTCCCCTTTCCTCTCCTCTGAGCCTCGATCTAAACCTGTCTTTATCACTCATATAGCACTCAGATTCTCAGCCTCGTGTAATTGTTATAGCATTTTAATAAACATTATTGAGTATCTTTCCAGCTACACAAGAAGGTCCTCTGGGATAGGGATAGTGTCTTCTGTAATTTAGAGAGGGGAAAGCCACGTATAAATTCTTAGGCATCGTAATAACTAATAAATTTTTTATTGTGTTTGATCCAATTCATAAAATATTTTAGGGAAGACCAGAACATATAAAAAACGTTTTTACAGGAATTAATGGTTGTTTCATGAAAGGGCCATATATGCAAAGTGACCTCCAGAGGCAGAAGGAGCTGAAAAACTAAAGAATGAGGCAGACAAATCCAGCTTGTCACTAAAAGGTGATTTATTAGGGAACTTATGGACAGAAGCGTGGTCTTGGACAGCAGCAAGACAGGTAAATCTCTGTGCTGTTACTCGCAAAGACCAAGGTTGTTTTGACCTAACAGCAGGTGAGTAAGTATGTGCTCTGATACAATTTGGTTGTTGTCCTCTCTAAATCTCATGTTGAATTGTGATCGCCAGTGTTGGAGGTGGGATTTGATGGGTAGTGATTAGATCCTGGGGATGAATTTTTCATGAATGGTTTGGCACTATCCCCTTAATGATGTCCTTGCAATAGTAAGTTCTCGTGAGACCTGGTTGTTAAGAGTGTGTGGTACCTACCCCTCACTCTCTTGCTCCTACTCTAGCCATGTAAGATGCCTGCTCCTGCTTTGCCCTCTGCCATGAGTAAATGCTCCCTGAAGCCTTCCCAGAAGCCAAGCAGGTACCAGCAGCATGCTTCCTATATAGCCTGCAGAACCGTAAGCCAATTAAACTTCTTTTCAGGCCAGGCGTGGTGGCTCACACCTGTAATCCCAGCACTTTGGGAGGCCAAGGTGGGTGGATCACGAGGTCAGAAGTTCGAGACCAGCCTGGCCAAGATGGTGAAACCCCGTCTCTAAAAAAAATAATAATAATAATAACTTTTTCTTTATAAAATTACCCAGTCCCAAGTATTTCTTTTTTCTTTTTTTCTTTTTGACAGAGTTTCAGGCTGGAGTGCAGTGGCTCAGTCTTGGCTCACTGCAACCTCTGCCTCCCAGGTTCAATAAATTCTGCCTCAGTCTCCCAAGTAGCTGGGAGTACAGCCACCATGCCTGGCTAATTTTCTGTAGTTTTAGTAGAGACGGGATTTTACCATGTTGGCCAGGCTGGTCTAGAACTCCTGACCTCAAATGATCTGCCTGCCTTAGCTTCCCAAAGCGCTAGGATTACAAGCATAAGCCACTGCACCAAGCCATATTTCTTCATAACAAAGAACAGCCTGTCACATGCTCTTATACAAGGAATGATAGATAAAGTAGAAAACTTGAAGGCCTTCCCAAAACTGGGGTTACTCAGAAATCAACATGGTGGATTAGCATCCAAGATGGAGTTACTTTAGCCTCCACGACAGTGTTGCCAGACACTTGTAGTGTGTTTGCAGAAACTGATCCTCTACTGAAATACCCTAGCTTGGCTGTGGCGAATACATTTTAAACAATCCTGCCAACTCCCATTTTACCCACCCTGAGCTATGTAGGGCATTCTGTTCCGAGAACTTTGTAGTCTGAGATACCTGGCATCTTTGTAACCAATTTTCTGAGAAACAGGTCCCACTGGCCCATACATCCTGTACCTGCAACTGTGTAACTGCCTATCCCACATCCTGAGTGAAAAACAACTTTAAATAGAATTTTGTTGTTATGAACCCCCCCAACCTGCTCCTTCTGCTTCTGTAATAATCTGCTTATTGCCCCCTGACCCTAAACTAAATGTTGACTGCTCTTTGTTCTGGGCTGAGAGGTTTGAGCATTAGCTGACTCTGGGTCACGGACACTGGCATTAAAATGGACTCTCAACAAACTCAGAGCATGGCACTTCTGTTTAAACTCACATGGGTAAAACACTACAATCCCAATAGAGTGTTTGTTGAGAACCCTAGTGCCTGGAACACAGTCCAAGCCCAGTGGTACTGAGTCCAGTAATGAAACCCTAGGATTTTGCAGCAACTCCTGCAGCACTTTGGTCTTTATGGACCTGGAGTCTGCTCTCAAAGATACTCGTGCCTGCTGAACAGTCAGTTTTTAAAAAAAAGAGAGAAAGAGACCATTGATCCAATGCTAGAGTTTATGCGGAAACCGACAAGCAGTGCATAGGACTGTAGGACTTCATGCTCTTCCTTAACTCTGGGAGTAGCTCTGGCCCAAGCTTCACCTTGCTGCTAATGAAGGAGTCATCTTCAACAATGGCAAGAAGTCCAAGCTAGAACTGGCCATTCACCCATCCCCTGGGTGTTGCCAGCAATGATGGAAACCTACAACTCTGTCCTGACCACCATGCCACCCTGGGGCCCTTGGACTGTATCTTCTTGGGAGACAATGGACCAACACGTGCCATTGCAACCTATATCCCAAGGGCCCCACATACTTTAACCACTGCTTGGATCAGATCTCCTCCATCACTACCTCCCTGAAGTTTGGTGGTGCCCTGAAAGCAGGCCTCTCTGAGTTTAAGGCCAGCTCAGTCCCCTACCTCCCAATTAACTTCCTTTTTGTGACCTACTAACCAATTACCTGATTGAGCAGTGCTTACATTGGGAGATTGCCAGTACCTACTTTGTTCTCTCCAATCAGATGGCCAGATATGACACTAACCAAACAAGTTCAGAGTCTGCTCTGTGTGTTCTGCCTTAGGGCTGTGGCCTAAAGACTAAATGCTGCCATTGTCCCACCAAGACCAAGTGTGCCATACACTTGGTTGATGACTGGGTCCCACTGGGTTAAGGGTTGGCTTTAATTTCCAGTCCTCCAACAGCAGTTCCCCAGGGAAAGTGCGGAGCAATACAACAGCTATCACAGGGGCCTGGGCCTTTATCATAAGCCTGCCAAGCAAACACAAACCAGAATGAGGGTAAGGGCATGGAGAAGGGGATTTTTTCTGAGGGCTTCAATGGCCTGTAAATATTTTTTTGGTTTTGGTAGAAACAGGTCTCAATGTGTTGCCCAGGCTGGTCTCAAACTCCTGGCCTCCCAGAGTGCTGGGATTACAGGCGTAAGCTACCATGCCCAGCTCGTAAATGTTTATAAAGAAATGCTGTAATAAAGGAAAGCAAATGTGGCAGGGAGATAATAAGAAGGGCACAGGATGATTAGGGAAAGTGGTAGCTAGGTCAAGGGAAAGGCCTAAACATCAATCAGCTGTATGACTTTTCAAAAAAAAAAAAAAGAAAAAAATCACATGACTTTAGGGCTTCTCAGACTCTACTCTGCATGCAGACTTCCTGTGGATCATGTTAAATTGTAGATTGAATCTGTAGGTCTGAAGTAGAGCCTGAGATCTGTATTTCTAACTAGCTCCTAGTTATGCGTGTGTTCCTGAGGCCAATCAGCAGACTACCCTTGAAGTAATGAAGCTCTAGAGCAGGCGTCCCCAAACTTTTTACACAAGGGGCCAGTTCACTGTCCCTCAGACCGTTGGAGGGCCGCCACATACTGTGCTCCTCTCACTGACCACCAGTGAAAGAGGTGCCCCTTCCTGAAGTGTGGCAGGGAGCCAGATAAATGGCCTCAGGGGGCCGCATGCGGCCCGCGGGCCGTAGTTTGGGGACGCCTGCTCTAGAGCAACCTGTCTGCTAGAACATTCTGTAATGATGGAAATGTTCTATCCCACACTCTCTGATACAGTAGTCATTAGCTACAGGTGGTTGTGGAGCATCTGAAATTTGGCTAGTGTGACTGAATTTTGAATTTTAATTAAGTTGAAATTTGGAAGTCACATAGTGCTAATGGTTACCATACTGGACAGCAAGGTCTAGATCTCTTAATCCTCATCTATAAAAATGAGAGTTTGGGCTGGGTGTCGTGGCTCATGCCTCTCATCTTAGCAGTTTGGGAGGCCAAGACAGATGAATCACTTGAGCCCAGGAGTTTGAGACCAGCCTTGGCAACACGGCAAGACCCCATCTCTACTAAAAGTAAAAAATTAGCTGGGTGTGGTGGTATGTGCCTTTGGTAGGTCCCAGTTTGGTAGGTCCCAGCTCTACTCAGGAGGCTGAGGTGGGAGGATCCCTTGAGCCCAGGGAGGGCAAGGCTGCAGTGAGCTGTAATCATGCCACTGTACCCCAGGCTGGGTGACAGAGTGAGACCCTATCTCAAAAAAAAAAAAAAAAGAGTTTGAGACTAGATAATTCCTGAGGTCCCTTCTAGCATTCTGTGGTTCCAAGTTGTCTGAGGTGTGTATGGGGTGGGTAGGATTGGGGGAGGACTGACAGATTTAAAGTCTGGAGTAAGGCATGAGAGGTTGGAAACTCTACATAGTTGATTGGAGGAGTGAGGAAGAGGAGCATGGTGCCCTGGGAGCTGGATCATAGAACTCAGTGGTAGAGCTGTCCTCCAGAGACAAGAGACTCTGATTAACTAAGGAATGTTAATTGAACTCTCAGAACCAGAATAAAAGATCTTCTTCAGTGGGACACAAATGCCAGGCCGTAAAGGAAAAGAGTGATTAATTCAACCACATCAAAAGCTAAGACATCTTGTGAAAAAAGGCGCAATAAAACTGCAAAATATGGAAGAGACTAGAAAATCTATTTCGAACATGTTGAGAAACCAAGGCTTTAATATATTCAATATGTTAAAAAAAAAGAAAGAAAGAAAGAAAAGAAAGTAGATGAAAAAAGCCTTCTCAGAGGAGAAAACCTTCAAGCCATAAACAGCTGCAAGATGCTCAGACTCATCAGTGATCAATTCAGTACAAATTCAAACTCTGATTACATCAATGAAAAAGGCTGATGCTGCTAAATACTGGCAGGACCATGGAATCAGTGGGGAATGTCCCTACCCATTTGGTGGAAATGCAAATTGGCACAGCCATTTGGAAATGGAAAATTAATGTACTCTGTGGCCCAGGAATTTAACTTCTAGGGTTCTGACCTTTTTCATGTGCATGTAGAGACATATAAAAAGACGTTTGCTTCAGTATTCTAATAGCAAAAAAAATAATAAGAAGAATGCCTGTGATTAAATAAATTTCAGCACCTCCATAATATAGAATACTATGACAGCAATTAAGAAAAATGAGGTAGATCTGTATGTACTAATATGGAAGTATGCCAGAGCATACTGATATGTGGAAAAAGCATAATCCACGAAATATGTTGGTTTCTTGGGATTAATAAAGTTGATAAATGCCTGGATAGCCAATAAGAAGAAAAAGAAAAAGTACAAATTGACAATATTAGAAACAGAAAAAGAAGATATCACTAGAGATCTTATCAACATATTCAAAAGATAGTAAGGCAGTACTACAAATAGCTTTATGACAATACATTTGACAAGTTAGATAAACAAAATCTTTTGAAAACATAATTCACTAAAACTGACAAGATGAAATAGAAAATCTGAATAGCTCAATATCTCTTTTTTTTAATTGAATGTGTAATTTTTTAAAACTTCCCACAAAGAAAATTGTTTTTCAAATACAGTCCCCAACTTATAATGGCTTAACTTACAATTTTGTGACTTTACAATGGTATGACAGTAATGCACATCCAGTAGAAACCGAGTACCCATACAACCATTTCTGTTTTTTACTCTCACTGCATTATTCAAATAAATTGCATGAAATATTTAAGACTTTATTATAAAATAGGTCTTGTGTTAGATGGTTTTGCATAACAGTAGGCTAATGTAAGAGCTCTAAGGACATTTAAAGTAGGCTAGGCTAAGCCAGAATGTTAGGTTAGGTGCATTGAATGCACTTTGAACTTAACAATATATTCAACTTACAGTAGGTTTATCAGAAAATAACCCCACGTAGATCAAGCAACATCTGTAATTAATTGGCCCCTCATGGTGGAATAAGATAGCCATAAGTTCTTGCTACATCTCATGTTGATTATCGTTTATTTTTCCTTCCCTTGAGTCTGAATTTGTGACTTGTTTTGACTAAAGGCATGTGGCAGAAGTGATGCTGTGTCATTTTCAAGGCTGAAACTTAAGACACACTTGCTCCTTGGGCCGGGCGTGGTGGCTCACTCCTATAATCTCAGCACTCTGGGAGGCCAAGGCAGTCCGATCGTGAGGTCAGGAGATTGAGACCATCCTGGCTAACATGGTGAAACCCCCATCTCTACTAAAATTAGCCTGGCTTAGTGGCACACACCTACAGTCCCAGCTACTCGGGAGGCTGAGGCAGGATAATTGCTTGAATCTGGGAGGCAGAGGTTGCAGTGAGCTGAGATCACACCACTGCACTCCAGCCTGGGCAACAGCGTGAAACTCCATCTCAAAAAAAAAAAAAAAAGACTGTTGCTCCACAGTTCACCAATTCATCTAGTTTCCCCAAAGTCAAATACCGTGGCAAAAGTCTGACTACCCTGAGATCACCATGCTATAAGGAAGCCTTGCTAGCCACGTGGAGAGAGAAGCCATGTGCAGAGCAGCAAGGCACCAGACTTGTGAGTGAATTCTTAGAATTTCCAGCCTACCCACCTCCTGAATGCAGCTGAGTGAATGGCCCCAACTATCATGTAGATTAAAATGTCTGCCCAGATTAGCTTGAATTCCTGACCCACAGAATTGTGAGAAAATAAAATGGTGATGGTTTTAAGCCACTATAGTTTAATTTAGTTTGTTAGGTAACAATAGATCATCAGATCACATTCACACCATGTATTGATAACTCCTTCCCCCACCATTGTGTAATGCCACCATTTCATCTACTAAGTTATGTGGTTAATTTAGTTCAAAATTCTTTTCACAATCTTTTTAAAACTATTTATATGGACATAATTGCAGATTCACGTAAGAATAATACAGAGAGATCACATGTACCCTTTACCAACTTCCCCTTGTGGTAACATTTTGCAAAATGATATTACAATGTCACAACCAGGATATTGACACAGAAACAATACATATGTGGAACATTTCCATCACCACAGGATCCCTCCTGTTGTCCTTTTACACCCATACCCACTTCCCTCCTGCACATATAACCCAACAAACTAATCTGTTCCTCTTAATTTTGTCACTCCAAGAAATTTATCTAAATGGAATCATTATAGAACAGAATATAACCTTTTTTTTTTTTTTTTTTTTTTTTTTTTTTTTTTTTAAGACAGGGTCTCACTCTGTCTCACAGGCTGGAATGCAGTGGTACAAACAGGGCTCAGTACAGCCTCACTCACCTATGCTTAGATACTCCTTCTGCCTCAACCTCCATGTAGCTGGGTCCACATGCTTACCACAACCATGCCTAGCTATTTTTTTTTTCAAATCATTTTTTGTACATACAGGGTCTCACTTTATTGCCCAGGCTGGTCTCAAACTCCCAGGCTCAAGTCATCCTCTCACCTTGCTTCCCAAAGTGTTGGGATTACAGGCTTGAGCCACTGTACTTGGCCCATATTTAACCTCTTGGGATTGACTTTTCTCCCACCATAATTCTTTGGAGATTAAAATTGTTGCATATATGCATAATTCATTCCTTTTTCTTGCAAAGTGGTATTGCATGGTTTAATATACCCATAGTTTGTTTAATCAATTTTCTGATGCAGAACATTTGAGTTGTTTCCAGTTTTCAGATATTGCAAATAAAACTGCCAAAAACATTCAGGTTTTTGTGTGATTCCAAGTTTAAGTTTCTCTGGGATAAATGTCAAACAATACAATTGCTGGGTCATATGATAGTTACATGTTTTGTTTTTTTAAAACCACCAAACTATTTTCCAGAGTAGCTGTACCATGTATTCCCACCAGCAAAGTGTTATTGACCCAGTTTATCCACATCCTTGCCAGGCTTTGGTGTTATCTCTCTTTTTTATTTTGGCCATTCTGATGGATGTGTAGTGATATTCCTTTGTGGCTTTAGTTTGTATTTCCCTGATGGCTAGTGATGTTGAGCATCTTTTCATGTGGTTATTTTCCATCTGTATGTCCGTTTCAAAATGAGATATTGATTCATGTATTTTGCTTATTTTCCAACTGTTGAGTTTTGAGAATTCTTTGTAATCTGTAGATACCACTACTTTGTCAGGTTTGTAGCATGCGAATATTTCCTGCCATCTGTAGCTTATATTTTCATCTTCTTCATACGGTGCATACTTTTTTACAGTAAAAGTTTTTAATTTGATAAAATCCCATTAATTGATTTTTAAAAATGGATTATGCTTTTGCTATCAGTCTGAGAATTCTTTGCCTAGCTTGAGGTCTTGAGGATCCTATGTTTCTCCTATGCTTTTTTCTAAAAGTTTTATGATTTTACACATAATGTTTGAATCCATGATCTTTTTTGAGTTAATTTTTGTGGACGTGAGATGTTTGTTTTTGTCTGTGGATATCCAATTGTTCCAACACCATACATTGGAAAAACAATAGTTCTTAAATCATTTTGAATGTATTAGTAGGTAGACTTTTATACTCTTATTTAGTATGTGAGATGTGTAAAAGATGGTTAGTATTTTTCAGGGTAAGGAGACTCATTGCAGTTGATACAGAGATGTGGTACTCAAATTCTCCTTCAAGGAAGGATTTATTGCCCCAGCTACAGTGAGTATTTTGGTGGAACAGCTTTCAGCTTTTAGTCCCTTCCAGGAACACATTACAATAGAAAGCCACCTTACCAAGGTCATGCCCTTCTAGGAAAGGCTCACGTCTAATGATGGATGGATAGAGGCAGGGACTTTAAAGACCAGCCACTTCAACTTAAACTGGGATGATCCTTTTGAGTCATTTCTGCTCCAGAACTCCCTGTGGCTGAGGCTATCAAGACATCGCAGTTCAACTTCCTCTCTACCCAATCCCACTTTCTCCCTTCCTTCCCACAGATGTTGATTGCAGGGGCACTCCTGAACATTAAACTCTGTCTTGGCCAAGCGCGGTGGCTCACGCCTGTAATCCCAGCACTTTGGGAGGCCAAGGTAGGCGGATCACCTGAGGTCAGGAGTTAAAGACCAGCCTCACCAACATGGTAAAACCCCATCTCTATTAAAAATACAAAATTAGCCGGGGGTAATGGCACATGCCTGGAATCCCAGCTACCCGGGAGGCTGAGGCAGGAGAATCACTTGAACCCAGGAGGCGGAGGTTGCAGTGAGCTGAAATCACATCATTGTACTCCAGCCTGGGCAACAAGAGCAAAGCTGTCTTAGAAAACAACAACAACAAAAAACCTTTGTCTCAGAGACTGCTTCCTGGAGAACCCAAATTGTGACATTTGTTTTCATTTCTATTTAATGCCAAGTATGAAATATGTCTTAAGTGTTGAGAATGGTGAGGTCATAACTTGGTCTTTATACTATGATTATAGGAGGCAGTCACCTCAGGAAAACTTTCATCAAAAAGTGTACACTGCCATGGCCAGGCATGGTGACCTGTGCCTGTAATCCCAGCTACTTGGCAGGCGGGGAAGAATACTTGAGGCCAGGAGTTACAGGCCAGCCTGGACAACATAGTAAAACCCCATCTCTACAAAAAACTAAAAATTAATTTAAAAATTCGCTGTGTATGGTGATGCATGCCTGTAGTCCCAGCTACTCTGGAGGGAGGAAGATCACTTGAGCCCAGTTCAAGATTACAGTGAGCTACGATTATGCCACTGCATTCCAGCCTAGGTGACAGAGGGAAATTCCATGATAAAAATGCGTGGGTGACTATCCCACATATGAAGGTAGACATGTGGGTGAATATCCCACACATGAAGTAGAGCAGGGCTAAATCTTCCCATTAACATGTGATCAAAAATTAGCTATAACCCTTGAAATAATCCCCAAGCTTATACCAGCTCCCATTCTGATGTCCTTCACATACTTTTCTGGAAACTCTGACTTATTAAATTGAGAAGGCAGCTATATAACAGGCTTTTATCTGATTGTACAATTTCAAGTTCTAGTGTCATTAGGTATAGGAACAGAGAAGAGAGAGGAAAGGAAGAGGCCAAAAGGACTAGCATTCAATTTCCAGTCATGTTCCCCAGCCCCAGGAAATTTAAAGTCACGATGATTTGGGTAGACAATTTTAATAGTGTTCTTTTCCTCCGCCTTCCATTTCATTTAATACAACAGAAGAGCCCTGAATCTTTATTTTCAGTAGAATCAATGTTTTTTAAAAAGGTCTTTTCCATCCTATTTCAGATCTTTGAACTTTTATTTTTCTTCTGGTTGTTTTTTCCTGGTAAATTCATGCCAAAATAATAGGCATCACCATAAATCAGGAAAAGCATTGCCCTCTAAAATGTTGACATTGAAAATGTCATTTGCCTTTCTGTATTTGAGTTTCCAAGAGCAAAACCCATCTATTGTCATTATATATGCCACTGAACATTTGTAGCAGGGTCAGGTTTATACAGAAGCAGAAAAAAAAGCACTAATACCCATAATTCCCTCTGACATTAATGTTGCCTGTTTATTCTCTCCCATCCTGTTTTGAAAATGCACCCTTCAGTTGAATACAGTGTACTGAATATCCATTCTGTTTAGTCTGCACTTGTGGGAGAACACAAACAGCAATTGGCATCTTGGCTCTATTACATTTTCTGACAAGTGGGAACTAATATGTTTGTGATGCAATAAATACTTGGTTTTAAGTAATTCAGCAAATTGGCTTATTTAACCTTAGCTCTGCAGGGATGCACAGAAGGAAGAATTTTCACCCATCATTGATTCCACACTGAAATATGCTGTGATTGTCTATGCCCACAGTTGGATGAACTTTATGGTGGTGTAAGTGAATGAGCAGTTAGTGAAAATACTCTTCTAAGTCAGTGCAAAACTAGAAATGATCTTATTGTTTACCTACAAGGCTAGAGCAGGCTTTTGTTTGTTCATGAGAGCTGATTGTCAGGAATTCCCTGAGCTGCATATTAAACCTTGGAACTTTGAAAATGGGAGTATTTATACCACAGAAATTGTCAATCACTTCAAATCAGGGCTTTTTTGTTTTTGTTTTTTGAAAGCTGATTTATAAATATACCACTCTCTAAATTAATGTAGGAAAGTTACAGAGGAGATGGCAGGCAAAAAACTTAAGGTTTCACAGGGAAAAGTGAATAACACAAGTAAACTAAAAATACACAAAGAAATGGATGACAAAGGTGTAACAACTTTTTATGAACTTGCACAGATGTGGATACACATATTTGAAAGACAGAGACCTGGTTACCAGACTAAGCAAGTATAATGATTTATGAAAGTGCATCTGAAATAAGGTTTTTTGTTTGTTTGTTTTTTGTTTTTAAATTTTTGAGACAGGGCTTCACTTTGTCACCCAGGCTGGAGTACAGTGGTGCAATTAAAGCTTACTGCAGCCTCGATCTCCCAGGCTCAATCGATCCTCCCACCTCAGCGTCCCAGCTAGCTGGGACAGCAGGCATACACCATGCCCAGTTAATTTACTTCTTTCTTTCTTTCTTTCTTTTTTTTTTTTTTATGGAGACGGGGTCTCACTATGTTGCCCAGGCTAGTCTAGAACTCCTGGGCTCAAGTCATCCACCTCAGCCTCCCAAAGTGCTGGGATTATAGGCATGAGCCACCACACCCAGCCTGTTTTCTTTTTAGTTGAAGTATGCAGCACAAATCATAACGATTGTCACAAATCATAATGAACATACCCACATAAGCACCATCCAGGTAATCAAAAAAACTTTGAGGAAACAAAAAGATACTCTTTTGTGGAAAGTAATTGATTAGGCATTCCGAGCAGGTATGCAACAGGAAGATGACTTGCAGTACCATAGCAGATATATTTGAGCTTCAAGAATTTCAGCTGTACAATAAATCCTCCTCTGAATTTTTATTTTATTAGATGCTGCAAATCAGTTTATAAAGACTTTTTAGCTGTGCTGATGAATATATGTAACAGCTAAATTTAAGGCTTTAAAAAATTCCTCTCCTTTGAGATTTGAAGGTGTTGCTTAGCTACTCTCTCCTTTTCTTAGTGAAGTCTCATTTAATGTAATTTCTTATGCTGCAGGTGGGGGAAATAGGCTATTATTGAATATCTTTCTGTCAGGTTCAGTAGCATATGCAGTATACATATTGCTGTTACTTTTGTATTGTTAACTCCTTAGTCACCTAAAACTAGAGATTTAAACCATCATATGTGTGTGTGTGTGTGTGTGTGTGTGTATATATATATATATATATATATATATATGTGTGTGTGTGTGTGTGTGTGCATTTTTCTTGACAAAGGTTTTTGTAGACACAAATTACAATTATTATAACACCTGTAGTTATACTAAGCTGTTTTATTTTTATTGTAAAATTTTTTTCAGTACCAGACCACCTTTAAAACAAAAATTATACAGTAGCATGAGATTGTGCTAAATGGTTTTCCGAAATAATTAAACCCTCAGTATTGAACCCATCCTTTAAGCCTATATTTTCTTCCTTGAGTAACCTAGAGCTTCCAGTTCACTACATCTGAACCTGGGCTTGGACCATTGGAGGATCAACAGAGTCCTTGTCAGATGTGTCATATCAACTTTCACTGGGAATAGTCCTGTCTTACATGGAGTATAATTCCATAAGAATAGGGATGTGTCCTCTTACTTCTTTATAATTCCTAAAAGTACCTAGAACTATGTTGTAATCACACACTGTGGGGACCAAATACACTTTTTTTATTGATCAAGTTATAGCTCAGGTCTAAATAACACCAGCAAGGAATTCAAAATTCTACCAAATTAAGCCCATTGATCTTTACATCATTCTTAATAATTTTATTTCCATATATAAATGGGAAATCGGAGAATAGAGAGGTTCTATTTCTCACCAACAATTATACAAAGAGATGGTAGCAGGAGATAAGGGGTCTTTTCTCTGTTTCTTTGCTGTAGTATATTGTATGCCCTAGCATGATGGAAATGACTATCCCATGAGTTGGTGGTGGTCTGATAAATGCTGTCTCACCACATACTCCTATTGGTTAGGCACACTCCAGGAGTTGTGTTTCTAGCAGTGATAATGGGTTTGCATCTGTTGTAGGGCAGTTGAAAGAGTTAGCAGTGTGGCTCTCTATGAAACTGACAAGACTAATTTTGTTGGCTCTAGTATGGAGCAGTAACCACTATGCTACCAGCCATAGATGTACTTTAGTCCCAAAATGCAGCCAGTCCCATTGTCACCCAGCCCATTTAAGTAATGCTGTGACTAGTAAATTAGAATTGACCCCTCAGCTATCAACTAAATTTGTAAATCACTTATACACTTGGACCATTTAGATATAAGAATGTTGAATCCACTTGCCCTATTGCACTTGTCACAAATATTGGATTATAAGGATTACTTTTCATGCTAATTGGAAACTTGGAAATCAACTTCATCCTGGTCATATAAACATTATGTAAAAATACCACTAAATTTTGATTTTGTTAAAAAATTAAGGTTCGTAACAATAAATCTTCCAACCTATTATGAAATTAGGAATTATCTCCAGATTTATTTGTTTATTTATTTATTTATTTATTTAAGACAGGGTCTTGCTCTGTCACCCAGCCTCATCCTTCTGGGCTCAAGTGATCCAGATGCCTCCTGAGCATCTGGGACTACAGGCATGTGCCATCATGCCTGTCTAATTTATTTATCCATGTATTTATTCGTAGAGATGGGATCTCACTATGTTGCCCAGGATTTTCACGAACTTCTGGGCTCAATTAATCCTCCTACCTCAGCCTCCCAAAGTGCTTGGATTACAGGTGTGAGCCACCATGCCTGGCCAATCTCCAGATTTAGATCGTAGAGTTTCATTTTAATATAAACTAAAAAGACTTATGGTCTCTGGTCCAAAATGTAAATATCTTAGAAGTTGCCACTCCATCCAAACAGCAAATAAAAAGCTGAATAATCTGAAAAATCAACAGTTCTTCTTAGCTCCGTCAGAGAAGGTCTAACTGCTGCCTCCATAATTGAAAAAATAAGCAGCAAATACAGAAAATCACAGCTTAACCAGACCAGAAACCTAGGAGCACAAACCTCTGCAGGAATTAGAGTAGGAAAACCTGAACTGTAATTGACAAATCGCTGGAACTCAGTGTGAACAATTCTGAGTTAAAAACTCCTGAGACCCATTCATGGGGGGCCCTCACACTTTCATGAGTTTTACCTCCAGGAATGCTACCAGGTGCTCACAGAGAATATTGGTGACATATTCCCTCATGCCTCCATCAGCAGGGAAAAGGAACCATTTTTGAAATACATTGGAGGATTCTGTCCCTTTTAATAAGGTCTTTCCTCAGGAGAAACTATTTTATCAGAGCCTAATCTTATGGGTTTTTTTCAGAGACTATTTGACCTGGGGGAAGGGAAATACTCTGCGCCAGCCTTCCAGTCCCACCTAGGGGAGGAAAAAAACTGAGAAGCACTGGTGAAGATTGCAGTCCAGGGGCATAGGCTCATCAAGAGACCACGACCTAATCATAGGACTATAGAACACTTAAATAAGTTGTAAATGTACATTACAAACTCTTGGGCAACAACTTAAAAAAATGTTTTTAAAGAAGTACAATTGATATGCTTAGAAAGGAGAGAAAATGTAATTATGTAAATGTAATTAATGTTCAATTAAAATAATAAAAGGCAGAAAAAAGTATGGAATATAAAAATAGGAACACAGAAAAGAACAACAAATAGGAAACAGTACCAATTATGCTAGATATTAATATAGCTATATCAATAATGATGTTAAACATCAATGGTCTATAGATAACTCAGAAATAAGGCCAAATACTTACAGCCAACTGATATTCAACAAAGCATACAAAAACAAATTGGGGAAATGATGCCCTATTCAATAAATGGTACTGAGAAAACTGGCAAACCACATGTAGAAGAATGAAACTGGATCCCTATCTATCACCTTCTACAAAAATCAACTCAAGATAGATCAAATGCTTAAATCTAAGACCTAAAACAATAAGAATTCTGGAAGATAACATCAGAAAAAACTCTTCTAGACATTGGCTTAAGCAAAGAATTTATGGCTAAGACCCCCAAATCAAATGCCACAAAAACAAAAATTTTAAAATGGAACCTAATTAGATTAAAATGCTTCTGCACAACAAAATAAATAATCAACAGAAAAAAAAACAGCCCAGAGAGTGAGAGAAAATATTCACGAACTATGCATCTGACAAAGAACTAATATCCAGAACCTACAAGAAACTCAAATCAGCAAGAAAAAACCAATCCCATCAAAAAGTGGGCTTAAGGATATGAATAGACAATTCTCAAAAGAAGATATACAAACAGCCAAAAAAACATGAAAAAATGCTCAACATCAGTAGTCATCAGGGAAATGCAAATTAAAACCACAATGAGATCCCATCTTACTCTTGCAAGAATGGCCATAATTAAAAAGTCAAAAAACAATAGATGTTGGTGTAGATGTGGTAAAAGGGAACACTTTTTCTCTACCAGTGGGAATTTAAACTAGTACAACCACTATGAAAAACAGCATAGAGGTTCCTTAAAGAACTGAAAGAACTATCTTTTGATCTAGCAATCCCACTACTGGGTATCTACCTAAAGGAAACTAAGTCATTATATAAAAAAGATACTTGCATACACATTTCTGGTGCTATAATTGGCAATTGTAAAGATATGGAACCAGCTTAAGTGCCCATAAACCAATGAGCAGGTAAAGAAAATGTGGTATATATACACCATGGAATATCACTCAGGCATAAAAAGGAATGAAATAATGTCTTTTGCAGCAACTTAGAGCTGGAGGCCATAATTTTATGTGAAGTAACTCAGCAATAGACAACCACATATCGTCTGTTCTCATTTATAAGTGAGAGCTAAGCTGTGAGGATGCAAAGGCATAAGAATAATACAATAGACTTTGGGAACTTGGGGTCGGGGGAAGGTCAGGAGTGGGATGAGGAATAAAAGAGTACATATTGGGTACGGCGTATACTGCTCAGGTGGTGAGTACCCTAAAATCTCAGAAATCACCAATGAAGAACTTACCTATGTAACAAAAAACCACCTGTACCCCCAAAACTATTGAAATACAAATTTTAAAAAATAGTCTAAGTATACTAATTAAAATACATGGATTGGACCAGGTGGGGTGACTCACACCTGTTATTCCAGCACTTTGGGAGGCCGAGGTGGGTGGATCACGAGGTCAGGAGTTCAAGACCAGACTGACCAAAATGGTGAAACCCTGTCTCTACTAAAAATACAAAATTAGCCAGGCATGGTACCTCACACCTGTAATCCCAGCTACTCAGGAGATTTAGGCAGGAGAATTGCTTGAAGCCTGGAGACAAGGTTGCAGTGAGCAGAGATGGCACCACTGCACTCCAGCCTGGGCAACAGAGCAAGACTCTGTTCTTAAAAAAAAAAAAAAAAAAAAAAAATGCATGGATTGTATTAAAAAACAAGAAAGGGTAAAAAAACAAGACCCAACTATATGTTGCTCTTAATTAATCCACCTTAAATGTAATTACACATATGAATTAAAAGTAAATGGATGGAGAGAGCTATACCATGCTAACATTAATCAAAAGTATGCTAAAATTAAAAACTGCATATATTCAAGGTGTACAATGTGATGATTTGCCCTTCTGCCATGTGAAGACACAGCATTCAACCTTTCCTCCATGTGAGGATGCAGCAAGAAAAGCTACCCAGGAGCTCTCTTGGAAGAAGGGAACAAGCCTTTTCCAAATATCAAATCTGCTGGCACCCTGATCTTAGACTTCCCAGCCCCCAGAACTATGAGAATAAATTTCTATTATTTATAAATTACCCATCTATTTTACTATATAGAAGCAGGAATAGTCTAAGAATGGACTGAGAATATTGATAGATAGCTATGATTGATTGATAGATATATAGATATAGCTTATCTTTTCCATCGTATCTTGTCAGTGTAATTGTAATCATCTTTATTTGTTGAAAAAAAATGAAAAGAAAGCAATTATCACTCTAAATATATAGAATACTGGCTAAATCCCCAAACAAGAGAAAATTAGGTCTCACATTAATTTTTAGCTATTTTAACAACTTACAGAAAACTACTAGGTTTAGTTAAAAATTAAATTCCCCCAATCCAGAATGAGATACTTCATACTCCATGTAACTGTAATTCTTAATCTCTTCTTTTCCAGTTGTTTGAATCATCACTATAATTTTGCCTTGATTCAAGTGGAAGACTTTTTATTCTCTTGAGAGAAAGAAAACAAAGGGACATTAAGTACTTTCTTTTGAATTGTGCTTTAGTGCTTCAAATATAGGTTTTATTCAAAACCAATGTTTGTACTTTGAATAGCATATAAATCAGGGTTTGAATTAAAGTCCTTGAAGAAATGACAGAAATATAGTATTATTTTAAATTTAAATGTTCCTTAACATGTAAATGACTTAAAATTACATTAATTTTTTTTTGTCATTTGCTTGTTCTATAACTCTTTTGGAGTTATTTAAAGTGTATTGAAAACAAACAAAAACAAATATCTAACATAAAAGCACATGCAGGCTGACTCCATTTTCTGCCTTAGCCCACTTGCACCCAGGGGAATAAACAGCCATGTTGCTCACGCAAAGCCTATTTGGGGTCTCTTCATTCACAGCATGTGTTTTAACATTTGGTGCCGGAAACCTGGGACAGGGGTACTCCTTTTGGGGAGATCAGCCCCCTGTCCCTGTTCTCCCTCTGTGAAGAGACCCACCTGAGACCTCAACACATCAGGTCAGATCAGCCCAACAGCTCATGCTTAGCATGCCAAACAGCTCTCTTGCCGCCTTCAGATCGGGTAAGCAGTCCCCCTCTTTCTCTTTTCCTTTGGAGAACAGAAGACAAGTCTCTCCCCCTCCCTGTCCTTCAAATCCCAAGTCTCTCCCTCTTTCTCTCCCTCTTCTTTTAAATCTTTCTCCTTCTAGTAGAGATGAAGAGACACTCTTTATCCATGTGGTGCTGAAGGAGACAAGTCTCTCCCTCTCCCTCAAAAACTATGACGCCTGCCTTGATCACTCACCCACATTACAGCCCAGGAATCATTCAGGGTTACCTACTGAAAACCCTGGTAGCTACTACTCCTTCTAGTCTTTACTCCTTTCCTTAAAACTTACCTTCTTCGCTATGGGCAACACTCAGCCTTCCATTCCTCAATGCTCACCTCTGTCCTGTGTCCTAAACAATCTAAAACCTCTTCAATTGTCGCCAGATCTGAAACCTAAATGTCTCTGTAACACAGCCTGGCCTCCATCCAGGAACTGATGGATTCACAGCTGAATTGTACTAGAGGTACAAAGAGGAGCTGGTACCATTCCTTCTGAAACTATTCCACACAATACAAGAAGAGGGAATCCTCCCTAACTCATTTTATGAGACCAACATCATCCTGACACCAAAACCTGGGAGAGACTCAACTAAAAAAGAAAATTTTAGGCCAGTATTCATGATGAACATTGATGCAAAAATCTTCAATAAAATACTGGCAAACTGAATCCAACAGCACATCAAAAAGCTTATTCATCACAATCAAGTAGGCTTCATCCTGGGGATGCAACGCTGGTTCAACATACACAAATATATAAATGTAATCCATCACATAAACAGAACCAAAGACAAAAACCACGTGATTATCTCAATAGATGCAGAGAAGGCCTTCAACAAAATTCAACAGCATTTTATGCTAAAAACTCTCAATAAACTAGGTATTGATGGATTGTATCTCAAAATAATAGGAGCTATTTGTGACAAACCCACAGGTAATATCATACTGAATGGGAAAAAACTGGAAGCATTCCCTTTGAAAACTGGCACAACACAAGGGTACCCTCTCTCATCACTCCTATTCAACATAGTATTGGAAGTTCTGTCTAGGTCATCAAGCAAGAGAAAGAAATAAAGGGTATTTGAATAGGAAGAGAGGATGTCAAATTGTTCCTGTTTGCAGATGACATGATTGTATATTTATAAAACCTAATCATCTCAGCCCAAAATCTCTTTAAGTTGATAAACAACTTCAGCAAAGTCTCAGGATACAAAATCAAAGTGCAAAAACTGCAAGCATTCTTATATACTAATAATAGACAAAGAGCCAAATCATGAGTGAACTCCCATTCACAATTGCCACAAAAGGAATAAAATACCTAGGAATACAACTAACAAGGGACGTGAAGGACCTTTTCAAGGAGAACTACAAATGACTGCTCAAGGAAATAAAGGACACAAAGAGAGGAAAGGACACAAATAAGGGACACAAAGAGATGGAAAACATTCCGTGCTCATGGTTAGGAGGAATCAATATTGTGAAAATGGCCATACTGCCCAAAGTAATTTATAGATTCAATGCTATCTACATCAAGCTACCAATGACTTTCTTCACAGAATTGGAAAAAAACACCTTAAACTTCATATGGAACCAAAAAAGAGCCTGCATAGCCAAGACAATCCTAAGCAAAAAGATAACAAAGCTGGAAGCATCATGCTACCTGACTTCAAACTATACTACGAGGCTACAGTAATCAAACCAGCCTGGTACTAGTACCAAAACAGAGATATAGAGCAATGGAACAGAATAAAGAACTCAGAAATAAGACCACACATCTACAATCATCTGATCTTTGACAAACCTGACAAAAACAGGCAATGGGGAAAGGATTCCCTGTTTAATAAATGATGCTGGGAAAACTGGCTAGCCATATGCAGAACACTGAAACTGGACCCGTTTCTTACAGTTTGTACAAAATTAACTCTATATGGATTAAAGATTTAAGCATGAGAGCTAACACCATAAAAACTCTAGAAGAAAACCTAGGCAGTACCATTCAGGACATGGGCGTGGGCAAGGACTTCATGACTAAAACACCAAAAGCAATGGCAAAAAAAGCCAAAATAGACAAATGGGATCTCATTAAACTTAAGAGCTATGCACAGCCAAGGAAACTATCAATAGAGTGAAACAGCAGCCAACAGAATGGGGAAAAAAATTTGCAGTCTACCCATCTGACAAAGGACTAATATCCAGAATCTACAGAGAACTTAAACAAATTTACAAGAAAAAAACAACTCAGCAAAAAGTGGGCAAAGGATATGAAGACACTTCAAAAGAAGACATTTATGCAGCCAACAAAAATATGATAAAAACCTCATCATCACTGGTCATTAGAGAAATGCAAATTAAAACCACATTGAGATGCCACCTCACACCAGTTAGAATGATGATCATTAAAAAATCAGGAGACAACAGATGCTGGAGAGGATGTGGAGAACTAGGAATGCTTTTACACTGTTGGTGGGAGTGTAAATTAATTCAACTATTGTGGAAGACAGTGTGGCAATTCCTCCAGGATTTGGAACCAGAAATACCATTTGATCCAGCAATCCCATTATAGGGTATATACCCAAAGGATTATAAATCATTCAGTTATAAAGACACATGCACATGTATGTTTACTGTGGCATTGTTCACAATAGCAAAGACTTGGAACCAACCCAAATGCCATCAATGATAGACTGGATAAAGAAAATGTGGCACAGATACACCATGGAATACTATGCAGCCATAAAAAAGGATGAGTTCATGTCCTTTGCAGGGACATGGATGAAACTAGAAACCATCATTCTCAGCAAACTGACCCAGGAACAATACCAAACACCCCATGTTCTCACTTATAAGTGGGTGTTGAACAATGAGAACACACAGACACAGGGAGAGGAACATCACACACAGGGGCCCGGGGGGGTGGGGGCGGTAGAGAAGGAATAGCAGGGGTGGGGGGATTGGGGAGGGTTAGCATTAGGAGATATATCCAATGTAAATGATGGGGTGATGGATGCAGCAAACTACCACCATGGCATGTGTATAAAAAACCTGCACGATCTGCACATGTACCCCAGAACTTACAGTATAATACATAATTTTTTTTAAAAGGCCAAAAAAAAAAAAAGCACATGCTGAAACCTCTTTATAATTGTATAATTAAACACCCCCGAGTTGGAAAATGTAAAATTGAACATTTCATACAACTGTTAGTTCCCTGGTGTTGCATACAATAAGAGCATTATCCAACTTTACTCACAAATAACTAGTTGAATAATATAATTACATTTGAACTAGCTAATTGGATCTCAAAATTGAGGCTGTGACCAATCAGTAAATCCTGAAGATTGTGCTAACTATTCATATTGTGTTCTTGAGCAGGAGCAACATGTTTTTAGAAAGGTGTTGACAGAGAAGAAGGTAAATGAAAAGGAAGGCAAGAGAACAGTGAAGACAAGCTTGTTGAGTTCTCTGTAATAAGTGCCTTAAGATCACCAATGCCAGATGACCAAGATTTTTCTTTAAAATCAAGAAAATAAGATACTGCCTTTTCCCCTCATACTCAACTTTTTTCCATTAAAATGCATATATAGAAAAGTGCACAAAATATAAATATTCAGCTTAATACTTTATAATAAAATATAACACAGCCACCACCCAGGTAAAGAAATAAACTATTCCAGCACCCCAAAGACCTTTATATACCCCCACTTAATCACTACTGCATCTCTCTAAAGTTAACTACTCTCTTAACTTCTAATACTGTAGTTTAGTTTGGCCTGGTCTTGAGCCTTATATAAAGATTCATAAAGAATGTAAACGGGCTGGGCACAGTGGCTCATGCCTGGGGTCCCAGCACTTTGGATATGAGTTGGGTGAATTATGAAGTCAGGAGTTCAAGGCGAGACCAGCCTGGCCAACAACATGGTGAAACCCTGTCTCTCCGAAAAATACAAAAAATTAGCTAGGCATGGTGGTGGGTGCCTGTAATCCCAGCTACACAGGAGACTGAGGCAGAAGAATCATTTGAACCTGGGAGGCGGAGGTTGCAGTGAGCCAAGATTGCACCACTGCACTTAAGCCCACCTGGGCGACAGTGCAGTACTCCGTCTAAAAAAAAAACAACATAAACTTTAGTGTCTGGCTTCTTTCACACCATATTCATCCTTACGATTGCAATTTCTTGTAGATGGTCACATTCATTGCTGTAGACATTATCCACAGATACCTCAATGTACTGATCCATGCTATTGCTCATTCTTTGATGATTTGTTCTGTGACATAGATCTGTCTGAATTTTTTTTATATTAGATTATGGTCTCTATTGATGACTTATTCATTCCCATGACCTTTAAAAATACTTTTTTAAGATATATAAATTTTGATTGTTTAATTTCTCTGAAGTAGCTATTAAAAGCTGATATTTCCAATATAACTTGTGCTATTATATTTATTTTACATTATTTTCAAAGACTGTTTAAATGACAGCAGACATGTGCTCCTGCAGTGGGTTTTAACTGCTTAAATGGAGGACTAGCTGGCAAAAGAGAAAGAAGAAAACTCAAGTTTAATGTACTTAGAAAATATTTATTTATAACCCTAGGGGAAAAAAGCATCAAACCATCCAGACTGAATACACATCTTAAAAGAAAGAACTGTATAATTTTCTGAGATCTTTTAAGTTTTCCACACAATAAATAAAAACATAGCTGCTTTCCAAGAGGGAATTTAGGAGGCCCTGAAGGTTTCTGTTTCAGTTTGGTTCTTTGGCATAATCTATAGTAAGTCCCTCTGGCCATCTTAAACAAGAAAAAAATATCTGAAAGATATCGGGGTGACAGAATGGCTAGGAGGCTGGATAATGGGACCAGAACAAAGGCTATCCTGGCACCTAGAAAGACATCTCATAGCAAGAAGAACATGGGCAGATGCCGCCAGTCAGATTGATTAGTTTTCTGTCCTTTATTCCTCAGTTCAAGATTCACATTCCAAGAGTGGAGCAAATAATTGCTTTAACTTGGGTCAAATGCCTTCCCTTTAGCTGGGCAGAGAATTTCAGTGACTGTCCCATAAGATGCTATCTAACAATTTAAAGGTAAAACTAATAAATGGAACTGTCCTGATCCTTGTATATGCTCATCTTAATAGCAGCTGTGGCTGAGATTGTGAATTTGTCTTTGAGTTAGAGAACTAAGATAACAATTTTATGGCAGAAGGAGCCTTAGAAGACAGAGCCATGGTCACGGTCATGCTGAATCACTAGTCTCTACTTTTTTTGTTGTTTTCTGAAACGGAGTCTCGCTCTGTCACCCAGTAGCACAATCTGGGCCCACAGCAACTTCCACCTCAGCCTCTTGAGTAGCTGGGATTACAGGTGCCTGCCACCACACCATGCCCAGCTAATTTTGTATTTTTAGTAGAGACAGAGTCTCACCATGTTGGCCAGGCTGGTCTCAAACTCCTGACCTCAGGTGATCTACCCGCCTTAGCCTCCCAAAATGTTGGGATTACAGGCATGAGCCACCATGCCTCGCCTCTACTTTCTTTATATAGACTTATATGAGTGTTTACTTCTAGTATGGTTCTAAAACGAGAAATTTGTGCTGGTTACATAAACCATTCCTTTCAAGTATTATGGAATCACCCTGAAGGCAGGGATATAACATTTGGAAGGTAAAGACTGGCTTGCTGTAAAAAGTGGGAAATAAAATCACCCTCCCTTTCCCAAGAAGGAAATTCTCTTCTACCTTCCAGCTGTTAAGTTCTGTAACTCTGTCATTAGAGCATGATTCCTTCGATGTATGGGTCCAGTCCAGAAGACTGGTTATATTAGCATGGAATCTTCAAGGAAGCAGAACCAATAGGATATGTGTACATGTATATATATTCTATACCCATAGATAAGTAGATAAGAGATTTATTTTGGCAGTTGATTCACATGATTATGGAGGCTGAGAAATCTCATGATCTGCCATCTGCAAGCTGGAGAACTAGGAAAGCCAGTCATGTGTATTGGAGAGTTGGGGAAGCACTGGTAGAAGCCCCAGGATCTGAAGGCTTGAGAACCTGGGGCTTGGATGTCTGAGGGCAGAAGATGGCTGTCTCAGCTCCAGAAGAGAGTGAATTCACCCTCCCCCTCCCCGATAGTTTTATTCTCTCTAGGCCCTCAATGGACTAGGTAATGCCACACACACTGGTGATAGCAAATTCCTCCCTACTCAGACTACTGATTTAAATGTTTATCTCTTCTGGAAACATCCTCTCAGGCACACCCAGAAATAATGTTTAACCAGCTTTCTGGATATCCTTTAACCCAGTGAAGTTAAGACATAAAATTAGCCATCACATCACACTACTCTGTATTCAAAGTATTCAAATTCTTTTACTGTCTAATTCTAATTATTTTTCAGCCATATTCCCTTGGGCTCTGGCAGGAGACAGCTTTCAGAGTTTAGGATTCTGATGCAATCACTTACCAGTAGTGTGACATAGATAGATTAAACTTTTCTAGTTTGAGTTACTTCATTTGTAAAACGGACAATAATAGCTCAGAATTCATAGGTTTATGTAAGGATTAAACAAGTTTAAATACATGAATAGTGTTTAGCACAGCTGTGGCCTCAACTACTACCATTACCATTAAAGGCCCTCATCTGTCTCTCTACTTTGGCTGCCATGCCCAACTCATTGTTATATTCTTTCATCTTCTTTCTCTAGGGAACCAACCTCTATCTATTTACCTTTCAGACCCAGGCTGAAGCCCAGGAGACCTTCACTTACCTATCCAAGTTTCCAGAATCTCATTCTCCTCTGGGGTCCTCACATACAAAGTTTTATATTTTATACACATAAATACAAAATACAAATGCATTCATTAACTTCTCAACCTGAATCTCTAACCTTAAGGCAGGTTAGACTAGCTTAAATCCAGGGAAGACAAACATTTGGAAATGGAAAATTTCATCTTCTGCCAATAGGCAGGAAGAAAGTAACCCTGTTACAGGAGAGAGGCCTGGATCCAAACCCCAAGAGAGGGTTCTTGGATCTCACCAAGAAAGAATTCAGGGCAAGTGCATATAGTAAAAGTGAAGGCAAGTCTATTAAGAAAGTAGAGGAATAAAAGAATGGCCACTCTATAGACAGAGAACCCTAAGAGCTGCTGGTTGCCCATTTTTATGGTTATTTGTTGGTTGTATGCTAAACAAGGAGTAAATTATTCATGCCTCTCTTTTTTAGGGTAACTTCCTGACATTGCCATGGCACTTGTAAACTGTCATGGCACTGGTGGGAGTGTAGTGGTGAGGATGACCGGAGATCATTCTTGTGGCCATCTTGGTTTTGGTGGATTTTAGCTGGCTTCTTTACTGCCTGCTTTATCAGCAAGGTTTTTATGATCTGTACCTTTTGCTGACCTCCTATCTCATCCTGTGACTTAGAATGCCTTAACTGTCTGGGAATGCAGCCCTGTAGGTCTCAGCCTTATTTTACCCAGCTCCTATTCAAGATGAAGTTGCTCTGGTTCAAACACCTCTGACAACCCCACTGGGTCAGGAACTATGTAGGTTCATGTCTTGGCTCCAGTGATACTGTGTAAATAACTGTTTTATATTTGACTTTACTCTTCCATAAAATGGAGTTATATTTTGTTTACCTCACAGATTATTTACTGTGACAATTAAATGTTACCATTTATATTCACAGAAGTACAAAATGTAGCCTTAAAAACATCAAATAATATATGCTGATTATAGCTGCTTTTGCTTCTACTCATGAGATTCCATGCGAGGGGCAGGAGCCATAGCTCTCTAGGATTAAAAGAAACACTAAACTGAAACTTGAGTCTCCTGTCACATTTGCTCAATGAGTAGGGTGAATTCCTTGGTTATTTATATGGGAGAGAATTATCTAACCCTCCATCAGCCACCTAACACAGAACAGCTCTAGGTGGCAGTAAACAGGGATGGGTAAGAGTCAGAGATCACAGCACACTCAAGATTGAGCACAGTGAAAGTAGATAGGCACTAGAAAAAGTAACTAATGCCCTCAAATCATATAGCTAGTAGGAGACAAAGAGTTAGGATCTGAACTCAGGCTAAGTCCAGAGCCCACCTCAGATATCGTGCTAATTAGTCAAACAGATGAGTTCCCTGACCCCCCTTGCGGGACGTGCGACAGGGCTGTGGCTTGTCTGTTTGGTCACCAGTGCTGCTCAAATCCATTATGGGACAGGGAGCATGAAGAAGAACAGGTACAGGACCCAGGTGCCGGACTCCGGCCCCACTGCAGTGTCCAGGGGTGGGAGCCTATGACTCCCTAAGCCCAAGTGCGCATGTATTACAGTGCACTCTTTTAGCCTTGCCATCCTGTGGACGGCTTAAGTGTTAACAAGCTCAGTGGACTTTCTGCCAATTTGCAAGCGCGAAGGGCCAGTGTGCCAGCTTTCTGTATCCCAAGCTCTTGTCCAGTGTCCCAGAGAATCAGATGACACACGGACTTGAAGGATGGTGAATGTGGGGGTTTTACGGGGTGGTGGAGGTGGCTCTCCATGGGATGGATGGGGAGCTGGAAAGTGGGGGGGAGTGGGATCTTCCCATGGAGTTTGACCATCGAGCGGCTGATTCTTCAACTGTCCCCAGCTGAACTCCTCCCGATGTTCCTTCTCTTGGTAGCTAAAAGCATTTATGGGTGCAAGATAAGAAAAATAAGAGGTAGTTGAAAGGAAACTTCTCTGAAAACCGAGAAAAACCATGAAGTTACTGAGCAAAATCATCCATAATATCAAGTCTGGTGTCCTTTTTGGTTGGTTAGAAAAAGAAAACACAGGAAGTAAAACTTTAAGAAACAACATGCAGTCGCTTAACTTTTTTTAAATCATAGAGTCACAGAAAAAAATGTAATCAGCAATTATTTTGCAGAAGTTAAATTAACTTCAATAAAAAGCAAGACTGTTAGCAAAGGATTTCTGGGTCGGGATTAGAGCAGAGCTTAGGGGAAAGCACACATACAAGAATTAAAGTACTGAATTACTCTTTTCCAGTTTTTAGGCTGTTTTGAACATTTCCCCATAGCCCTAAGTAATTATCGTAAGCCAGCTGCTGTGTTCTGTTTGTGTCAATTCAGCTTTTAAAATTTCCTGTCTGATAAATTTTAATGTTGTACTAACATTAATGTAATAAGTGAGCAATTTGCTATCTCTGAAAGAAGTCAACGGCCTCAAACACACTTGTAGAAGTTATATTAACAAACACCTATGTTAATTTCCTTTCATAAGGAGCACAATAGTATCCTCCTTGAGGAAGCACCTTTTGATAAAATAAATAATAATGTGCTCATCACATTATTTACTTCTTGCCCTCTCATGTGCCAGCAACCACATGTTCCTTTCAATTAATCTGTTAATTGTACAAAAGCTGTTTACCAAAAAATGTTTTTTTGGGAGGGCAGTAAAATTAGGTGAAATAATGGATGAGAAATTTGAAAATAGTTGAGGATAAAAACACTGTTCATAACACCTTTCAAAAAATAATTTTTTGTAGACTTTCAAGTCTACAAATAATTAACAAATATCTTCTGTGTGTCTTACACTGTCCTCACTTTTACAAAGCTTTTAATTGTGTACAGAAGGAAAACCTATACAAAATGATTAGAAGAATGAGATAAAAGCATATATAATCTCATGCCCTAAACACACACCATAAAACTACAGAATTCTTCCTCTAAGAATTGTGCAGCACAAGCATAGTCTTACACAGTATTGAAAGGGACACTGTTCCAATAGTACATATGGAAGAGTTACAATTTGTTACAGGAATTTTTGGAAGATGGAAGTAAAGTGTCTTAAGAGAGGGAGTATTTTTTTCTAGCTAGCACAGAGATGCCATGGGGGTTAGTGGCAGCCTTGGTAAAATCATCTGGATATGTACAAGATGATGAATTCCTTAAAAGCAGAGTTATTCTTGTATTTAGCCTTGTCCAAACAGGTTTCTTGAAGTCTTAACTCATTGGATTGTAAATGTGAAAAACATTTAAGATTGCTCCAATTATGCCTTCAACGATTCTATGTTGAATCTTCCTTGCCTGGCCCTTAATAATACCGGGGGCAGGTTCAATTTTGTACCAGTGCTTTTTAGTGATTAATACTTAGTTCAATTCTGGAATCTTTTGTTTTCACATTGTATCATAGTAAAACAATTAAAAGTACATACTAAAACAAACCAATTTATAACTTTGAACATGACTCAGCAGAAAAATAAGAAACTTTCCACTGGCTTTTTCCACTACTTAACTAAGCTACCTAAAACAAGCAGAGGCCAAGCACAGTGGCTCACATCTGTAATCCCAGCACTTTGGGAGGCTGAGGTGGGTGGATCACCTGAGCTTAGGGGTTCCAGACCAGCCTGGGCAACATGGTGAAAACCCTCTCTATCAAAAATAGAAAAAATTGGCAGGGTGTGGTGGTGTGTGCCTGCAGTCCCAGCTACTCGGAAGGCTGAGATGGGTGGATCACTTGAGCTGGGGAGGTGGAGGTGGCAGTGAACCCAGATCGTGTCACTGCACTCCAATCTGGTGACAGTGAGATCCCATCTCAAAAAACAAACAAAACAAAACAAAACAGGCAAACATACTTAAATAACTTTGCTAGAGCCTTTGAAAAGCTAACTGCAGAACTATCAGAGTAAGTAAATGCACCCAGGAAGTAACACCCAGGCTTGACTGGAAGTAATGGGAGCAGGGTCATTTTTTAATTTTATTTTAAGCAAACACAGTAGAGCATGCATGTGCGCATGTCTGACTTCAAAGCGATCACTCCAAAGAGAATACCAGCTTGAAATATTTCAGAAATGCTTTTAGTGGAATTGTCTTCAGAGGCAGAGAATATTCTCTTTAATATCCCTAGGAGGAGTTCAAATTAAATCTTTGAGATGGATTTGCTTTCTGAAACCAACTACAAATTAGACCAGAGGCATACATTGTGAATAAGGAGGATAATCAAGATGAATAATGAATAATCAAGTTGAATCACCCTGGATCTCTAAATGAGATGTGGCCTGGCCTCATTGATTGTTTATTGGCTTTGTAAATTTTTAAATTTAGGATTGGAGGAGTAGAGCCATAGTGCCTACCTTTTTGACAAATGGATTGATATGTATTTGTGATGTTGTTGGTATCAGCCACGCTCTGGCAGAACACAGGCTGCACACTGAATGGACAAGAAGGCATACCTGGAAAGGGTTCAAGAGGGCCTCTTTACAGAGATGTGAACAGGTTGAGGATGCAACCCACGGCAGTGAAACACCCAGGGTGCCAGCACCAATGAGAAGGTGTTACTGCCCAGGCCTCAAAGGGCAAGGGGGAGGAAGCGCCTATCAGAAGTCAGCAAAAGCTGCAGCGGGAAGGGTGGCTGACCCACTGAAGAGCACACTCCAGCACCTGCCAAAGGGATTCCAGTTTCTGTTATCTTGTGCTCAGATCTCCTGGCAGTGTGACACTCCTCCATCAGAGTAAACCCAACCAAAAGCCAGGGGCAAGGCTACTGAGTAATGTCATCCATAGAGGTCAGCCTTCTGTAGGAGAGCAGGCCAGGGCAGGCCAGAGCTTAGATCTGGAGAGGCCAGCACAGACATTCTGTGTGTGTGTTGCTCCTCTCTCTTCCAGGGAGGGAGGGAGCATTTCTATTCCACAGCAGAGTAATCATGTCTATTCCTTGATCTCATTTCTAACTCCCCTCCCTGTCCGGCTCCCCCGTGTTTGCTACTTAGTTTCTGTGTGCTACATTACATCAAGTTAAAGTTTAAAACTAAATCAAGTTATTCCTGTCTGAGGAAAAACTGGGCTTTTAAATACATGGTGTGGGGACAAATAGCCACCTTAAATAGGATGATGTGAATCTAAACCTCACAATACAATAAATCCTAAATGGACCCGAGATCCAAATGTACAATGTGCAGCCAAGGAAGTTTGGCACAGGTGAATTACTTTATAACCTGAGAGTGAGGAAAGCCTTTCAACATTCAGCAAAACAAAAACGGGAAAGATTGGTGAACTTTACTACCTAAAACAAACAAAATCCGAGAAACAAAGTCAAAAAACAAATGACACACTAGGAGAGATTAATTGCAAGTTATCTTGGCTGTGGCTCATGCCTGTAATCCCAGCACTTTGGGAGGCCAAAGTGGGCGGATCACCTGAGGTCGGGAGTTTGAGACCAGCTTGAACAACATGGAGAAACTTTGTCTCTACTAAAAATACAAAATTAGCTGGGAATGGTGGCACTTGGCTGTAATCACAGCTACTAGGGAGGCTGAGGCAGGAGAATCGCTTGAACCTGGGAGGCACAGGTTGTGGTGAGCTGAGATCACACCATTGCACTCCAGCCTGGGCAACAACAGCAAAACTCCATCTCAAAAAATAAAAATAAAAAAAAAAGATGAAAAGATGAGGACAAGTACATGAAAAGCTTTTAACAATGGAAAAGCCCCAAAACTGGAAAGGAATATGGGCAAAAGTCATGAACAGAGAGAAATGTGAGAACGGAGAGAAAAAGAAATGCAAGTCACTCCCTACACATGCAGAATGATGCTCAGTTTCCCTTACAATAAGAGAAATGCGAGTTAGAATTCTTCTGGATATAAACATTTTATAACGTACTCTACTGAGAGTGAAGTGCAAAATGGAACAAACCCTATGGATGGGGATTTGGCAAAATTGAACAAAATTACATATGCATCAGCCTTTCACCCAGCAATTTCAGTTCTAGGAATTTACCCTGAAAATACATCTCTACAAATAATCAATAACATTTGCACAAGGTTATGTAACACAACATTGTTTGCAGTAGCAAAAGATTATAAGTAATCTAAATATCCACCAACAAGAGAAGCAGTAAACAGACTGCACTACCTACGTGAATTGGAGACTAGACATCATAAAGCACAGAAAAAATGTCTGTGAATTGAAATAATCTCCAGAGTATATTTTTAGATTTAAAAAGTTAGTACATAGCAATACTTAGAGTGTGCTATATTTTGTGTGTAAGGGGAAAAAGGGAGGAATAAGAATATATTTGGGTATTTGCTTATATTGCAAAAAGAAACAATAAAAATAATTACCTCTAGGAGGTGGAGGGAATGAAGTGAAGGGAGAGGGTTAGGAGTGAAACTTCTGTGAGTTTGGTTACCTTTTCATATAGTATTTAACTTTGGGACCACATAATGTTTTATTTATTTAAAAATTCAAATAAAAGAGACAAAAGTAAAATCCTAAAATGAAAAATGAATTGGGACCAATGAGCCTTACTTTATTTCAAATGTGGCAACAACAGCTATATAGAGTTTTACTCTGTTGCCCAGGCTGGAGTGTAGTGGCACGATCTCTGCTCACTGCAACTTCCACCTCCTGGGTTCAAGCGATTCTTCTGCCTCAGCCTCTTGAGTAGCTGGGACTACAGCTCCATGCGACACCATGTCTGGCTAATTTTTGTATTTTTTAGTAGAAACGGGGTTTTGCCATATTGGACAGGCTGGTCTCGAACTCCTGACCTCGTGATCCACTTGCCTCAGCCTCCCAAAGCGCTGGGATTGCAAGCATAAGCCACCATGCCCGGCCAATCTATTAATACAGTGTTTATAATTATGAACTAGGATAATACAAGTATATAATTTTGAATTAGGAGAAAAGAAACACTGTAGTGTTTCTTTTGTATTATTTGGTTTTGTATTATTACAAACCAAAACTTTCAGTGTAACAGAAAAGAGAGACAAAAACAAATATTAAATCAAAAAACTTAAAACACTGTGAGGTTAAATTTGAGTTGAGAAATTCACATGAAATAATTTTTTAAAAGTATATTTGTCTTTTCTGGATCTGTTCACTGAAAGGGCTTTGAAGCAATGATACCCTTGTGTCAATGAACATACCTTGTCCCTTGATCTTGGCATCTAAATATCACTTCTCACCAATAAGGAGAATATTCTTATTATGAAATGCATGTTGAAATATTTAAGAATGAAATGTCATGAGCCTACAATTTATTTTCAAATGGTTCAGCTGTGTGTATGTCTGTGTATGTGGGTGGGTAGGTCGGTGGTAAAGATTTAATTACTACACCAAGCAATCCCTCTTCCTGCACCTGGCATAACTTCCTGTAGAATGAGCTTGAGCTGCCTGCACTCTCTTGATGACATGGCCTCCATTCTGAAAATGAAACAAAATTTGGAGGAACACCCATGAAAATATCTAAATTACTAAAATGCTTGTTCCTGAGACACAGAGATTCTAAAAATAGACAATGCCATGTGTGCTCTAATTTTCCACTTAAAGTGACTTAAATCCTTTCAATTCAGACATTTTTGATAGAATATATGGTACTTCAGCCTTCTAAGTCAGATGCATTTATTGAAATATCATTTCCCTGTGCTTTTTGCAGTTTCTCTGGCTGGGCAATAGGTGGAGAGCTTTCATTAGCGGTTATTGGCTTGGTGTGGCCAAGGATGTTGCCTTTGCTTGGGAATTGGGAAACACAGGTTCTCCCTGGGGCTCTATAACTTGCTATGTGGCTTTGTATAAGTCATATCACCTTTTGGGATCTTGGTCTTTCCACTGCCAAATATAGGTACTGGATTTTTCTTCCACTGTAAACAGTGACTTGGAATTTTCTTCAAGTAGAGTAATACGTCTACATAACAGGGGCAGCAAGAAAGAGACAAGAGTAAGGGTTTATTATAACATGAGGCGGCACCAGGAATAGAAAAGGAATCCCCAATCCAGATAATTTTTTGGTATCAATCTTTTGTCAAATTTCTTAAACTTATGACAATGAATAAGAACAACAAATGAATCCTCAACTATAAGAACAATATTTTGGCATATAATTTTATGTATAATTATCCTTAGTTCCAACAATTATTTTATTTTTCTCTCTAGAAGGAAAAGGATAGGTTCCGAGTGGTTCCAGCTATCTACATCTCCCTATAGGTGCAATTCATGTGGCAGCCTGCATCTATGCTAGCATTGGCTGAGGATTTGTAATGCACTTCAGATTTTGGTTTAATATGCTCGCAAATAACTTACCATGGCAGTCCCCTTGAAACACATTAAATCCTCTGTTTACTCGCATGACTGGGAAAGTAGACAATTAACTGTGACAATCTATCAAAAGTATTTTAAAAAGCACTAAGCATGAAATCCTATTGAAAACCATTTCATTCTCTTAATTATTCATTAGGCTCCTCAGACTCTTAGAGACCGTCAAGGTCATCATTATGAACGTTAATTATCACTGTAATGTGGCACTGGAAAAATGTGTTTTAAAAGAGTTCTGTTCAGTAAATAACTGCTAGTAAAAGAATTCACCATTTTATTTGGGGGTTTGTGTGCGTCTCCTCTTCTGCTACATGGTGAGAAAATGGGAATATTAGAAGTGAACCTTCCAGAATCTTTTTAGTGCATGGGTTGGGCTCCAGTTTGCATGATTCCTATGCTGAGGCCTGGGAGGAAGGAGTACCTGCTGATTGGGATCAGGGAGAAGGTGGAATGAAATGCTGCCAGGCAAAGATGGCAAGTTCTCCACTGGCCAGGATTGATGCTTTGACAACCTAGCTAGTTGTTTTTAAAAAAAATTCAGCCAACATCTACCAGAGGCCTTCTCTTCACCATGCTTTTTGTTGGTTTAGAAACAACAGAATGGAGTTGGTTGAGTGGTGCAGCTTCAAGTAAAGTCCACATTATAGCCATTTCTTACCTGTCCCCTCAAAGCACACAACCTACAGTAGTGAGAGGTCCTGTGAAATTGAAACCCATTAAATATAAAGACATCTAATGACTGATGTGTTTAAACATCAATCCTTCAAGTAAAGCCTTGTAGAGTGGTTCATTTTGGAATGACTGCCCAGAATACTGTTTTCAGACCTACTCTGTGTCCTCTTCCTTTACCAGCCCACTTTGACCCTAACATACACCATCTGCAACCCCAGCTCTCAGGACTAGGCTTGGTTAGGCTAGAGACACTCCAATGAGTTCAGCTGGTTATGCTGATAAAACAAAATAACGCTGGAGATATTCTCTGAGTGAACTGGGCGGCCATCCACACAGGCTCATATCTGAAAGTATACTAATATACCAGATCTTACTTTCTAAAGAGGCAGAATTGTCTATATTTTCTCACAAATTGATCCTTCAACTTATTTTAGTTGTGTGGCATTCAAATCTGTCTTAAACATTAGTGCTAGGAATGCACCATAAACACCTAGCAAGGGTGTGTGGACATGAGCCCTCTAGATCTAGTGAGGGCAAACTGGCTTGAGTCATCTGATCTCTGGGCTGGCTGCACTGCGGTGACTTAAAATGTCAAATTCTTTGACACTCCTTTCAAAAGATGAAGCTTAATTCCTCTCCTCTCGAATGTGGGCTGGACCTAGTGGCTAGCTTCTAACAACTAGAACAATGCAGAAATGATGGTGTATGACTTTGGAGAGTAAGTGATTCATGGGCATTACAGCTTCCTGCTCTCTCTCTCTCTCTGTCTCTCTCTCTCTCTCTCTCTCTCTCTCTCTCTCTCTCCCCCTCTCTCTCTCTCTCTCTCTCTTATTCCAGACCCCTCCAGCCTGAGTCAAGTCTTCAGATGACTGCAGATGACATCTTGACCACAACCTCTGGAGCGATTCTGAGCCAGAACCACTCAGCTAAGCCACTCCCACATTCCTGACTGCCAGAAATTGAGAGACATAATGACTCTGTGGTTTTAGGCTGCTATATCTGGAGCAATTTGTTCAACAGGAGTAGTACCTACCTGAAATATTAATAGTTGTTGAGAGTCACCTTTCTCACCCCTTCACTTGATGGTGCTGTTGTGCAACTGCACACTCCTGTGGAGACACCTTATCTGACCATACACCAGGTGTGTAACTTCCTGCCTAGTGCATGCTGGGAATCAGACCCTTGATCACCGTTTCACAAACATCTAGCTGATCTCTGGCTACTTGTGAGTTAAAGTATTTTTACCCTTTAACAAATATTTAATTTTAATAAACATTTCATTTTTCACAAATAGGTAGAAAAAAGATTTGTCACAATATTACATCTATATCCCATTGAGCAGACTAAATACCTAACATTACATGCATTTTTTGCTTGATTCTGAAGACTAAAAATCCAATTAAAATGATGCATGCTTTAATAGGGGTCATTATGATTGAAATTTTCCAATCTATATTATTTTTATTAACACTATAAAAGCATCTCAAAAAAGCTTCTCTTCTTAACTTTTTGTAAATTGTGATCAAGAGGATTCATATAAATCACATAATTTCAACAAAAATATCTATTTCTTACTTTTAAAAAATATTCATCTCTTCAGTTATAATGCAAATTGGAAGGTTATCCTTATAAATGAGTAGTTTATAGCCTGTTAGCCAATGACCATTTAAACATTTCAGTCTGGGAAGACACATTTTCAGGAAGAATAATGTAGAGCTTGGGTTTTCACAAGATGATCTCATTAAGAATTTTTAACTTATAGTTCAATTAAACAAAGTATCTCAGTTTAATCTGCTTGTATTTGAAGATAAATGTGCACATTTTCTTTATGCTTTATGAAGGAAACAATTTTTAAAACTTGATGAATTCTGCTTTGATATTTTTATGATTAGTCATTCATTGCTGCCTGGGATATTCTTATACTGTTTTCAAAACAGGTAGTAAATCCCACTAGTTCTAAAAGAGAAAATGACAACTTTCTGATTTATCCTCCAACAATGGTTACATTTTGCCTCATAAATTGTGAGATAAAAAGCAAGATTTGAGAGCGGTTCATGGATCAACTGGAACAATCTGCTTAGTTCTACAGAATGGAGTTTCTGGGCATCATTCTCCATTTCTGTGCACAGAGTGCTGTGATGCGCAAGAAGAAACAGCTCAGTGCAGGCAGAGAGGCACTGCCCTACTGCTCTTTCATCTGGTAGATGAGACAAAATGCCCTGACACTGTCTTTT
This sequence comes from Saimiri boliviensis, assembly GCF_048565385.1. Classification (NCBI taxonomy): domain Eukaryota; kingdom Metazoa; phylum Chordata; class Mammalia; order Primates; family Cebidae; genus Saimiri; species Saimiri boliviensis. The sequence continues at coordinate 17,890,417 of NC_133456.1, forward strand.
AGGATCTTCTATGTTTTTTCTAAATTTTGGCCCTAATTCTCCATGATTCTATTGTTTCTAACTGGGGCATTTGTTTGTTTGTTTGTTTGTTTTGAGATGTAGTCTCACTCTGTTGCTCAGGCTAGAGTGCAGTGGTACGATCTCAGCTCACTGCAGCCTCCACTTCCCGGGTTCAAGCGATTCTCCTCCCTCAGCCTCCTGAGTAGCTAGGATTACAGGCATGCCCCTACATGCCTGGCTAATTTTTGTATTTTTAGTAGAGATTGGGTTTCACGATGTTGGCCAGGCTGGTCTTGAACTCCCAACTTCAGGTGATCCACCCGCCTCAGCCTCCAAAAGTGCTGGGATTACAGGTGTGAGTCACTGCCCCCGGCTGTTTTTTTGAGACAGGGTCTCACTCTGTCACCCAGGCTGGAGTACAGTGGTGCGATCACAGCTCACTTCAGCCTCCACCTTCCAGGCTCAACTGATCCTCCTACCACAGCCTTCCTGCTAGCTGGGACTACAGGCATGCACCACCACACCTGCCTGGCTAACTTTTATTTATTTATTTGTAGAGACAGAGTCTCATCATTTTGCCCATGCTGGTTTTAAATTCCTGGGCCCAAGGATCCACCCGTCTTGGCCTCCCAAAGTGCTGGGATTATAGGCCTGAGCCACTGCACCAAGCTAAATGGGGCCTTTTTAATGGTGACAAAGACCAGGTGTTTTTCAGTTTTTGAGACTCTCAATATATTTAAAAAATAAAGAAATACCAACTCAGGGTTATAAAAAATTAAAGTGTTAAATACTTTTTTTAAAAATTTTTAATTTTTTTTTTTTTTAACACAGGGTTTTACCATATTGGTCAGGCTGGTCTCAAACTCCTAACCTCAGGTGATCCACCTGCCTCAGCCTCCCAAAGTGCTGGGATTACAGGCGTGAGCCCCCGCGCCCGGCAAGTGTTAAATACTTTCAACATCCACATTTAACAAAGTATGTTTATTAAACACAAAAATATAAGACAATATAATGATATGAATTACAAGATAAAGGATTTGTGAGAGATACTAAATTCATTGTATATAATCATTACTACTGTGGTCTGTTAATGAGACACAAGTTTAAAGTTACTTTGAAGGATGTCTTCTTTCAATTCTGTGTATCTCTGTAACTACTTCCGCACCCTCAGAGACGATGTTTCAGTTAAACTTGTGAATGTGAAATATGAGCTAAAAGACTCTCTGGGCCCTGAAATGACCTTTGTAGCAGATGCTGCCAGAGTCCTTTTCTTATCCCCTCTGGACTCTTCACCTAACCTGATGTCAACTGCCAGTATGTGCATCTCCTTGCCTGAGGGCTCTTCTGGTGGCAGGAGTCCTTGCTACTCACAGAAATGGTCGCCAGAAGTGCCAGAAAATTAACTTCCCTTGGCCAGCAGTTCTCAGCCAGCTCCTCACTGACACTGATGTGCAGGTGTCTCCTATGCTGGTTGCTGGAATCAACCACAATAGCAGCCTTCTTGACAACATAGCCTTCACTGGCTGCCTTCCTTTCCATCTCCCTTCTTCATTCCCCTACCTGTGTCTCCTGGACTTTCCTTTCACATAAACAGCTTGCACTAGAATCCTTTTCTTAGGGTTGCTTCTGGGGAAACCCACACTAGGACAACTCTGTTTTTTGTTTATCTTTTTTGTTTATTTTTTGTGTACTTGTTGTTAAGGATTCACCATATAAAAATGCTAACCTCTCTCACACTGGACCACTCAAAGAGAAGATACCAGAGGTTACCAAATTATACAAACTGAAGAAACCAAAACTATAATGTTGGATCAAGTCAAAGACTCTTAAAACATTACCATTGTCTGTTTCATCACATAGACTAAAGGACTATATTTACTTTATAAAAATCAAAATTCATCTTCAGCCATGAACTTGTATTTACTAGAGAATACTTGAATAGCAGTGTAATATCTATAGGTTATATGGCCAGATGGATGGATTTTTATTTAAGTCTAGGATACATGAACAAGGACTTGAAGTGTTGAGGGTGATCCAGAGTTCAGATGATTGGCATTTGACATCACAGAGGGTTCTGGCACTCAAATTTAGCTCTGAATATCTTGCTGTCTGTGCTTGAGGAGATGGATTCCAGCAATAAGTGTCCTAAATGACATGTAGGCAATTACGTGTGGGCTCCGCATCCTTGTTCTTTTGCAGTAGGACCAAAGAAGATCATGTTGCTGCACATATTCCCAAGAAAAACATAGATGGCAGTAGCATTGCATTTGAGGCCCTTTTGTATCAACGACCCTCCCTCCCTCCTTTCCTCATCATTCTTCTGCCCCAGCTCCATGGACTGCTCCTTGTGTCCCTGGTCCATGTAATGCTTTCCTGCCTCTATGTATCTGCTCATGTCTTCCTTCTTTCTGGAATGCCTATCTACCCCACTTCCCACCTGCTACTTAACTCACACATGCCACAGGACCACATCTCCTTTCATCAGACCAGCTCACATACCACATCTGTCATCGATCTTCTCATGAGACCCTCTAGCTTCAAGTAGTTTATCTCTCCTCTGATTGCCCGTGTCCTCCTCTGATTGCCATTCTTTATTTTATATTTATGTGTATAGATGCCTTACTCCCCTACGCATGTGTGAGCTCAGTGAGGGCAAGGATCCCGATATACCTATCCTTAAGTCTATCCTGGAATTATCAGATGGTCACCAGATGGGAGTAAATAAAGAAATGCAAGAATTTGAAAGTCACTGGATGAAACTGAAGTGCTTCTTGTTTTAGATGTTTCACCTGCCTTAATATTAATTGCTTCTGGAGAGTAGAGATGTGTGTAGGACAAGAATTTCAGGTAGGAGGAAGACAGGAATATGCATATACGTACCACCACCCCAACATGTATGAAATCTGTATCATATGTAACATTTATATGTAAGTAGTATATATTTCCAAGACATTCAACATAAGCTTGTTTACTCTGGGAGAAAGACTGGGTGGTTAGGAGACAGGGAAAGACACCTACTTTTAACTGCCTACACTCTTAATAGTTTTTTACTTTTATACTAAGTGCCTGTATTACACCTATCTTAATTTTTTTTAATTATTGAAAGACATGTAAAAAGGAAATCTAGCAATCTTTCTTTTACTAAGCTGTATAACTCTGAAGATCAGCTATCTGTGTAGGCTGTAGAAAATATTTCTGCTAGGAAAACTAAGTTGTGCTGGTGGCAAGGCTACTTCTAATTGTTAGGAGATAAGTCTTTTGTGTGTCTGCCCATCTTCTGAGTAAAGACACTGATATCCTTTGTTTCAAATTATTAAATATCTTTTGGAAGATGTTTGTATAGCAAACAGCCTTGAAGATAGTTTTTACCCACAAAGAGAGGGCAGATTTTTTTTTTGCTGTCCAGGGTAAGAAAGATAATGTTTCCCTCAGGTTAAGCAGATTTGCTAACAGTCCCTTGAAAAGACCAGGGTTAAAAGTATGAGTTCTTTTAGCTATGATGCAAATTCATTGATTATGTAGAATCCACCCATGCTGTTCCATAATGTTCCCATGGGACTTGGGGAGTAAGGAGAACTGACACAAACATGAAGCCCATGCTGACTGCTGCACAATGAGTAATAATGTCCTTTGTCTCTGACCCAGGAGTCTTGTCTGTCAACAACCATGAAACTGTGACAGGCTACCTTATTATTAGCTCATACATGTGATAAAATTTCAACCCCTTTGTAGTTCTTGACAATAATGATGCAGATTCTGATAGTTAAAATACCTATATTCATCAAAATCTAAATTTAGAATGAGCAATTCTCCTCAGTTGAGTAATTTCATAAAGGAATTCAATTATTTCAATGGCTTTATTCTAGGAGTGTATTAGACACATAGAAGACACAGAAAAGATCCATTAGCCATTTACCCTCTTCCCTGCTAAGACAAGAAACTGAAATGGCACTATGAGCTAAATTCTGTTCTTGGCCATTTGGCAGATATCAAATGGTCATTATGCTGTAGGTTTCCAGGAAAAACACAGTGGAAATAAAACAACACTTTCCCCAAGATATTTAAAATATCTATATGGTATTTTACCCACTCTAACTTGTATTCAACACTACAGGGAGGAGAGAAACAGTTTATCTTGGTGCAAAAGTTATTGCGGTTTTTGCCATTACTCTCAGTGGCAAAACCACAATAACTTTTGCACCAACATAACATTTCCATTCCAACGTAAAACTTGCCATTGAGAGTAATGGCAAAACCCTCAATAACTTGTGTATCAACCTAATATTTCTTTCCAGGAGGATGAGATAGGTCTTTTAATACATGAACATAAATTTCTTGTTTGTTATTTAAAAACAGAAAACATCAAAAATGTCTTCAGCAAAAATGTAATTTTTCTCTTCATTTTATTTCTTCTTGAAACGTTGAGACATTTTGAATGTGATGTGAAATACCTGGCTATAATTGATTTGATCTAAAGGTTGCTGTTATATTGAAATCAAAATTTTTATAATCAGAATATTAATTCTCTTTACCACCCCGGCTCTTTATATAGACTTTTTATTCCTTGCCTGCTAGAAGCTAAGTGTTCACATCTAAACTATTTTCATTATGTCATAGCTGCCTTATGAAGGCTGTCCAAACATGAAAAATCAAATCATGAATTACCTCCATTAAAATCTGAGTCATGTTGGGAAGAGTTTAGGATGGCAGTCAAGTCTATTATAGAAACTGTGTAGTGCTGCATGGAGATGCTGGAATATATTTAGGGCAGCAAAACATGTCCAATGCATCAGTCACAGTCCTGGCAGGAAGCAGATGGCATACTCCAATTTGGTAATTTGAGTGGAGTTTTAAAAAGAGACTATTCACAAATGTGTGAGCAAAGTTTAGGGAAACGATGAGAATTGGTGGTGCACCCTGAAGCTAGTAATCACTGAGTCATTGCCATTCTAGGCCTGAAGGACAAGGAGCGGAGCAGTTACTCCACTGTTATGGAGAAGGCTGCCAAACTGGAGCTGTGGCCTTCCATTGAGGGACATGGCCAACTCACCATGACTCAGCACAGAGAGAGCCAAGGAACAAATACTCTGACCTCACCCTCTTACCTCTCTCTAGTCTCCTGCCAGTGCCCCCATTAACTGCACCCAATCAGGGACCAGAGGACAAGGAAGCCTATTGATGCATCCATAGAGGCCAGTCTCCCAAAGCACAGAGGAGGATGGAGAAGGGTAGAGGGTAGATGTGGGCAAACAGAAAATAACCAGTACCGTCAGTTTAATTCAAAACATGTTTCTTAAGCACTGAACTCTGTATCATACTCTGAAGGAGACAGTTACCATTTTGTAACTTTTTTTTTAATAAGCACATAATTTTGCCATAGAAAATAATGGGTTCTCTGCATTCATGGAGGTAAACTGGGTGTGTTATGTAGAATCATGGAATTTCCAAGCTGAAGGGGACCTAGAGGTTATCTAATGAGTCCCTCTCATACAACAAGAATATTTTTAAACAAGTCTTAGAGAAAAAATCACTATGTTTATGCCAAGTACGAAAACCTTTTAATAGCTGGAACTCCTGACTATTTTTTGCTAATAGTAAAACCCTAATTTATAGAAAATCAGTTGGCAACTCCGGTTTGAGAAGGGTGGATACTATAAGCATTCCTCCTTTCTCTTAGAAACCACTCAGTAGACCACACAAAACACATATGGTATCAAGGCAGTGAGAGTTGGTAGGAAAGCTGGCAGAAGGGGTTGCAGATCTCAAATGAGGCTGGTGCACTCCAAGTTAAAGGGCTTGGGGGAGGGGGTCACAAAGCCAAATCCTAAACAGAGGTGCAGCATGTGGAAGACAGAGCTGAATGAAGATGGGGACAATTCTTGTATTTGCAGGAAGCAGTCTGCCAGTGAACATGGAAGGAAGACTGCATTGACAACAGCCTTCCAGCTGCCTAGTTTGGGGCTTGGGAGAAGTAAAGGCTAAAGCAATTCACTCACTCAACCCAGACCATCAAACTCTTTCCAGCCAGGAAACTGCACTCTACTAACATGCACCTCTTGCATGTAGTTCATGTGAGAGAAAGTGAGACAACTGATCAAACGTGAGCTGGTAGCACTTCAAAAAGAAGTGAAAGGAAAAAAAAAAGCATCAAAGACATAAAGGAAAAACCGGAAGCAGTCCGTGAAAGGACACTAAAGAACACTCAGCAAGGATCATGAAGAGCAGGAACGAAAACAATGTGCAAAATAGAGTTTAAAATAATTAGACAGAATAAGTTATAATTTTAAATATGGAGGTCACAGTAGGACTCATTGAGAAAATGTTTTGAGCTCCAAAGCAGAGGTACCTGGGTGCATTTGAGGAGCAGCAGTGTTACTTGGGGGCATAGATACTCATAGGAGGTTATCTCATTGTGAAGTCTGTACCTTAACATTCTAAACTCCCCTTCCTGGTTTTGTGTGTGTGTGTGTGTGTGTGTGTTTTTTTTTCTCTGAATTTAACTTTATCATAATCTTGGCTTTATTGGTGTTTATATTTGCCTGGTGTGTCTTTGCCCATCTTTTAAAACTTTTTGAATCAATTCATTTTAGGTGTGTCTCTTACATAGAGTACAGAGCTGAGTTTTAATTCATCCAGTTTCAATATCTTTGTTTATTCACAAATGATTTTAGTACATTTATAATAATTGATAGGTCAAATATGTTCATCTTAGTGCTGTCATTTTGTTTTCTCAGTTCTTATCTTACTTGACCAAGCATCAACATATGGCACAACCCTTTAATTCAGATTCTTCGCTTGCTTCTAAGACACTGCTCTTCCCCTTTTTCTGGGTTCACCTTCCATCTCATTGGCCAGTATTTCCTAAGTTCCCTTGCTATTTTCTCCTCTTCTCCCAACTTCTTACTACTGGAGTTAATGACTGAGGCTCATCTCTTGGTCCTCTTCCCTTCTCTAACTGCACTCACAACTTTGGTGAGCTCAACCAGTCTCATAGCATTAAATATCATCTTTGTGTTAATAACTTGCAAATTCTTACCTCTAGCTTCCACCTTTCTCCTGAATGTCAGAGGCCTATTTACTGATTCAGATTTCCAAGAGGCATCTCAAAACCCCAAGTATCCATCACAGGGCTCCTGAATTTCTCCCAAATCTGCTTTTCCTATAGTTTTACCTACCTCAGTTATCAGTTGACTCTCCTTTCTCTCATACTTTACATCTCATATGTCATCAATTTCTGAAAATTCTACCTTCAAAATATTTCTAAAATCTAACTGCTTCTCATCACTTCTGCTGCTACCACTGTGGTACAATCAATCCATCTCTTGTCTCAAAGATTCTAATAGCCAGCCTCCATCCTTGTGTCTCTGCTGTGTATTTCAACACAGAACCCTGAGTGATTCTTTTTAGATCTAAGTCTGAATAATGTTGCTCATCTGCTCAGAATTTCCCAGTGACTCCCTATTTCTCTCAGAATAAAGGCTAAATAAGGAAACCTATTAACAAAACTCACAATCACTAAGAAAAAATATCACATGACTATCTCCATTGATGATGAAAAGGCATATAATAAAATTCAGCATTTGTCCTTAATAGGTAAAGAATTTCAATGAAATAAGAATTTCAATGAAATAAATTCTTAACGATAAAATATGTTTATCTCAAATCCAAAGTCAATCTACTCCTTGCTGAGTAAACACCAAAAACATTTTCTTAATACCAGAAATTAGAAAGGAGGAAAAATAATTGTTATCTTCAGATTCTTTTTTTTTTTTTTGTAGTATCTGGAGTCAAGCATAATTTTTTTTATTGCATTTTATGTTTTGGGGTACATGTGAAGAACATGCAAGATTGTGGCATAGGTACACACATGGCAGTGTGATTTGCTGCCTTCCTCCCCTTCACCTATATCTGACATTTCTGCCCACGCTATCTCTCCCCACCTCCCTACCCCCCGTCCCTCCCCCATTTTTCCCCAACAGACCCCAGTGTCTATTGCTCCCCTCCCTGTGTCCATGTGTTCTCATTGTTCAACATCCGCCTATGAGTGAGAATATGCGGTGTTTGATTTTCTGCTCTTGTGTCAGTTTGCTGAGAATGATGGTTTCCAGGTTCATCCATGTCCCCACAAAGGACATGAACTCATCATTTTTTTTTTTTTTTTTTTTTGAGACAGAGTTTTGCTCTTGTTACCCAGGCTGGAGTGCAATGGCACAATCTCGGCTCACTGCAACCTCCGCCTCCTGGGTTCAGGCAATTTTCCTGCCTCAGCCTCCCTAGTAGCTGGGACTACAGGCGTGCGCCACCATGCCCAGCTAATTTTTGTATTTTTAATAGAGACGGGGTTTCACCATGTTGACCAGGATGGTCTTGATCTCTTGACCTCGTGATCCACCCGCCTCGGCCTCCCAAAGTGCTGGGATTACAGGCGTGAGCCACCGCGCCCGGCATGAACTCATCATTTTTGATGGCTGAATAATATTCCATGGTGTATATGTGCCACATTTTCCCTGTCCAGTCTATCATCGATGGGCATTTGGGTTGGTTCCAGGTCTTTGCTATTGTAAACAGTGCTGCTATGAACATTCGTGTGCACGTGTCGTTATAGTAGAATGATTTATAATCCTTTGGATATATACCCAGTAATGAGATTGCTGGGTCAAATGGAATTTCTATTTCTAGGTCCTTAAGGAATCACCACACTGTCTTCCACATTGGTTGAACTAATTTACACTCCCACCAACAGTGTAAAAGTGTTCCTATTTCTCCACATCCTCTCCAGCATCTGTTGTCTCCAGATTTTTTAATGATCACCATTCTAACTGGCGTGAGATGGTATCTTCAGATTCTATGACTGTAAACTTGGAAATCCTGAAGAACCAACTACTGTTAGATGAATTCCGGTCCCCTGCTGCGGGGTCCTCGCTCACGGCCGGGTGGCAGCCATTGTAGTGGAAGAAAGTCGAGTCTGCAGCAGACGAGAGGCGCCATAATGCTCCAGTATTATGAGGACAAGCTGGAGGGCAGCGCGTATGCATACCCGAAGGAGGACCTGGGCATGTGTCTGCTGCTGTCGGACTGTGGGGTCCAGGAAGGAAAATCTCCTCGGCAGTGTTTGAAGGAAGGATACTGCAAAGCTTTGAAATACTCATTTTTTGAGTGTAAAAGATCAATGTTGGATACCAGGGTAAGATTCAGAGGAAGACAGGATATTTATACATTATGTTGAAGCCAAGATGAAAAACAACAAAGAATTTTCTCTGGTCATTAAAACAAAGAAGCCAAAACAAGAAACATGCTTTTTACTACATCTGTTTGGTTGGACTAGTTTTTGCCTCCATGGCACACTGAAGAAAATGGATGAGTTCTGTTTTTGAATATGTATAAAGTAAATGATTCTATTGATCCAAGTTATTTTTAGAAGAAAAACCTAATTGAATAGTTATGGGTTGGGAGCATAATAAATGTGTTTTGAGAATTGTTCTAAAGCACAGAGAATGGAAAGATTGTTATTTGCAAACTTGACTCTTCAATTAAATTACACAATTTTTACAGGCAATTCATGTGACTGACAGTTGATAACATGGAGCCTGTCCAGAAGATGACTATTGGGAAAGTTTAGGATAAAAGTTTTTCTTTTGTTCAATCTTTCCTGTCTAAAATAAATAGTGTTTGTTTGATTTCTTAGAGAAGAAAAAAACCTAACTACTATAAACTATGAGATTTTATTCTGAGTATAATATTAATATACAGAAATTAATGATATATTATATATACACATATATATACATGCAACAACTAATCAGAAGATATAATGGAAGAAACAGTTTCTTTAGCAATGGGAAAGATAAATTACCTAGAAATAAACTCTACAAGAAACGAGCAAGATTATGTAAAGATGTATAGAGGTTGGAGTCCTAAAAACAATATCAGCCTCTCCAGTTAGGTGTATTCTTTTGGTATCAGGCAGGTGGAGGTTAGGAAACCATCCTCATGTGGCTCTGGACGCCTTCCCCTGAATAGGAAGGTTGTGGCTTCTTTGTCACAAGTTTCAGACCTTATTCTTCACTTCCTGGGTGTTAAGAAGCATTAGTGACTCTGGCAGCTTCTTGATCAAACTCAGAAATCCCCAGATCACAGATTAAGGTATCCACATACAGGCCATGGCTGTGATTCCAAGCCTAGCCTGGCTCCAGTGGCCTCAGACCCAGCAGCTCCCTTGGTAGACCAGCCCAGTAGAGTTGTTCACTTCAAGATGTCCATCCCAGAGCTGCTACTTCAGGCCTTCCACAGAATTTGTAAGAACTTAGTTCTCTGTATTAAATATCTTCCTGTGTAAAATACACAGAGTGATTTCTGTTTTCTGCACTGAAATTTGATTGACAAGTTGGTATTGGAAGTGGTTGTAGAAATTAGACCCTGAAACTAGGAATCTGGGACTGACTGATTTTGAAGACCATGGTGGATGGTGGCCTTGTCACTTAGTGGAAAATGGGATGCTGTGAATCTAGGCACAAAGAATAAAAATTAGGTACATTATCACCTTGGATGAGCAGTGAAATTACGTGGTCACCTTGGATGAACAGTTTACTGACAATTAGTCTTCAGTGGCTGCTACTTAGATGGTTATGAAGGGAATGAGAGATACAGGAACAGCTAGGTGGGTGGGTGAGTTGACTTTTCTGACTGTATTGTAGAGTTTAAAGAAAGAGAATGAAGTATTATGAAGATTCAAAAATTAAAATCTTATGAGTCTTGTATATAGATAAACCAATGGATTGATGGTACAGAAAAGTTCATAAATAGGAAATTTAGTATATGATAGTCATGGCATTTAAAATCAGTAGGGTAAAGATGGATTATTAATGAAATGGAGTTGGAAAAATATATAGCTATTAAGATATAAAATTGGATCCACTCCACTTACCGCACATGAAAACAAATTCTTGATTGGTCAAATTTTTAAAGAACATAGCATCATGAGATGTGAAAAACAAATCATGGAAGGATTTAAAAAATAATTGAGGCCAGGCATGATGGCTCAAACCTATAATCCTAGCACTTTGGGAGGCCGAGGCAGGTGGATTACTTGAGGTCAGGAGTTTGAGACCAACCTGACCAACATGGTGAAAACCCATCTCTACTAAAGATACAAAATTTAGCTGGGAATGGTGGTTCATGCCTGTAGTCCCAGCTTCTTGGGAGGCTGAGGCAAGAGAAGTGCTTAAACCCGTGAGGCGGAGGTCACAGTGAGCCAAGATCACGCCACTGCACTCCAGCTTGGGCAACATAGCTAGACTCCATTAAAAAAAAAAAAGTAATTGAAGAGAGGTGGAGATCTTTCTAAGTATGATACAACCCAGAAGTAGTAATAGAAAATTTGGTAAAATTGACCAGTTAGAAAAAGTTTTCTTGGTCAGTAAACAAAAACAAAAACAAGCAAACAAACAAAATAGCGTAAGAGAAATAAAAGGACATGACAAACTGAGGAAAAGTTTTGACATTCATAAGAAAAATGACTACTCTTACTATTATATAAAGAGTTTCTATACTTAGTAGAAAATTAGACAATGTATATTCATAGATAGTTCACAGAATAGGAAATACAAATGTCTCTTTAACCTGAGAAGATGCTCTCAACCTCCCTCTTCACAAGAAAAATACGAGTTAAAACATTTTTTCATTAGATTGACAAGTTCCATTTCTGACCAAAATAGACTAAGTCCATTGCTGCCCATGTCTCCTACTGATAGGTCACTACTAAAACCTCTAGATAATAAAGAATAACTACCTAAGGACTCTGAAAAGTAAATAATAGCAGGCAGATTGGGCAGGGAACTCAAACCTGAAGAAAGACTGATACAGGAGTGGTGAGATTCCTGTTTTTATTTTTTTCTCCTCTACTTCTTCGCTTTGATTTGAAGACAGAATGATTTGGGAATTGTCAACTAGACACTATCAGCAAAACATCAGAGAGAAGCCTGACCATGTAGCCACAGGACCAGAAAAAAAGGCTGCTGCAAGCTAGAGACAGTGGGAGAAACTGCTGATTGCTCTTTTCTTTCCCTCCCTTGTCCTGAAGCCATTCCCAGTCAGGGAGCTGCCTTGCAGTGGTACAGTGACATGGTCACCTGGGAGAAAACCTATCCTTCTGGACGGAGGAGTTGGGAAAAGGAACTCTTGGAAGCCAGAGAGAACATGGAGGAAATCCCCCAAAAAAGACAAATGGAGAAAGGAATCCCTAATTCTGTGTAATTGTTTGACATGTAGTCATAGGTAATGGATACAATAGTTCCCCTTAGCCACAGTTTCTGTTTCCATGGTTTCAGTTACCTTCAATCAACTGAGATCGGAAAACATTACATGGAAAATTCCAGAAATAAACAATTCATGTTTTAAATTGTGTGCCAATCTGAGTATTGTGATGAAATCTCGCACTGTCCCACTCCATCCCTCCTGCATGTGAATCATCTCTTAGTCTGGTGTATCCATACTGTAGGTCCTTGTATTAGTCCATTCTCATAATGCTATAAAAAAATAACTGAGACTGGGTAATTTATAAAGCAAAGAGGTTTAATTGGCTCTTGGCTTTGCAGGCTGTACAGGAAGCGTGATGCTGGCATCTGGTTGGCTTCTGGGAAGGCTTTAGGAAACTTACAAGTGAAGGGGAAGCAGGCATTTCACATGGCCAGAGCAGGAGCAACACAGAGAGAAGAAGATGCCACACACTTTTAAACAGCCAGATTTTGTGAAAAGTCACTCACTATTTTGAGGACAGCACCAAGAGGATGGTGCTAAATCATTCAGGAGAAATCTACTCCCATGATCCAATCACCTCCCACCAGGCCCCACCTCTAACACTGGAGATTACAATTCAACATGAGATTTGAATGAGGACACAGATCCAAACTACATCAATGCTACATATCTGTTAGTCACTTAGTAGTCATCTAGGCTATTAGGTTAAAAAAAAAACATAAATATACAGGGTTCAGTACCGTCTGTGGTTTCAGGCATCCGGTGGGGGTACTGAAATATGGATAAAGGGGACTACCATATAGGGATCTATGTCATTAACTCAGGTTTGCCGTTTATGTCATCCAACAATTTACCATACTTAACAGAAATGTGTTAAGTTTTAATATGTTAATAGTGGAAATGAAATAAGATTATCCATGAGAAAAGGACTTTTATGTTTCCATTCAATTTTTTTTCCTAATTCCTCCAGTCACATAAATATAAGAAAATGAAATTATATGAAGGATGGCCATAAGTTCAAGGATAAGAAGATAGGAAGAATACAATTTAAAAACAAAAGTCTAATGAGTAATTTATGTCTAAACTTATTGAAGTTCATAAATAATTTATCCTGATTTTCAGAAGAGAGAGAGAACCTCTGGATATACCCACACAGGACCTGCAAAAAGACAGCTGCACAAGAACTGGTTAATAATGTTGTGAGCTGACACGCTAGCATCAGTGGTCTAGAAAGAATGACAAACTGCTCCTACCAAGTAATTAGTCTTCTGCTCCTTTCTTTAGTCTCCCTGCCTCCTGCCTGGAACCTGGTAGACCCAGAGAAGGGTGGAGAATAAAGAGCAGACCAGCCTTCTCCCCACTGTAGTTCGTTAAGGCATCGATCTGGTCAAAGCTGGATGTACGGAGGCAGAAAGTGTCCATTCATTTTTTTATTTTTCATTTCAGGTTATTGTTTGTCTACTATGGACCTAACACTGTTCTAAACATTGGGGATAGAGTAATCCTCCATTATCTGCGGGAGATACATTCCAAGATCCCCAGTGGATGCTTGAAACTGAGGATAGTATAAAACTCTATGTACACTATGTTTATTCTTTCCTATATAAACATACATACATACAGATGATAAAGTTTCATTTATAAATTAGGTACAGTAAGGGATTAACAACAATGAATAATAAAATAGAACAATTATAAAAACAGACTGTAATAAAAGGTGAATATGGTCTCTCTCTCCCTCTCTCTCTCTCTCTCCAAATATCTTATTGTTCTGGCCTCACCTATTTTCAGACTGTGGTAGACCCTGGGTAACAAAAAACACTTAAAGCCAAACTGCGGATAAGGGGGAACTACTGTATATCAATGGACAAAACCGGCAAAAATCCCTGCCCTTTGAAACTTACATTCTAGGGAGAGAGACTGACAATAAATGTAACAACATAAAATGTTAGAAGTCAGTAAGTGTGGGGCAGGCGTGGTGGCTCATACCTGTAATGCCAGCACTTTCCCAGGCCAAGGCAGCTACATCACCTGAGGTCAGTCGCTCGAGACCAGCTTGGCCAACATGGTGAAACCGTCTCTACAAAAAAATACAAAAATTACCTGGGCGTTGTGGCACACGCCTGTAATCCCAGCTATTTAGGAGGCCGAGTCAGGAGAATCGCTTGAAACCAGGAGGCAGAGGTTGCAGTAAGCCGAGATTGTGCCACTGCACTCCAGCCTGGATGACAAAGGGAGACTCTGTATCTCAAAACAACAAGAAGAAGTCAATAAATGTGGTGGACAGAAGAAACAGGAGAGCAGGTAAGGAAATGGTAGGGTGGGGAGGAGATGAGAAGAGATATTAGGTAGGATGGTTAGAAAGGGCCTCAGGGAGAAAGTGAGAGTCCAGCAGACTGAGGGAGGTGAGGAAGTGAGCCAAGCAGCTATCCAAGGCAAGAGCCGTCTGGGCAGAGGGAATGGCTGGGGCAAAGACCCTGAGTCAGGAGGTGGAGGGTGTCTGGTCTGGCGAGTTCTAGGAGGAGCAAGGGTACCAGGGTGGCTGGAGAGGAGCAAGTAGGAGAGTAAAAGAGGTTTTCAGAGAGGTAAGAGGCTGGGAAACCCTATAAACTATTGAAAGGGATTTGGCTGTAGTTGGATGTTAGGTTTTAATTATAAATGGATCTGCGTTTTTCACGACTTGAAAGTGAGCTACAGTTAAAATGAGACTTCTTCTTATATCTGCAAGTGACCAGAAAATCCGGTTCTGGTCTGTAAGAGATGGACGAGGGAAATGCGAAGGAGCGTATTCCTTTTCCCCGCCCCGCCCGCTCACTGTGGGAGAGCCCAGCGGCGCGCCGCCCCGGCTCGGAGTGACAGCCCAACCAGGCCTCTTCCTTCTCGGCCCCGCCTCTCCCGCTGCCCTCCGCACCCAGACGGGCGGTACAGTATGCTAGGCACGCCCCTCCCTTTTTGCAGGCCTGGGCTCCCGTTCCGGGCGACAGCCCAGTAAGGGCCGCTTTCTGTTTCTCCAGATCGGTTCCGGTCAAGGTTCTCGTCCAAGGCGACCGCCCAGTGAGGCCCCGCCCCTCCCGCCGTGGCCCCGCCCCCTCCTGCGTGCGACCGCGTCTAGGCCCCGCCGAGTCCGACACGCCCAGCGCTCGGCGGCGCCCACCCCTCAGGCCCGGCCCGCCCCCGGCACCGAGCGCCAGCTCGCCCGGCCTCCGGTTGTCGCCGGCTCTCGGGCCCGCCCCCGAAGACGTGGAGCAGTGCGGCGGGCGGTGAGTGGGGTAGGGCACCGCAGACCCCCAGCTGTCCGAGGCACAGAGCCCGGCTCCTTGCAGCGACTGAGCCTCGGCCGCTGCAGGCTCCAGGGGCTCCTCTCGGCCGCCGCCCTGCGTTCCCGGGGCGCTTCTCGGTGCCGGCACCCCTGGGGATGGGAAGTGGGACCAGGATGGGCGCGGAGGCTGTGGGGGCAGGGACGAGTGAAGGTGTTACGGGGAGTGGCGGTCGCCGGGGAGGGCGGAGGTTTGTGGGGGGGGATATGGGTCTGGGGCGAAGGTTTGACAACTGAGAGAAACGCCGTCAGGCGGAAATTTGGGGCTGGTGGAGTCAGGATGGGGGATGTGGGAGCCTCAGCGCTCTGGGAAAGGAGGCAGTGGGTGGGGCTGTGGGCGGCGCGGAGTGAAGGGTGCTCTGTGGAAGGGCCAGTCCGAGGTGCTCGGGGTTCTTGCTTCCCGGCAGTCCCGCGATCAGGGCGGGCTAGGCTGTCTCCAGGCGGGGTGGGCCGGAGCGGAGGTGCAGGACAGTGCTCACGTGAGGTGACTGGGTTTCCAGGCTTTTGACTGGGACATACTGCACAGTTTAAATAATAGATGCCTGTCTGGCTCGTGCCTGGGACACCTGAGAAACGTGAATGGAACGGGGTTCTCCCCTACAGGCGGCGTCCGATTTTCCGGGTGCCCTCACAGTGCTAGCACTGGTGTGCGCTACCTTCTGTAAAACCTTATTTCAGCAGGACGGTGTATGGAGGTCCCAGACTTAAGAGGTGCAGCTGAGGTTTATTAAGACTCAAAACACAGTTGTATCATATTGCCTTAAATCCTGCGGAGTTTAAATCTAATCCTGTGGGGTTTAAAGCGGTTAAATCCACTTTGTAGTGTCTACTTTCAGCTTAAAGTCATACAAATCTAGAGGACTAGATGTTTTCTAAGGGCCCATTCTGCATGATAAACAATTTAAAAATCTCTGTGGAAAGTAAATCATCTGTTCTGAACAGCTGTTGCTGAAAGAATCTTAAGAGTTGTAGTTGAAGAATGAAATTTTAAAAATCTAAAATAATGGAAGGGCATAGAAAAGGCTTGGTTGGTAAATTGGAGTGTGTATATGCACTTAAACCCACTGAAACTTTTTTTTTTTTTTTTCTTTTGAGACGGAGTCTTGCTCTGTCGCCCAGGCTACAGTGCAGCGGAACCTCCCAGGTTCAAGCAATTCTCCAGTCTTAGCCTCCTTAGTAGCTGGGATTACAGGCACCTGCCACCACGCCCGGCTAATTTCTGTGTTTTTAGTAGAGAAAAACACAATTTTTTCTCTATGGGGTTTCACCGTGTTGGCCAGGCTGGTCTTGAACTCCTGATCTCAGGTGATCTGCCCACCTTGGCCTCACAAAGTGCTGGGGTTACAGGCATGAGCCACCGCGCCCGGCCAACTGTTTTTCATTGTAGACTTGGAAGACAGAGAAAAGTATAAGGATGAAAATTAAAAGGATGAAAATTAAAATCTGTAATTTTGCCACATGTATTAACATTTTGATGCATTTCTTCCTAGTTTTTGTATTTTTGTGTATATGAATATATACAAAATTGGGATAGTATTGTTACACAATTGGAGTAATATTGTTATATTACTTCATACTATTGCTTTCTCTTTCCACCTTATATTTTCTCACTTAGCATTTTCGTGGATCACTATAAATTCTTCTTAAACATCCTTGAAAATGCTTGTATAATCATTCATCATATGGATTCATTCTTTTATTAAATATTAGAGTTTTAGGTATATGCCTAATACTGTGCTTGGAGGTGAAAAATCAGTGTTGCTCAAGATAGATGTATTTGTCATGGCTTGCATGACAGCTGTGGTATACTAGCCTATTTCTCATCTGTCAGATAGCTAAATTGTCTCTAGCTTTCTGTTTTTATAAGTAATAAACTTTTGTTTTAATGATTACTAGCTCATAAGTCTCATGTCATACGTGAATCAAAAGGTATTTTTAATGTGTATGAGTTGTTGTGTGTATGTGTTAGAAAAAGGAAATTATGGATTTTTTGGAAGAGGATTTTTCTTTTTGACAAGGTCTTATTCTATTGCCCAGGCTGGAGTATGTGCAGTGGTGCAATCACAGCTCACCGCAGCCCCAACCTCTGGGCTAGGTGATCCTCCCACCTCAGCCTCCTGGGTAGCTGGGACTACAAGCATGCTTCACCATGTCCAGCTAGTTTTCTTATTTTGTTGTATTTATTGTAGATACAGGGTTTCGCCATGTTGCCCACACTGGTCTTGAACTCTTGAGCTCAGTGGAGCTACCCACCACGGTTTCCCAAAGTGCTGGGATTACAGGCCTGGGCCACTGTGCCCAGCCCCTGGAAAAGGCTCTTTTTAAAAAGTTTTTTTTTTTTTATTTTGAAATAACTTTAGATTTACAAAAAGTTCTAAAAATAGTACAGATTTCCTTATGCCCTTCACCTAGCTTCCCCAGATGTGAACATCTTATATGACTCTGGTACAATTATTGAAACTGGGAAATTTACATAGACATAATTCTATTAAGTATAATATACAGACCTTATTCAAATTTCACTAATTGTCTTGCTAATGTTTAGGATCCAATCAGGGATCCTACACTGTATTTAGTTGTCATATGTCCTTTGCCTTGTTTAATCTGAGCATCCTCCTAAACAGGATGAGCTGGTGCAGACTTGTAAAGTAAAGCAGGCCTGCTAGAAAGCATATATCTTCCCTGAATTCATATCCAAAACTCATCCCTTAGAAGGGGATATTTATCTCACTTTTTTAATATAAGTAGACTACTGTTTGATTAAGATGTATAACCAATAAGGTGCCTTTTACGTAATTACTTTTATATGCCATTTTGAAATCACCTGGGAGTTACAGAATAGAAAGAATGATCTGAGTAATCCATGCTTATTATCGCTTTTATTAATCTATAAATTGGCAGTGGGAATCTTTCAGAAGTAGAGTGCCAGATGCTGACTCCAGTCCCTGGGTATTTTGGAGGAAAGAGTAATAACCTTTACTCTTTACCAAGTGTGACCAACTTGTCCCAGGTTTAAAGATCTGTGTGTCTTGGGAACTTCTTCAGCTCAGGGCAACCTCATAGCCTCTAGAGCATTTCTACTAAGAAGCCACAGTATATTTCCAATATTATTCTAGCCAAAACAAGCAAACTCTTGACAGTATCTGGGGTAATGAGAGTAGATGGAGGCATGAGTGAGAGGAGGAAATATTCTTGTTTTCCTCACTGGTGCTTCCATGGCTAGACTCAGCTGGGTGATTATGTGCAGAGGTCAGTGCAGCATCTAATCAGGCCTGGGCCTGGACTGTTGTGGCAGGACTGTCTTCAGTATCCTGTGTCTCACCTCTCCTGTACCTTCTTGTGGAATCCTGAGGGCACAGAGTTCCCTCAGGGAGTGGCCCTCACTAGCTTCCCTAAATTATCTGTGTTACCAAGAAACTATTATAGTAAGGATGGTTGTATGCTGGGCTGATTTTCTACTCGTGTCTGTCTACATGTGTGACTCCCCAAGGCAGCTGACCTAGGTATCAAGGAGGGAGGCTCCCACAGTTGCTCTCACAATTAACTGCCTGCCTGTAGCTAAGTAGTGTCTCCGCATCTTAGGTCCTCTGGAGATGGCCTGGCCCTATTTTAGCCTGGCCATTAAAATTGCAACTTTTGTCCTATGGAAATTCCTCTCATCTTCCAGCTTGGGCAGTGTGGCCCTTCATTTTTCACTTACTGAAGTGAAGTGTTTTCTATTCTGCTTCATGACTGAGAATACTTTTGGTTCCTGTTTCTCCTTGAATCTGGAATAAGGTTATATATTTCCTTCTTAACCTTTGAATTTGGGATAATTCCACTGACTTTTTTTTTTTTTTTTCTTTTCTCACACTCAGGAAGAGAATAATACGCAGAATAAAGAATTCATGATTTTTTTCCTGATCCTTGTTAAAATAACTCCCCTCTCGCCTCCCCACTCCCAACCTCTCCATGGTGAACTCACTGTGTGTTTCTCTACATCTTGACCACCACGGTCAGGATTTACCTCTTGTGGGCCAGTGATCCAGTTATTAATGTAAAAGCCACATGAATCTAACTTATTTGTAGGTCTCTCCTTGGCCCTGTACACAATTCAACACCTGATAACACAATTTGGATTTGCTGTCTCTTGATCCTGTGCCCCAAGGCCTGTGTGGAACCTGGCTGCTCTGTGCCTTATAGTCACCCTGACTACTGTCCTGGCTGAGAGTCCTGATCAAAGGAGGCTATTGGCTGCAATAGCAGAAATTGTTCTACTCTTTGGTGCCCAGGAGCTCTGTATGTTAAATCATTGTTTGTTTTTAGATTGGCCCCAACTGGAACCATAAGGTTCCGGCTACAACTTCAGGAACACTTAAAGCCTTCATGTCCCCATCTGGTATTTTGGTTCCATTTTTTTCATCTTGTGTGCTTGGTAACAGTAGGGGAAGTTCCCATTAAGACCCTCTGGTAAAAGCAGATTCCAAAACTCAGTTTAGGCCAAGGCTTCCATGAGGCTTCTTGTTTCCACTACTTTACATTTGATATGTATGTCATTGAGCCAGTTAATGGGAGGAGAGACTGGAGCAAGCCTGGATTCCACTGGCCAGTGAACTGCAAGATCAAAGTCATACCCATAATTCTACTGCATGTAAAAACACAGAGGGGGCAGCAGTAGCCCAAAGAGAGATCATCCCCAGAGGTTTACTATACAGAAGTTCCCTGAGTAGTGGACATACCCAGGTGGGATTACCATATGGGGACAGACATTTCCTGAGTAGAGGGCACCCCTGAATGGAATTGCAGGGACAGAAAGGAGAGATGACTCAAGTAAGCTGGCCTGTACATACACTGTGGTGTAACGGCCGGCACAAGTGTAGAGTGGCTGAAGGTGGGCACAAGAGGAACAGAGCTGGTTCTTACTGTCACTGCAGTATTCAAAGCTCCAAGAGCATCTTATGTCCTGGAGCCTTAAAAGGGCCAGGCTTACCAACTTCCACTAAAAAAGCCCAGCAGCCCATCTTCCCCTACCCACATGGTTCTCATTGCGTAAAGCAGAATCAAAGCAATGCCAGCACTTGTGTTAGTCCTGAGATTTTTATTGAGACTAGCTATCATTTGCAGCATGCAGCTGCATGATTGTAGCAAGGCTAGTGTTATTTCTATGATGGGGGCATAATACAGACTTGGACTTTATTGGCTGGTAAGTTCACAAAAAGAAAAGACAAAAGGTTGTCTTCTGATGGCATGGTAGTGTTCAAAGAGCATTGGATTCCAGTTCTGCTTCTGCTACACTGGTGGTGTGACTTTGGGTCTGCATAGCATG
Organism: Saimiri boliviensis; assembly: GCF_048565385.1. Classification (NCBI taxonomy): domain Eukaryota; kingdom Metazoa; phylum Chordata; class Mammalia; order Primates; family Cebidae; genus Saimiri; species Saimiri boliviensis. The sequence goes on from NC_133456.1 coordinate 17,911,293, forward strand.
ATAGTGAGGGACTAACTGATCTCTAAGACTCCTTCCCCTCTTAAAGAGTCTGTCATTGTTCAGCTTCCTGAAGCTTTGCAGTCTCCTGGGTAGGAGCTGTGTAGAAGGTGAGGTGCTTTATGTATGGATCCTTTTATTTCACATATGGTTGAATAGAAAACATTTCACTGTTAACCTTTTCTCAGAACAAATCAAATTTTAAATCTAGGTAGTTTTTATACAAGGTGCTATGCCTTTAGTCTAGTGAAGAAAAGCAAAATATCTTGTACTATATAGTTTAAAAATATCATTTGGCCTTAACTAAAGTGTATATTCTACATTTGCTGTTGAGAATGTGAAGCTTCTGTAGTATTTTCCAAATACAGAGCCGCTTTTTTTCTGATTATAAAAAATACCCACTCATAGGCCGGATGCTGTGACTCACACCTATAATCCCAGCACTTTGGGAGACTGAGGCGGGTGGATAACCTGAGGTCAGGAGTTCAAGACCAGCCTGGCCAACATAGCAAAACCCCATCTCAACTAAAAATACAAAAAATTAGCTGGACATGGTGGTGGGCACCTGTAATCCTAGCTACTCAGGAGGCTGGGGCATGAGAATCACTTGAACCCAGGAGGCAGAGGTTGCAGTGAGCTGAGAGAGTGCCATTGCACTGCAGCCTGGGCAACACAAGCAAAACTCCATCACAAAAAAACAAAAACAAAAACAAAAATCCACTCATTAAAAATCAAATTTAAAAAAGTAATAAAATAAAAATCATCCCAAATGCTATTACTTAGGAAGAAGAATTTGGAAAAATATATCTGAGCAGCCATTGATGCAGTTTTTATTCACATAAACACACACACACACACACAATAGCTTGATATGTGTATATACACATGCTTCAGGAGGTGGACTTTGGTGTCAGGTTGTCTGGTTGTGAATCCCAGCTCCCCTGTTTGCTATTGCAAGATGTTGGACAATCTAACCTCTTTTACCTAAGTTTTCTCATTGGTAAAATGGAAGCATTAAAGTTTCTTCTTCACATAAAATGTACACTGGGCTGTGATTTACCACTGCCTTGCATGTAGTAAATCATTAGCAAATGATAGGTACTGTTATTTTGCTATTGCTATCTATTTATTATATATATTATATGGGGTCATACTTTACCTTTTTTTTACCTACGATGTATTAGGAAATCTCTCTGTGTTAATAAATATAGTTGGGTCTGTATCTTAATATTAATGGCTCTATTGTATTGTGCCATACTTTTGTGACATACTGTTGTACCATACTTTAGCCAATTTCTTGTTGATGGACCTTGAAGTATTAAGTTGTTTTTGCCATAAATGTGTAAATAATCTGTAATGAACTTTTACATGCATATTTGGTTTACTTATCATTTTTTAGATAAATTTCACAAAACCTGTAATGAACTATATACATATTTTGTTTAGTTTTCTTTTAAGAATTTGGGATAAATTCTCAGAAGTAGCATTGTTATATTGAAGAGTATGAATGTTTAATATTATTTGTCTTATTGCCTCTCTGCTTTCTAGAAATGTGATATCAAATTATGACATCTGTCAGCCATCTATGAAAATGCTACATTTTCTACACCTATCCCCAAACTGGATTCTTTCCATCTTTTAGCTTCAGCTGATTTGAAAAGGGAAAAATATCTTATTGTTACTTTGCAGTTTTTAAATTGGTGACTCTGGACATCTTTTCAAATGTGTCTCAGCATTTTTTTATGAGTTGTATTTTTATGTTTTTGTATTTTTTACCGTTGATATGTAAGAACTCTTTGTATATCAGGGGTATAAAACAGCCCCTCTGCTCTGGTCAGGTCAGTCTTCTTATTGGTCTTTTCCCTTGCTGTCTTAATTCTCGCTTCATTGATTTTACACATTGTTTCCTATTATAGAACATGTGTTCTCCATTGTCTGGTCCAAAATTTTTATGGATTAAGTGTTCTGACTGCATTATTGGCTATTTGGAGGTGACTACTAGATTTTGTCTTGATCTGATTTCCTTCATTGAATCTTGCATGTTGAGTATTGATTTGGCTGGTATCTTTAAATAACATTCCGTATACATTTGGAATATAATTTGATATATATATTTTTGAGACACCGTCTTGCTTTGTCACCCAGGCTGGAGTGCAGTGGCATGATCTTGGCTCACCGCAACCTCTGCCTCCCGGGTTCAAGCAGTTCTCTTGCCTAAGCCTCCGGAGTAGCTGGAATTACAGGCATGCGCCACCACACCTGGCTAAATTTTGTGTTTTTAATAGAGACTGGGTTTCACCATGTTGCCCGGGCTGGTCTCAAACTCCTGACCTCAGGTGTTCCACCCACTTCGGCCTCCCAAAGTGCTGGGATTACAGGCGTAAGCCACCGTGCCCAGCCTGGAGTATAATTTGAATCCAACATTCACTTATAAGACCTTTTATGCCCCTGACAAAACCTAAGCTCTGTTAGAGGAGAAAAAGTTGAATGGTTCAAGCCAGATATCCTGAATCTGTTTAATCAGATTGCTACAAGATTGTGATTTCTACTGAAGAGAGGAAAGACGTTATGCAGTGTTGGCCACTTCCTTTGTGATTGTTCCCTTGAATTTGATTTACGCTTGTACTTTGGAGTCATTAAAGCTTATATGAAGTGCACAGTTAGAATAAGTACGTCTAAAGTCTGAAAATTGCCCTGGTTGAGAATCACTGAGTTAGATAGGGTCACATGAAAAACATTTTAGAGCAAGGCCTCTAAGTCTTACGTGACTGACTCCATTTGTACATCTCCAGGTTGGCTCCACTATTTTGCAAGCTTGGTAACAGAGCTGAAGGGGGCTATCCCTGAGAAAGGTAGGGAAACGGGGAAGGACACTGAGGCTGGGGAGAAGTTTATGTTTAGTTTTGGTTCTATTGAGACAAGTTTTAGTGAGATAACAGTGTTGGAAACTCCTGATGGAGTTCAGCTTAGAAGACACAACTGGAAACAAATTGCAAAGACAGCAACACAGAGGTTAGAGTTTGAATTTAAGAGAAAGAAAAGGGTTTAGAGGGAGAAATTATATAGAAAGAAGGCAAAAGTCTAGGTGGCCATATATATATTTTATATTTAATTTTCTTTGTTCTACTACACTTAAAGGAGAAATGATTTGGGCATATTTTTGCAAATAGTGTTGGGATAAGCCAAAAGGAAAAGGAGATTCTAGAGGTAGGGAAAGAATCAATATAATAAAGCATTCTGGAGACCAAGGAAAGAGTCTATGATAACTTTGAATTTAAATTAAGTGTTTTATTTTTTGTGCATCTAAAAGTGTTATTAATATTTTTTAACAGCAAGTTTGGGCTATTCCCACAGGAGTATCCTTGACACTAGATAGACTACTACTTCTACCCTATGGCTAGTTATTTTACTCTCAGCCTTATCATATTTATTCTTGCTGGTTAAAGCTGGACACTTGATCAGAGTTGTCCAGAATTTCTCTGAAGAGAGTTTAATTCCAGAATTTTAATATTCTATTTAGTAACCAGTTATAAAAAGGTTACCATTTGTTGCATGCCTACTATGTGGCAAGTACTACTGTATATTTCTCATTTCCTCTCACACCATTCAGTGTGGCATGTACTTTTATTAATCCCACTTTACAGAAGGGGATAAATAAATTGCCTAAGAGAGTGGTCAAGAATTGAATTTGAATTTATGTCTGTCTCTCTCCAGAGATCAAGTTCTTTTTAACCAATTCTAATAGTAAGACATAATTAACCAAAGTCCAAACCACCAGAACAAAACAAGACAGAGGGATTGTATACTATCAATCCGAGTAAGCTAGATTACTGTATTGTTTAAATCCTGACATATGTAATAGGTTCAAACATAATAGATTTCTCACTCATGTAACTGTCCAAGGCAGGAGGTATTCTGGATTGGTGGGTAGCTCAACTCCCTTCTGATGTAGGAAGCCATACTTTCCTGTCTTGTATCTCCTCAGTATCCCAGGGGCCCATGGAAAGGGAAAGAAAACAATGAGGAGAGATAGAATCACTCCCTTAAAAGGCTTGTCCTGGAGTTGTGAGTACTTCTGCTCACAAACTGTTGTCTAGAATTTAGTCCCATGCTCACCTAACTCTAACTGCATGGAAAATGTAGCCTAGTCATGTGCTTAGACAAAGAAAGAGTAGATTTCAGAGGACAGCTCAAATCTCTGCCACAGGAACCAAGGAAAAAGGATTGGATAGATAACTAGCTAAGAAACCCTAGACAAGATCTTGAAGATTCTCTTGATATTCTCCTGAACTGATCCTGAAAATCCAGGTTCTTTGGGGATTCATTTCAGTCAATAGGATACGATTTCATAGGCTTTCATTTTTATAGATTGGTAAGGACTACTTATTAACTACCCATTAAATGAATTATTAAGGATTACTGATATTTGATATTCATAAGATAAATTTGGTATACTTCTAGAGTTTATTGAAGTCTCTAATTCAGCCATTTACTAAAATGTCTAGCTGTTTTTCAGTGCCTGGTAGTGTTATAAAGATTAATTTGCAGACACATGCATGTATAGTCATGTATTGCATAATAACATCGATCAACAACAGATTGCATATATCATGGTCCCATAAGATTATAGCAGAGCTGAAAAATTCGTGTCACCTGGTGACATTGTAGTGTAATACATTATTCATGTGTTTGTGGTGATGAGAGTTTGAATCAGATCTGTGTGCTGCCAGTTGCATAAAAGTAGTACATACAATTATGTGTAGTACATAATACCTGACAATGATAATAAACCACTTTTTCTGGTTTATATATTTTACTATACTATACTCTTAATCATTATTTTAGAGTGTACGCTTCCTTACATTAAAAAAAAAAGTTAACTGTAAAACAGCCTCAGGCAATTCCTTCAGGAGGTATTCCAGGAGAAGAGTTGTTATAGGAGATGACAGCTTCATGTGTGTTAGTGCCTCTGAAGACCTTCCAGTGAGACAAGACGTGGAGGTGGAAGACAGTAATATTGATGTTATTGACCCTGTATAGACCTAGGTTAATGTGATAATGTCTTAGTTTTTAACAAAAACATTTACAAATTAAAAAAATTAAATAGAAAATGGCTTCTAGAATAAAGATATAAATAAAATATTTTTGTGCAGCGCTACAATGTGTGTCTTACACTATGTTATTACAAAAGTCAAAAAATCAAAAGTTTATAAAGTTGCAGTTAGCTAAGGTTAACTTATTGAATAAAACTTTTAAATATATTTAGTATAGCCTAAATGTACAGTGTTTATAAAGTCTACAGAAGTGTACAGTAGTATCTTAGGCATTCACATTCACCGACTGAATCACCCAGAGTAACTTCAAGTCCTACAAGCTCCATTCATGGTAAGTAACCTATACAGGTATATTCATTTTTGAATCTTTTATACTGTATTTTCACTATACTTTTTCTGTATTTAGCTATACAAATTTTATTGCTGTGTTACAGTTGTCTACAGGATTCAGTGCAGTAACATGCTGTATAGGTTTGTAGCCTTGGAGCAGTAAGCTATACTGTATACTCTAGGTATTTAGTAGGTTATGCCATCTAGGTTTGCATAAGTACACTCTGTGATGTTTCCACAACAGTGAAACAACCCATTTCTCAGAACTGTCTTTGTCATTAAGTGATGCATGACCGTAAATGGTTGGAATTCTTGAGATTGTCAAAAGGATTCTTTGTTATCAGTTCATTGTTGGTATTGTCTTCAGTTGGTCATGATTTTGGCTTGAAGTTTACTTTTTGGTTGCTGACTATTTTTTGTTATTAATATTTGGGCACTGTTTTACTTATTTTTGATCCATTTAATTTTGCTTTAGGCCAGAATATTCTGCAGTGTGGTTTCACTTTGTCATTTTGTCTTGAACTCTGTTTAGATAATCTTCAACAGAGTTGTATGGTAGACAATTCAAAATTAAGGTTTCATTCAGTAAGAAACAACATATAGAATTTGGATATCTCTAATGACTCTATTTTCTCTATATAAGCTAAACAAAGTGATTTGGTTCAATTTTCCTCTTGCTTTTTAAAGTATAAATTATAGGGTTTTAGGAAGATTATGTAGAATCATGTATGTAGGTACCTAGTATAGTGTGTTATGTGTAGTGAGAAATCCAACAAAAGAGAAATTTAGTAAAGAAGAAATTAAATTTAAAAGGCGGTAGGGGAGTTCCTGTATTATGAATGCTGTCTGCTCACTAAATATAAGATTTCTATGTTCCAGTTGTCCAATCATTTGCAATCATTTCCTTCTGTCTTAACACTCTTGGCCAGGCATGCTGGCTCATACCTGCAGTCCCAGCACTCTGTGAAGCCAAGGTGGGAGGATTGCTTGAGCTCAGTAGTTTGACACCAGCCTGGGCAACATAGGGAGACCCTGTCTCTACAAAACATAAGTTGTGTGCTGGGTGCCATGGCACAGGTTTGTGATTCTAGCTACTTGGAAGGTTGAAGTGGGAGGATTGCTTGGTCTCCAGAGTTTGAGGCTGCAGTGAGCCACAGTCATACCACTGTACTCCAGGCTACCTGGGTGAGAGAGCAAGACTCTGTTTTAAAAAAAAAAAAGACCAGGTGCAGTGGCTCACACGTGAAACTGAAGTCCTAGCACTTGGGGAGGCTGAGGTGAAAGGATCACTTTAGCCCAGGAGTTCAAGATAAGCTTGGGCAACGTGGCAAAACCCTGTTTCTCCAAAAAATACAAAAATTAGCTGGGTGTGGTGGCACATGCCTGGGCAAAAGAGTGAGACCCTGTCTCAAAAAAAAAAATACTGTTTCTTTCTTTCCTTTTTTTTTTTCTGGTTTAAGTATGCTGATGAATCCTCTCAATTTTTCTGTTTGAAAATGGCTTAGGCTGGGCACGGTGGCCCACGCCTATAATCTCAGCACTTGGGGAGGCCGAGGCGGGCAGATCATGAGGTCAGGAAATCAAGACCATCCTGGCCAACATGGTGAAACCCTGTCTCTACTAAAATACAAAAAATTAGCCAGGTATGGTGGCACATGCCTGCAGTCCCAGCTACTCGGGAGGCTGAGGTAGGGGAATCGCTTGAACCCCAGAGGCAGAGGTTGCAGTGACCCAAGATCGCACCACTGCACTGGCCTGGCAACGGAGCAAGACTCCGTTTCAAAAAAATAAAAAAAGAAAATGGGCTTTATTTCTCTTTTATTCTTAAGGTATATTTTGACCAATTATATAATTTCAGATTAGCTGTAATATTCTCTTGGGACATTGAAGATACTCTTTCAGTCTAATTATTGCTGTTCAAAGTATTTGTCTTTATTTTTCTGCTTTAAGATTTTTGTCTTTTTTTTTATTATTGTTTTTTACTACCCTTTTTATTTATGCTGATGGGGGTATATAGAGATTCTTAAATCTGTGCCTTGTTATATTTTGTCAGCTTTGGGAAATTCTTGGTCAGTCTCTCTTCAGATACTGTTTTCACTCTAATACCTCCTCCTTTTAGTTCCTTCTAGTTCCTTGTCTTGTACTCTTTTTACTGTATGTTCTTCCTTTTTTGTTCTCACAGCTTAATTCTAGATATTTTCTTTGTGCCTATGTTACTGTTTGGTTTTTATCTTTAGTCTTGTCTGATTTTCTGTAAAGCCTCCCTTGGGTTTTAAATTTTGACTCATATTTTTAAATTCTAGAATTTCCATTAAAAAGAGTTTTCAGGGCTGGGCATGCTGGCTCATGCCTGTAATCCCAGCACTTTGGGAGGCCGAGGTGGGCGGATCATGAGGTCAAGAGATCGAGACCATCCTGGCCAACGTGGTGAAACCCCATCTCTACTAAAAATACAAAAGTTAGCTGGGCGTGGTGGCATGCGCTTGTGATACCAGTTACTCGGGAGGCTGAAGCGGAAGAATCGCTTGAACCCAGGAGATGGAGGTTGCAGTGAGCCAAGATCAAAGCACTGCACTTTAGCCTGGTGACAGAGCAAGACTCCGTCTCAAAAAAAAAAAAAAAAAAAAAAAAGCATTTTCAGTTCTTTGCCAAAATTATCAGTCTTTTACTTCTTTGAATTTATGATAATTATTTTAAATAATTTGGATCTATTATGTGTTTGTTTCTATTGCTTGTTACTGTTTTTCATTTTCATATGTACTAACTTTTCTCCTAATTGGGATGATACCTAAAATTTAGTTCCTATCAGGGTGATGTAATTCTCGTTCACAATTATGTTTAGGATGTAGCCTTTTCAGGTCCGAGTTCAAATTACATACTCGTTTTGTTTCCTAGCCTCCCATGGCCAACAGAAGCTCTGCTTAGCTTCTCACCCTCTCAGCAGAGGCCCCAGAGAAACTGGTTGCAAGTGCTTAGCTTTCTTCTGGATGTGGACTCCATTATTTCCTACTGCGTTTTTTTTTTTTCTTGGTGACAGGGTCTTGCTGTGTTGCCCAGGCTTATCTTGAACTCCTGGGCTCAAGTGATCCTCTAGTCTCAGCCTCCCAAATAGCTGGGATTATAGGTGTGAGCCACCATGCCCAGCTTAGTTAGCTTTTTGTTATTCACACATTTTAAACAATACAGATTACATATTCCTTATCCAAAATGCTGGGACCAATAGTGTTTCAGATTTTGGATTTTTTTTTTTTTTTTTTTTGGAAATTTTGCATTTATATAATGAGATCTCTTGGGAGTGGGACTCAAGGCTAAACATGAAATGTATGCTTCACATGCACTTTATACACATAGGCTAAAAGTAATTTTATGTAATATTTTAAATAATTTTGTGCTAAGTACTTATGTGTGAAATTTCCCACTTGTGTCACATATATATACACACATATATATGAGAGTATGTGAGTGTGGGCGTGTATTGTCTAGTTGTCTTCAGCAGAAGAGTTTGTCTGAATCCCTTAATCTGCTATCCTGGAAGTAGAAGTCTTGGCTTGTGTTCATAGTTAATGTGTCACTTTGAGGATAAGTAGTTTAGGGGAAATGTATAGTAGTGGTTCTGCCTAGCTGAGATGGGTACTGTAGAGAGTTCCATATAATTACACCCTGACTATTCATTACCCACTGTGAGTTTTTCCTTTTTCTTTTTTTTTTTTTTCAGTAGTTTTATTCAGTCCAGTTGTCTGCTTCTATAGATTTAACCCCCAAGCTATCCTTTCCTCTTCATTGTCATTGTTCAGGCCAGTATCAGCTTTTTCTAGACTACTTTAATGGCCCCCTAACTGGCCTTCCACACTCTAGGCTGACCCTTTGTGATCTGTAATAGCTCCCTACTGACTACATCAGTTCCCTGCTCATAATGAATTGGTGACTTCCATTGTATGTTAGACAAAGCCCATTTCCTTTGTAATCTGGGACCCTAGTTGGATACCAGTTCATTCCCACCTTTCTTTCCCCCCATACAAAGCTAATGTTCCAACCATACCTAAACATTTGTATTTCTCTGAGCCTCTTGGCTGTTTTTTCATCATTATTTTCTAGGGAAATATAATTTCGTCTACTTAGGATACCACTCATTGTGTATCTGGCAAACTCCTACTCATTCCTCTGAATCCTGTTCAGATGTCACATTATTTGTAAATACTTAATTTATTCCACTTGTGTGAGAGCACATTTTACATTGTACTCTTCATTTATACAAATGTCTATTCTGCTGTATTCTGAGCTGCTTATAGAAAAGGATGGTGTTCTTTCTGAAGTTTGACTTACATGTGCACTTTGAACCATTGGTTGAGTCTGTCATAGCCCATCTGAATCATCAGAAATTTGCTTTTGTCTTGGAAGCCAGAATTAGGTATGAGTGAGAGAAAATGAAGTCTATAGCATATTTCTCTTTGCCATAATAACAACCCATTTTTGCTCTTTATTTTAATTTTCAGCAGGTTTGTCAAAGATGAAAGTGACCTTATCAGCTTTGGATACTTCTGAGAGTTCTTTCATGCCTTTGGTGGTCATAGAATTTGCTCAGGATGTCAAAGAAGAAACCAAAGAATGGCTGAAAAACAGAATTATAGCTCCAAAAAAAGATGGAGGTGAGTAAAATAGTCACTACTCAGTAGACTTAGTCTGGCCTCCCACACTGTATGCTTAGTCACTAAAAACGTATTTGCAAATGTGTTTTATAATTTTCATTGATTTATTTACTAATGTTTATTTATTTATTTTTGCCTTTTATTAGCTATCTAGCACTTGAAAGGAGGTCTTAAATCAGCATTAGGCTTTAAGTTTCCATTAAACTGAAAGCAGCATGAGTGGTTTTCTTCACAGCTCTAAATACTATGTCTACCACCGTGTTTGGTGCATAGTAGGTGCTTAAGAAATATTTGTCGAATGAACGGACAAGTATCTATTGTATGCTTTTTATGTTTCAGTTATGGTGCTATGGGAGAGAGAAATATGGTCTCTGCCTGCAAAGATGTTATCATCAGGGTAGAAAAAAATTCAAATTAAAGAAAAGTACGTGGAAGAGCTGCCACAAAGCAATGCATGGCATGAACAAATGAATCATGTATACCTACTGTAAAAGAGCTCCATGATCCTTGTCTTTCATGTCAGTGGATCAAGGAGAGAGATAGTTGTCAGAGAACTTGGGGTATTGGATTATTGATAGGTACATAATAAACTAAGCAAATGATAACACAAGACAGAAACTTTTGGGAAAATGGAAAGTATGAGAAAAGAAAATCATAGCATACTGTAAGTCTCAGCTCTAAATAACATGTAGTCATAATCATACATTGACTTGATGAAACCAAAGGACAATTTAACCATAATGTGAGAATAGGTGATGGGAATGGTGAATGGAAATGGTGAAGAAGGAAAGTGAGCTAAATTCTCATCTTAAGTGCTTAAAACTGAAAAATCAAGAAATAGCTCTGTAAGCATGTTATTTGATGGCATGAAAACAAATAACAAAGGAATCACCTAAACAATTTGAAAGTCATTGCTTCTGGGAAAGGTCAATGGAGGGGAGGAAGACCTTACATTAAAAGGCCATCCTTGATCAGCTTCATATGAGCCCTCAGAACTTCCATTTAGCCTCATAGAGCTTCTTTCCTAAATATGAACATATAATGAAAGATCACCAAATATCTGAAAAAAATGCTCTTTTTCAAATCAAGGTGTTGACAAATGGTTCTTCATAAAGGTTATACTAGACCAGGCACAGTTGCTTACATCTGTAATCCCAGCACTTTGGGAGGCTGAGGTGGGCGGATCACTTGAGGTCAGGAGTTCAAGACCAGCCTGGCCAACATGGTGAAACCCATCTCTACTAAAAATATAAAAATTAGCTGGGCGTGGCTGCATGTACCTCAGTTATTTGGGGGACTGAAGCAGGAGAATCACTTGAACCTGGCAGGCGGAGGTTGCAGTGAGCCAGTATAGTGCCATTGCACTCCAGTCTGGGTGATAGAGCAGGACTGTGTCTCAACATAAATAAATAAATTAACTAATTTAAAAAAAAAAGGTTGTACCAGTTTTTACTCCTTTAAAAATAGCTTGTATGCCTCAGACCACAGCCCAGTTCTGAGAAACAGCCAGGCTTAAAGTTGCCTTTAAAGGAAACTTACATTGCACAGGAATGGCCTTGTTTCAGTGTCCCTTCTGTGCTTGGCTGATGGCTGGAAGCCGCTGGGAGAAGCATCTTAAGGTATGGCAACAGGAGCCTGGCAGTCAACCCTGCTCTTCAAAGCAGCTTTTCTTGAGGAGAGACCTGGTGGAGTGGAGTATTTCACGGCTACCACACTCACCAGCCTATTATCAAACTTTCTATCTTTGCAGTATGAGAAGTGAGAAACAGCATATTGGTATAATTTTTATATTTATCTTAATATGAGTGAGGTTAAAGATATTATATTTAAGAGCCATTTGTGTTTTCTGTAAATTGATTATACCTTTTACTAAAGTCTTTAATAGCTTTACTGTAAATTACCTACATAATAGTGTCATAATACATTAATCTTAATATATTAATTTATTTGATAAGTGAAGTATAAATTCTTCTCATGATCCTATTATCATTTGATTAATATTTTCATAATTCCTGTCAACCATCTCTAGGGGGTAAATAGTAAATAAATAAATGTACTTTTAAAAGTTTGAGGCCAGGCACTGTGGCTCATGCCTGTAATCCCAGCACTTGGGAGTCCAAAGTGGGTGGATCTCTTGAGCTCAGGAGTTTAAGACCAGCCTGGGCAACATGGTAAAACCCTGTCTCTACAAAAAAATACAAAAAATACCTTAGCGTGGTGGCATGCACCTGTGGTTTCAGCTACTTGAGAGGCAAAGATGGGAGGATCACCTGAACCTAGCAGGTGGAGGTTGCAGTGAGCCAGGATTGTGCCATTGCTTTCCAACCTGGGCAATAGAGTGAGACCCTGTCTCAAAAAAAAATTGATGTAGGTTGAAAGAATATTTTTAAAATAATCTTTTAAGTAATTATTATATGTATATTATCAAATTATGACATCTTTTCATGCTTTGGGAACTCATTTCAGATAAATATCATGAAACCAAATAGAACATAGAAATTTATGGGAAAAATCATTGAAAAGTTATATTGCTTTTTATTATTTAGTACTTAACATTCACAAAATGTGTTATAGTCCAATGTAATTGTATTGTATTTTTTAACTGAAATATTTTGTTCCAAATTAATTTCCTTAAATTTTGTTCTATTATGTTTATATTAAGAAACTGCAATCTTTGTTCTATATTTTTGCTCAGTACACCTTTTTACCTATAGCTCATAAATATTGAGTTCTTGTATCGACTTCTCATTTGAATGAGTGGCAGGTTTCTTAGTGCTACATTTTTCAGTTTTTGCATTTATTAAAAAACTATGAAGAACTGCCATCCCAATGTGCTTATGTTATTTACTTGGAAGATGGGTTTAAATTGCTAATGTAATTTCTGTTTCTTCTACCAAACTAGAAACATTGTGTTTATTTAGAAAGTTTTTATTTTTCAAATGTTTATGTTTGTTTCTAAGATTGTCCTTACCTTTTGTTTTTATAGGTGCTCAGTTGTTATTTAGACCATTGTTAAATAAATATGAGCAAGAAACACTAGAAAATAAGAACTTATATCTTGTTGGTGCCTCCAAGATTAGAATGTTACTGGGGGCAGAAGCAGTGGGATTGGTGAAAGAGTCCAATGATAACACCATGAGAGCCTTCACATACAGAACCAGACAGAACTTCAAAGGTTTTGATGGTAAGCCCTAAGTTGTCTCTGTTAGAATCCATTTATTAAAAAAGAAGTTTCTGATGCATAGATCAGGGCTTAGCAAACTTTTTTCAGTAAAGGGTCAAATAGTAAATATTTTAGTCTTTACAGTCCCGTGATCTCTGCTGCAGTTACTTAACACTGCCATTGTAGAGCAAAAAAGCAGCCATAGACCATAAGTAAATGAACGGGCAAGGCTATGTTCCAATAAAACTTAATTTATAAAACTGTGTGGCAGGCCAGATTTGGCCCATCACCATCTTCTGCCCCCCTCTGGATGAACACAAATTAGAAGGACATGTGTAACTTACAATTCTTATAATGATGAGTATTCAGTAGCTTGATATAGAAAAGTACTATTTTTGAAAGCAGAATGATTCTAAGTTAGCAGAATACACCAAAAAAACCATAAATTACATATTATATTTTCTAACTCTACAAAAAACAGTTATGTAAAGTAATAAGAAATTAACTATAAAAAGTTGCATCTAAGTAGAGATTCTTTTCTTTTTTTTTTTTTTTTTTTTTGAGACGGAGTTTCGCTCTTGTTACCCAGGCTGGAGTGCAATGGCACGATCTCAGCTCACTGCAACCTCCACCTCCTGGGTTCAGGCAATTCTCCTGCCTCAGCCTCTTGAGTAGCTGGGATTACAGGCACACGCCACCATGCCCAGCTAATTTTTTGTATTTTTAGTAGAGACGGGGTTTCACCTTGTTGACCAGGATGGTCTCGATCTCTCAACCTCGTGATCCACCCGTCTCGGCCTCCCAAAGTGCTGGGATTACAGGCTTGAGCCACCGCGCCCGGCCTAATTATTTTCTACAAATAACCACATGTGAGTATTTATTAGAAAAATCTTAATAAGAAACACAGTAGCAGTTCAGTACCCCACAAACCTCATTTCCTGAATTTTCTGGCTCCTGCTGAATGTGATAGGGTCATTGGTTCTATATTGGCCCCAAAGCAGGTTCTAGTAGAGAATATTTTCTCTACTAGAGAACTGGGAAAGCACTGGGAAAGCCAGGGTAGATATAATAGGATGGAAGCTTGGTTTCAGAATCAAACTGATCCCCTCCAGGCCTTTCAGAGTTAGAATATGGGATTAGACTTCTTTGGATTAATTTACTCTGGATTTTTGTACCTTAGTGAATAAATGTTCAAGATGAAATTTATCTTATTTAAGAGGATTCACCTGTCAAATAGCAACAATATTTTCTTAGAAGACTTTCTTCTCTCTCATTAATGGAAGGGATGTTTGACTTCAGAAGGGAATGGAATGGGCTTGCAAGTTTGAAGAAGGATAATTTGCCATAGGCAAACTTCTTCAGTTCCATCTTTGGTTTAATGTAATAATATGTTAATAAATTTAACGTATTATCAGGATTCAAGAACATACTGCTTTCTGCTCATTAGTACTAAATGAGATCAATTATATGCTTGTTGAATATTTCTACTATAACTATTAAAATGGTTATTGTAGAATTGTATTACATGAAGGCCTAACAGAATGTTTTTTATTCTTATAAAATATCTAAAAAGCTTTATATTCTATTTAATTTGCCAGATTCATACTCTGATTACTTACATTAATTGTTTATTGTTTACACCACTATTTCCATAATCTCAGGTAATTGGAATATTTTTAGTTTGTTACTAAAAAAATCTGGTAATTTATGTTTTATTTTAGATAATAATGATGATTTCCTGACAATGGCAGAATGTCAATTCATTATCAAACATGAACTTGAAAATCTTAGAGCTAAAGATGAAAAAATGATCCCTGGCTACCCCCAGGCAAAGTTGTATCCAGGAAAATCATTATGTAAGTCACTCTGTCAACCAATTTCATGAATACAAATTCTAATACAACTGAATTTTTTTCTTAATAGACATAAATAGCAAATTACAGATGCCCTTTTTTCCTCTTACAGAAGAACTTATATAACCTTACAATAACTTGTATTTTTATGAACATATCTTTTCCCCTTGGAACCTCATTATATTGCACCTTTAAATCAATATGTTTGTTTTATATGGTTGACTACTTATTTATCAAGATTTCATAGCATACAGTTAGCTTAAAATCCAGTGCGAACACATATATGTATTACTCAATTAAAACGAGCAAAGCTTACGTTATGCCCTAACATCGTACATGAAAATCTGTGGAGGAATATAAAAGGGAAAGCATGGTCTTTTCCTGGAGCACTCTTTCCATTTCCTCTGATCTTATTGGGTATGCAAATCAGAATTTTGCAACTTTTTGGTTTTGTCTGATTTCATTTTAATGAGAATACTAGTTTGCAGAATGCAAGAGTTTACTACAATGCATAATTCCAAGTTTGCTTCAAACCCAGATAGTGCAAGGCTTCAGAACTTGTTTTTTTGTTGTTGTTGTTGAGGCAGAGTCTTGCTGTTGCCCAGGCTGGAGTGCACTGGTGTGATCTTGGCTCACTGCAACCTCAAGTGATTTTCCCGCCTCAACCTCCTGAGTAGCTGGGAGTACAGGTGCATGCCACCATGCCCGGCTAATTTTTGTATTTTCAGTAGAGATGGGGTTTCACCATATTGGCCAGGCTGGTCTCAAACTCCTGACCTTGTGATTTGCCTGCCTCAGCTTCCCAAAGTGCTGGGATTACTGAGTCACTGTACCGGTCTGGCTTCAGAACATTTTTTGCTGCCTAAGATACACTTTAAACATGTAAGCTTCTGTGTCTCCTAGTCTGTTTGGGTTTTTGTTGTTGTCATTGTTTGTTTGTTTGAGACAGAGTCTTGCTCTGTCACCCAGAATGGAGTGCAGTGGTATGAACAGAGCTCACTACAGCCTCCACTTCCTGGGCTCAAGTGATCTCCTGCATCAGCCTCCTGAGTAGCTGGAACCATATGATTTACTTTTAATAGTCAGTGTAATACCACCTCCTCGTTGTCATCCAGGCAGGCAGATCCCTAAGAACCAGTCCATATTCACATTTCCCAGTTGTCACCAAATATATTTTAGAGCTTGTTTGCCCAAACTAAGATTCAGTCTAAGTTAACTCATGTTGTTTGGTTATGTCTGTTTCTTTTAATATAGAATAGTTTCTCTTTTCCATTTTTTCCCTCATGACATCGACTTGCTCAAGAGACTATGCCATTTTTCTTATAGACTGTTTTCTCATTGTTTCCCTATCCTCTGTTTTTCCTGAAAACTGGGAAAGTTTTGGCAAGAATTCTTCATAGGTGATGCTGTATCTTCTCTGCTCTTCCTGATTTCCTTAGACATGATGGGGAATAGAAGGCCTTCTGAGATTTTCTTTTATTTGCCTCTCTAACTTCCTAACTCTCTAACTTCCTTTCTAACTCTTCCTAACTTCCTCTTTTGTGTTCAGAACTGTGCCTTACTTTTGACAGAGCTTTTTCAAATTCTAATCTTCTCGACCTTCTTGCATTTCAAAGTATTTTCTTAGGTTACATTATTATTTTTACTTTTTTTAAGTCTTTTTTTAAGTACCATGTATATTTATTCTAGCCTATTCTGAATTGTATTCAGAGTTCTGATGAAAACAGGGTTTATCATCTGTACTGTGGACATAAAAATGGTTCTTTTACATAACATATGGCAGAAAAATACTTCTCCCAAGCATCTTAGAATTTTCACGTTTATTTTTTATTAGTTTCTGTCAATTTAAAAAATAATACATATATATGATGAAAATTTAAATAGTGCAAAAATTTAGACAATGAAAAGTTGTCTCCTCCCTGTCCCATGTTCTAAATCCCTTTGTTCTCTCCCTATTATATACCTTTAAAGAAATTCTGTTCAAGAGACTGCATGTTCAGACAGATAGGGAGTATATTGTGCGTACTATTTTGTACCTTGCTTTTTTATTTAACAATGTATTTTGATCATTATTCTAGAATGCCAAATTCATTCCTTTTCTAGGCCACATAGTATTCTATCATATAGATGTCATCATACTGATGAACATCTAATTGTTTTCCTTCAATGTTTTCATTAAAAATAGGAAAATATTCCCAGAAGTGAAATTCCCAGAAGTGAAATTGTTAGATCAAAGGTATATGCATCTTTTAGAGTAGATATTTATTGCCAAATTGCCCTCCATAGTGATTGCTTCAATCAATCAATTAATTAATTAATTTGAGACAGAGTCTTACTCTGTTGCACAGGCTGGAGTACAGTGGCACGATCTTGGCTCACTACAACCAATGCCTCCCTGGTTCAAGCAATTCTACTGCCTTAGCCTCCCAAGTAGCTGAGACTACAAGCATGCACCATCACGCCTGGCTAATTTTTGTGTATTTAGTAGAGATGGGGTTTCACCACGTTGGCCAT
This sequence comes from Saimiri boliviensis, assembly GCF_048565385.1. Classification (NCBI taxonomy): domain Eukaryota; kingdom Metazoa; phylum Chordata; class Mammalia; order Primates; family Cebidae; genus Saimiri; species Saimiri boliviensis. The sequence continues at coordinate 17,928,850 of NC_133456.1, forward strand.
GATGGTCTTGAACTCCTGACCTCAGGTGATCCATCCACCTTGGCCTCCCAAAGTGCTGGGATTACAGGCATGAACCACTGCTCCCAGCTGATTGCTTCAATTTATAAATAGAATGCATATTGTATTGAGCATTGGGCATGATGTTGACTTTTGACTAGGTAATTTTTATCATGTTTAGAAAGCATTCATTCCTCCTACTTCATTAATAATTTTTTGTGTGGTAATTTCTATTTTAATTTATATTTTATATATTAATTGCATCTGTGAAGACTAATTTTTTAATCCCTGACATTATCAATATGGTAACTGATGTTAATGGAATTTCTAATGTTAACTCATTCATGTATTCCCATAGTGAACCCTACTTGCTATGTTATTTTTCTGCTGACTTCCATTTATTATTTTATTATTTTTGCATCAGTATTCATATGTCATAAGTACTTAGATTTTTGTTGTATCCGACAATTTATTTATATTACATATACATTGTTAATTTTGTCATGTAGTTCTTGTGTCCTTTGTACTTTGTTTTCTTGATCCATCATAGCCTTAGATCTCTACAATTATGGGAATTTCATTATGTTCCTGCCAATTTGCTCTTCATATTTTCTTTTCCTTTGTGTTAGGAGTTTTGTAGTTATGTTTTGCCTGCATAAAGATTTTTGATAGATTTTTATTGTCAATTGCACCTTTTATCCTTATGAAATATTATTCTTAATCTTGCTTAATGTTTTGTTGTTGCTGAATTCAGCCTTGTCTTGTGGTTCTTGCCTTATTTCAGTTTGCATCTGTTAGAATATTTTTGCCCACCCTTTTACTTTCAGCCTCTTGGTATTACTTTAGGTGGATCTCTTATATCAGGATGTAGTCAGATTTTGCTTCGCACCGTAATCTGAGGATTTTTTTTTTTTTTTAACTAAGTAAATTTATACTAAGTAAAACATTTGCTAGTAAACTTAAAGAGATGACATATTTTAGGTTATCATATTTGATGTTTACATTTATGTTGAAATAGCTATTTTCTGTGCTTAAAAAATCTTTTATATAGGCTATGCAGTCTTTTTTCCCATTTCAGTGGAAAAGGCTAGGAAATAAATTTTTGAAAATCATGAATTTATATTGATACAGTCAATTCAAATTTAACATTATAGGCTATTTCTTTCATTTATATTTGTTTCTTTTGTACTGAAAATATTGATTCTTAATAAAATTACCATAATTACTATTTTGCTTTATATTACAGTTTTCATAAAATAGCTTGTAAGGCCATGCTAATTGTGATATTAACAATCCAAGTTGTGGATGAAGTTTAAGGTTTTCTTTTTTGTTCTCTTACTACATGTAGTCAAAATCTAAGATTTTCTTTTTTGTTCTATTACTATATGTAGTCAAATTTTGTTCTATTATTATATGTAGTTTTAAAGGTATGTTAGCATTTCTGTATGAAACCATCTGGCCCTGATGTATGTTTGTAGATTAGGTTTTTGAACAGTTTTCTCTAAGTCATCTATGGAAACTGGTTTGTTTAGACTTTCTGTCACTACTGGGGTCAGTTTGGGTAAATTGTATTTTCTTAGAATCTAAGTTTCCATTTTATCACATAGGCTTTCAAATTTATGTGAACCGATTTGTACAAATTTCTCTCAGGACCTTTTAAACTCCTGTTTTAATGGTATTTTTCCCTTTCGCTTTCTGTCTTTTTCTTGATTAAAAAAATTTTTCTCATTAATATAATATTGAGGATATTCCTGTATCAGCCATTAGCAGAAGATCTGTGGGATATGGGATTTTGATTCAGTAGGACTTTTCATCACTTTTTAACTTCCTTTCCTTCCCCATAGGCTGCTACCCACAAAGTCGATTACTTTTCCAGACACTTTCCACTGTATTTCCCAGAAGCAGCACTTTCCAGTCAGCAGCTTCTTGTTCTGTATACTTTCCAACCCTTCCCTTCAACCCCTCCTGCTGTCAGAGCTCTGACTCGTCAGGTATCAGACTTGTTCTTGGAAGTTCCCACTTGGCATGAGGCCTTCTCCTGAAGGAGAGTGATGAGACCTCATTGGTGTTATATGGGTTTCTACACCAAATGGACTCCTCTGCCCTCCCTGTTTCTCTGTGCAGCTCTGCTGGGGCTTCCTGCACCGTTCTAGACTGTGGCCCAGATCTCTTCTGGATCTTGGTTCTTTATTGCCTGACTTACATGTTGCAGTTTCTCCTGACTCTGGGTTATACTGTAGGCAATTTTTATAGGTGCTTTTACTCGCTTTCCTTGTTGATCTGTATGGCTTTTAGGAGGTATAAGGAAGTTTGGATGTAGGCACTCATTATTCTTACTTGTCTGCATTTCCAATTATCTGCATATGTCTTGCTTATTTTTTATCATTTTTCTTTTTGGTTGGATATACGTTCTTTTTTTGGTTGGACATAATACAGATTAAGGATTACCATGATTTCAGGAACATTTTCTTCAATTATCTTTGAAGAGTTATTTGGTTGCATTTGCTCTGCTCTTCAGGAGTGCCAATTTTACATATGTGGGCTCTTACATATTCTTTGTAGTATTTTCAAGTCTTTGTTCTTGCATAATTTTCTTAGGCTTGTCTACCAGTTTCCTGATTGTATTCCCAGTCTTCCCTTTTTTTTTGTTGCTTTTATCATGACTTTGAACCTGTAACAGGTTTATTTTTCTCTTGCATTGCTTCTCTGAGCTGCTGCTTCAGCTCTTACAGCTCTTCTTTGAGTTTTAATTTCAGAGATGGGCTGTTTGCTTGAATTTCTTTAATTTCACAAAGAATTTCATAGTTTTTTTGTTGCTGAATGCTATAATTTTCTGCTCTTTGTTCTTTGACTTTTGTTTATTTTTTTCTTGTAGTATTTTTAGTTTTTCCCTTTTTTCCAGGTAGTATTTTTGCATAGCTCTGCACCAGCTTCTTTATGATTATTACTTATTTTTTATTTATGTTTTAATGAACCCTTATTTCTCTTGGACTGGTCATTTTTACAAGAAAGTGTGTGTGGGCAAGAGAAGGGTGCTAGGGGCTCCCAGCAGGGAACTATGGTAGTGAGAAGCTTAGATTTTGCCTGGCAGTGCGTTCTCCTTGAGCCATCTTAGTTCCTGAAGAGAACCTCCATGGAGCCCTGTTCTTGTAGGGTTTTTCTTGTGTTTGGCATTTAGGCCTGTCTTTGGCCCACCAAGACCCACAGCTCCACAGCTAGTTACCTTCCATTCTTGAATTTCAGCAGGTCACTCTTTCTTCCAACATGGCAGATCTGTTCTCTCTCCAACCTGGCTTCTTCTCTGGCTATGGTGCCAGGCAGGGAGCCGGCGTACTCCAGGTATGCCCTGCACCCTTATTGCCTGCCTGCTGAGGAAGAGGACTGTGGTTTACCATCCCCAGTTCCAGGAGAGCCTTGCCCTCAGTGTGCTTGACCCAGGTTTGCAGAAGATAAGATGGGTGCTCTTTGTTTACCCAGGGCTGATTTTCAAGGCCCCTTTATATACTTTGTGATTTGGGATTTTAGTTTCTTTTTTCTTACTTTCATCAAAGATAAAGATTTCTTTTATGTTTTTTGTTTCCTTTTGTTTTTAATTTGGCACCACAAACAAGAACAGGGCAGAGGTATCTTTCTGCCACTATTTGTAACCAGGATTTCCACATTCTGTAGTTAAGCAGTTGTTTGATACTGTCCCAAAATTTTTGAATCTTTCTTAATCTCCTAGTGGGAAGGCATGTTTCCAGACACAGCTGGGTACTGCATCAAATAACACAAAGCAGACTGGGGTACAATCCTGATTGCTATTGTAAGCATTCTGTTTCCCTTTTTTTTATCCACATTGATAATGTGGAAATCATGGCCTCCACCTGTGAGTTTCTACACAGGTACGTCCTCTTGTGTGGCTGGGACAGAGAAAAAAGTGAATGTGCTCTTTGATCAGATTGGATAATGGAGCAGCAGTTTTTCAGATGCTTCCAGTTGCTTCCAAAAGAGAAATTTTCAGCTGAATGAAAACCTTCAAGGAAATATGTAAATGGGTTTCTCTAACTGTGTAGGTAGCCAGTCTGGTATCCTGAAGCAATAACAGAAGTAACTTTCTTGCTGGCAGGACCAGGCTTTTGTAAACAAGAATTTTTTTTTTCTTTTCTTCCTCTCTTCTCCCTTTCTCCCTTCTCCCTTCCCTTTCCTTCCATTTTGGTACTAAATATGAATACAATAAAATCATCTTGATCGTGGTCATTGGAAAGATTTGTATACTGTCTGAGATAAGAAATTATATTTAAGTTGTCAAGCCTGGGATTTTAAATTCTGCATTCTCTTCCTTTGAGAATGTGATCCTTAAACTGCTGTGTTTTTTGCTTAATTTTAATTTTATATAGAAGAACAAGTGGTATATGCATAATTAAAACTATGACCTATTTTCAGAGTGCAAATTTTAGAACTAATAAAACTTAGGGTAACGTAAATCCTAGATTTTCATTAAGTTAAACCACAGAAATGAGTGGAAAAACTATTTTCATCTTACTTAAAGGCAGCTGCTCCCATGGGTGGTCTCTTTGGGGCTGATTGGGAGGTGAGGCTTTAGTTTGCCCATGTGATGCTCCTCAAGACTGAAAGGTAGCCAGGGCTTTCATGAGAAATACTCCCCAGATCTTACGTTTAATTCGATTTTCATTTTACACGAGTATAAAGTTGCTTGCTGCTTGCTGTAATGTTGTGCTTTGATAGAAAGCTTTCATTAAGTAGTTAGCAAGTTTTGTCATGTTAACGTGATTTTGAGGCAGTCAGATGGCACTGTGAGATGCACATTGTAGGTCCACTACTACACCAAATGTTACGCTTGGGGTCAGGTTCCAGCTCATGCTACAGTCCAAAGGGAGTGGGTGGTTGAGCAGATAGCTGAAAGAACACTCCAGGGGGCTGTAGGCAGGTGAAAGGTAGTTTTATTCAGCAGCTCTCTCAGCAGTAGCTTACTCACACTAGCTTGCTCACAATGTTTGCTGTATCTCAGCTGCTTGGTCTGGTGGCTCCCACACACAGCTATGTGGCCAGCTCTCCCTTCAGGGTCCGCAGCCTAACTCCTTCTCTCTCTGAGCATGAGTGAGCTGAGCCGTGTCCTGGCTCCCCACTGTCCACCTGTCAAAGCTGTGTTATGGCTACATGGCTATGATAACAAGTGGAGTTATGTGCCTGTGCTCTAAACTTGCTGAGTCACTGTGGATGTTTACCTTGGCTTATTCTCTACCAAAGTGCACCCATGTTCCTTAGATGCATAGTCGGGATCCCTCTCATTTCACCACATGACAAGCAACATGGAGAATTAGCAATTGGCTACATGTGTCTTAGTTGCCAAGTGCTCATCTTGATAGCCATTCAGTTCTTGTTTTCATGTCAGTTAAGATCTTTTCATGCCCTCAGACTCTGCCTTCTCCCAGTGCTTCTTAATGGTCAGTCATCATGCAAATAACCTAATGAAAGAGTTTCTTTATAAAGAGGAGTTTTTAAGGGCTCCAAGATTTTCATACATTTTAACTGTATCCCAAGGAATGTTACTTAATTTAGAATAAAGCTGTGTCTCAAAATGTCTATTGGATGATTATCATGTTTTGATTGATGGGACCAACTGACACGTATATTGTGTATTTAATATTATATAGATATTCTTTTAGAACCTTATGTTAGTGTTTTATTAAGAAAGATATTGTTTTCTTTATTAAGATAAAAGTGATCTTTTCACACCTGAGTGCTAGAGTTAGAATGCTAGGTGCAGCAGTACCTGTGGGAACAGGGACTGTCTTCATTGTGCAAAGGCTGCTGGCCACCACTTCCTGTGGGCGTGTGTGCTTATCACCCACTGTTAGATTGGAGGTAGCAGGACCTGCCCCTCTCTGTCCCATAGAAATGCTTCAAGGAATTATGAGAGGGATTTTGTTTTCACTTTTGAAGTATCACATAAACTAAAGGCAGAGCAGTACTGTGTTAGTATTGTTATTGTATTAGTTAGCTTGTGGGGGTGGGGGGGTCCTACTGTAAACTACATTACTGATGGTCTCTCTTAAACTAGGTTTTGGTTTGTTTGGCTAACGGTTCAGTGGCTATTACAGCCATAACCCTAGTACTTGACAAGAAATTATTCAGCAGTCTTGAAGGAAGGAATCTGGTTTAGGTTTTGCTTTCTTTTAATAGGCCCACATAGCATCATGTTTTCCTTTGAAGGTAAGGCTCCTTCCTAGTAATTACATTCTTAGCTGACATGAAACATTTGTAGGATTAAAAAAAAAAAAAAAAAAGCAAACTTCTATTTTTAGAAGCTGAAACCAGAACCATGACTTTGGCATTGATGAAGAGAAGCTCAGTAATTTAGGACCTGCAGCTTTATATTCTCTCCGAGTCTTCAGTTCACAGTCTAATTTTTAGAAAGTGGTTTTTATGCCTGCCTGGAAAGTCTTCTACAGTAGAATGGAGTCATCTTTTTAAAAAGAACTTAGAAATAGTAAAATAATTTATATGCTGTCAGCTCAGTTAAAAATTTTGATGTAGTAATTGACAAGGGTAGCAACAGGAAGAAAGAATCAGTTGTAGCCTCTACATTTCCGAATAAGGGATAAAAATCAGAAGAGTCATGGCTGATCAACTTTAACTCATGTAAGCTAAAGAAAAAGCAACTGAAACATGTTAGAATTAAAATATTAACAAATGGATTTGATAGTACCAGAGGCTAACTTGAACCACATATCTTTTTACCCTAGTTACTGATATTTTGTGTATATACTTTTTTTTTTTTTTTTTTTTTTTGAGACAGTCTTGCTCTGTTGCCAGGTGCCAGGCTGGAGTGCAGTGGCGCAGTCTCGGCTCACTGCAGTCTCCACCTGCTGGGTTCAAGCAGTTCTCCTGCCTCAGCCTCCCAAGTAGCTGGGACTACAGGTGCACGCCACCACGCCCAGCTAATTTTTGTATTTTTTAGTAGAGACGGGGTTTTACCATGTTGGCCATGATGGTCTTGATCTCTTGACCTCGTGATCCACCCACCTCAGCCTCCCATGTGTATATACTTTTTTTTTACAATCATGAAGGAGAATTTTATCACAAACCTAGCTTTTAAAAACATTTTTCCTCTGTTTAACTTCCTTATGAAAATGTAATTGTAGGAAGAACCATATAGGAAGAATCTTTTCTTCAGACTTTTTCCTATTGTTACTACCAGATATCTCTTTATTATCTTTTTCATTTTTATTTCTAGGAAGTAGAGTTTACTTTAAATTACTCTGAAGCTTTATGATGGGGACCAAAAACTTTGTGTTTCTATTCCACACTGCAGACATTTATTTTCCAGTCCTCAATAAGGGGTCTTATGCCTGATATTTTTATCATCTGTCTCTGGTAACAGGTAGAAATGAGATAAGGGAGGTAACCCTCAGAAAACTTGAGCTGATAAACCTTAAAGAGCGCAAAGCTTATCAAATTTTACCTTTTTTTTTTTTTTTTGAGATGATATCTTGCTTTGTTGCCCAGGCTGGACTGTAGTGGCACTGTCGTAGCTCATTGTAGCCTTAAACTCCTGGACTCCAGCCATCCTCCCACCTCAGCCTCCTGAATAGGTAGAACTACCGACCCACACCACCATGCCCAGTTAATTGAAATTTTTTTTTTTAGAGGCAGAGGTCTCATGATGGTGCCTGGGCTGGTTTCAAACTCCTTACCTCAAGTAATCCTCTGCCTCAGCCTCCTAAAGTGCTGGGATTCTGGGTGTGAACCACTGCATCTGGCCAAATTTTATTTTATAAGCAGCCATATTCTTAGTAAGATACTGTATTGGTAACTCATGTGCAAAATATTCTGTCTCCCCAAATATGGCACAAGACATTGCTTTAGAGTTCTCCATATCTACCGAACACAATTCCTCTTAAAGACCTGAAGACACTCTTCTCCACTACTGAGTCATTCTAAGTAATTACTGTGGATGAGAAAATTACAAATTTTATTTAATATTGCCAGGAGATACTGTCTTTGGTTAAATTCATTTATCTCTTCCAGATATGTGCATGAGTGTTCAAACCATACTCATCAAGTGACTGCTAACAGCCAGAAGTCTTAATTTAATACTGTTACTTGCTATTTCTGAATGTAAGCTTTTGTTATCAGATTAGAAGAGATGGAAAGGATTGAAAATACCCTGTTATCAACAAGAATGAAAAGAACTGAACTTTCTTACCTTCACTGTAGTAGAAGGACATATTGGTAAATTTTTCTAGAGAAAATTTTATAATATGTATGAAATATTAAAATACTTATGCCCTTGGACCTAGCAGTTCCTCCTGTAGGTATATTTACTAAGGAAATAGTAGACAGGTAGGGAAAGGTATTTGTACAGATTTTAGCATTAACTTAACAACAGCAAAAAAAAAAGGGAAACAAATATTTTTAAATAGAGGATTCCTTGAATTACAGCATTTCACACAAGAGAGCATTATGGTTCTGTTAAAAGGACATTTCATGTTCTATTTTTATTGGCATCAAAAAATATTCACTGTTTACTACTACATGAGAAAAGATTACAAAACAATGTAATGTGTATAAAATGAATTCATTTTTGTTCTTAAACTATATATGAATATATTTTTATGTCTGGTAATTCACTGTACTGCTTTTTATAGTGGTTATTTTCAAGGGGAAGGAGAGACTAGTAGCCTCTCATAGTCTAATTTGTATACTACTATGTGGTTTAAAATTTTGTATTTACTTGTCTTGCTTTGTAGTCAAAGAGAATAGTAAAGATATTTACATTCTGAAAAACAAAAGAATATACAGGTTTAGAGTAGGCAGTGTGACATTGACCTTTGCGTTGTACTCCTTGGTGGAGTGTTCTTGTATTTGCTGAAGCATATCATGCACAATCTCCAGTCCATTTCATGCAGTTTGGCACATTTTCACTGTGCAGTGAGAAGATTGCTCACGTCTGGCATCGTGATTCAGGTGTTTCCACTGCATGACAATGAAGCCCTGAAGAAGCTTGAGGACACCTGGTATACTCGGTTTGCTTTAAAGTATCAGCCCATAGGTATGTGTCAGTACTTGTTCTCTTAAAGAAGAGGAAGGCCTCTAATAAAAAGTTATGACCCAGCAGTGGAGTCAGCTCCCTTGGGCAGATATTTAGTGCTCTACTAGGCAGGATCACCAGATGCATGTGGGAAATCATTTTGGCAGGAGGGAGGAATAAGATGGGTTAGATGACCCCTTCTTTTTTTTTTTTTTTTTTTTTTTTTTTTTTTTTTTTTGTTGTTGTTGTTGTTGTTGTTGTTATTTTTTGAGATAGAGTCCCACTATGCCACAGGCTGGAGTGCAGTGGTATGATCATGGCTCACTGCAGCCTTGACCTCCCAGACTTAATCAATCCTTCCATCTCAGCCTCCTGAGTAGCTGAGATCACAGGTGTGCACCACCATGCCCAACTAATTTGTTGTATTTTTTGCAAAGATGGGGTTTCACCATGTTGCTCAGGCTGGTCTTGAACTTTATGCTCAAGCAATCCTCTTGTCTTAGCTTCCCAAAGTGCTGGGATTATGGGTGTGAGCCACTGTGCCTGGCGTTTTTTGACTTTCTAATACTATCCCAGATCAGTTTTCTTTCACTACCCTTCACCAACAACACAGACAGTTCAGAGTGGCCTTCCTGAATATGTGGCAGAGTTGGAATCAAACAAGTTTTAATAAGAATTTAGTTTGACTATGAATGACTATTTCGTATTTGAAATTTTTTATTTTTGAGGAGCCAGTTATTTAGAATGAACCAAGCTATGCCATACTTAGGGCAACTAACAGGCCAAACATCTTTTGAGGTGATTTGTAATGACCTTGGCATGTATTACTGTATCTATCCTTTTTCTCTGAATATAATTATGAAACTAAGTATTAATTTATTTGGTATGTGCCAGATATTATTTAAAATTTTGTCAATATGGATGTTCAAGTATTTTAGTCTGGTTGCATTTTTTAAGCATGAGAATTAAATTTAAGCTGGTAGATTTCACCTTAGCATTACTATCATTTTCTTTTCTTTAAATGACATTTTCCTTTTGATTTTGTTTAATGGTATCCTTCTAAATTAATTTTATTTCTGCTTTCTGTTTCTGAAAACAACTATCATATAATCTGTACCAAACAAAAATTGTTTTTAAGATCAAACTCTGAAATTACATTTGAATTTTTTTGCATTCTCTGAAAGGAAAAGTTTTGTTTTTTATAATTCCAGGACATATAATAGTCATTTTATGTTACACTTAAAACTGTTTTACTTTGTTTTGGCATTTAAGTGGCAGGAAATTTGAATATTGCCTCTAGGACTTGTAAAGTGACTGTATCTATTAGCCACTTTTTTTTTTTTTTGACATGGAGTCTCACTCTGTGGCCCAGGCCAGAGTGCAGTGGCACAATCTCAGCTCACTGCAATCTCTGCTTCTTGGGTTGAAGTGATTCTCCTGCCTCAGCCTCCTAAGCAGCTGAGACTACAAGTACACACCACCATGCCGGGTTAATTTTTGTACTTTTGGTAGAGACAGGGTTTCACCATGTTGGCCAGGTTGGTCTTGAACTCTTGACCTCAGTTGGTCCACCCGCCTTGGCCTCCCAAAGTGCGGGGATTACAGATGTGAGCCACTGTGCCCAGCCTCTATTAGCTACTTCTTAGAAAGTAAGGGGAGAAAGTGAGTTGATGGTGAAGGCTAGGCATGGGTGATAGTAGATTTGGGGTATCTGGGAACTGAGACTGGTGATAGCATCTGGGATATAGGTGAATCTTGAGGCTCCCTGAGATTGAAAGGGGAAGGTTTTCTGTTGTGGAGCCAAGTGTCATGAGCACCTTTAAAAAAATGATTGAATGTTCTTTAACCTCATTCATACCCACCATTTTCATTTGCTCCTGGATTAGGGGGAAGAATTAAGGATAGGAGAAAATAGCCTATCTCAGTTCATTCTAACCCACCTTTATAGACTACTCAAGTTATCTTAAGAAAAATATTTTAACTGTTTGTTATTAACTAAGGAATGATAACACCAACTGCCACACCTCTTCTCACCCCCCGCTTCCCACCCTGGTCCTGGTGCAGGATGCTCTTATGATCTAAGCACTCCCCATGTGGATGATGCTGGCAAAGGAAGCAGTGTTGGTGATCTCTCTTGAGTCAGTTAGCTTGTGTTGAGTTCACAGAACATTAGCAGTCATGTTGCTTGGACCTTCTTCTGCCCAGTGCATATATGAAAGTGTTGGTAAATGTGTTCCATGGCTGTTCTGGAAGTTAATGTGTAGAATCCTGTTTTGTGCTTTTGAATAATTTTTCTTTAGTGTATTCAAAAATTTGCCATGACACACTGATGAAAGTTTTTATCTTTGCGTATTGCGTAGGGAAGGGCAGAATTTTGTGGATGGGGAGTCTTCTTCAAAAAGAACATTTATAACACTAAAGTGGGAGAAAAATGGGAACATAAATTAAACCCCCAAATTAATGTTCAGTGACCATGGCTGAACTTAAATTAGGACCTTGGAGATTTTGGGTTAGCTACAAGATGAGTTTTCCTTTGGGAGGAGAGTATCCACCAGGTGAGGGGAAACAGAGTCCAGTCACCTGGCAGAGCAGCCCCCGCAGCTAAGGCCTGGGCTCTAAGCTGGAAGAAATGTTGGGCCTGCCATGCAGACAAGAAGGGTCTTTGTACTACATGGAGGATGGATTTACCACCATATGCTGATTGGGAAGTGAGGGTTAAATGATCCCCACTTAACTAAAAAATGAATAAACATACTCGAAATGATTTTTAAAAGTCTTTGGTAGTCTATATTTATGTTCTTCCTTTCTCTCCACTATAGACAGTATTCGTGGCTACTTTGGGGAAACAATTGCTCTGTACTTTGGATTTTTGGAATATTTCACTTTTGCATTAATCCCCATGGCTGTCATTGGGTTACCTTACTACTTGTTTGTGTGGGAAGACTATGACAAGTACGTGATCTTTGCCTCATTCAACCTGATCTGGTCCACGGTGATTCTGGAGGTGTGGAAGCGTGGCTGTGCCAACATGACCTACCGGTGGGGAACACTGCTCATGAAGAGAAAGTTTGAGGAGCCCCGGCCGGGATTTCATGGTGTCTTGGGTATCAATTCCATCACTGGGAAGGAGGAGCCTCTTTACCCCAGCTACAAGAGACAGTTGCGCATCTACCTGGTCTCCCTGCCATTTGTGTGCCTCTGCCTCTATTTCTCACTGTATGTCATGATGATTTACTTCGACTTGGAAGTTTGGGCCTTGGGTCTCCATGAGAACAGTGGGTCTGAGTGGACCAGTGTTCTGTTGTATGTGCCCAGCATCATCTATGCCATTGTGATTGAGATCATGAATCGTCTATATCGATATGCTGCTGAGTTTTTGACTTCATGGGGTAAGACTTGAGGCTTTATATTCATGTCTTACTTGCCTGTAAGAAACATTGCTTAAATCATGGGAGTCATATAGCTGCTACCTTGCAGAGAAAATAGATGTTGCTCTTGGCTCTTTATAGAAACATAAGGAAAATTCATCAGCTTTGTGAACACTGATGATCTCCATGCCATAGTTTTCATAACTCTCTTTTATTGAGTGTTAATTACTATGTTCTAGGTGCCCTGCTAATCACTTTACTCACAGTATCTCACCATCACCTTCTCAAGAGCACTGTAAAATAGAAGCTATTTCACCGTTTTTCGGATAAAGATAACTGATGCTTAATGAGATTCAGACAGCAAAGAGTAGATCTAGGCTATTCAGACCTATCTATCCAAAACTTGTGCTCCTGATACTATAACATTGTGTTTCATGCTGAGAGTAAAATAGATTGAAATTGTTCCACTGGCTAGAGCCACAAAAGAAAGTAAAAAAAGAAAAAAAAATGAAATTGTCTTCAGGATACTAAACTGAACCCACTATGACCAGTTTCCTACAGTGGAATGAGGCACTGAGGACTGCTACTGAGCTCGTTGAAGGCAGGTGTTTATGGATGTTTCTGTGGTAAAAAAGGAACTTGGTTATAAGTTAAAAATGGTCTTGATAGGCCATTCTTTATTCATTCAAACCAATCAATAAATTCACTATATTATTCCCTAGGAAGAAGTCTAGGACTTAACTTAATGGGCCATAAAAATGTTTTAGGGGCTGGGCACCGTGGCTCACACCTGTAATCCCAGAACTTTGGGAGGCTGAAGTGGGCAGATCACAAGGTCAGGAGTTTGAGACTAGCCTGGCCAATATGGTGAAACCCTATCTCTACTAGAAATACAAAAATTAGCCAGGCGTGGTGACGGGCACCTGTAGTCTCAGCTACTCAGGAGGCTGAGGCAGGAGAATCACTTGAACCCAGGAGGTGGAGGTTGCAGTGAGCTGAGATTGTGCCACTGCACTCCAGCCTAGGCAACAGAATGAGACTCCATCTCAAAAAAAATGTTTTAAATTATTTTTATTAGTTGTATAACAACATCAGCTGTCATTTATCGAGTACTTTTCCTTGTGCTAATACTAGGCTAAGATTTTACATTGTTTCTGATCCTGAGAATGACCTTGGGAGGAGGATGGTCATTCTTGTTTTGTAGGCAATAAGGCTGAGTATCAGAAGGTTAAGTAACTTAAAAGGTTAGGCAGTGGCTGAGTAGCTAAGTTGGTGTTCAAATCCAGGTCAGTCCAACACTCTCTGCGTAAGATGACACTTCTCTTCAGAATCTTCCTTTTTGTCATTTTATCTTGCTGTTTTGGGATCAATACAGTGTTACCTTTTCTAGATGAGGATAGAAATTTTAGTTTCCTTTCAAGTTAACCCTTGTAAGCCACATGAAACTTTAGTTATAGAACTTTATTTACAGAAAACTATTTATTGCCCTATTCTTCAGAGGTTACTATTAGTTTTCACTATTACTTCTTGGACAGGTTTTTGGGTGGCTGTCTGTAGGATTGTTTGCCAGCACTTCCCAAATTTCTTTGTATCAATAATTTAAAAAATAATTTCAGCCTATAGTGCTATTGCAGTACCCTGAAAAATGTGTCCTTGTTTGATGCTCTTGGTGGTGAGGCAAAGCTGTGATTGACAGCCTAGCACATTTACTAACAGGCTCTGATGTTAGACATCTCTGCCCTCAGTGCAAGTCCCACTTTACTTCATAACAGTGCTTTCGTATTGTTTTCTTACTGAAAAGTTACCTCTGTGTTTTAATGTTTTAGAGAATCACAGACTGGAATCTGCCTATCAGAATCATCTAATTCTGAAAGTGTTAGTGGTAAGTATAGTGTTTACATACAAATCAATTTTATGAAACTGATATGTACTACATAATACATAGGAATACAAATATGAACAGTTACTTCTTATTTAAGATATCAATATATTTTGTACAAATAAGCAAGGACTGATTAAAAAATTGTTTACCTCTGTGTTCAGTAGCCTTATTACAAATGTGCATGTGATGTAAGACTTTGAAATATAGGAATATTATAGCCAGTTTCCAGTTATTTAAAAACTAGTCCAGGTGCGGTGGTTCATACCTGCAATCCCAGCACTTTGGGAGGCCAATGCGGGTGAATCAAGAGTTTGAGATCATCATGGCCAACATGGTGAAATTCTGTCTCTACTAAAAATAGAAAAATTAGCTGGGGATGGTGGCATAGGCCTGAAATCCCAGCTACTCGGGAAGCTGAGGCACGAGAATGCTTGAACTTAGGATGGGGAAGTTGCAGTGAGCCAAGATGGCACCACTGCACTCCAGCTTAGGTGGCAGAGCAAGACTCTGTCTCAAAAAAAGTGATAAAAATAAATTAAAAAAACGAACTGGCCAGATGCGGTGGCTCACACCTATAATCCCAGCACTTTGGGAAGCTTGAGGCAAGTGGATCACTTGAGGCTAGGAGTTTGAGACCAGCCTGGCTAACACAGTGAAAACTCATCTCTACCAAAAAATACAAAAAGAAATATTTGTCAGATGTAGTGGTGCATGCCTGTAGTCCCAACTACTCAGGAGGCTGAGGCAGGAGAAGATGCTTGAAGCCAGGAGGCAGAGGTTGCAGTGTGCCAAGATCACACCACTGTACTCTAACCTGGGCAACAGAGCAAGACCCTGCCTCAAAACAAAACAAAAATCTAATGACTTTTTAGACATCTTTCTATTCTTTTCCTTTTGGTGATTTCTTTGAAGGTCTTGCTATTCAGTAATCCTTCCTGACACCACCACCTGTTTAGTGATGGAACTTACATTAAAAAAAATTTTTTTTATATGTCCAAAGTTCAAAAGATTCCAGGGATGTTTTGATAGTTAGGAGGAAAGAGGCAGAAAGCAATATATAACCTGTTTGCTGTTTGTATAAAAGCTGACATGTCATGCCTCTTTTTACCATTATTATAAATAATAAGTACCAGCTTGAAAACACATCATTTATCAGGGGTTTACCTCAGTCATCTGTAACATAAGTGAGAATCAAGAAAGGTGCATGAAGAATCCTCTAAACTTTCAACTGGTATTGATTTAACATAGTCCATGTACTTCACTCCCAAGGGAAGGATCCAGACCCTCATTTAAAATCTCTGTTCTAGCCGCAGAAATCATTCTAAGAAGTTTATCTATCTGGTTTTTCGGTCCTTAAAAAAATCAGAAACCACCATCACGAGGGTGTTTAGATTTCTGGAAGTAGGCAAACCTACAGAAAAAGAACAGGTGAGGAAATGAAAACCTGTCATAAGAGATAAGAATTCAACAATTGGGCATTAGGAAAGGGACAAGTAGCCCTACATATCCAAAAGGTTTCAAAGGCATCCTTCACTCTGTGAAATGGTTCGTACCTAAAATGTTGGTGCTAAACCAGCAAGGAAGTTCTGTTCTGTGCTCTCTGTGTAACAAAGTAGAAGAACATGGAATGCATTAAAAAGTTCATTCAAAAAGGTTATAATGGGAGGAGGTTTTTCCCTCAGAGGTAAAAACATTCCATTTGTCTGAAAGAATTCAATAACTTGTGAGACTTTGTTGTTCTCTGATGATGTCAGATATAATTAGGTAACTGCCTTGTGAAAAAAAAAGCCGTTGGTTAAAGTCTTCTTCCTCCATGATGCTTCTTAGGCTTCTCCCTTCCTGTTTTCTTTTTTAAATTTATTATACTTTAAGTTCTGGAGTACACGTGCAGAATGTGCAGATTTGTTACATAAATATACACGTGGCATGATGGTTTGCTGCAGCCATTCCCCCGTCATCTACATTAGGTATTTCTCCTAATGTTAACCCTCCCAATCCCCCCACCCCCAGCTATTCTTCCCCCCGCATCCCTTGACAAACCCTGGTGTGTGATGTTCTCCTCCCTGTGTTCTCATTGTTCAATACCCACTTATGATTGAGAACATGAGGTGTTTGGTTTTCTATTCTTGTGTCAGTTTGCTGAGAATGATGGTTTCCAGCTTTGTCCATGTCCCTGCAAAGGACATGAACTCATCCTTGTATATGTGCCACATTTTCTTTATCTAGTCTATCATTGATGGGCATTTGGGTTGGTTCCAAGTCTTTGCTATTGTAAATAGTGCCACAATAAAAATATGTGTGCATGTGTCTTTATAACTGAATGTTTTATAATCCTTTGGGTATATACCCAGTAATGGGATTGCCAGGTCAAATGGTATTTCTAGTTCTAGATCCTGGAGGAATCGTCACACTGTCTTCCACAGTGGTTGAACTACTTCACACTCCCACCAACAGTGTAAAAGCATTCCTAGTTCTCCATATCTTCTCCAGCATCTGTTGTCTCCTGATTTTTAATGATCAGCATTCTAACTAGTGTGAGATGGTATTTCAATGTGGTTTTGATTTGCATTTCTCTAATGACCAGTGATGATGAGCTTTTTATCATATGTTTGTTGGCTGCATACATGTCTTCTTTTGAGAAGTGTCTTCATATCATTTCCCTACTTTTTGCTGAGTTGTTTTTTTCTTGTAAATTTGCTTAAGTTCTCTGTAGAATCTGGTTATTAGTCCTTTGTCATATGGGTAGATCACAAACATTTTTTCCCGTTCTGTTGGTTGCTGGTTCACTCTATTGATAGTTTCTTTTGGTGTACAGAGCTCTTAAGTTTAATGAGATCCCATTTGTCTGTTTTGGCTTTCGTTACCATTGCTTTTGGTGTTTTAGTAATGAAGTCTTTGCCCACGCTTCTGTCCTTAATGGTATTGCCTAGGTTTTCTTTTAGGGTTTTTATGGTGTTAGATCTTATATTTAAATCTTTAATCCATCTGGAGTTAACTTTTGTATAAGGTGTAAGGAAGAGGTTCAGTTTCAGTTTTCTGCATATGGCTATCCAGTTTTCCCAACACCATTTTTTGTCAGGTTTGTCAAAAATCAGATGGTTGTAGATATGTGGCATTACTTCCGAGGCCTCTGTTCTGTTCCATTGGTCTATATCTCTGTTTTGGTACCAGTACCATGCTGTTTTGATTACTATAGCCTTGTAGTATAGTTTGAAGTCAGGTAGCATGATGCTTCCAGCTTTGTTTTTATTTTTTTGCTTAGGATTGTCTTGTCTATGTGGGCTCTTTTTGGTTTCATATGAAGTTTAAGGTGGTTTTTCCAGCTCTGTGAAGAAGGCCAATGGTAGCTTGATAGGGATAGCATTGAATCTATAAATTACTTTGGGCAGTATGGCCATTATCATGATATTGATTCTTCCTAACCATGAGCATGGAATGTTTTTCCATCTGTTTGTGTCCTCTCTTATTTCCTTGAGCAGTTGTTTGTAGTTTTCCTTGAAAAGGTCCTTCACATCCCTTGTTAGTTGTATTCCTAGGTATTTTATTCTCTTTGTAGCAATTGTGAATGGGAGTTCACTCATGATGTGGCTCTCTCTTTGTGTGTTATTGGTTCATAGAAATGCTTGTGATTTTTGCCCATTGATTTTGTATCCTGAGACTTTGCTGAAGCTGCTTCAGCTTGAGATTTTGGGCTGAGATGATGGGGTTCTAAATATGCAATCATGTCATCTGCAAATAGAGACAAATTGACTTCCTCTTTTCCTAATTGAATACCCTTTATCTCTTTTTCTTGCCTGATTGCGCTGGCCAAAACTTCCAGTACTATGTTGAATAGGAGTGGTGAGAGAGGGCATCCTTCTCTTGTGCCGATTTTCAAAGGAAATGCTTTCAGTTTTTGCCCATTCAGTATGATGTTGGCTATGGGTTTGTCGTAAATAGCTCTTATTTTGAGATACATTCTGTTGAGAGTTTTTAGCATAAAGACCAATTTATTGAGAGTTTTTAGCATAAAGAGCTGTTGAATTTTGTTGAAGGCCTTCTCTGCATCTATTGAGATAATCATGTGGTTTTTGTCTTTGGTTCTGTTTATGTGATAGATTGCATTTATAGATTTGCGTATGTTGAACCAGCCATGTATCCCAGGGATGAAGCCTGTTTGACTGTGATGGATAAGCTTTTTGATGTGCTGTTGGATTTGGCTTGCCAGCATTTTATTGAAGATTTTCACGTCAATGTTCATCATGGATATTGGCCTAAAATTTTCTGTTTTAGTTGAGTCTTTGCCAGGTTTAGGTATCAGGATGATGCTGGTCTCATAAAATGAGTTAGTGAGGAGTCCCTCTTTCTGTATTGTTTGGAATAGTTCAAAAGACACTGACTGGCAAATTGTATAAAGAGTCAAGACCCATCGGTGTGCTGTATTCAGGAGACTGGTTTCATGTGCAAAGACACACATAGGCTAAAAATAAAGGGATGGAGGAAGATTTGCCAAGCAAATGGAGACAGAAAAAAAAGCAGGGGTTGCATTCCTAGTCTGATAAAACAGACTTTAAGCCTCTCCCTTCCTTTTTAATCTTAAGGGGATGGTGTTTCATAGTCTCCCTAGGCTTTTGCTTTTCAACTTCTGCTCTAACTTAGCACCCCTGTCCCATGGCTGTATTGATCTTACTGCTCATTTTCTAGAATTACTCCCCATCTCACAGTAATTAAGCACTCACTCCTGTATACATGGCAGTCTTTGTCTAAGTGATGCTACTGGGCAGGAAGTAGTCAGCATGGGGACTGGGAGGCAGAAAGGAAACCCATTCATGCAGGGGGTAACTATAGATTATTGAACAGGGAACTCCTGGAAGAGATGGCACTTTTTGTGGCAGGATCCCCCTGATTGGTACTCCCCTTTGCCCAGCCTGCTGCCGTGTATCTGGCAGAACAAGGGAGTTGATGCCCATGGTGACAAAGATGCTTCTGAGGTCAGACTGGTTGTTATAGCCTCCCAGTTACCTGCTGTCTCTCTGTGATAGAGAGAACCTCAGGTCCACAGGTGTGAAGAGACCTCTTATATCAGGCCCTTGTGGCAGGGGCCCCCTTGCCAGTGCCACCCAGCTGCCCCAGTTACTCTTGGTGGGGTTTTCAGGCACAGGCTTGCTGTGATGGGGCTTTTCTTGCCTGTGTTGTCTGGCCATCCTGGGATCTCTCCATGGAGCATGGGAATCTCAGGCCCAGCAAGGAAAAAGAGCACTTCCCCAGGAAACTTATTGTTAGTTTAGGGTCCCGATTGATTTCCCCTTGCCAGTTTAGCTGGGCTCTCCTGGCACTGACAGGACTCCTTTTCTGATATGGGAGGAATGAGCCTACTTGGGCCACCTGGGTGTAAATTACGATTGGGAAATGCCAGGCCTTGGTCTCCTCCTATTGGGTGGGGGAACTGGAGATATGCATGTGCTGTGTTTGTTGTTCCTTTAGCTCTGGGGTCCTAAACCATCTCATCTTCCTTTAAGCACCTTTCAGAGTTCTCCTTTGGTTGCCTCTTCTGTTATTTCCAGAATTTGTTTGTTTATTTAGTAAGGAGACGTGGGGAGAAACAGGACTGCCATTTCATTCAGACTGGATGTCTCTCATTACATTTTTAAATGCTACATTACAGTTGTACTAAAGTACTCTAAAGCAGCATTTAACACTGTTATCTTTTTTTTTTTTTTCTTTTGTCAGTTCAACTTTCTCAATTGCTTTGCCTCACTCTTCTACATTGCCTTTGTCTTGAAGGATATGAAGCTTTTGCGCCAGGTGAGTATGAATAACAGAAAAATACCAATTTTTTTAGGTCATAGAGGTGGTTTCCTATCTTTAAATGCTGTAATTGGCTTCAAATCCTTTTTACAAATGAAATCTTATAGATTTTGTATATGTTTAAGTCAAATTCTAAATAAAAAACTATTAGGAATTTCATTGTGTATTATGTTCAACTGAAAAGAAATGAGTTGAAAATAACCAACCTGAAAAATTAATAGTATAGGGCAGTAAAATCAATTATATAGTTTACCTCAAAGCTTGTAAGCAACTCTAGCAGCAAAAATGTGATATTCATTAATCGAACTGTTTTTGTGCCTTGGATGTGGATGATTGGTGTAACCTGAAACAGGTCTTGGAAATTTTTTTTTTTTTTTTTTTTTTTTGAGACGGAGTTTCGCTCTTGTTACCCAGGCTGGAGTGCAATGGCGCGATCTCGGCTCACCGCAACCTCCGCCTCCTGGGTTCAGGCAATTCTCCTGCCTCAGCCTCCTGAGTAGCTGGGATTACAGGCACGAGCCACCATGCCCAGCTAATTTTTTGTATTTTTAGTAGAGACGGGGTTTCACCATGTTGACCAGGATGGTCTCGATCTCTTGACCTCGTGATCCACCCACCTCGGCCTCCCAAAGTGCTGGGATTACAGGCGTGAGCCACCGCGCCTGGCGAAAATTTAATTTTTAAATTAATAAGTTGTTAGGCCGGGCGCGGTGGCTCACACCTGTAATCCCAACACTTTGGGAGGCTGAGGCGGGTGGATCACGAGGTCAAGGGATCGAGACCATCCTGGTCAACATGGTGAAACCCTGTCTCTACTAAAAATACAAAAAATTAGCTGGGCATGGTGGCTCGTGCCTGTAATCCCAGCTACTCAGGAGGCTGAGGCAGGAGAATTGCCTGAACCCAGGAGACGGAGGTTGCGATGAGCTGAGATCGCGCCATTGCACTCCAGCCTGGGTAACAAGAGTGAAACTCTGTCTCAAAAAAAAAAAAATAATAAGTTGTTAAACTTTAGAGACCTATGCAGTGCTGTATCTTTTCTGAAGTGTCTGATTATTTATTTTGGTGTGTTGCCATTTGTGGGTCAGTTAATACCAATGGATAATAAATTAAGAACAACTTATTGATTTCTAAATTCTCCTTTTATTGTTTGAACCAGTTATAAGTAAAAGGCTATTCTTTCCAAATTTTAATATTCTGAGATTGTTAGTGAATAGTCTAAAAGCCTAGACTCCACTTGTTATAAATTATTTTTGAAAATAGAGAACGTTCAAAGTAATACATTCAGGATTGATGAGCTGGAGATATATACCTTCTTTGGTCCCATTTATAATAATATATTAGTTGGGTATGACTTCTCATTTCTTATGCTTTAGAGAGGCTCGTTTACTTAGCAGAAGATAGGGGAATGGAGGACTGCTTGAAAAAATAGAGTTGTAGTACCAGCAAAGGTGGGGTGTGATGTAAACACTCATATCTATCAGAGAAAAGTGGAGATTAATACAACATCTCTGAAAACCAGCTCTCTTGATAGCTTTGCCAAGAATGTTAACTCATCCCTAGTAAATCTTCAGAGAGGAGCAAAGATTCATGTGCACAGATATCCAAGCACCAGCATTATAATGGCGAAAACTGGGAGTAATACTTAATTCAACAGCAGTGTACAGGCCAAATAAAAAAGAATTTTTAATGACACAGGAAAATGCTCACACATATTAAGTGAGAAAAGCAGTAAACAAAATTGTATACATATAGGATAATTATAGTTTTATTTTTATATATGATTGGAAAGAAATGTCCCAAGAAATAGCAGTGGTTTTGTCATGGTTGTGAAATTACAGGTGGCTCTTTTTTTCCTATTTTCTTTTTTTAAGATTAATAAATAATAGTTGTATATTTTTATGGGGAATGTATGCTATTTTATTACATTCATAAAATGTTTAATGAAGGCCAGATGTGATGGCTTATGCCTGTAATCCCCGCACTTTGGGAGTCTGAAGCAGGCAGATTGCTTGAGCTCAGGAGTTTGAGACCAACCTGGGCAACATGGCAAAATCCTGTCTCTACAAAATACATAAAAAGCTAGTTGGATGTGGTGGCACACACCTGTAGTCCCAGCTACCTGGGAGGCTGAGGTGGGAGGATCACCTGAGTCTGGGAGCTCCAGGCTGCAGTGAACTGTGATTGCACCACTGCACTGCAAAGTCAGACCTTGTGTCAAAAAAAAAGTGTAATGGTCAATCAAGGTATTTAGAGTATCACCTCGAGTATCTGTCATTTCTCTATGTTGGGGGAATTCAATCCATTATTGTTAACCGTAATCACCCCATTCTGCTCTCAAATACTAGAACTTATTTCTTCTATCTAACTGCATGTTTGTACCTCCTGACCACCTTTATCCTCCTCTCCCTACCACACACCCTCCCAGCCTCTGGTAACTGTCGTCCCACTCTGTCTCTATGAGATCAACTTTTTAGCTCCCACATATGAATGAGAGCCTGTGATATTTGTCTTTCTGTACTGGCTTATTTCACTTAACATAATGACCTCCAGTTCTATCTGTGTAGCTGCAATTGACAGAATTTCAGTTTTTTTTAAATGGCCAACTAGTATTCCATTGTGTATATATACCACATATTCCTTATCTATTCATCTGTTGATAGACACTGAGGTTGATTCTGTTTCTTTATTATTATGAATAGTGCTGCAGTAAACATGGGGGTGCAGGTATCCCTTTGATATACTAATTTCTTTTCCTTTGGATAAATATCCAAAGGTTGGAATGCTGGATCCTATAGTTATTCTAGTTTTAGTTTTTTTGAGCTATCTCAAAAAACAAAAACCTCTCTCCATACTCTTTTCTATAATGTCTGTATAATTTCCATTATTATCGACAACAGTGTATAAGAATTCCTTTTGTTCCACATTCTTGTCAGCATCTGGGTTTTTTGGGTCTTTTTAATAATAGCTATTCTATTTGGAGTAGGATGATATCTCATTGTGGTTTTGATTTGCATTTCCCTGATGATCAGTGATGGTATGGTATTTTTTCATATATCTGTTGGCTATTTGTATGTGTTCTTTAGAGAAATGTCTATTCATGTCTTTTGCCTACCTCTTAATGGGATTATTTGTATTTTTGCTGTTGTTTGAGTTTCTTGTATATTTTGGATATTAGTTCCTTGTCAGATGAATAGTTTGCAAATCTTTTCTCCCATTCAACAGATTGTCTCTTCAGTGTGTTGATTGTTTCCTTTGCTGTGCAGAAGCTTTTTTCTTTAAATAGTCATAGTTGTCTAATTTTGGTTTTGTTGCCTGTGCTTTTGATGTCTTAGCCAAAAAAATCTTTGCTTAGACCAATGTCCTATAGTATTTTCCCTATGTTTTCTTCTAGTAGTTTTATAGTTTTGGGTCTTATATTTAGGTCTGTAATCTATTTTGAGTTGATTTTTGTTTGTGGTGATAGAGAGGGGTCTAGTTTCATTCTTCTACATCTGGATGTCTGGTTTTCCCAGCACCATTTTTTCCCCAATATACATTCTTTTATTTTTTATTTTTTATTTTTTTAAGAAAGAAAAAGCAAGAGAAAGAAAGGAAAAAAAGAATGAAAGAGAGAAAGAAAGAGGAAGAAAAAGAGGGAGAGAGAACAGGAGTCTTGCTTTGTTGCCCAGGCTAGAATGCAGTCTAAAAATGGGTACTAAACACCTCTTTTATGCCAATAATTGTGTTTAGCAATGGAGACAGGAAGAAATAAGGGAGGAAAATAACAAACAAGCAGCCAACCTATATTTCATTTAAACCTGTGAAATGCTATGCAATTACTGAGGAGTGATTTACTTCCAATTATGTAGTCACTTTTAGAGTAGGTGTGATGTGGTACTGAGAAAAATGTATGTTTTGTGGATTTGGGGTGGAGAGATCTGTAAATGCTTATTAAGTTTACTTGTTCCAGGTCTGAGTTCAAGTCCTGGATATCCTTGTTAATTTTCTGCCTCATTGATCTGTCTAATACTGACAATTTGATGTTAAAGTCTCCCACTATTACTGTGTAGGAGTCTAAGTCTCTTTTTAAGTCATTAAGAACTTGCGTTATGTATCTGGGTGCTCCTGTATTGGGTACGTATATATTTAGGATCGTTAGATCTTCTTGTTGCAGTGATCCTTTTACCATTATGTAATGAACTTCTTTGCCTCTTTTGATCTTTGTTGCTTTAAAGTCTATTTTATCAGAGGTGAGAATTGCAACTCCTGCTTTTTATTTATTTATTTTTCTCCATTTGATTGGTAAATCTTCCTCCATCCCTTTGTTTTGAGTCTTTGTGTATCCTTGCATGTGAGATGGGTCTGGATATAGCATACTGATGGGTTTTGGCTTTTTATCCAATTTGCCTGTCTGTGTCTTTTGATTGGGGCATTTAGTCTATTTAAATTTAGGATTAATATTAATATATGTGAGTTTAATACTGCCATTTAATGCTAGCTGGCTGTTTTGCCCATTAGTTGATGTAGATTCTTCATTATGTTGATGCTCTTTACCTTTTGGTATATTTTTGGAATGGCTGATACTGTTTGTTCCTTTCTATGTGTCGTACTTCTTTCAGAAGCTCTTGTAAAGCAGGCCTGGTGGTGATGAAATCTCTGAGTACTTGTTTGTTCACAAAAGATTTTATTTTTCCTTCACTTATAAAGCTTAGTTTAGCTGGATATGAAATTCTGGGTTGAAAGTTCTTTTCTTTAAGGATGTTAAATATTCTCCTTTACTTCAACCGTAGTGAATCTGATGATTATGTGCCTTGGGGTTGCTCTTCTTGAGGAATATCTTTGTGGTTTTCTCTGTATTACCTGGAGTTGAATATTGTCCTGCCTTGCTAAGTTGGGAAAGTTTTCCTGAATACTATCCTGGAGAATATTTTGCAGCTTGGATTCATTCTCTTCATCACATTCAGGTACACCTATCAAACGTAGATTAGGTCTTTTCACATAGTCCCATATTTCTTGGAGACTGCTCATTCCTTTTTACCCTTTTTCTCTAATCGTGTCTTCTCGTTCTATTTCATTGAGTTGTCTTTGACCTCTGATATTCTTTCTTCTGCTTGGTCAATTTGACAGTTAAAACTTGTGCATACTTTGCGAAGTTCTCGTATTGTGTTTTTCAGCTTCATTAATTCACTTATATTCCTCTCTAAATTATCTATTCTCATTAGCATTTCATCAAACCTTTTTTCAAGGTTCTTAGTTTCTTTGCATTGGGTTAGAACATGTTCTTTTAGCTCACAGAAGTTTCTTATTATCCACCTTCTAAAGCCTGATTCTGACAATTCATCACACTCATTCTCCATCAGGCCTTGTTCCCTTGCTGTTGAGGAGCTGCGATCCCCTGAAGGAGGAGAGGCATTCCGATTTTGGGTGTTTTCAGCCTTTTTGCGCTGGTTTCTTCCCATCTTTGTGGATTTATCCACTTGTCATCTTTATAATTGCTGACTTTCAGATTGGGTCTCTGACTGGACATCCAGCTTGCTGGTGATGATGTTATTTCTGTTTCTTTGTTTTCCTTCTGCAGACACTCCTCCCCCACAGAGCTGGACCTTCCCAGGTTCAGCTGTGCTTGCTGTGAAACTCTCAACTGTCAGCGTTTCCAATTGCTGTTTTTTTTTGTGGGGGTGGGACCAGCTGAGCCTGATCACCTGGCTCCCTGCCTCAGAGCCCCCTTTTTTTTCTTTTCCTAATAGAATGGTCGATTCTCTCCCAGGTGCCCCAGTCGCCTGCTGAAAAGGCCCTGGGATCTATGCAATTTCCCCTGCGGCGACTGCGCTGGCTGAAACAGCAGCACTGAGATTCGTGGCGCTCCCTGTTTCAGTCTCCCAGATTCCTCTGGCTCCCTGTTTCAGTTTCCTTTTCAATCAGCTGAATGGGCGACTCTGCCTTCCAGGAGCTCCAAACACCAACTAAAAGGGCATCGAGTCCCACATACTCCACAGTGAGAACCGCCACGCCGGGATGCTGGCAAAACAGCCGCGCTGGCCAAAAGAATCTCGCTGGTGACCCATGAGTCTCCTCCTCTGGGAATCTCCTGGTCTGTGGGCAACAAAAATTCGTCTGGAAGTCTGGCGTCCACTCACTCTCTGCACCTTCACTGGGAGCTGCAATCCTGAGCTGTTGCTAATCGGCCATGTTGGATCTCTCTCTCTCTCTCTCTCTTTTTTTTTTTTTTTTTTTTGAGATGGAGTCTCACTCCGTTGCCCAGGCTGGAATGCAGTGGGGCAATCTTGGCTCACTGCAACCTCCACCTCCCGGGTTCAAGCATTTCTCATGGCTCAGCCTCCCAAGTAGCTGGGATTACAGACGTGCGCCACCACGCCCAGCTAATCTTTGTATTGTTATTAGAGATGGGTTTCACCATGTTGTCCAGGCTTGTCTCAAACACCCAGTCTCAGGTGATCTGCTCACCTTGGCCTCTCAATGTGCTGGGATTACAGGTGTGAGCCACCATGCCCAGCCTAAATATATATATTTTTAGTGCCTTTATGGAAAATCAGTTGACTGTAAATGTGTGTGTGTGTGTGTGTGTGTTTAAATAGTGAGGGGATGTGTATTAGTGGTATAATTTAAATTATTTAAAAAAGAATTTAGCCATACTGTTTTTTTCCAAAGTTGGCAACATCACTTAGACTTATATGTTGTAGTCAGAATGAAATGTCAAAGAACACAACTGCAAGTTAATTCATTCTTTTTTTAAAGTTTAAAAATTGACAAATAATTGTACATATTCATGGAGTACATAGTGATGTTTTGATACATAAAATGTATAGCAGTCAGATCAGGATAGTTAGCATATCCATCCTCTCAAACATTTATTATTTCCCTGTGTTGGGACTGTTTAACTGACAGTTTGTTTCTTATTATAATGTTATTTGTATTATATTTTATTTATATTTTAATCTCAGCCTTTCCTGTGAAAAACCATAAATTAGAAGCACCATTCTAACACCTAGCCTTTCTAATACTAGTTTTTATCGCACAGTAGTAACTATTAATAAAGATTCCATCTTATTTATTGCATAATTGTATTTCTGCTACAGTTTTATTAAGCTATATTGCCAAAATATTATTTGTGTCCTTCTCTTTAGAGTTTGGCCACTCTCCTGATTACCTCCCAGATCCTCAACCAAATTGTGGAATCTCTACTTCCTTATTGGCTCCAAAGGAAGCATGGTGTGCGAGTGAAGAGGAAGGTGCAGGCTTTAAAGGTAGACATCGATGCTACATTATATGAGCAAGTCATTCTGGAAAAAGAAATGGGAACTTATTTGGTAAGTTGGAATACTGCTGAATTAAACATTTACTGAAAGAGATTAATAGCCATGCACTTCAACAAACGTTATGCATTTATGATCTCAGATGTGACTATTCTAGATGTGCTTTCCAGTCAGTTTCCTCATCATGAACCACTTTAAAGTAAAAAGGATAGAACTGGACATTGAAACACTGCTATCTGGAGTCTAAAGATAAGCCTAACCAACACCAAAGGGCAAATTTGGAGAACTACATTACTGCTTTGCTTTGCGGAGAGCATGGTAGAAGTAGTTGCCCCAGAGATGACAGAACAGGAGACATGGTCCCTGGAGAGGCAGCAGCATTGCTCGCTCTTGACATTTCAAACTCATGGAAAATGATGGGTGCACAAGCAAAAGATTGAGACCCGTTGATGAACAATGGAATGCCAATCTGAAGATTGAATTTTAGTTTACATTAGTGCTATTGTTTAAATATAAAACAGTTCCTTTAAGACAGAGACTTTCTGAATTATTATTAGGAACTAAAAATAATTAGGATCGTTAGAGATTTACACTTTTAATATTTGAAAGGTCTAGCTCATAAAATCTAATCGTGCGTTCAACCAACTTTTATTGAGCTCTGACTACGTTCACTGTCTCTATATTTCACATTTGTTTTAGGCCATTGTTTCTTAACATCCTGCACCTTCTTTCTTCTACAGTATTCCCTTCTTGCTATAGTATTCTTTCTGGTGAAATAGATCCTTCAGTGGGTCATTTAGTGAGAGCCCATTATTGCGAAACTTTCATAGTCTTGTTTTTCATCTTGAATGAATTTATCTCCTGATGATTGAGTGTCTTGATTGACTTTCATAGTTTTTCTCATGTGCTTGGGAATTTCAGTTTGTATGTTCATGTTGAGCAGGCCTTTGTCCTTTTCTCTCAGTCACGTCTGCCTTATTTTTTGTAGTTGCCCCCACGGAGCTTCCAAGTCCCTCATCCAGAATCAGGTGTTTGTATCCCAGAATTCCCATCTTGTGGTGTTGATGGGGATTTTATAGATCTGGTTACAGAGCCAGTAGGTGGCATTCTGTTGACATGGCTGTAGTTACCAGGCAGCAGTTGTGGTTTTTTTTTTTTTAAAACCTCCTTTGAAGGGCAGGGGTATGTCCCAACCCCTGGTTTTGCTCAGCAAGCCTGATTCCAGTTACACTCCAGGGGAGGGGGTGCTCTTGGTTCTCCTCCCAACAGGACACAGATCCTAGTCCCTTATATCATTGCTGTGTTTGGGGAGACGATTCAAAGTATAAACACATAGCACACTTCTAATAGCAACATTGTTTATATTTATATATGAAGCATAGAGAAAAGACACACATCAATTCTCTCTCACACAGAGGAAGAATTAAAAAGGAACTTGGGCACAAGTGTGGAGCTGTCCTGGATTGGTTGAGTGCTAGCTTACTATAAAAGTTTAGTTATGTCATTTTACTATGGGATAAAAGTTCCCATTATGTCAGGATCCTTTCCTTGCCTGTGCTGAGGATTGGTATTCTTGGCCACATTTCTTTTTCTTTCTTCACTCTCTTATAGAAACTGTACCAGCAGTGCATCCCCTGTACTCTAATTCTATCCGCCACATCTTTGGAGGCCTCATGTCACCAGCCATCACCTGGTGCTCTTGTACCTCCTTCTTCCCCTTCTAACTGCTCCACAAAGTCAGAAACTTGCCTATTTTGAACTAAGCAAACTCTTCACATCTTCTGCTATTTGTGTCCTGTCTTTCCTTCCCCTCACAGTTTTCTGCAATAATTCTCCGTATTGTTGTTTTTAGTTTCCTACTTCTCTTTCTATAATCAATTAGAATCTACTTTTAGCTGTTCTTTTTCTTTGAAATTATTTGGGCAAACAACATTATCTCCTGAAATACCCAAAACACAATTCATAATCTTCTCAAGACAGGATTCTTCTGCTTTGCCCCTGGCTCAATGAATGGTTTTCAGTATAGTCTTCATCTGAGCAATTCTAATTTATCTAAGAACTGTATACCAGTGATGTGACACTGCCAAAATCTTAGATCTTACCTGTTTTGGCATTTTAAGATATCTGACAAAACCTTTATGAAAGGAGGTGAGGGAGGCATGGCTTTTCTCATATCAAAAAGAAGCAAATGAAGCTCTATGTCATTAATCATTTGGTGGCTGAATCAAAAAGAAGGTTCAAGACTTTGCCTTCCCAATTCAGAATCTTTCCATTATACAGCACAGGCTCTCTAATGTGAAGTAAGGAAATAGTGGTCTGATTTATCTCAGGCCGTGAGTCTGTGAGTAAACTCTGTGGTTTACAGTGCCATTCCTTTTTTGGCCTGCACAGTTCTGCACGATCTGGCCATTTCCCACTCCTGATTTCTTGCAGGTTTGTTTTTCCCTGTCTCCACTGGAGCAACATTGGATGTTTGTCATTTTGGTCCTCTCCATGTATTTGGATGGGAGATACTTTTGGGTCACATTTATTCTAGATGATTATTTCCTATGCACAAATTGATTCTTCTGGGTTCATTTTTCTCCTAATTGAAATTAATGAATTTGGAATTGTATTTTCTGTAGTCTCATCCTGAATGTTATATATGAGTCTAAAATGATGTTGCCAAGCTTTGGGAAAAAGCAATTTGGCTGAAACCTTAAAAACATTACTATAAAGGTAATACTTTCTTACTCACTGTGGAAAACTTAGAAAATGCAGGATAAAATCAATATATAAAAAGAAATCCTCTGTAATATTCCCACCCATGGTCATCCCTTGGGTCTCCTGACCACTGCTTTGCCAGCCCAGGACTAAGGCTGTGTTGCTTCTTGGATCTTCACTGTCCTCTGCTGTCCTTTTCCTGTGAACTGCCCGTTCATATCCAACTGCCTAGCTGTGGGAGGCTGAATTTTCATGGTGACTGTTACAAGTAGAACATCATATTCCTGCACAGTAAATGAACTGCCTTGTACTAAATGATACATTAAATGAGGTTTGTCAAAAATGTTAAAAGCTCCAGTCTTTGCATTAACATTTTTTGAAATATAATTATTTTTAAAAGATATTTCATTTATATTATTATTTAATGAATTTAATGGAAAATCTTTAAAATTTTTTAGCTTTGTTGTTGTTGTTGTTCATTTGTAGACAGGGTCTCACTTTTTCAGCCAGGTTGGAGGGCAGTGGTGACAATCGTGGCTCACTGCAACCTCAACCTCTCAGGCTCAAGTGATCCTTCTGCCTCAGCCTCCTGAGTAGCTGAGACTATAGGCAGGCACCTTCATGCCTGACTTATTTTTGTACTTTTTGTAGAGATGGGCTCTCACTGTGTTGCCCAGGCTGGTCTTGAACTCCTGGATTTAAGCAGTTCTCCCACCTTGGCCTCGCAAAGTGTTGGGATGAACTATCATGCCTGGCCTGATTTCTCAGTTTTGATTAATAATATGGTAAGCATCACTAGATAAAGCTCACATAAACAAAATATCTTTAATGTCCTCAATAGTTTTTAAGAGTTTAGGGCCCTTAAGACCAAAAAAGTTTGAAAACTGCAGCTCTAGAGCAACCCCCTTGCCATTTTTCAAGGAACTGGCTTTTGTAAATCTATTGTTTGATTTTATTTCTCGTAAGATTTGAGTGAAATGATTTTGGAAGTCTGCCACCATTGCACCCCATCAGGAGTCACTGACATCTGGTTGCTCATTTTGTGGGGTCACCTTGTTTGATCATTTGGTTGGTTTGGTAAAACGTAGATTGCACAGGGTTTTTTTGTTTTTGTTTTTGTTTTTTTCATTTTATAATGAATAAATCTGTGGATCAGTACTTTTGAGACTTTCTGCTTCCTTTTAATAAATAGTATCTCTTTAAAAATACAATTCCTAATTGTTTGTGATGGCATATGGGAATGCTGTTAATTTTTATATCTTTTACCCACAGCTTTGCTGAACTCTCCTGTTACTTCCAATACATTTTCTGCAGATTTAGTTGGATTTTCTAGAGACAGTAATTTGAGCTATAAATAATGACCATTTTCTTTCTTCCTTCAGTTTTTATCCTTTTTATTATCTACTAGGCTTACTAGAATGTTCAATACAATTTGAATAGAAGTAGTTATTACAGAAATCTTTATCTTATTTCTGATTTTTTATCTTCTCACCATTGTGTGTCATATTTGTTACATGTTTTTAGTAAATAATGTTTTATCAGTTTAAAACTTCTCAGCTGAGTGTTGATAGCATGGCCCAATAAAAAGAGTGAATAGGGTAGGTTGTGTCATGGTTAATATAGTTTCTGTGTGTGTGTGTGTGTGTGTGTGTGTGCGTGTGTGTGTGTGTGTGTTAAATTTTCATTTTTTTTTTCCTTCTAGCTGTTGGATTATGGGATTATGTCCCTGGTTTGCTAAATTTATTGGCTCAAAAGCACTCAGAGTGTAAAAGGTACTGATAAAATATTAACGTGTACATGTTTTACCATGATGGCCAGACTGGTTTCGAA
Organism: Saimiri boliviensis; assembly: GCF_048565385.1. NCBI lineage: Eukaryota > Metazoa > Chordata > Mammalia > Primates > Cebidae > Saimiri > Saimiri boliviensis. The sequence continues at coordinate 17,960,710 of NC_133456.1, forward strand.
CTCCCGACCTCAAGTGATCTGCCTGCCTTGGTCTCTCAAAGTGCTAGGATTATAGGCAAGAGCCACTGCGCCAGCTGAAACAGTGTAATTTTGAATGCTGAGCATAGGGTATCAGGATTTCTTAAGACCGAATGTCTTAAAAATGGTTTGATTGCTAAGATTTTTACTCTTTCCCAAGTCTTGATTTCTTCATCTTTCAGAGAAAGAGATTGATGCAATGTCACTGGGCATATTTAAAAACCACAACTAGATGCTGCAACACCACATACTATCTAGAGCCAAATACAACCAACCAAGTTATTTAGAAACTGCTCATTCTTGAATCCCAAGCCGAGCATTTAACCTGCCAGTTCTGAGCTTTATGTGTTTAGTGGTACTTTCTGGTGACCCTCAAAAATAGCCAGTGAGACTCACTTAGAATCTGTGGGTTCATACTTGATTCAGATATCCAGAACATCAGGAAGAAGTGCCTTTTGCTATTCCCAATATCCTATTGTGTTTGAGATTTTCTATTTAGTAAAATATAAAATAATAAAACCTGACTGGAAGTGGACTCTGACTTACACTGAGTCTAATATGCATATGTTAGTGAAAGACTGGTTCAGAGATACAATAATAATGTTTATTAATTTTAAAATATTAATGCTTACCATTGCTTTAAAATATTGTGATGTGTAGTTTTCTTAAATTATTATTGCATGTGTGTGGGATGATCATGATGCCTGAGGGTGCCAGAAGTTGGAGAAACACTGGTGTGTGGTGGGGAAACTCTGAGGTTTTTTTTTTTTTTGAATAGTTAAGAGGCCAAGGCTTGGAATAATATTGCAAAAGGATATTCCTATTATATGATATTAAAATAATGCATGCTTGTTTATATTTTCAGGGCACCTTTGATGATTACTTGGAGTTATTCCTGCAGTTTGGTTATGTGAGCCTTTTCTCCTGTGTTTACCCATTAGCAGCTGCCTTTGCTGTGTTAAATAACTTCACCGAAGTCAATTCAGATGCCTTAAAAATGTGCAGGGTCTTCAAACGTCCATTCTCAGAACCTTCAGCCGGTATTGGTGTGTGGCAGGTAATTGTTTGAGAAAAAATTATTCCTTTAAAAAATAAAAATATGAGATGTTATGACAGGGAAAAAATTAAAAAGCAAGGCCTACAGAGAGATTTAGGAAAACTGGATTTGTTTTGCTGCAAACTAGCTGTGTGACCTTAGATAACCATTTACTTTCTCTAGCTTAACTTTTCTTGTTTTTAAATTGGGGGTTTGGGAGATAAAATATAATTTCTAAGACCCCTTTCAGATGTGAAACTCTGACAGTCTTCTGGGAAAGTAGCCAGCTGAGACTTCATCTCAGCTGGTATTAATGAGCCCCTCCCTGCTACAGAGTCAGTGGAAGCCACATGGGGAGCCTAGACTTCTTCTGCTACCTGGCAGTAATGAGGCTCCTTTTTTAGTTTCTGCTAGTCTAGTTTTCTAGTCATGGGGTGGTCTCAGAGGAAGTCTAGTGGAATAAGGAGTTTCACCACAACCATGCACAGTGGAGCCCATGTCGGAACATATATGAGGCACCTGTCCTTCTGTCCATGAAGGAAGAATCAGTAGAAGTCTAGTGGGAAGCCAGAACACCCATCCTTGTCCAGCAGTAATGAGGAATCCCCCTTGGGTGCCAGTGGTTTCTGCATGGGGTACCTGAACTTCTACCTCTACCTGGTAGTAATAAGGTTTTATCCTCTTCCCTTGCTGGAATGGTATCAGAGAAATCAACTAAAACAGTAGGTTTAATCTAGAATTTTCTTTCTCCCAACATATCCAGGTTTCTATTAAAAAAATTATTCATCAGGCCGGGTATGGCTCACAAATGTAATCCTAGCACTTTGGGAGGCCGAGGCAGGCCGATCACCTGAGGTCAGGAGTTCCAGACCAGCATGGCTAACATGGTGAAACCCCATCTCAACTAAAAATACAAAAATTAGTCAGGTGTGCTGGTGGGTGCCTGTAATCCCTACTACTCAGGAGGCTGAAGCAGAAGAATCACTTGAACCCAGGAGGTGGAGGTTGCAGTGAGCCATTGTACTCCAGCCTGGGTGACAGAGTGAGACTCCATCTCAAAAAAATAAAATAAAATAAGATCACTCATTATATGAAGAACCAGGAAGAAATCAAGCTTAACGAGAAAAGACAGTCAGCAGATGCCGCTACCAAGATGACACAGGTGTTAGAAATATTGGACAGCGATTTTAAAACAGCCTTATATAAAAGTTTCAATGAGTAATTATGACCATACCTGAAACGAATGAAAAAAACAGAATTGGGATGTCTCAGCAAAGAGATGGAAGATATAAAAGAGGATCACATTGATATTTTAGAAGGGACAAATACCTATAACTGAAATAAAACGCTCACTGATTGAGTGCAACAGCAGAATGGAAAGGATAGAGGAAAGAATCAGAAACTGGAAAATAGAATAAAAGAAATTATCGGACAGGCACAGTGGCTATGCCCATAATCCCAGCACTTTCAGAGGCCGAGACAGTTGGCTAACAAGGTTAAGAGTTCAAGACCAGTCTGGCCAACACGGTGAAACCCCATCTCTACTAAAAATACAAGTTAGCTGGGTGTGGTGGTGGGAACCTATAATCCCAGCTACTTGGGAGGCTGAGACAAGAGAATCACTTGAACCTGGGAGGCGGAGGTTGTAGTGAGCTGGATTGCACCGCGGCACTCCAGCTCGAGCAACAGTGCGAGACTTCATCTCAAAAAAAGAAATTATCCAGTCTGAACAACAGAAAGTATTCTGTAAAAACATAACCTCAGGGGCTTGTGTGGATTTAAAATAGAGCTAACATTCATGTCATTGGCATTACATAAAGAATAAAGAGGGAGGGTCCCAAAAAGTATTTGAATAGATAATGGCTAAGAACTTTTTAAATTTGGCAAGAGACCTAAAACTGCAGATTCAAGCAGCAGTGCGAACCCCAAACAAGATAAACCAAAGAAATCCTTGTCAACACACATCATAAACACCTGAAAGCTAAAGACAGCATTTCAAGAGAATCAAAAGAGAAATGACATCATGCCTATAGGGGAAAAACAATTAGAATGACAGACAATTTCTTCTTTGAAACCATGGAGGCCAGAAGAAAGTGGCAAAATATTTTTCATGTCCTTAATGTATTGTCAGTATAGAATCCTGGCCGCGTATGGTGATTCATGCCTGTAATCCCAGCACTTTGGGAGGCCAGGGCGGGTGGATCACCTGAGATCAGGAGTTTGAGACCAGCCTGGCCAACATGGTGAAACCCTGTCTCTACTAAAAATACAAAAATTGGCTGGCTGTGTTCACAGATGCCTGTAATCCCAGCTCCTCTGGAGACTGAGGCAGGAGAATTGCCTGAACCTGGGAGGTGGAGGTTGCAGCAAGCCAAGGTCACACCATTGCACTCCAGCCTGGGTGACAAGAGTGAAACTCTGTCTCAAAAATATATGTGTGTGTGTGTGTGTGTGTGTGTGTGTGTGTGTGTGTGTAATCCTATATTCAGAGATAATATTTTTCAGAAATGAAGGAAAAAGCAAGACATTTTCAGATGAAGGAGAACTAAGAGAATTTGTTGCCAATAGACCTATCCTAAAAGAATAGCTATAGGAAGTTCTGTTAACCAAGGAATGATAAAAGAAGAAATCTGGGAAATGAGGAAGAAAAACTATAACCAAAAATATTAGTAAACAAAATAGACTTCTCTTACTGAGTTTTCTGAGTTATATCTGATTATTGAAGCAAAACTTATAATACTGCCTAATGATTCTAAATATATGTAGAGAAAAACAATTTTATTATTATTTTGTAGACATGAACTCCCACTATGTTGACCAGGGTGGTCTTAAACTTCTGGCCTCAAGTGATCCTCTCACTTTGGCCTTCCAAAGTTCTAGGATTACAGGCATGAGCCACTACACACAGCCTATGTAGACAAGATATACTGTCTGATTCTTTGCCCTATATCAACAAGTATATTATGAATAAAGGATGTTGGAGGTGAGGTTTCTCATGCTTCACTCAAACTGATAAATGATGACACAAGTTACTCTACTCACATTTAAGGGGAATCTAAAGTAGAATGTGGTAAGTTATGTATATATAATACCTAGAGCGACAACTAAAAATATTATACAAAAGATACACTCAGGAACATTAAGATAAACCAAAATGGAATTCTAAAAAATGTTCAAGTAAACCACAGTAAGACAGGAAAAAGAAAGGAGAGAAGTGAAAAACGGAACAAACAGAAAACAAAGAAATAACCAGCCATGCTTCCTAACATATCAATGACTACATTACCTATAAATGGTCAGACAACAGTTAAAGACAGATTGGCAGAGTGGATTAAAACACATGACTCAAGTATATGCTGTCTTTAAGAATCACAAACAGTATTTAGGTATGTTGAAAGTAAAAGGATAAAAATGATATCTATGGAAATATTATTTAAAAGAAAGCAGGAGTGACTATTAATATCAGATAAAGTAGACATCTGAGCAAAAACATTGCCAGAGAGGACCGTTCTATGATGAAAAAAGTGTCAAATTATCAGGAAGACATAGCAATCTTAAATGTATATGTACCAAAGAACAGAGTTTCAAAATATGTGAACAAAAAAACTTGAACTGAAAGGAGAAATATTAATAGATAGCCAGGAGAAACGAATGGATATATTCATACAAAGACTGCACGGGAATGTTCATAGCAACTTTATGCACAATAATCCCAAACTGGAAACAACCCAACTTGCCACCAGTAGGTAAATGGAAAACAGAAATTTTGACATATTCATAATGGAACACTGCTCAATAAAAAAGGGAACGAAATAGTGATACATAAAACCTGGATCAATCACTGAATCATCATACTGAGTGAAAGCAGCAGACACAAAAGGGTGTATAGTGTATGATTTCGGTTATATCTAATTTTGGAATATGCAAACAAATCTATATTGACAAAAAGTAGATCATATTTTGTTTGGACCCAGGTGTAAAGAGAGAGCTGAAAGGGTCATGAGCTGAATTACTAGGAGGAAATGGAAATGTCCTGTGTCTTGTTTGTGGTGGTGGTGGTTTCACAGGTATACCTATAAAACTTAAGGAAGTATGTACCTTAAATGCATGCTGTTTATTGTATGTAAATTATAACTCAATATAGGTGATCTTTAAAAAACCTTAAAGTTTAGTTACAAACATATTGCAAGTTCAGGAAGCCAGGCATTGTCATATGCTGCTGTTGGAAGTATGAGCTGGTCAACCCATGGAGTGCAGCTTCATATTATCTATCAAAATGACAAATGGTTGTCCTCCTTGACTCAGTCATTTCACTTTGCAGAATTTAGCCTAGTTCCACATTTGTTAAGTGATGTACTTATAAGATCACCAATTGTAGCATTGTTTGTAATAGCAAGTAAATGCCCACCAATAAGAAAATGGTTACATAAATTCTGATATGTGGCAAAGAATAAAGGAGCTCTTTTAGTATTGACAAAAGAAGTCCCTCAAGACAGTTTAAATGACCAAAGCAAGGGGCCTGATGGTGTGTAGTCTGCTGGAAAGGGAGTAGGAAAGACTGTATATTCAAGTTTGCTTGTTTTGTAGACAAAGTGTCTGAAAGAATACATAAGATATTGCTAATAATGGTTATCTTCTAGGGAGAATGGGAGCTGGGAAGCAGAAGAAAAAGGGACAAGGGAACAAGACACTCTTCACTATATACTTAGAATTTTTGATTTTTAAGCTACGAATATAATAAAAATAAGTAAATAGAAATTTTAAACTATTTAAAGAGAAAATAAAGACAGTTTTAGATTTCTTATAAAGAAAACTGTGGAAAAATAATTAGACTACGCAAAAGATTTCTAAATACAAGATGGCAGACGTTTTCCATGGGCAAGATGTATTAAGTTTGGATTCAGTCATCTTTTGTTTTGCTTCTTTTAAACTTTATGTTTCTAATAGTACTTGTGTTTCTTGGAATTAATGGGTAAATTACTAATTAATGACCATATGCTTTATATTAAAGAAAAAAAAGCAATGGTCACAACATTTCTCCATCCATCTTCAGCAGTATGCACTAAAGTCTCCTTCAGGGTATACTGGACCAAGTTTGTCTAGTAGGTTTCCATGAGGCCTAGCATCTGCATTTCTCTAAAGTTCTACATTTGATTTGCTAAATGATGCTGGGAAAGGATCACCATTTATCACTGGTGCCTTGATTATAAAGCTGGTTATAGCTGAGTCATATGTGGTGTGTGATGTTAAAGTAGAAGGATGGTTTCACAACATAAGTTCTGTTTGAAATCTTACCTGTTTTTTAATGTGAAACATTTTTCCCTGACAGCCCTACTTTAGATTCCCCTTAAATGTGAGTAGAGTAACTTTAACAGTATTCCCAATTCAGGTCTGGGGCTGCCTCCAATTAGGAAGATAGAACATACTGCTTTGGGATATTCATGCCAGAAGTGTCTAAAATACTGTCTAACAGTATGGCTTTTTTCAGCTAAAAAAATCATACCATGACAGAGAAAAAAGTTTAAAATGTACTTGGAATGTTTAGAACTAGGGTAAGACATTTTCCTTGATTTTTAGATAATATGAAAAAGGATGAGGAAATATGCAAGCAGTCATTGCAATTTTTAATTTTCATTCTTTTTTCTTTTAGTTGGCTTTTGAAACAATGAGTGTTATATCTGTGGTCACGAACTGTGCTCTGATTGGAATGTCACCACAAGTGAATGCCATCTTTCCAGAGTCAAAAGCAGACCTCATTTTGATTGTAGTAGTGGTGGAGGTAAGTAAAGATCTAAACTTCTTTTAAGGAGCATCCATAGCATATTTCTCTATACCAAAGCAGTGCTGTCTCGGGCTGTCCATGACTGACAATTCAGCGATACAGATTTGCTGGTAAGAAAGCAAAAACAGTTCAAGTAATAGAAGACATGAGGATTCAGGTTTGTATTCATGGTTATTGCCCAAGTATGAAAAAATGTCACCATTATGCAAACAGGAAGTGACTTTTCCACTGTTCTGCTGGCCTACCCAATGCTAAGTAGGTAAATCTTATTTGAGGGCCAGATGCTGTGGCTCATACCTATAATCTCAGTACCCAGGCCAAGGCAGAAGGATGGCATGAGGCTGGGAGTTCAAGACCTGAGAAACATCATAAGATTGTGTCTCCACAGAAAAATTTTTAAGTTACCTGATTTAATTTGGTACCTGATGTGTTGGTTCATTCTTGTAGTCCTAGCTATTTGGGAGGCTGAGGCAGGAGGATTGCTTGAGCCCCAGGGTTCAAGGTTACAGTGAGCTATGATGGCACTCCAGCACTCCACTGCACTCCAGCCTGGGCAACAGAGCAAGACACTGTCCCTTAAAAAAAAAAAATCTTATTTGAAATCAAATTATATATATTTAATATGTATTTTTAGTGTATTTTAGAGAAAAGACAGTTATACTTTCTTAAGCAAATAAATCCTAAGAAATGCTTTTTGATCATGACTTTAGTCTCAATTGCTACAGGTGTGGAATTCATTGTGAAACACTCTCAAACTTCAAAATGTAATTTGTAGGACAATACATAATTTCACATACAAAGCACAAGTAGGCTGTCTGTGCTCTTTTTAGGTTTTCCTTTTATCATGTTTCAGAATATGGATTCCTGTAACATCTTGGAAATTAAGCACTAACCAAATGTAAATGGAATAATTTGTAGGAATTTTTTTGTTGCTTGCAGTTATAGTTGTCAAGAATATTGTGACTACCTTTCATTTTTAGATATTTTAAAAACAGAGCAGTTATGGAACTCTATAAATACAGAACTTAGGATCCTGATTGGTGTTTAATATACTTAAGGCCTTAGGACTCAGGGCTGACCAAAGGAAAGGAAATCATGAACTTGCATGTTTCTAGTGTTGACTAAAGAAATATATTCTGCTTTGCTCTTTTTTGCTCTTTTATTGTATTTGGTAGGAATCTGTGTTCATGATAGATGCTATATGTGGAATATGCATTTTGGAGAATGATTTTAGACAGCAGTGAGTGGGAGGGAAAAGAGAATGGCCCTGACAGATACAAGTAGGTCTATTTTGAATTTTGTAAGTTGAATAGAATTTTGTAGAGGTATTTGCAAGGCTGATTTATGACCTGTGGAAGTGAGAAAACAAGTCAGAGTTACCTTTGACAGGGAGAGACCAGCTGGCTAGGCTTATAATGCGCCTTCTTGATTTAGAATATGGCACTTCACAGATCTAAAAATTTGTCTTTGCCAGTACACTCAGAGTTAATTAGAGGCTTTTGGGACTGACTGAAACTTAAAACTCATGAAACTTACAAAAGATTGACCAGAAAGCCAGGTGGTTAATCTACAATAGAAAGATACTTTGCCAGTACCATAACAGTGGATATTAAAGTGAAGGTGGAATTGGCTATTAGAAGATTTCTTGGTAAATTCAGAACAAGAGCAGGAGTAGTGCAATATTCTGAAAGGTATAGAAAACCTGAAAACCATTCTACCTCCACACACAGCAGAGCTCGCCTGTGAGCCAGCTCTTGGTGTCCATCCATCGTTAGCTTCTGACCTATGCTGGAAAAGTTCATTACTGCCTACTTTTTGATTTTTGCCTTCACTTTCTTTGGATTTCTTGCTTGCTCAGTATATTACCATTGACTAGCCTACTGCTTCCTTTTGTATTTAGTGATACTTTAATCACATATTGAGGGCCCGGTTCTTACTTAATTCGGGAGACTTACTGGCCTGTAACACTGATCTGCAGATGGCTAATCTCATGTATTACACAGTATGGTTTTGCTAGTCGAATCCTCATGGATTCACTTAATCTGCACATTCTGGGAGTACTTGGCTGTTGCCCTCTAGGTTCTAACCATTATGCCTCCTCTATTTATTTATTTATTATCTCTTCACATTGTATAAAAACAGCTGTTTCAATTGTCATTATCTAAACTGGCAAACTAAGAAGCATCAAGGAAGTCTAGGAAGAAGCCAGGAAGCATCAAGAAAGGCTCCCTATAGGTTTCAGGGGGATCATGGTCCTGCCAACATCTTGATTTTAGACTTCTATTCTCCAGGCTATGAGACAATGCATTCCTGTTGTTTTAAGCAATCTATAATAGTTTGTGATAACTTTGTTCTGGCAACGCTGAGAAACAAATGCAGTTTCCTTTCTGTTAAAATTACTTTTGTTAGCCAATTTTTAAAAGGTCAGTCTGCTAGCAACAAATTCTCTTAATTTTTTCTTCATCTGAAAACCTTCTTTTCTCTTTTATTCTTAAGTATAGTTTTGCTGGACATAGAATTCATGGATTTTAGTCTTTTTCTTTCAGCACATGAAAAATATCTTGGTACTTCCCTCTAGTCTCCATGGTTTCAGATGCGAAATAATATCATTCCAATTGGTGTTCACCTGTAGTTAATGGGTCCTTTTTTTCTCTGGCTGCTTTCAAGACTTGTTTCCCTCTATCTTTAATTTTTGAAAGTTTAATCATAATAGGTCTTAGCTTAGCTTTTTGGGGGTTTATTCTGTTTGGGGTATGCTCAGCTTCTTAGATCTGTGGGTTTGTGTCTTTTACCAAATTAAGGAATTTATAGACATTATTTCTTCAAGTACTCTTTCAGCCCCACTCCCTCTCTTCTCCTGGGATTTTGATATGAATCTTTGTATCTTTTGTATATGATCTTTTGTATATTCCCACAGGCCCCTAAGGCTCTGTTCAATTTTTGTCAGTCTGTTTTCCATTATTCACATTAGGCAAATTCTGTTGATGTATTTTCAAGTTCACTGGTTCAACATCTTCTGTATGTCCACACTACTATTGAGTGCATATAATGAACTGTTTTTCAAAAAATTTTCTGTTACTGCATTTTGCAGTTCTATAATTTTCATTTGGTTGTTTTTAGAATTTTTTTTAATTGTTTTTATTTTTTTTTTACGTGTGGATGTCCAGTTTTCCCAGCACCAATTGTTGAAAAGATTTTCTTTTTCCTAACGAGTGGTCTTGGCACCTTTGTTGACAATCATTTGACTGTATACGCAGAGTTTATCTCTGGGCTCTTTATTCCATTGGTCAGTGTGTCTGTTTTCATACCAGTACCATACTCTTGATTACCACAGCTTTGTAACATGTTTTGAAATCAGAAAGTGTGAAACTATGTTGTTTTTCTTTTTCAAGATTGTTTTGGCTGTTTCAGTGTGTATTTGTTTCAACGTGCTTGCAGTAAGCTTTGGCTATTTATTTTATGATATTTTAAAATATTAACTATTGATCAGAAGTTGGATTATATTTGCACAGATGGTCCTCTCTTTCTGCCACAGTGTATATTTGAAGATTTGTTTTGTTTATACCTTATTGACTTTCATACATTTGAGAGAATCCTAGCTTTGGTTTCTCAATAGAAAATTTTGTGTGTCAGGACAAAACCAAGGTCAAGGTATTTGAAATAGCCATAAAATTAGAAATTTAACCAATTTTATTCTAGTGTTGCTGAGATTTCAGCTGAATGCCATTTGGTCTTGTAATGACTTTAAAAAGTGTAACATTTATAAATGGAATAGAAAATACAAATTTTTGATTTGCTACCATTAAGTTTGTAAAATCATGTTGAAATTCTAATTCTGAATTTTACAAGGTAACTATGAGGTGATATATATGTTAATTAGATTAATTTTACTAATTTTATAGGATATACATATTTCAAAATATGTTGTATAACTTAAATATATTCCATTTTTATTTGTCAGTTATATCTTTATAAAGCTGGAAAAAAAGAATGTTACAGAATGTTCATCAAAACTGTCAGTGGGGCTGGGCACAATGGCTCACACCTGTAATCTCAGCACTTTGGGAGGCCAAGACAGTGAGATCACCTGAGGTTAGGAGTTTGGACCAGCCTGGCCAACATGGTGAAATTCTGTCTCTACTAAAAATACAAAAATCAGCTGGGCATGATGGTGTGTGCCTGTAATCCCATCTACTTGGGAGGCTGAGGCAGGATAACCGCTTGAACCCAGGAGGCAGACGTTGTGGTAAGCCGAGATTGTGCCACTGCACTCCAGCCTGGGAGACAGAGTGAGGCTCTGTCTGAAAAAAAAAAAAAAAAAATGCTATCAATGAGTCAATTAATATGTTTCTGTTTATAAGATTTTTTTCTTTTATCTGAAAATCTTTTCAAATAAGGAAATTAAATCTTTAAAATAGAATTTTTTACTGGAGTCTACATAAAGTTAGTTTTTATTGATTTTAAAAAGTTTTTCTAGTAGCATATTAAATTAGCACCATCCTCTACTTTCATATGTTTATTCATGGCCCTAAAAGAGCAGCAATTTTACTAACTAAAAAAATGCCATAATAAATAAACTATGAATATATAAAAATTCTCATATAAATTTTTAACATCTTGATGAAAAAAGCAATTTAGGATGCTTTTTCTCCAAATTAATTAATGAAATAAATATCTAGATACATTTACATGATTAGAATTTGTTTACAGAACAAATACAACTTAGAAAATATTAACAATTTTATAAAGTTGATGTTGAGTGCTAATGTTCTCAAAATTTAAAATTGGATGAATTGATAGTTTCTTTTACTTTTCTGGATCACATTTCCAAAGCCAGGTCACTTTATTTTTGCTTAGGTTTCTGATTCTTCTTCTACTTCATCTTCTTTTTTATTTTTTTCTCAGACAGAGTCTTGCTCTGTCACCCAGGCTGGAGTGCAGTGGCACGATCTTGGCTCACTGCAACCTCTGCCTCTAGGGTTGGAGCAATTCTCATGTTTCAGCCTTCCTAGTAGCTGGGATGACAGGTGCGCACCCCCATGCTAGGCTAATATTTGTATTTTTAATAGAGACAGATTCACCATGTTGGCCAGGGTGGTCTCCAACCCCTGACCTCAAGTGATCTGCCTACCTCGGCCTCCCACAGTGCTGGAATTGCAGATGTGAACTGCTTCGCCCAACCCTGATTCTTTATATATTTTTAAAGCTTGATTTAGTACAGATGAAATTGAGTAAAGGCAAAAATGACCACTACTGTATGCTCAGCACCATCATGTCTGTCACAACTTTTGTGTATTTACTGCCATCTAGTGTTACCTTTAAAAATTGATGACACTTGAACACTTTTATTTGCAAAATAGTCAAAGAAATTTTTATAGACTGAACCACAGAATAGCCTACCAATGTAATAGATAAAAACATATGAAAATACAATTTTTTGTGGGTTAAAAATTAATATGGGGGTGGCATAAAATTCAGCCCTCACGATTAAATCATTATTCAAACAATTTCCCTTAAGTACTTATCCTTAATTTTGAGGCAAACTTAGTTCACTTTATCGATACAGTTTTTAGCAAAAGATTATTACTTTACCCACAGAATTACATACGTTTCCAATTTCCAAAAAATAGAAATGACCTGATACTCTCCAGATATCAATCTTAGATGATACTTCATTTTAGTAATAAATGAATTTACAGTTTTCTTTTAATTCTAAACTTGGCAAGATGTACCTGTTGAACATATTGAATACTAACAGTTTACCTACTAAAATCGGTTCTTTTTCTAAGGTGAAAATGAATTAACTACTCACCTCAGAAGTTACACTGCATTTCTAATATTTAGGGCCTGGTGACCACCAAGCCTGTCTAAACCATGCATGTTTAATTAGTGGTTTAAAAAATATCATTTAATTGAAGTTTCTTTAAAAAATTAAGTTTTCATGTGGCATCCCCTCTCCCTCTGAAAGCAGCTGCTTAGATGCAGAATTGAATTTCATCTGTAGTATCAGAGGTATCCTCGGAGAATGAACCGAGCCTTTCCGATTCTTTGGTGCCCTGAGTCACAGGATTTATTTTCCTAGTTTCAGATTTAAAAGTTGCAAGCATTATACAGAAATTCCTTTATAATCTTTATCAGGATTCAACTGATTTTGAACATTTTGTCACATGTGTTCTTCCTCTCTCTCAACTAAGAGAGAAGGGGGGAGGGAGAGACATATTTATAGATATTTGAAACTACACAAATGTGGATTCTGTCCCTGTACTGCCACTTAGTGTATCACCTTGTCACCTTGTCTTGCGAGCCTATTTCCTTGACTGCAGAGTGAGGCCAGTGTGGCCTCTTTTGCATGAGTGCTCTGAAGAGTAGAAATGACAGATGTTTAACTCTGATCATATGTCTGGTATTGAGCAGGTACTAAATTGCAGGTCTTGTTACCACTCTCACAGGGCAAGGCATAGATGAGGTTGTATATGTGAAATGCCGAATATAGAGCTGAGCACTTGGTCAAGGAACAGGGGATGTGAGCTGTAGTTCTAGCCAGCTCAGTATCAGAAATAAACTTTCATTATCTTTATTATCATTTTCATCATCATTTGCTTAAGAAGGCAGTGTCACAGCATAGAGGTAGCTTGGGGAGTCAAAATCTGGTGGTAGCTGGATTAGAATCCCAGCATTGCCCTTTAATCTTTATGAGTCTGTTTTCTTGGACGTAAAATGGAAACATTGGTAGTGTACATAAGAAGTTTCAGGCACCATGTTTGATGCAGAGGAGGAAGTGGAAAATTGATAACAGTTTATATAGCACTGCCGTTGTTCATGCGTTCTTCTTTCAGCAGTTAGTTCATATGTCTCTATCAGCTCTAATTTGTTGTCATGGGCAAGGCTCTCCATCATAACACTGCATTGGTTTCGTCTGTGTTACAGTTTGCTGCTATCATGTTTATCTCCCTCTCTTATGTACCTTCTGTCTATGGTGTGAATGTTTCCTTCTCTCTGCTGATCTTGCTTCCACACCTCAGCCTAGCCCTCCCTTCCTCTCATTCATCCCTCATCAAGTCCTGCTGATTCTGACTTCTGAATATTTGTTTTGGCTCCATCCCTTGTCACTGAGTTCATGCACTTACCATTTCTCATCTAGACTTATTTTTTTTTAAAGTTGTGTTGAGTATAATTCACATACCATACAATTCCCTCATTTAAAGTATGCGTTCAGGAGCTCTTACCTAGACTTTTACAGCCAATCCTCACTAGCCTTCTGGCTTTCCTGCTTTTCCTCTTTTGGTCCATGCTCTCTACTGCTGGAGTGGTTATTCCTAAGTGAAAATCTGATCATATTTCTCTTCTGCTGTGGCCCTCACATGGATCTCCATGGTTTACAGAAGAAATGCGTTAGTCGAATGTCAGATGCTTGTCAGTCTCCTTCCCCTTCACTTCCCCTGACTTCTATTCCATCCTCAGACAACCTAGGACCCTTATGAAAGTTATTGTTATCATTTACTAAAACTATATGACTGTCACATGGCTCTACTACCAGATGGAGCTTCCTGAGAGCATGACCAAGGACAGCACGTGATGCTTGTTAAATGTTTATTCATAAATGAATGAATGAATGAGTCATATATAGTTTTTTATTCAGTGAACATATAGTTAGTGGCAATTATTTAAGAATTAGTTTATAAACCAGGCGCAGTGGCTTGCTCCTGTAATCCCAGCACTTTGGGAGGCTAAGGCAGGCAGATCATGAAGTCAGGGGTTTGAGACCAGCCTGACCAACATGGTGAAACCCTGTCTCTACTTAAAAATACAAAAATTAGCCGAGTGTGGTGGTGCACACCTGTAATCCCAGCTACTTGGGAGGCTGAGACAGGAGAATCGCCTGAACCCAGGAGGTGGAGGTTATGATGGGCCGAGAGTGTGCCATTGCACTCCAGCATGGGTGACAGAGCAAGACACTGTCTCAAAAAAAAAAATTCTAATTATAAGGACTTTGATAATGTACCATTTAGAAATACTAAGAAAGCCCTTAGGTAAAATATTAAAATTATATCATTATAGGAAAAGGAAAACTACATTGGAGAGTATGGTACAGTGGTTGAGAACATGGGTTCTGGGTTCATATCCTGGCTACACCACTGACTAGCTCTGTATCTTTAAATGAGTTCAGTACCTACTTCTACAAACTTAGGAGGGCTAAATGAATAAATGCATGCAGTATGTTTAGTACAGTGCCTGGCAAAATTCAGTGTTTAATTTTGTTAGCTATTATTGTCATTGTTGTTTCTGAAAAACAATCTGTTCTCATAGAAATCTCTTTACCTAATTGAAAGGTTTGATTAAATTCTGAGAATTCAGTTTAAAAACTTAGCCTAGAAAGGAGCCCACAAGCAACTAAGTCATTAATCTAGTCACCATTTCCTATTGTTGAGCATGAGTTGGGTTGGTTTTTTATTTTTGGATTAGGGTACTTTTGAATAGAATTATGGAATTTGTTTTTTTCTTCCTTCTTTGTTTCCTTTATTCCTGTGATAATCTTAGAATTTACTAGTCTTTCCATAGACTCTTCAGCTTTTATCCAGATAAAACATTGCTCTGTGTTCTCCTAATGTGGGAATAATTAAGAGTATTAAGTCAAATGCTTACACTGAATACATATTTATTATGTGCTTAAAATATGCTAGGCATTACTAAGATACATCTATAGGGTTCAACCCTGTAGGGTTTTGTGAGCCCCTCCCTGTTGTGCGGAGAAGAGAAACTGTAGAAATAAAAGACACAGACACAGAAAGAGAGAAAAGAGAGTTTGGGCTTGGGGGTCCACTGCCAACCAAAGCGTGGAGACTTGCAGTGGCACCGAGTGCCTGGACACTGACTTTTATTGAGTACAAAGCAGTGGGCAGGGAGGGTAGGGTGAAGTAGTGGTGGTTGGTGATGGGGGCCCAAGACTTTTAAGTAGCCGAGACAAGGAGAAACGCTAATGCGTTAGCTCTTTTTGCATATTTGTTAGAAATATTAAGGACACTAAGATTATGTTACTATTATTAATTCTTACTTTTTAAAAAAAAGAGAAACCAGATGCAGAAGCAGGGTGTGAGAGTAGACATGGAACGTGACTGCTGAAGCACAGCGTTACATAGAGACAGTTAAGCCACCGGATGTCTGTGGGCTTTCCTGGCCGTCAGGCTTTGTCACAAGAGCTTGGAGAAGTGGAGTTACTTCCTAACTTCCCCAGGAAGGAGATGTCTGGGTTATTTTGGACATCTCCTTCCCTAGCTGGCTAAACAGTGGGTGCTTTTACAGCACTGGAGCTTCCACACAGCCAAGGTGCCCTCCAGCAGCCCTTATGTGGGTGTGACAGAGGGCTTAGAGCATTTTGCCTTAGGATTACTTTGTTTACAATGTCACCTTAGTTCCATGCTTTATAACCCGATAGTTATTAGTAAAATTAAAGGTTATATTGAGTGTATATCTTTATGATTATAAGTAACTATAAGATTATATGTGATTATATAAAGGAATAACTATGTGCCTACATTTCTAATTCTTTTCTAAATTAATATTTTTATGGGAACAGGCTGAGGCTTCAGACTCTTGCCACTGCACTTGCAGGGTTTTCCCCTACATACATCCCTGGTTTTAGGAATGCTCCTGTGAGCATTCCTAAAAGACAGACAGAACTATCTAAGAGATAAATTTCAGTGCAATAGAAGGCCTCTTTCCTAACCTCCTTCCCCTGTTGACCCAGCTCTCTCCATTTCCCCCTGACTAGTGCAGGCTCTGTCAGCCTGCTGAGTGGGCATTGGGGTGAGGATGATGGGGAAGATGTCCACTCACTGAGTTTATGGCTCACCAAGAGGTATTTTGTTCCTAAATCTATTTATCTGTGGTATTCCAGTTACTGTAATGGCATAATTTAATGAAATGGATGGAAACGATAAAAAGTGTGTGCTAAAATAGAGACAGCCATCACTTCTATGAAAACCTTTGGAAAGACTTCATAAAGACAAATTGCTGTCAGATTGAATAAAGATGAGACAGTTATGAAAGATTGGGGAAAAAATCATCAGAATATGGACAGCTTCCAGATTCTGTTTTCACATTGCTTCACAAGTATCTGTAAGTTTTCACTCTCCTTTAAAGAAAACAAACCGGGGCGTCTTAGACATTGTCTTATAGGTGTTATTTAGGCATGGCAGACAGTGAGACAGTCCATCACTAATTCCTTCTCAAAGGAAGGGCCTTAGCTCTATAGCAAAAGATTTGCAAATTAGTGCACATTTAAATTTTTGCTAAAACAAAATGAAGATCTGTGTTTTGTTTGATTCTTTATTTTAGCTGTTTTGATTAATGCAGGAATTATTGGCCCCAATTGTGTCATATAAATGGGCTTCTTCAATTCCCTGGGAGTGCTAAGTTAGGATTTTAAGTTTGTCAATCAATGGGAAATACTTGTTTTGTTGAAAAACCCAATGCCCTTGGAATTGATGATTAATACATAATCTGTTTAAATATGATTTAGTTAACATCCACTCTTGCAGATTACCTTGCAATTTTTTAAGGTCTTACAGTGATTAACCTAACCTGTTTCTTGCCCAAGAAAGTTTAGGAAAAGGCAAGTCTCATACCTCTGCAAGAGATCATTTCACATTCAGAATAGAGTTGTTTTCAGAAAAGAATTGTCTGAAAGAAGGTAAGAATTAGAAAATTCAACAGCTTCTCTGTACTCCTAAGCCATAATTTCAAAGTCTGGGATCATTATTTTTTTTAACATGAAAGCAAAGAACATTGTATATCTATATTCAAATGTAAATACTTCAGATATCCACAAACAAACTAATTTAGGTTATTCATCTTTGATGACTATTCCTCCTGTCTCCTCTTATTCTTTGCTTTCAAGGCCTCTGTCAGTTGCCTGCTCTCTCTGGTATCTCCTATTGCACCGAAGCCTGTGCTCCTCACTCTCAATGACAGACCTGCTAGGTGCATCAGCCTCCCTTGGGCCTGCCTGCTAACCTCATTCTTGCATGATAGTGAACTTCCTTTTGGATGCCTGAACCAATCCAAAGTCAAACTGACCCTCTTTCTCCGACTTCCTATTTTAATGGGGAGATAAAAAAGCATCTTTGGTTTCATTTTTTTTTTCCTATGGAGGAAAGCAAGTGTTGCTTTAGAAAGTTGAAAATAGACTTGCAACACATAAGAAACTCCTGTTCTTTGCAATATTGAGTTGTATGTTGAGCAGTCTCAAATCTAATGGGAATGCATTAGATTTGAGATTCCTGGTGGCTGTGTGTCAGGGGACCCCTGAAAAAGTGAGATGTGGAGGCAGCTGCAGCACCAAGAGGGAGCACGAAGAGTGAAATAAGAGACAGACTATAGGTTTTCTGAGGCAGAGTGGAGAGTGTGAATTGGGGGATAAGTGGTAATGGATGGGGAAACTGATAGAGGGCTCTAAGGTCACGATGAAAACTTTATAGCCCATTTACATTTTATTCCAAAATGGCCTTTTTAAAAATCACTTTCGAAGTCATGACTGCAGTATTTATTTTCACGCACTAACATAAATTCTACTTGGCCGTTCTAATGATCTCTACAAATGAATATGTTGCAGATTGAATTTACTGTATATTCTTATTATGAGAGTCAACTTCCAATCCTTTCCTTACCAGGGAGCAACCTCTTTGTTGGGTTGAGAGGGCTGAAACATTTCTTGCCTGTGAAGCACCTGCCCCTGTATGTGTAGACGGCATGCTGTTTTCTTTCCTGTATCCCTCTCTGCTTCTGGCCTCTCCTGTCTCTAGTCCAACCACCATGTAGTCCAAAAGTCCAGCTGGAGTCTGCCTCAGCTTCTTCTCTTGATTGTTCTAAAATCCACTTCATTTTTCCATTTCTGCAGTCCTGTTGGTTAGATCCCAGGATCTTTATGCCTGCCATCATTACAGTTTTTTTCTGCCAGAATTACGAAGCTGCCACAGTAATTGTTGTTAAAGAACCTGTTCTTCAAGGTATCCTTCTGTATTTTCACATAACTTGTTTTATTTCAGTTTAAAAAATGGTTTCTGAATTTCTAGTCAGTGCTGAAGAGACAAAGAAGATAAATCACACTTCTCTTGGAACTGGACTCACCATCAAGATCATTTCAGTACCATTTCTGATATCTCTTTTCTTATTTTTCCCCCTCAGTTAAAAAGCTGTTTTTAAATTCATATTTGTCAACCTGTAGACTCTGTTCAATAACCTGTTTTCTTTAGGAATGATTTCCCACATTAACAATACCCCAAACTCAAAATGTTGTGTTGGTACTCTAGGTCAAATTTCACTTTTAGAAACACTTAGATTTTTTTATATACTGAAATTTTATATCAAAAATAAGGCCAGGCCTAACTATCATTTTTTAGTATCATAGACATTTATATATTTTGGGCATGGTGAAATGGTATACATTTGACCAGATCTTAATGTTTCTAGTTATTTTGATATGTTGTAATTGTTCTTTTGTCTTGTTACTTCTGTCCCCCGACCGTTTTTAGTCTGTAGCTTAAAAGCTTCATAGGGACTCTAGTTTCTTTTGTAGTCCCCTAAGGTGCCATGTTGCAAAGACTGGATTAAATTAGAAACTATGTAAGGGTGGTTTGTGGACTCCAGGGTGCTTACAAATGTAAAATGTTAATATTACTACTATAATTTCCCCTTAATTAATAAAATGTGTTCCCAGTCCCATTATGTTATAAATGTTACTGAAATTGACTATTTCTAAAGATGTTAATAACAATGAATGGAAAGGAAAGGTTTTTGAATATTGGTTACTTTCTAAGAAAATTTCTTCCTATCTTACATATATTAGTTACGTGTGTGTGTGTGTGTGTGTGTGTGTGTGTGTGTGTATGTGTGTGTTTTGTAGAAAGTGTTCCTTCCCTGAGCCTGAGATCACGGTTCTCCTCTGGTGGATGAAGCAGGAGGTGGAAAGTGAGCTGCATAATGTAAAGACGTGCTTGCCTCCAAGCTGTTGTCAGTGGATCCCAGCTGTGACCATTTTTAGGAAGGTTGTAATGCTTCTATTATCCTTTCCATTTCAGCACTTCACACAGAACTAATTGACACCATCTGTGCTAATAATTAAGCCTGTGATGTGGTCATTGGTGCACAAGGAACTCAGGTTGAGGGAATATTTCACATCGAAAAGAAGGTGAGATATGAGCAGAAAGAATACAGTTTGTCGATATTCTTTTATGTTAGTCAGTTGTAGAAAAGGAAACCCAAGTAAAGAGCAGCTCTCTAATATATCAATGATACTCTTCCCCAGCCTATAAGCCTTTTACCCACTGAGTGTGTACAACAGACATATGAGCAAGGTGACGGGTAGAGCTCTTGGTAGTCTTCTCTTTGCTATTAAATTTGTTCAGAGATTGCCGTAATATGCATCTAGTCTACATTTGGACATTAAAACTTAACTGAGGATGATTACCAAGGATTAAGAGTAAAGTGAGAGGTGAGGGCGTTTTTGTTTTGTTTTTTTTTGTTTTTTTTTTGTTTTGTTTTTTTTTGAGTGATGAAATTGTTCTGTATCTTGATTATAATGATGGCTTCACAGGTGGGTGCATTTATTAAAACTGAAAGTGCTCTACATCAAGATGAGGGATTTTCTTTGTAAGTTAAAAGATAAATTTTAAAATGAATAAAAACTTATTGAAACAATGCCTTAAAATATCTTTTGTGGCTTAGGACATATTTACAAGATGAAAAAAGTAGCTTTTTTTTCTTTTTCAAAATTAGCAACAACCTAAAACCAGTTAATCTAAAATTTAATTTTATATAGTAAATGGCTCTTTTCAAACTCCAAATAAGATCTTATTATTGAATGTTTACGGACATTGCTGAAAGGAGCAAAAGAAGAGGGCTTTTATGATTTTCTTTGAACACCACCCTACCCCTTCTTAAATTCATTTTACCATAAAAGGAGCTGCTGGTCTTGAGTATTGTTTTGCTGGTGAGAGGAAATTAATGAGGTGAGGCATCATTCTCATAAATTTGAGAATTCACTGATCGAACTTAAGAACAAAAATGATCTATTGTTTTATGTTTAAGACTTTCAAAATGTAGGTCATGTGCATAAATGCAAATGACTGGTAGAAAATAATATACCACTGCTGGTAACTCTTTTGAGGGCACAGGGTATTCATGTGCTTCTAGAATCAGCCAGATTTGCAGAAGGGCAATGGGAAGTGGCACAGTGGGAGTGACTGAGAATTCTAGTGCTCTAAGGAGTGAAGGATCAAGGTTGATATCAGTTATTAATAATAAAGTTATTAATAAATACAAGTTTAATAAATATGTAGTTTCCATTTGGTACTTTTTAAAGAAATAATTTCAAATTAAAAGAAGCATTTTAAATAACTTGGAATGTTGAATTTACTTTTGTGTTTTACTTTTATCAGGAATGTTTAAATAATCTACAAAGTATCCTAAGCCAAGACACTTTTTAAGAGTTTAAGCCGAAGAAGAGTTTTTAAAATACAAAAGACTAGAAAGTGTGTGATTATGGTCCAAGTGAAAGTTGCCTTATCAATTGGATAACAAACATCTGTCAGTACTTATCTTGTAAGGACTTTAAAATGAGGGACAACAACCTTTCAAAACTAGAGTGCCAAGTCCTGTGTATTCATTCTTTTTCAAGAGAAATAATCTTTAAAGTCTTTGGGAAGACTTAGAGACTTAATCTTTAACGCCTGTATCAACTGATATCTTAGTTATTAGTTTGCACAGTAGCTGATATTAATGGAATTTGGGTTTTCAGGATTTTTCTCCCTGTTGTCTTTGTCACTTTGTTATTAAAATTTACTATCATTTATACTCCCAGTGCTACCCTAACTGTGGCTCACACTGTGCTGTTCTGAGAACTGTTAGTAGTTCACAGTAAGATAAGGAGCTCATGCTAAAATGTAAATCAACATACTGCTTCCTTCATTAAGAATGTCTAGGTATGGTGGCTTACTTCTATCATTCCAGCACTTGGGAGGTCCAGGCAGGCGGATCACTTGAGGTTAGGAGTTGGAGACCTCCCTGGCCAACATGGCAAAACCTTATCTCTATTAAAAATACAAAAATTAGCCAGGTGTGGTGGTGTATGCTAATTCCAGCTTCTCTAGAGGCTGACGCACGAGAATCGCTTGAACCTGGGAAGCGAAGGTTGCATTGAGCTGAGATCGCACCACTGCACTTCAGTCTGGGTGACAGAGACTCTGTCTCAAAAAAGAAAAAAAAGAAAAGAAAAAAAAAAAGTCAGCAGAGTTCTAAGTGTGCTTAGTGACACAGTTGATTTACATTCTGGTACAAGTCATCTCTCATTGGTGGGCTGCTAACAAGTAGTGCTTTGACCTGCACTGGTTTGCAGCACTATAATTAAATACATGGTTCTCTCCTCTCTAACATAGTTGTTAGGTTTGGATAGCATTTTTGCTACTGAGCAGGAGCAGTCCTGCTGTGTTGCTCCCATCCTGACTCTCAAACTGTCATGCTCCACTGCCTTATTCTGGCTATTTCCAGGTGGATGTTGGGATAGTGGGTAGGGGTGCAGGACTTTTCTGCAGAGAGGTGGCTTTTACCCTTGGGTTCTGTGTATTGGTGTTGTCAGGAGTGTTGTCTGAGTTAGAGAATTATACTCTACAGAGACATGGCTGCTCCCCCCTCCCTCCCCCCAACCCCTTCTCTCTCTCTGTCTCTTTCTCTCTCCTGTTTTTCTCTCTCACATGGGCACACACACACACACACACACACACACACACATACATTCACATGCACATGAACAGAGTTCTGAAAACAGAAGGCATTCAGATGGCCATTTCAACAATTGGGAGAAAGAATCATTCCCAAGCATTCCTACTTAGCACTTTGTCTTCTAAAATGTAACATTTAATCAAATTTTTAAAGAAATCATTCTCTCCCATATATACCTCCCGTGTGGACCATGGTGGCCTGCCTCATGTCTTTTGATCGTTTCATTTTTGGTTGTTAGCTGACAGCATGTGCAAACTAGAAAGGTATTCTGTTACAGAAATAATTATCTTCTTTATTTAAATTTTGTGTGTTCTTTGAATAGTAATGCATTTACATGATTCAAAACTCAAAAGGATCAAAAGCACAATGATAAGAATCCTCTACTTCTGTCTCCTAGTCAACAAATTCCCTTCTGTGGCGGCAGCCAGTGTGATTGGTTTCTTATGTTTGCTTCCAGGCATATTTAATGCGCAGATAAACAAGTATATGTAATAATGATAATTCATAAATACTAGTTCATAAGCAGAATTTAGTGACTTTGTTTTACACTTAGTTGTTTAGTACAAATGAGAATGCTGTTGTCAGGAAACAAAATTTTCAATGTAAAGGAATCCATATGTAAGATGACCTCTGGTGCTATTGAACTTTGGAATTTATGACTTGAATGGTATTTTACAAAGTGGTTTGACCTTTTCAGAATAAGAGAAATTCTTGCATCATGAATAAATGACAGGTTGAAGTAAAGTGATTGGTGTGCTTATTATTTCAGATTTGGATCAGTTTCACCTGTCATTTATCAAGAACAAGAGCTGTTTATGAATAACAAATATTTTTGTCCTGCTTTTTGCCAGGGATATTACTGGGACTGGACTGGGGTCAAAGCTAAGTTGCTATTTGTGCATTTATTACAGTTTTTTAAGTAAGAATGAATTTCTTTACTGTTCCTAATGCCAAAGCTTGTTTAAATAGATAATTGTGCAACTATGGAATAAGAATTTGTTAGTAGTATAACTCACTGAAAAGTACATTGGATTAGGGAGATTTTGAGCATTTTTTAAATAAGCTCCATAAAACTTAAATGTGATATAAGTATACTATTTGACCTACAAATTCTACTTCAAATAATTTATTTTGAGGAGAGATACTTGGAGGCAGGGGCATGGCTTAGCCTCAGTGATATGGTTCTTTGAATGAAATTGCCTTAACTTTCCTGTTTTAGCTCCTTTCTCATTCTCATTTTCTTCTACATCACCTTTTCTCCCCAACCCTTACATGTGTCTCAGCTTTCACGGTTTTGCTTGACAACATACTTTTCATTTCCATCATCTGAAATGTGCTACCATTTTTTTTTCTGCTAACAGCTCGTTTCTTGTTTGAGTCTTTACCAACTGTTTTGATGAAGTCTTGGGCTCTATCTTGCCTGGAGGAAAGGAGAGGTATTATTGAGCTTCTTCTGGATTTAGGTCTTGGCTTTGCCATAGAGACCACAAAGACAGAGAGTAGAGAACGTTTGTCCTGTGCAGAACAGGGATGACCAAGTAAAGAATCATGCTTTTAGAACAGGGCATGTGCTTTACATGAGTTCCCTGCCTTACTTAAGACTGAGAAAGGAACTGAGCATACATAAATCTTACCATATCATTTTGTATTTGAATTTCTGGGTTGTGGATTCCTAGGTGTTTTGGGGAGATTGCTGTTGTTGTTTTGCGTTACTCTTTTATGGGAAAAAGCATTAAAATAATGTAAATTAAAATTAATTTTGCTTCATTTAACTATAAAGATATGGCATGAGAGATTTTTGGTGGGTGATGAAACTGTTCTGTACCTGATTATGTGTTGGTTATATGAAACTATACATGTGTTAAAATTCATAACACTAGACACCAAAAAGTCAATTTTATTATATAAAAAACAATTTAATTTTGTTTTGAGAGTTTTGTGTATCTCTGCAAATAAAGATAGGTCTGTGGGAGTCAGTCAGGAATCACTATTATACTGGATGAATGGTAGTATAGCCTCCTTTATGAAAATTGGGATTTCCAAGGACCTAGTTAGAGTATTTCTGTCTGCTCCTCCCTGCATGTACACACCTACCTGCATTTTCATATTTAGTATAAAATTAGTTCTAAACTGAGCAAGGATGACAAGGCAGTGATGATGGCTTTTTCTCTCCTAATCCTTGGAAAGAATTTTAAGCCATGAAACATGAGAAGTTTAAGTGAAGGTATAGCATTTGCAGTTATCAAAGCATCAGTGACAATTGCGTCTTTATTTAGATGGTCTGAGTCCTTTGACCTTTTGACTATTGGACGTTTATCCCTTTGCATTACTAAGAGCTTTAGGGGAATATGTGACACTTGCATCCTAGCTGCTTGTGATTCTACTCTTCTCCTTGTTGGCAAGGTACAGTTGATGTCGTACTTAGGGCTGACAGATGAATCGGCAGGTTGCTGCTTGGGAATGTGGGCAGGGTGATGAGTGAAGATGGTTTTTGTTTATTGGATGAAGCATCACTGAGCTTGTGACAATGCTCTTGGCTCTTTTATGATTATGGGGTTTTTTTTTTTTTTGGAGACAGGGTCTTGCTCTGTCACCCAGGTTGAAGTGCAGTGGCCAATGGCGCCATCTTGACTCACTGAAACCTCCACCCCCTGGGCTTAGGTGATCATCCTGCCTCAGCCTTCTGAGTAGCTAGGACTTTAGGCACTCACCACCATGCCTGGTTTATTTTTGTGTTTCTTAGTTGAGATGGGGTTTCACCATGTTAGCCAGGCTGGTCTCAAATTCTTGACCTGAAGTGATCTGCCCACCTCAGCCTCCCAAAGTGGAAGGGATTACAGGTGTGAGATCACATATTATATTTTCATTTTAGAGACCTATATATTTATTTTTTTATACCAATAAGAAACCAAAAGTGCAATACTATAGCTTTTCATTTTATATTTTAAAATATTGATGCAAGAAGAAACTCTGCCATAGATATGAGAAGATAATTTTATCTGAATCATGAGAATTCCTTATTTTACCTTTATTCTCACAAAATAATTTGGAAAAGCTGGAATAATGTACAAACCACTATTAAGGTGACATAGATCTTGGTGAATTCTTTGGATAAAGATTCAGCCAGAACTTGTAATTTAAAGAGTGTTAAATACATTTCTCCAAAGTAAAAGAGTTTGCTTAAAAATGTAGGTTGGTTCTTGAAGATCTATTATTTTGTTTTGTCTTCAAAATAGTTGAAGTATTAGCTATGTAGCATGTAGACATACTTGAAAGTTAGAATACCTCCACTGATGACCATAGAGTTAGTTTTTGTCTTTTTGCCTACAATGTATTAGTAATATTACACATTCAGGTTTTAGTTAAAAGAATGCCCAAGTTTGACCTTTTAAATACATAACATGCTTTTTGAGATCAAGGCTTTTTCTGTGACCAAAATAGGATTAGGTTTTTGAATATTCTGTGTGTGCCCAAGGAGAACGTATAGCCTCTGTTATCAGTGTGTAGTGTTTTATTTGTACACACACACATACACACACACACATATACATATTAGTGTATATTAGTCTCTGCTTATCTGCAAAGGATGGTTCCAAGACTCCCAGTGGATGCCTGAAGCCGTGGATAGTACTGAACTCTGTATGCACTATGTTTATTTTTTTTTATGTATGCATACCTATGACAATTGGTAAATTATTGATAAATTAGGAGTAAGAGATTAATAACAATAGAACAGTTATAATAATATACTTTAATAAAAGTTATGTGAATGTGGGGTCTCTCTCTCTCTCTCTCTCTCTCTCTCTGTCTCTTTCTCAAAATGCTATGATATTTTTCAACTGCAGTTGACCATGGGTATCTGAAACTGTGGAAAGTGAAACTATGGATAAAGAGACTACTACATACCTATTATATACCTATATATGCATATATATAAAACCTTTATGGGTTATATATAGTATATATAAAATGTATGTATAATATATAGGCTATATATTTTATATAAGAAATATGTAATCTATATAACCTCTACCCTGTTAAACATAATGTTCAGATCTTTTAAATTACTGCTTACTTTTTGTCCACTTTTCTTGGTTTAAGAGTGTTGTAGCCGGGCACGGTGGCTCAAGCCTGTAATCCCAGCACTTTGGGAGGCCGAGGCGGGTGGATCACGAGGTCAGGAGATTGAGACCATCCTGATCAACATGGTGAAACCCCGTCTCTACTAAAAATACAAAAAATTAGCTGGGCAGGGTGGCGCGTGCCTGTAATCCCAGCTACTCAGGAGGCTGAGGCAGGAGAATTGCCTGAACCCAGGTGGCGGAGGTTGCAGTGAGCCGAGATCGCGCCATTGCACTCCAGCCTGGGTAACAAGAGCGAAACTCCGTCTCAAAAAAAAAAAAAAAAAAGAGTGTTGTTAGTCTCCTATTCAAGTGTATTCAGTCTCCTATTCAGGTGTATTCCTGTTAGAAAGCATCTACTGTAGTTTGTGATTTATAAATGTAGTTACTGTTGTATTTGGTTCATAGAAATTTATAACTGCTACATTTTCAATTTTATAATCTTTGAGATTATAAAAATATTTCTTTAATGCTTTTAGCCCTTAATTCTACTCTGTCTGATAATAGGATTATATCCCGTATCTTCTTAATTTCTATTTTTCCTTAGTATATCTTTATTTTTAGCCTTTCTGAGTCAGTCTGTATCTCTTGTGTACAGCATAGAATTGGGTTTTGTTTTGCAAGAAAGTTCGAGGGTTTTTTTAAAATTAGTATCTTAAGCTCATTTGCATTAATTGAGATGCAGAATATGTTTGGTCTCGACTTTATCATATTTTATATTATATGTACTCTGGTATTGTGTTATACATACCATGTTTCTTTCCTCGGTGGGGAGCAGATTTAGGAAAGTTTGTTTTGTACCTCTATAGTTTTATGTTCTATGATGCCCTAATTTCCTTTGTTTTTACTTAGATTTCCACTATTTAGTTAGTCAGTTTAAAATAATATCCTTTATTATATGTTATCTACTTGACAATGTATTCTGCTTTTCTCCTTTTTCTCTCCTCTCATTATTTCAATTGTACTATTTCTACTTTGTCAGAATATTTACCATTTACATATATCTTTTTTAGTTCTAGATATGTGTAAATCTCTTTGTTGCTTGCCATTAGTCATCTTGCCAAACTTTTCCCTTTCCCCTCTTTGTTCTATGATCATGTTCTTCAGTATAGCAGTTTTCAAACAATAATGAGCATACTCATCACCTGGACCTGTTGGGCAGGGCCTAGATTCCCACTTCTAACAAATTCCAAATGGTATAGATGCTATGGGCCATGAACCCCACTTTGAGTAGCAAAAGATTTCTCAGGAAGAGTTCTCAAGTTCTTGAACATAAGTTCTGTATTAGGTTCTATACCATGTATACTTGAAGGACAACTGGCTGGATTTTAAAATATGTTGGCTCAAAGTTCTTGAAGTTCCTTAAAAAATCTCCTCCACTGTTGTCTTGTGTTGTTGCTGTCAAACTGTGATGTGAATCTTCTTTCCTTCCTTTAGTGAGTGACTTCACCATTTTGTGTGGAGGCCCAAGTGTTTAATATTAGTGTAATTATTTTATAGGAATATGTCTCAAAGTTGATTGGTTTAGATCACAGATACACACGAGCCCTTTCAAATGTAGTTTCAGGCTTTCTTTTGCTTCTGGAACATTTTCTTAAATTACAAGGCTTTTTTTGTTGGCTTCTGTGCTTTTTTTTGAAATAGGGTCTCGCTCTGTTGCCCAGGCTGGAGTACAGTGATGCAGTCCAGCTAACTGCAACCTCCACCTTTAGGGCTTAAGCAGACCTTCCATCTCAGCCTCCCAAGTAGTTGGGACTAACAGGCACACACCACCATGCTCAGCTGATTTGTCTAGAGATGGGGTTTTACCATGTTGCCCAGGCTGGTAGGTTACAGTTTTAAATATTGTGTTCTATTGTTTTTTTTTTCTCACAGTCTCTATCTATATGAATGTTGGATCTTCTTAGCCTGTCTTCCTTATCATTTTTTTCATTTTGACATATACTTTTATTTTACTTTTATTTTTGTACTCTTGGTTTTTCAAGCCTTTCTGCAGTGTCCCTTATTTATTTATTTATTTATTGGGTACCACAGGTATGTGCTATCTTTTTTTTTTAATTGCATTTTAGGTTTTTGGGTACATATGAAGAACATGCAAGATTATTGCATAGGTACACACATGGCAGTGTGATTTGCTGCCTTCCTCCCCATCATCTATATCTGGCATTTCTCCCCATGCTGTCTCTCCCCAATTCCTTACCCCCTGCTGTCCCTCCCCTATTTCCACTCGACAGACCCCAGTGCAGTGTCCCTTATTATATTTTCATTTGGGTACTTTCTCCTTTGCCACTTTGTAATTTATCACTATTTCTAAGATGATTTTGTTTTCTTTTTCATTTTCTTTACTGAGTTTAGTCACTTTCATTTCACATCTTTCATTTTGTTAGATATTTTTGATCTGAGTTTTTTACTTCCCATTTTAAGTTTTTTTCATGTTCCTAAATGCTTATTTAAGGTTATTTAATTCAGTTTTGATTATTGAGTTATAATTTTCATTTGGTTATGTTTTGTTTGATGGGTTTTTGTTTGCTTTATGTTGTTGAGGAACAAAACCAAAAATGGAAATATTTTGATTCTCAATGCATGCTTTGTTTTCATAGTAACATTGTACAGATGTTATCTGTCTTTTTTTTTTTTTTTTTTCCATTTTGAAATTTTCCCAGACTAGCAATAGTATTCTTATTGAAAAGGATAAGGAGTTTTGGGGTAGCTTACTGAGTGTTTTAGTTTCAGAGCACTCTTTTCTCCTGGTATAGTAAAATGTTTCTTTAACAAGTATCTTCTTGGTAGTGAGAGGCGGGAGTATTGTTCTTGTGTCTTTAGGACTGTTATTTTCTATCTTTTTCTTTCTTCTTTCTCGTAATCATCAGCCTCCAGGAGATACCTGAGCCTTCCCTATAATCTTTTCTCCCCATCCTTCCCACAAAATGGTGCCTTCCTAAAACTACCACATGTGATTCTGTGCATTTTCAAACTCCCTCCTTTTGATTTTCCAGAAAATCTCTGATCTATCAGTTCACAGACATTTTCTCAGTGAAAATTTCTTTTTCTGGGGGTGACTTTATCTGTGTTCCAATATTCCTAGATCTCTATTTCCCTCTCTTTCACAGTGTCTGACTTGACTTGCCGCTTAGGTGTGGGCTGTGGAGCTAGTCTTGCTGGATTTGGGTGTTTAGCTCCCTATTTTCATGTAACACAGAGTTCATGCCATTCCCTATCTCCTAGTTAATGTTGTAGGTATGAGGAATGTTTAGTTTTTGTTCTCTTCCTATTGATCTTTTTGGTTTTGGTTTTGAGTATATATGGAGAGATTTGGATTTAGATGCCTCTGCCTTATAAGAACCCAGAACTCCAGAACTATGTAATAATGTTTTTATATCTAGAAAAAAATGAATTCATTTTGGTATTTTCAGGCAATTTAAATATAGTCATATATGAACTAAAGAGTACTTCATCTTCTGTTTAGTATACAGCATATTTTATATTATTTGAGTTATCATACTTATTCTGACTTATACCTAGTTCACTACAAAATGTGTTCTTGTTAACATATTAGTAAACCTCTAACATAGCATCTGTATGGAGCATGCTGGAAATATTGTAATAGTTTAATTGGATAAGGGGCATATTGAAATAAAATTTGTATAAATATACAAACAGCCATTGGACACATTGTGAAAATCTTTCCCAGAAATCCATTTACACAGATGAATCCATAAATCTGTGATTTAAATCTGGTATAACTTTGCCTCAAGTGACCAAAGAGAAGCATGGGGTGTGTGTGTATTATAGCCATTGTATGTACCATATATATACATATATACATGTGTATGTTTGAATTTGTAAATATATACTGTTTTTCCATTATTATTGAAGTTAACCAGTAGACTAGAAATTATTTTAGACCCTAAGAGAACTTAAGGGACCTCTGCTATTATTACTGATTAAAGTAGGGCTAAAATAAGAATATAGATGCTATATTCTATAATATTTATAGGATATCTTAAGTAAATATTCAAAATATTTTAAGGAGCTGCTTATTAAAGTGTAGCATAGATACAGATACTGGTTATGAATGTCAGGCTCAATGAAGTGTCAAGAAGTGAGCATATTCATAAGACATAGTACATTTTACCAGAAGCCCCTTCATGCTCTTCCTAGTCACTACCAACCCAAAATAACCACTTTCCTGACATCTATTGCCATTTAGTTTTGCCCCTTTAAATTCTGTCTATGTTATACTGTGCATTCCCTTGATATATTTTCAGTCGTCTCAGGATGTTGAAACTGTTTCCCAACTCTGGTGCTCTTTTAACAGTTGTTTCCCCTGGTCAGTGAATCCTCCATGTTGCCATGTGGGCGTGCATACTGATGCTTCTCTGTGGCTGCCAGGGAACTTCAGAACTCCACAGAGGCCCTGTTTCTAGTGTCTCAAAAATAATCATACATGTTGCATACCTAAATCCGGTGAAGAACTTGTCAAAATAATGGTTGATTAGAGAGATTAATAAAATATAAAAATATTTAAAGATTTGGTGACTGAACAGGACAATTAACATGTTTAACATGTTGCTAATTCTGAAAGTGAATCTAAAATGGGCAAGGTAATTTTACAGTCCATATGTTAGTCATGTCCCTGACTAAAGAAATAAGTTGGCAGTCTTTTTAAAATTTCATCATTTTCATCATTCAAGTGCTTTTATTTCTCTAAGTGTACTGCATTTAATGACTATTTTTACTTAATACTTACTTTCTAAGTATATTATGCGAATTTGCTAGAATATATTAAATGTTGTCACTTGAAGATAGAGTAATGACTATGTTGCAAAACAAATAAATAAATCCAAAGTGGAGAGATGATGCAAGTAAATTACAGTGGCAGCAGATCCTTGGATTTGGAAGGACTGATTTCCAGAAAATCTGAGGTCCGAAGTGACCAACCGTCATTAGATTTCTCATAAATTGATGGCATTTTGATATTGAAAACAGAAGGAGGAAAACTTAGAATGGAGAGGAGCAAATTTAAAAACTGGGCCACTGCTCTTTCAAAATGCATCAACTCCCTTCACCACCACTTGCAAATTTATTTTAGGAACTTGAAAAGAGGAAAGAAGAGAGACAAAACATCTTTTCCTGCCTAATAACTATTCCCTTTACATTACTTCTTCCCACCAAATATGGTGAAAGTACTTTGTGATGCTGAGAAGGGAAGTTGATTGGCCTCTGACTATAGGGTTGACTGTGCTTCATGGGGGTGCTCACCTAGCAGATATTTGGGTGCTCACACCTTGTGCCGAGGCTAAACAGAAGCAGGCATGGTTGCCGGCCTTGGAGCTTCATCTAGCATGGCTACAAAGCACCAGATAGTCTTTCAGATAGATGTAAAAGGGTTGAGTTTAGAGTAGGGGAGCATGACCTCGTTCAGAGTCTGAAAGAAGGTGTTTCTGAGGAGAGGTAGCCAATAACATGGAGCCTAAAGTGAGAGATGGCGATGAGGGACTGTAGAGGGAATGCTTTGGGCTCAGAAGATAGCCTGCCTAGGCAGTATGGAGTCCCAGAGCTATGAGGATGCAGGGGAGAATGTGATGTGAGGCTAGAGAGGACACAGGCCAGACGACCTGGCTGCACAGGCCACATCGAGGATACTTTTTCTTCACTTAAGAGTCCTGGGCAGTCATTGATCAGGGTGGGGAAAGGGTGGGAGTATGGCTGTGGTGATGACCTCAACACATTTACAGTTTGAAAAACCAAAACAACCCTTGTCTTGCTCAACATGGAGGATGGTTCTTATTCATGCCCAGTGTGAAGGATGTTTAAGAGGGGTCGGAAGTGTCAGTGAGTTAGGCGGTAACTGCAGTGGTTCTAGGGAGGATCCTGGTATATTGGAACAGAACAGGCAGTGGCTCTTCTGGAGAGGCATGTACTGAAAGTAGAATTCGGAGTTCTCAGTGATGTGCTGGACATACTGTGTGTTAGGGGAGAGGGAATATCGTGAGCGATGTAGGTTTCTGGCTTGGGTGGAGGAGGGCCAGTTATTGAGATAAAGGATGCTGGAAGAGGTCTATGTTTTGGCAGAAGAGCCCAAATTTGTTTGTTGTCCTGCCTGTGAAACAGGCAAGAGGAGCCCAATGGGCAGTTGGGTGGACCAGAAACCCAGTTCAGTGAATCATCTGCTTGAGGAAATCCATGTTCCCTTTCCCTCCCCCTTTCTCACCTGCCCCAACTGCGCCACACATAATTATTACACAGGGTACTTGGAGAAGGAAGGGAGCATCTTGGGGAGATCTTCCTGGTCTCTAGGGTCAGGCCAGATGAATGTTGTGGGGTGAACTGTAAATGCAGGAACTGCTGCAGCTATGCTGCAGTTACTGCTTACAGATAGTTCTCAGGATCTACGTGGGAAAGGTGGGGTAGAGGGAGTTAAAGGGAATTGAGTTGACAACTTGACAAAAGTGTTGCCTAAACTTTTCTTTGAATGTTTCGCTCCACCAAGAACCCAAGTCTTTAAAACTGGGTAGAAAAAGTACTCTTAATTAGAACCATGTTTCTACCACCTGTATAGATACTGGAAATTGCATTATTATCTGTGTGAGAACTGCTGGAACAAAAGCATGGGAGAATGAATAACATGATCCATGTATGGTGCTTCTGTGAAGCAAATGACTCAGTTATTCTAGAAAGTCATTCCTTCTATGGTAGATTTGTTTCCTCTTTGGCTATTCACCCTTGAGCCTGTTCATGAGCTTCTTCCTGGGCTATTCTTTCTTAAGGTTACTTCCCAATCCTCTTCTCTTCTTCATTCAATCATTGGTTAAACTCACCTGCTCATCTCCATGGTTTCCACTGGAGCCCCTGAGTTCATCTACTCCATGGCGTAGCTCTTAGGTAAGCTCATCTACCCTGTGGCTTCCACTGTGGCCCCTGGGTGAGCTTGTTTACCCCATGACTTCTACTTCCACTGTAGCCCCTGGATGAGCTCATCTATCCCATGACCTCCTCTGTAGCCCCTGGGTGAGCTTGCCTACTCCATGGCCTGCTTTACTTTTACTCCTAACACTTCCCATTGGACATCTATGTGTGTATTGTATAATTTGCCTAGGTTGCCTTCACTTGAATGTCTCAAAGTCAGCAATCCAAAGCTGAGTTCATCTACCACCATCCATCTAGTCTTAACCAGAACTTGGGGTTAATCACGCTCATTCTCCACACTCAAACAGCTACTGTCCAGGTGGTTGTTTCATTTAACCCATTTCTTCTCCACTCAGTTTCTTGTGCATAGCCTTAGGGTAAGCCCTCATTATTTCTTGCCTGAGTTGCTCCAGTATAACATGTTCTTAACTGGCATCCAGGCTCCCCAGTCTTGATGGTTTCTAATCCATTCTCCTGCTAAAATGACTATTCTGAAACACAAATCTGATCTTACACCCTCCTTTAAAAGTCTTTACTGCCTCTCTGCCATCTTCAGGATTAAAGTCCAGATTTTAGTATGGCTTTGCAGGCCCTTCATGAAATCATGCAGCTCTTTCCACTGCTCTCCTCTCTCCACTTTAATAATACTCAGCTCATATGACTCCTCCAATGGACTGAGCTCTTGCTTACTTGGTATAGTAGGTTGTGCTGTTTCCTCTGCTGAAACCCCTTTTCCAAGCATACTTAGCTTAAATTGACAGGTTGGTTTATTTCAGTTTGCCTGAAAGACCTGGTGTAATGTACATGAGTCGTCTTATTTATCACTGAACATCTAAATCTCTTTCCTGTGTCCAGACAATCTCTGACCTCGTGCCAGATGCCTCCTCCTACTATAGAAGCTGATAATGCAGGTACTCCCTTTCCAACCTCCCTTGCTTCTAGGGAATGGACATGGGCACATGATCTATACTGAGCCAGTAATAACCTTTTACCCTAAACTTTGAACTGGAAGCTTTTGGACCCCAAGACATAGGTACCATGCAGAATCCACTCTGCTGACAGTGGCTGTGGTAGTGCTATGTCAATAATGTTATGTTGTACACAGTCCCTAGGTGAGCTCATCTACCCTATGGTATCCTTGCTGGACCAGTTCTAGGTGTGACTTTGGACATTGCTCCTCACTGTATGACTGCTCAGCCTGGTTCTTTAGACCTTTTAGAGGGCATATGAACTACCTGATAACCTCTTAACCAACCCTTTCTTTGCCCAAATAAAGCAGAATTGGTATTTGGCTTGCAAGTAAAAACCCTGCTTGATTCAGGTAGATTTCCAGCATCAAAACTTTCAAAGACAGAGAGCAGAACACACTTTTCTATATAACTGCAGTGAAGTGACAGATCCCTAATGCATAAAATTGTGTAAACCTCTTGGTTTGTAGGTAAATGAATAGTCACAAGACTTAAGAGGATCTTGTGTTATGTATGCAAGGACGTGATGAAAGTCACAGGGTATTCCTAGAAAAGAACACCAAAATATTGCTGTGATCATAAAGATTGTTAAAGTGTAGATGCGGAAATAGACGTAGAGCTTCTTTTTAAAATATTTTTTATTGTGGTAAAATAATAATTTGCCATTTTAATTATATTAAGTGTACAATTTAGTAACATTAGTTATAGGCACAGTGTTGTGCAATCATCACCACTATCAATTTCCAAAACTTTTTCATTCCCCCAAACAGAAATTCTGTACTCAGCAGGCCATGACTCTCCATTTCCCCCTTCCCCTAGTCCCTGGCAACTTCTGCTTTACTGTCTGTCTCTATGATGTTGCCTATTCAAGACATTTCATGTAAGCAAAATAGTACATTTATTTGTCCCTTTGTGTCTGGCTTATTTCACTTAGCATTATATTTTTAAGTCTTACCCACATTGTAGTATGTATCAGAACCTCATTCCTTTTTATGACTAAATAATATGTTATTTTATACATATACTGAATGTAATCTATTCTTCTGTTGATGGACTCTTGGGCTATTTCCACCTTTTGGCTATATTAGTACAAATATAAATAATGCTGCAGTGAACACTGGCATACAAGTATCTGAGTTCCTGCTTTCAATTCTTGTGGGTATATACCCAGGAGTAGAATTGCTGGGTCATATGATAATTCTGTGTTAAATTTTTTGAGGAACCTCCAAACTGTTTTCAATAGCAGCTATGCCATTTTGCATTCCCATCAGCAATGTACAAGGGTTTCAATTTCTCCATATTGTCACCAACACTTATTTTCCATTTTCTAAATTATAGCTATCCTAGTGGATGTGAAGTAGTACCTCATTGTGGTTTCTATTTGCATTTCCCTAATGATTACTGATGCTGAGCATCTTTTCATATGTCTGGAACTTCTCAACTATGTCATTTGTCTCAAGAGCATCTTGATCTTAACAAGTGAAGTTCCATTTTCTGTAATTAGCATTTTTTCCTAGAAGTAAGAGATTGGGGTTCTCTATTATTTATCATTTTATGGCCAGACTTAGCTCTCAAACATAAGGCTTCCCTATAAATACCATTAAAGGCTTGACAGTCAGCAGCATTTTAAAAGTTATGCCTTTTCTTCAACCTGATAAATGATGTGTATGCAAAACCTGCAGTTAACATCATACCTAATGGTAAAAGATTGAATGCTTTCTTTTTCTCTAAGATTGGGAACAAGAAAAGGGTACCTTTCCTTACCACTTACCAGTTTTATTCAGCATTGTCCAGGAAGTTCTAGCCAAGGCAACCAGACAAGAAAATGCATCTAGATTGGAAAGGAAGAAGTAAAACTACCTCTTTTTGCAGACATGCTCATGTAAATAGAAAATCCTAAGGAATCCATTCAAAACAATTTAAGGCCGGGTGCAGTGGCTCACGCCTGTAATCCCAGCACTTTGGGAGGCCGAGGCGGGTTCATCACGAGGTCAGGAGTTCAAGACCGGCCTGGCCAACATGGTGAAACCCTGTCTCTACTAAAAATACAAAAATTAGTTGGGCATGGTGATGGGTGCCTGTAATCCCAGCTACTCAGGAGGCTGAGGCAGGAGAATCACTTGAACCCAGGAGGCAGAGGTTGCTGTGAGCTGAGATCGCACCACTGCACTCCAGCCTGGGCAACAAGAGCAAAACTTCGTCTCAAAAAAAAAGAACAATGTACAAAAATGAATTGTATTTCTATACTTTGGCAATAAGCAGACTAAATGTGAAATTAACACGATTCCATTTATTATAGCATCAAAAAGAATAAAATGGAAGACTAACTATAGATCCAACACAATTCCTATTTGAAATCCTAACTGACTTATTTTCCAAAATTACAAGTTGATCCTATAATTCATATGAAAATGCAAGGAACCCCGAATAGCTAAAATGATCTTAAAATAAAGAACAAAGGACTCATATTTCCCAATTACAAAACTACAGTAATCACAGCAGCATAAAAATGTCCATGTAGTAAAATAATAAAAAATGTGCATGTAGATCAATGGAAACAAATTGAAAATCCAAAAATCAACCTTCATATTTTATGATCAGTTCATTTTTGACAAGAGTTCTGAGACAATTCAGTGGGGGAAAGAATAGTCTTTTCAACACATGGTACAAGCATTTGGATATCCTCATGTAAAAGGATGAAGTTTGGACTCCATGCTGTGGTCTGTTTCTGTCTTTCTAAAATTCATATGTTGAAACCTAATCACCAGTGCTATGGTGATTTTCAGTCACCAAATTTGCCAGCACCTCAATCTTGGACTTCCCAGCCTCCAGAACTGTGAGAAATAAATTTCTTTTGTTTATAAATTACCCAGTTTATGGTATTTTGTTTATAGCAGCCCGAATAGACTAACATACACTATATACAAAAATCAACTAAAAATGGATTAATGACCTAAATGTAAGAGCTAGCAAGGAAGACATGGAAGATGGCAAGAAGAAAAGTTGCATGGACCAGGCCAGGAAGGGGCACATGTAACTCCTACTCACATTTTACTGGCTGTGGAAGTCAGCCATGTAGCTATCAGGAGACCATATGGGAAGACCCACTGGGAAGCTGGGAAATGTAGTCCAGCTCCGTGCCCTAAATAAAGAGGAGATGATTTAGGTGACTAGATAGCCATCTCTGCTACAAGGAGGTTGCCACTGGTTATTCCTATGGACCTCCACATTCTGAAATTCTGTTCTATATTAGCTCTCCCTCATTAAACCCTACAGTTACAAGAACTAAAAAGAAGCAAGACCAGTAACACTTCTTTTCCTTGGACATAAGAAAAAGGTAAAGTTAGCCAGCAAAGTTAACTTTACAGCAATCTTGCTTGCAAAAAATATGCCCCATGATCTTGTAGCCTACCTGTGTATCAGTATGATCCTGCCCTGAGACCATGATGATCTCTGCTGATCTCTGGCCTGCCCCTGTATGAGTGAAGGGATAAGGATGGTTCTTGTTCTTGATATAGAGGCTAGTTAGATGAAGCTTTTGAAAATAAGTGAATGCTACCTTATAGGGGGACAAACAGGCAAACAAGTAATGGCTCAGAATGAAACCAAATGTATGAATTAGGTTCCATCAAAGACCCTCTGGAATGGACATCAGCAAGTTGGACAGTGCCCCATTCCAACCAGAGGATTCTTCCCTCAGTGGCAGGATCACAAGAATAAATTTCTTTGTCCATCTTAGTTAGAGTACCTTGAGGGTATCTGTTTTGTGAGTTGATATATATTCTCAATTGAAAAAGTAGTGTACTCCAGCTGTGAGTTTGTAATCTAATTGTACATAATGTGCTCTGTGGATATGATTACAGAGACTGATGGAAGAGCTAAAGAGAAACAATAAAAGGGATGCTATAAACAAGGCACAATGCTGTTAATTTTTAAGAAACTGCATTCTGCAATGTCTTAAGGGATCTTGCCCAGATAGGATAGGATCCTGAGCTTCTGTATTATTCCCCTCACTCTGCAGCGTACATGTGTTTAAAATTCATGCCTTTATTTTAAGTTCTGTACTTAAGCTAACTGTTGCATTTTTTTCCTAAAACAATCACAGAAAGACTATAAACCAGTGCTGGATGAAGTATTTTTTTACCAGCCCACCATGAGATAAGCACAGAAATGGAAGGTATTTAGAAACTTCTAAGGCAGTTTGATACCATTGTAGTATTTAAGCACACGATCAGTGGGCTTATCTTGTTGAACAAGGTATAAACCAGTTAGGGTAGTGCTCAATTTGTATGATGATCTGCATGAGGCCAAGCTCATTTTTGTCACATGTGGTATGCATTAGTTTGCACAACAAAACAGACTGGATAACTTAATAGAAAATCCAAGCAGGGTGCCAATAAGGCACCCTGAGACCTTTCTGAGACCTTTTTTCCTAGCTTTTAGATGGCCACCATCTTGCTGTATTCTAATATGGCCAATTCTTTGTGTGTACACAAGCTCACTGGTATCTCTTCTTGTAAGGATGGTAGGCCTATCATATCATGGCCCCACCCTTAGAACCCCATTTAACATTAATAACCTCTGTAAGCCCTGTCTCCAAATACAGCCATGTGGGGAGTTATGGCTTTAACATATGAATTTGTTGAGTGCAGCAGGGCATTCGGTCCATAGGATAGTAGGACCATAATAGACTGGGAATTTAAAAATTGGTTCTTTACCACAGACAGTTCAAGTAGTACTCTAGGTATGATTAAGGTAAACAAAACTGGATATTACCAATTTAAAAACTAGAAGAAATTTGCTTTAGGTTAGAAATGTTTTAATATTTATCAAATTTATATAATCTTGTCATTTAATAAAATTGTTTCGTGTAAAACATCAAATCTTTAGAAGAGATTAGATTATAAAAACTGGATTGGATGCTGAAAAAAAAAATGTACTAATTCGTTAATTCCTACAGAGGCTTGGGTTTAAGCTTGACGTAATTACAGCATGGCTGTTCTTATAGCATAGCTGTCCTGCCTCTGCAGCTGACTCATCAATCTGTGCCTTTCCCTGCTGGCTCTGGCCTTCTGGCTTTCTGGCTTTCTGAAAACATGTCCATGGCCATTACATAAATACCACTATCTCAGCCATTCAGAAGAAGGCAGGGCACCTCCCTGGAGCCCTACCCCTGTGCTTCCTTCTCTATGTTTTATAATCTTAACAAATAGGAATGTTATTTTCATGATTACTCACGTTAAAACCATGGAACATTTTCAGTTTTGCTCTCTTTCTTTGGAGATCTCTTTTCTCTCCCACCTGCTGATTCTGCCTCCAGAATGCCTGCTCCCCCATATCCTCCTTTCTAAGGTGTTGTTAGCCTTGCACCAGGCTACTGTTACCATGTCTTATTTGGAGTATTTCAGTAAGCACCTTACCACTATCCTTCAGTTTCTTTCTCTCCAGTCTAATATTGTGAAGCACGGTTCTGACTATATCACTTACAAGCTGAAAAAGACTTTGCTGATTTCCTTTTCTTACAAAATAAAGTCCAGCTTCCTTAACAAGGGATTTAAGGTCCTCCGTAATCTGCCTCTTATCTGTCTTTCCTCCCTGCTCTCCCTTCACTCTATCCTTTCAACATGCATACTATATTATAGACATAGCTATGTTTTACATTTTTTTGCTTTTATGTCTTTGCCTGGAGTTTTCTTTGGCCTGAAATTTTCTTCCATCCAAATTCTGTTCTTCAGAGGACGCTTTGTTCTTCAAAGTCTAGTTCAGATATCACCTTTCCCACAGTTTTCCTTAGTCTCTCTGTTTAGCATTAATGATTAATTAATATGCTCCCATAAGATGTTGAAGTGTCATCCCTTCCTTTACTGTGTTTTCACTCTCTCTTAGTTGATCAGTTTTTTGAGAGCAGGATCCATGATGTATTCAGAGTTGGCATTACCCCCGTCCCAGATCACAGTACTGAGCATGTGGTTGGTGCTCAGGTGGGGTGTTGCTAATGTAAGGCTGTGATCCATATGTGGAAGAAGAGCACAGGAAACTCAAATTGTGAAGAGAATGATAATGCCTCTCTACATCTTTTTGAGAACCAGGAGAGCAGAAGAGGCAACTTTGCATGTGCCCTTGATTCTGCTCAGAAGGCAGGAGTAGATCCCGTAAGATTACTCTTTATTGTACTTCCTGAGGAAGATAGTCAGTGGGTATTCAGTAGTCAGAAGGAAACCTTGCCCCAGGCTGAGGTATTTACAACTTATGGTTTTAGAAAAGTGGCAAGTTCTTAGCAATATGAAGCAAAGACATTCTCTTGATTGTATCCATTGATTCTAAGGCTAGGTTGCAACTCATCAGCTGTGCTTTTATTCTATCACCAGTAATATCACCTCTCCTATTCTTGATATTGGTAATTTGTATCTTTTCTTCTTCCTCATCAGTTTGGCTAGAAGTTTATTGTATTTCTCTAGGTTCTCCAGAAAAACAGAACCAATAGATTATAGAAAATGCGATTTATTATAGGGAATTGGTTCATGCAGTTATGGAGGCTAAGCCCCAACCCAGGATCCACGTGGCAAGCTGGAGACCCAGGAGAGCCAATGGTGTCATTCCACTCCTAGTCTGAAGGCCCGAGAACCAGGAGAGCCCATGATGTGAGTGCTGGCGTATCCAAACGCAAGAGAAGACAGGTAGAGAGAATTCTTTCTTACCCAGCCTTTTATTCTATTCAGGCCTTCAGTAGATTGGATGAGGTCCATCCACTTTGAGGGAGGTATCTGCTTTATTCATCTGTGGATTCAAATATTAATTTTATCCAGAAACACCCTTATAGACACAGCCAGAAATAATGTTTAATCAATTATCCTGGCACCCATGGCTCAGTCAGATTGATATATAAAATTAACCATCACATTTACAGATCTTCTTAAAAAATCAATGAAACTTGGGATTTTGTTAATTTTCTGTATTGTTTTACTATTTTCTATTTATTTGCTTTCTGCTTCATTCTTTATTGTTTCTTTTCTTTTATTTGCTTTTGGTTTTCTAGTTCCTGAAGATGGAAGCTGAGATAAAATTTCCTGCTACATAGTGTTTTAGTGCATCCCACATATTCTGGCAAGTGTTTTCATTTTTGCTTAGTACAAAATACTTGCTCATTCTTAATTTCTTCTTTGACCCATGTGTTATTTAGAAGTATGTAAGTTTCCAGATATTGGGATTTTCCAAAGATCTTTTTGCTACTGATTTCTAATTTAATTACATTGTAGTCAGAGAAAACATTTTGATGAGTTAAGTCTCAGTCAAAATTATTTAAATTTATTTTTAAATAAATTTAAAAATTTAGACTTACTTAATGTCCAATAATATGATCTGTCTTGGCAAATGTTCCATGTGCATCTGAAAAGAATGTGTATTCTGGTATTGTTGAGTAGAATGTTCCATATATGACAATTAGGTCAAGGTGGCTGATAGTTTTGTTCAAACTTTCTGTATCCTTACTGATTTTTTTTTTTGTCTACTTTTTCTATTTTTGAGAACAGTATTGAAATTTTCCATTGTAATTGTTGTTTTGCCTGTTTCTCCTTGCAGTTCTATCACTTCTTTTTAACCTCTGTCATTTGGTGTATAATTGTTTCATGATCTTCATGAATTGATCTGTTTATGATATAATCTCTTTATCCCTGGTATAATATTCTTTGCTTTGAAATCTACTTTGTCTAATACTAAGTCAGCTTTCTGTTGATTTATTTTACATCCTTTTACTTTCCACCTATTTGTGTCTGTATATTTCAAGTATGTTTCCTTTTGGCAACATATCATTAGGTCATGTATTTTTATCCAATCTGACAAGCTCAACATTTTTAACTGGGGAGTTATGGCATTTATATTTAATCTGATTATTGATATGATTAGATTTAAATGTATCATATTGCTATGTGTTTGCTTTTTTTTCTGTTTTTGTTTGCTATTTTTATTTTGTTTGCTATTATTTATAATTTATTACATTATAAATAATAGCAAACTAAAAATAGCAAGCAAAAACAGAAAAATAGCAATACATCTATGTTATTTATGTTACAAAGAGCAAACAAAATAGTAATATTAATATTATTGTTAACTAGGTAATAATACATAAGTATTTTTTATTTATTTGCCTCATCTGTCATTTGTTCCCTTTTCTTCCTTCCTTTAAACTCATAGAATGTGTGTGTGTGTGTGTGTGTGTGTGTGTGTGTGTCTGCATATGAGTGAAATTCCGTATTTTTCCTTTTTTAATTATTAGCTACAACTTTTTGTTTTGTTATTTTAGTGGTTACTTTAGGGTTTATAGTATGCATCTTTATTTTATCACAGTTTACCCTCAAGATACTATACCACCTCACATCCAACATAGTATAAGAGCCATGTAATAGTTTACTTCCATTTTTCTCCTCTTTCCTAGTTATTTCCCAGTATTGAGTCAAGACCCTTCCGAGAACTCTCTCTTGTGACCTTGAGTTAGGTTTTCTAGTCTGGCTGGTAGGAACAGACATTATTCTCAGTCCTCTGTCAACAGAGCTCTGTTTCTTCCAGTCTGGTCTGATGTTGCTTTCCCAGACTTCAGATAGTTTCCTCACATACATGTGCTGGTAGACCTCTACTGAAAACCTGGGGGAGACCCATCTGCAGATCCCCTGAGCTATCTGTTGCTGTGCAGCTCTCACTCCTTTTGTTTTCCTGCAAACAGCTGGTGCCAACTTGTCCCTGGATTCTCATCATGACTCAGGAAGTCTGCTGTGCTCAGCCTGACCTTTTCTCCCCGCACTGTGGCCTGGAGACTTTCTTGAGGCAGTAAGTTGGAGCAGCTGTAGGCTCACACTGTTTTCCATCAAGAACCACAGTCCCTCACTGCCTGATGTCCAGTGTCTTGAAAGTGTTAGTTTATAAAGTTTATCTCATTTTTTGGTTGTTTCAGGTAGAAGGGTTACTTCAGCTTGGTGGAAGTGGTCTGTTAGGATATTTCTAATAAGAATGTAGTATTTGTAAGTGTGTAAGAAGAATGAAAATAACATTTTTTTCTCAATTTCTATAATTACTGACTCCATCTTTATAGTTGCTAAGGCCAGAAATTTCAGAGTCATCCTGACTCACCTCTCTGCAACCTCTAGTCCAAAATTCTTGTTCATACCACTGTAAAATATAATATATCCATAATCTGACAACTCCTCATGACCTCTGCTGCTAGCATTGCGGGTGGCAAATTACTGAGCCTCTCTGTGCCTCAGTTCTTGATTTTGCAAAATAATGCCTAATAATAGTACCACTTGATAATACTGTTATGAAGTGTTAATAAGTCATTATTTTACAAGTGCAGAGAACAGTGCACAGTATGCATTAAGAATTTTATGAGTGTTTGGGCTGGGCACCGTGGCTCATGCCTGTAATCTCAGTACTTTGGGAGGCTGAGGTGGGTGGATCACCTGAGGTTGGGAATTTGAGACCAGCCTGACCAATATGGAGAAAAAATTAGCTGGGCATGGTGGCACATGTCTGTAATCCAAGCTACTCAGGAGG
This sequence comes from Saimiri boliviensis, assembly GCF_048565385.1. NCBI lineage: Eukaryota > Metazoa > Chordata > Mammalia > Primates > Cebidae > Saimiri > Saimiri boliviensis. Next base: position 18,004,861 of record NC_133456.1, read on the forward strand.
TTGAGGCAGGAGAATCGCTTGAACCTGGGGAGGCGGAAGTTGCAGTCAGCCAAAATCGCACCATTGCACTCCAGCCTGGGCAACAAGAGCAAAGCTTCATCTCAAAAAAAGAATTATGAGTGTTTATTCAGTGACAAAGGCAGAATTGGGATTCTCTCTCACGTCTGACTGGCTCTTGAGACATAGCTCTCTCATGTTACCTCTGCTTTTCTTCTGTGCCTAGAGTTGTGGTCAGTGCTGGAAAATGCAAAATGGTGAAAAGAGTGAACACTTTCCCAGAAGACACTTGCTAGTTGGGTGACAGGAGGTAAATATGATAGAATCATGCTTTGATATAGTGAGAGATCATGGGCTGTAGCCCACCCCTCTGGGACTAGTCCTGGTAAAAGTCCCCACATCTGGACTTCCCACTCTTCTCCACACTCCCACCCCAGCTTATAGCCTGGGCTGTCTGAAACCACAGTGGGGAGCTTGTGACCTCCTGGGTTTAGATGACAAGACTCTGCTGCTTTAGAATTTGGCCCTAGTACCACGAACCTCATTGTCTTTTGTGTGTACTGCTCAGGAAAACACTTTGGAGCAAGGCAATCCTGACAGCTGCGAGGATCTAGTGCTCTGACCCCACAAGCATGGATTTCATCTCACAATGGAGAACCCCTATGTGCTTTGTGAGTGGTTTCTGAATTCATGCAAACATTTTCTCCCTTTAGAGAAGCTTATAGTTTCATGTTCTTCTCAGACTACAGACATGACCCTCTCTGATCCTCTTAGATAGCAGGCCTAGTTCAGGCTGTATATCCTAAAACTAAAAGTGGGGTGCTAAGGTGGGAGCTACAAGGAATGAAGGGCGATGACTAACAGACACAAGCAGCGAAACAAATGAATGGGCTCTGCCTGAGTCTGTTTATCCACAATCATGATTTATATGTGAACAAAGATGCTTAATTTTTTTTATAAAAGATTATTTTCAGTCAGAGATGGGGATTTGACGTTAGACGTTAATTTAATATGGAAGAGTTTATGCAGACTCTACTCTAGGACTAAATAGAATTAAAATGTCAGCCTAGAGCTAGGACATTGCTAAAACATTTTTTTCTGAGATTTTGCAGATACTATGAAGTCAATAACTAAATTGATATATGGACTATATTTTCTGAATTTTAAAAAAATCTAATTTGTGTTACTAGAGCAGCAATGAAAAAGCTAAAACAACCATAGTGTATAAATATATTATGTCAGAAATACAATAATACTTTCTTTGTGTGCATGTTGCTGTCCATTATTTTACTGGCATTAACTCCTTTTGCATTAACTGACTTAAAACTATTGTCTTTAAAAACAAAATCATACTCAAAACAAAGGGATGGAGAAAGATTAACCAACCAAACGGAGAGCAAAAATAAATAAATAAAAAGCAGAAGTTACAATGTTTGCCTCTGATAAAATAGTCGTTAAAGCAACAAAGATCAAAAGAAACCAAGAAGGACATTATATAATGATAAAAGGATCAATGCAACAACAAGAAGAAGATCCTAAATATATATGCACCCAATACAGGAATACCCAGACATACAAGACTTATAAAGAGACTTAGACTCCCACACAATAATAGTGGGAGACTTCAACATTAATATTAGACAGATCAATGAGACAGAAAATTAACAACGGTATCCAGGACTTGAACTCAGATCTGGAACAAGTAAACTTAATTAACATTTATAGAACTCTCCACTTTAAATACACAAAATATACACCCTTATCAGTACCACATCATATCAACTTAGAAGTTTAAATGAAATATTGGTTGGCTCCTTGTTTGTTATTCTCTTCCCTCATTTTCTTTCATGTCTCCATTATTAAGCACAATTATAGGCATACCCATATTTAGACTGCATTCTAGCCCAGGCAATAAAGCAATACCCCCATTCTCTCTCCCTCTTCCTCTTTGTCTTTCTTCCTCTTCTTTATTCTTTTTCTTATTATTCTTTTTTACTTTCTCTCTTAAAAAAAAAAAAAAAAGAAAACTACCAATGGGACAGGCTTACTCTGGGCACTCTTCCAAAAACCTCCCCTCCCTCAACCCCCGGAAAACTGTCTTCCATCAGGTTCTACAAGACATTTGTTTTCCTAGGAATTCTCTCTAGGCTTCTGTAAGGCTTATGGAAGTCACATACCTGGGCAGGGGATGGGAGGACAGTCAAGGTGCCTCACCATAGGAAGGAGAGGGTGGCCGAGGGCTCCCTGCCAACCCAGAAATCAAAGTATGACAGAAGGTGTCATGTAGACCTAATCCTTAAAAAAAATTAAAAAAATAAAAAAAACAAAATCATAAAGAGCATGAAATTCTGAATGTTGCTTATAAAAATTCACTAACTGGGCACATTATACTATCTTGCTTATTAACAATTTTAATTAAACTGTGAATTGGGATAAGCATTAGGTAGTTAATTTTTGACACCTTGAGAACAGTATGATTGTACTAAAACTAAATATATTGCATCCTACTATTTTAAAAGATAATTTTTTTCAACTGTAGCTGGAGATATGAATAGCATACAGAATGTAAACTCTGGCTGACTCAGTAAGACGACTGTTAGAGAGCTTCTGTATAAATTCGATGGGTTTAATTAAGCATCACTTGAACCAAACACATTTTTTGGCTCTACAAGCTCACTCACTTCTTTGTACGCAGAAGTATATTCAATTAGGTCCCAGGGATGTGGGAGAAGGTGCCATAATGTCTCCAGGATTTTTAAAAATTTAAATGTGTATTGAGATACTTGGAGACTCATATGCAGTGGTAAGAAATAATACACAGAGGGCTGGGTGCAGTGGCTCATGCTTGTAATCTTAGTACTTTGGGAGGCTGAGGTGGGCAGATCACAAGGTCAGGAGTTCAAGACCAGCCTGGCCAATATGATGAAACCCCATCTCTACTAAAAATACAAAAATTAGCCAGGCGTGGTGACGGGCACCTGTAGTCCCAGCTACTTGGGAGGCTGAGGCAGGAGAATCGCTTGAACCTGAGAGGCGAAGGTTGCAGTCAGCCAAGATTGAGCCACTGCACTCCAGCCTGGGCGACAGAGTGAGACTCCATCTCAAAAAAAAAAAAAAAAAGAAATAATACACGGAGATCTTGTGTATCCATGACTTAGTTTTCTGGATGGTAATATTGTAGAACTGTAGAGCTGTGTCACAACCAGTATATTTACAGTGATGCAATCCACTGGTCTTATCCAGATTTCCCCAATTGTACTTTGTACTTGTACTTGTTTGTGTGTATTTGTGTTCTTTTTTTTTTGAGACAGAGTTTTGCTCTTGTCACCCAGGCTGGAGTACAATGGCACAATCTCAGCTCACTGCAACCTCTGCCTTCCGAGTTCAAGTGATTCTCCTGCCTCATCCTCCCCAGTAGGTAGGATTATAGTCACGTGTCACCGGGCCCAGCTAATTTTTTGTATTTTTATTAGAAACAGCGTTTAACCATGTTGGCCAGGCTGGTCTCGAACTCCTGACCTCAGATGATCCACCTGCCTTGCCCTCCCAAAGTGTTGGGATTACAGGTGTGAACCACCATGCCCAGCCTTGTGTTTAGTTCTATACAGTTTTGTCACATGTGTAGGTTTGTGTATCTACCACCGTCATCAAAATACAGGACTGTTCCATTACTGTAAGACCTCTCACTCACTCCAATTCCTTACTGTTGATGACCACCAAAATCTGTTCTCCATCTCTAAAATTTTGTCTCTCAAAAATGTTATATAAATGAAATCATACAGTGTATAACCTTTTGGGGTTGACTTTTTCGTTCAGCACAGTTCCCTGGAGATTCATTCAATATATGTGTATATCAATAGTTTATTTCTTTTTATTGCTGATTATTATTTATGGTGTATGTGTGTGTGTATATATATATATCTGTATATACACAAATACACACACATATATATACATTTTTTGTTGTTGTTGTTTAAACATTCACCCACTGAAGAACATCTGGTCTGATTCCTGTTTTTAGCCATTACAAATAAAGCTCCTATAAACATTTTAGTACTGGTTTTTGTATTAACGTAAGTTTTTCTTCTTCTGGGATTAATGTTTAAAGGTAACATTGCTGGGTTGAATGGTAAGTGCATGTTGAATTTTGTAAGAAACTGCCAAACGATTTTCCAGATTGGATTTACCATTTTGTATTCCCACTAGCAATGTGCGAGTGATCTGGTTTCTCCACATCCAGTCATTCTGATGAGTATGTAATGATATTGCATTGTAGTTTTAATTTGTATTTTCCTGATGGCTAATGTTGCTGAACATCTTTTCAAGTGCTATTTGCCATTGATTGCTAAATCTTCTTCAGTGAAATGTCTATTTATGTTTTTGCCCATTTTCTAACTGAATTTTTTTGTTGTTGTTTTTATTAAAAATTATTTATGTATCCTAAGTAGTACTCCTCTGTTGGATATGTGGTTTGCAAATATTTTTTCCCGGTCTATAGCTTCACATAAGCTTTGAAAAGTTTTTAATTTCAATGAGATCTCTTCATGCCTTTTTAATGTTTGGTCTTTTTTGACAAATAGAGATAAGTACCTTCAATAGAATTAGAGCATTTTTCTGTTTTAATTATTTTTATTCCTTTTTATTCTCTACCTTCTTCTCCTTGACTTTTACTCTCTTTAGCAACATAAACTTTTTCTTGATTATGAAAAATATTGTAAAGTATTAAAATTGTACTTTATTTCAGTGTTCTTAATGTTCTTTAATAAGGAACTTTATTTTTCTCTTGCCTTTTACAAACATCCAGAACATTTCCTTTTTGTTTGATCACATTTTTTTTGCAAGCATTTGTTGGCAATTGTTTATGTTCAACAGTTACGTGTTAACTATACAATCTTCCCCTTTCTTCAATACCAGACCCATATGCAGATGGCATTTCATTTTTATCATAGTTAATAGTGACCGAATAGCCCCCTAGAACCCATAGAGAAAATCTCTGAGTTTGTATATTTATTTTCTCCAGTTATGAAAAGAAAAGCCTACCCTCATTCATCAGGATTTAGAGATATGCCTTTCCTGAGTGTCCCTAGTCACTGGGCCTACCAGTGACTCTTCTGCAGTCCAGGGGTTGTGGGAGGGATGCCTTGCACACTTGACCCATCTGCCTGTTGTGTCCAGTTAAAGCAGCAGCCCTGGGTGAGGAGTGTGCCCCAGCTCCCCACATGCCCCAGACCTGTGGTAGGTTCCTGAGCCTCACTGAGCACTTCTTCCCTACTGTAAAGAAGGGCAAGGAGAAGAATACAGCCCACCCTACCTTTCACGAAGAGCAGTCCAGAAAATTTCTCATCTCTCTCTCTTTGTGGTATCTGACTCTAGTAAAAGAAGGTACCCAGTAACTTTCCCTGCTGTATGGATGCAGAGAGAAATGTACTTATCAACTGTTGGATAGCTAAAAAGATAATGATACCAAGCCAACTAACAAAAAGCACCTTTTTTTAATGAAACAGAAATGACTTCTAGAATCTTTCAATAAGTATGAATTAGAGCTCATTTAGTTAATTATCAATAAAGATGTATTAGCACCTACTTGATGCCAGACTCTTTTCTTGGTAGAAGGGATACAGCAATGAACAAAAGGAAGGGAAACCCCTGTACTTGTGGAGTGTATATTTTAGGGGGGAAAATAGATGATAATTAGATGAAATGTATACCCCTGTACTTGTGGAGTGTATATTTTAGGGGGGGAAATAGATGATAATTAGATGAAATGTATAGTATATTAATCAGTGATAACCACTTGGGAGAAAAATAAGGTGGGTAAGAGAGATAGGAAGTACCATGGTGGGGGTGGTGGTACAGTTTTAAGGAAGTTGGTCTAAGAGAATGTCCTGGGGAGAGTGGTTTCTGGGTTAAGACCTGAAGTGAGTGATGGGAAAGCCAAGCAGATACCTGGTGGAGGAAGAGCAGCACAGGCAGAGGGCACAGCAACCTCAAGGCCCAGAGGTGGGCCTGGGCTGTTCAAGAACAGCAAAGAAACTCATGTGGCTGGACCACAGGGAGTGATGGGAGTTCCAGTCCATAAATATCATGGAGAGGATCATACAGGATTGTTTAAGTAATTTTGCTTCACTTTGGGTGGCATGGGAGCTGCCAGAGGGCTCTGAGCAGAGGGCTGGATAGTCAGAGTGACTGTCCACTCCATTAATTGGGTCTCTGGTTACTCTGTTGGCTGTAGAATGCACAGGATATGAGCAAAGGCAAAGAGACCAGGTAGGAAGCTATGGCAATGGCTTAGGACAGAGACGATGGAGTCCTGGACCAGGGCAGGAAATGTGAAGGTGTGTGGAGGTGGCCAAAGCGGTTGGGTTGTGAATAGATTTTCAAGGCAAAATGAAGGATTTGATAATATGTTGGAAGTGAGGGGTAACAAAAGAGAGGCATCACAGATGACCCTCAGGTTTGGCCTGAGCAGCTTCACAAATGGAATTGTCATTTCTTAGACAAGGACAACATTATGAATGATTTGTGTCAAGTAAGTCCTAGATAATACTGTAAGAGCATTACATCTTTTTTAAAGGTGAGGATTAACATGCGTAGAGTAAAATGCATTAAAGTGTATTCATTCCAAATTATAGCTTTGCAGGAACAGTACATCTTAAATATATTTTATTCATCACTGGAATTTGGAGTAAATATTTTTTATTTATTTCTTTAATAATTTACGTATTAAATCCTTTATCATTTTTAGCTGTTTTGAGAAGGCACATCTCTCTCTCTGCTACAGATTGAAACATAAAATAATTTCTCCCACAAGTATCTTTTAGCCCTATTATGCATACTCATAATATCCTAGCCCTATAGGGAGAATAAAGCACAATCTTTGCCCTCAGGGACCATATTATTTAGTTAAACATAAATAAATGATGTGAAAACTGCAGAATAATAACAAATTTAAACACAGATGGTTTTTTGTTTCTTGACTTAGTGAATGTGTATGTCACTTCATCCTCTGGAGTATCTACCACAAAATGACAGTGTTTTGGTTCTGTGATCTGAAAGGTGACTTACTGAAAAGAGCATGTGAAGAAAATGTATTATATCATTCCTGATGAGTAAGAAAGTCAACCGAAGTTTTCAAGCATGCCTCACATAAAGGGCTTTGATGTGGCATAATTTTGGGTTTCACTGGTACCTGAGTAAACTTCTGTAGGTGATGACATCTCATGAAAAACACATGCTTCTTAGTCAGTTTGCTAGTGAAATAGTGTTGGGAGAATCCAGCCTATAGGCAGTCCTCATGCTCAGCAGAAAAATGTTCTGACAATTAAAACAATTTTAATTTGATTCTTATTTTCTCATAGAAAAAGTGATGTGACAGAGAATGTTGATTCTGACTGGGGATCTGATGCCCAGCGTTTTATAGAAATTACCATAAACATTGTACTTAATTACATTTATTTTCAAGTGTAAGTGTCGTGCTATTTAGTATAAAACTTAGATACTATTTAAAAACTCGATGGCATTTTATTTATGCTAACACTATCGTGTACTATACCAGAGGCTGCTTTTGTTTTCATGTATTCTACTTAAATTTTACTAAAGCAAATCAGAGTAACTCTCATGGCACTTAATGGAATTCAGAAGAACTTTATTCAGATTTGTGCCATCTTCTTTGAAAGAAACCTTGGCCTGGTTGATGCATTTTTGAGAAACTGATTCAAGAATAATTTTCTTTCAACTGGGCGCAGTGACTCACACCTGTAATACCAGCACGTTGGGAGGCCAAGGGGGTGGATCATGAGGTCAGAAGTTTGAGACCAGCCTGGCTAACATGGTGAAACCACGTTTCCACTAAAAATAAAAAATTAGCCATGCGTGATGGCACACGCCTGTAATCCCAGCTACCCAAAAGGCTGAGGCAGCAGACTCGCTTGAACCTGGTAGGCTGAGGTTACAGTGACCCAAGATCATGACACACACACACACACACACATATAGTACACACATATATTTATGTGTGTGTATATATATAAATTTTCTTTCTGTCATTCCTCTGATATTTTGTTGAACAGGCTTTTCCCTCTAAACTACATAAACTAATCTGATTTTTTTATGAACAATACCTTGCTTAGCAATGGCAGAAAGCTGTGCCATCATAAATTGCTACAGTTGCAATCAGCTAGGTACTAATTACATTGCTGATCTGTTTTATAATTGTTATTTACATTTCTTAGCAGAGATATTTCACGCTTTTCCTTTGCCTTTGATTTGTTTCTATTGGTCTTTTTTTCACCAATGCAAACTTTAGATTGCCAACACTTTAAATTCCTAACACTTTATTTTTATTTATTTATTTTTGGAGGTAAGGTTTCGCTCTTGTCGCCCAGGCTGGAGTACAGTGGTGCGATCTTGGCTCACTGCAGTCTCTGCCTCCCAGGTTCAAGCAATTCTCCTGCCTCAGCCTCCTGAGTAGCTGGGATTACAGGCGCCTGCCACCATGCCTGGCTAATTTTTGTATTTTTAGCCTTAAAATCGTAAAAATCATCTGATTAGAGTGCAGTTGTTTTAATAGGGTAAATGACTGTGAGGTGATGAGACCTCTCTTTGTATGACAGCACTTAGAAATTCAAAAAAATCTTCACTGCCAGAGCAGCCAAGGCAGCCCATAAACTTAGGCTGGGCTTGTCCTGACACCTGTTTGAAACTATTTTATTTGGTTTCTTCAGAGATGGTTTCATAGCCACATGAGAAAATTTGTTTTTTATGTTATGGTGATAGCTCACTCTCCCTTTAACCAATATTGTTCTCTTTGCCCTGTCTTCCTTATCACATGGCTTAGCTCTGCCCCCTTCTCTGCATTCATGGCTGCTTAAGCTTCTGATGGATCTTGAAGGGAGTAGATAAACTTTCCTTGTGACTTTGGAGCCATCACATTTGATCTTTGGGCTTACTCCCCTCTCCTCATCTACTGGGATATATATTAGTAGTGATCTACTTGTAAGACTTCTTTTTCCCAAGAAGATAATTAGGTTATCTATCTCCCTACCCCTCACCAAAAATCAAAATAAATTAGAACCTTCCTTTCAGTATCTGAGAGTCTTTAAAGGTATTTTTAACCACTAGAGGGAGCCCATATTGTTCTGATTTCTGAATCCTATGATGTTTCACAACTTGATTTTATTGCCTGTAGAAAAGGATCTCTTAACCAATGACTGGATCAGTACATCCATAACTGTAGTGATCTCTTTTAGTTTGCATCTTTTCTTTTTTTCCAAATTTTTTTATTGTGGTAAAATACACATAATACAAAATTTACTGTCTTGACCATTTTTAAGTGTACAATTCAGTGGTATTAAATAAATTCATAATGTGCAACCACAGTCATCATCCATCTTTATAACTCTTTTCATCTTGTAAAATAGAAGCTCTTTACCCATTAAACAATAACTCCTTATTATCCCCTCCACCTAGCTCCTGGCAACAGCCCTTGTACTTTCTGTTTTTATAATTTTGACTATACTAGGTATCGGATATACAGTACTTGTCTTTTTGTGACCTATTTCCCTTAACATAATGTCCTCAGGGCTCATCCATGCTGTTGCATGTCAGAATTCCCTTAGTTTTTAAGACTGAATAATATTCCATTGCACATATGTACTGAATTTTGCTTATCCATTCATCTGTTGGTAAACACTTGTGGTGCATCCACTTTTCAGTTGTTGTTTTAGTTCATTTCTGTTGCTATAAAGGAATACCTGAGGCTGGGTAATTTTTTTCTTAAAGAGGTTTATTTGGCTCATAGTTGTGCAGACTGTACAAGAAGTGTGGCCTAAGCATCTCCATCTGGTGAGGGCCTCTGCTGCATAGTCCAGACTGCAAAGTAGAGGGAAGGGAATGGCTGGTTTCCTCTGTGCCACGCTTTGGACTTGGAATCTTTTACCCAGGCTTTGAAAGCCATGGGAGTTGGTATTGATTCCCCACTCTTCCCTCCATATGCCATCCCATCAGAGTTTCTGTTGCTTTCTAGGACACACTGGGGGCAAGTCTCTCCTAGTGGCACAATTGGTAGGTAACACTACCTTCAAGGGTTGTGGAAGGTGAAAGGGAGCTGGCGTGTAGAGATCACATGGTGAGAGAGGAAGCAGGAGGCGGGGAGGTGCCAGGGTTTTTCTAACAACCAGCTCTGGCAGGAACTGTTAGAGCGAGAACTCACTCATCACAGCAAGGATGTCACCAAGCCATTCATGAGGAATTTGCGCCTGTGACCCAAACACTGCCAATTAGGCACCATCTCCAATATCAGGGATCAAATGTCTGGGGAAACAAATATACCTGGTATATTCTATTTTAAATACAGTAATTCTATTTTTAATTATTTGAGGAACTTTTACACTGTTTTTTATAATGGCTGTATCATTTTGCATTTCCACCAGGAATGCACAGGGATTCCATTTTCTCCGTATTCTCACCAACGTGTGTTATTTTCTGGTTTTGTTTGTTTGTTTATAGTAGCCATCCTAATGGATGTGAGGTAAAGAGAAAATTGGAAAATCACCAAACAGAGACCATCATCTATACTAGTGTTTTTGTACTCTGTGGCTCATAATGGGATGTGGGTGGAGTAATTTGATCATTTTTGATAGCTCCTTGGCTGGGGTCTATGGCTATCCTCCTCCTCTTCTCCATAACACTCATCACCTTCCACCATCTTTCTTTCCAGCAATCCCTGGACAGATTTAGTTCCCTTCAGCAGAATAACAGTTGTGTGTAGACATTATTATACTGGGCTCTGTGGCAAAGTGGAAGGTGAATAATGAACTGTCCTTGTCAGGGTAACAATCTTAGCCTTCATTGCATTCAGGGAATGTATTTTGGCTTCTTTCAACCTTTCTTCCCTTTGCTTTCCTCTCTCTACTAAGGGGCTTTGACTTCATGATTTCTCAGGTCCCCTCTACTCCTTTAAATTCTCTAGATTTTTTATTTATCAATCAGTGGAGTTGTTTTTGTATTTTATTGTCTTTTTAAAATATTTGGAATTTATAAGATTTTACACTGCCTGCTATAGTTTGAATGTTTGTCCCGCCAAATCTCATGTTGAAATCTGATCTGCAATGTTGGAGGTAGTGCCTAATGGGCAGCATTTGGGTTATGGGGGCAGATCCTTCATGAATGGCTTGATGCCAACCTTGTGATAACAGATGAGCTCCCACTCTGTTAGTTCCTGCTGGAGCTGATTGTGCAAAAGCCTGGCATTTCTCCTCTCCTTGCTTCGTCTCTTACCATGTGACTGCACAGTTGGCTCCCCTTCACCTTCCACCATGATTGGAAGCAGCCTGAGGCTCTCACCAGATGGAGATGCTGGTAGCATGCCTCTTTTACAGCCTGAAGAATCATGAGCCAAATAAACCTCTTTTCTTTATAGATTACTCAGCCTCAGATATTTCTTCATAGCAATACTAATGGACGATGACATCCCCTGTTTTAGAATACAACTCATTTCTTTACTGAGAGATTCGAGTTCATTCATCTCTACACACAGCACCCTCCCCAGTCCTCTTACATACCTATGTTATAAGATGCTCTGCCTTCCATTTTTGTTGTTGTGGTTGTTGTTGACCACCATTCTAAGTTGAGCTATAGGAAGTCATGTAGATGTCGAAGCTTATGCAGTCTTTCTAAACCTTCTAAGATTACGCCAACCCAATTCAGAATACATATGCTGATAAAGTAAGATATTTTTAGGATAATTTCTGTAATGGTTGTGTTTGTGTAGTGAAGTGTCATTCAGGGTTGAAAAGGTAAATCCTGATTTCTTAATTACATTCAAGAGTGGTTTTACTATTAATATCTGTGGAGTTACAGCTTAGGATAGAAGCCTAAGAGATCATACCACCACATTTTACTGAGCCTAAGTTTAGTACCTTTTAGTATCTCTGAAATTGAATGTATTTTATAGTGGCTATCAGGTGGCTGCCATCATCAACATGTGGACAAACTTGAATGTCAACACTGGTAGTGTGATTTGGCAACAGCAACTCCTCATGGTTTCAGTCAGTATAGAAAATGAGTTCTTAGTGGGGCTGTAAACCTTTCATTGACCCCTTTTCATAAGATCAGAAAAAACACAAGCATAGAACTTTGCAAATGGGTGCCAGCTGCTTGGAAGTCCTGGATAGAGTGGGGAAGCACTGTTTTAAAGACTGCTGCCTCACCCACACTGCAAGGCCACATAAAATCATTTTGTATTAGAAAACTTGTGCAATATCAACTCTGAGATAAAACTTGATTTAGAAGTCTTGAACTCTGAATGTCTAAAAAACTTAGTAGTAATGAGAGATCCAAGATGGCTGATCGCTAGCAGCTCGGGATTGTAGCTCCCACTGAAAACGCAAAGAACGAGAGGACGCCACACCTTCACATGAATTCTTGTTGCTCACACACCAGGAGATTCCCAGCGGAAGAGCCCCACGGGTCGCCAGTGCGACTCTTGTGACCGGCGAGGCGGTTTTGCCAGCGCCTCAGAGCGTCGGTTCTTGGTGCAGAGTCAGAAGAGCACCATCAATCTTAACGCCGCTGATTTAGTCAGTGCAGTGGGTTGCTCAGATTTCGGCGCTGAGAATCAATAAGTTGGACGTCCACTCAGAAACCCAATTACAAAGACGGTAATTATAAAGACCACAGATGGATAAATCTACAACGAAGGGAAGAAAACAGTCAAAAAAGGCTGAGAATACCCAAGATCAAAACGCCTCTTCCTCAGCAGGGGATCCCAGTTCCTCATCAGCAACAAAACAAGGCTTGATGGAGAACGAGTGTGTTCCAATTACAGAAGCAGGCTTCAAAACGTGGATAATAAGAAACTCCTGTGAATTAAAAGAACTTGTTCTAACACAATCTAAAGAAACTAAGAACTTTGAAAAAAGGTTTGACGAAATGTCAACAAGAATACAAAATTTAGAGAGGAAAATAAGTGAATTGATGGAACTGAAAAACACAATACGAGAACTACGTGAAGTATGCACAAGTTTTAACAGCCGAATTGATCAAGCAGAAGAAAGGATATCAGAGGTCGAAGACCAACTCAATGAAATAAAACTAGAAGACAAGATTAGAGAAAAAAGGATAAAAAGGAATGAGCAAAGTCTCCAAGAAATATGGGACTATGTGAAAAGACCTAATCTACGCTTGATAGGTGTACCTGAATGTGACGAAGAGAATGAATCCAAGCTGGAAAATATGCTTCAGGATATTATTCAGGAAAATTTTCCCAACTTAGTAAGGCAGGATAATATTCAACTCCAGGTAATACAGAGAACACCACAAAGATATTCCTCAAGAAGAGCAACTCCAAGGCACATAATCGTCAGATTCACCAGGGTTGAAATGAAGGAGAAAATACTAAGGGCAGCCAGAGAGAAAGGTCAGGTTACCCACAAAGGGAAGCCTATCAGACTTACAGCAGATCTGTCAGCAGAAACCCTACAAGCTAGAAGAGAGTGGGGACCAATATTCAACATCCTTAAAGAAAAGAACTTTCAACCAAGAATTTCACATCCAGCCAAACTAAGCTTCATAAGTGAAGGAAAAATAAAGTTTTTTGTGAACAAGCAAGCACTCAGAGAATTCATCACCACGAGGCCTGCTTTACAAGAGCTTCTGAAAGAACCACTACACATAGAAAGGAACAAACAGTATCAGCCTTTCTAAAAAATACCAAAAAGTAAAGAACATCAATATAATGAAGAATTTACATCAACTAATGGGCAAAATAGCCAGCTAATATTAAATGGCAGTATTAAACTCACATATATCATTATTAATTCTAAATTTAAATTGACTAAATTCCCCAATTCAAAGACAGACAGGCAATTTGGACAAAAAACTAAAACTGTATGCTGCATCCAGACCCATCTCACATTCAAGGATACACAAAGACTCAAAACAAGGGATGGAGAGAGACTTACCAACCAACCAGAGAGCAAACATAAATAAATAAAAAGCAGAAGTTACAATTTTTGCCTCTGATAAAATAGTATTTAAAGCAACAAAGATCAAAAGAAGCAAAGGAGGACATTATATAATGATAAAAGAATCAATGCAACAAGAAGAAGAGTTAAAGGTCCTAAATATATACGCACCCAATACAGGAATACCCAGACATACAAGACTTATAAAGAGACTTAGACTCCCACACAATAATAGTGGGAGACTTCAACATTAATATTAGACAGATCAATGAGCCAGAAAATTAACAACGATATCCAGGACTTGAACTCAGATCTGGAACAAGTAAACGTAATTAACATTTATAGAACTCTCCACTTTACACAAAATATACACTCTTATCAGTACCACATCATATCAACTTAGAAGTTTAAACGAAATGTTGGTTGGCTCCTCGTTTGTTACTCTCTTCCCTCATTTTCTTTCATGTCTCCATTATTAAGGACAATTATAGGCATACCCATATTTAGACTGCATTCTAGCCTGGGCAACATAGCAATACCCCCATTCTCTTTCCCTCTTCCTCTTTCTCTTTCTTCCTCTTCTTTATTCTTTTTCTTATTATTCTTTTTCTCTTTCTAAAAAAAAACAAAAAAAAAAACATTAATAAATAATGCTAGCAAACAAACAGCTATTTATTTGTAAGAAAATGAAGTTGAATCCTTCAAACCATATAAAAATTTAAACTTTAATGGATTAATCAGACTCAAATGAAAAAAAAAAAAACATAAAACCTTAGAAAACATTTTAGGTGAATACATATATAATGCAGGGTGTAGGAAGGTACTTTTACCTATGACAAGAAACCTAGAATCTATAAAGAAATAATTATTTTTGACTACATAAAATTTAATCTCATCCAGTTCATTTTTTATTTCAGATATTGTATCTTTTGATTATAGAATTCCCATTTGCTTATCTTTGTAGTCTATTTCTCAACTGAAGTTTTCTATTTAATCATTCATTGCTAGTCTATTTTTCTTCATGTCCTTGAGCATAGTTATAGTAGTTACTTTTAAATTCTTGTCTTTAATTCTAACATCTAGGTCACATTAAAGTTATTCTCCATTGATTGCCTTTTCTATTGCTATGGCTCACATTTTCCCATTTCTTCATATGTCTAGTAATTTGGGATTGTATCCTGGACACTGTCAATGACAAGTTGTAGAGACTCTGGCTTTTATTATGTTCTTCTGAGTGTCGACTTTTTATTTTAGCAGGCAGTTAACCTGACTGAACTCAAACTTCAAATTTTCCCCTCTGGTAGGCAGCAGCTGAAATCTCTGTCAGTTATTTTAGCCACAGTTAGGATTCCAGGAGCTTCCCAAATGAATTCACGGTTCAGGAAACAGCCTGAAGTTTGGGTGGAGTTTTTTAGGAGAATTCAGAACATATCCTCCATAGAGTTCTCTTTCCTGGAATTTCCCCCTTTACTTTTCAATTTCTGTGGAAGTCCCAGATTCTGCCCTGTGATTCCTTAACAAAAAAAAAAAAAAAAAAGTAGTACAATAACCAGTACATTATGCTTATATTTTATATGTAGCACAGAATTGATAATAAAAAATTTATCTAAAAAAGTTTTTTTAAAGCCCTTCAAATTAGAATTCTAGGTAATAAGAACACTTTGTGTAATTGTTTTATTGGCAGTATTTTTTTGTGTGGTGGTACCATAAGAGAATGGTGTGTCTTATGGTGTCTTACAGTTTATGGTATTGTTGAAAGAAGGTAATAGTGGGAAGTGTGGTTTGCCTGCATTTCTGACCTTCTTCTCTAGCACCCAGCTTTTGCACTGCTGCTGATCCTGGCTTCTGTGCCTTGTAAATGCCCTTTTCCCTGGCTCAGTGCTCCTCCTATACTCCTCAGCCTGCTTCCTATACTTCCTTTGATGTCCAATCTAAAACAGATTCCCTCTGCCAAGTAAACACTTCTCCATCTACAACACTCAGTGTACGTCTGTGGAAGTATGTCATTTGAACTACACTTGACTGTATATTGCTGTGGAAATATTTTATATTTGTTTCATGACTGGGTTCCTCAACTGTAAAAGATTATAAACTCTTTGTGATAGGCTTTCTGTACCCTATCACAAGTATCACTTGATAAATACTTGCTGAGTTTATTTCTACTCTGCATTTGCCTGTGCCATTGTTAGAAATTTGAAGACATATGTGAAAAATATGGACAAACACTCTAACTGCTCCCTCTCTAGTGGTTTCTCTACATGAGCCATGGAACTCTGGTAGAGAAGGCTCAAAGTAATCCCCTGGTTTTGGTGTGATTTTAGCTTCTTCTTCAGTACTCACCACCACTTCAGACAATTGGATCTGGGGACTTACCCCCAGTGCTCATGCACCACAGCCTCAAGATTGTTGTATTGCAGAACAATTTGAAAGATTGTGTATGTGTGTTTACCTTATATGTATATAGCAAGGATTAAATTCTTTCATAGCACTGAGTACAGGAAATGTTCTATCTTATTTTTGTGATTTTTATTCCCCTCTTACTCCACCTGCTGAAAGTACAGTCCCATTCATGTTTTGACTGCTCTTTGCTTCTCCCTGGGATGTGCAAGAATAAGAGGAAAAACAAAGGACAGCATTAGTAAATCTTACCTATGATAAGCTGGATAGTCCAGACTACAAAGTATAGGGAAGGGAATGGCTGGTTTCCTCTGTGCCACTCTTTGGACTTGGAGTCTTTTACCCAGGCTTTGAAAGCCACGGGAGTTGGTATTTATTCCCCACTCTTCGCTCCACATGCCATCCCATCAGAGTTTCTGTTGCTTTCTAGGACACACTGGAGGCAAGTCTCTCCTTTTGGCACAATGGGTAAGTAACACTGCCCTCAAGGATTGTCCTCCCAGGTTAGGTCACATCTGCCCCACTGCGCAGTTCTTCCCCTCAATCAGCTGGATTTTGCAGGGGTGGAGGGCAGTTGGCTTGCCCCCTGGGTACCACCCATCTTCTGGGGAGGAATTAGAAATATCCAAGGCCAGAACAGCCATTTGCTTCCCAAGAACTGGGCAGGAAAACTCCCACCATCTTCTTGCTGTACCTGCCAACAGCTAGCCGATGGCCAAACCAAGCATCAAGTCTTATCCTACTGAACATACACCCTTTGCAGTGCAGAGCAAGGCTTCAGTGTTTCATGCTTTAAAAAAAAAAAAAATACATCAACAGAAAATTTTGTCCTACTGAAATCCTTTTAAAATAATTACCATATTAATGCTTGATTGACAGTTGAGAATTTATTCTGATAGGGACACAATATATGAATCATTCCATATAAGAAGTACAGAAATGATGCAACAAAATTGAAATTAAGCATCATCATTAAGATACATGTGTGAGTTCCATTTTCAGGTCTTTTAAGTCCGTGTTTAGAGTAGCTCAATTTGTACTGGCTTTTCTTTTCATATATCACAGCAAAAACATAAAAAATATTGTGTTTGAGGTGAAATAGAAATTCAGACTATAAATCTGTATTTCATAGAAATAGTGAATATATATCACAGAAATATACAAGTCTCCCTCCATGCTGCTCCCCTCCCCCATGCATACAGCAGGCATAGGAAGGTTCTGTAGGAGGGCAGAAGATATGTGGGAGGTGGTAGGGACTCTTCCCTTCCCTCACTCTAAGGACTTAGGCTTTTCATGATGTCTCTCTTAGGAACGACTTCACAAAGACTAAGTAAGGTGGATTCCTTAACTAGCCCTAGATCCACCCTGCTCAGGGAACACAAGCGTGAAAGGGAGGCCCTTTCTCCACTTTTCTGGGACTGGAGTTTTCTGCAATCAGGAGTGTGTGCTGTTTGCCAAAGGTTGAAACTCTAAAGACAGTTCTCCCAAACAAAGAGGAGGTAAAAGATAACCATGTACGGAAGTAGGGTTATGTGGCTATGGGATACTTTTCTTTGTTTTATAAACTATTAAAGTTTTCTGTCTTTTCTCTTTTAATTACAAAAGCATTACTTGCTTACTGCAACCAGATAAAGACTATAGAGATTTCCTTCTGTGCACACGCTGACATTTGTGTGGTAGGTAAGTTTGCTTGTGCCTCCTGTGGGGTGAGAGAGTAGAAATTATCCACGCATTTACCCTGCAGTAGGTTTATTGTCTGCACTTAATTCAAAATGACAACAATCTTTTGAAATGTGGCAGAATAAGAAAAAGTGTTCAGATATGTACTCTTCATCCCAGCTACCAAAGAAAATTCTGCAATTACTCACCAAGGCCCATGTCCTACCCCCATACTGCAAAGTAGGGTTGTTCTTTGTCTTTAAGGATGCAAAATATGAAGATAGGGAATTCCATTGCTGGGGAAGGGCAGGGCCTAAATCCGAGAGCTTACATCACTGTACATCTTTCCGAGAGCTTACATCACTGTACATCTTCAGGAACAGGAAGGAGAAAGAGAGAAGAGAACAAAAATCAGAGCAGGATTTGAATATTGGTTTGGGCTTGATTTTGTTGGGTGCTGTGGTTCAGGGGTCGGGGACAAAAGAGAAGCTTCAGAGTGGTAAAGTGTGTAGAAACTGGTGGGAAGAAAGGGGGAGACATGGTAAATGCCATGCAAAAAATGTGAATAAAGAATAGAATAACTAGCTTGGGCAACATGGTGAAACCCTGTCTCTGTCCCAGCTCCCCCCACCCCTAAAATATATATGTAGATTAGCAAGGTATGGTGGTGTGCCCCTGTAATCTCAGGTAATCAGGAGCCTAAGAGGATTCCTTGAGCTCGAAGGTGGAGGTTGCATTAAGCCAAGATTGTGCCACTGCACTTGAGCCTGGGGAACAGAGCAAGACCCTGTCTCAAAAAAAAAAAAAAAAAAAAGAATAGTTCTTAAATTAGTTTTTGGTTTCTGAGCTGTGCTTCTGAAATTTGACACTCCTTAGGAATATATAACTAGGGAACCATGTTTGTCATGGCTACAATGGGGTTGCATATGTCAACTTAGGAATATATAACTAGGGAACCATGTTTGTCATGGCTACAATGGGGTTGCATATGTCAACTTAGGAATATATAACTAGGGAACCATGTTTGTCATGGCTACAATGGGGTTGCATATGTCAACTTAGGAATATATAACTAGGGAACCATGTTTGTCATGGCTACAATGGGGTTGCATATGTCAATATATACAGGTAAATAAATATATACCTTGCTGTTTGTAATGGCTGCAGAATATTCCACAAGGTCCAGCTTTTCTCCTGTCAGTAGGCATTCTGATTGTTTCCTGATATTTTTTAGTTACTGTGAATGTAACTTTTCTGTACATACACCCTTTTTCAATAGATTACATATTCCTAAAAGTAGAATTGCTGGATCAAAGAGTAAGCAATATTTTTAACAGGTACAGTGAGATCATTTTCCAGAAGTGTCCTGATAGGTTATTTATGAGCGCCCCATTTTCATATAACTTATTATCTACTTGCTGATAAAAATATTTTTTCCCAAATTGGGTAGGCAAAATGTTGTCTGAGGTGGATTAGGTTCAATTTCCTGACCAGCAGTGAGAATGAAAACTTTCCTATTATGTTAAATGGCCATTTGCCATGCCTCATCTGTGAAGTTGCCTACACATGACTTAAGCTCATTTTTCTTTTAAGAAAGACGATTTATCTTCTTCTTATGAATTTGCAACAATTTTATATTTTAAGTGTATTAACTCTTTGTCACATGTTACAAACATTTTCTCCTATCTATTGTTTAATATTTTAATTTTGTCTCTGGCATGTATTACATATATACTTTTTTTTCCCACTTTTATATAGCCCAAGTATGTATTTTTCTTTGTTTCTCCTGGTTTCTTGTCTTGCTTAAGACTTCCAAACCTCAAAATTTCTTGGAGGAGTTTTGAATTTTGTTTGCCACATGTCTTATTTACATTTAGTTGTATAATTCATTTAAAAATTATTTTTGTTTTAAATTAGTTTTGTTTTGAAGTAGGAATCCAACTTCATATTTTCCAAGGAAATAGTCATTTATATCATTTATTAAACCATCTTTTCCTGTAGCCTAAAATACTGCCTTTATTACATGTATATTGAGATTCTCTTCTATTTCACTGAGTGACCTTTTTGTCTGTTTTTGAGCCAAATCACATTGTTTTGATTATAGCTGTTATAGTAAGTTTTAGTACTTGATAGGGCAAATTTTTTTCTAAAATTTTCCTACTACAATTTTTTACCTAGAAATTTGTTGATAATTCTTTTACATTTATTTTTCTATATAAACTTTAAAATTATTTAGTTTGGCCTCAACAAAATTCATTAGGCTCTGATTGAAATTGTGTTAAATTTGTATGTCAATTTTGGAAAGAGTAACACTTTTGTGATGAGTTTGTCCTCCTAAAAACATATTCACTGTCTCCGTTTGTCTGGCTTGTTATATATTCTTCCATAAAATTTTATAGTTCTTTCTTATAGGCTCTGTACTTTTTTTGTTTTTCGTTGGTAATTGGTTGCATTTATTTCTCTTGTAAATAGTATTTTTCTAATCAATCTTTATTTTTTACTAGTTATTACTGCTATAAAGATCTTTGAAAAATATATCTAATAACTACTATGCCCTCTTGTTAGTTATAATTGGTTGTTAGTTTTTCTTAGGTTTATACTCATAGCTGCAAAAAAGGATAATGTTTTCCTTTTCTGCTAATATTCAGACTATTTATTTATTCATTTTATTTTTTGAGATGGAGTTTTGTTCTTGTTGCCCAGGCTGGAATGCAATTGCATGATCTCGGCTCACTGCAACCTCTGCCTCCTGAGTTCAAGCAATTCTCCTGCCTCAGCCTGCCAAGTAACTGGGATTATAGGCACCCGCCACCATGCCTGGCTAATTTTTGTATTTTTGGTAGAGATGGGGTTTCCTTTGTTGGCCAGGCTGGTCTCGAATCCCTGACCTCAGGTGATCCACCTGCCTCAGCCTCCCAAAGTGGCTGGAATTATAGGTGTGAGCCACCATGGCTGGCCACTCATACTATTTGTTTTATGTCTTCTCTTACTTCATTAGCTAGGGCCTCAAAAACAATATTGCAAACATCCCTGTCAGTCTTGACTTCAATAGTAATGGCCTCATTATTTTACCACTTAATAAGTTGTTTGCAGGCCAGGAGTGGTGGCTTATGCCTGTAATGCCAGCACTTTGGGAGGTAGAAGTGGCAGGATTGCTTAAAGCCAGGAGTTCAAGACTAGCCTGGACAACAAAGCAAGACCCTATCTCTGAAAAATTTAAAAATTAGCCTAGTGTGGTGGTATGTGCTTGTAGTCCTAGCTACTCAGAAGCTGAGGCAGGAGGCTCACTTGAATCCAGGAGTTTGAGATTACAGTGACCTATGGTCATGTCACTGCACTCCAGCCAGGTTGACAGAAGGAGACCTGTCTCTTAATGATGAGTTGTTTGCTGTAGGTTTGTAGTAAATTATTTTTATTTAAGTATGTTTTTCTACTTCTATTTTAGGTCGTTTTCGGTTTGCTTATTTTAGGAATAAATATTGAATTTTATGCCAAGTGCTTTTTTAACCTTTATATTTTATTGTATGGTTATCTTTTTACTTAAAAATGTAATAAACTATATTGATGGTTTTGCTAATGTTAAGCCATCTCTGCATTCCTGAAATAAACCATGTTACGTTATTATGTTATATTCTGTATATTTTTTCTGGCAGCAAATCCATATGGGTTTGCAGCAACTTCAATACTTAACTCCTCAGAAGGATTTTGCCAAGGAGTATAAGGCAGGAGAGACCGAAACAAGTTTTAGAGCAGGAGTGAAAGTTTATTTAAAAGCTTTAGAGCAGGAATGAAAGGAAGTAAAGTACACTTAGAAGAGGTCCAAGCAGGTCACTTGTGAGATGAAGTATGCAGTTTGACCTTTGACTTAGGGTTGGTTGCTTGTTGTTTTTCTTGTAGACAGAGTTTTGCTCTATCCCCCGGGCTGGAGTGCAGTCGTGCAATCTCGACTCCCTGCAACCTCTGCCTCCCGGGTTCAAGTGATTCTCATGCTGATCCTCCCGAGTAGCTGGGATTACAGGCACCTGCCACTACGCCTAATTTTTGTATTTTTAATAGAGATGAGGTCTCGCTACATTGGTCAGGCTGGTTTCAAATTCCTGATTTCAAGTGATCCGCCCACCTTGGCCTCCCAAAGTGCTGGGATTACAGATGTGAACCACCGTGCTTGGCCTGCTTAGTGTTTTGTATGTTGGCATACTTTCAGGGTTTTGCATTCCGTCTCCTGATTCTTACCTTGGGGTGGGGTGTCCTCATGCGCAGTAGCCTACTAGCGTTTGGGAGATGAGCATGCATAGTGTGTTTAACTGGAGTTGTACGCATGCTCACTTGAGGTGTCTTCTCTTACCAGTAAAATGTCCCTGGAAAGTCATATACCAATTAAACCCCACCCCCCTGTCATTCCGCCTCTTAATATGCATTCCTGTGCCCACTCGTCCAACTCCTGAGATCTTATCAGAAACCTGTTGCTCACCAGTTTCAGGTGTTCTCTATACCTTTCCCTGGCCTCAGCTGTGATCAATTATTATTTTAGAGAGAGAACAACTGCCTGACTGTCACCTGATGGTCACCTGAAGTTCCGTATGTGTTTGGTTGTTGGGGGGCGGGTGCTGGGATCCCTCTCCTGCCCTGCTCATGCCTGACTAGCTACCTACTGTAACAAATTCACTTCTGGGTTCTATTTGCCAGTACTTGATTTATTTTTTCATAATATTTATAAGTGAAATTGGTTTGTTTTTCTTTATCATACTTTGGTATTAAGTGTATTCGAACTTCTTAGAATGAATTAGGGGGAGCCGTCCCTCCTTTTCTATGGTCTAGACCAGTTTGAATACGTAGCAAGTATCTGTTCTCTGAAGATTTCTGCTGCCCAATGTTAATAAGGGTGTGGAGTATTACTGAATTTTTAATCTTCACTATTATCTCAAAATAGGCCTTGTTTTCAAAGAAGATCTTTAAAATACTTTTTATTCCCCTCTTCCAAGTTGCCAAGTTTTTGGTTATCTCATTGGTTGGTTGGTTTGTTTGTGATGTTTTTATTTTTTTAGACGAAGTCTTACTCTGTTGCCCAGGCTGGAGTGCAGTGGTGTGATATTGGCTCACTGCAACCTCTGCCACCCAGGTACAAGTGATCCTCCTGCCTCAGCCTCCCAAGTAACTGGGACTACAGGTGCCCACCACACCCAGCTAATTTTTTTTATTTTTAGTAGAGACAGGGTTTCATCATGTTGGCCAGGCTGGTCTCGAACTCCTGACCTCAGGTGATCTACCCGCCTTGGCCTCCCAGAGTGCTGGGATTACAGGCATGAGCCAACGTACCTGGCCTGTTATCTAATTGTTTTGCTTTTTATTTCACTGTGTTTAGATAAAAAGTTTTAAAATTTCACATTTCCCTCACAGGAGGGAATATTTAAGAGAGGAGAGGAACACACACCATGCAAGACTTTTGTTGTGGCATAGTTGGAGATCTGAGAAGGGGAAGGAAACTGGATTTATCCGGAAGAGGGAGGCCAGGGCCACCTGTCAAAGCCTGGCTGCAGCCCTGACTCCTTATAAGCTGAGTGACTTTATGCAAACCTTCTCTGACTTCAGGCTGTTTTTCCTGTCATCCATGTATCACGTGGAGAACGGCCTAATGTAATTGCAGTGACGATCAGAAGAAATTATATTCAAGGACTTCTGAACCCTTAAAGCATTATTTTGATGCAAAGGGTACTGTTTCAGGCTTATTCTTTTCCAGTGATTGTTATAACAGAATGCCTCTTCAGTGAAAGGAGATTTTTATTTGTAAATGTTTAGGTATTTATTGATTTTTGTAAGATAGTTTTTGTTGTTTTTTTAAAAATCAGGGCCACTAATGACTATGAGAATCAAAACAGGTTTTAATTTCACCTTTTGTTTTTTTCACCTGGAAAAGAGACTGGTCTTTTTTAACAAACTAGTCTTCTAGCTGAAAGAAAAGAAAAGAGAAATATATTTTTTTTCTGGCATGCACTTTCAATACCAGCTAATTGAACTACATGTTCTGAGCACCTGAAATGAAAATTATTTAAGAGTTCTTTCTGTCAGACTATGTAATCTCCTAGTCTCATTGTGAAAACTTGCTGCATCTTCTTGTACCCCTTGTCTTCCTTCACTGATCACCCTCAGGACCAGGGACGAGCTTTCCCCTTGGCTCTCTAAAGGTTCACTGAAAAATCAACTTGCAAAAGGCAGATTAATAGAAAAGGCATACAGATTTATTTAACATGTATACATGGGAGCTTTCATAATGAAGATCCAGCTCTTCAATAAAGTACAGAAGCTTATATACCGTCTTGAGGTGGTAGAAAGAATGCAGGCTCAGAGTGTGGCCAAAAACAGGATTTATGGTTATATAGGAGAGAGAAAAAAGGAGGACGGGCTAGCAAAAGTGGGCTTACTATGTAGATGAGGCCTCATAGCTAGAAGCCCTCAGAGAGAATAGATAGTAAATCTGTTTTTTCAGACTTGTAAAGGTATCAGACTCAGTCTCTCGCAGATCTGGGAAAGGCCTAGAAAGGGAAGGCCTGGCCACATTACTGGAGATTCTCTACAGTTGCAAATTTCCCAGACTAGAGGCGGCTTTGCAAGGCTACTTCTGTCTGCTGGCCCTGTGGCAGCCATTTCAAAATTTGTCAAAGAAATATACTTTGGGGTAAAATATTTTTGTTTTCCTCAAGTGCAGTTAACTGTAAAGACATAAACTGCAAATGCTTAGATAATTGGTCATGCCTGTTGGGGGAGAACACATCCCCCACCTCCATAATCTAAACCAAAAATAAAATCCTAAGGCCCCCACCAACTGAATGGACCCTCTCTTAGCCAAGAGGACCTCAGAGAAACCTGAAAAACTGTGTTCTTGACCATGATGAGAAGGGAGGTTAGACATATCGTTATACCCACTCCCTTTTGGAGTTTAAGCACAACTAACTAGCATTAACATTGAAATGGAGATGATTAGATTGATAAAACAGACTCTGGCATTAAGACAGCAAATTCCAACCTGATTCTGGTATAGCATCACGTGACAGCAGACCCTAAGGGAAATAAAAATATTTTACCCCAAAAATATATTTCTTTGACGTATTTTGAAATGGCCTTGCTGAACTGTCTCTTGTGGGAGGAATTTGCATCTGTAGAGATATCTCCATTAATGTCGCCAGGCCTTCCCTTTCTAGGTCTTTCTGGGATCTAGGAGAGATTAAATGAGATTGACACCTTTAAGATCTGAAAAGAGACATTCACCATCTACATTCTCTGAAAGATGCTACTTGGAGGCTTCATCTGCGTAACAAGAACCTTGGTCTGGCTGGGCCTGTGGCTCACACCTGTAATCCCAGCACTTTAGGAGGCTGAGGTGGGCAGATCACTTGAGCCCAGGAGATTGAGACCAACCTGGGCAACATGGCAAAACCCCATCTCTATGAACAAACAAAAACCCAAGGCATGGTGGCGGGGGTGCCTGCAGCCCCAGCTACTTGAGAGGCTGAGGTGAGAGGATCATTGAGTCTGGGAGGTTGAGGCTGCAGTGAATCATGATTGCACCTCTGTACTCTAGCCTAGGTGATAGAATGAGACCTTGTATCAAATAATAATAGTAAAGAAATTTGGTCTCCATAACCCCCACCTTAACATAACTCAGGTATTTCTTTCAAGTCTTTAAACAAAGCTGAATTCTTTCAACCAATTGCCAATCAGAAAATGTTTGAATCCACCTATGACCTATAAGCCCCTGCTTCAAGGTATCTTACCTCTTTAGGCTGAACCAATGTACACTTTCCATATATTGATTTATGACTTTGCCTCTAACTCTGTCTCCCTAAAATGTATAAAACCAAACTGTAACCCAACCACCTCAGGCACACTGTTTCAGGACGTCTTGAAACTGTACACTGCCATGGTCACTTACATTGGCTCAGCATAAACCTCTTGAGATACTTTACAGAGTTTTGTTTTTCTCTTAACACTAATCAATCATGTGGATAGGATTGGCTTATGAATCTTCTGAGTGATATGAGGTACTGAGGTGATTGATTTTAGTTTTTTGTTTCTATTGCATGGTTAGGAATCAGACCAAGTGTTACATGTTATCCCAGAGGCATTAACACGAACTGTTACATGGAAATCTATTTCTAGAAACTTGGCTCCTCTGATGAGATACCATTTTACAGTACAAATGGAAAAAACAAAAGCACACCACTTGAAGACAAAATTGTAAGATCGCCAAAACTCTATAAAAATGTCCCATTACTAAACTTATTGAGAGAAAGGTTTAAGGCCTGTAAGCAGATCGTTTTTACTCTCACTAGCATTAACTAGGAAGTCATTTCTACAAGAAATGAACAGAGACATTTTCTTAAAAATGAATGATCATCTTGTTGAATTCCTGCTTTTTGGCATTTGATGCTGATCGTCCATGTCCCAGAGCACAGGAAGCTTATAGCATAAAATCATTAGAAAAGGTATAATTAATTCTCATATGTGACCAAAAATGGACTCTCCTAAGGGACAAATTTAATAAGCATTCTCTTTCTTTACCATCCACGCCCTATTTAATGGATTGCCTACCCATTACCAGTTTCTCCTGGAGACTGAGCCTCCTCCCTCAGCTGACTGCAAGGGTACAGCTTTGCTCCTGGTGAGGACTGTGTCCCCATCCCTGTTCCCTGCCCAGTGGTGAGCACATGAGCACCTAGCCTAGGCTACACCTGGAAACCTATCCTTGCAAGGTTTGAAATTGCCACAGAGTTGTCTGTCTTGGTCTGGGTGTTCTCTCAGATTGGAGAGATGTGAGATTAGGAGCTATTAGCCAAGACCTTTTTGGTCACATAGTCTGGGACTCAGAGCCCCTCAGAAGCTAGAGAGAAGTAGGAACTCAGCAGAGAAGAGGCTTCAGGGTCATGGCTGGTCATCTTTGACTAGCAAAAGGTTAGCATGCTTACCTGAGTATGGTTTTTTGGCGGGGCATAACTGTGTTGGCAGCAGTTCCTAGGGGCAGAGTTGTTCACAGTTCACATAGCAGGTCTCACACTGGGGAGCAGGTGGCATATTAGATGATTGTTCAGGGGCTTCCAATCCTAAGATCCCATGGTTCTCTAAAGGCATGTCAATGGAAAGAGTCAAACTCTGTAAAATATTTGAAGAGATTTATTCTGAGCCAAATATGAGTGACTGGTGGCTCATGACACAGCCCCAGGAGATCCTGAGAACATATGCCCAAGGTAGTTGGGCTACAGCTTGGTTTTCTTTATTTTAGGGAGACGTAAGAAATCAATCAATACATATAAGATTGTATACATATAATACACTGGTCTGAAAGGTTCTCTGAGGTTCAGGTACTGGGGACTGTCATTTTAGTGTGATTTGGAAAGTCTCTGGCTTCCAGGTCATAGGTGAATTAAAAGATTTTCTGATTGGCAATTGGCTGAAAGAGTTATTATCTAAAGACATGAAAATCAATAGAAGGGATTTTCTGGATTAAGATAAGTGGTTCTGGAGACTAAGGTTTTATCATGCAGATGAAGCCTCCAGATAGTGGGGTTCTGAAGGAATAGATTGTAAATCTTTCCTATCATTCCGGTCAGTCTTAAGATCTCTGTTTTGATGTTAATGCTGGTCAGCTGGGCCTGAATTCCAAAGGAAGTAGAGTATAATTAGGCATGTTCAACCCCCTCATGTCTTGGTCACCACCAGCCCCTCCTACCCGCCCCCCCACCCCTCTCCTGTCATGGCCTGAACTAGTTTTTCAGGTTAACTTTGGAATGCCTTGGCTAAGTGAAGGACTCTCAGTCAGACAGGGGCTTAGAATTTTATTTTTGGTTTATAAGCACAAATACCTGCCATAATTTAAAAACTACATTTTACTCATTTTTTCACTTACAGTTGACTAAGCAAATTCAGTTTTTAATCTAATCATATTTTATTTGATAAAAGTAATACATCTAAATAATTTTATACTTATAAAAGTCAGTTCTTTAAAACGAATAACTGTTATTCGTGTCCAATAATACCGAATATTAACCATATTTAATGAAGAGATCTTCAAAATAGGCTTTGTGTGAATGACAATGCCGTTTTATTTCATGCTTGGGTGCAAGTGGGCCGAATCCAAGAAAGGACAGGTGAAGGAGGTAAGGGTGGGAATTCATTTTATAGGTTGGGGCAATTTGGGGGTGGGGGGCGGTGTTACAGAGTAAGATCAGTTACAGTGGTGGGTGGGGTAAGGTGTAATAATAGTTAAGATGGTAGGGTGGGGCGAGGAGTATTCACATTATCATAAGAACAGTTAAGATGATGGGGTGGGGTGAGAGGCTTGTAGGGGAAGCTCTGCTGGGCAATTAGGGATAATGTGGAACGCAGGCAGGAGAGCCGGAGGCTGGGGAGAGGGCGGCTGGGGGACGATCAGCCAAGGCAGGCAGGACTTCAGACTTTCTAGGTCTAGGCTTGCAGAAGGACACCTGACAATAAAAAAACAATGGGTCTCTGCCCTTTCCCAGTT
Organism: Saimiri boliviensis; assembly: GCF_048565385.1. Lineage (NCBI taxonomy): Eukaryota > Metazoa > Chordata > Mammalia > Primates > Cebidae > Saimiri > Saimiri boliviensis. The sequence goes on from NC_133456.1 coordinate 18,033,394, forward strand.
TCCTATAGTAAGTGACTCAAATTTTTAGCCTTTTTCCATCTATATTTCTAAATACTATACTTTTCCGTTTTATTGACTCTCTGCTATAAAATATGAATGTCTTTATGTTTCATCCTGCCAGTGTGGTTTCACATCACAACTTTTGGTTCAATCAGTATTTAGTGATTGTATTATTATGCAAATGGTATTTGTAGATAAGCATGTAGCATGCCATGATTATATTTCCTTAAAAGTAACTGAGTTGAAAACGGCCTCGTTTTTTGTTTGGTTTCTGTGTACCTATCATTGATTATCTCCTAAACATAGTGTGCTTAAACACATCAGATAGCCTCTCAGTGTGTTGTGTTGTTTCCTTGGAGAGGGTATTCCTGGAACTGTATTGTTCCCTTCCCATTTGGGCAGGTCACTTCCAGACTGGCTGCAGGGTTCTCGTCCTCACTTCCCAACTTCTTGGGAATTCACTTGGCTTCTCATTTATCACCGCTTTCTTGTACCCCCCTCCTTTATTTTGGCAGGTGCATGAGAGATAGTTTGGAAGTTTATATGTCTGTAGACATCTTTATGCCCATCTGCCCTCCAAATTTGTAAGACATTGCCCATTGCCTCTAACATTGCTATTGAGAGGCTAATGCCAGTCTGACCCCTGATTCTTTACACAGGGTCTGTTCATTCTCTCTGGAAGCTTTCACAGTCTTCTCTTTATCCCTGGGTCTTAACAGTTCACAATGGCAGGCCTTTGTGGTCATCCCCACCAGTGGGACTTAACACTTGCAAACACCTATTCTTCACTTCTGTGAAATTCCTTGAATTATTTCTTTTAGAATTATATTTTCTCCGTGTTCTGTCTTTATTTCTGGCCTTCTCTTGCATTTTCTGGCCTTACTGTTTGTTGTATGTTTTCCCCCTATTTTGTGTCTCCTTGTTTATTTGGGTTCTTCTGTCTATTTTGAGATTTTCTCAACTGTATTTCCCAATTCTTCTACTGAATGTCGGCAATCATAAGTTTAGTATCCAGGAGCTCTTTTTTGGTCTCTGTGAGTTCCCACCTCCTTTTAGGAAATAGCATTCTGTACTTTACTTCATGAATGCAATGTTATCCCTCTGTGCTTTTCTTCTGATCTCTGCCTTGTCTCTGTTTCCTCCTAATTCTTCTTTTAGTGGAAAGGCATTTCATTTTTGTGTTGTTGCCCCTGGTGCTGCCTGCAGTTCAGTCTCACACGATAGGAAGTCTTTTGTCTTCCACTAGGCAAGAGTGGGCATGGGGATAGAGAGGGAACAAGGAGCATCTTCTACCCTTCTGGAGCCCTTCAGAGGGCCTAGGCTCTCTCTCTCCTGGGATTCTCCAAGGTCCAGGCACCGTGGGCTGTCATGGTGATTTGGGAGGAGGGGAGAGCAGAAGTAAGTTTATCTGTTTAATCCAGAAATCTCTCAGGTCCAGTATTATATTTGAGTTTAACCATTTGGCAATTAACTTTTCTCCTACTTAGAAATGTCTGTAGCCTTCAACTTTTCTTTTTCACTTCCTCCTTTCCTTCCTTTCAAAAAGCTTTCTTCTTGGCAAATGTACTAATCGTATTTCATTAGAGGTCTTTACTTCTCTGGTTCTTTTTTATTGTTGAGTTCTGTGAATTTGATAATTTTTTAATAGATTGTTGAACTTTAGATTGACCAACTTCTGAATTAATAAATGTATCAGAGTTTAATATTTATTTTTTAAATTTCTAGTTCACTTACTTGAAGAAGAAAGTAACAACAACATTTAAAATGTAAATAGGATAATTAGGTATAGTGTGTTCCAAATAGGATAATTTGGACAGTGTGTTCTTATCCACACAAGACTTGATACCGTTTTTATACAAGTAGGCCATAATGCTTGCTCTTATGTTTTCTTGTTAGCACAAGTGAAAAGGAAAAGGCAGTACCTCTTTTCTGTTATTAAACAAAAGGATCAGGGAACCTTGATTTACACAATAATCTATGTCCTCAAAGATAGTCTTAGAAAACCATTGAGATGGTTCACTATAGTTTCTAAAGTGCCCTAACTTGCAGACGCATTTCTGTAAGGGGCTGTAATATTATCAAACAGGTACTTGGTTTTGCTTTTAGATGCTCTAACCTTAAAATGGAGACAATTTGGAAATCTAAGGATATGTTAGATTTTTTTTAAACTCTGACTTCTCAAGCCTTTGCCAAATGTTTGATCACAGTTTATTATTGAATTATCTGCTACATACATATGGTGTGAATAATCTGTGTTTGAAAATGAGAAAAATCATACTGTGTCGAATATGAATACTACATAGAAGTAAGAGCTAAGCATTAACATAAATTTATTACTGGTGCCAAAGACTTCACCCCACTAGAAAAACAGCCTATGTTAGCACAAGCATAAACCATCAGAGTAGACAGAACCACTATTTTTCTGATTGTGATGATGCTGGAATTTTTCACTCACACATAGTCACTGCAGTGAAGTGACAAAAGCTTGGGATCTGGCTTCATATCTCACTAGCTAGGGGAAGTTACTTTCCAGACCTTAATTTCCTAATCTATAAAATGGGTGGTTAAAGTGCCTACTTAAAAGGGTTTGTTAAGATTCACTACTTCTTAGAGATGGGCCACTGTGAAATCACTTCCCGACATTTGGCCCTCACCCACTATGTGTGCCTCTGGTGTACAGGTTGGCTGGCCCCTGCCAAAGTCAAAGTGGTCTGTCCAATTATAAGTGATATTGGCTCTTTTTTCTGCCCATGATGGGCAACAGGCACCTTCTATGTTAAGATTATGCCTTGTTCAAACAGGAAGGCCACGTCACCTTTGCATCTTCTGTGTGCTGCTGCACATGAACACACCTAAGGTCTACTGACAGTATAGGGGATGTTAGGATATTTAAGATGAGGGGTGATTTGTCATCAGGCCATTTCCTCCTGCTCTGAGCTTACCGTAGGTACAGTATTATGGTTCAGGATTCAAAGAAGCATTTAGAGTTTTGCATCTATGTTGAAATTGTTCCATTTGATTCACAAATGACTTTTATGTGATGACATTTTGATTTAGCACTTAAAATATAACTCAGCTGTTGTTAACAATTATCTTAATAAAATGAAATGGAAGGTAGAGGTGAGTGGATTATGTCTTGCTTCATTTTTCTGCCCATACCACTTAGGACAATGCCTGTCATATGGTAGATGCTCAACAAATGTTTGAGTAAATAATTTATAAATTATTTTCATATTTTTTAATAAAAAGGGAGAGGTAGTACATATATTTTGTATATCTGCCTGAGTTTTATCCAGTACAATACCTTTGTTATTATTCTAGCTTTTCTTAAGAATTACAATAAAATTGTATCTTCTCAATATCATGTAATATGCTGATCAGTTTTAATCTGAGGGATAATGAAGGATTTCTCTATTTGTAAATCAATAGATAAATAACAGGGCTTGTCTCTAGGGGAGAACATTGTAGGATGGTAGAGGAGTGCAGAGCAGGAATGGATGGAAGATCATTTCCATGTATTTTTTGTCTTTATTTTTTAAAAACTATGTGTACACATTACTTTCTCAAATGAAAGAAATTTTACCTATATTAAAAGAAAAAATAACTCTTGTATCTGTCCACTGCAGGGATCTGTCTGCATTGAGTAGAACAGGGAAATTACTTATTGATCAGCAAATTGCTTGATTGGCAAGAAGGTTTGCCATGGTTTCTTTCTTCTTTCAAAATACATACTATGATCATGGAAGAATTCAGAGCTAGTCGTCTTTTTCTTTGAGCAGTTAATCTTAGGCTATGTCATTATTTTAATGTTTATTAGTGGTACAACTTGCTCATATAAAGTTCCACAAAGTAATCTAACTCAGGATTTCCTGGGAAGATGAAGTAAGGGAAGAAACCAGTAAAAACTGCAAAGAAAAAGGGAAGTAAGGCAAAAACTTTATCAAACTAAGAAAAAGAAAAGTAAGAAGAAAACAAGGAGCTGGCAGGTAAGTGGCATCCATTGTATTTTACAGCCATTGAGAAGTTTTTATTTGATATAACATGTGAAAGGAGAAAGGACAGACCAACTTCAGGAAGACACTAAGAACCAGTCAGTGACTTCCCATCCTGAGTCAAATGGTGGGATATCATGAAAAATAAATTTAACAAATGCTAGTAGACCACTACAAATGCTGCCAATTGGACATCAAAAGCAGACCTAAAGAGGCAGATACTCTTTCTACCTTAGGATTCAGTAACATTAAGAGACTGGGTACACAGACATCACAACAATAAACTGAAAACTTAGGGGTAAACTTCAGGTCTACCAACAATATTTTATGGAGTTTTCTTTTGTTCTCCTTTGGTTTTTAATTAGTCATGATTAAATACATGATAATTATAGGGGAAAAGTAGATAAGCTTACAGGAAAAAAAAATACTGTAAAACCCGGAGAAAAACAGTTAACATTATAAAATGACAATAATGAATAAACAGTGTATCAAAATATATGATTCTGAAGTAAATCACAGAATAAATATTAGATAATGGCCATGAACATTTTTGAAGAAAATAAAGCTATAGTAACTGAAAAATTATGATATTGGCACCAGAATAAATAGATAAATGAAACAGATCATGAAGTGCATGAACTGTCAAAAGTATAGATACATACAGATTTGTAGGCCAGGCATGGTGGCTCACACCTGTAATCCCAGCACTTTGGGAGGCCAAGGTGGGCGGATCACTTGAGGACAGTAGTTCAAGACCAGCCTGTCCAACCTGGTGAAACCCGTCTCTAATAAAAAATAAACAAAAAATTAGCCAGGTGTGGTGGCACATGCCTGTAATCCCTGCTACCTGGGATGCTGATGCAGGAGACTCTCCTGAACTCGGAAGGCGGAGGTTGCAGTGAGCCAAGATTGTGCCATTGCACTCCAGCCTGGGTGACGCAGTGAGAACTCCATCTCACAAAAAACAACAACAACAATGAAACACACACACACACAAATTTGTGGTAGGCATTTCTTGTAAATGGAAAAATGATTAATTATGATTAGTTATTAAATGTTGCTGGGACAAATGACAAGCCATTTGGGGGGAGTGGATAAAGTCTCCCCTCTTTTAAAGTATATACTATAATGAAATTCAGTAAAGTTAAATATATAAATATAACAAATTAAAGCCATAGGAGGATTGGAAAGAATTATAAGTGAATATTTTTCCAATCTTTGGGTGAGGAGACCTTGACTGTAAGAATGACACCAAAGAAAGAAACTCTAAGACAAAAAATTCACAGGTTATTCATACTAATGTTGTGTGTAAGGTTCAAGGCTGAGAAGGAACTACGTGTCCAACATTAGATAATTGATTAAATGTTGTCCCATCCTTATAATGGTATATCTTGCCACTATAAATAAAATTGTATGTAAGTCTTTATCCTTGGAAAGATATCCATGACATAGCGATAGGTGAAAATCTTATAAAGGCGTATATATAGGTGTTTGCTTTTGGCCTGGGCAGATATAATCCAATGTTAATACCAATTGTTTTCTCTGGGTATTAATATTTGGGTAAATTATTTATTTTGGCTTTTCTGTATTTCTTTTTTCTTTTTATAGTGATTATAGATTTAAATAGTCACGTCTAGTCAAAAACCAAAGGACAAAAATAAATTCTACAAAATAATTAGTAATAATAAAATTGGAGAGAAAACTGAGCTTCAAATTTCCCTCTTGACTAGATTAGATAGATAGATTTCTTAGAAGGATTTTGGGGACCATCTGTTTTGTTGCATGATAACAGCATTTCTTTATGTGACAACTTGAATCTGTAATGATTATAAATGCAAATTTCTTTAAACATAAAAATCAAATATATGTATTCAATCTAAAATACCACTAAAGATAATATTTTTCAATGATAATTTGTTATAGTTGATATTTGACTTATTTATACATTCATTCTTTTTAACCAATGTTTGTTTTAATTTCTCTGAATTAAGCATCAAAGAGCTGTTTTAAAATATAAATTTATTATGGAGAGCCAAAGTTACTGAATGTGTCTCTTAATGAGTGCTTTGATTAAGCCAATTAAAAACATTTACAAGTTAAAAATGTAATCAAGGAGAGATTGTTTTAGTTTATTGTCCACCAAGAAGCTTAGCTGCCAGCAAGGAAAAACCCTCATTTTCTGGGGGAAATTTGCTTCTCCTGCTTTGGGCTCTCCAATGTTTTATCAACTTGGAAAACAACGTGTTCGTTTTAATAAGTCTGATGGAGTCCTCTGAGCCCATCAGTTTTATCTTGTGAGTTGACAATCTCGTAATGTAAAAAAGGAAGAAATTGGGCTGGGTGGGGGAAAGCACTCAAACTTTCAGAAGGTGGTATGACCACGTGTAATCAGTCTTATACAGTCCTTTTTTTCCTAAGTGGAAATCAATAATCATCATTTTGCCTTTGCTTGAAATTGCTTTATACCAAAACCAAAAGAGCCTCTGTTATACCACTTTCTCTCAGTTGCACACAATATAAAAATGCTCTTTAGGCCCTTCCAAAACTGTATACACAGGCTGGCTAGGAGGAATGACTGTTTTTTCTTTGGTCTCTCCTCATCCCAGCTGTGTTGTCACTTGGGCTGCACTCTCACTGTCATCACCAGGCCTCTGTCACTGACTCCAGCACTCTACATCTTCAGAGGTTGTAATTTTCATTGTATAGCCTTTCCCACAACCCCACCAAATAATTGCCATTTGTATAAGAATGCTTTAGGATCAGTCATTCATTTATTCAGTATTTAAGTGCTGCTAAACATCCTACAATGTCCAAGACAGCTCCCCACAACAAATAATTTTCCAGTCCAAAATGTCAGCAGTGCCGAGGTTGAGAACCCTTCAGTTAAATCAGCGATTTTCTTCAGCATGTCCAGGAACTGTATTGGGCATAAATTGATAGAAGAGTGAATGGGATTTCTTTCCTCCCATTGGGGTAAGTTGGCACATGAGAAAAGTCAACTAATAACGACAGTGGCATGAAATGTGGGAGAGGCACGTTTGGCACTGAGAGCACAAGATGGTGATGCTCTGACTGTGCCTGTGGGGCTCAGAGCATTCCAGACCAGCTTTACCACAGCAAACAAGAGGAGCAGGTAGAGTGATGTAGCAGTAGCATAGCAGTGAGGAAGGACATGGCTTATGACATCCAGGAAGAGAGCATAGACAGTGCTGGGCATGGAATCAGGCCAGCAAAGTGGACAGTGTCTTGTCATGAGAGGTCTGATATTAGGTAGTGATCATGTTTAAAAGAGACCAGAGAGACGTAATCAAATGCTGTACATGAATTTTGACTAGATTGGGAAAACAGCTATTAAAAAAGATATTTTGGACGAAAACTCTTCCAGAGAGGATTTCACAGCACACTGGTTTGCCAAGATTAGTTTTGTAAATGATTTCTCTCCATTTATTATTTTGAAATTTTTGAATACACAGGAATGCTAAAAAAAAAAAAAGTTAAGCGAACAGTTATATACCTTTAACCCAAATTCTGCAATTGTCATTCATATTTATCATTTTGCTTATATTTGCCTTATTTTTGTATATGTATATGCACATGCAGACACAAATAAAAACATAACTTTTTAAAAAATGAACTTCCTGAAAGTAAGGTACAGGCATCAGGGCAATTTACCCTAAATGTTTCAGCATACATTTCCTAAGAATAAGGATATGTTCCTATTTAGCCACACTGCCATTATCACAGTATGAAAATTAACAAGAACTTTATAATTTCCCCTAACATCTGGTCAGTATTCACATTTTCCCAATTGTCTTCCAAAATGTCTTTTTATAGCAGTTTTTCCTCCTACATCAAATAGGAGGAGTCGGTCAAAATTCATTACATTTGGTTGTTATGCCTCTTTGGTGCCCCTCCTTCCCCCCCTTTTTTTAAAGCATAGTCAAGTACAGTAGTGAGAAGGGTTGGGGAAAGAATGGAACAAGGAGTTTGATCTGTAACTGACCATGAACAATCAATTGAGATAACTCACTACCTTCAGACCAGCCCCTTTGGTCTCTCTTAAAATTGAATGGTCCCCATCACTCTTTCTCCCCACCCACCATGTCAGTGACTTTTTTTCATTTAAAAATTTTTAAGTGTTTTTTTTTTTAATTTACATACAGGAAAATTCATACTTTTTGAATTTTCTGCCATAAACATTTTAGAGATGGGATCTCACTGTCACTCAAGCTGGAGTGCAGTGGCACGATCATGGCTTGCTGCAGCCTTGAACTCTTGGGCTCAAGTGATCCTCCTGCCTCAGCCTCTTGAGTAGCATGTCCAGCTTGCTTTGCTTTCTTTTTCTTTTTTTAAATTTGCTCTTCTGTCACTATATTATGTTGGAAATTTTGTCTAGAAGCTTGAGACTTCATCATAATATGAGAGTACCTATGGGAGTGTATCATTTGTAGGAATGTCATCCAGAAAACTGGTTACTTAAGGGAATTTAACACCCTTGATGTTCACCCAGAGGTCCTGAACACTCATCCTTTGTGGCAGAGGGACATGATGAGGTTTCAAATCAAGAGTGGAAAATCTAGACTTGCAAGGAATATTCCATTTCCTAAGCATAGAATTTTAAAACTTTGTCTCTTCCTAAATGTGAGACATTTTATGGCAAGTAAAAGGAAAAAATAAATGTTATGTTTATACTTGATTTTTTTCCTAATGTTCTTTTTTTAGTTGGATATACTCTTTCCATTAGTTAAAACTGGGATTGAGTGTTTGATGTTTCTATAAATAGGTTTCCAACTGAAGGAAAATGTTTTCTAAATATTTTCTGGGTCATCACCACAGTGTTATGTAAGAGAAGAAATCATTATAGCATCCTTCTAAAAATACTTTAATGGAAAATTATTCTACAATCAGAATATATCTGTTTAACATGATGTAACATTAAAAGCTCTACAGTCTTGATGTACAATGTAATTTATAAATTTATAAACTTAAAATTTTTTAGAGCAGTCTTATAGAAAAATTATGAAGAAAGTAGAATTACCATATATTGGCCTAACGTGATGGTGCACGCCTGTAATCCCAGCACTTTGAGAGGCAGAGGCAGGTGGATAGTTTGGGTTCAGGAGTTCGAAATCAGCCTGGCAACATGGTAAAAATCAATCTCTACAAAAATCACAAAATTAGCTGTGTGTGGTGATGCACGCCTGTACTCCCAGCTACTCAGGAAGCTGAGGTGGGAGGATTGCTTGAGACTGGAAGGTCAAGGCCACAGTATGCCAAGATTGCATCACTGCATTCCAGTGATGGATGTCATCCCAGCCTGGATGACAAAGTGAAATTATGCCTCTAAATGAGTGAATGAATGAATGAATGAATGACCATACTCCCCATAGCCCAAACAGGTTCCTATGTTATTAGCATCTTACATTAATGTGGTACCTTTGTTACAATTGATGAACCAATATTGATACATTATAGGTCAGTAGTTTACATTAGGATTCACTTTTTATGTTGTATATTCTATGGTTTTGACACATGGATTATGTCATATTTACCATTACAGTATTATACAGAATTGTTTTACTGTCATAAAAATTCCCTGTGGTTTACCTGTTCATCCTGCCCTTCCTCCTTCCCCTCAAGTTTCTGACCACCACTGATCTTTGCACTCTCTCTGTAATTTTGCTTTTTCCATAATGTTGGAATCATTCAGTAGGTAGTCTTTTAAGATTTTTCTATGTCTTTTCATTCTTTTCATTGTTTGATAGGTGATTTCTTCTTACCACTGAGTAATATGTCATTGTATAACTGTATCACAGTTTGTTTATCCATTTATTTACTGAAAGATATTCTAATTGCTTCCACTTTGGGCAATTACAAATAAAGCTGTTATAAAGTAGAATGTAATTTTAAAAATACAACTGCAGTTATTGATACTTCTCTGAAGTTCAGCAACACTTGCATTTGTTAAACCTTACATTGACTACACACCGTATATCCGAGAATGTTTCCCAATGGCATTAGCAATCACAAAAGCAGATGATCAAATTCCTTGCCTCATGGAGCTTCCTGTCTGTCTAAGAAAGAGCTGGATTATATTTAAAATATATGTTTGTGGGTGTGTGGACTTAAATTTATAGGCAGACATATGTGAACCCCTACAAAAACTTCTAAAGACTAGTCATTAGAAGAAAATTAAACACTGAGTATAGAAGTATGTTAAGGGATAATGGGAGACTGAAGGCCACGGGCTTCCTTAGTGGGGGCGTTCTGAAGCAGAAACCTTTGACTGTGATACCTGTGCAATGACCACCATGCATCTCTTATTTAGGGTAGCTTCATTTATAAAGGTAAAAGCATTGGTTCTTGGAACTTCCAGAAACCTTCAGAATTTTCCCTCCTAACAGTGCAAGTAATGAAACAATTGAACGGGACCTGGAATGTTATAAAAGAGAACAGTGAAAGATCTTTGACAGGTCATGTGCCTTCAAATCCTATTAATTTGATGAATCAGTAGGAGATGAAATCAATATAAACCTGAAGGAATTTTCAGCTTGGCAAATCATTAAAAGCAGCTGATTGATGTAGTATTGAAAACTCTGCTGAGCACAGTGGCTCATGCCTGTAATCCCAGCACTTTGGAAGGCTGACGTGGGTGAATCATGAGGTCAGGCTATATAGACCATCCGGGCTAACACACTGAAACCCCATCTCTACTGAAAATACAAAAAAATAGCTGGGCTTGGTGGCATGTGTCTGTAGTCCCAGCTACTCCAGAGGCTGAGGTAGGAGAATCGCTTGAACTGGGAGGTAGAGGTTGCAGAGAGCTGAGATCACACCACTGCACTCCAGCCTGGGAGACACAGTGAAACTCCATCTCAAAGAAAGAAAAAAAGGTTAGAAGTTTAGGGAAGAGGTTTGAGTTACCACCACCACAGTCTGACCTGCTGAGATTGCTCAGTTGGAAACCTGGATTCATTCAAGACTACAGTTGGAATATTGGTGCTGTGAGAATTTTGTAAAGCTTGATTTACATTTAAAGTTTATGTGAGCTCCAGAAATCCCAAAAATTTACACTTTCTTTCTAGAATCCTAGAAAGACATATACAAACATACCATGCACATGGTGGCAGTTCTTCCACTGGTGCAGCCTTTGCTCTGTCACTCTTTGACTCCTGTACAGGAAGCTTCCGATCTTCCAGGGCTCTTTCTGTTAAAAGAAAGTGTTATGAGTCAGATATGATTTCTTCACTCATCTTTTCAGCATTTCCCAAGGGCCCATGTGCCAATAATGTGGTGCACACTGTGGATACCCTGGTAACTGAAACAGTTATGGAAATTATGAAACCAATTTTTAGAGTAGACCATTTTGTGAAATCCTTAAGGATTACCTACCTACCAGCATAGTGCTCACAGCAATTTTTTAAACACGTAAGAAATCACTGCTATAAATTATTAGATGGTTTCAGGACATAATAAGTAATTGACTAGAATTTGTTCAATCAACTTTACATAATAACCTCTATTCCCATCTTTAACCCACCTCCATTTTCTGAGGCGCATAACGATAAAGAGGGATTTTACTATTAACATTTCACCACCCCAACCCCGCAAGCTAAAATAGATAAGCACCCAGCAACAACCCATCCATTCATACAAATAGCACCCGGCCAGCCCTCATCCTTCAGAAAACATACTAATGCTAATATAACAGCAGACTAAACTCTAATACCAATTAACCTGCTACTTACCAACCCAAATCAAGCCAAGTTAATGTAGCTTAATATTTAAAGCAAGACACTGAAAATGTCTGGAAGGGTAGCCTTCCTGCTTCCTGGCCAAAGCAGGAAAGTAACTTTGCTATGAAAGGGAAATAGCTTGTGGATTTAAAGGATTTATAATTAAAGCTTAAAATATGACCTAGATGCTTACATTATCCAACCCCAGGCACACAGAAGAGTACTTACGCTCAATGCGAAGAACTCCATCACTGTGATGAAAGCTAAATAAAGTGTCAGTTTTTTCCCATGTAGTTTCATAGCTATAAATTAACTGGAAAACTCAAGTTCATTTGTTTTTTCTTTTAATTTCTTTACAATTTTGTTTCTGAATCTCCCAATCTGACACTGTATTTATTACTGTTTAGGTTAGAAGAGTTAAGGAAGGATCACTGCATTGTACCTTACACGCTATTCATCAACTTTTTTGGGGTATAATTTACATACAGTAAGGAGGACCCATTTTAAATGTTCAGTTTGATAGCTCTTTTTAATATGATTGTTTCTTTTGCTGTGCAGAAGCTCTGGAGTTTAATTAGGTCCCATTTGTCTATTTTGGCTTTTGTTGCCAATGCTTTTGGTGTTTTAGTCATGAAGTCCTTGCCTATGCCTGTGTCCTGAATGGTTTTGCCTAGGTTTACTTCTGGGGTTTTTATGGTGTTAGGTCTTATGTTTAAGTCTTTAATCCATCTGGAGTTCATTTCAGTGTAAGGTGTCAGGAAGGGGTCCAGTTTCTGCTTTCTGCACATGGCTAGCCAGTTTTCCCAACACTATTTATTAAACAGGAATTCTTCCCCCATTGCTTGTTTTTGTCATGTTTGTCAAAGATCAGATGGTTGTAGATGTGTGGTATTGCCTCTAAGGCCTCTGTTCTGTTCCATTGGTCTATATCTCTGTTTTGGTACCAGTACCGTGCTATTTTTGATTACTGTAGCCTTGTAGTATAATTTGAAGTCAGGTAGTGTGATGCCTCCAGCTTTGTTCTTTTTGCTTAGAATTGACTTGGCTATGTGGGCTCTCTTGGTTCCATATGACGTTTAAGGTGGTTTTTTCCAGTTCTGTGAAGAAGGTCATTGGTAGCTTGATGGGGATAGTGTTGAATCTGTAAATTACTTTGGGCAATATGGCCATTTTCACGATATTGATTCTTCCTAACCATGAGCATGGACTTACTCCATCTGTCTGTGTCCTGTCTTATTTCGTTGAGCAGCGGTTTGTAGTTCTCCTTGAAGAGGTCCTTTACATTCTTTGTTAGTTGTATTCCTATGTATTTTATTCTCTTTGTAGCAGTTGTGAATGGCAGTTCATTCTTGATTTGGCTCTCTTTAAGTCTGTATAGGAATGCTTGTGATTTTTGCACATCGATTTTGTATCCTGAGACTTTGCTGAAGTTGCTTATCAGTTTCAGGAGATTTGGGGCTGAGACAATGGGGTCTTCTAAATATACAATCATGTCGTCTGCAAATAGAGACAATTTGACTTCCTCCTTTCCTAATTGAATACGCTTTATTTCTTTTTCTTGCCTGATTGCTCTGGCTAGAACTTGGAATACTATGTTGAATAGAGTGGTGAGAGAGGGCATCCTTGTCTAGTGCCAGATTTCAATGGGAATGCTTCCAGTTTTTGCCCATTCAGTATGATATTGGCTGTGGATTTGTCATAAATAGCTTTTATTATTTTGAGATACGTTCTGTCAGTACCTAGTTTATTGAGAGTTTTTAGCATAAAGGGCTGTTGAATTTTGTCAAAGGCCTTCTCTGCATCTTTTGAGATAATCATGTGGTTTTTGTCTTTGGTTCTATTTATGTGGTGAATTACATTTATAGACTTTTGTATGTTGAACCAGCCTTGCATCCCCAGGATGAAGCCTACCTGATCGTGATGGATAAGCTTTTTGATGTGCTGTTGCAATCGGTTTGCCAGTATTTTATTGAAGATTTTTGCATCTATGTACATAATGGATATTGGCCTGAAGTTTTCCTTTCTTGTTGAGTCTCTGCTGGGTTTTGGTATCAGGATGATGTTGGTCTCATAAAATGACTTGGGAAGGATTCCCTCTTTTTGGGTTGTTTGGAATAATTTCAGAAGGAGTGGTACCAGCTCCTCTTTGTATGTCTGGTAGAATTCAGCTGTGAACCCCTCTGGACCTGGGCTTTTTTTAATTGGTAAGCTATTAATTGCTGCCTCAACTTAGCCCTTGTTATTGGTCTATTCAGGGTTTCGACTTCTTCCTGGTTTAGGCTTGGGAGGGTGCAAGTGTCCAGGAATTTATCCATTTCTTCTAGGTTTACCGGTTTATGTGCATAGAGTTGTTTGTAGTAATCTCTGATGGTGGTTTGTATTTCTGTGGAATCCATGGTGATATCCCATTTATAATTTTTTATGGCATCTATTTGATTATTCTCTTATTAATCTGATTGGCAGTCTATTTTGTTGATCTTTTCAAAAAACCAGCTCCTGGATTTATTGATTTTTTTGAAGGGTTTCTTGTATCTCTATCTCCTTCAGTTCTGCTCTGATCTTAGTTATTTCTTGTCTTCTGCTAGCTTTCGAGTTTTTTTGATCTTGCTCCTCTAGCTCTTTCAATTTTGATAATAGGGTGCTGATTTTAGATCTTTCCTTGCTTCTCATGTGGGCATTTATTGCTATGTATTTTCCTCCAGACACTGCTTTAAATGTGCCCCAGAGTCTAGTATGTTGTGTCTTTGTTCTCATTGGTTTCAAAGAACATCTTTATTTCTGCCTTCATTTCATTGTTTATCCAGTCAATATTCAAGAGCCAGTTGTTTAGTTTCCATGAAGTTGTGTGGTTCTGAGTTAGTTTCTCAGTTCTTAGTTTGAACTTGATTGCACTGTGGTCTGAGAGACTGTTATGATTTCTGGGTTTTTTGGGGGTTTTTTTGCATTTGCTGAAGAGTGATTTACTTCCAATTATGTGGTTAATTTTAGAGTATGTGTGATGTGGTGCTGAGAAGAACGTTTTTTCTGTAGATTTGGGGTGGAGAGTTCGGTAAATGTCTATTAGGTTTGCTTGGTCCAGGTCTGAGTTCAAGTCATGGATATCCTTGTTAATTTTCTGTCTCATTGATCTGTCTAATATTGACAGTGGATCGCTTCTCGGCCTTTTGGCTAAGATCAAGTGTAATATTGACAGTGGAGTGTTAAAGTTTCCCACTATTATTGTGTGGGAGTCTAAGTCTCTTTGTAGGTCATTAAGAAATTGCTTTATGTATCTGGGTGCTCCTGTATTGGGTGTGTATATATTTAGGATCATTAGCTCTTTTTGTTGCATTATTCCTTTTACCATTATGTAATGTTCTTCTTTGTCTCTTTTTATTTTTGTTGGTTTAAAGTCTGTTTTATCAGAGACTAGGATAGCAACTCCTGCTTTTTTTTGCTCTCCATTTGCTTGGTAAATCATCCTCCATCCCTTTATTTTGAGACTATGTATATCCTTGCATGTGAGATGGGTTTCCTGGATTCAGCATACAGATGGGTTTTGACTTTTTATCCAATATGCCAGTCTGTGTCTTTTGATTGTGGCATTTAGCTCATTTACATTTAAGGTTAATATTGTTATGTGTGAATTCGATCATGCCATTTTGAGGCTAGCTGGTTGTTTTGTCCATTAGTTGACACAGTTTCTTCATTGTATCGATGCTCTTTACCATTTGGTTCATTTTTGGAGTGTCTGGTACTGGTTGTTCCTTTCTATGTTTAGTGCTTCTTTCAGGAGCTCCTGTAAAGCAGGCCTGGTGATAATGAAGTTTCTTAGCAATTGCTTGTTTGTAAAGGATTTTCTTTCTCCTTCGCTTATGAAGCTTAGTTTGGCTGGATATGAAATTCTAGGTTGAAAATTCTTTCCTTTAAGGATGTTGAATATTCTCCCCTTACTCTCTTCTGGCTTGTAGGATTTCTGCCAAGAGATCCGTTGTGAGTCTGATGAGCTTCCCTTTGTGAGTAACTTGATCTTTCTCTCTGGCTGCCCTTAGCATTTTTTCCTTCGTTTCAACCCTGGTGAATCTGATTATGTGCCTTGGGGTTACTCTTCTTGAGGAATATCTTTGTGATATTCTCTGTATTTCGTGGACTTGAATATTGGCCTGCCTTGCTAGGTTGGGGATGTTCTCCTGGATAATATCCTGAAGAGTGTTTTCAAGCTTGGGTTCATTCTCTCTTTCACATTCAGGTACACCTATCAAACGTAGATTAGGTCTTTTCACATAATCCCATATTTCTTGGAGACTTTGTTCGTTTCTTTTCACTCTTTTTTCTGTAATCTTGCCTTCTCGTTTTATTTCATTGAGTTGATCTTCAATCTCTGATATCTTTTTTTCCACCTGGTCGATTCAGCTATTGAAACTTGTATATGCTTCGCGAAGGTCTCGTGATGTGTTTTTCAGCTTCATCAATTCACTTATATTCCTCTCTAAGCTGTTTATTCTCATTAGCATTTCGTCAAACCTTTTTTCAAGGTTCTTAGTTTCTTTGCATTGGGTTAGAACACATTCTTTTAGCTCAGAGAAGTTTGTTATTACCCACCTTCTGAAGTCTGTTTCTTTCAATTCCTCAGACTCATTCTCCATCCAGCCTTGTTCCCTTGCTGGTGAGGAGTTGTGATCCCTTGGAGGAGGAGAGATATTCTGGTTTTGGGTGTTTTCATCATTTTTGTTCTGGTTTCTTCCCATCTTTGTGGATTTATCTACCTGTGGTCTTTGTAGTTGGTGACTTTCAGATGGAGTCTCCAAGTAGATATCCTTTTTGTTGATGGTGAGGTTATTTGTTTCTGTTTTTTAGTTTTCCATCTAACAGTCAGGATCCTCTGCTGTAGGACTGCTGGAGGTCCACTCCAGACCCTGCTTGCCTGGGGATCACCTGCAGCAGCTGCAGAACACTAAGGGTTGCTGCCAGTTTTTTCTTCTGTTATCTTTTTTCCAGAAGGATACCCACCATATGTCAGCCTGAGCAATCCTTTATGAGGTAACTCTTTGGATATGCGGGGCTCAGGCAGCTGCTTGAGGAGATAGTCTGTCCCTTATAGGAACTCAAATGCTGAGCTGTGAGCTCCATTGTTCCATTCAGAGCTGCTGGGCATGTATGTTTATGTCTGCTGTAGCAGAACTCCTAACTGCCTTTTTTTCTCAGGTGCTCTGTCCTGGGAAGGTAGGGCTTTATTTATAAATTCCTGACAGGCTGCTGCCTTTTTTCAGTGATGCTCTGCCCAATAAGGAGGTAGCCTATTCACAGTCTCCTGGCAGAGGCGTTGCTGAGCTGCTGTAGGCTCTGCCCAGCTGCTGTGTGAACTTCCTTACAGTTTTGTTTATAGAGGTATAGTTTAAACTGCCTCGGTAATAGTGTTCTGCCTCAGTAATGGCTGACTGTCTCTGTAATGGTAGACTGCCTTGGTAATGGGTGATTGCCTCAGCAATGGCAGACTGCCTCAATAGTGGCAGACTGCCTCAGAAATGGTGGACTGTCTCAGTAATAGCGGACTTCCTCGGTAATGGTAGATGCCCTTCCCCCCACAGAGCTGGACTATCCCAGGATAGTCCAGCACTGCTTGGTGTGAAACTCTCAGTCCAGAGCGTTTCAGATTGCTGGTCTTTGTGGGGGTGGGACCAGCCAAGCCAGATCACCTGGCTCGCCGTATCAGCCCCCTTTTGTTCACTTAACGAGTGACTGTCTCCTAGGTGTAGCAGTCGCCAGTTGAAATGGCGCCCGGATTTGTGTGAGTTTTTATACAGAGACCCGCTGTGCTGGCTCAAACAGCCATGCCAGAGACTCATGGTGCTTTTCTGCCCAGGAATCTCCTGGTCCGTGGGCAGTAAAAATTCATTTGGAAATGCAGTGATCACTCACCCTCTGCGTTTTCACTGGGAACTGCAATCTAGAGCTGTTCCTATTCGGCCATCTTGGATCTGATAGCTCTTGACAATTATATACATCCATATAACCACCACAAGAAGATTTAGAGCATTTCTATCACTCCAGAAAGTTTCCTCCTTCCTTCTGCAATTAGTCCCTCCTATTCCCCAGTGTAGGCTGTCACTGAAGTGCTTTCTTATCACTACAGATTATAATGGCCTGTTATAGAAATTCATATATGGAATAACATAGTAAGTATTCTTTATATCTGGCTTTTTATTTAGCATAATGCTTTTGAGATTCATCCATGTTATTGTGTGTAGTTTATTTATGTTGCTAAATATTTATTCCATTGTATGAATTTACCACAGATTTCTTATTTGTTTGCCCATTAATGAACATACAGGTTGTTTCCATATTTTTACCATTATTAATGGGGCTGCAGTGAACATTCTTGTACCCATTTCTCATGTGCATATGCCTTTATTTCTCTTGGGTAAATACTTCAGTGGAATGACTGAGTCCTTATGATTAGTATATATTCAACTTTATAAGAAATTGTCCAACTGGTTTACAGAGTGGTTTTTACCAATTTACACTTCAACCAGCAATGATTGAAAGTTCCAGTTGTTCCAAATCCTTCCCAGTATTTGCCATCATCAACTTTTAGTTTTCATTTTTCACCATTCTGGTAGGTACAGTGATATTTCATTGTGGTTTTAGTTTTCATTTCCCTGATGACTAATGATGTTGAACATCTTTATATGCGTTTATTAGCATAATTTTTGTGAACATTCTGTTAAAGTTTTATGCTCATTTTTACTGCACTATCTTTTCACTATTGAATTGTATGTCTTCTTTACATATTTGATATACAGGTTAATTGTCAATATAATACATATATTATGCATATTTTCCTAGTCTATGACTTGAGTTTTCATTTATTTAACATAATGTGTTGAAGACAAGTTTTTAATTTTTGGTAAAGTACAATTTCGCATTGTTTGTTTGTGATTAGTGCTTTTTTATGTCTTGTCAGAAAAGTCTTTGGTTACCCTAAGGCCCTGAAGATTTTCTTTTGTTTCCTTCTCTGAGTTTTACAGTGTTAACATTTACATTTATACCTGTGATCCATTTCAAGTTAATTTTTGGTTATAGTATGAGATACAGGTTAAGATTCATTGTTTTCCTATGTGAATATCCAGTTGTTACTGAAGTCATTTGTTTAAAAGACCCTTTTTGCTCATTGATTACTTTCGCATCTTTGTCTATATTCGTCTTGCCATATATGTGTGTCTTAATTTCAGGACTCTATTATATCCCATTTATATATCTATATTCTTATGTTTTGATTACTGTGGTTTTTAAGTTTTCATATTAGTGTTAGTCCTGTAATTTTGTTCTTTCTTTCAAGTTGTTTTGCTATTCTAGATTCTCTACATTCCCAGAAGAATTTTAAAATAAATTTTTTGATTCCTACAAAACTTTTTGGGATTGCGTTTCAGTAGATTGATTTGGAGAAGATAAATTGACATTTTAACAATATTGAATGTTCTAATTCATGAACGTTGTGTATCTTTCCATTTATTTAGGTCATCTTTAGTTTTCCACAACAGTATTTTATAGATTTATTTGACAGAATTTCTACATATTTTAAATTCATCCCTAAATATTCATTTCCAATTTTATTTGCTGGTACAGTCATGTGCTGCATAACAACATTACAATCAATAATGAACATATATATGACAGTGGTCTCTTAAGATTATTTGTGTATTTTTGAGATAGAGCCTTACTCTGTCACCCAGGCTAGACTGAAGTGGCACAATCTTGGCTCGCTGCAACCTACCCCTCCTGGGTTAAAGTGATTATCCTGCCTCAGCCTCCTGAGCAGCTGAGATTACAGGCGCCTGCCACCACATCCAGCTAATTTTTGTATTTTTAGGAGAGACGGGCTTTCACAATACCATATTTTTACTTTACCTTTTCTATGTTTATATGTATTTAGATAGACAAATATTTACCATTGTGTTACAGTTGGGTACAGTATTTAGTAACATGCTGTACATTTTTGTAGCCTAGAAGCAGTGGGCTATACCACATGGCTTAGGTGTGTAGTAGACTGTACCATCTAGGTTTGTGTAAATACTGTCTATGATGTTTACACTATGACAAAATCGTCTAACGGCAGATTTCCCAAAATGTATCTCCATGATTAAGTGACGCATGACAGCAGACAGAAAGAAAATTGATTTTTATCTTGACCTTTTATCCTGCAACTTTGCTAAATTTGCTTATTAGTTATAATAGTTTTATTTATACAGGGTAAAACTTAGAATTTTACTTTGTACATGACCACATAATCTGCAAATAAAAACAAATTATCTTCTTCATTTATAGTCTATAGGTTTTTTGTTTTGTTTTCTTGCCTGATTGCACTGGTGAGGACCTCCAGTAGAATGTTGAATAAAACTAGTAAAAGTTGACATCCTTGCTTTATTCCTGACTTTAAGGAAAAAGTAATTATGTTTTTACCATTAAGTATGATATTAGCGACTCTCTTTCTTAATGTCTTTTTAAGATTGAGGAAATTTTTCTCTATTTCTATTTTACTCAGACTTTATCCCAAATGACTACTGAATTTTGTCAGAAATTTTCTGCATATATTGATATGATAGATTATTTTTCTCGAATTATATTAAATAACTCTCTAATATAAAACCAACTGTGCATTTTTTTTATATGGGGGTTTCTGTCTCTTACTCAGGCTAAAGTGCAGTGGGGCAATTATGGCTCACTGCAATCTCAGCCTCTTGGGCTCAAGTGATTCTCTCACCTCAGCCTCCCGAGTAGCTGGTACTATGGGCATATGCCAACATGCGTGGCTAATTTTTTAATTTTTTGTAGCTACAGGGTCTTGCTATGTTGCTCAGATTGGTCTCAAACTCTTGGGTTCAAGTGATCCTCTCACCTTGGCCTCCTGAAGTGCTAGATTTACAGATGTGAACCACAAAGCCCAGCCCAACCTTGCACTTCTGAACTATATCCCACTTGGTCATATTTTACTAGAGATTGCTAGATTTGATTTTCTAATATTTTGCTAAAGAATTTCACACCTATAGTAATGAGAGATACTGGTTTGTGGTGTTCTTTTCTTGAAATGTTTTTGTCAGGTTTTGGTGTCAGAATAATACTGTCCTTGTAAATGTCCTCTCCTTTTTTTTCTGAGAGATGTTGTATAGGATTGATATATTAGTTCGTTTTCACTCTTCTGATAAAAACCATACATGAGATTGGTCAATTTACAAAAGAAAGACATTTAATTGGACTTACAGTTCATCATGGCTGAGGAAGCCTCCTGATCATGGCGGAACACAAGGAAGAGCAAGTCACATCTTATGTGAATGGCACCAGGCAAAGAGAGAGAGCTTGTACAGGGGAACTCCTCTTTTTAAAACCATCATGGCTCGTCAGACTTATTCACTATCATGAGAATAGCACAGGAAAGATTTGCCCCCATGATTGAGTTACCTGCCACTGCGTCCCTCCCATAACATGGGAATTTAAGATGAGCTTTGGGTAAGAACACAGCCAAACCATATCATTCTGCCCCTGGTCTCTCCTAAATCTCACATTCTCTCATTTCAAAACCAATCATGCCTTCCCAACAGTTCTGCAAAGTCTTAACTCATTTCAACATCAACTCAGAATTCCACAGTCCACTCACCCAAGGCAAGACAAGTCCTTTCCACCTATGTGCATGTAAAATCATAAGCAGGTCAGTTACTTTCTAGACACAGTGGGGGTACAGACATTGGGTAAATACAGCCATTCCAAGTGGGAGAAATTGGCCAAAACAAAGAGACTACAGGCCCCATCCAAGTCCAAAATCTAGTGGGGCAGTCAAATCTTAAAGCTCCAAAATGATCTCCTTTGACCCCATGTTTCACATCCAGGTAACACTGATGCAAGTGGTGAGTACTTAGCATTAATTATAAGTACACTTTTGTGATGCCTGGGTTTGTATAATGTAAGCATCTAGGTCATATTTTAAGCTTTAATTATAAATCCTTTCAATCCACAGCTATTTTCCTTTCCTGGCCAATCTCCTTTGACTTCATGTCTCACATCCAGGTGACAATGATGCAAGGGGTATGGCCTTGGGCAGCTCTGCTCCTGTGGCTTTGCAGGGTATGGCCTTCCTCCTGGCTGCTTTCACAGGCTGCTGTTGAGTGCAGCTTTTCCAGGAGCACAGTGAAAGCTGTCAGTGGATCTACCATTCTTGGGTCTGGAGAAGAGTGGCCCTCTTTTCACAGCTCCACTAGACAGTGTCCCAGTAGAGACTCTGTGTGGGGACTCTGACTCCACATTTCTCTTCTTCACTGACCTAGGAGAGGTTCTTTATGAGAGCCCTAACCCTGTAGCAGACTTCTGCATGGACATCCAGACGTTTTTATAGATCTTCTGAAATCTAGGCAGAGGCTCTCAAACATCAATTCTTGACTTCTATGCACTCACAGCTCAACACCACATAGAAACTGCCAAGGCTTGGGGCTTGCACCCTCTGAAGCCATGGCCTGAGCTCCACATTGGCCCCCTTCAGCCATGGCTGGAGTGGCTGGGATGTAGGACACCAAATCCCTAGGCTGCACACAGCATGGAGACCCTAGGCCTGGCCCATGAAACCACTTTTTTCTCCTAGGCCTCCTGGCCTGTGTTGGGAGGGGCCGCCTCCCGTTTGACATGCCCTGGAGACATTGTTCCCCATTGTCTTAGGGATTGATATTCAGTTCCTTGTTACTTAATGCAAATTTCTGCAGCTGGCTTGAATTTCTTTCTCAGAAAATGGAATTTTCTTTTTTACAGTATTGTCAAGCTGCAAATTTTCCAAACTTGTATGCTCTGCTTTCCTTATAAAACTGAATACACTGCCATGGCTCATGCCTGTAGTCCCAGCATTTGGGTGGCCAAAGCAGGTGGGTCACCTGAGGTCAGTAGTTCGAGACCAGCCTGACCAACATGGTGAAACCCTGTCTCTGCTAAAAATACCAAAAATTAACTGGCATGGTGGCGGGCGCCTGTAATCCCAGCTGCTTGGGAGGCTGGGGCAGGAGAATCACTTGAAGCTGGGAGGTGGAGGTTGCAGTGAGCCAAGATCGCACCATTGCACTCCACCCTGGGCAACAAGAGTGAGACTCTGTCGCGAAAAAAAAAAAAAAAACAGATTTTAATAGCACCCAAATCACCTCTTGAATGCTTTGCTGCTTAGAAATTTCTTCTAACAGATGCCCTAAATCAACTCTCTCAAGTTCAAAATTCCAAGAATTTCTAGGGCAGGGGCAAAATGCTGCCAGTCTCTTTGCTAAAGTGTACCAAGAGTCACCTTTGTTCCAGTTCCCAAGTTTCTCATTTCCACTGAGACCACCTCAGCCTGGGCCTTATTGTTCATATCACTATCAGCATTTTTGTCAAAGCCATTCAACAAGTCTCTGGGGAGTTCCAAACTTTCCCCCATTTTCCTGTCATCTTCTAAGCCCTCCAAACTGTTCCAACCTCTGCCTGTTACCCAGTTTCAAAGTCACTTCCACATTTTTGGGTATCTTTTCAGCAGTGCCCCACTCTAGTGGTACCATTTTACTGTATTAGTCTGTTTTCATGCTGCTGATAAAGACATACCTGAGAATGGGCAATTTATAAAAGAAGAAAGTTTAATTGGACTTATAGTTCCATGTGGCTGAGGAAGCCTCACAATCATGGCAGAAGGCAAGGAAGAGCAAGTCACGTCTTACATGAATGGTAGAAGCTAAAGAGAGAGACGTTGTGCAGTGGAATGCCTCTTTTCTAAACCATCAGATCTTGTGAGACTTATTCACTATCACAAGAACAGCACAGGAAAGACTTGCCCCCATGATTCAGTTACCTCCCACCAGGTCCCTCACACAACACATAGGAATTCAAGATGAGATTTGGGTGGGGACACAGCTAAACCATATCAATTGATAATATTTATTCCTTAAATGTTTTATATACTTTCCCATTAAAACTATCTGGGCCTGAGAAAACTGTCAGTTATGAGTTCAATATCTTTAATAGGTAGAGGGAGCTATTCATGACATGTTCTATTTCTTCCTATGTCAGTTTTGGTAATTTTGTTCCTTATTTATATGCATCTGAGAATTACTTAGCTGCAGCCATTTGCACTCTCCTCACTCCCCACTTGGAGCTTCCCCTCTACAAGTCATTCTTCTACTGGCAGATATTTCCATGAGCCCTCTGAAACCTTGTTTTATTGCCAGCAAGCCCTCCCTCACCCTTAGCCTCATCACAGAAGACTATCTGTAGTAACCTTACCCTCTCCCTGATAAAACCACCTTGTTTATTACCCACTGAATTGGATGATGCTTAATTTGGTTATCCTCCATTTACTAGGGAAGTGCATCAAGTAGAAATGGGATCTGAGCAATGGCTGGTCCTTTTCATTCAACAACACTGAATCCTGGAGCAAGTTGTGGCTACCAAAAGAAGAGACAAAAGATAAAAACAAGTTAGCAGCAGGAGGTGGGGTGATGGTGGTTGGACAGAAAGCAAGTCAGGAAAAAAACAAAAAAAAAGATCAGTGTCACCCTAGATGAGAGTGACACATGCAGCTAGCTATTGCTTTTAGAGCCCACCTAATGGCATTAAACAGTGCTGCCTTTCTGCTGTCATGTATTTATGTTCCACCTGATTTCACGTAACTCAAGGGCTCAGAGACTGTCTCACTGTTGTAGAGACATTGATTTGGAAGCTCATGGCATGTAAGAAATTGGTTTAATCATCCTCCTCAGCAAACTGACACAGGAAGAGAAAATCAAACAATGCATGTTCTCACTCATAAGTGGGAGCTGAACATTGAGAACACATGGACACAGGGAGGGGAACATCACACACCGGGGCCCGTCAGGGGTCAGGGGGAAAGGTGAGGGAGAGCATTAGGAGAAATACCTAATGTATGTGGAGCTTAAAACCTAGATGATGAGTTGATAGGTGCAGCAAACCACCATGGCACATGTATACCTATGTAACAAATCTGTACATTCAGCACATGTATCCCAGAACTTAAAGTGAAAGGAAAAAAATAAAAAGAAATCAGTTTAAGTCTAATGGGAGATTGAAAGCTCTCTGCATTTCTGGTCTATGGCCTCTTCATTTGATGTCAAGAGGAATTTCTAATGCATAAGAGAATTCATGTAGAAATATTTTCAGAATATTTTGTTAGGGTAAGTAAAAAGAGGATGTGGAGGAATTTGGTGGAGCAAATAAATTATTTCAGCCTAAATTTTAAAATTTTAAAAACTGTCTTATTGCTAAAAACATCCTTCCAAGAAGCGAAAAACAGGTCTCCTGGATTGTTTGTTAAACTTTTCCTTAGAACAGACTGTTATAAAGTATGTGTATCTTTAAGGAGATTCATCTGTGGGGTGTTATATAGATCTTATTGCACAGTTGTCTCCATTGTAAGGACTCTCTTGACTAGGACTCCGGGGTCAGCATTTACAATAAGTCTTCAGGGTTTTAATATTTCTGTTTTACAAATGACAAAGATTATATATAGCACAGTGAGGATATGTTGTCATGTCTTCTTTTATAGGCTAACAAGCTAGGAACAAAATTAGAGTTCTGACTCCTCTTCCAATGTTTGGTTGTGTACTGTCTTTGTTGCCTGGAGCTGTCTCACTTAATGAAAGGGAGACAAAGAAACTTAAATGATTATTCCAAGATCCCACACAGAGTCCAATAGGAATAGGGACAGGGTAGGGGTGAAGGATGGGAGGCCCCTTGCGTCTTGGTTGATCAGACTAGAAGCTCCTCAAGCCCCAGGTACACCACTGGAGAGCGCTCCATACGGCACTGAGCATTTCAAGTGGCACCTCCTCAGAACACATTAGTTAATTTGATTTCCACCCAGTACTGATTTCCTTGCATTTGATTTTATTTTAGACAGTAATTTGTAGTTTAGAGATGACAAACAGAAAGCATGTAATAAATTTGGACCCTATAGGAAACATACATTTATTCTAAAGTGAAATAGGTTTGGCTCTGTGTTCCCACCCAAATCTCATCTTGAATTGTAATTCCCACATATTGAGGAAGGGACCCGTGATCCCCATGTGTTAAAGTGGGAGGTGATTGGATCATGGGGACAGTTTCCCCCATGCTGTTCTCATGATAATGAGTGAGTTCTCATGAGACCTGATGGTTTTATAAGTGTAGTAGTTTCTCTCTTGCTCTCTTCTCTCTCCACTGCCATCTGAAAAAGGTGCTTGCTTCCCCTTCACCTCTGCCACAAGTGTAAGTTTCCTGAGCGCCCCCCCCCCCACCGCCACGCAGAACTGTGAGTCAATTAAACCTCTTTCCTTTGTAAATTACCCAGTCCCAGGGAAGTTCTTTATAGCAGTGTGAAAGTGGACTAATATAAGCGTGGTTTTTTGCAATAAGTTATTAACCGTCAGGGTTAACTTTGTGTATTTAGCAATCTGCTAAGAGGCATTTTGGGTGCTAAGTTATTAATCGCAATGTCAAGTTCAATACCAAAGGAGTCTTTTTATCTGCTTTTCTCTCTAACTTTATTACAAATCATAATCAAAGCTTTATTTTTCATTAGATTTAGCATTAGCTAATTTAATTTTTGACAACTTTTATTCTAGTCACTATTACATAACATTCAAAAATTGAAATGATGATTGTGCCAAAACATGTCAAGTTTATAGAATGGTAATGTATTGTTGGGTACATTGTCACAGTATGTTATAGATGGCTCTGGAGCAAGATTTACAAGTAAGAAATATGAGAAAGCTGTAGGTATGAAAAATTTGTACTTACTGTGTTTCACTCATAAGAACACTGCTATCCACTTTCCCCATGGCCACTACCACCTCACATACACAAAATTAAAGTGATTCTACTCTTTGCTTCATATCACAGACATCTTTGTAATTAATTTCCACATCTGTGGCTGTCTTTTTTGTAGGCACCCATGGTATATTTGGTATATGTCCTTCCCTTCCACTTTTCACTCATTTAAATTGTGGTGTTAGTGTGTGTGTTTTAATTTATGAGTATGGCCTTTGGCTCTGAATCTCTAATTCTTTTTCACTCAGTGTTTATGATATCTGTTTATATGGCTATATATGAATCTGGTTCATTGTTTCTGACTGCTATGTAGATATCCATCTTCTGAATACACCAAAGTTTTCTCATCCATTTTCCTACCAATGGGCAGCTCTTTGCTTCTAAAGCCAGAGCTACATAAGGATACACACCCTTGTATTTGCTTCCTTGTGGATGTGTGGAAGAGCTTACTTTAGAGCACAAGTAAAGAAAATGCCCAGGTTTAGCAGATTTTTAGCATCTTCAAGGCAAAACTCAGTGCCATCAGTATAATATAGAACCTCTGGAGCTTTAAAATATGTACATTTTGTATAAAAGAAGACACTCAAAAGTGCAGTTGAGATTATGATTAATTATAAACTATAATGTCTGAAGATTCTATTTTTGAGGTGTCTTTTTCCTTTCCTCCTAATGACTCTGCAAGTGTTCATGACTGCTGTACCTGCTCACCTGCTGAGCCTAGGTTCCCAGGGAGGGAGCCAGCCCAAGTTATCTGAGGGGTAGGCAAATGTAGCATGTCAATTTCTATTTAAAGAAATTAATTATTTCATCATATAGTACGTGCTTAAATTTTTTTAAATGTTATTCTTTTTGCTTTTCTTCATTCCTATGCATCATAAATTAGAGTTAATGCAGGTCTTTGTTCCTGTTGCATATTGAACTTGCTGTAGAACAGCGGTGCTGGAGTATATGACTCTAACAAGTAAATACTGCATCAGGTACCACAGGATATTATAATTTGTTTTTATTTATCTTATATGTTCATCTTTGTGCCCCAGGACTTAAGATCAGCATCTGTTGCAAAAAAAAAAAAAAAAAGAAAGAAAAGTTTGGAACCAATGTTTGTTTGGCTGATGATGTTTGGCAAAATTTCAAGTATTTTTACTTTATTCAGAAACCCTGAGGAAAGGATCACACACGCAGCCCAGCCAAGTGAAGTTTTGAGAGGGGTTCTTAGGATGATGAAAGAAGAAATAATCAACCAGTCAGAAGTACAGTTAAATTAGCTGGCCCCAGAAGGGATCTGTTCGATGGAAGATGGCCCTCTTATCCTGCTGACTTGTTGATTCTCAGTACCTAGCCTAGCTTACCCCAGGTCATTCACCCCCATTCCTCAAGAACCGAAGGGCCTGACTCACCCCCTGTCCCTGCAGAACCTCTCTAATACACATCCCTGTCACTCCTTCCACTACCATGATTGCTGACATCCTTGACCTGTCCTCCACTGACCTGTCTTCTAATCTCAGCCTCCCACCTCCACAGTCATACCCTTGACCTCATGGTCTGCCTCACTTTAGATTCCTAATCACTGACCTCAAATAGCTCTTAATGCTGCTGGCATGCATGTGTATTTCTGTAGTCATTCTCTCTCCTGCCCTCCCAGATGACTGTTACATGCCTTCTCCTCCCGTAGTCCTCCAGTGCCTCCTTTCCCCGCTTGCTCTTGGCTCATGACCTTGCTTCCTACCTCACTGAGAAAATGGGTCCATTACATGAAAACTCCTACTGGCAACACCACCTGCATGCATTTGTGCCCTGTTTTTGACCTTTTCTTCTGTCACTGCAGATGGCCCACATTCAGAAGATATCCATATTCTGAATACACCAAAGTTTTCTTATCCATTTTCTTACCAATGGGCAGCTCTTTGCTTCTAAAGCCAGAGCTACATAAGGATGCACAGCCTTGTATTTACTTCCTTGTGGATGTGTGGAAGAGCTTACTTCAGAGCTCTTCTGAAGAAGGACACTTTCTCTCACAGCACAGGCTCCAGGAGACTCCCTCACTCTCGTTTGCATTGTCTTTTCCCCTCTCTATAGGATCATTCTCATCAGTGAATAAACATGCTGTTATTTCTTCCATCCTGACCTCACATTTCCCTCTAATTACTGCCTCATTTGTCTTTATTCATTTTTTTATTATGCTTTAAGTTCTGGGATACACATGCAGAACGTAAAGGTTTGTTACATCGGTATACACGTGCCATGGTGGTTTGCTGCACTCATCAACCCATCATCTACATTAGGTATTTCTCCTAATGCTGTCCCTCCTCTAGCCCCCCACCACCTGACAGGCCCCAGTGTGTGATGTTCCCCTCCCTGTGTCCATGTGTTCTCATCGTTCAACTTCCACTTATGAGTGAGGGCATGAGGTGTTTGGTTTTCTGTTCCTGTGTTAGTTTGCTAAGAATAATGGTTTCTAGCTTCATCTATGTCCCTACAAAGGACATGAGCTCATCCTTTTTTATGGCTGCATAGTATTCCATGGTATATATGTGCCACATTTTCTTTATCCAGTCTGTCATTGATGGGCATTTGGGTTGATTCCAAGTCTTTGATGTTATGAACAGTGCCGCAATAAACATACGTGTGCATGTGTCTTTATAGTAAAATGATGTATGATACTCTGAGTATATACCCAGTAATGGGATTGCTGGGTCAAATAGTATTTCTGTTTCTAGATCCTTGAGGAATCGCCACACTGTCTCCCACAATGGTGGAAGTAATTCACACTCCCACCAACAGTGTAAAAGTGTTCCTGTTTCTCCACATCCTCTCCAGCATCCGTTGTTTCCTGACTTTTTAATAATCTCCATTCTAACTGGCATGAGATGGTAACTCATTATGGTTTTGATTTACATTTCTTTAATGACCAGTGATGATGAGCTTTTCTTATATGTTTGTTGGCCACATAGATGTCTTCTTTTGAGAAATGTCTGTTCATATCCTTCGCCTACTTTTTGAGGGTGGGGGGTTGTTTTTTTTTTGAAAATTTGTTTAAGTAGATTCTGGATATTAGCCCTTTGTCAGATGGATAGATTGCAAAAATTTTCTCCCATTCTGTAGGTTGCCTGTTCACTCTGTGACAGTTTCTTTTGCTGTGCAGAAGCTCTTTAGTTTAATTAAATCCCATTTGTCAATTTTGGCTTTTGTTGCCATTGCTTTTGGTGTTTGAGTCATGAAGTCTTTGCCCATGCCTATGTCTTGAATGGTATTGCCTATGTTTTCTTCTAAGGTTTTTATGGTTTTAGGTCTTATGTTTAAGTCTTTAATCAATCTTGAGTTAACTTTTGTATAAGGTGTAATGAAGGGGTCCATTTTCAGTTTTCTGCATATGACTAACCAATCTTATTTATTAAGTAGGGAATTCTTTCCCCATTGCTTGTTTTTGTCAGGTTTGTCTAAGATCAGATGGTTGTAGATGTGTGTCTTTATTTCTGAGGTCTCTGTTCTGTTCCAGTGGTCTACATGTCTGTTTTGGTACCAGTATTACGCTGTTTTGGTTACTGTAGCCTTGTAGTGTAAATTCAGGTAGCATGGTGCCTGCAGCTTTGTTCTTTTTGCTTAGGACTGTCTTGGCTATTCGGGTTCTTTTTTTGGTTTCATATGAAATATAAAGTAGTTTTTTCTAATTCTCTGAAAAAAGTCAGTGGTAGCTTGATGGGGATAGCATTGAACCTATAAATTACTTTGGGCAGCATGGCCATTTTCATGGTATTGATGCTTCCTATCCATGAGCATGGAATGTTTTTCTATTTGTTTGTGTCCTCTCTTATTTCCTTAAGCAGTGGTTTCTAGTTTTCCTTAAAGAAGTCCTTCACATGCCTTGTAAGTTGTATTCCTGGGTATTTTATTCTCTTTGTAGCAATTGTGAATGGGAGTTCACTCATGAT
This sequence comes from Saimiri boliviensis, assembly GCF_048565385.1. NCBI lineage: Eukaryota > Metazoa > Chordata > Mammalia > Primates > Cebidae > Saimiri > Saimiri boliviensis. The sequence goes on from NC_133456.1 coordinate 18,063,847, forward strand.
TTGGCTCTCTGTTTTTCTGTTATTGGTTTATAGGAATGCCTGTGATTTTTGTACATTGATTTTGTATCCTGAGACTGCCAAAGTTGCTTATCAGCTTAAGGAGATTTTGGGCTGAGACGATGGGGTTTTCTAAATATACAGTCATATCATCTGCAAACAGGGACAATTTGACTTCTCTTTCTATCTGAATACCCTTTATTTCTTTCTCTTGCCTGATTGTCCTGGCCAGAACTTCCAATACTATGTTGAATAGGAATGATAAGAGAGGGGCATCCTTGTCTTGTGCCGGTTTTCAAAGGGAATGCATCCAGCTTTTGCTCATTCAGTATGATATTTGCTGTGGATTTGTTGAGTTTATTGAGAGTTTTTAGGATGAAGGGTGTTGAATTTTATCGACAGCGTTTTCTGCGTCTATTGAGATAATCATGTGTTTTTTGTCTTTGATTCTGTTTATGTGATGGATCACACTGATTGATTTGCGTGTGTTGAACTAGCCTTGTATCCCCTGGGTAAAGCCTACTTGGTCATGATGGATAAGCTCTTTGATGTGCTGCTGGATTTGGTTTGCAGTATTTTATTGAGGATTTTCACATCGATATTCATCATGGATATTGGCCTGAAATTCTCTTTTTTGGTTGAGTTTCTGCCAGGTTTTGGTATCTGGATGAGGCTGGACTCATAAAATGAGTTAGGGAGGTGTCCCTCTTTTTCTGTTGTTTGGAATAGTTTCAGAAGGAATGGTATCAGCTCCTCTTTGTACCTCCTCCTCCTTTCCCTCCATGTTTCCTCCCCTCCCTTTGTTTCTTCCTCTCTCCCTTTTTTGTGTATGTTTTGTTGTGTTTGCTTCTTGCCCACTGTCCCCCTCTGATGGCCAGACTGTCTTGGGCTCCATCCTTGGGCCACCCTTCTGCTTTTGATCTACATTCATCTCTCAGGTGATTTCATCTCATCTCAATTACGGGCACCATTTAGATGCTTTTGAATGTCAAATTTTTATCCATAGGTCTGTAAATACAGCCTTCTATTTAACTTCTCTACTGGGGTTAGGTGCTTCAAAATAAATACTTCCAAAGATAAGCTCTTGATGTCCCCAAATCTGCTTTTTTTAAAAAAAATACTTTCCCATCTTAGTGGCAACTTTACCCTTCTAGTGGCTTAGGTCTGAAATGTTTCAATTCCCCAGCTCCTCACTTTCTCACATCCCACATTTGCCTCTGAGCAAATCCCTCTGGCTCTGTCTTTTAGAACTGAGAAGTTCTGGCTCTGTCTTTTAGTGCCCTGAGAAGTCCCTCAGGGCACTTCTCGGCACCCTCACTGCCATCCATCTGGCATAGACCACCATCTCTCGTATCAGTGATTGTACCATCTCCTAACTGGTCTGCTGGCTTCCACTCTTGCCCCCTTTTGTCTGGTCTCAACACAGCAGTCAGAGTGGTTTTGTTAATAACCTTACAAGTTACTTCTCCATCCAGAAGCCTCCAGCAAGCTCCCATCTGATTTAAAGTAAAAGCCAGTGTCATCACTATGACTTACGAAACCCTGTAGAATCTGGCCAATGATTATCTCTCTGCCCTTATGATCAACTCTTCTCACATTCCTGCAATCCATTCCAGACACACAGGCCTTCCTCTGTGTTCCTTGAACTGCCAGCCAGGCTACTGCCTCAGGGACTTTACGTGCTTTTCCCCCAGAAGAAAGTCTGCCCAGCTTCTTTCCTTCAGGTCTTTATTGAGAGTCATCTACCCCTGGCTATCTTGTCTACATTTTAGTCCTACCAAAACTTTCTCTTCTTCGTTTCATAAGTGATACTTACCACTCTCTGACATACTATACATGTTACTTAGGAATAGTTTAATTATATATCTTCTCCAAAAAGGTAACCTCCAGCTGTGCTTAAGTTTAGTTCCAATCTACAGCACCTAGAAAAGTATCTTGTATGTGGTAGTTGCCTACTGAGCATTTGATGAATGAATGCATAAAAGCAGTCACCTTAAGAAGGATACAATATGTAATACCGGCATAAGGATAGACTTAGACCAATGCAATAGAATTGAGAGGCCAGAAATAAACTCTCACATATAATGTTCAACAAGACTGTCAAGATAATTGAATGAGGAAAGAATAATCTTTTCAGCAAATGGTGCTGGGACAACTGGATAGCCATATGCAAAGGAATGAAATTGGATCCCTACCCCACACTATATGCAAAAAATAACTTAAAATAGATCAAAGATCTAACTGTAAGAGCCAAGACTAGAAAACTCTTAAGAAAAAACATGGATGTAAATCTTTGTGATTTTGAATTAAACAGTAGTTCTTGGATGTGATACCAAAAGCACAAACAATAAAAGAAAAAGAAGATAAACTGGACTTCATCAAAATTGAAACCTTTTGCGCTTCAAAGGATACCATAGAGAGGTTGCAGATATTTGCAAATCACATATCTGAGAAGGAACTTCTATCTAGAATATGTAAAGAACTATTATAACTCACAAATAACCTAATTTAAAAATGAGCATAGGATCTGAATAGGCATTTCTGCAAAGATTTTTTAAGTGGCCAGCAAGCACTTGGAAAGATATTTACATCATTAGCCATCAAGGAACTACAAATCAAAACCACAATAGGACAATACTTTACACTCATTAGCATAGATGAAAAGAAAAGGGCAGATCATAGCAAGATTTGATGAGGATGCAGAGAAATTGAAACCCTTGTACACTGCTGTTGGGAATGTGAAATGGTACAGCCACTGTGGAAAATGGTTTAGCGGTTCCACTAAATGTTAACCATAGAGTTGCTATGTGGTCCAGCAATTCTGCTCCTAGGTATATACCCAAGCGAGATAAAATAAATATGTCTACACAAAAATATGCATATTAATATTCATAGCTACATTATTTATGATAGCCTCAAATGGAAGCAACCCAAATGCCCATCAACTGATGAATGGGTAAAATGTGATTTGTCTATACAATGGAGTATTATTAGCCAATAAAAAGAAATGAACTAGTAATACATGTCACAACATGGATGAAACTTGAAAACATTATGCTAAGTGAAAGAAGCCCATCACAAAGGACCACATATTGTATGGTTCCATTTATGTGGAATTTCCAGAATAACCACTTTAATACAGAAAGTAGACTGGTGGTTGCCTAGGGCTAGGGGAGATAGGGAATTCGAAAATGACTGTTAAGGGACATAGGCTTTTGGAGGGTGCAAGGAAAATGTCCTAAAATGTATTGTGGTGATAGTTGCACAGACTCTGAATATACTAAAAGGTACTGATTTATATATGTTCAATGGGAGAATAATATGGTATGTCCATCAGTAAAGCTGTTGTTTTTTTTTTGTTGTTGTTGTTAAAGAAGAATACATTTACAAGCCTAGAGTGTTCTAATTCTTTTAGAATTGCTCTACATTGGTATCCAAGAAGATTAAATAAGTAAGTAAGAAAAAAGAACAGCTCTATGGCCTATTTTATTAGTAACTAATCTTTAGCCTTTGAGGGTAGATTTGACTTTAGAATAGCAAAAAATAATTTAATACCAAACCTTGGGAGTTCATCAGTAGCCAACATACAGTTGGGAGTAGAAAACCAACAACAGAAAGCCATTTTCACTTACTCACTGTGACTAGATATCTAAGAGTTCCAAAAATCTTTTGTGACTTTGCAATTCCATTTCCCTAGAGTAAGCATACAGCCTCTCAAACTCATTGCTAAGTGAACAACAGTTATTTGAATGTATATGTTCTTGTGTGTTTCTTTAAACTTCATTTAGATTACTTCATAGTCTTATCTAAGTGCGTTTGGACTCCTCAGCTAAATTGCATTTTGTGTGCAAAAATTTGTTTTGTATTTCTTTTGCAAACCCTCCTACCTACCCCCTAACTCCCACCCTTCATCCCTAACCATCACCGCCTAGACAAAGCCATAGAAAGATAATTTAGAATCCTCATTTTTTTTTATTGCATTTTAGGTTTTGGGGTACATGTGATGAACATGCAAGATTGTTGCATAGGTACACACTTGGCAGTGTGGTTTGCTGCCTTCCATCACCTCACCTGTATCTGTCATTTCTCCCCATGCTATCTCTTCCCACCTCCCCACCTCCCGCCCCTCCCCCATTTCCCCCAACGGACCCCAGTGTGTAGTGCTCCCCTCCCTGTGTCCATGTGTTCTCATTGTTCAACACCCACCTATGAGTGAGAATATACGGTGTTTGATTTTCTGCTCTTGTGTCAGTTTGCTGAGAATGATGGTTTCCAGGTTCATCCATGTCCCTACAAAGGACGTGAACTCATCGTTTTTGATGGCTGCGTAATATTCCATGGTGTATATGTACCACATTTTCCCTATCCAGTCTATCATCGTTGGGCATTTGGGTTGGTTCCAGGTCTTTGCTATTGTAAACAGTGCTGCAATGAACATTCGTGTGCATGTGTCCTTGTAGTAGAATGATTTATAATCCTTTGGATATAGAATCCTCATTTTTAAATTGATTGCTGTCACAGGTCAGGTTTCCCGGCAACCAAACTCTGAGATAGACTGGTATGCAGGACTTTCATTAGAGAAAGCTCTTGAGAATCAAGATTTGAAAGGGATGGGAAAGGAAGCTGATTGAGCAGAGGGAGAAGTCAGGTAACAAAGCCTCTGGCCAGGTTTTTGTTTTCCATCCTGATAGACTAGTCAGTGGGTACAACTTCCTCAGGCAACAAGAGCGGGTGTGGTCAAGGTGGCTCTCTTCAGCTCAGGTGTGTCTTCTGGCTGCCCTTACAGCAGCTGGGAGAATAATTCCTTCAGTTCTGATGGAACATCTCAGCAGCGCGTCCCAGCATTCTCTAAAGTTCCCTTATACTCTGAATGTTGCCCCTCTCCAGGTCCAACTCCTTAAGCAACTGTTCCTGGAAGGATGTGCTTAGGGACCATGATTCAAAGTTATCTCCACGTTGTAAACTTCAGATATGTGCTGTGATATGCTTTGAAAATAGGGAATGTTTCTTCTAATCAGATTGGCATTAACTTTAGGACTATATAAGATATTAGTCCTATGTTATAAAGCTTAAGCAGCATTTTAAAAAAATACCTGGACTTGGCAGATACCTAATCCATTTATAAAAGTTCATCTGTGAATGGATTCAAAGCTTAAGGAACTTAGGACCAAAATGCAGTTTTTCGGGACTCTGCCAAAATTTGAAGAAGTGCTTTTTAAACTGCAGTCTATTGTGTTACAAAAAGATGACATAAATGTTCTCATTAATATTTTCCAGAGTGCAGGATACCTTTATTATGTCTTTAGTTCATGTGGGCTTGAATATTATATTCAGGATTTTTTTTTCAAGTTTATCACTTGATTTATAAAAGTGTGTTGCAGATCACAAAGTTATTGACATTATGATTTCCTTATCATAACCAGGGAATTCTCTGAGATATATAATTCTGGCATAGGTGAAAAGCTAGATATGTAATTTTTCTTTTTTCTTTTTTTTTCCCCCCCCTTTTTTTTTTGAGACTGAATTTTGCTCTTTTTGCCCAGACCAGAGTGCAATAGTGTGATCTCGGCTCATCTCAACCTCTGCCTCCCAGACTCAAGTGATTCTCCTGCCTCAGTCTCCTGAGTAGCTGGGATTATAGGCATCCGCCACCAAGCCTGGCTAATTTTTGTATTTTTAGTAGAGACGGAATCTCACTATGTTGCCCAGGCTGATATCAAAATCCTAACCTCAGGTCATCCACCTCAGCCTCCCAAAGTGCTAGGATTACAGGCGTGAGCCACCGTGCCTAGCTGATGTGGCTTTTCACAGCCTTCAGGGATCAGACTTTTCATGCTGTAAATTGCATTCATAGGCACGTAGACAAATATTTTACCACTGTATTTGAAAAACAGTGGTAGAAACTAGTAGAATAAAAGTCAGCTGCTTATCCATATACGAGCAATGAACATTTGGAATTTGAAATTAAAAACATAACACCATTTACAGTAGCTTAAAAAAAATGCAATACTTAGGTGTGAATCTAAAAAATGTACAAGATGTAGATGAGAAAAACTGCTAAACTCTACTGAAAGAAATCAAAGAAAATATCAATAAATGAGGAGATATCCCATCTTTATGGATGGGGGGGACTCTCCTTTAAGATGTCAGTTCTTCTCAACTTGATGTATACATTGAACACAATCTCCATCAAAATCCAAGCAAGTTATTTTATGGATATTGACAAGCTGATTCTATTGTTTATGTGGAGTGGCAAAAGACCCAAAAGAGCCAATACAATGCTGAAGAAAACCAAAGTCAGAGCACTGACACTACCCAACATCGAGACTTACTATAAAGCTATAGTAATGAAGACAGTGTGGTATTGGTGAAAGGATGGACAAATAAACCAATGGAACAAAATAGCCCCAAAATAGATCTACTATTGGCAATATCTCAATGGAGAAAGGATAGTCCTTTCAACAAATGGTGCTATAACTGACAACTGTACATCACATACAAAAAAAAAATGAATCTAGATACAGATCTTACACCTTTTACAAAAATTAATCCCAAATGGATCAGAAACCTAAATGTAAAACACAAAACTATAAAACTTCTAGAAGATAATACAAGAGAAAATCTAGGTATTCTAGGGTTTGATCATTACTTTTTAACAATTACAGTTCCAAAAGTGTGAAAGAAATAATTTATGTTAGACTTCTTCAAAATTAAAAATTCCTTCTCTGCAAAAGATACTTTTAAGAAAATGAAAACAGCAAAAAACTGGGAAAAAATATTTCCAAAACACATAAATGATAAAGGATTTGTATCAAAAATATACAAAAAACTCTGGAAACTCAACAGTAAGCAAACAACCGAGACAGGCTCAGTGGCTCACGCCTGTAATCCCAGCACTTTGGGAGGCCAATGCAGGTGGATCACTTGAGGTCAGGAATTTGAGACTAGCCCGGTCAACATGGTGAAACCCTGTCTCTACTAAAATACAAAAATTAGCTGGACATGGCATGGTGGAGGACACCCATAAACCCATCTACAGGGGAGGCTGAGGCAGGAGAATCACTTGAACGCAGGAGATGGAGGTTGCAGTGAGCTAAGATTGTGCCACTGCACTCTAGCCTGGGTGACAGAGCGAGACTCCATCTCAAAAAAAAAAAAAAAAAAGAAAGAAAAAAAGAAAAACAAAACAACCCATAAACAATCCAATAGCTCATTCATTGCCATGCAAATGCAGAATGGTACAGCCACTTTGGAGGACAGTTTGGCAGTTTCTTAGAAAACTAAGCATACTTTTACAATATGATTTAGCAGCCATGCTCCCTGGTATTTACCCAAATGGGTTGGAAACTTATGTCCATACACAAACCTGCAGATGGATGTTTATAGCAGCTTTATTCATGATTGTCCAAGCTTGGGAGCAATCAAGATGTCCTTCAGTAGATGACTGGATAAAATTCTGTGGTACATCTATATGAGGGAATATTAATTAGTGTTAAGAAGAAGACGTGAGCTATCAAGCCATGAAAAGACATGGAGAGACCTTAAATGCCTGTTGCTGAGTGCAAGAAATCAGTCTGAAAAGGCTATATACTGTATGATTCCAAATATGTAACACTTTGGAAAAGGCAAAACTATAGAGATAGTAAAAAGGTCAGTGGCAGCTGGGAGTTGTTGGAGAGGGAAGGAAGGGTGAGAAGAATAAGTGGACCACAGGGGATTTTTAGTTGTATGATAATGTAATAGTAGATATGTGATATGATGTATGTCTCAGCTCAGGCTGCTGTAACAGAATACCAGACCAAGTGGTCTAAATGACATTTATCCTTCATACCTCCAGAAGTTGAGAAGTCCAAGATTAAGATGCTGGCAGATTTGATTCTTAGGCCTTCTTGAATCCTCATGTGGTAGACAGATGAAGCTTTAGTGTCTCTTCCACTACTTATCTGGGCACTGTCCCATCATTGGTGCTCTTCCCTTATGATCTTGTCTAAATCTGTGTACCTCCCTAGCACTCTACCTTCTAAAACCATCATGTTGGAGGTTAGCACATCAACATGTGAATTTAAGGAGATAAAAACATTCAAGCCATAACAATGCATTTGTGAAAACCTGTATAGTGAACCCTAATGTAAACTATGGGCCTTGGTTAATAATAATGTATCAGTATTGGCTCATCAATTGTAGCAGATGGACAATACAAATGCTAGATGTTAGTAATAGGGGAAACTGGGAAAATGAGGGGTATACAGGAACTCTCTACTTTCTGTATAGTTTTTCTACAAAACTAAAACTGTTTTAAAAAATAAAATCTCTTCATAAAAATTAGAACTTCATTAGAATTTCTCATGTTCTAATATATGGATTAAATTTAAGCCAACACATGAGTTATTTGTACTCATACAGAACTGGAATCAGTGTGCTTGCTTCTTCTTTCTTCCCCTTCCTTCAATCCCTAAACCTTCTCAAATGCTTTTTATTATGAACAGAAAGTTCACAAGCAAAATGCAAATGCTGTTAAGCATGTGAATAGATGCTCAACATCATTCAGAGTAAGATAGGCAAATGGAAACTAAACTGAAACACCTGTTTTCACCTTATCAGATTGGCAGAAATTCACCAGAGAGATACTACCTTGGTTCCATAAGGCTGTGTGGAGGACCAGCCGGTCTCATATTCAGCTGCTGATTGTACATGCCTGCTTAATACCATGTATAGAACAATTTGACAGAATCTATTTGAAGTATAACTGTGTGTATCCTTGACCTAGCAGTTCTGTTTTGGGGAATGTATTCCACACATATACTTGCCTATGCACAAAATGAAAAATGTTGGAGGAAATTTATTGCAGCACCCTTACTAAAAAACGTATTAGAAATAGTGTAAATGTCCAGCACTGGTCAGTAAATTATGGGTGCTCTCGAGGTACCAATATGGAAAGATCTCTAATACTAGGAAATACAAAAAAGGAAAATGCTGAATAGTGTTTTTGTATGCTCCTTTTATATACAAAATAGAGAAAATATTAATATATTCTGATTGTACATGTGGGCAGAAGGAACAGTAGGACATTGGGAAGATGAGGGCAGGGGTAGGGGCATCACTGTATACTTTATTTCCTAACCATGTGACTGTATTACCTTCAAACTATAGTTCAAAAAGATGTAGTTATATACATTTTTTAACAATAAATTCAGAATAGCTAGGATAAATTCCTTTTGTTGTTGTTAAACCTTAAAAATTATTTTTAAATACTTATGAATATTTATCCTCTCTTGAGTGTTTTCAGTATGGTAAATTCTGAGTTGTTAAAATTGTTATTGTCATTTTGTAACTGAGAGGGTCTCCCTAATGAAAACCTGACTTTCTCAAAGAAGGGGTTCAGATTTCTCTTTACGTTTTTTTTAGGGGAACGAAGTCTCGCTCTTGTTTCCCAGGCTGGAGTACAATGGCGTGATCTCAGCTCACCCCAAACTCCCCCTCCTGAGTTCAAGTGATTCTCCTGCCTCAGCCTCCTGAGTAGCTGGGATTACAGGTGCCCGTCACCACCTGCAGCTAATTTTTTGTATTTTTAGTAGAGATGGGGTTTCGCTATGTTGGTCAGGCTAGTCTCCAACTCCTGACCTCAGGCAATCCACCCACCTTAGCCTCCCAAAGTGCTGGGATTATAGGCGTGAGCCACCATGCCCAGCTTCTCCTTACTTTTTTGATAGTAGTGTGCCTCAAGCATATCTTAAGATAACAAGTAATAAACCAGAAACAAGTACTTTCTTCAAGAAAATGTATCAGTGGAGAAAATGTTATCTTTGAAAAAATATGTGTAGTTATAAAAAGTTTTCACTCTTTTTTTGTTACAAACTCTCTATTCAATTGTACGAAGTTATTCTCTTTTAGAACAAAGACTTGCCAGTTGGCTTTACTACTTTCATCCCTTTTCTTCTGTATCCACTGCCTCTATACAACTATTTTTCCCACTTCCCTTGCTCTGACAAAGATGTCAAAGGTTACATTAAAGCAAAACCTGAGAAGCTTGAGTTATTGCTGATAAGTTCAACAAGGAGTAGATTTGAATGCAATCTGCAAAGTAGAAGGTGGGAAGCATTCCTTCCTGAAACCACATGCTCTGTTAGGCCCTAAGGCACAATGAAATGTAGGACAGAACCCTGGGCCCCAGAAGCAGATGCAGTGGAGGTCACAAAGTGATCGCCCACTTTAAGAAGCCTCCACACAGAGTTATCTATACGTTTCTTTCTCTGCCAGGCTTCTTGTCTTTACTCTCATGAGCGTTTGGACAGCTCCTGACAGAACACAGGCAGTTTGGTGTTCTGTAATCCCAGTTCTTTGGAAAGCTGCAGGAAGATTGCTTGAGCTCAGGAGTTCAAGACCAGCCTGGGCAACATGGCAAAACCCTTTCTCTACAAAAAATACAGATATTAGCTGGTGTGGTGGTGCACACCTGTAGTCCCAGCTACTCTGGAGGCTGAGGTGGGAAGGTCACTTAAACCTGCTAATCAGAGGTTGTAATGAGCTAAGGCCATGCCACTGCACAGCCTGAGTGACAGAGTGAGACCATGTCTCAAAAATAAAAAATACCAAAAAAAAAAAAAACAAAACAAAACAAAACAGAAAAGATGCATTGCCTTTGTTGTGGACAATTACATTTCTGATATAAGGAAACGTTGTCATAGATTTGGGAGATATAGGTCATTTTCAAGATATTCACTGTTAATCTTAGAACTGATTTAGAAGATTTTGCTGAGTTTAGATAGTTTCTTTGGAATCCTAGTTTAATTCTTCATTGTTTTACCTGTGATTTGGGGGGATATATATATGTAAAGTAAAAGTCTTTTTAAAATAAAGTTTTTAATTTTAAGATAGTTTTAGATTACAGAAAAGTCGACAAGCTAGAACTGATAGTTCCCGTATAATCTATAGCTAGTTTCCCCTACTTTTAACATCTGACACTGGTATGGTACACTTGTTATAATTAGTTAACAACTATTAATACGTTATTATTAACTAAAACCTATACTTGATTCAGCTTTCCTTAGTTTTTGTCTGATAAGACTCATCTTGTATATTTCCTGCCCCAGTCCTAGGCTGAGCCATTTTTCCAAGAACGTGTGGTTCCTTTGTTTTGGAGAATGGTATTAGAAACCGAGATGTGTGTGCATCTCTTAACTTTTAACCTGAATCCCTGTTTTTAAGATGGATTTCTTGCAGGTAACATAGTTGAGCCTTGGTTTTTATTCTAACTCTGACATTCTTTGTCTTCATATCAGTATATTTAGGCCACCTGTAGTGTCCTGCACCCTGTCCTCCTCGCCCTCGCTGTGTCAGATGACAGCAGGAGGTCAATTGCATGTTCTCTTTGCACTGTTGTAGAGCCGCCCACTTTCCTGTGGCCCCTACGGTACCACATGTGCCTTATGACTAACAGTTTAGGTTTTACAAGAGTATGTTTCTTCACTGTGACTTGAATTCTCACTTGATACGATTAAAGTAAATGAAGTAAGTATATAGTAGAATAAAAGCATAGTCTTAAGATACCACTTTGCTTTGTAGGCCTTAGTTAGAGAATATTTCTGGGCACGTGGTTTTTATGTGTTCCTTGGTTTTTTTTACTTGTCAAGTAATCAAAATAATTGTTGAAAAAACAAAGCAAGCTCCAAATCACACATAAACCCTCTTACAGATTTTATTTCCTTTCACCATCATCAAATCTGCCCTAGAAACTACTTTGTGCATGAAATGTGGCTGAATGAGAGGAAAACAAACTTTAACACATGTAAATTGCTTTAAAGCTGTATAAGATGCCTGCTTTGGTGACACAGGGCTTGCCAAAGCCTTGAAAGCCAGCTTTCTTACTCCAGTGACAAATGACAACCCCATCATTCAGTGTCCCTCAACTACAACAAACCTCTTGATTAGCAGGTCCCTACAATGAAGATCATATTTTAAGGGAGCAAGCCTGTGAGACATATGATTTAATTTATCTGTAACCCTTTAGATTATTTTCTTGTATTCATTTGGTCTAATTGACATTTCCACCCAAATCCCTTTTCTATTAAGTAATGAAATAGAGAAGGAACTGAGTGTGGCGGCTCACACCTGTAATCCCAGCACTTTGGGAGGCTGAGGCAGGCGGATCACCTGAGGTCAGGAGTTCAAGATCATCCTGGCCAACATGGTGAAATCCTGTCTCTACTGAAAAAAAAAAAAAAAAAAAAAAAAAAACAGAAATTAGCTGGGTATGGTGGCGGGCACCTGTAATTCCAGTTGCTCCAGCTGCTTCCAGCTAAGGCAGGAGAATCGCTTGAACTTGGGAAGCGGAGCAGTGAGCTGAGAGAGCACCATTGTACTCCAGCCTAGGCAACAAGAGCGAAACTCCATCTGTAAAAAGAAAGAGAGAAAGAGAGAAGAGAAAGAGAAGGAAAGGAAAGGAAAAAGGAAAGGAAAGGAAAATACTTTTCATGCTTTTATACTCATTAGTTACTCTTCCCTCTCATTGTTTTGACTCTTCTAACATTTTCCCTTTACACTTCTTTTAGATTCCAGTTTTCTGTTAATCTTTATTGAGTCTCAGAAACCAATACCACCAAATATTGCACTTTGACATGCTGACCTGAAAAGGGAGCCTCAAGGTCTCTCTGACCTCCCTGATACCATCTCTCCCAAAGCATAGGATTCTCTAATGTTCCCTTGTCTGCCTAAAGTCCAGACCTACCAAAGAAGAAAACAATTAACTGCTGATCACTTCCCTGAGTTCTCATTAACTGAATCCATATCACAGGAAGGAAAACTGAAGTCTGTCAGTAAACCCGAACAGATTTTTGTCGTAAATCATTGTCTACTCCCTGGGCCCAATAGAATTTGTCCCTGGGCCATTGTGAGTTCTTCAAGCCCATTGAATTCTCCCTAGTAATCATGTAATGCTCCTCAATAGAATTCCTCTTCTACCCACTCCAATAACCTGTGTTGCCAGGGTCCAAGCCCCCATTCTTTTTGTGTGGCCTCAAGATGGTATATAAGCTTCTATACCTCATTGGGGGCTTGGGGCTTCATTCTGAACACTCCTATTCATACATATTAAATAAATTGTTACATCTTTTCTCCTGTTAATCTGTTTCTTGTGAGTTGATTTTTCAGCAAACCTTCAGGGGTTTGCTGTACATCTTTTAAGTCCAACATCTTGTTCACTTGACTGATCTTGGGAAGTAGCCCATGCAGACAGCCCAGAGACTAGGCCTTTTGTGATGTTAGTCATTCCCTGTGTGGATCTTCAGCACACCAGGAATGGAGCTTGGTTGGTGTGGAGCAAAGTGAGCTGGATCATAGACATAGCCCTGCCCTGAAGATGTCTTCTCAGGGTGTCTACCAGGGCTTAGGGCCTGAAGACACTGCCAGAGAATTCCTTTTAAACTCCAGAGAAGAGTCCTAGTCATTATATTTTTGAGACACAGACAAATTTTTTGATGCTTTCTTATCTTTTAACAAATTCATATGAGTTAATTAACTGATTAAATAATTAGAGTTTAGTCTTTCTATACAGTCTATACCAAAGGATGACAAAATCCCTCCTGCAACCTATTAATAAAGTTGTATTGGCACCCAGCGGCACCCGTTTGTTTATATATTCTGCTTTTCATGCTGTAAGGAGTGGCAGAGTTGAGTAATTGTGGCAGAGATTGTGTGCCTGCAAAGCCTAAAATATTTACTCTGTGGTCTTTTAAGAAGTTTGCTGACCCTGCTGTAGATTAAGAATCTTTTGAATTAGAAATTGCATTGAATCTGTAGATTACTTTGGGTGATATACATATTTTAATAATATTAAGAGTTCTAATATAACACATGAATACAGAATCTTTTCATTTATTTGTGTCTTCTTCAATTTCTTGTGGCAATGTTTTGTAGTTTCAGGGTGCAAGTTTTTCACCTCGTTGATTTTATTTATCACTCAGTATTTTAGTATTTTTATTCTTTTTGATGCTACTTTAAAAATGATTGATTTCTCAATTTTGTCTTCAGATTGTTCATTATTAGTATATAGAAATGTAACTGATTTTTGTGTGTTGATTTTGCATTCTACAATTCTGCTGAGTTCATTTGTTAGTTCTGATGGGCTGTGTGTGTATGTGTCTTTGTGTATGTGTATGTGTAGAATTAGGGTTGTGTACATTTAAAATAATGTAATCCATGAAAAAGATGATTTTACTACTTTCTAATTCAGATACCTTTTATTTATTTATTTTCTTAATTGCTTTGGCTAGGACTTCTAGTACTTTCTAGACAAGAAGTGGCAAGAGTAAGCATTCCTTGCCATGTTTCTGATCTTAGAGGGAAAGCTTTCAGTTTTCCATCATTTGGTATGTTAGCTCTGGGCTTTTTCATATATGACCTTTAGTATGTTAAGGTAATTTCTTTCTACTCCTAGTTTGTTGAGTGTTTTTATCATGAAAGGGTATTGAATTTTGTCATATACTTTTTTTGCATCAATAGAAATGATAATGTGGTTTGTCCTTCATCCTGTTAGTATGGTGTATTACGTTAATTGGTTTACATATGTTTTTCCATCCTTGTAGTTCAGGAATAAATCCCACTTGGTCATACTGTGTAATTTTTTTAATGTGTTGTTGAATTTGGTTTGCTAGTATTTTGTTGAGGATTTTGCATCAATATTAGGGATATTGGACTATAGTTTTCTTTTTTTTTTAAATATATCTTTGATTTTGTTAGCAGTGATGTTGACATCATAAAATGAGTTTGGAAGTATTCCCTTTTTGTCAGTATTTTATAAGAATTCAAGATGTATTGGTGGTAATTCTTCTTTAAATGTTTGGTGGAATTCACCCATGAAGCTCTCTGGTCCTGGGCTTTTCTTGTTGGTAGGTTTTTTATTACCAGTTCAATATCCTTACTAGTATAGTTCTGTTCTGACTTTTTTTTCTTCATGATTTGGTTTTGGTAGGTTGCATGTTTCTAGGAATGTATTTATTTCTGTTTATCCAGTTTTTTGGTATGTAATTGTTCTTAGTAGTCTCTTATAGTCTATTTTATTTCTGTGGCATCAGTTGTAATGTTTCTTCTTAAATTTCTGATTTTTGGTATCTGCCTCTTCTTTTTCTTCATTAGTCTAGCTAAGAATTTGTCAATTTTGTTGATCTTTTCAAAAGACCAGTTCTTACTTTTGTTGAATTTTTTTGGCATTGTTTTTCTATTCTCTATTGTATTTATTTTTGCTCTCGTCTTTATTGTTTCCTTTCTTCTGCTAACTTTGGGTTTAGTTTATTCTTTTTGTAGTTTCTTGAGGTTAAAGTCAAGTTATTGACTTGAGATTTTTCTTTTTTTATAATGTAGGCATTTACCACTATAAACTTCCCTCTTACTACAGTCTTTGCTATGTCCCATAAGTTTTGTTATATTGTGTTTTTGTTTTTATTTGCTTCAAGATATTTTCTAATTTCCTTTGTAATTTTTTCTTTGACTCATTGGTTGTTCAAGAGTGTGTTAATTTCCACAATTGGTGAATTTTCCAGTTTCCTTTTGCTTTTGATTTCCAGTTTCATTTCATTTTGGTCAGAAATGATACTTGGCATGATTTCAGTCTTTTTTAAATTTGTTAAGGCTTGTTTTGTGGCCTAAGGTATGATCTATACCAGAGAATGTTTTATATGCACTTGAGAAGAATGTTTATTCTGTTGTTATTGGGTAGAGTGTTCTGTGTAAGTCTATTAGGCTGAACTGGTCTATGGTGTTAAGTTCTCTGTTTTCTTATTGATCTTATGTTTGATTGTTTTATTCATTATTGAAGTACAGCATTGAAATGTCCTACTATTACTGTATTAGTGTTCATTTCTCCCTTCAATTCTGTCAACATTTGTTCATATATTTGGGTGTTCTGATGTTAGATGCATATGCAATTATAATTGTTATGTCTTGCTAGTGAATTGACCCTTTTATTTTTACATAATATCCTTATTTGTCCCTTACAACAGTTTTTGAATTAAAGTCTGTTTTGTCTGATATAAGTATGGTCATCCCTGCTTTCTTTTTGTTACCATTTTCATGGAGTATTTTTCCTCATTCTTTCACTTTCATTATATGTATATCTTTACATCTGCATGTAATTGAATCTTCTTGTTGTTGTTTTAAATCCATTCAGCCACTCTGTGTCTTTTCATCAGAGGGTTTAACCCATTTACACTTAAAGTAATTACTAATAGAGCAGACTTACAATTGCTATTTTGTTCATTGCTTTCAGTGTGTCTTGTAATTATTTTGTTGCACTTTTTCTGCCTTGCTGCCTTTGTTTTTGTTTTTTTGGTTTTTTTTTTAGGAACTTGCTTTGATTCTCATTTTCTTTTTTGTATCTTTTACAGGTATTTCCTTGTAGTTACCATGGGGATTAACATAAAATATCTTATAGTTTAAACTGATAAAACATCAGTCACATACAGAAAAATTGTCTCCTTTACATTTCCCCCCACCACTTTTTATTATCAGTGTCACAAATAATATTATTTCTTTTTTGAGACAGGGTCTTACTCTGTCACTCAGGCTGGAGTACAGTGGCACAGTCACAGCTCACTGTAACCACAACCTCCCTGGGCTCAGGTGATCCTCCCTACTCAGCCTCATGAGTAGCTTGAACTATAGTCATAGGCCACTATGCCTGGCTAATTTTTGTATTTTTTTATAGAGACAGGGTTTCACCATGTTGCCCAGGCTGGTCTCAAACTCCTGAGGCTCAATGGTTCACCCACCAGGGCCTCTGAGAGTGCTAGAATTATAGGCATGAACCACTGTACCAGATTATATTTTTGGATCCATTAGCATTCTTTTGTAGTTACTTTTATGTTTTTTTTTTTTAAGTGTATACTGGATTTAAAAGTTATTTATATATCACTATCACATTATTAAAGAATTTTTCCTTTGTCTATATATTTACCTTTACCAGAGAGTTTATTTTTTCTTATGCTTTTGTGTTGCTATCTAATGTCCTTAAGCCTCAGCTTGAAGGACTGTCTGTAGCATTATGTGTAAGGTAGTTGTAGTAGTGATGAAATCCCTCAGCTTTTGCTTTATCTGAAATGTCTCTATTTCTCTCCTACATTTTTGAAGGTGTAGTTTTTCCAGGTATAGAATTCTTGGTTGGCACTTTTTTCTTTCAGCACTTTGAATATATCATCTTGTTCTCTTCTGGCCTGCAATCTTTCTTCTGAGAAATCTAATCTGGGAATTCCCTTGTAAATCATGAGTCACTCTTCTCTTGCTGCTTTCAAGATACTCCCTTTGTCTTTGATTTTGACAGTTTGATTATAATGTGTCTTGGTCTAGGCCTCTTTGGGGTCATCTTAGTGGGATTCCTTTCAGCTTCTTGAATTTGGATGTACATTTCCTCAGATTTGGGAAGTTTTCAGCTATTATTTCTTCAAATAAGCTCTTATTTCTTTCTCTCACTTCTCCTCTGGAACTCTTATAATGCATAACTGGTCCAGCTGATAATGTCCTATTAAGCTTTATTCACTTTTCTTCTATTGTTGTTTTTGCTCTTGTGACTCAATAATTTCATATGACCTACTTTTGAGTTCGCTGATTCTTTTTTCTGCTTGTTCAAATCTGCTGTTGAACCCCACTAGTGATTTTTTTTTTTTTGAGATGGAGTTTAGGTCTTGTTGCCCAAGGTGGAGTGCAAAGGCACGAACTTAGCTTACTGCAACCTCTGCCTCCTGGGTTCAAAAGATTCTCCTGCCTCAATCTCCCAGGTAGCTGAGATTACAGGCGACTACCACCATGCCTGGCTAATTTTTTTTTGTATTTTTAGTAGAGACAGGGTTTCCCCATGTTGGTCAGGCTGGTCTTGACCTCCTGACCTCAGGTGATCCACCCACTTTGACCTCCCAAAGTGCTGGGATTACAGTTGTGAGTCACACTGCACCTGGCTGAATTTTTTTTTTTTTTATACAGATAAGGCCCTGCTGTGTCACCAGGCTGGAGTGTGGTGGTGTGATAATAACTGACTACAGCCTCAAATTCCTGGAGTCAAGCAGTCCTACAGCCTCAGTCTCCCAAGTAGCTGGAATAGCAGGCATGCGACATCACACCCAGCTCAGTTTTTGATTTTTTTTTTTTTTTTTTGGTAGAGATAAGGATCTTGCTATGTTACTTGGGCCAGTCTCAAATCCTGGCCTCAAATGATTCTCCACCTTGCCCTTCCAAAGTGCTGGGATTACAAGTGTGAGCTACCTAACCTAGGTATGACTTTTTCAATTCAGTTATTCTTCAGCTCCAGAATTTCTACTGGGTTCTTTTTTATAGTTTCTATTTGACTGTTGATATATTCTCTTTCTGTTCATGCATTGTTTTCCTCATTTTATTTAGTTATCTGTGTCCTTTTATAGCTCACTGAGCTTTTTAAAGACAGTTATTTGAATTCTCTGTCAGGCAATTCACAGATCTTAATTTGTTTTGGGTCAGCTTCTGAAGAATTACTGTGTTTCTTTGATTGAGCCATTTTTTCCTGTGTTTTTCATATGCCCTTTTGTTTTTGCTGGCATTTGGGTGCTTGAAAAACAGCTATCTCTCTGTCATTACAGACTAGTTTTATACAAGAAAGATCTTCACCAATCAGCCCAGGTAGTGAATCAGAGAGTCCAAGTCTTTTCTGGTATTATGTCTTCTCTGGGATTATGCATCTAATTTCCAGATTAGAAAGGCTTGCCAACTTTTTTTCTGGGAGATTATGATTTCTTACTGCTTCTGGTGTCTGTCTGCTGTACTGCAAGTTCTCTGCTGCTGACAAGCTCTTAATTGTTCTCAGCACCCCTCTAGGCATTTAAAGTATGCACTTTAAGTTCACATGCCCTCTAATTTAGAAAAGACAGAAACTAGTCCCTCAGGTGGTCCTCTGAAAAGACAGAAAGTTGGATGTATATGGTCTACAGTCTACGGTCTACTTTCTCCTTCTCTCCCTAGGTGGCATGAGAAAGGCTCCCCATGGTCCCAGCTTCTCTGATGGCTATTCTTTAATGTATTCACTTTGATGCAGACTCCCTGGCTCAGTCCTTTCCTTTGTGGGGTCAAATCTGGCATTGGCCCTTCTCTGGGACTCCTTTGGGAGCTTCACTTTTCACTTCATTGGCCCTATTCTCAAAAGTTCTGGCAACTTCTCTTGTTTTCCAGTGTTGTTCCTTACAGAATATATCTATCTATCATTACTTTCTATCTCAAGGGTTCTCAGTGGAACCCTTGAGAAGTAGAAGTAGATGTACATGCTTGGTCTACCATCTTAAAATGAAAATCCCTGAGGCAGTTTTCTTAAGAGCCTCATTCCATAATATTTTTTAAAAAAAATCTCTGGTCCATTAATCAATTTTATTAATTTGTATTCGGCATGTAGTTTGTCTAGTGTTGTACTGGAGTGAGCATAGAAAGTCAACACCAAGACAAAAATATGCCGTAATCAGCAGAGGATACCTTTTTCAGGACATTCCTTTTGTTCTGTTGTGGCTGGGATCTGAATGGAAAGAGGTAACTGTGCATACATACCATTATAGGAATCAGATCTGCTTTCCAGAATTCTAAGAATTCAACACTAATTTGCATTTTCTGTTTCAATAGAGACCGAGTTGGGGACATATTCCTACAAAACACAGCTACTATTATGGATTATGTCACAAGTTTTCTAGTTTTTGCAAAATGGTTCTGCTAACTCTCTGTGCAGCTGGCATGAGAGTCCCAGGGTTTGATAAACCTGCAGTGACCAAAGGTGAGCAGTGTGCTGATAGCAGAGTAGGCAGTACTTTACCACTGCACTGGAAAACATTTAGCTTCTGAGTGCTAATTTTCTCTGGTCCTGTTCTTTTTTTCCCCTTTCCCAACTCAGACACCCTATAATCACTGTTTAAGGCATATTGTTGTGGGGAGCCAATTTTTTTGTATTTACTAGTTTTAAAATTCTGCCTATCTCCTCACTCTGCTCACCATCCCCCTCACTGTTTTTCTCCTTTACTTTGTTTAGGATATAATTTTGTGAGTTTTACTGTAAAAGAAGATTGTTGATGAAGAATCACAATTCTGGTGCATAAAATGTCTTCTTTTTTTCAGTGACAGGCTTCTTCCACCCCGCTGTTCATTTTAAGTGTTTTTCTTCAAATATGAATAGATTCCTGTTTTATCTTGTTTTCTTTTATTTAAACAAGTAAAAATGACTAAAATGCTTTTTAGTTTTTTTATTATTATTATTCTCAGATTAGTTAGCATAAATCAGTTCCCAGCCTTGAAACAGAGTGGCTGTATGGAAAATATAAATGATATTCAAAAAATTGATCTTTTGAAACACAAAGCTGTAGATGTTATTTAGGTTTCCAGGCTACAGTGCAAAAGCTTACTTAATATATCATGATGCTCAACTTGAATTCTGGATCCTGTGTAAGAGAAACTGCTAAGAAGGTGGGGGGTGGAGGTGGGGAAGGTCTAATGTATCCTTTCTGACCATAGAGACAATATTGGTTCCTTTCTGCTTCTCTTTGCACCTCTTCCTTGAAGCAGGTCCCCTGTTTGAAGCTGATCCTATCTCTGCTGTGTTGTCTCCTCACCTCACTCCCAAGTATTCATTGTTGTTTGCCCAGGGGTTAGGGGTAAGGGTGGAGGATAGAGGGAAAGAACTTGGTAGCACCAACTAATTAAAGTAATTAATCAATATCTGTGAATGGTTGATGCTCCTTAACCTTCCCACTGATGTTTTCACTTTTAAAAGAAAATGCATATTAAAGCAAATAAACCTAAAAATTGTGAAACTTCTGGTAGTTTAACAAAGTGGGAAGAAAATCAGTATGACAGATTAGGAAGTGGTTGATAAAGGCCTCCATCTGAGCACTCTGGCCCTGTGTGTAAGTGCTTTTCACCTGTTTGCAGAATGAATGAATACAAGGTGATCACTTTGCCTAGCTTTTTTTTTTTTTTTTTTTTTTTTTTTGAGCTGGAGTCTTGCTCTGTTGCCCAGGCTAGAATGCAGTGACATGATCTCCACTCATTATAACCTCCGCCCTCCAAGTTCAAGCGATTCCCCTGCCTCAATCTCCCAAGTAGCTGGGAGTACAGGTGCCTGCCACCACACCTGGTTAATTTGTGTATTTTTAGTGGAGATGGGGTTTTCCGTGTTGGCCAGGCTGGTCTTGAGACACTGAGCCAGACCCACTTTGCCCAGCTTCTTATATTCTTGGACTTCAGTTTAAAAAGCCATATTCTCTAAACTGCAAATTGTCTGGTTTTGTCTCTTTACTGAACAAATGAACAATCAGGACGAGGTGAGTTTAGGAGCGTGGCAGGGCATATGGAATTCATTTATTAAGTGAATATTCCCTGGGTCTTTTTTATATATGTTTTTCTCCCATATAAAAGTAATGCATGTCCATTAAAGAGTAAAGATAAAGAGACTGCCTATAGTGCCGCCATCTAAAGAAAACCATTGTGAAGACGCTGTATTTTTGGGAAAATAAACCATAGAGAATTACTCATAAAAACATGTTGCTGTGCAAGTGTTTAAAATGGCATTCTGTTTTGATTAATGTTGTCTAGTCAATACCAACTTTTTTCAATTCGTGACAATTTTGTGAACATTTCACATGGAAACCACAGCAGCAAAATCTGGGCAACCTTGTTCAGTTAATAGCCAGTCCGGGTTCTCAAAGGAGAGTTAACACACTTTCCAGATGCCTTACATCCAAGTGAAGCATATCCTTCCTCAGCAGGATGTTTTGTTTTTTAATTTCTGCCAAGACTCTGAGGAAGAGGAAATGGGTACAGATTTATTAGGAGAGATGGAAAGGGGCCATGACTTTGTCATGGTAGGGCTCTAGCAACTTAAGGCCATACAGACTCTGAAATATAGGGAAGATTTCTTTTTATCTACTAATTTGTTTATTCCTTGTCTAACATTTCCACTGAAGAGATTGTATTGTATAAAATTATATCTCAGTACTCTAATGGAATGAAATTACTGTACAGTATAGCTTTTCTGAATTATTCGTGTATTCTTTTGAGATTATATCCAGGTTTTTGTTAGTTCAGAATTTCAACATAGGGTATCTGGTCTATGCTGTGTTAATCTACTTGTTTCCCTACTCTGGACCTTTAATCAGTATCTTCCAGTGTCATCTTTGGTCACGGCAGTCACATTTACATGAAGGCTGTCTGTCTCTGGTCTATTCTATGTCTCTTGTTAATACCAGGCACCGCTCAGCCTGCCCTGGGTTCTGCTGATTAAATTATTGCTTGTTCCGGCATCATGCTGATTTCCTTCACTGTTTCATGCTTCTCCCAGGAGATACCTGCTTGTTATTTATCCTTCATTCCTCTTTTTGAAAGTATCACAGTAAGAAATTCATTTAATTTTTTTCAACTGTCCTTTTTCTGCCGATAATTCAATTCAACATTTCTTAAAGCCTATTCCATCCCTCTCATTTATTTTCTTAATACCTTTTAATTCATTTAAAATTCACAACTTTAATATTTAGTAACTATGCTGTCACCACAGAGGCAGCTTTACCCTTTTGATTGCTTAGATTTCTATGCGTGTTGATTATGGATCACAAGATGATCCGGATTTGGAGAAGCCTCAATAGGTTGAGCCTGTGCATCTGAACAGTGGGATCACAAATGGAAGCAATACCGTTGGCATAATTATACATCTCATATCATTGTGATGTGAGTTTGTGTGGAAGGGAAAAATAATAGCCAGGTTTTAAGTTTTCCATATTACAATGTCTATGTACTTACTGTATATAGAGTCAGCGGCATAGGGTTACAGTCATTGAATTAATCTTTATTGGTTATCACATCATAAAAGAAAATGTACCAAATGCTATTGGGATAAGAGGATTCATGGCACCTTATGTTTAAGATACATGTACATTTCATGTGACTCAAACAAGTATAGCTCAGGGACAATGGGCAGAGAATGGAGTGACTACAAATATTATATACTAAGATCATTGGTAGAAAAGAGTTTGTGGAAGAGTTCAGAATAAACCATTTTTCTGTAGAACACTGAGAGTACCATTATGGTATCAGTTTACAGGAATACCTGATTTTAGGCTCACGCCTGTCATCCTAGCACTTTGGGAGGCTGAGGCAGGCAGATCACCTGAGGTCAGGAGTTTGAGACCAGCCTGCTAACGTGGCAAAACCCTGTCTCTTTAAAAACAACAAAAAAAGGAATACCTGATTTTAAAAGAATAAAGCTGGCTGGGTGCGGTGACTCACACCTGTAATCCCAGCACTTTGGGAGGCCAAGGTGGGTGGATCACCTGAGGTCAGGAGTTCAAGATCAGCCTGATCAAAATGGTAAAACCCCATCTCTACTAAAAAATACAAAAAAATTAATCAGGTGTGATGATGCATGCCTGTAATCCCAGCTGCTCGAGAGGCTGAGGTAGGAGAATAACTTGAACTTGGGAGGCAGAAGTTGCACTGAGCCAAGATTGTGCCACTGTACTCCAGCCTGGGTGACAAAGTGAGACTCGGTCTCAAAGAATAAAGCAAAATCAGTAATTATTGAATGGACCACATCAGGATGGACTCAGTATAACTCATGGGCTTGCTTGGTCTTTGATACTTCACAGGCCAATAATTAGAAATTACCCAAGATTAATATAAAGGATCATAGATTGCTTAGATACCAATTTACTTCCTTGCATATATGGTCTGATGCATCACATCAACATGAACTCTTTCTTGTTTTCAGCACGCACTCCTGGCTTTAAAGTTTATACTTGCATTTGCCATACCCGATAAACCACGGCATATCCAGATGAAACTAGCCAGATTGGAATTTGAGTCTTTGGAGGCACTCAAGCAGCAGGTAAGAGCAGCTGTCCTGAAAATTTATGTATTTCTTTAGCAAATGACAGGAAAAATAATTTAGAAGAATCAGTCTTAGCATTTTTTTAGCTCTGAAGTTACCAGTTTAAATAAATACAGAGGACTCCAGTTTAGGATGACATAACAAATATCTCAACAATATGAGCAAGAAATAGGTTTAAAGAACTAAACAAACAAAAATATTCAGGCAATGTTAAATAAAAAAATAGAGCTAGCATTCAGCAAAATAACAAGACAGACATCTAAGAATTGACCTGCACAGCTCCCCACAGCTGCCAGTTCTGCCATCTACTAAAACATTAAGTGAGAAGTGAGTGAATAAAATCCTGAATAATAGCTTTCAGAGAGCGAGGCAGAATGAAATCAGGTATGTAGAAGCAGCAACATTGTCCTTAAAGGAGAAACTGTGTCTCAGTGACTTCCACATTCTACCACAGACTACAAAAAAAAAAAAAAAGCCATGCTGGAGTTCACCATTTTGGTGATTTTCTGCTTGGGAGAGTGGGAGTAGGCAGAAGATTCTTAGATGCCTGGAGTATCTCTCACTAGTTATCTTCAGTGCTGCATAGGAATTTAAGCGATGAGAGAATCAGTAAGGCATTGCCATCTGAGGGGACAAGTTCTGGGCAGAACCTCCTGGACACACATACTTTCTTTGGCCTCCAAACTACTTTGCATAGGAATATTTCTTCTTATGTTTGGAGAGTTGGGAGAAAAAAAGAATGTGAAGAGGACGCCTAAGCTGACCCTTTGAGCAAAGCATGAGTAGTGTGCTGGGCAGGGGAACCCCACATCGAAGCAATACGTGCCCCTGATGAGGCAGGGTGACTCCAGAAGAGGACTTATGATAAGACTATGGAAAAGAGAAAGAACTTGGGCCCACTAGTCATAGCTGTGTTCATGTTTGCCACATAGTAGGTGACAAGACCAAGTTACCTGTGTTCCTAGAGGTTGGACAAGTTCACTTTTGGCATGTGGGCTAGCCAGTGTGTTTGTATGATAAACCGGAACTCAACATCATGCTCAATAATGAAACTTCAGAACATTCCCAACAATGGCAGGAAACTTACCGTCACCACTGACAGCTAGCATTGTTCTGGAGGTACTAACCAGTGCAACTGTATAAGAGGAAGAGGTAAGTTCAAGTACATGAGGCAAGCTTATCATTACTTGAAATTTAAAGGATTAAGTTGGGCACAGTGGCTCACACCTGTATTCCCAGCACTTTGGGAGGCAGAGGTAGGTGGATTTCTTGAGCCCAGGAGTTTAAGACCAGCCTGGGAAACATGGTGAACACCATCTCTACAAAAAATACAAAAATTAGCTGTGCATGTTGGTGCATGCCTGTAGTAACAGCTACTTGGGAGGCTTGGGAGAATTGCTTGAGCCTAGGAGGTTGAGGCTATGAGCCAGGATCACGCCACTGTACTCCAGCCTGGGTGACAGAGTGAGACCCTGTCTTTTTTCTAAAAAAAAAAAAAAAAAAAAAAAAAAAAGACAAATAGAGGATTATATAGCTAAAAAATTTATAAATTATTAAAAACAATAGGAAAATTTGGTAAGGAAGCAGGTTACGAAGTTTATCTAAAATCGTGTTTCTTTTCACAAGAAATAATCAGAAAATATTTTTGATGAAAAATTCACATTTGCAGAAGAAATCAAAATGTAAACACTTTATGTGGTAATTTATGGAAGCAATATAGATAACTAATAGGGCAAATTTTTTAAAATTCTACTGGGATCAAAAGATTCAATTGTGTAAATATACAACACCAATTCAAATGTATAAAAATAGACAGATCTGAGAATAGCAAGGAAAATTCCGATAAAGAAGAAAAATGGGGACTCTCACTGTCAGATATTAAAATGTACTCTAAATTGTACAATAATTATAATTAAATATTTTTTGAATTAGGGAAAAAATGGAAAAATCAGTGGAATAGAGAGCATTGAGTTCATAAATGGGTCTCAATAAAACTAGGAATTTTGTTTATGGTAAAAGTGATATTTTATGTCAGTGAAAAAAGATTTGTTACATGGCTTGATGACAAACAGATGTTTGGGAAAATTATTAAATTTTGTTTTAAGTCATTCCTTATGAACCTCCCCACCAACACCAAATTCAAGGCTGAGAGATTTAAATGTAAAAAATATAAACCATAAGAAGTCTGTTAAAAGCCTGGGTATATCTTTCAGTGGGAAATGCCTTCCCAATCAAGACACAAAACCCAAAAATCATAAAAGAAAATAATGATAAAGTAAAATACATGAAAGATGAAAACTTCTGTATGACAGAAAATAAGCCAAATTCAAAAGATAAATTGGACAAACTCAAAAAAATTGCATATATAACAAAAATATCTTTAATTCAAAAAAAGCTTCTACAAATCTATGAAAAACGACAGTCCAGTAGTGAAAAGATAACATATGAAGAGTTGCTCAGCCTCATTCAAAATTAAAGAAATATAAATTTAAACACTAGTGAAATACCACATTTCACATGTTCTATTGTATTATGTCAGGATAGCCTGTCCTTACTGGATTTGGGAAATAGACATTCATTTGTATATAACTGACAGAAGTGTAAACTGGTTCAACTTTTCTCAAATTGCAGTTGAATTTAATTTCAATTACTCTGCAACACAAAACAAATCTCACTAGGGTAATGATTATATCTGAAAGTGTACCAAAATTTAGTCATTGAAACATTTTTATTCGCAAAAATCTGGAGATAACTAAATTCCTCAGTAGGAGACTGGTTAAATAAATTATTGTATAGTATGCAATAAAATTCCATGAACCTTCTTTAGATCTGTCTGTGCTCATACATGCACACACTGCCTACATTTTTGCA
Organism: Saimiri boliviensis; assembly: GCF_048565385.1. Taxonomy (NCBI): domain Eukaryota; kingdom Metazoa; phylum Chordata; class Mammalia; order Primates; family Cebidae; genus Saimiri; species Saimiri boliviensis. The sequence goes on from NC_133456.1 coordinate 18,090,578, forward strand.
GCTATTGAATTTATGATCAAAAGATTTTAGGCGTCAGTTTAAGAATGTGTGAGAGGGCATAAAGCGTCGAAAAACTTTACAAGATATGTAAGAAAAAAATCTTAATGTACCTAATGTACAGCCTTGTCTCTGGAAGAGTTGGTTAATCAGGTTTCTCCATGGATTGCATTTCTGGTAACATTTTATAGATGGGGGCAGGCAACTGCCTGGCTGCTGCATACACATCTTAACTTTGAGTCAAGAAGAGGTCATGCTTCATGTTACTCAGGATATCATGGTGTATCTATACAGTAAATTTTATGGTCTGTCTATCCATAAAATTCCATTAATCTACTTTTTTAAAAAGAGATTTGCTTTAAAAAAAAATCACTGAGGATTTCATGCAACTACTTGTTTGTCTTAAAAGGAAATATTTTTTATTGATATTGAGAGAATGAAATTATAACTGATTCCTTATGAACCTCCCTCACCAACCACCAAATTCAACGTATTATTAACATGTCTCATGTTACTAAATACATTTACCTAAAACTCCAAATGTAGGACTGTTATATTTGCCATTGGGGGTGTCATGGATGTGTGTTTACTACGGATGTGGCTAAAGGACCTCTCACATCATCTCAGCTCTTAGATTCCCATATCTTCAGGTACGTTCTGCCTGACAATGAGGCAAAGCCCTAATTCCAAATGTATTTATGCTCGTCTTCTTCGAGAAATGAAACACTGCACAAAATCCTATCTCCTACAAGTTGAGTATCCCTTATCCAAAGTGCCTGGGACCAGAAGTGTTTTGGATTTTTGATTTTTTTCAGATTTTTGAATATGTGCACTATATTTACTGCTAAGCATTCCTAATAGTAAAATCTGAAATCTGAAATGCTCCAATGATCTTTTTCTTTTTTTTTTTCTTTTTTACTCAAAAAGTTTTGAATTTTAGTGCTCAAAAAGTTTTCGGATTTTGGAGTATTTCAGATTTTTAGAAAGGGGATGTTCAACCTGTGTTACTTAAAAAGAAGAAAAAATTTAAAAGATTTTATGTCTCTTTGAGGTTTTTTCTTCCCTTGAGGACATAGATGTGATTCTCTGGTTAACATCACCTTGTAAGAAAAGGTGATTTTGGAGGGACAGATGTCTAAGAGGGCATTAGACATTCAGTATATTTATTGAATGCTTTCCGTTCAGTATACTTATTGAATGCTTTCTAACAGTACATTCATAGCTTGCCCTGAAGATGATTTTTAAATTGTCCAGGAGCATGTCTCTGATCCGTCAAGTGGGCAGACAGCAATGAGTATTGTCAGGCTCTCTTAGGGCCTTGCAAACCCGAAAGAAGTGTTCTCCCTCCCTGTCTCCACTATATATTTTTTCTTTTAATTATCAATCTGAGAATAAAAGGTTCAGGGTTGGCTGGGTCTGGTGGCTTTCACCTGTAATCACAGCAATTTGGGAGGCCGAAGCGGGTGGATCACTTGAGGTCAAGAGTTTGAGATCAGCCCAGCCAACATGGTGAAACTTTGTCTCTACTAAAAATACACATAATTAGCTGGGTGTGGTGGCACATGCCTGTAATCCCAGCTACTTGGGAGGCTGAGGCATGAGAATCATTTGAATCTGAGAGGCAGAGGTTGCAGTGAGCCAAGTTTGCACCACCGTACTCCAGCTTTTTTTTGGAGACAGAGTGCGACCTTTGGAGATTCTGTCTCCAAAAAGAAAAAAAAAACATTGTTTCAGGGTAAAAGTTGAGGACAAGATATTGTATGGAGCAACCGCGTCTCAGTCTCTTTCGCTGACCCGAGGCTTTGCTATGCGGTTTACACTGCTACATGGGCCACCCAAGTTTCTGCTGCCATCCAGGAGAGACAAACATTTTCATCACATTTCCTGTTTAGTCTTATTGCCCAGGAGGTCTTAAAAGGTACAAAAGGTCACCTACTTTAAGCTTTTCAGAAACTCCAAAAATTAACTGGCCATGATGTCAGTTTACTTGCTGAACTAGTGGCATTTCTAGGATGTAGAATATGTTTCTCATTTTTCTTTAATCTGACATTTAACTATCTGCTTTGTAACTATGTGTAGCCTCAACTCACTGGGTTCTTCCCATGTAACAAAAACAGAGAGAGCTTCTATCGGGTGTTCCGGTCAGTTTGTGGGCCCAGATCAGAAACTGAGTTATTGAAAACATATTTAGGAATAAATCTCATTAATACTTGGCCTATCCCTGAAGTCTCAGTGTTAAGTGACCAGAAAATGATAGTAAGCTTATCAGTAAAAATTATTGCTTATGGATAATTATTATGTTTAATTTATATCTGAACTGCTACTTTTCAACTCAAGTCTCATTTTATAGGCAAAATATAATTGAGAAATTTAAGTCAACAGTTCTTAAGTGGGGTTGTTCATTTTACATGTAAACCTTGTGAAAAACATGTGTTCTTAAACTCTATGCCCTGAAGGTTCTTATTCCCTAAATCAAAGATGGGGCCCAGGGACCTACATTTTTAAAAAACACTCCTGTGTCTCCACCCAACTTTTATCAATCCCCCCTCCTGCCCGGCCCCGGCAAAGATAGATTCTCAAGTATGACCAGGTAAGTCCCAAGAACAGGCAAGTTTGGGGCCACCTTGTGCCACCTGTGGACAAGTCAGGTGGCCTCTTTACATCTCAGTTTTTTGTTTCATAAAATGAAAGACTAGATTCCCTGGTCTGTGGGAAGGCCCAAGAAATCTCCTTTTTAAACCAGCACATCAGGTGATTCTAATACAGGGTCCTTGGAGCCAGTTTAGAGACATGCTCTGTGAATTCAGTTATTCCTCTCAGCTTGTGACAGGAGGAGGAGTGGTGGTGGATTGCTGAAATAAATGTGGGAAGGAAATGTACTGAAAACAGATCTTTTTCAGTATCAAATAGGAAGCTATATGGTGCTTCTAAATATATAGGCAAATTAGACATACTTGAAAGTGAGAGGCAAACTGAGGAAAATAGTTTACTTTGCAAAGGACATTTTCAAATGATTAGGCTTCATTTGGCTGAAACCTTTACAAAGAATTTTAGACATTAAATATCCTAGTGATGCCCTTTTATTTCTCTTCAAATTGATTTATTTATCTCTCAGTCATTTTAAGATCCAATTAAAAATAGAAAGGATTCTAATGCAGGAACCATTTGATAACAACGTGGCCTGGAGCACAACGACAACATCCACTTAACCTGCTTCTGGGCAGCCAGCCCTCCTGGGAACCCAGAGCACACACAGTAGCCAGGGAGCAGGGCTGGCTGCCTAGAGCTTTTGAGAAAGAAAACAGCCTCAGTAATCAGTTAAATGAACAAGAGAAAGGACTTTAAGAAGACACTACTAATTGTAACCCTCAGGGACCTCAGATTAGGTGTAGGACCCTTAACTAGACAGGCCAACTGGGCCAGACCTTATCAAATGTTGTCTTTGTTTTTTAGAGTTAAGTATATTTAAATTAAGTTATGTTAATGGAAAAAACGAAACTGTAAGATATTTAAAGAGGTTTATTCTAAGCCAATATGAGTTGGCTCCAGGGAACAGTCTTGAGGTCCTGAGAAAGTGCCCAAGACAGTCAGGTTACAGGTTGGCTTTATTACACATTTTTAGGGAGACAAAAGTTACAGATAAAGACATAAATCAATATATGTGAGGCATACATTGGTGTGATGTGAAAAGATGTGGGGGCAGGGGAGGGCTGGGCTTTCAGGTCATAGGTGGATTCAGATTGGCAATTGGTTGAAAGAGTCAAGCTTTGTCTAAAGACTTGGAGGCAGTAGAAGGAAATGACTGAGTTAAGATAATGGGGGTTATGGAAGCCAAGGTTCTTGTTGGATAGATGGTAGCAGCCTTCAGACGGAATAGATGGTAAATGTCTCTTCAGCCCTTAAGAGGTGTCAGACTCTTGGTTCATCTCTTCAAGATCCAGGAAAGGAATGGCCCTGGATATTCTCTACAGATGCAGATTTTCTCCACAAAAGATAGCTTTGCAGAACCGTTTCAAAATGTCAAAGAAATTCATTGTGGGGTAAAATATTTGATTTCCTCTGGGCTCTGCTATTTGTGGTGATGCTGTACCATAGGTTGCAATTTGATATCTTGTTGCCATAAAGAGTGTTTTGACAGTCTAATGATCTCTATTTTAATGTGAATGCTGGTGGTCATTTGTACCTAAACTCCAAGGAGGATGTATAATGAGGCCTGTCAGACCTCCCTGTCATGGCTGAAAATTCAGCTTTCCAGGTTTCTCTGAGGTCCCCTTGGCCCAGGGGAGGGGGTCCATTCTGTTAGTTGGGGGGGCTTAGGATTTTATTTTTGGTTTATATTTAAGTATTCAGGTTAAGTATTAATTTAATAGTTTTTTTTCAACACTTCCTAAGAACTTCTGAACTCCCACCCCGCCCCCCAACCATTTGTGCTTTCAAGTTAAGGTAAATATAGGCCAGGTGCAGTGGCTCACATCTGTAATCCTAGCACGTTAGGATGACTTGAGACCAGCCTGGGCAGCATGGTAAGACCTCATCTCTATTAAAAAAAAAAAAAAAAGTTACGGTAAATATATAAGCATTTTAAATGAAAACTGTAAAATTTCACAGCCTAGAATTAAGGTGCTAAAGTATTTGACTGTTGAACAGGTAATTGCATATTAATCTGCCAACATCTAGTTCCGAATGAAATTGTTGAATCCAAATAAAGAATTAGCCTCTAACAAAGCCAACAGCCAGCAGTTGCCAGACCTATAGTCCTTGGGAAGGGATGGTTCACTTCCCAGGGCCCCAAGTCAGGTCTAGGCCCAGTAAAAAGTACCAAAGATTATGATACATCTATCACTGGGGCAGCCTGTCTGAGCCTGCCTCTCCCTTTCTTCTTGTGTTGGAAGGTTTGTCTTCCAGCCCTGTAACCACCCAAAGGGTTCATTTCACCCACTGCCCAGACAGAGTCAATTTATCAAAACAGGGAATTTAAATAGAGAACTAATTTAGTTCATGCAGAGCAGGCTGAACATGAGAGCAGAGTTTTATTGTTGCTCAAATCAGTCTCCCCCCAAATTCAGACTAGAGTTTTTCAAGGATAGTTTGGCAGGTGGGGACCAGGAAGTGGGCAGTGCTGATTGATTGGATCAGAGATAAAATCACAGCTAGTCAAAGCTATCTTCTTCAGCTGAGTCAGTTCCTGGGTGAGGGCCCCAGGACTGGTTGGTGAATCTGGTGAAGCCATCAATCCTCAGAAACGCAAAAACCGGAAAAGACACCTTAAAAGACCAGTCTTAGATTCTACATGTCATCTGCAGGAGTAATTGGGGAAGTTGCAAGTCTTGTGGCTAATTTGTTAGTTTTACAAAGGTGGTCTAGCTCCCAGGCAAGCAGGGAGTTTGTTTCAGGAAACGACTGTTATCATCTTTGTTTCAAAGTTAAACTATAAAGTAAGTTTCTCCCAAAGTTAGTTTGGCCTATGCCTAGGAATGAGCAGGGCAGCTAGCTTAGAGGTTGGAAGCAAAATAGAGTTGGTTTCATCAGATTCCTTTCACTGTCATGACTTTCTTACTGTTAAAATTTTTACAAAAGAGGTTTCAACCCTGTGTAGCTGCAGAGCAAGTGACTTGACTTCACTGTGTTAGAGTCAACAGTCAAATGGGACAAAGTCAGAATGAGGCTGGAATGAGACAGTGTGAATAAGACCCATTATGGAGTACTGTGGTGGGGGAATGAGGATGATGATGGAGAAGGAGGACCACCTCATGCAGTTGCTAGGTAAACCCAGCAAGGAATTCTAGGATAAAATGGTACCATAACATCAGATTTGCCTGGAGAGTCAGAATTCTACCTTTGGGACAGTCCCACCTATTTTCATGACCTCACACAGCTGGGCTGTAATAACAATGAGGTAGTAACAGCTGGCATGCAGTGTGTGAGAACATGAGCCAGGCACTGTTCTAAACCTTCTGCCTGTGCCAGTGTCTCTTCAGAACAGTTCTCCAGAGTAGGGTCTGTTAGCCATTTGCAGGTAATTTTTCACATAGTAAATTTCTCTCCAAATGGTAACCTCCTTTACAGATAATTAATGCATGAATAAATACTGAATCCTGTCCACCTTTTGGGTGTAGCAATATTCCCAAGCACCCCTTCTACTTTGTAACTGTGACTACCAGTATACCTGCCCTCTGCAGTCAGCTTCACAGACCCCACCTCCTGGAGAAAGCCTTCATCCCATTGTGTGACAGAAGCCTGGTGCCCATTTCTGTTCCTTTGTCCCACTATAGTTGGTTCTGGTTCAGTCTCTGTTGTGAGCTGTGAGGTCCCCAAGGGCCTGGTGATAACTCGCTCACTGCTGAGTCCCCTCACCCAGCACAGGGCCTGCTGCCCAATAGACTCTGAATAAATACCTGCTTAATCAAACTGAGTTTGTTGACTCGTGCAATTCACAAGCCAATATATTAAATAAATAAGGACAAATGATGTCCTTGGACAAAAAAAGAAGAGTCTTAAAATAGATACTCTGGCAGAAATGGAAACAGGTCATGTGCCTTTCTGGGATCACTGGGGAAGAGAACGCATGCCAAAGAATTATATGTGGGCACTTTAGAAGGACCACATACCTTACCGTGATAAAGCTCAGATCCTTTTTTTCCCCAAAAAAGCTGACTGTGGTTGACATCAGTAACAAGAGTAGCTCCCTAAGACTGTAAAATAACCCCAAATCAAGAAAGATAGAATTCTAAAATAGTTTTTACTTTGCACTTGTACTTGTTAGCTAGAATACTAATCAGGGGCCGGGCGCGGTGGCTCACGCCTGTAATCCCAGCACTTTGGGAGGCCAAGGCGGGTGGATCACGAGGTCAAGAGATTGAGACCATCCTGGCAAACATAGTGAAACCTTGTCTCCTCTAAAAAATACAGAAATTAGCTGGGCATGGTGGCTTGCACCCGTAGTCCCAGCTACTTGGGAGACTGAGGCAGGAGAACTGCTTGAACCCAGGAGGCAGAGATTGCAGTGAGCCGAGAGTGTGCCACTGCACTCCAGCCTGGCGCCTGGTTGACGGAGCAAGACTCTGGCCCCCCCCCAAAAAAAAAGAAAAAGAAAACTAATTCAGGTTCTGGAGCACTCCTACTCTTATCACTGATGGGTAGACTTTTTCCCCCTGTATTTTTTGTTTTCACTAGAGAAATATTCTTTAAAGTGCAGAGGCATCCAGACAGTAAAATAAAACTACTGCTTCCTGAGTAGTTAATTTGAAATAAATCAGAATATAGTTTCTAATAATAATAATAATAGTATTAGTTAAACATAGTAGAATTAAGCTGCAAGTATAGTATCTTGTCTGTATGTCAGTCACTATTCCTTTTCTCTTTGCTCCTCTCCCCCCATTTTCATTTCTTTTTTCTGTTTTGCTGAAAGGGAAAAGGACTAACTGCACAGAGTAACCATTCTTTGAACCGATGTTATCTGAATACCCTTCTTTTTGTGTGTGTGCTTGTGTTACTGTTTGTTCTCTTCATTTCCTTGTAGCCAATTATCCTGCCTCTTCTTCTGTTTATTTTTGCAGATACTCATGCATTCCTTCTTTATTCTGGTGGTTTTGTCTTCCAGTCTTCAAAGCTCTTGTCTCAAACCTTTCCTTGGAAAGGCCTCAGGCCTTGCGGTCTGTGCTCTCAGCCAGAATTCCTGCCAGAGAAGCTCTGTGTGGAGGATGACTTCTCTCATGAAGGCTGCATTCTCTTGTGGGGAGGCAGGGGGAGATGAATCTTAGCCCTCCCAGTGCAGCTGACTTGTGGTGGCCTGTGAGACTTGCAGACTACTTTCCTGGTAACAGTAGGCAAGGTGAAAATAGATCTAATCTAGATCCTGTTGTTACGGATTCAGCCCTGCAGTCAGTTTGTCACTGTTCTCTGAAGAAAAGGGTCTGCCTCTGTTGATGATCATAAACAAATTCACTTTTAAATGTTGACAGACTAGATGGCTGTGTTAGGCTGTTCTTACATTGCTATAAGGAAATATTTGTGACTGGATAATTTATTTTTTAAAAAAGAGGTTTAATTGGCTCATGGTTCTGCAGGCCCTACAGGAAGTGTGGTGTTGGCATCTGCTCGGCTTCTGGGGAGGCCTGAAGGAGCTTTTACTCATGGCTGATAGTGAAGCAGGAACAGGCATCTTACATGACAGAAGCAGGACTGGGGATGGGGAAGGGAAGGAGGTGCTACACACTTTTAAACAACCAGATCATGTGAGAATTAACTGTCAGAAGGACATTAGGGATGGTGCTAAACCATTCATGAGAAATCCACCCCCATGATCCAAACACTTCCCACCAGGATTACAATTCAATATAAGATTTGGGTAGGGACAAATAACCAAACTATATCAATGGCAAACAAGGAGTCTCTCTTAAATTGAACTAGAATCAAGAAGTAAATGCAGCCTGGGGAAGAGAGAGCTTCTGTCACTTCTTTCCTGTGGTCTCTTCCATAGACATAGGCAGAGAGAAGTAAAAAGTAGGGTGAGAAAAAAACAGGAAGCAAAGACTGTAGAATGAGAGAGATTGAGAAGCAGAACTGTCTCCTGCCACATTGAGACTGTTTTGTGGTTTTTTTGGTTTTTTTTTTTTTTGAGATGGAGCCTTGCTTTGTCACCTAGACTGGAGAGCAAGTAGTATGATCTCGGCTCTCTACAGCCTCCGCCTCCTGGGTTCATGTGATTCTCCTGTCTCGACCTCCTGAGTAGTGGAGACTACAGGCGTGCCCCACTATGCCCAGCTAATATTTGTATTTTTGTAGAGATGGGGTTTCACCATGTTGGCCAGGCTGGTCTTGAACTTCTAACCTTAAGTGATCTACCTGCCTCAGCCTCCCAAAGTGCTGGATTTACAGGCATGAGCCAATGTGCCAGGCCACATCGAGATTGTTTTATCTCCAAGTACAGGCTCTTATATTGCTCTGCTATAGAGAAGATTTTGTTTGAGATCACAGCACACATACTTTCCATTGTTCAAACAAGATAGGGAATACAGAGTTTGTTTCTTTCATTTGATCAAAAAAGAATAACTGTGAGTGAGAAGTGATGTCAAAGATTTAGGCAGTGCTATCTATAGAGATGAACAGTTGCTTTGGAAGTGCCAGGGCTCACTCTGGAATGGGATCAGCTTTGCAAGTTTGGGAGAGGAAGTGCAAAAATGAGCCAGAGCAGCTGGCCCAGTGCTGCGCAGGCAACCGTGTGTTCAGCCACCCTCAGAGCAGGCACCTGGGACAGTGATCAGCCACAACTCTTGGCAGTTATCTCTAGTCCCCTCGTTTTCCACATTCTCCTAAAACTGACTGCATCCACGTTCCTGATCTGCCTCTGATGCCATCACTTTGTCTCACTGTCCCACACACTCCCATCAAGCCCTGTGTGCTTGGTTAGAGGGTGGTTAAGTGGTATCAAGCTAGCATCGCCATAGGGGAGGGCAGAAGGCAGAGTTTGATTTTCACCTTTGGTTGAAGACCTGGTTGTTTTCTCTCCCTAGCTTTAGGAATCTTATTTGAGCCATCAAATGTCCATTTGTAACTGTCCAGAATATCCTTTTTATTTGGACTTTTAAAAAGCATAGGTTTTTAAAAAACTTCCCCTTTGTGATACTTAGGCCCTATCCTATCTGCAGATGCAGGAAGCTCAAATCAAACAGCTTAACTGTAGAGAGAGAAAAAAAACTAATTCTTTGTGAGTTAATTAAATCCTAGCACAGTGGCAGTCTCAGAAAGAAATGATTGGTTAGCACACAGCTAATCCCTTTGAAATTAATTTCTTTGCAAAACAGTAGCTCCAAAATGCAGTTGTTCCTGAGCCCCAAAATACAGACTGAGGCATTTTTAAATGGCCCTCCATTGGACTTGAAACCATCTGCTTGTTTGTAGCTGAAGTATGAATTTTCCACTGTTCTAAGCACCATGACAATGGCATCACTCCAGAGAGAGAAGCAGCACCACAGGAGCCCTATGAAAGGACTCCTGCCAGCCCTGCTCTGAGAGGCACTTCAGCTTCATTTCCATTGATTTGATTAAAGGACAAAGAACCAAAGAAAAATATAGTGTCTATTCAGAATTGAGCTCCACTCTCCTAATATTCTCTTGGGCTTCTAAAGGATTAAACCTCACTTCATCTGCTTCCATCAAGTACCCATTTATGTTATATCTCTCAAGGAGTAATTAGCCCTCAGCTGCAAGATAGTTGTAAAGATCAAATGATCTGCTTTTGAAGAGCTACAAAGAAAATGTGGAGGCAAGTTTCCCTTACAGGAAAATTATGGACCATAAAGATGGCATTAAGTATGATACCAGAATGGGTTGTGCCTTGCTCTGATTCTTAGTGTAGCTTCCCGTAAATTCTAGATTAACTTCTTTAGTCATACTGTATTTGTGCATGTCCAATTTTCCATGACCAGTTCCCTACAGTGTCACTACTAGCAATCAAAACACATAATGCCTAAGGCTGTAGACATAATTGTGGAGGTAATACTTTGGTTTTCAATGCACAAAAAAGTATACACATACCAGGGATTTGCTGAAGCATCTTGTCGTTCTGCTATTGTGGAACTTTTCTTATAGGTAAGCCTGTGAAGAAAGTGCTATCTTCTACTTGCCATGTTACCAGAACTGCAGTCATTTATTCAGGAATTATCAGAGAAAAGTTGCACTTCAGACCACTTAGAATCATATTCTCCACCTGAAAACATTCACCAAAAATCTTATTCATAAATATTGTACTGTATTCAAAGTATATTTTCTCATGCCATTAAATGCTTTGAGCTAGCATGGATTTTCTGAGTGTACAGTTACATACCCTGAGGCTAAGTTGGAATGAACTTGGTAATGTTAACTTCTTGCTAGTTACATAAATTGCACCCTAGTTGAAAATGTATATCCGTGTCTTATGATTTTTAAGAGCACATCAAAATAGTTTATTATGGTGCAGACTTAGAATGTCTTATTTTTTAAGAAAATATAAACACAGAAAACTCATTAGTATTGTAGTCATAAAAGGTTCCATTGCAATCTAGGAATGGAATTCAAATAGTATTGCCTTGCAGAATCAGATACAGGACCCTCAAGACCCATTATAATATTTTAATACAAACTTTTAAAATGACAGTAATAGGACATTTAAAATCACATAGAAACTGGGCATGGTAGTGCGCACCTGTAGTCCCAGCTACTTGGAAGGCTGAGGCAGGAGGATATCTTAAGCCCAGGAATTCCAGGGTTCAATGAGCTATGATTGTATAGTATACTCCAGCCTGGATGCCACAGAGAGTCCCTGTCTCTAAAAAATAAAAAATAAAATTACATAGAGGAAAAAAAAATTTGCAATAACTTCTTAGTAAAATAGAGTTAAACAACACTTGTACAAAATACTTGTTCTCTTATTTTACCTTTCTGTCATCTTATATTAAATATGGAAGATTTTGTAAGGGAAGAAAAAGGTAATCTCACAAAATGTAATATGTTTTATTGTTCATTTTCCAAAGCAATTGGCATGATATCCCATTTCAGTGGGAAGAAACAGTACCAACTTCTCATTTACCACAAATGAAGGATTCAAATCACTTACATCTTCCTTACAGTTTTCTTAGTTTGGGTCTTCAGGAATAATAATGCTGAAAAAAGAAAGAACAATATTCAAATGTAATATAAAAAGTTGTAAGAAGTCAAATCCCCTTAAAACACTTGCGTAGACCCTTAGGTAGGATGGTGCTTTTCTTTACCCTTTTTTTTTTTAACATAACATTAATCCCAGATGGGATTATTGCAGTTTAGTCATGGAATATGCATATGCTTTTGAATATTATAATTTTATCATTGGTTATAGTTGTTCTTTTATTGTTTATTAAAAGTAAGTGATAAAAATTCCGGTTCCTTGCAGTAATTAACCAGAAGTAGCATCAACTGCATTTTATATCTGGATAAACAAGATTCTGAAAGACATAGACTCTTGGCTACGGAGGAATAAGAATAGTGCTTCCTTTTGTTTCTTCTTTATTTTTCTTTTCCTTTTTTTTTTTTTTTTTAAATAAGTTCGTTCTGTCACCCAGGCTGGAGTACAGTGGTGCAGTCTTGGCTCACTGCAACCTCCACTTCCCAGGCTCAAGTGATCCTACCACCTTAGCCTCACAAGTACCTGGGACCAAAGATACATGCCACCACGTCCAACTGATTTTTCTATATTTTCTAGAGATGGGGTTTCACCATGTTGCCTGGGCTGTTCTGGAGCTCATGGACTCAAGTGATTCACCCACCTCGGCCTCCCAAAGTGCTAGGATTACAGGCATGAACCCTTGCGCCCAGCCACTTCCTTTTATTTCCTAATGGCACAGCTTCATAGACTCCTTCATGTTCATTACTATTCCATGAATGCTGGAGTTTTGATTAGGCAGTAGTGGTAGTGGTGGTAGTGTGGTAGTAGTGGTAGTGATAATGTATGTGTTTAAATGAACTTGGGTACTATTCATAGATAAGGTACCCTGAAAGCAGGAAAATATTAGTATTACACAGATGTTGTGACTAGTCAGAAAATACCTAGAGGTATAGCACTTTTTTTTTGAGGCAGGGTCTCTGTTGTCCAGGCTGGAGTGCAGTGACATGATCTTAACCCACTGCAACCTCTGCCTCCCAGGTTCAAGCTATTCTCCCACCTCAGCCTCCCAAGTAGCTGGGACTACCGGCCTGTGCCACCACAGCCGGGCTAATCTTTTGCATTTTTAGTAGAGACGGGATTTCACCATGTTGGCCAGGCTGATCTTGAACTCCTGACCTCAAGTGTTCCACCTGCCTCAGTCTCCCAAAGTGCTGGGATTACAGATGTGAGCCACTGCACATGACCGAGGTAAACACTTGTACACTGTGGTCTTGTATCCTTGAATCACCAGCCAGAAAGTAAAAGTAAAAAGCTGGCAGGAGAGTGATCCTATCTTGAGCTCAGTGCAAGGTATCCACTGCAGTCTTTTCAGTGAAGTCAGAGAACACTGAGGCCTCCCAGGTTTCAGATCGGAGGTTTGGCTTCTTCATTCATCCAACAATTTTAATGCACCTTTTGTGTATTTTAAACTGGTCAGTAAGTAAAATGAAATGTCGGAATAAGCCCTAAGTTGAAAAACCGATTTTCAGAATCACAATATATACTGCTGGTTTCCCTTATGTTTTTTTTTTCATTTGATACTTTAAAAATTACAGAAATTATTTTAAGGATGAATAATACAACTTATATCTCTAAGATTAATAAATATTTTAATAAATCTACTTTTAAAAGAACTGAGATTCTTCTTTTACATCATTTGAGAACTCTCTGTGACCAAGAACTGCTAATTATGGTAACAAGCTGTATTTTTAGATTTTCTTTGTCAGGGTTAAAAATTCAAGTACCTAACTTAAGACTTCACATGATATCTAGACTACCAATATTTTTTTGAATGAGGCTCTCTTAGGAGTATGTTAATACACTCTCATCCTTTCCTCCCTGGACTCCTACCACAGCCCTCTGACTGGTCTCCCTACCTCCAATCTCTCCTCTCTCCACTCCAGTTTTCCTTTTGCTGCCACAGCTTGCTTTCTCAAATACAAATAAATGACTCCATGTTATGGTTCTGCTCATAATTTTTGAGCAGCTCTACATTACTCAAGAGAAACCCCATGTGCCCAGATGATCTTGCTCTTGCTCCTCCTGTTCAAACCATTTTTCCTCATTGAGTTTCACTTCACTAGGTGTTAGACTGAAAGCTTCCAGTATGGAGGAAGGAGGAAGACTGATTATGGGTTCTGCTTCTCTCTGACAAATGTCAAGTTTTGCTATGTTTTTCTCAAAAATTTAAAATACCTGTGGCACTTCTATGAGTTTGCTACAGTTCCCAGGGGTACCTTTGGGCATAGCTTGGGAACTGTGGCTGTACCCTGGGTAGAATTCTACCTGCCTTGAGCACTCATTATTTGCAAGGTCTGGTGTTTGGGGCTAGAACAGCCAGTGGAAGAAAAAAATCCAACAGCTGGCTTGAGCACTGAAAAGGATGCATTTGAGGCTCAGAGGCCCTGCTGTGGTAGGGCAGAGCAAAGTGCGTTTGCTTCTGGATGGGATAGAAAATGTCATTTTGCCTTAAGATGAAACAAATACCAGCCACAGCGTGATGCTTCCTGATAAAATGTTCTTATATTTTGCCTGAAGCAGAGGTGCAACCCTCAAAAGACCATGGTAAAGTCTTGGTAATCTGTTCATTTGTTGTAGAGCATTTGCAGCCCACTTCAGTGGTCCAGTGTTTAATTGTTTTTTAATAGGGACACTGTTGCATGTTTCTAAAAATCAGCTTGAAGGGAAGGAATATAAATATAGTCACATATCCTGAGTAATCACCTTGGGCTGGCTGAGGGTCACTGGTGGGGCAGGGTGTCATTTGAAAAGAGTCAGTGTGATACCTCTCAGGACCAAGGACACAGAAGAAGGGATAACCTGGGAAAAGACCAGGATTCCTTCAGCCTGTAGCCAGATGATGGCATTTCTACAACACATGGGGGTAAGGGCTACTGGGGAGATAATCCACAAGGGCATGGGAATCAGCACTCCGGCGTATCTGTGGCCAGATCACCCTGGAGCCTTGTGCAGGCAGCTCTGCCATGAACATAATGTTTAAAAATATGCAAAATAGTATTATGTATCATTTAGGCATAATGCATTTTGGGGAAAGGAACGTGGGAATGATGAATACCACATCTAGGCAGGTGGTCCTGTCTGAGGGTGAGGGTAGAAGATGAGACCCAGAGGGGCTGTGACATGGAATGAGCTGTGTTAGCCATGTCTACTCTTTAAAGGAGCTCATGGGTCGGGGCTGAGGACGTCATTCTTTCCAAATTTAAGTCTTTTTGAGATATTTTCTGATTTTTAATGGAAAGAGTAATACTTTATAGATTTATGATCATTAAATTTTTTGTTTGTGTTTGTGCATTTGATTTGAGAAAAACTAGTGAGTGAGCAGGCATGCCAGGGACCAACTATTGTCACCGAGGTTAGCCGCTGGATTGAAGGAAGAGCCCACTGTGGGTGTTAGAGACTCTGTGCCCAAGCTGGACTGTACCTAAAGCACTTCCTTATAACCTGGGCATGGGACCCTCGGAGATGTACCACGTCATCAGGAAAATGCAGAGGGTGGCACCCACTCCCTTGAGTGACTATAGAGAGAAAGGAAAATAGCATGTACCTGAGCCCGGCATTTAATTAACCACAGAGTAAACATCACTTGAATGTGAATCTAAAAATGTGATGGCTTTTAGATACTCCAAAGAATGCAAGGGGAAAGTTAGCACATATGGGAAGATATTTATATTTATCTTATTTATTATATCTATTATCCTATCACAGAATATATTTCAATATGGAAAGTGCTCCATTCTATAATTAGAACAAAAGAAGCAATCATATAGAATTGTCCCAATTTTAATTCATTGTTTTTTCCAACTTGAAAATACTTTTGGATATTTTGTAATAGCTCATTTTGCCTGAGACCGATTGAACCATGAAACCACTGGTCTGTGAAATGACTGAACAAATTAAAAATGTGTAAGCAACTAGATCAAAATTAATAAGAGAATCTAAGCATAAGTAGAAGCCCATTAACAAAGAAGCAATTCTTGAAGTGTCTTTGTAGCAAATTTTCATGGGGTTTTTGCCCCTTTTTAAAAATTGAATGTATCTTTACATATAGTGATTTAGTAACAAAACTTCAGCCTACAAGGGAATTTCTGAGTTTTTTATTTTGTTTTTTTAAAATGAACCGGTTCTCCTTTGGATCATAAGCGTTAACATGATGGAAAGTGTGAGTTTGATGCTGGTTTCTGGTACATCGCCCTAGCAAGTCCTTCATAAATGCGATGTCCATTCTGTCTTAGGAAAAAATATACAGGAACTAAAAATCAAACAAAACAAAAAGCTACAGGCCAAGAGTATTAATGCTTTAAAGAAAAAAGCAAAGTGCCCCAATATAGCTTTTAAAAATGTACTACTACCAAGTACTGACTTGATACTGGAAATACATGCACATGTATACTTTTCTTCCAGAAAACAGATAAAGGCAGACTACAGTCCATCATGAAAGATAATTAAGGGAAGGGAAAAAAAAGTTCTTGACCAGGCAGACTGTAGGCTTGCTTCTTGACAAAGTACGTTTCTACTTGACCTGTGGCTTATAGCATCCCTCAGTCCCTCATCCTCATCTCACTATGCCCATACCCCAGTCTTACATACAACCATGCTATTCCACAGTCAGAAGAGGTCATTTTATTTATATGTTTATTATTTTGAGACAGGGTCTCACTCTCCCAGGCTGGAGTTCAATGGCCCCATCATGGCTCACTGGAGCCTTAGCCTCCTAGGCCCAAGTGATACTCCTTTCCTAGTAGTTGGGACTACAGGGACTACCTGGCTAGTTTTGTTTTCATTTTCTGTTTTGTAGAGAAAGGGTTTGTCCATGTTGCTCAGGCTGGTCTCGAATTCCTGGGCTTAAGCGATTCTCCTGCTCAGCTTCCCAAAGTGCTGGGATTATAGGTATGAGCCACCATGCCCAATAAGAAAAGATCTTCTGAAGACAGTATTTCACAGTTGAGGAATGAGACCCAGAAAGCCAGAGAACTTTCCCAAGCTTCCTAGCCAGCCAAGTTTCTCTGTGTAGCCCGCTGGCTTTTATCCAGTGCATTCTATCTCTGGGAGTGACCTACTGCATACTACATGGGAAAGTGGAGCCAGACATCCCTAACACTTACCATCTAGTAGGACTTCCTAACTTGAGCATACCCCACTTGCCTCTGCCTCTTCAAAAACCATGTTTAAACAAAAGGAAACATAAGAAAAGCATAAATAGATTTAAAATGTTGGATCATTCTATTACAAAGATGCATGCACACATGTTTAGAGTGGCACTGCTTACAATAGTAAAGACTTGGAACCAACCCAGATGTCCATCAATGATACACTGGATAAAGAAAATGTGGCACATATACACCATGGAATACTATGCAGCCATAAAAAATGATGAGTTCATGCCCTTTGCAGGGACATGGATGAAGTTAGAAACTATCATTCTCAGCAAACTGACACAAGAACAGAAAACCAAACACCGCATGTTCTCACTCATAAGTTGGTTTTGAACAATGAGAACACAGGGAGGGGAACATCACACACTGGTGCCTGCCTGGGGGTGGGTGGCTAGGGGATGGATAGCAGGGGATGGGGGCTAGGGGAGGGATAGCATTAGGAGAAATACCTAATGTAGGTGATGGGGTGATGGGTGCAGCAAACCACCATGGCATGTGTATAACTATGTAACAAACCTGCATGTTCTGCACATGTACCCCAGAACTTAAAGTGTAATTTAAAAAAAAAAGAAGAAGAAATGAAAATGTTGAAAACTAAAAGAGTGCCATTAGCTAACCAAAAAAAATTTTTGATAAATTTTTGTAAAATGAAAAGAGGACTAGGAAAGGGTTGACAGAGAACTAGAGCAGAGAAGCTGCAACCCCCTTCAGATAAAGCCAGCTGTTGGGAGATGAGAACACTCCCTCTGTTGGAAGACATTCCAATCAGGAATGAAACAGGAGCAGGTCAGCATCTGGACAGTTCATCAGCTTCCCCAAAATGAGGAAAATTGGGGTGGGAGTTTAGGGAAGCAGCTTTGGAACTGTGAGGGATCTCCAAGTTATTCTGGACTTCCATGACCCATAAGAAGGGGATGCAAGAAAATGCTATGGTACTCAGTGATGAAAGATGCTACGTCTGTGCAATTGGGGCTCTTCTGATGTTGGTCTTCATGAGGTCTGTAGATAATTTGCCTGCCGCTTGCTCATATGCCCTAAATAAAAACATTTCACTGTATATGCAGCCTGTGTACACAGAGCCCCCGATTCAGATGGGAGGGCAAGGTGGAGAGAGATGGGACAAAGACAGAACAAACCTCTGGAAGCTCCTCATTTTTATCAGCTGGTCCTTCTTTTCCAAATGCAAGTAGACCACCAGAAACCATATAATCCTTCTTTATAAAATGTGAAGAAACCACCAAGGATCATCAGATATTTGAAGAGAATCAGTAGAGACAGACAGACACCGGATGAAAAACTGACCCATAAGGAAACAGCAAAGTAAAATTAGAACATTCTAATAAAAACCTTTGTAGAGATTTGAAAAAGTATTGCAGTCATAAATTATGAAAGGTCTATGGGAAAAAGAAGTGATCAGAGAACAAAAAGGCATTATTGGCAACTAAAAGCATGATTGTCAAAATAGATTCATTAGAAATGACTCAGAATGGGCAAAACTATATAATAATAGTAACAGCTAATATTTAGTAAGTACTTGCAACTCTTCAGACACTGTTCTAAGTGTTTCACATGTAAATCAGTTTCATCCTTTTAAGAACTCTCTATCCAGGCATGGTGGCCTACACCTATAATCCCAGCACTTTTGGAGTTCGAGGTGAGTGGATCACTTGAGTCCAGAAGTTTGAGACCAGCCTGGGCATGGTGAAACCCCATCTCTACTAAAAATACAAAAATTAGTTGGGCATGGTGTCACACACCTGTAGTTCAGCTACTTGGGAGACTGAGGTGGGAGGATCACATGAACCCAGGAGGTGAAGGTTGCAGTGAGCCAAGATCGAGCCACTGCACTCCAGCCTGGGGAGCAAAGTGAGACCCTTTCTCAAAAAACTCTATGAGATGGATACTATTATCCCCATTTTACAGATAAGTTAACTAAGGCACAGAAATTAGGAAATTCTCAGGGACATGCAATTTCGAAGAAACAGAGCTAGAATTTAGCCTGTGTGCCTTGATTCCAAAGGCCATACTCAACTGTATTGAAGATCAAATTAGCATTGTAACAAGCAGGCAAGCTCCTGCAAAACAGTTACTGGCCCATTTGTGCCAAGTCAATATTTGCCAGGTGAATGAATAAAATAAGTATCTAAAGAATAAATACCAAACTCTTCACAGAAGTTACATAGGAGGAAGGAGACCAAGGTTAGAGTGTGAAAGGGAAATTTACTCTTTATTCTCTGTAATGCTTGTATTACTTGAATTTGTACAAAGAGATATATTACTTTAATAATTTAAAGAAAAAAGTTTTAATGACAAACTTTTTGTTACCTTCTAATTTATCAAAAGTTTACATTAATCTGGAGTATTTATATATCTGTCATGTGCAAAATCCCAGATAAGTTGGACATGAAAGCAAATTTTAAAAGTTAAAGCCATTAGCCAGATCTTAAGAGTCCTTGTTGTTAAGTTGCCATATGCATATTTGTTGTTATTTGTTCTAATCAACTCTCTCCATAGCTTATTATATGGGAGACAACTGTGGAGTCCAGAATCCTCGCCTTTTTATTTCGCATATGGCTTTGACCAAGATAATATATATCCATGAATCCCAGTTTCTCAATCTGTAAAACCTGGATTTAAATATTGTGCAGTTTTGAAGATCAAAAGTAAATGAAGGAACTCCTGCTTCCCATCAAGATATAGTAACAGGCACCAAACACCTTCATGCCAGAAAGAACCTCCCAAAACAGACAAAATATGTGAATCAGTGTTTTTCTAACAGTGGACATCAGGCAGTGAAGGACAGTGATCTCTGAGAGATAGAGATAGGAAAGAGGCAATTTGAGTTCTACAGTCACCCCAGTTTGTCCCCCCTGAGAGGCAGAGTCTTGGGAGGCCACAGCAGCCAGAGTTCACAGGACAGAGTACCGAGACAGTAGAGCTGCATGGAGAGATAGCCCCAGAGATCTGCTGAGGGCACCATTTAGCATTCAGCAGAGAATGTGCATGTGAGGAAACTCTCTGAGGCTCAGAGGGAACAGCACTACTCCTACCACCCTGATTAGAAAAATCAGAATACACGAGGTGTTGAGTAAAATACTCAGGAAGGTCTTAACCTGTTAGCAGGAATAAGTTCTGGACTGAGATCTGCTCTAAACCCACCTAACAAATGTTAAGGCACAAGAGGATTGAACTGTTTCTAACTTAACTGCATCCTAGAACAAAGCCCAGGAATATAAATACATGCCCCCCGACCCCCATCTTCATGATGAGGAGAAACATGAACAATTAGAACTGACCCAAAGCTGAAATACTTGTCAGAATTAGCAAGCAAGGGCATTAATACAGTTATTAAAACTGTATTCCATATGTTTAAAAACTATATGGGGACATGCAAATACTACTTTAAAAGGATGCACACCTGACTTCTAAAGATTAAAAACTATAAGCCTAGGTAGGCTGGCTCATACCTGTAATTCCAGTACTTTGGGAGACTGAGGCAGGTGGATCACCTGAGGTCAAGAGTTCAAGACCAGCCTGGCCAACATGGTGAAACCCTGTCTCTACTAAAAATACAAAATTAGCTGGGCATGATGACACATCCCTGTAATCCCAGCTACTTGTGGGACTGAGGCAGGAGAATCACTTGAACCTGGCAGGCAGAGGTTCTAGTGAGCCGAGATCATGCCATTGCACTCCAGCATGGGCAACAAGAGTGAAACTCCATCTCAAAACAAAACAAACTACAATGCCTGAGACAAATAATACACTGGATGGGATTAGCAGCAGATTAGACATTGAAAAAGAAGATAATTAGTAAACTTAAATACACAGCAATAAAATGGCCTGGCATGGTGATACATGCCTATAGTCCTAGCTATTCAGGAGGTGAAGGAAGGAGCAGCTCAGGAGTTTAAGGCTACAGTGAGCTATGATTGTGCTCCTGCATTCCAGCTTGGAAAACAGAGCAAGGCCCTGTCTCTGGAAGGAAAAAGAAAAAAATAAAAAATAAAAAAAATAAAATAAAACTTAAACATGAAGCGCAGAAAGAAAAAGTGTAAAAATGAAAAGAGCTTTGGTGAACTATGGGGCATAATCTAGGAATTGGGAACTTCCTCAACCTAATGAAGGGCATCTATGAAAAGTCTGCAACTGGTGTCATACTTAGTGATGAAAGACCGAATGCTTTCCCCCTGTTGATATTAAGGACAATAAAAGGGTATTATCTGTTCTTACCACTTCTGTTCAACATTATACTGAAGGTTCTGGCCAGTGCAATCAAGCAAACAATAAAATAAAATAAAAGGCATTCAGATTAGAAAGGAAGAAGTAAAACACTCTACTCATAAACAACATGATCATCTATGTAAAAAATCTGATGGATCTGCAGAAAGCACTAGAAGTCATCATTTGCAGATTATCTATGGCTGCTTTTGCACAGCAGTGGGAAAGTTGAGTCATTGTGACAGAGACTGTATGGCCCAAAAGCCTCAAATATTTACTGTTCAGCCCTTTAATGAATATTTTACCAACCCCTGTTCTTTAGATTCAGTGTAATCCCAGTAAAAAAGTAGGCTTTTTTGGTAGAAGCTGATGAACCTGCTTCTAAAATTCATATGAAAATGCAAAAGACCTAGGATAGCCAAAACTTTGAAAAAGAAGAACAAAGTTGGAAGACTACCTGATTTCAAAGCTTATTATAAAGCGGGGAATAGTGTAGATTAATGGAGCAGAATAGAGTTTGGTAATAACCTCACATGTATATGTACTACTGATTTTTGACAAAGGTGCAAAGACCATGCAGTAGAGATTAGTCTTTTCAACAAACAGTTCTGGAGCAATTGGATATCCATATGCAAAAAAGTGAACATGGACCCACACATCATACCAAAATGGATCATAGACCTAGATGTAAAATCTAAAATTCTGAATCTTCCAGGAAAAAAAATAAAATATTTAAGACCTTACATTAGGCAAAGATTTTTCAGCTACATTTCCTAAAGTAAGATCTATAAAATAACAAATTGATAAATTATACTTCATTGAAATTTAAAACTTCTGCCCTTCAAAATCTTACCTATATGAGAAAGCAAAAAGAAAGGCAGGAGAAGCTGCTAGAAAACTGTCCTAGGGCCCTCTGATTGTTAAAAACTGATGATCACCCTGATTATTACCTGATAATAACACTGATTATTACTGGCTCTGAGCTGGAGATGAACTATATTAGAGAATGTAGCCACCCACCTTCTTCCCTCTCACCTCAGTTCCCCTTACCTCATACCCTTTCTCCACCAGGAGAAAAAGCCAAGTAACAAAAGAGTCCAACAAAATCATAGTTTCCGAAAATAAGAAAACTTTTTACTAAAAGCCACATAAGAGTGAACTTCTCTTGAATGTGAGACAATACGGAAATTGGGGCAATTGGGAAGAAAAATGGTTTGGAGCCAAGCAGCATTCCTTGGATTTTTATCCTAAGACCTAAGCTTATTAGTGGTAGGACCTTGCCCGTGTCAGTTACCACATCTGTAAATGAGAACACTGTGAGAATTAGATCAGGGGTTCAGAGTGCACCCCAACCCTCCACCTGGGGCAGCACAAGGTGACCTTTGCTTAACTGCTGTTGAATTTTTCAGTTGTGCCCAGTTTGGCTGCTTGGTTTTCTTCACTAGCATGGGAAATGATTCTGTAAAATGGGAAAACTAAATGCAAGTGTAAGGGGGTTGTTGTTTTGACTGTTTCCTGTAAGTTCTAGATCTTCTTACTGGAAGAGAAAACCTAGGCTGTAACTGTTTAGAGGAGATTGAACATTCCTGTACAGAATGGAAAAAAATTCAGGAAGGAAGCCAGGAAAACAAATATCCTGAAGAGGCTTAGAATCTGGAGGTGAGGGTGGGAGAATTTGACACAAGGGAAAAAGAAAAATGCAGAGCTACTGGTGGTATATTTATGACAGGAAGGTTTTCCCATAGAAGATAGAGCTGGACTTTTCAAGAGGTGGCTGCATGCCAGGCCTTAGTATAAGAAGAAAAGAGCACAGGCAGGTCAGAGGAAATGTGCTGCTGACCATGAGAGGTGGCAGTGCCTGGGGGTAGGGACCAGAGGTAGACAACATCTAAGGCCCCTCTTCCAGGGAGGCCAAGCAGGAAGGATGTTGTCTCTTTAGCACGAATTTCCAAGATGTAAAAGCGTATCTACCAACAGTTATCAGGCCTACCAGCCACCCTAAACTTCCCCTAATTCTCATGCAAATAAAGTGACAGAAAAAAAGTTATGATACCCTGTGAGTGTCCACAGCCTTTTCCCAGACCCAAGGGTGTTCTTTTTCTCCTAGCTCAGTTCCTAGGCTTATGTATAAAGCAGAAAAATTAGGGGCTGGGCAGCAGGCGAAGGGGGGCTTGAGATACCATTACCTTACTTTGGAAAAGCCCAAGATCTGGAAATGGAGGGGCTGGGGGTAGAGAGGGAGACTGAAGTCTCTGAGCATTGGAGGAGGAGATTGGAGAGGGGAATCTTCATGGTATGGGTAACAGGGTTTTGCTTGCTTGCTTCCCGGAGTTATGAAAGGTGATGTTGAAAACTGGGAAAAGAATAAAGAAGAAATGAAAATATCTGTCCATGGTAGCTGCAGGAGACATGGAGAAGACCAGTATGGCTGGAGGGAAACAGAGTAGGGATGTGGAGTGTTGGCCAGGGATTTGCAGGAATAAGCCTTGCATGCAGGGCTGCTGCCTTTATCCCAAAAGCCCAAGAAGCCACCGAAGGGGCTTGAGCATAGGTACATCATCTTTAGATATGTGTTTAGGTTTCATCAGAAAAGACAGATTTTGGATGTGGCCAGAGGGGATATATAGAGACCAGTAAGAAGGTTGTTCCAGCAGTTTCTGTGATGGATTTATGTGAAGGTGGTCAAAATGCAGAGAAGTAGACAAATTTGAGAAATTATTAGGAGATCAAGTCAACCAAAACCAATCTTGGTTTTCCAAAGCTCCAGAGCCGTGCTTTTGGGTGAATGGCTGTGCAGTTCATTAGATGGGAGGATAGCCTTACTTCAGAAGATGATCTTGAATTTAGTGTTGTTAATTTATTAACATCCAAGGGAATTGTGAGGTAGGCATTGGTTATGTGAGTGTAGCATTCAGAGGAAAGTCTGGGCTGGAATAAAGATGTGTGTGTGATCTGCATGTAGATGTGGCTGAGGCCATGGTGTGCATGGTCTCTCTTAGGGAGAGCACATAGAGCCTCACTGTCCACAGTAGCCTCTGGACATCTGTGCCTATTTGGATTTAAATTAGTTCAAATTAAATCAGATTAAGAATTCAGTTCCTCAGTTGCACTAAGTAAAATGAGGACCAGGAAATGCCCCCTTGAATTTAACAATATGGCGGTCACGGGTGACCCTAGAGGTAACTATTTTAGTGAATGAACAGGGCCAGGAGCCAAGGTGGGATAGTTTGGGGAGCTAGAGTTGAAAAAGCAACCAGGATAGGCAACTCTGTCAACATATTTGGCTAGAAAAGAAAGGAAAGAAATAGAATGTCAACTGATGGCTGAGGGGGGATGAGGAGTGGAGAAGAGGGCTTTGTTTGTTGGTTTAATAAGAGAAACTGGTGTGTGTGTTTAATACCCAGTGGCCAGTAGCTAAATTCTAGGAATTTGTCCCCCAGATTTACTCACATATGTATAAGGGGATAATCACATGTGTAAACAGCAGTGGTTTAAAAATAACCTAAATAGCTTGGTTCAGGGGAATGGTTAAATGACCTGTTGTCCATACAGTGGAATTATGGCAGCCACTCTAAAAGAACTTTCTACAGTTCCTGATATGGGATCATCTCCATGATTTATCAAACTGATTTTGCAAGATGCAGAACAGGGTATATTATTGACATTCTTTGTATTAAAAACAAGAGGGTAGATATTCCGGAGGTATCTTATGCTGGTATTTATTTTTTTAACCATATACACTGAAAGAATGATTAAGAAAATTCCTCTAAGACGGGGAACTGAGGAATAAAAGTAGGGGTAAATTTTTTTTCATGGTATTTTTACACTGCTTGATTTGATTTTTTAAAAAATATGGACTTGTATTTTAACAATAAAATATTTTTTAAAGTCAGTGAGAAAGATTCAGTTGAAAGAGAGCAGTTAAATAATCAGGAGATGGGAGAGAGAGAGGCCCACCTCCTGCCTCTCTAGTGAGGACCCTGTGATCCTTTATTACTCCACTGATCAGAGCTCTATGAGATCAGGCATAGTTTTACTTAAAATGAATTTTTGTGATACTCGAGTATCTTAGATCTAGGTAAATCTCACCCATCCCATATTATTCATTGCTAGGTAACAAATTACCCCCAGACTTCACAGTTTATGACAAACATTTGCTCTCTCACAGTTTCTTTGAATCTACACGTGGCTTACTTCAGTGTCTCTGACTCAGGATCTCTCTCAAGGCCACAGTCAAAGTGTTGGCCGAGGCTGCGGGCATCTCAAGACTCACCTTAAGGAGCATCCATTTGCAGGCTTACTTTCCTGGCACTCACCACCACTGGGTCTCTCCTTAGGGCTGCTTACAACATGGCTTCCGTCATAGCTAGCAAATGAGCAAAAGTGCACCAAGATGGAAAGCATAGCCTCTGTAAACTCAGAAGTGAGCCTGTCACTTTTACTATATACTTTTGGTTAGAAATGAGTCACTCAGTGCAACCCGCACTCAAGGGTAGGGGATTCCACAAAGCAGTGAATCCCAGGAGGCACAGGAATCCTTGGGGCCATTTATTGTCTGCCTACCACAAACCCTAAATTCAGCAAAGTCGAATACTTCTTTATATGGTAGTGTTCCAACTCATGGAAATAATTTTTGTTTCATGAACAAAAGAACTCGTGCATTCATCCTTATGTGTTTTTTTCCTCAGAATCAGTTTTCAGCTTTATTGTTCTGCAGTAATACTTTAGAACTTCCCAACTGTTTTTTATATTTTCTGAATTTTATCATTTTGATGCAATTCGAGAAGTTTGATAAACTAGGAAACTGATAATCACTTCACCTTTCAAAATCATTTAGGGAACATTCTCTTGTACTCCTTGTTTGAGAAATATGTGCTGACACGGGTAAGCGGGGTAAAAGGACATAAGGTCTGCAGCCTACCCTCAGATGGTTCAGAAAACATGCTGCAGAGAGAGTGATCAAGCAAATGGGGTGAATGTCAGCCATTGGTAAATCTGAGTGAGGATATTCAGGACTCTTTTACTGTGCTTATAATTTTTCTCTAAGTTTGAGATAATATCAAAGTTAAAATGTTGAAAAAGAAATTCTTATACTCTTCCCCAGATCTACTAAATGAGAATTGCAAGAAATTTATTTTTATCCTTAGATCCATTCTGATTATTGATCAGCAAGGTTGGCAACTCAGTGTGTGAGAATACATTCATTCTACTCATAAAGCTGTCTGCATAGAGCATCTGAAATTGCCAGTTGCACTTCTGGATCTAATTTTGAAGCCAAGGGCAAAAGAGACCCCTCAAAGAAGTGTGTGTTGTTACTGTGCATAAGTCCTCCCTTAAGTCTTTTGGCTTACCCCCAATTTTGTGCCATATCTCAGATCTGGGGAGAACAAATAGGACCATGACAGTTCCCACACTGGGTCCTCTACTTATGGGGTACAGTCCAGTGGGAGCACAGAGTGGAGCATAGCAGTCCTACCTGTGGCAGGCTAAGGCGAATTCATGGAAGATGTGGCACGTGCACTGTGCCTTCAAAGAGTAATAGGAATGCATGGGTTTGTGCAAAGCCACAGAACTCTGAAACAGGAGGACCCTAAAACTAGAAACCTGCTACTGCTCAGTGTTCTGGGCACAGAGGTTGGGAGTGAGAGTCAAGAGAGGCATCTGTGGTTTTCCCAGAGCTGTTTGCACAGCCTGCACAGTAGCCCTGTGCTGAGATTCCCACCCAGAAGGACAGTGGGGAACGAGGTGGGGAGGGAGCTATAGAGAAGTGAGAGAAGAGATCCAGAGATGGTGGGCTCAAGGTCCAGTCTAGGTATGTCAGTTTGGTGACTGGAAGTTTGGATGTCTCCCACACTCTCCCAGGGACTGCACGTTCCTTACAGCACATTTTAAATACCATAGGTGGGGTTCATGGGACCCTGCTTCCCTAAGAATGAAGAACTTCCCCTGGAGGCTAGGACTTCAAAAACTGTTGGCAGAGTTCCTTTCTTGTGTGTGACTGTTGGTGATGCACATTTGTACCTGTTGAAGGTTTCATTTGGAAATAATTATCCTCTCATTGAGTCAAGGCCTTTAGGCTCTGACTCACCCCGCTGTCTTGTTTCATTCCATTTCCGTCTAGTATGTGCTTTCCTCTGTGGTCAGCCGTTGCTTCCTCCCAGCCCAGAACACGCATGGGAGTGACTGGCTTTTCCGAGGACACTGAGGAAGTCTTGATATTGATACCATTTCCTTTTTGAAGATAAAAATGATAGTTTTTATCCTTATTTTGTTAAGTCATTGTGGGTGTTTTAATCTTCCTTTCCATTGGTTTTCATGCCCTTTTAATCAGGCTTACATAAATACGAGCATTTATGCATGTGCTTTGCTACATACTTATGTGGAATGCTTGGTTCAAAGGGCAGAAAATAAACACAACCCAATACAGTTGCATGATTATTTATTTGGTGCAAGCTTGTTTGTTTGACTTGTCTGAAATGACTTAGGGAAATATCAGTTTGCTTTATTCCCCTGGATCCATTCAAATTAACTGTGAATCAGCTGTGGGCTTTGCTGGGTGACACAGAATCACCCACTGAAAGCTGACCATGTGCTCCTAAAACATTTGTTTCATGTCCTTTTAACAAAATGGCTTGCAGGTCTTTCAGGGTAATAGGCTAAAATCATCTATATTTTATAACTTTTACCAAGGGATTTCCTGTTAACAGCTTATCTCTTCTGCTCTCTGCTGTTCTTGGCTTGACACAAGAAAACAGTAGTAATGTTAGAGGAAGGACTAAATATTTGAAAGCATATTTAATTCAACACCTATTAGGTGAATAGCTCATGTTTCTAAAAAGCAAAGCAAGGAGATAGAGTTCTAACACATTCTAGATTTTACAACTTTTGTTCATTTGTCTGCAGCCATATGGTTTAAGCAGGATCATGCTGGCCAACAGTTTAACCTTAATTATGATCGTGATCTCCCTTCCAAAGAGTACCAGTCACATGGGCTAGATGCCATCTTTATAGAACTTCCCAGTTTCTGAAAACGTTTGTGTGATAGGAACAAAGAAGGAAGCCATTGCTGCTCTCAATATACAGTATAGCTACAGCTTTAGACTTAGAAGCAGTGAATGGAAATGGGGAATTGGCATGAAGATAGTATTTGGGACTAGCTTCTTTCCATAGTGGCTTTGGAAAGTGACCTTGTGAAATGTGTTTTACTACTTCTCTTACTATTTTGCCTACTCTTCTGAATGTACTCTATAGATTGAACCATAATATTTTAGGTTCTAGTTTTTATTCTGTTGTAAATTCATAAACATGAGTTTTTTTCAGTAACATATCTGTTTGGATTATTGGTCTCACCAAAAGCATCTCCCAAGTTCACCCAGGTACTTAAGGTTCTTCTTAGTTTTCTCAGAGCCTAGGAAAAATCAGAACTTTTTGTATCCGTTAGGTAATCAAAGTGTGAGCCTGTGATATTGCATAGAGAGTAAGAAATTAGCTGCTATTATATTTCCATTATCTTGGTAAGAACATAAAAAAGCCGGCCAGGCACAGTGGCTCATGCCTGTAATCCCAACACTTTGGGAGGCCAAGGTGGGCGGATCACCTGTGGTTGGGAGTTCAAGACCAGCTTGACCAACGTGGAGAAACCCTGTCTCTACTAAAAATTCAAAATTAGCCAGGCATGGTGGCATGTGCCTGTAATTCCAGCTACTCTGGAAACTGAGGCAGGAGAATTGCTTGAACCCAGGAGCAGAGGTTGTGGTGAGTCGAGATTGCACCATTGCACTCCAGCTTGGGCAACAAGAGCAAAAACTCTGTCTCAAACACACACACACACACACACACACACACACACACACGCACACACGCAAAAGCCTTTGGAATGTGGTCAGGAACAGGGATAAGGCCATGCATTCTCACATACCATCTCCCAGGGCTGCACCCTGTCATCCTGGGTGCACCACTCTCTTCACTGCCAGCTGGGGTATGTACATAATGCTAGCTGCCAACAGAGACTGAGTCCGTGGTTAATTCCAGTGAAACTCTATTATCATTGTAGATCTCAAAACTGTATCTCAACCCACCAGTGCTAACACACACACCCCAGGCCAGCTCTCCCCTGAAGCACTTGCACACTCAAAAGGCACCTGGTGTGGTTTGATGAGGCTGTACGCAGGGGTTGTTAGTTACAAATGCCCCAGTTTCTGTATCTAGACCCTGTATTCAGGGTCTTGCATTCCTTTGCTCTCAAAGACCTAGAATGCATATGTTTGTAAAAAAGTCATTTACTTTTCACAGATGAAGCGGCATCCTGCCTTACTGCATACATTTCTGTGTGTGTGACATTATACCCTATTCCTCTACGAAAGGTGAATATCCAATTTAGGATTGTCAGGAAAAAAAAAAAAAAAAAAAAGGAAGTTGGAAAAACACAGACATGTCCCCTCATATGTAAACCAAGTCTCAAATCTCCACAGGAAGCCTCTTGCTGGGGGTACAAGCCCAGCACATCACAGGGTGGACCACAGGACTCAGTCACTCGGGGACTCCTGCTAGGGCATGTGCAACAAACCATCAGAGGAAAGGGGCTGTCCTGCCACCTGTGGACTCCCTTAGCAGAGGAGCTCCACCATAGAAGGGGCAGTGCCCAGTACCGGCCACTTGCAAGTGAGCCATTGACACCTCTGTTGATCCTGAAATGGCTTCCGCTGAGAGCCACCATGTTTATGGTATTCATTGATGCCTCACCTAGTCCCAGAAGCTGCCCTCTCTCTTCACAGACCTTTCTTTGGAATATCTGGGGAAAGATGGAGAGGGGATCTTATGTCTACTCCTCACTTAGCCCCAGCTACAGACTGCTCCCTGCTGCCTGTTGGGCCTCTACCAGCAAACATGATCTAGAAATCTCAGCCATTACCTCCACCTGACCGTGCTCTCCTTTCTGCCCTTCGCAAGCTCTCCCTGCCACCCAGCACCCCAAAAAGAGGCTGGAGGTGTGGGAGTGATGAGGGACAATTACAGCTAGAAGGGAGATCTTAAAGCTGGACACCAAGTACAGTCTGACGATGTTTGGGTCAACAAGAGACCACATACATAATGGTGGTCCCAATGATTATTACTGTACTTTTCTGTTTAGATACAGAGATACTTCCCATGGGGTTACAGTTGCCTATACTGTTCAGTACAGTAACATGCTGTGCAGGTTCACAGCCTAGCAGCAGCAGGCTATACCGTGTAGCCTAGGAGTGTAGTAGGCTGTGTCACCTAGGTCCGTAGAAGTGCACTCTGATATTCACAGTGCACCAAAATTACCTGACACTATAGTTTTCAAAATATGTCCTGTTGTTAAGGGACATATGACTATATAACTGTTTCCAGAGTCCAGTGAAGAAAACAATCACATCAAGACACTCTCAAGTTCCTAGTCCTCTTTCCCATTTCAAGATTAGCTGTGTCCTTCCAGTGGAGATCCCAGGCTTCAGTCCCGCCCCTAGGAAAGCCCTACCCTTACTCACAGGTGGCTTTCTCCAGGATGAACCCCCTTTCCCTCAGCAGGACCACCTGTAGGGTCCAGGGATACATATGGGTTGCTGGGACTGAGGAGCTGACAGGGCAGCCCAGGCATGGCCCCTGTTCATTCTCCTGGACTCCTTCCCAGAGGCAGCTGATTTGGACACACATATACACACATGTACACACCTACCCACAACTTTTTAAAAAGCCTGTTTCTCAGACACCGTGCAGTAACCTGAATCTCTACCAAGGAAGAGAAACCTTTTCATGAGAATGAGGCCACCTGCAGAAACCCAGCCCACAGTGGGGTTCCCTTTCTCTATTGTGAGGGGACATTTAAGTTTCTCAGATCAGGTGTTGCTGGCTGCCTATGCAGAGCCAAGACTCCCTGAGTTCTCAAAATACCTTTCCTTTCCTTTCCCTTCCCCTTTCCTTTTCCTCCTTTCTTCCTCGATTTCCCTTCCTTCTTCTTTCTTGCTTTCTCTTTTGCTTCCTTGCTCCTCTCCCTCCTTTAAAACTGGCTACCCTTATGCAGAAAGCTGAAACTGGATCCCTTTCTTAAACCTTATACAAAAATTAACTCCAGATGGATTAAAGTTTTAAACATAAGACCTAACACTGTAAAAACTCTAGAAGAAAACCTAGGCAATACCATTCAGGACATAGGCAATGACTTCATGACCATAACACCAAAAGCAATGGCAACAAAAGCCAAAATAGACAAATAAAAAAGAGCTTCTGCACAGCAAAATAAACTATCATTAGAGTGAACCGACAACCAACAGAATGGGAAAAAAATTTTGCAATGTACCCATCTGACAAGAACTTAAATTTGCAAGAAAAAAACAATCCCATCAAAAAGTAGGCAAAGGAAATGAACAGACACTTCTCAAAAGAATACATTTATGAAGCTAACAAACATGAAAAAAAAGCTCATAATCATTGGTCATTAGAGAAATGCAAATCAAAATCACATTGAGATGCCATCTCATGCAGTTAGGATGGCAATCATTAAAAAATCAGGAGACAACAGATGCTGGAGAGGATGTGGAGAAATAGAAATGCTTTTACAGTGTTGGTGGGAGGGTAAATTAGTTCAACCATTGTGGAAGACAGTGTGGCAATTCCTCAAGGATCTAGAACTAGAAATGCCATTTGGCCCAGCAATCCCATTACTAGGATATACCCAAAAGATTATAAATCATTCTATTATAAAGACACATGCACACATATGTTTATTGTGGCACTGTTCACAATAGCAAAGACTTGGAACCAACCCAAATGCCCATCAATGATTGACTGGATAAAGAAAATGTGGCACATGTATACCATAGAATACTAAGCAGTCATAAAAAAGGACAAGTTCATGTCCTTTGCAGGGACATGGATAAAGCTGGAAACTATCATTCTTAGCAAATTGACGCAAGAACAGACAACCAAATACCACATGTTCTCACTCATAAGTGGAAGTTGAACAATGAGAACACATGGACACAGGGAGGGAACATCAAACACCAGCACCTGTCAGGAGGTAGGGGGCTATGGGAGGGATAGCAGGGGTTCGGGGAATAGGAGAGGGATAGCATTAGTAGAAATACCTAATGTAGATGACAGGGTGATGGATGCAGCAAACCACCATGGCATGTGTATACCTATGTAACAAACCTGCATGTTCTGCACATTTACTCCAGAACTTAAAGTATAATAAAAAAATAAAAATAAATTAAGTATTTTATTTCAGATTGCTTTCAGGAAGAGGAGTGGCCATCAGCCAGAAGCAGAGGCACTTTTTTCAAACAAAAATTATTTAGACCAGGTCTCCTACTCTCCTAGCTAAAAGAAGTAGGTGAATCCTTGAAATCACAACTTCCTCAGAATCCTCAGGCAGGACTCCCTGGACTCCAGAGTCAGAGAGAGCAGCAGGTTAGTTTATTCCCTACTTGTCCTCGGCAAGCCACAGGAGCCCGGGGGAGAAGGATGTCTTCCTAGAACAGAAGCTGCTTGAGGGATGAATTTAATGTTTCATAATATTTTTTGTTTAGTTGATTGTTTTGTTTTAGAACTTTGTCACATTTAATTTTTTTTTATTTCAATATGTTTTTGGGGAACATGTGGTGTTTGGTTACATGAATAAGTTCGTTAGTGGTAATTGCTGAGATTTTGGTGCAACCATCACCTGAGCAGTGTACACTGTACCTGGTGTGTAGTCTTTTTTCCCCTCACTCCCCTCCTATCCTTTCCTCCATATCCCCAAAGTCCATTGTATCATTTTTGTACCTTTGCATCCTCATAGTTTAGCCACCACTTATGAGAGAGGACATATAATGTTTGGTTTTCCATTCCTGAGTTACCTCACTTAATGTCTCCAGTTGTCTCCAAGTCCATCTGAGTTGCTGCAAATGCCATTATTGTGTTTCTTTTTTTATGGCTGAGTAGTATTCCATGGTATACACACTACATTTTCTTTATCCACTCATTGATTGATGGGCATTTGGGCTGGTTTTTTATTTTTGCACTTGCAAATTGTGCTGCTGTAAACATGCATGTGCAAGTATCTTTTTTGTATAATAATTTATTTTCTGCTGGGGAGATGCCTAGTAGTGGGATTGCTAGATTAGGTAGATCTATTTTTAGTTATTTATGGAATCTCCACACTTTTCTATAGTGGTGGTGCTAGTTTACATTCCTACCAACAGTGTAAAAGTATTCCCTTCTCACTATATCCATGCCAACATTTATTATTTTTAATTTTTTTGTTTATGGTCATTCTTGCAGGAGGTATTGCATTGTGATTTTGATTTGCATTTTCCTGATCATTAGTGATGTTGAACATTTTTTCATATGCTTGTTGGCCATTTGTATATCTTATTTTGAGAATTGTCCATTCATGTCCTTAGCTCACTTTCTGATGTGATTTTTTCTTGCTGATTTAAGTTCTCTGTAGATTCTGGATATTAGTCCTTTGTTGGACGTATAGACTATGAAGATTTTCTCCCACTCTGTAGGTTGTGTGTTAACTCTGCTGATTATTTATTTTGCTGTGCAGAAGCTCTTCAGTTTAATTAAGTCACATCTATTTATTTTTCTTTTTGTTGCATTTGTTTTTGGGTTCTTTGCTTTGAGTCTTTGACTAAGCCAATATCTAGAGGGTTTTTCTGATGTTATCTTCTAGAATCTTTATGGTT
This sequence comes from Saimiri boliviensis, assembly GCF_048565385.1. Classification (NCBI taxonomy): domain Eukaryota; kingdom Metazoa; phylum Chordata; class Mammalia; order Primates; family Cebidae; genus Saimiri; species Saimiri boliviensis. Next base: position 18,124,318 of record NC_133456.1, read on the forward strand.
TCAGGTCTTAGATATAAGTTGATTTTTTGTAAAAGGTGAGAGATGAGGATCCAGTCTCATTCTTCTACATGTAGCTAGCCAATTATCCCACCACCATTTGTTGAATAAGGTGTCCTTCTCCACTTTATGTTTTTGTTGCTTTGTCAAAAATCAGTTGACTGTAAGTATTGGGCTTTATTTCTGGGTTCCCTATTCTGTTTGATTGGTCTATATGCTTGTTTTTATGTCAGTACCATGCTGTTTTGGTGACTGTGGCCTTATCATATAGTTTGGAGTCAGGTAATTTATGCCTCAGGATTTGTTCTTTTTGCTTAGTCTTGCTTTGGCTATGCAAGCTCTTTTTTTAGTTCCATATGATTTTTAGGATTGTTTTTTGTAGTTCTGTGAAGAATAATGGTGGTCTTTTGATGGGAATTGCATTGAATTTGTAGATTGCTTTTGGTGGTATCATCTTTTTCACAATATTGATTCTACCCATCCATGAGCATGGGATGTGTGTTTTCATTTGTTTGTGTCATCTGTGACTTCTTTCAGCAGTGTTTTACAGTTTTCCTTGTAGGGGTCTTTCACCTCCTTGGTTGGGTATATTTCTACATATTTTACTGGTTTTTTTTTCTTTGAAAGCTATTATAAAAGGGGCTGTGTTCTTGATTTGATTTTCATCTTGGTCACTGGTGGTATGTAACAGGGCTACTAATTTGTGTACATTAATTTTGTATCCAGAAACTTTGCTGAATTCATGTCCCAGTTCTAGAAACTTTTTGGATGAGTCTTTAGGGGTTTTTAGGTATATGATCATGTCATCAGCAAACAGTGACAGTTTCATTTCCTCTTTACCAATTTGGATGCCCTTTCTTTCTTTCTCTTGTCTGATTGCTCTGGCTAGGACTTCCAGTACTATGTTGAATAGAAGTGGTGAGAGTGGGCATCCTTGTCTTGTTCCAGTTCTCGGGGGAAATACTTTCAACTTTTCTCTGTTCAGTAAAATGTTGGCAGTGGTTTGTCATAGGTGGCTTTTATTACCTTAGGGTATGTCCCTTCTATGCTGATTTTGCTGAAGGTTTTAATCATAAAGGGATGCTGGATTTTGTCAAATGCTTTTTCTGCATCTATTGAGATGATCATGTGATTTTTCTTTTTAATTCTGTTTATATGGTGTATCATTTTATTGACTTGCAGGTGTCAAATCATCCCTGCATCCCTGGTATGAAACCAGAGATTTTGGTTTTTAATTTGGCTTATGTGGTATATCACATATTGACTTGTAGATGTTAAACCATCCCTGCATCCCTGGTATGAAACCCACTTGATCATGGTGGATTATCCTTTTGATATGCCGTTAGATTCTGTTAGCTAATATTTTGTGGAGAATTTTTGCATCTGTGTTCATCAGGGATATTGGTCTATAGTTTTCTTTTTTTATGTCCTCCTGGTTTTGGCATTAGGGTGATACTGGCTTCATAGAATGATTTAGGGAGGATTCCCTTCTCTAGCTTTTGGAATAGTGTCAATAAGATTGTTACCAGTTCTTTGAATGTCTGGTAGAATTCAGCTGTGAATCCATCTGGTCCTGGACTCTCTTTTTTGTTGGTAACTTTTTAATTACCATTTCAATCTCACTGCTTCTTATTGGTCTGTTCGGAGTTTCTGTTTCTTCCTTGTCTAAACTAGGAGGGTTGTACATTTCCAGGAATTCATCTGTCTCCTCTAGGTTTTCTAGTTTATGCATGTAAAGGTGTTCATAGTAGCCTGAATGATCTTTTGTATTTCTGTATTGGCTCTGCATTTTGTATTTCTTTTGTATTGATTGTAATATCTCCCATTTCATTTCTGATTAAGATTATTTAGATTTTTTTTTTTTTCTTTTTGAGATGGAGTCTTACTCTGTTGCCCAGACTGGAGTTCAGTGGTGCAATCTCAGTTCATTGCAACCTTTGCCTCCCAGGTTCAAACGATTCTCCTGCCTCAACCTCCCAAGTAGCTGGGATTAGAGGCACATGCCACCATGCTGGGCTAATTTTTGTGTTTTTAGTAATCTCTTTTAGTAATTTCACCGTGTTGGTCAGGCTAGTCTCAAACTCCTGACCCCATGATCCACTTGCCTTGTCTTCCCAAAATGCTGGGATTACAGGCGTGACCCACTGAGCCCAGCCGGATCTTCTCTTTTCTTAATCTCACTATTAGTCTGCCTTTTTAAAGAACCAGCTTTTTGTTTCATTTATCTTTTTGTATTGTTTTTGTGTTTCATTTAATTCTACTCTGATCTTGCCTATTTCTTTTCTTCTCTTGGGTTTGGGTTTGGTTTGTTCTTGTTTGTCTAGCTCCTTGAGGTGTGACCTTAGATTGTCTGTTTGTGCTCTTTCAGGCTTTTTGATGTAGGCATTTAATGCTATGAACTTTCTTCTTACCACCACCTTTGCTGTATCCCAGAGGTTTTGATAGGTTGTTTCACTATTATTCTCTTCAAATAATTTTTTAATTTCCATCTTGATTTCACTGTTGGCCCAATGATTATTCAGGAGCAGGCTATTTAATTTCCATTTGTTGCATGGTTTTGAGGATTTCTTTTGGAGTTGATTTCCATTTTTATTCCACTGTGGTACTTGCTGTAATTTTGCTTTTCTTAAATTTATTGAGACTTGTTTTGTGGCCCATCATATAGTGTATCTTGGAGAATGTTCCATGTTCTGATGAGTGGAATGTATATTCTGCAGTTGAATAGAATGTTCTGTAAATATCTATTAAGTCCATTTGTTCTAGGGTATGATTTAAGTCCGTGGTTCCTTCATTGATTTTCTGTCTTGATGACCTATCTAGAGCTGTCAGTGGAGTATTGAAGTCCCCCACTATTATTGTGTTGCTGTCTATCTTGTTTCTTATGTCTAGGAGTAATTGTTTTATAAATTTGGGAGCTCCAGTGTTAGGTGCATATATATTTAAGATTGTGATATTTTCTGGTTGGGCCAGTTCTTTTATCATTATATAATGTCCCTCTTTGTTTTTTTAACTGTTGTTGTTTTAAAGTTTGTTTTGTCTGATATAAGACTAGAATCCTTGCCTCACACCATGTTGTTCCTACACAAAAATCAAGCATAGTCAAGTCAACCATTCCTGGCTCCAGCTTTACCCAGGCTCTATAGAAGGGGTGTCCAGTGCCAGCAATTTTGATGACTCACAGCCATCAGCACCCAGGGCAGCCCTTCTCACTTGGCCCAGGGCCCTGCTCTGGGGGGAAGGGTACATGGTAATCTCTTGTGCAGTGAGGGGATACAGCATTTAAAAAATCATAATGTTGTAATTATCAATTTTGTTTTACTCATAGTAAATTTCAAATGACATTATAGAGGATATAGATATTTGCATTTATCAAAGGGCAATACAGTGTTCAGATGTGGGGAAAACTGCCCTGGGAAAGATTGTAAAGGTGATGGGAAACATTTATACTTTCTCTGTAGCCTGCCCTTGTCGCTGCATTTCATAGGGATCTGTTTTCACCTTGGTGATGGGCTTCGTGTTTCTGAAGAATGGAACCAATCCCCTCTGCAGCTACCAGGGGTCTTTTGATGCCTGAGTGCCTCCTTTACCTTCCCAGGTATGCAGAAAGTGGGTGCAGAGCTTCTCTGGGCAGAGAAGGAGCTCACCCTTTGGCAGCTGCTGCTACTCGTCCCACTTTCACTTTCCTCGTGGCCACTGACAGTGTTTTTTTTTTAGATTAAAGGTGATTCTCTCTTTCTAGTTAAGAGCACTGTTTACTAAGTTGTGTTGAAACCCTGATTTGGGCACTGGACTATCTCCTGCATTTCATTTAGTAGGCTGCTTACCTCATCCTTTAACTTTCTAAACTGAATTTCTTTCTCAAGCCACAGTGAAATTGTGTCCCCTCATACTCCATGAGTTGGGACAACAGTGGGAGGCTAGACACTGTATTACCTCTGACCACCAAGGAATCTTTCTCAGATGGCCATCACTGTGCCACCCCAGCTAACACTCGCCATGTTGTTCCTACACAAGATCAAGCATAGTCAAGTCAACCATTATCCTTTTAGAGACTTTTTTACTTTGAGGGAGTTTATTTCTATTCTTTGGGCATTTAAGCTTTTGTGTCATGCCTTGATCTAACCAAACTGTCAAGGTTTCAGTTCTTGGAACTATAAATGTCACCCAGCCATGGCTTACACTGAAGGAGCCTGTGGGAGTTTCTTTGGAACAGCCGCTTGTGCTTGGTGTCCACTGGCTTGGCTACACCTTCTCTCCCAGCCTGAACCTGAGCCCTGACTCTCTAGCTATCAACTTGGAACTTGCAGATAAAAGATGAGGGCTGGTTAGATGGGCATCTTGGCCTTGGATGGTCACAAACCTCTCTGGGTCTCATCTTCCAAGGGCCCCAGGTGACCTGTATGACAAGACAGGGGGCTCCCTGGCCTGTGAAAGAACAATGCTGCTTCACTCCTTGGCTCCAAGGGCTTCTGGACAGGAAAGTAGTTATTCCTGAAGGACTTGGCACCCTTCCTCCCGAGCAAGGAGGAGGGAGCGCCTTCCTGAAGAAGGAATGCTGTGGGCCCCATGCAAGGGCTCACACCTGTGATCCCAGTGCTTTGGGAGGCGAAGGCAGGCAGATCACTTGAACCAGGAGTTCAGGACAAACCTAGGCAACGTAGTGAAATCCCAGCTACACAAAATATACAAAAAACTTAGCTGGGTGTGGTGGCACACTCCAGCCTCCCAGCTACTCATGAGACTGAGGTAGGAGGATCACCTGAGCCCGGGAGGTCAAGGCTGCAATGAGCTGTGATGGTGCCACTGCTGTCCACTCCAGCTTGGGTGACAGAGTGAAACCCTGTCTCAAAAACAAGTAATTTAATTTTTTTAAAAAAGAAGTGATGCAATGTAAGTCTTGTCAAGGAAATATCTCCTCCAGACCAGTTGCTCTTGGTCATCTAGACGATCTGAACAATTGGGACAATGTCCTAGGAACATCACTGAATATGTCAGGGCAGAGGATAATATGTCAGGGCAGAGGATAATAAGAAGACTGTCGATCTTAGTGGCTTCTGAAACAGCTCACTACCATATTGTAGCAGATCCTAGGTGGAAGATCTCCTCTTTGCACTTCTGTTTGCAAGGTAATATCACATCTGTAGATCTAGGTACAGTGAAACTAGAAAGAAGCCATGCAAAGCAATTTTTAAAAGAAACTTCATTATTTGCCCTATGATTTGGAGGCAAACTGATTACATGTTATTTTTACATTATTATTTGGAAAAATATGAAAATTTCTCCCCTTTCTCAGAATTGGTATCACCTTCATTGTCTTTTTGGTCCTTCCATATGGGGACATCACTCTGTGTCTTCCTCACTCTTTGTTGCTCTCTTACCTATGTTGCCATAATACACATAGTTGATAGTCATTCCAGAAGTAATTATATTATTTCCTTAAGGTTACTCATAGTTTGCTTTCAATGTTAGGAACTTTGATTCCTTTTATTTACAATTACACCTCTACTTTACAAGTGTCAAAATACTGCCCCCATCTCAGCCTCAGGCCACTGCTCTAATCCCCTTGGTAGATGTCCCCAAGGCACCCCCAAGCCCACTGTTCTCCATGCTCATATCAGGATGTTTCAATAAACTGTCCATTCATTTCAGCCTTTTAAGCAACATCTGTTACCAGCTTTTTCTCTTCATCTAGTGGAGACATGGCTTATTTTAACCTTTCTTGTTCCTGAATAATTTATTAATGTTTCTGTTCTCTTTTATGTGTTTAGTAAACTGCAGTCCCTTGCAGATTGAGGTTTCTAATTCTCCTGTGCTCTTTGTTGGAGATGTTCTTCAGCAGCTCTCCATCACCAACAGTTGGTGACAAGAGACCATCAGAACACATCTGGGGCACACACAGCACTGAACCACCAAGGGACTGTCTTTCCATTCTCTTTCCTCCAGGTCACACCTTTTAATGGGGTGCAGTTAGTGATAATTGGATAATATTTAAAGCACATGCCTGTTTTTTATTTATTAAAAATATTGAATGTGACAAAGTTCTAAAAACAAACAAAAACACACAAACAAAAAATATTAAACAGCATTAAATTCATCCCTCAAGGAGCTTCTGTTCTACGAAGACACCCTTCTCCCCCAGGCTCCTGTGGCTTGCCGTGGACAAGTAGGGAATAAACTTAAACTGTCCTGTTGCTCTCTCTGACTCTGGAGTTGAGGGAGTCCTGCCAGAGGATTCTGAGGAAGTTGTGATTTCAAGGATTCACTGGCTTCTTTTAGCTAGGAGAGTAGGAGACTTTGTCTAAATCATTTTTGTTTGAAGGAAGTGCCTAAGTTTCTGAGTTTCAGCTGCTCAAGCATTTGTGATTTTGCCAACCGTCTCACTACAGTTTCCACATTTTCTCATTCTTGTTCCCTTTAGAAGTCTTTATATATATATTTATATATATATATATATATATATATATATATATATATATAGACACACACACACACACATGCATACATACACACATATATATATAATCAAGGACTTCTGGATATTTTTTAAAAATTGATTTTTTTTCTTGAGTCAGAGTTTCACTCTTGTCACCCAGGCTGGAGTGCAATGGTGCATTCTTGGCTCACTGCAACCTCCACCTTTCAGGTTCATGCAATTCTCCTGCCTCAGCCTCCTGAATAGCGGGGATTACAGGCGCCTGCCACCATGCCTAACTAACTTTTTTGTATTTTTAGTAGAAACGGGTCTTCACCATGTTGGCCAGGCTGGTCTTGAACTCCTGACCTCAGGTAATCCACCCACCTCAGCCTCCCAAAGTGCTGGGATTACAGGTGTGAACCACCACCCCTGGCCAAAAAAATTGATTCTTAAAGTTTGAAGCACTCTTTAATATCTTGCTAAAATGTGTGCATACAGATCAGGATAGGGTTAACCTGATGTATCTGGAGCCAGACTGCCATGGTTTCAGAGATTTAGCAGAGGCAGAAAATCTGAGCCAGGTGTGACAAGACAAAATTGGATACACACCAATAATTCAAAGATACTTGCAAGACCTCATGGATTGGAAGTGTGACCCAGTTGAATCTGAATCTCAAAACACAGTCAACCCCAGTGGATAGCTGGGTAATATTATTACAGTACAAAAATGAAACATCTAGATCCAACATCAGGGCAGAGGCAGGGTGGCCTGAAGGTTAGGAGCCAGCTCTGGAGCCAGATGGCCTGGGCTCAAACCTGCTATAACTTGGGGCAAGTTTTTCAACCTCTCTGTGCCTCTGTTTTTTCTTTAAAATGATAAGAGTATGTCTCTCATAGGGTGCTTATAAGGAGTAAATCATATGTGCATAGCGTTTAGAACAGTGCCTGGCAGGCAATGTGATGTAAGTGTTGATCACTATAAATTTAAATTACACACAGGTAATATAACAGACATTAAAAGTTATGTCAACAAAGGAGGTAAAAAGAGGTTTTTCTGTACAAGAGCAATTAGAAATGCAGGAAATGGGGAGGTAAGTAGCCAAGATTGTCATTAACCTGGCACAGGGAACCCTGGGAAGCATAAGACTGATGCCCAGACCCATAGGCCTGAGCCCCACAGCCTGGAGGAACCATCTAGATGGATGCATTCACTCCATGCTGAAGCCTGTGGGTTCTGCAGAAGAGTCTGTTAGATTAGTTTCTAGCTGATTTTGTGTATATTTGGGGTATCCATAACTTGGAGAAAATATCAGTGCTCACTGATAGAACATGAAAGAACAGAGGTGATGAGCAGCTCTGATGAGGGCTCACTGCCCCTGACCACGTTTCCCAGACCCAGGGAGGTGGGTCAGTTATGCTTGTTCATTTTGTGTTAGCACCCAGCTCTTTCTGGCCACATGTGGAACCTCATGGCTTGTAGCATTGGCAAGTGTGTGAGGATTCCAGCAGCCCAGACTTGAGAGGCAGCTGTAGTTAATCAGACATGACTGGCTTCCTGTTCCAGAAGCATCAGAACAAGTGTGTGCCTGAGGATGGCTGGAATGCAAGCCTCTGGCTTCTGTGGGATCTTCACTCTCCATGGGAAGTAATTTGCAGTCTCAAAATATCTACTTTCAAAGTCCTTTAACTTCTGTTTTGGGAAATTTTGCTCCCAAACCCAGATGTGCAGAGAAAGCAGGGCTCAAAAGATCACTTGAGAAAAAGATATTACACCTTTTTTTTCCTCTTTTTGAACTGACATCCACCCACCCCAGGGTCAGCTCATGCAGTTAATGGTCTGTGTCTTAGACACCCACACATGTCTCCTGTCATGTGAGCAGGAGCCGTTCTGGAGTGGGATTTGATTTTCTTGGAGGAGTCTTTGTTTCTAGCTGGGACCAAGCTAATAATTTGGCACTGTCCTCCTCCCACACGACTATAACTGCAGACCACCTTTCCCTTCACCAGAGCCACACCTGAGCGTGCTAACCATGATTTCTTTCACACTCTTTCCCCACACCCCACCCGACCCCCACCGAGCTTGTTAACCATGATTTCTGCCACCCACCCCCACCAGCTTCTGAGTCAAAACCTTAGTCTGGGGCCCAATCTGCATTGTTACCAGGGCAGGTAGCTGTTGGGAACCCTGAAACCTGGTGCTTCTGGCATAAAGCCCATGCTACTGTTGTGTTTTCTGTGATCCCATACATAGGATTGGCAAATTTGCGGGCCAGAGAGTGATGTTGACTTCAAGAACTTGACTATGTGTTACATGAGAAAAGAGGCTTTTCTCTTTCATAACACATGAAAAAAGAGGCTTCATAAGTTCATCAGAATTACACTGAGGTTACTGGCTGAATTAGAAATTCTCTGGCTGCTACTGCAGATTGCAAGCTGGTCCGTCTTTCACAGCAATCATGGAGCACCAACTCAGTGTCAGGCACTGTCATAGGCCCCAAGCTCTAGTCATGGTCCTACTCTCTGGAGACCACATAAGAGGAAGGATAGAACATATAAGGCAGAAAAAAAAATTGTAAAAAAACAAAGAATAAACCAAATGGTAATGAGAGGAGTATAAGAATTGAAATAGAGGGATGTGATGGTGACAGGGGAGGAGGAAATAGAGGGAAGGGGAGGAGACAGGCTGAGGACTGAGTGGCAGAAAGCAGTTGCCAGCAAAGCTTGGACAGGGCAGGCAAGCCTGGGTGGAGGGAGCTAGTGGCTGGAGCAGAACCAAGGCTAGAGTGCAGGGCAGCAGGGGACGAGGATGACAGACAAGAAGAGGTGAACTGCAGTCCACAGTGTGATGGGCACCTTTGAGTGGCATACTCAGCCCCCCATTTAAAACCCTGCTTGGGCTGCTTTGGGACAAGAGTGGGATAGTCTGGGATGTGGTCTCAGTGCAGGCAGGGGCACAGCCTTGAGGAGGGTGGTAGGAGCACTGGTTGTATGACAGGTAGAGGGGCTGGGCTGGGGGAGCAGGGATCTGCAGAGATGGCCGAAGTTTCCATAGTCTGAGATGCTGGCTGGTGGTGGCACTGCTTCCTGAGATGGGCACGACTGGGAGAAAGGCTGGCTGGGGTGGGAGGTGGGAGCAGGAGCACTGGTACTTGTGGTTGCCCTCAAGTCTTACATTTTTACATTCAAGTGTTAAAATGAAGCAACATCTTCAGAGGGAGAGGTAGGCATAACTCCTTCCAGGATTGGTTGACGGGCTGCCACAGGCACCTTCCTGCCCCTCTACCCACTACCGTCGTGGCTGGTTAGAGCCATATGGCATCACCAGGCCCAGACAGGCTTGGACTTTTTAATCATTATGATATTTTCATAATGATTTAATCATTATGATATTACTGTTTCAGGTAAACTTTCCAATAGAGATAACAAATAAAAAGTCTTTGTGAAAATAGGTGCTTCAGAAGCCCCATTCTTTACTTTCCTTTTTCATCTGAATTGTCAGGTTGTTGCTTGATTTTTGTTCTTACTCTAACTGCATGTCCTCAATAAGCTGCTTAGCCTTGTGTGTCCCCAGGGCCACGTCAGTGACACCTATAGAGAAGCCCTTGCTTGTGGTTGCAAGGTGTGAATCAGGCGTGCTTGCACAGCTTGAGTGGAGGAGGCTCAAAGTTAAGCCTCCCTTCTTCCCCACCATTCCCCTTCTCAGGGAGACTTGGAGGGTGGCTTCCTTTCAGGCAATGGCTCTCCACCTCAGCTGCATGTTTGAATCACTTGGGGAGCTTTGAAAAGTCCCTATGTCCAGGTCACATTTAGATGCATTAAATCAGACTTTGGGTGGGGGAGTAGGAATGGGTGATCATGATACTCTGTTCTTAGGCCTGCACACCCAAGGCTGAGGTGACTCGGGGAGCCAGGTGCTGCTGCTGGGCTGAACTGGCCTGAGAACTCCATTCCTATACACACTGTGTGGCCAGCAGCCTGGTTCTATCCCAGCCACTGCACCCTGCACTCAGAGGACATGAGCCTGTGAGGCCAGTAGTGAATAGTAACTGATGATGCATGGGATTTTCCTTCAGCCAAGGGCTGTAGGTTGTGGTTTGAGAGTGGGGCAGGAGTGAGAAGGGAGTAGTTGCAAGTAGATTTCAAATTGAGCAGGAGATGTAATCTAATGGTAGTGATTCCCTGAATACTATGAATGGAAGGATCCTAAAGTTGATTGTGGGCTCAGCCCGAAAGAGTCTCTGCTACAAGCCTGGGAGGGAGAAGGGGCCATTTGAGGTCCATGGTGCCCACCATGGTTATCCAAAGTCTATGGAGTCCACCATGGCCATTCCAGGTCTGTGGGAAGCGTTGCAATTCTCAGAAAATATTTCTGTACTTCTCCACAGAGAAAATGGGGTCTGGTCACACAGTCTTCCTCAGGTCAAGCTGTACATTTGGCCAACACAGTTAATGATTAGGTTCCTGTTATGACCATTACTAATAATGATGCAAAAAATTTGTCAGTGTTTTTTAAAGAATAATTTGGAGCATGAGTCACAAGTTAGGGGAAAATTCCATTCTCTCCATTTTGATAATTTTTTGGAGAAGTCGTCAGCTCTATTATCTTGCTTATATTTTTATGAAGGTTTTAATTTAAGTGTCCCCAAAGAAGCCAGGTTTTTTTAAGGGGATAATGTTGCTCTCTCCCACCCCACCCACCCTCCAGCCAGGTTTGTTATAGAGAAGAAGGTGAAGAGCTGAGCTGCCAGAGGCAGACTGGTTCCTAGGGACTGTCCCAGCCCACTCAACCAGAGCCCGCAGTGTGGCCTGGGAGAAATCTGTTTCACCCCTTGTGGCCCCAGCTTGCTTATTTGTGAAAGGTGACAGATGACAAATCAGAGACTTGCAAGCCTTGGGTGGCTAGTAGAAGAGCTCAAGTGCTCATTAAAAATTCAGCAAGTCTAGAACCCACTACAGGGCCTGCATTTCACCAGGTCTCAGGATTCTTAAGTGGCCATCAGACTGACTATTGGTCAAGGTTCCTTCCTAATCATAAATTCTGTGATCCTGACATCACTTCTGCTGTTGCTCACCACTTCCCCATCGGGGAGGGTGTGGGAAGTGCTCTTGGACCAGGACTGTGGCTAGGGCTCTTCACCAGGAGGGCAAGTTTGCAAAACAGTCACTACGTGGAAGACAAATGGGATATTCTTGTTGCAAGTTGCATGACCCCCGTACTGAGGGTTGCAGACCCATGAGTGGTAGATAGCAATTGGTTTACCTAAGAGAAGGCATCTTAGGGCCAGCCAGCCAGTAACACGTATCTGTGGCTCCTTACTCCATTTGCAGCCAAGGGAGATGGAGGCCGGCCCCATTTATACAGAAAAAGTAGATGTCAGCCACTGACTTCATGACAATTTAACTCACCTCGGCTTTTGCAGGTCATTTCCTCCAGATTGCTTGGGTTTTTCTTTGGACTTTAGCCGCAGGTTTTAATGTCTGGTTCTGCCATTGGCTCAGGGTCTTCTAGCTGGGGATTGTGGGCACTGGCAACCCAGGGAGTCAAGCTGAGCCCCCTCCATACCATGGCCCTGGGAGGGAGAGTGTCCTTGGAAAGAAATCACCTGGTCCACCACTACCTTGTGGAGGCCCTGGGAGCACAGCCTTCCTGTGCCTGCTGCTCTCCAGGCTGCCAAGCTGGCCTTGAGACATCTCATGTCCCTGGCCCAACTCAGTGATTACTGAACTCCAGTGAGGCTTGGTCATTCATGGCTTGTAAAGAAGCTTTGCTCTAGGACAGGTGAAGGAAAGAACAGAGATGTGCAAACGGCTCCTGCCTGGCCTGAGGCAAGGGAGGAATGTAAGGTCCCTGGCCATTCTTTCTATCTTTACCACCAACAGTGCCGTTCAGTGCAGATGACCTTGTGACCTCGTGGACATCCTCAGGCTCTTAGGTGCTGCCCTGAGCAAGGCAGGCACTGCAGGTGGGAGGAGCCCAGCCAAGTGAGTTCTGAGTTCCTTCCCCGAACTTGGGTGAAGCCCCCCAACCCTGGGCCTGAGAGAAGGGGCTGTGGACACTGAAGAAGCCCCTCATGGGCACATCAGTTATAAGGACAAGCAGGGCACTCCACAGAAGTAGCCCCAGGAAATGAGACAAAAGTGACGTCCAGCTTGGTCATTCGGAGGAGAAGGCCCATCCACTCTGGCTACTGTGGAGGAGGGGGCCCCTCCCAGAGAGCTGCTGGATGCTTCTGTGCTTGACTTCATGGGGCTTCCAGCCACACATACCTTGAAAGAAGCCTCAAATGCTCTCATTTTGATTTTTTTCCTCATGTGTAACGACAGGGAAATGTGGCTGCAAGATTTTGTGACAAGCTGGGTAATGTTCTGTCTTCATTATTGTTTTAGTTTAAATTTACTGGGTGCAGTGGCTCATGCCTGTAGTCTCAGCTACTCAGAAAACAGGCGGAAGGATCCCTTGAGCCCAGGAGTTTGAGGCTGCAGTGTGATCATGCCTCTGCACTCCAACCTGGGCAACAGGGCAACAGAGTGAGACCCTGTCTCTTAAAAAAAAAAAAAAAGAGAGAGAGAGACATCTTAAAAGTCCCAGAAGTATTAAATGATAACAGCTAGAAGAGTCTGCAGTGAACCTAGGCTGAAATATTACAGTTTTTATTTATGGTGATATTTTATATCTTTAGTTAACAGGCATCATGGGCTTGTGAGAAGACCTAACATGTTAGTAATGGAAGAGGTAGCAGATGCAAAAAACTGGGGAGACTTTTACAGGATGTGGCAGTTCAGCCTCTCTAGATTTGTGAACTATTAATCAGACCATCTCTATCATCCTGGCAGGATGAAGGTTATAGAAATCTTGCAGCTGTGAGTCATTTGGACAGGGCATGTCCCTGGGCCAGTGTTAACTCCTGTGTCTACCCCCTACTCTGGGCCTGCTGAAATGTTGTGGCTCCTGCAGAAAGAACCCTCCTACCCCCACCGCTGGTAAACTGGTCACCTTGACTCTCCCTGTTCCCCTTTCTCATCAAAAGCCATCTCCTAAGCCTTGCTTAGACATGGATGAGCAAGGGCCAGGCAGTCCCCTCCCCAGGCCAAATGCAAAGAGCTCAGCTTCTAGGAGCCATCACTGGCTGTCCCATGGGAGACAAGTTAGGTTCAGAAAACATGAGAATGGTCAGGGGTTGACAGCACTTTCCTGAGGTACTTACAGATCTAAAAGATCCTTAGGAGGATAAATTAAAGCAGGAGACAAAGGCTGTTGGTTGACAGTCTATGAAAGGGGCTTCTCCACTGAAAGCCATAGGAAGCATGGTATTGCTTCTAGCCCTGTGTGGCACTGGGCTTCTCAAGATGAGTAGCCAGGTACTGGGGGCCCCAGCTATGTTTGTGCTCAGTTTTGTTTTTCCATAAATGAATCACTGTTATTGAAAATGTATTTGAAGCCAAATTCCACAGTATTATAGTTATTATTCATTTATTCAACAAATAGGACAGAGCTACAGTGGTGTTTTCTAGCCACAAAACGAAAGTGGCTAGGAGCATCGGGGCTGGGGTAGGGGAGGGTGAGAGCAACAGGACTGCCCCACCACGCCACTGCCTGACTTGTGGGCACAGGCTCTCAATTTTGACACCTCCCTGGAAGTGTTCCATCCTGTCCTCCAGGAGGGTGCCTCTATCTTGACGTCACCCTTGGGGCCTTCATGGGTTGTTCTCAGTGAGGATGGGGGCAGAGGGGTGAGGGTAAGTCCTATGGCTGTACTAAGGACAAAAGTCTGGTGAGAAACATCTGATGATTTGCGGACATCTGTTCTGGGCCAGGAACTTCATGGACAGCAATTCTTGCAGCCACTCTGCAAAATAGGTACCATTGCTCTTACTGCAGATTTGGAAACTCTGGCTCAGTGAGGTCAAACTGCCAGGTTCACTCAGCGCACAGGGGCAAAGCAAGTACTTGGTCCAAAGCCTGTGCCCTGTCCTCTCTGAGGCCCTGTACCCCTATTCCCCTCATCCTGGCCATCCAGGGAGGAGGAGACACCAGCTGCTTCTCATTTCAGTGTCCTTAAAATCCCTGCCTGTCTGGGCTCACACAGTGAAACACTGCATTTCCATCCACACCAACGGTCTCCCATCTCCCTCAGAGCCAGACCCAGGGACTTGCAGGAAGCTGTAGGCAGCATCAGAGAGCCACCACTTCTCTGGGGTCAAAACTGCTTCCCAGGCTTCCACAGAGAGTGGAGGCCTCTGCCACTACTTAGGTGCTATTTCTCAGACTCGTGTGGCTCACCTGGTGTCCTATTTTCTCTTGACAGCAAATGAAGCTTGTGACCGAGAACCTGAAGGAGGAACCAAAGGAAAGCGGGAAGGAGAAGGCAATCTGAGTGCCCGGCGTGCCCAGCTGCCCCTGTTGACAGAGGCTTGTGTCTGTGCCATACCTGGCATGGTGGCATGGGGGGTACCCAGGGCGGCATCGTGGCTCCTGAACCCAGACCCAATGCTTAGCCAAATGAAGTGGCTCCCATCTGGCAAGCGCCCTTCTCAGTGTTGCAGGGGCTCGGCTCAGGATCCCTGGCAATTCCTGGCAGTTCCCCCAGCCACGCTGTGTCTGCTCCTTCCCAGTTCCTTCCCAGGCCCCACACGCTGCTCCAGCTGCCAACTTTGCCGACAGCCACTGCTGCCCTTGAGCGTCTCACCATGAGTAAGCCGCCAGCTGTCCATGTTCCCTTCACAGTAGTGTCACTCCTGATCCCGCCATGGCTCAGGGACCCATGGACAGGTTGGGGATGGGAATGTGTGCCCCCTGTGCTCATCACAGGAGCCTCAGTTGACAATAGGCAAGGTGCACCCACACTGAACCTCTTTCCTGGTTCTCTTTTGCAATATGTTAACAGACCCTTTATCAACATAAACAGTAGTAACTGAGCTATTAAAGGCAAACTCTCTGACTCCTCCTGCCTGCAATGGGGACTGTGATGGGCTGCCCTGTTCTGAAACAAGCACTGGGTGAGGTCACTGAAGGTGGAGCAATGCGATCGGTAGCCCAGGGTGGGGGACTTGGCTGGAGGCCAGGTACCAAAGCTTGTAGCTGAAGCCTAGGCCATTTTCGAGAACTTCTGCTGCTGGTGGTGGTGCCCGCCTATAGGGACACTAGGGCTGCTTTCACATGCACGGTGTACCCATGGTGCCAAGTCAAGGGCTAGCAGCCACTCCCGATGCCCTGGCCTGGGCTTGGGCTTGCAGAGAAAAGGGCCCTCCTTGCCTAGTGGTGCTACCCACCTCCCTAGCTGTGTCCATGGACTGTCCTGCATTCAAGGCACAAGAGTGCCATGTAGGCCAGGTCTACCCATGGGGACAGCCCTTCCCACCAGTGCTGGCTGTCCTGGTGTAGCCAAGATGCCGCAGACCTGTGGGCACCTCCACTCAGACAGCAGCAGATGCCCTGGCCCACCTGGAGAAGATGAAGAGCTGGGAGGGCCACCGTGCTTCCTAGTTGGCAGAGGTTTGTTTCCCTCAGCTCAGGAGTCAGGCACCTTGATCCGTCCCCCACCTCAGAGATGGGGCAGCGTCTTCTCGCCAGCTCAAGCACTACTTGTCTTTGGAGGCCCCGACTCCCTGTCTGCTCCTTCTTGGTTGTTTGTGTTGGTCCTGTGAGCCCATCCTCTTTTTCCAGAGTGGACATGTGTGAGTGAGTTTTGCCCCTGCCCTTACATGGGATGAGCCACTCCAGGGCCTTGTTATTCAGCGTGTGTTCAGTGTTTGACAGTTTCTAGTTATAGGCTCATATTTTGAAATGTCAGTGAATGGCAGCCACCAATATAGGCCTAAGTCCTGAGACCCCAGGATCTTTCCTCCATTTCAGCCTGGGTGCGTGTGTTTTCTGAGAAAGGAGAAAGTTGAAATGGTGCCCTTGGCACCAGCTCTTGGTATCCCCCCCCATCCCCCAGAGCCCAGCTTTGAGAGTCAGTCACATGAATGCAATTGGTTGTGAACCAATGGGTCTTGAGTGCCTGGAACATGAAGCCACCAAATCACCTGCCACCTGTGGTGCCGCTGAGCCTCCTCCCACTACAGTGACTGTGCCCTTCCCAGAAGCCTCCCATCTGCCCTTCCTCAGTGTCTGATTGGGCACAACTACATCACTTAACTAAGCCTAAGCCAGTCACTGCATAGGGGAGAACAGGACCCTCCAATGGGGTCAGACCTCAGGCACAAGGCCAAGGGGGAGGGTAGATATGGAACCAATCAGGTTCTGTCAAGTGGGAGATTGGCAGGAGAAGAAGGTTGCCGCAGTTTGCTAGGTTGTAGCAGGCTGGAGCTGTGGCGAGTTCCTCACTGTATCCCCAGGGCTGTCGTGGTTGTTATCTAGCACATTGCAGGTGCTCAGGACTCGGTGGCACAGTTGAAATAGTAGGGGTAGAGGACAGCGTGTCTGCTGCTTCACATTCTATAGCTTCCTTGTATCTAAGTTGGACTGAGAAAGACATCTAGGCCGATGCCGTCCCACCCACACCCTTGCCTCACACAGCCCTTCCCTTGGTCGTGGTCTCTGCCTGGAACTCTGGCGGGCCCCCTCTCCCTGTACTTCACTTTATCCCCCAGCTCTTCTGGCCACTGACTCACCCACTGTTCTCTGATGGCCTCACCTCAACCTCAAATCCAACCCAACCACACCCCACAAGCCTCTTGCAGTCCCCACCCTCCCTGGTGGTGCTGCCTTAAGGCTCCTGGTGACTCTGCCCAAGAAAACCTACCCACTCTGCCCACCCAGTTCTCAAACACCCCTGAGGACTCCAGAGGGTGACCGCCCCACTCCCCATCGAAGGATCCAGCCTGAAAGAGCTAGGAGGCACCTGCTCATGTGAGCAGACGTGGACACCAGAGGTGCCAGCCTCCAGCCTGGACAAGAAAAGTGCCCAGAGGCAAGGGCGTCAAGAGTCAGGAGGCCGGCACCGCAGCTGCCCCTGAGGGACAGGCAGGACCAGGTGGGAAAGGATTTGGAACCCCGGTCCAAACCTTTCATGACTCAGAGGAGGGAGGTCCACGCCAGGGAACCACAGGAGACTAAACCCAGGTCTTTGGACTTTAGGCCCAGAGCTCTCCCGGCACTGGACAGCTTCCAAGGAGGACAGCTGGAGAGCAGCTGTGGGGCAGGGCATGAGACAAGAACCTCAGCCACCCAGAGGAAGCCCCAGTGAGGTAAGCGCAGGCCCCATTCTCACGCAGAAGCCCATCCCACCTGCGACGGAGAAGGGTTCCAAGGGAGGCCCCCCGCAAGTTGCTCAGATGGGCTCTGTGCACCCCACGGCTCCTGGGGTATCTGCACAGATGGCCCTGCCAGAGCATTCATGCCTCACCTCAAAGGTGGCTAGGGACTGGTTTCTCTTGCAAATGTTGCATGTGTCCCTAACTGCCTCTCTCAAGCCATGAGACACAAGCTGTCTCCAAGGCCCACAGATTGTCACTGGGACTTGACCCCAGTGGGGGTTTGGCCACAGGCCCGATCCACTTCACAGCCCAACTCTCCTCTCTCACACAACTAACCCAGACCATGTCGAGCCCTGTGCTGTGACATTTCCTAGGTGCCCTCCCCATAGGCGAGGGCTGTCCCACTCCTCACAGGTGGCTCCTCTCACTCTCCGGGTCACAAAAGCCCCACACAGAGGCCAACAGAAACCCCACAGCATCCCAGGGCTGCAGCCTCAGGCAGGGGGATCAAGCGGTGGACCCTTCCCCCAATGGTGGCCACACTGCCGTGGTCCCCATCAGCAGCTTAAAAGCTCAGACTTGAGAACAAATCTTTATTTTAGCAGCTTCACTAGCAAATAAGAAGAGAATGTTCATGGCCAACCAGCTCTGCAGCAAAGCTGGACAGCCAAGAGCTCTCTGGGTCACAGTTGCCTCACGTCATCCCCATTTAATAGAAGAAGCTGAGGCCTGCAGGGTTCAAGTGACTTCTCCACAGCCCATGTCTACCCAAATCTGTCCTTTGCCACCTGTGCCAAACCCTGCTACCCCACAGCCTCTGCCCAGCACCTGAGACCTGTGTTCCCAGCCTTAAACCCTGCGGCTCCTGCCCTTTTTCCAGCAGGAAAGTAGCAACAGGAAGGAGGAAGGCCGAAGGCCACACACTGAGGATCGAAGGGTACAGACTGGTCTTTACTAAGTTTTAAGAACTGTATGGCCTGGCCGGTGCCTTGGTAAATAGCGAGATAATGTGGGCCTTGGTGAACTTCTTGCCATTAGCTGGATCTACAGAGCTGCCAGGCTCCAGGCCTCCCTGCATGCACTCCACACCCCATCCAAGGGACATGACAGAAGAGGAGGGACCTGACAGAAGCTGGAGCCTCCAGGACCTCTAGGAGCCCAAGGACATAGCCAGGGAAGCTGTATCCTCAGACTTGGGAACACCCTTCTGTCCCAACCACAAGAGAGGCCATAGCCACTACAGGGGGAAGGAAGATGCTTTCCTGGTCCTGGGAAAGGACCCAGTCAAGTAGGCACCAGGAAAGGGTGTGGGGAGCCGCTCATCCAAACTCTCTAAGAGTCAAAAGTTAGGAGTTCTTGTGAGCTAGCTCAGGACCCCATTCAAGGCCTGCACCAGGGTGGGCCAGGAGCCTGGAATCAGGGCCTCATGACTGGGGCCAGGCTCAGCAACAGGGCCTCACGTTCCTCTGAGTGTGGCCACAGACCCCTGATAAGCATTGCGTAGACCAGGCGTCCCCAAACTTTTTACACAGGGGGCCAGTTCACTGTCCCTCAGGCCGTTGGAGGGCCACCACATACTGTGCTCCTCTCACTGACCACCAATGAAAGAGGTGCCCCTTCCTGAAGTGCGGCGGGGGGCCGGATAAATGGCCTCAGGGGGCCGCATGCAGACCGCGGGCCATAGTTTGGGGACACCTGGCCTAGACCTTGTTCCGTGCTGATGCCCATTGCCAGTACCCAGGCCTGAGAAGCCACATGGTGATGTTTTGGCCCAGGAATCTGTATCTTCAACAATGCCTGCATCGGATGCTGTTGCGCACTGAAATCCAAGAACCACAACAGGGTAAAGGGGCTTGCTGGTTTCTGCCCAGAGCAGCTGATGCTAAAGGCCCCTGCAGAGCCAGCCTCCTTCCGTGCTGACTTGTCACCATGGGGACAGGTCTGGGGTGCTTCTGTGGGCCTGCAAGGGATCTAGAGCCACAAGCATCCTGGGCCTGAACAGGATCCAGGGCAGAGAGGAGCAACAAGGTACGGGACCCAAGAGACTTCAGTTTCCTTCCCACCTGGTGTTGGATAACTGACATCTCCCACCACCCTCTGTAAACCTTGGAGATTCTTGGGCAGTTCAGAGGTGGCAGCAGCCTCCACTCAGGAGGGAAGAGACCCTTGGCTTCCTGCTGATTGGTATGTGGGGTCCTCACATAATAGAGAAGAGAGGTCTGATGAAGTTTGTCCCCTAAGTTTGTGGCACAGATCACCCTGATTGCATTTGGCTCAAGAAACGTGGCCTCCTCACTAGATCTTACCGTGCAGGTGAATTTCTTCAGTGAAAGGGGAAAACAGTGGCACAGAGAATGTGGATTATGAAGCTCCTTCACTTGTATTATTCCCACCCACCTATTATTACTTGCTGGTTTTTCACCTGAGACTCCCACGGCCCACTGGGTAGATAGATGTAGTCACTACAGGAAGTAAGGGCAGAGCTTCAATAAATCCAGCCCAGCTGACCCTCTGCAGGAGAAAGGAAAACGCACCCTCAAGTCTCCCAGGGCACAGGCCTGGGCACTCAGCTGAGGTGTGAAGAGTTTTGTCTACATCATCAAAGTGTGCTCAATACAAGGAAAATCATTGCAAGTTTCTAAAAACCAGAAGGGGGCCAGGCACAGTGGCTGACGCCTGTAATCCCAGCACTTTGGGAGGCCAGTGCAGGTGGATCACGAGGTCAAGAGATTGAGACCATCCTGACCAACATGGTGAAACACCATCTCTACTAAAAATATAAAAATTAGCTGGGCATGGTGGAAGATGCCTGTAGTCCCAGCTACGTAGGAGGCTGAGGCAGGAGAATTGCTTGAATCCGGGATGTGGAGGTTGCAGTGAGCTGAGATTGTGCCATTGCACCCCAGCCTGGTGAAAGAGTGACTCTGTCTCAAAAAAAAAAAAAAAAAAACCCAGAAGGGCAACAGTAGTGTAGACGTGGATATGCACCTCCCTTTATATAACTCTCTGGCTCAGAAAACAGAAACCAAAGGTATCTCCTCCCTAAGGGAGACTGAAGAGCCACTTACCATCACCTCTACCTCCTTTTCCCAGAACACAGGCACAAACTGGCACCCAGAGTTTGTCCTTGCAAGTGGGGTCAGTAAAGACAGGGAGGCTGATAGTGTGGCACAAACGACTGCTTTCTGGGACTTGCCTGCCTGCCTGCCTGCCTGCCTGTCACCTTCCTGGGATGCCCTGTCTGGTCATAGTGCTCTTGTAAGCCATTTGCTTCAGGAGCTGCTCTCCAGCTATAAATGGCTATGTAGCTGCTGCCATTTGCACCACAGCAGAAGGAAGGATGCACACTGGGATTTGCAGCAATAATCTGAATCAATCCAGTGATATGGCAGGCTTCCACCTAAAATATGTTCACCAGTGCAGGATTTTGCTGTGATTCTTGCACAAACATGTTGAAGACATTGATTCCTAATGGACAGAAGGCATCTTGGAGACCAAGAGACATTTCTTGCCTAGTCCCATTTTCCTCCCAGACAGCTTGTCCCAGGAAATGGCCAGCCAGACCAAGGAAGCTTCCCAACGCTGTAATTCTTTGGGAAATGTTGTGAGTCCAGGTCTTAGCCCCTGAATGCAAATGGTCTCTCATCATGAGGTGTAAGAAGCAGCTTCACCTAATTTCATGTACACACCTACAATCTCTTAGGACCAGATATGTCATGGAATTTTGACTTGTTCAGGTTATTAGAAAGGTAACAAGATGCGTATACATGTGTTACGCGACAGCTTGAGTGTGGTATAAAGTGGTCTCCTATAGCCAACTGCCTTAATGTTGCTTTGCTCAGCCCTCTTACTAAAAGGTCAAAGGAAAAGTTGAGATACTGCCATCTTCTCACACCTCTCCCTGCCCACCCAGCTGCGCAGCCTGAAGAGTGGGCTGCCGGGTCAGGTTAACAGTACATCCCTGGCCAAGACTCTTTCCCCTTCTGAGCCTCATTCCCCCTTGCAAATGAAATGCAAACAACACCCTGCTCTGCCCATCCCTTTCTGTGGGAGTCCATCAAAATAACATCCACATTCCCTGGCTTTTTAAGCCTCTGAATTCTGCCTTCGAGAAGAGGTTCACACCCCATGTCTCTTCTGCCTAAAGACTTTTTTTTTTTTTTTTTTTTTTTTTTTTTAGACAGAGTCTTGCTCTGTCGCCCAGGCTGGAGTGCAGTGGTGCAATCTCGGCTCACTGCAACCACCATCTCCCGGGTTCAAGTGATTCTTCTGCCTCAGCCTCCCAAGTAACTGGGATTACATATTAGCCAGGCTGGTCTCAAACTCCTGCCCTCAAGTGATCTGCCCACCTTGGCCTCCCAAAGTGCTGGGATTACAGGCGTGAGCCACTGTGCCCGGCCCTCCACAGAGACTCTTTTCATGGTACACAGTTCATGAGTCAGTGGAGAAGCAATGAGAATTTGGGGTTGAGAGCAACATGGGTCAGCTGGAGAGAGCTGTAGACAGGAAGAAGGTGTCCAGGAAGAGCCAGGGGCAGGAGCAGGGTAGCTAAGAGAGAAATAATTCCCATTTCCCAGACCCTCCATTCCATTCTTGAGTACCCACCTGGGTTCTACTCCCCCTCCCTCCTTATACTTCCAGAGAGGCCCCCGCAAGACCTACTTCTAGGGTTTTTAAAAATTTCCCTCAGCCTCAGGGTGACCTCTGGCTCACAAGCTGCAGAGCTTCTGTGAGAATTCTTAGGCTGACCTGCTGGTGTCCCACTCTCTGATCCTCTACTCCCATCCCCACATTTGAGTGGCCCCTGGGCTCCTGTCTCAGGCCTTTGCTGCCTTCTCTGGGGCTAAGCTCTCACCAAAGTCTCCCATTCTCAAGGGTGAGAGCATTTCCTCCATACTTGCAGAGCACAGATCTACAAAGGAATGCCTCGGCCAGGTGCAGAAACCACAGGTGCAACATGAAACCACTAGGCCAATGCGCTGGCTCACACCTGTAATCCCAGTTGGGAGGGCCAAGGTAGTCCTCTTGGCCAGGAGTTCGAGACCAGCCTGGCCAACATGGTGAAGCCCCATCTCTAACAAAAGTTAGCTGAGTGTGGTGGCATACGCCTGTAATCCCAGCTACTCAGGAGGCTGAGCTGGGAGAATCACTTGAGCCCGGGAGGTGGAGATTGCAGTGAGCTGAGATTGTGCCACCATACTCCAGCCTGGGAGACAGAATGAGACTCTGTATCAAAAAAGAAAATTTTATTTTGTTTTTTAACTTTTAAGGAGAGGTACATGTGCAGGTTTGTTATGTAGGTAAACTTGTGTTATGGGGGCTTGTTATACAGATTATTTCATCACCCAAGTTTTAAGCCTAGTACCTATTATTTTTCCTGTCCTCTCCCTCCTCCCACCCTTCACATTTAGGTAGGTCTCAATGTCTGTTGTTCCCCTCTTTATGTGTTCTCATCATTTAGCTCCCACTTATAAGTGAGAACATGAAGTATTTGGTTTTCATTTCCTCTGTTAGTTTGCTAAGGATAACAGCCTCCAGCTCTATGCACATTGCAGCAAAAGACATGATCTTGTTCCTTTTTATGGCTGTGTAGTATTCCATGGTGTATATGTACCCCATTTTCTTTATCCAGTCTATCACTGATGGGCATTTAGGTTGATTCCATGTCTTTGCTATTGTGAATGGTGCTGCAGTGAACATAAATGTGCATGTCTGTTTATGATAGAACAATTTATACTCCTTTGGGTATATACCCCTTGGTATATTGGTAGTTCTGCTTTTAGCTCTTTGAGGAATTGAACTTTTCACAATGGCTGAAATAATTTACATGTCCACTGATAGTGTATGAGTTCCTTTTTTCCACAACCTCACCAGCCTCTGTTATTTTTTGACATTTTAGTAATAGCCATTCTGACTGGCGTGAGATGGTATTTCATTATGGTTTTGATTTGAATTTCTCTAATAATCAATAATGTTGAGCTTTTCTTTTATATGCTTGTTGGCCACATGTATGTCTTCTTTTGAGATGTGTCTGTTCGTGTCCTTTGCCCACTTTTTAATGCAGTTGTTTTCTTCTTATAAATTTAAGTTCCATATAGATGCTGGATATTAGACCTTTGTCAGATACAGAGTTTGCAAAAATTTTCTCCCATTCTGTAGGTTGTCTGTTTACTCTGTTGACAGTTTCTTTTACTGTGCAGAAACTCTTTAGTTTAATTAGATCCCATTTGTCCATTTTTGTTTTTGTTGCAATTGCTTTCAGCATTTTTCTCATGGAATCTTTGCCCATTCCTATGTCAAGAATGGTGTTGCCTATGTTGTCTTCCAGAGTTTTCATAGTTTGTTGTTTTATATTTAAGTATTTGACCTGTCTTTAGTTGATTTTTGTATATGGTGTAAGGTAGGGGTTCAGTTTCAGTCTGAATGTGGCTAACGAGTTATCCCAGCACCATTTGTTGAATAGGGAGTCCATTCCTATTGCTTGTTTTTGTCAACTTTTTCAAAGATCAGATTGTTGTAGATGTGGGGACTTATTTATAGGATTTCTATTCTGTGTGTCTGTTTTTAGTACCACACTGTTTTGGTTACTGTAGCCCTGTAATAGAGTTTGAAATCAGGTAGTGTGATGCCTCCAGCTTTGTTCTTTTTGCTTATAATTGCCTTGGCTATTCAGGCTCTTTTTTGGTTCTGTGTGAATTTTAAAATAGTTTTTTCTAGTTCTGTGAAGAAGGTCATTGGTAGTTTGATAGGAATAGCATTGAACCTATAAATTGCTTTGGACAGTATGGTCATTTTAATGATATTCATTCTTCCTATCTATGAGCATGGAATGTTTTTCCACTTGTTGGTGTCATCTCTCATTTCTTTGAACAGTGTTTTGTTGTTGTTGTTTGTTTTTTTTTGTTTTTTTTGTTTTTGTTGTTTTTTTTTTTTTTTTTGAGACGGAGTCTTCGTCTGTTGTCCAGGCTAGAGTGCAGTGGCACGATCTCGGCTCACTGCAACCTCTGAGCAGTGTTTTGTAGTTTTCATTGCAGAGATCTTTCACCTCCCTGGTTAGCTGTATTCCTAGGTATTTTATTCTTTTTGTGGTGATTGTGAATGGGATTGTCTTCCTGATTTGGCTCTTGGCTTGACTATTGTTGGTGTCAACAATAATAAAAATCACTAGGAATGCTAGTGATTTTTGTGCATTGATTTTGTTTCTTGACACTGCTGAAGTTGTTTATCAGCTGAGGAGCTTTTGGACCAAGACTATGGGGTTTTCTAGATACAGAATCATGTGTCTGCAAACAGTGATAGTTTGGCTTCCTCTCTTCCTATTTGGATGTACTTTATTTCTTTCTCTTGCCAGAAATTGCTCTGGCCAGGACCTCCAATACTATGTTGAGTAGGAGGGGTAAGAGAGGACATCCTTGTCTTCTGCCAGTTTTCAAGGGAAGTGCTCCACCTTTTTGTCCATTCAGTATGATATGGCTACAGGTTAGTCATAGATGGCTATAATTATTTGAGATAGAATCTCATTCTATTGGCCAAGGTGGAGTGTAGTGGCATGATTTCTGCTCACTGCAACCTCTGCTTCCTGAGTTCAAGCAATTATCCTGCTTCAGCCTCTTGAGTAGCTGGGACTACAGGCACGCACCACCACACCCAACTAATTTTTGTATTTTTAGTAGAGATGGGGTTTTACCATGTTAGCCAGGCTGGTCTTGAACTCCTGACCTTATGATCCACCTGCCTCGTTCTCCCAAAGTGCTGGGATTACAGGCATGAGCCACCATGCTGTCAGATGGCTCTTATTATTTTGAGGTATGTTCCTTCAATATGTAGTTTATTGAGAATATTGAACATGAAAGGGTGTTGAAAGCCTTTTCTGCATCTATTGAGATAATCATGTGGTCTCTACCATTAGTTCTGCTTATGTGATGAGCCACATTTATTGAGTTGCATATGTTGAGCCAACCTTACATTCTGGGGATGAAGCCTACTTGATCGTGGTGGATAAGCTTTTCGATGTGCTGCAGGATTTGGTTTGACAGTATTTTGTTGAGGATTTTTGCATCAGTGTTCATCAAGGATATTGACCTGAAATTTTCTTGCTATTTGCTAGGTTTTGGTATCAGGATGATACCGGCCTCAAAGAATGAGTTAGGAAGGAATCCTTCCTCCTCAATTTTTTGTAACAGTTTTAGCAGGAATGGCGCCAGCTCATCTTTGTACAGCTGGTAGAATTCAGCTGTGAATCTGTCTGGTTCTGAGATTTTTGGGGATGGTAGGCTATTTATTACTGATTCAATTTCAGAGCTCATTATTGGTCTGTTCAGGGATTCAGTTTTTTCCTGGTTCAGTCTTGGGAGGGTGTATGTATCCAGAAATTTATCCATTTCTTCTAGATTTTCTAGTTTGTGTGCATAAAAGTGTTCATAATATTCTCTGATGGTCATCTGTATTTCAGTGGGGTCAGTAGTAATATCCTCTTTGTTGTTTCTAATTGTGTTTATTTGGATCTTCTGTTTTTTGTTCATTATTAGTCTAGCAGCAGTCTATTATATTAATGGTTTTAAAAAACCAACTCCTGGATTTGATCTTCTGAATGGTTTTTGTCTCATTCTCCTTCAATTCAGCTCTGATTTTGGTTATTTCTTGTCTTCTGGTAGCTTCAAAGTTGGTTTGCTCTTGGTTCTCTAGTTCCTTTAGTTGTGATGTTAGGTTGTTAAATTGAGATCTTTTTGACTTTCTGACAGGGGTGTTTTGCCATAAATTTCCCTCTTAACATTGCCTTAGCTGTGTCCCAGAGATTCTGGTATGTTGTATCTTTGTTTTCATTAGTTTCAAAGAATTTCTTAATTTCTGCCTTAATTTCATTATTTACCCAAAAGTCATTCAGGAGCAGGTTATTTAATTTCCATGTCATTGTATGGTTTTGAGCAATTTTCTTAGTCTTGATTTCTAATTTTATTGCACCATGATTTTTATTCGTATGATTTCAGTTCTTTTGCATTTGCTGACAATTGTTTTATGTCCAATTGCATGATTGATTTTAAAGTATGTGTCATGTGGCAATGAATTTTAAAACAACAGCAGAGCATCAAACCAAGTACGAGATTCTTCTAAGTGTGGTGCCCCCAAATGAGTATACAGGTTGTACACAGACATGAAGCCAGCTCTGCCAGTAAGACATTTGACTCAGTCTCATGCTGATGTTCCCCTTAGTGACTGTTTCAACCAGTGCCCCCCCACCTCCACCCGACTCTTTTCACCTTCTAATCCAGGAACCTTGGAGTCCTTATAAAAGGATAAAGGATTCAAGAAGCAAAATGAATTATTCTCTCTCAGCAAAGCCCACTGCCACCTCCTGTGGTTCACACAGGGACCTCCAGATGATTGGAACCCTGCTCACACTCTCTGCATTCTTCCTCCCTGCTTTGCCCTTCTTAGAATTCCCTGACCCTGATAGCATTGCTGTGCAGACACATCAGTACGTCTGATCCATCATCTCATACTAATTTAAATCACTACTTTCTTCTCCAAAGGCATTATGAACTAGCAAGAACCATGATTCATTTTTTTCTCTTCTGACTTTCTAATCTGGAACACCTTGCTCAGAGTGAGGTGTCCAGCAAGTGCTTAGTCCTGGATTCGGGGGTCCTGAAAGATACAGCTCCCTTCCTAGTAGCCACAATGTGCTTAGGCCGTATTAGCTCAAAAAGGGCTACAGTCTTTCTCTCCGTGGATCCCAGAAGTCTGAGAAAACTCATCCCTGCTGAGCAGCTATAGGGGGCAGAAGGGCCATGGATTAACAACCACCCAAAGTCTGATGTGTCCTATGTTTGGCCTGTTCAAGGACTAGCAAGGTTATTGCAACCAGAGCTTAATGAGCAAGTTGACAGGAGGAGATGTGATAATTGGGGCAGAGGACAGATTGGGGCCTTGTGGACCACCACACAAGGACTAGACTTTTAAATCTGAGATGGGAAGCCATGGAAGGATTTTGAAGAGGGAGTGACACACGATTTAGACTGCTGTTTCTGGCAATGATGAAATTAGAGAAATTTGATTGACTCTCTTGCCTTAAACTAGGAAACCAAACAAAATATATGAAGCAATGGTTTTCAGGCATTGAGCAACAGACAGCATAGGGCGGTCATCCCTGAGATAAGGGAGGCAAATGAGGTGAGCCCTGTGAGTTGAATGCCCCAGCTCACTGCCCAAAGGTAGTTACCAGAACACAGGGAGGGAGAGCCTAAATAGCCTGGTTGAGTTGAACAGGTAGTTTTCAGTTCAAGATCAATGTGCAGGGCAGAGAGGAGGGAGCTGCACAGATAATGAGCAAGCTCCAAAAGAAAATCTGTTTTTTGGTTAAGTACTGATCAGTACCTATGAGAAAACTACCTTAGGCTGGAGAAAGAACCACTGGAAAGCAGTAGGCTAAACAATGCTCAGAACTTACCCAAGGCTGGGAATAGTTCATGTTCCTACCAGCCAGAGTGGAAAAACCTCAATAGAATCTCTAGAGAGACATTGCCTCAGGAGTGGGCCAAATTAGCCCTAAAATGAAGACTGCTCAGGATCTGCCCTAACAGTTTAAAAGTGAGACATGAAGGATCCAATGACTTTAAGTAACTGCATTCCCAAATGAAATCCAACACTTCTTACATGAATACAAAAAATTCCAGCATTCAACAATGTAAAATTCAGTGTCCAGCATTGCAATAAAAAATCAATCAAGAATTTTTATACAGAATGATATCCTTCATAAAGAAAAAATAATTTTTCAGACAAGAGCTGACAGAATGTAATGCCAGCAGATCTGCATTATATAAAATGTTAAAGAATGTCCTACACGCAGAAGGAAAACCAAAGTGTGGATCCACACAAATAAGTGGAGTGCTGCAAATGACAAATATGTAGCTAAACTACTCCCCCCATGTTTAATCCCTTAAAAACTAGTTAAAACAATATTTATACATGGGCAAAAATAAAATGTATGACAACAATCATATAAAGAACAGGAAGAGGAAAATAGAGGCATACAGTTGTAAAGTTCTTATACTCTACATGAATGACATATTAAGATAAATATAATATACATATTGCAAATCTTATAGCACCCACTGAAAAATAAGTGGTACAGCCAATAAGCCAATAGTGGAGATAAAATGGAGTAACAAAAGGTGCTCAGTTAAACCAAAACAAGGTAGTAAAAGAGGGAAAAATGACAGACAAGACAAACAGAAAACTAGGTAGGTTTACACTCAACCATATTGACAA
Source organism: Saimiri boliviensis (assembly GCF_048565385.1). Classification (NCBI taxonomy): domain Eukaryota; kingdom Metazoa; phylum Chordata; class Mammalia; order Primates; family Cebidae; genus Saimiri; species Saimiri boliviensis. Next base: position 18,153,197 of record NC_133456.1, read on the forward strand.
TTTACACTAAATAAATACATCTAAATAAAAGACATTTGCAGATGAGATAAAAAAGCAAGTTCCAACTATATGCTATCTACAAAAAAACAAACAAACAAAATGACACAACAGGTTAACTGTAAAGAATAGAAAAAATATATATTCTCACAAGTCAAACCTGGAGTGACTGTATCACTATCACATGGAGATTTCAGAACAAATAATTTACGAGGCATAAAGAGAGAACATTTCATAATGAGGAAAGGGATCGAGTCATCAGTATGACATAACAATCTTAAATGCATAGGTACCAAACAACAGAGCTTCAAATTTTATAACACTGCTAGAACTAAAAGGAGAAATAGACAAATCCACAACCATAGTTGGAGATTTCAACACTCCTCTCTCAATAATTAAGACATAAAGTCAGTAAGAATATAGAAAACTTGAACATTCATTATCAACCAGCTTGAACTAACTGACATGTATAGGACACTCCACCAACAGCACTTTCCAAGCACTCAGGAAACATTCACCAAGATAGGTCATATGCTGGGCCATGAAACAAGTTTCAGTAATTTCAAGAGATTTAAACTATACAAAGAATGCACTAATAAAAAATGATATAAAACTAGAAATTAGTTATAGAAACATATGTAGGAAATCCCCAAATATTTAGAAACTAAACACCTTTCAAAACAGTATGATTTAGTCTTTAAAATGATCTCTCATACTGCTGAATGGAAAATAAAGAGAAAGACAAGGGCAAATACAGGGAAATCCTTTAAAAGGGATTTACAGTTCAGATGAGTGTCATGGACTTGAGTGGTACTGGTGGTGGCAATGAGAAGCAATCAACTTTGAAAGGTAAGATTTGCTCATAGACCGAATGTTGGGATGAAAAAGTGAAGGATGACACCAAGATTTTCAGCTTGTATCCAACTATTGAGGGCCAGAAGTTACCATTTAAGAAGGGCGCACTGGTAAAAAGATTTGAGGGGACAGATTAGAAGTTTTGAACTTGTAAAAATTGAGATGCTGTAGACACATCCAAGTAGAAAAGCCAAATAGGTAGTTGAAATCCAGTGTTCCTGGGATATTGGGCTAAATGTATTTTGGGCTTCTATCAGTATCTAGATATTAGACTAAATGAGATAATCAGGTGACTCACTGCAGATAAAGGAGACCAGAATTGAAACTTGGGACATTAAAAATAAATTTAGAGATTGGGAGAATGAGGAATGGTCAGTGGCTGAGGAACAGAAAGGCAGAAGTGAGATACTGAGAGATGGGAGGTTTATAAGGAAGAGAGAATTAGCAATTCATCAAATTCTAACATGGGATTGAAAATTGGTAACACAAAGTGGTTACTTGAGGCTGGAGTAAGCGGTGTGGAGGACAAAGGTAAATTGTGCCAAAGGGCACAAGATTTCTTTTTGGGGGTAGGTAAAAGTTGCTTATGGTAATGGTTGTGTAAGAACTAAGAGTAGCTGACTTTGGAATCACAGTAACAGGAGGAAGGGCAGAGCATATGATTACATATGAAGGAAGAGAGGAAGGCGGAAGTGGAAACTTGTGGCCGTTCTCATTGCTTCTGTTTATTCAATTAGGCAGCACAGTGACCAGCAGAGTGACGAAAGCAGATGAAATAGAGAAAGTGTACTTAATGGGCAGCCGTGGGCCCACCTGATATTTGTGGTCATGAGTTTAAAGTAAATGTAGTCATGACTGTACTTTTTCAGCCACATCTGGTGGTGCAGGCACAGAACATGGAGGAGGCTGGGTCTAACTGAGGTGGGACCTGCAAAGCTGCATGTATGAGAAACAATACAACAAGGGACACGGTTTATATTGCTGAACACCAATATGTCACTTTATTATTTGGATTTTTTCCCCATTTGTCACACACCTGTCAATGTTTATACAATGAGGGAAATCAACCAGCATTGGAAGCAACTGACCAAATCAGTTGATAAGTCTGTACCCTCTTAACACACATCAATTTTCACTTGGTAGGGATATCTTTAATTCAATTCGGTCTCACAGTTATCCTTAAAATTGGTGTCAAGATTGTCACATCTTTAAATACAGATAGAATTGCCAGAAGTACATAATTATATATATATATACACACATACAGAAAAATACAAGACTGTTTTTCCACAATATGTAATTTATACACTACTGTAACTATATGCAACTTTTGAAGACAGGTTAAGGAGTACAAGTAATTGTTTAGAGCAAGTAAGTAGTTTGGTCCAATATTATCTTAATGTAATGGTCTTTTGCTCCCTCCCTTTTATGTGACGACATACTATGACATACAACACATGCACAATCATTCACTTATGAACAAAGGAGTAAGACACCACTCAGACTGACATTTGTATACCCAGAGGGTCAACCAACCACACACAACTAATAAGGCTATAATACAGCTATGCAGCATAAATGGTCAACACTGCTGATCCTAAAGTGAGCACCATATATACATCTGAATATAAAAAACCATTGAAAACCAAACACATATGTCAGTTAAAAGGTGCCATTCCAAGGCTATACATAATCACAGGAAAAAGTATTTACACTGCTTGGAAAACAGCTGCAACAAAGAGTTTATTGCCAATGCCCTTTATAAACTTCTCTCCTACGTTTAATACAGATGTTACGCTCACTATCTATGTGAACCACACATCTTATTTCTGGCCCTTTATAAGATCCCTGCTCAAGAATTTCAAGCAAATATGTTCTATGGCTTCACCCACACATCTATTCTCATAGCTTTCAAATTATAAATATCACAATGAACTAGAGCTGTAGCTTAAAACATATCTAGCCTAGGTCTAGAAAGTAAAATAAGTATTTTAAGTATCATTTTTACTTAGTTTAGTAAGTATACTGTGAAATTCAGAGTTCTCAGTAAAATATATTTATCCTAAAGTAGCAGAGTCAGTGTGTACTTGAAGAAACAGTGACAACAGCAGTGCAGTTCTTTGGTGATCTGCCCACTCTCTGAATTACATGACCAGATGTGTCTCAGTCTGTCACCTCAGACATGATAGGGGCTGAAGAGTGGGGAAGGGCCCTGGGTCCCAGCCACATTCTATCACCAATGTTGCTAAGCACTGCTTTTAAGACTCCCAGGGCACTGCATGAAACACAGCAACTGGCCCCTTCCATAATTAGCAGTTTGCAATATACAGTGTCCTACAAGATAAAATGCCATGACAGATGATTATCTGGTCAAAAGCAGTCTTTGTACAGGAATAGGTTAAAGCAAGAGTTCTTTGATTATTGTTTTGGCAGGAAAAGGCAAAGTGAAAAACACTTCCAGAAAAAAAGTTACAAAGCAGGCTTTGTGCATTTTTGTTTGCTCTATATGTGAATTTTACCCTTTTATGTATATTTTTTGATCAGCCAATTTCACAGCTAGCTGGGCCAACGGATATAACTCAATGAAAATAACAAGAGTTAACGTAATTACCAAACTCCTAAAAAACAAATCCCAGTAAGTTTTAATTCATGGGTTTTGACTTTGCCATTTGTGTGCACCTTCTGTACTAGGCCCTACAGTTTTTCTATCTACATGGAAATCCTGTGGTGTGCCCTACAGGAAGGAATTTACACAGAGCATCCTTTTGTTCTGTTAGACAGACATACACTCTCTAAGTAGAGTTAAGACATCATCACTTCACATTACAAAATAAGATTGTCTGCTTGTAATTTATCACTACAGGGGAAGCTGCCTTATAAATCTAAGTACTTTATCTTAGCTATTACAAAAACAAGGAAATCTTTTTCAGTTAAATGTTAAGAGCCCAAACTTGGTTTTATACTATAGCTTAAGACAAACAGGTGTGGGTATGTTCTAATTGTGGTTTTAAGGTTGTCAGTGCAGACACTCACTGTCCTCTGCTCTGCACAGGCCATGGACGGCTGGGCGGCACAAGGTCGCTAGCTGGCTCCAGGCCTTTGGGTATAACGTTATTGCTTTGGTTCTGTCTCAGACACCAGAGTGTGTCTCAGAGCACAGAGTTTCCATATCACAGAAGGTCAGGACAGGAATTCAGATTTTTCACAAAGAAAAGTATTTTTTCTCTCTCTAGGTTAAGTGCAGAACATCAAATTTCTAAGTGCTCCATTTATATTAGGTTCCAAATATACATCTTAATTTAATCCTGATCATCCACATTAAAATTATGAATGTAAAAATTACATAATAGGCTTTTCGGCTGGAAAAGAAAAGTGTCTAGCAGCATGCACAAAGACCATGCATTGTCACATCATCAGGCGAACAAATGGAAAGGTAATAAATAATTGCTCCTAACGCCCACTTTAAAATAGTAAAAACAAATGGGAACAGTGAAGTGAGCCAGTCTTCACTGCTCTGAGCAGGAAGCGTGCTAGCAGACAGATAGGGCCACAGTCAGATGACGTGGCAACAGCTGGCTGGGCTGGACGCGCACAGCAGCCCCTCTTTAGGGTTCCGCTGGATGTTCACAGAGATGGTCTTTTCGCACAGAGGTAGCTGGAGCACGTTATTTTTCAGGTTCTTGCTCTTTATCCGTTCCAATTCAGTGGTGGTATCTGCCATGTGGTCAGAGAAAAACTTTATGCTGCCCACTGCAGGGGCCTGCCCTGCATTCCCCGTGGAGCTGATGCACATTTTCCATGTAGATTTCTCTTGGACTTTCACACTGGAAAATGACAAGCCATTCTGTGGATCAATAATGTACTTGGTGCTCCCATGAAGCTGGGAGCCAAGGCAGAGGCTCATGAGTTTGAGGCTCTCAACGAGCTCCCCAGCACTGCGAGAGGCCAGCTGCATGGAGTTGCTGGGGCCGGCACAGCGGCGTGTGGTACCCGATGTATTGGTGGGGTTGCCACCCGAGCCGCTGGAGGGGCTGCCCCCACCAGCATTGTTCTCACTGGGGCTGGCCTTGTCCGCCCCTCCGCTGCCATTGCTTGGTTTGCTTTGGCCCCCACCATCCCCCTCACTGCCAGGGGGCCCCTCGCTGCTATCCCGGCGGTGCCAGGAGTAGGTGAACCCACTATCTTTATCCAGCCGCCGTCGGCTTTCAGAATCATCATCACTGGTCTCCGAACTACTGCAGCTGGAGCCCCGGCCCTGACTTTTCCTCCGGTGGTAGCGTTTGTGAACTGTACCCGGAGAAGCTATATTCATCTTTAACCTGCTCAACTTGGGAGGCAGATTCTCATCCATGTCAAATTCGTCATCAGATTCCCCTTCCTCAAAGATCTGGTTGAGGACAGGAGCACTCTTCCTGGATGTCAGGCGATTGGTCACAGATGGCTTCCGGCGCAAAACCACTTGTGTTGAGAGGGACATGGGTTTCTTGTCCTCCTCATCTTCCTCTTCATCTTCTTCCACCCTGAACAGACACTTCCGCCCACTGGCTGTGGGTTTTAAGCTCGTGGGTGGCACTGTAGAGAGTGCTGGTCCAGCCAACTCGGGAAGGTCATCTTTCTTAGCTGAGTCACACAGGCCTTTGCTCCTATGGCCATTGAGGACACTGTCAGCAGCCCGAGCAGGAGACTGAGGGACAGTCGTGTGAGACAGAGGAGTGGCCGTGAGGTCATCCTCAAGGTCCTGGGGTACATCAATTTTGGTTGGCCATGACTGCCTATGTAACAGATTGGGGGGAAACAAAAGCCATATAATCATTATGCAGATGATAGTAAAGTATATCACACTGAACTTACTGGGACAAAATCTACAGACTTAAAGAAAAAAGCAGCAGCTTTGCAAAGCCATTCAACATCATGTAAACATCAGCAAGGACACCACAAGTGTAAATGTGGTTTTGAAACACGGTTCAGTTTGTGGCTTACTGGCCAAATGACAACTTCATCACAGCTGCCAGAAAAGAAAATGGGGCAAGAACTACTCCATCTTTTCTATACAAAAGCTTTGTATTACAAGATTAACATTTTTAAAAAGTACAATAGAGGTTATTGGCAAAGAAAAACCTGAACACCACACGTCTTGCTCCTTTGGTTCTTAGAGCAGGCGTCCCCAGACTACGGCCCTCGGGCAGCATGTGGCCCCCTGAGGCCATTTATCTGCCCCTCCTACCCCTCGCCACACTTCAGGAAGGGGCACCTCTTTCATTGGTGGTCAGTGAGAGGAGCACAGTATGTGGTGGCCCTCCAACGGTCTGAGGGACAGTGAACTGGCCCCCTGTGTAAAAAGTTTGGGGATGCCTGTCTTAGATCATAACCTTTAAAGGTGAATTATTACAAATAAAATTCACCTGAAATTTCCAGGGCTCCTGATTTTAACATGGGGTAAGAACTTGGTGTTTATTAAAAAAAAAATGGAAACAGTTTAATGCGTCTGGAGAGAAACAAAAGCTATATGTACAACAACACGTATACATCATGCAAAATCATATGAAAATATCTTCTCCAATTAAAAAACTCACTAAGTTAAATATAAATATCTATCTTTTGAGACAGGGTCTCACTCTGTTACTCAGGCTGGAGTGCAAGGGCATGAATGCAGCTCACTGCAGCCTCAATCCTCTGGGATCAAGCAGTTCTCCCACCTCAGCCTCTTGAGTAGCTGGGACCACAGATGTACACCACTGTGCCAGCCTTAAATAAGCATATTTTTAAATGCCCATGAACAGCAAAACTTGCCACTATTTAAACTTTCATTTTACCTCCCAACCTGGAGTTGCCCAAGTAACAATAATACTGCTTGGTAGCCAAAGATGAATTTTTAAAATGAGGCTCTCTAGCTGCTTTCTAAATAAACATCTCTGAATTGTCAACTATCCTCTCTCCCCTGGGGTACAGTGATATAGTTATAATAATAAAGCAGGAACAAAATTTTACCAGTGGCCACTGCATGTGGAGTATCTTCTAGACTTGCTATGTGCAAATTTTCTTTTGTTTTGCACAGGTTCTCCTTTAATAAAATAAACCTGTCATTAAAAAATTTAAATTTGAAGCTAAGAAGCAGTACTCCCTGAAGTGGTCATAACCACACAATGACTAACACTGTGTGGTCATGTACTGTTTCTGGGTTAACTTCTTGGTTTTCCATTCCAGAACTATCTGGCGGCAGTCTATCAGATGCCTGCCCTGCTATCTGGCTCCTCCCTAGAGAGTTCCAACAGTGTGTCCTCGGCTCTCCAGAGCAGGCTGGAGAAGAGTCTCTGCAGTCTGCATACAGCCCCAGACACAGTCAGTCATAAGAGTTCTCACTCTGAAATAAATCTAAATGCCTAGGCCCCTCTCTCAGACCTCATGTTCTTCCATACGAACATACTGGGGCAGCCCTACATTTATTCATATTTTTAATGAAGTTAATGCTACTATATCTGAAACAGAATCTGTTCTAGAATTTAAGAAACTTTAAGCTACTTGATTTGACAACTCCCAATACCACTCTAGCTCACTGCTGCAGGATCCTATCTGTACCAACACCACTCCTTTGAGCTAAGACATATTTTATACCTACATTTCTGAGATGGCATCTGGGTCTTCATTCTCTAGTGGAGTCCCTGTGTTCTTACTCAATTCCAGATCTAGGACTCTGCCTCTGGACTCCAGAACCTGCAGGCCAATCCCTGTTTCTTTCTGCCTACCAATCTGCTTGTGAAAATACCCAGCCCAGCTAGGAGGCTGGATATCAGTCTCCTGTTAACCACCCATCTCAACCGGCCTGTCACCAATTCTTCTAGACGACCCACTGGCCACACAGCATGTATCTGTTCTTTGCGGCTGTGGCTTTCACTGGCCTGACCCTTCCTCCATCCTTGCCCAGCCAGCTGCCATTATAAATACAGTCTCCTGACTCAGTTCGGGTTTCTACCTTCCAGGTCATTCTGACCACAAGGCATATCCAGCAATGGAACCATGGGAGGTCCAGGGTCTTGTCAATAAAGTTACAGGGACAACAAAGAGAAGACAAGTCAGGAGACATCACTCTGCCAGTGGACCCTGTGCCATAGGAAAAAAGGCACTCAAAGCTTCTCCACTCTAGAGTCCTTATGACCACGGCAAAAGGAAAACAGCTCAGAAAGTTCTGGTATTTAAAAAAAAATTTTTTTTTTTTTAATTTTTGTAAAGGAAGGGTCTATATGTTGCCCAGGCTAGCCATGAACTCCTGGGTTCAAGGAATCTTCCTGCCTTGGCATCCCAAAGGGTTGAACCACTGTGCCTGGCCTAGTATTTCTTTATAGCTAATGCTGGTCTCATATATACGATCAGCTTTAGACTGAGTTCTGGTATGTTTCACTGAACAGAAGAGAGTTCAAATCTAAATATTCTCTCCTCCGGACACCTGGTGGTAGCTCCAGTCTTGGTGCACCTGGCGAGTAGTGATGATCTGCGTTAGGGTTACTCTTTCTTGCCAGGGAGCTCAGGTCAGGACTAGGTTGACCATAACCTCTGAGCATCAGTCTATAGTTTATCTCATCCCCAAGAATCCCCTCACTCCCTGAGTTCAGTCCTTTTCTAAGCAGACACTAGACAGTGCGCCTAGTTTTTATTACAGAGGAATACATTCAAGATACGAATAAAGTTACTAAATTCATGTTCTAGTTAAATTAGACTTCCAAATCTTTACTCTTTGGTAAGCTGGGAATGTTGTCCTCTCTCTACTCTGCGACTCCACCCAAGCAACGAAGTGCACATGGCGAGCCAACTGCAAGTAACTTAAAATGGAAATGGCTTTCTTATCTTTTACAATCATGTTATTATTCACAATAATATTCACACACATATATTCCCGTATATTTGAGGTACACACAAATTTACTCAGAATCAGGAGCACTCTTCTATTATTGAACTACAGTTCCATGGGTTACCTTATCTGAATGCATAAAGATAAATTAGAAATACATTTCATAATGATAATGAAAAAAAGTAAACCCTTTCCATGCTTTGATTTTAAGTAGAAAGTTACTCTTGCAGGAAAAAAAACGAAGTGAGAAGGTTGGGGGAAGGCGGGGAAGGAGGAGAGAGGTGAGGAAGAAAAGGCCTGGAGAGCAGCAGGTTCATGACTTTATTGGATGATGGTGGTAAAATATTCCCGGCAATGACAGCAAACATACAGATCCCTGATCTAAGTGCTTTACATATATTAATTCATCATCCCTCTCCACAGCCCCACGACGTAAATAGCATTGTTACTTTTGTTTTACAGATAGGGCAGCTAAGTCAGAGAGAGGTTAAGCAACCTCCCAAGGTCAAGCAGCTAATAAATCAACTAGCTAATGTGATTATCCAATCCCAGAAATGCTGAGAGAACATTGTGACATAGCAATACTCTATTTAATTTTAAAAATTACTTCAGATAACTGAGGGAAAATTCAGTCTTGTTCCTAGAATGAAAACTAAAGAAAATAACAATTAATACATGTTGGATTTGGAAGAATTTAATGAAAATAACTGGCAAGACACTGGCTTAAGGCTGCTTCTCCAAACATGTTTTCCTGACCATGCCAACAGACACAGCGCCATCCCCACTGAGCCCAGGAGGGGTCGGCATCCCTGATGATGAGGAAACCCAGACGTTCTTATACACCCAAAGAGCCCATGTGTGGCCTCTCCAATGAGGCTGTCATCACTGTTTGTGCTTTCTTGCCCCAAAGAGTTAGGAAGCATTAAAAAAAAAAAAGTTCACTATTTCAAAATGTTAACTTACTAAAATCAGTGAAGATTTTTTTCTCACCTAAACTGGGCCTTGATGTTGCTCGGGCTTGCAGATCTGGTCTGTATTTCTTTCTCTTGCTTTTCTCTCAGGATCCTTTCAGCCAGCAGGAAGTATGTGGCTGTGATATGGTTATACCTGTTGGTTTCCAGGGCTCTGAGGAAAACAAGGTGAGAGCAAACGTCAGCCACATCAGGAGGTTTTTTACAAGAAGCAGAATTGATTTTTAAAAGTAATGCAAGTTAAATTCAATGGCTGGAATCTTTAAAATTATGCAAAAATGCAAACCAGAAAAAAAAACAAACTAGTCGTAATTTAGGTCACTCTTGAAATTCTAAAAACAACTGCATAAATATGTTCATATTTTTATGAACATTTTTCATAAATGAAAGAAAAATCCAAAATGCTAACAGCAGCTGAGTTAGACGTCAGTTTTAGATCCATAAGATAATGCGTGCACGCATTATTCGAAATGAATTTGTGTGTAGTGTTTGTATTTGTTCAGGTGGCTTACTTGCTTCCACTAGAAGTATGAAATGAAGACAAGGTAGGTCTATGTTACATGAATGTGCAGTGAAGTACTAGTATCAGTCAAAAAAATTAGAAAATGTTTTTATTTTCACATTCCCTCTGCATTTACTGGCAATTTAGGCACTACACAATTATTAAAGAAATTGAAAGCATGTCATCATCAATCACTTTGAATAAAATCAATGTATTCATTCATCCATTTAAAAAGTAATGCTCACCAAGTACCTAGTCTGGCTAGGCATGGTGCTGGGACACAAGGCCCAACAAGGACCACAGCCTTGCCCACTCTTTTGTAGCTGGCCTGTCATGGGATATACTGGGAGCATGCTTTGGGACAGATACCACAAGCCCAGGAAAACTTGCTATAGTTACTGAAAATACACAGTGAACACTTAGGAAAGGAGCAACAGCAGAGACCTCATTTTTCAAAATGTACACTGGGGTCACAACTAATGGGGACAAGGCAGGGCAGGGCAGGCTGAGGCATGAGATTCCAAAGGACGTGCTCAAGGTGAAATTCAAGGGTAGAATGATTTCTTAGAGCGGTTTCTTCAGCAAAGTACTGAATATAGGAGTTGGCTTCAGTTTAGAAATGTGTTGTAAGAGAAATGTGTGTTGGAACTCAGGAGTCACCCTCAGAACAAGCAGCTACTCATGATGTGAGCAGCAAGCATGGAGTGAGGCTAGCCGAGGGAACAGCAAGACTGGCTCCCCCAGCTCCTGATACACTTGGGAAACCAGCTAACTGGAAAACTGGAGTCACCTGAACCATTTAAACTGTACTACTTTTTGGATTTATAATTAAATAGTTCCAGATGACACTACTTCAAGTATATATATATGCATTCAAGCTAAGAACATAAGGCCAATTTCAGAGAGATACAAACAGCCTTTTACCCACTCAAAAGTGAAAAATCATTTTCTACACATTCCTAAAGTGAGTGTTTGCAGCAGAAACAGCAAGTGTCCCATCTTCTCCACGTTTAGGTCATTTAAGTAGCTATGAGTCAATACTGTAAAGAATCATAATACACTTGGAAACTTACAGAAATTTGTACTTAAACCAAAATTAAGAACCTGGGTTTATTTTTATCTACCTTTCTTTCCAGTAATGTAAAACACCCTAAAGACATATGTCCTTTATGCAGACATTGCCTTTCTCAGGGATCAGAGCCTCCAAGTGGGTGTGTGTGTGGCAGAGGACACACGGCAGGAATCTGCAAGTCCAGCCCACAGGCTTCTCTTTCCCCAAGTCAGGGCACTGGATCAGATCCCGAAAAGAACGTCCTGAGGGGAACCCCTTTTTTGCCTCCTAGAGCAAACTCTCTTTCCAACACACCCAAATGTTTCGTTCAACACATTAAGTAACTTTTGACCTTTAATTTGTGGAAATATTCCTTATTTTTACAGTCAGGACCTCTTATAGAAATTAATCATTATTAGAACAAGGCAAATGCATCTTTCTGCTGTATTATCTTTGATTCCAAACTGTTTATTAAAAACTGGCTTTGGTTTTAAAGGATATAATTAACAACTTGTATGTAACTCGCAGGCTCCAGGTGGCTGCAGCAGGGGCTCTCAAGGGCCACATAATAAATATTTCAGGCTTTGTGGGCCATGTGGTCTCTCCCGCAACCACTCTGCCATTATAGCACAATGCATCCATTGACAATACTTAAATGAATGGGCACGGCTGTGGCCCAATAAAACTTCATTTATAAAAATGTGTGGCTGGCACCATTTACCAACTCCTGATTTAGAGGACTCTAAGCATGTGTCACTGTCCTGTTCTCCCTCCTCACTGTGGGGACCAGAAGGAGACCGAGGAATGAGAATAGTGCTACAGATAAGGTATATACTGGGATACAAAACAAGCTGTTTCATTCTACTCCTATAGAAAGGGAAAAAGGCCACAACACTCACTGACACCACCCAGCAATGGCTTACTTGTTTGCTAGTATAAAAACCAAAACATCAAAAAACCTATGTGTCAGGCACTGGGCAAAGAACTTTAGCAATAAATGACACAACTCTTGCCAACCAGGAACTCTATTATGCAGGTGTCGAAAGGCTGTGTTAAGTAGGGAGAGCTCATTCCAAGAATCCTAAACCTGTGGCCCTCTGTACTGCTGGACATTGACGTACTCTACAATGGCGTCTCGATCCGCTATGTCCCCAAGCACCATGCGCTGAATGATGCTGTTGTGCTCCTCTTCTGAGAGATTTTTGTATGACACGAGGGGAATGTTATACTTTGTGGCTGGTGAAGGGTCCACTCCCTGAAGCCAAGGATGATTTTCAATCTCTTCTAAAGAAGCCCTTCTCTTGGGATCTCTCTGCAGCATCCGTGTGATCAGGCTGGAAAGGAAGGTAAGTCCACTGTTAAAGCAAACTGCTTGCAAGGATTAGCAATGGTGGATCATTTTATTAATAAAAATTATTTTCTATACTTATACCATCAATTAAATTGGGTGTACTAGTGGTGGCAGTGGAGCAGATGGGAATAATAGAAATTTAGTGCTGCTGTAGTCACAAAATAAAAAATCCTAACTTCCAAGTATACTGATAAGCCAAATGCACAAATAAGAGCTCCCTACCATCCAGATTTAACTACAGGTATCAACACTGTTCTTGAATTAACTGCTGGCTTAGCGACATACCAGAATCAAATTCAATAATCAGCAATGACATACAGAATCGAGTATACAAGCCCACTTCTGTTTCAGAAAAAAATGAATGATGTTTCTGATGCAAACAACTAAAACACCATGTAATATATTTTTAGGAAAACATTTTATTTAAAAGCACCATGTTGGCAGAATAAATAACATTCAGCAACTAAAAATGAAGTAAAAGTAGAACCCTTAAAAAGTGAATGACAAAGCTGGCCTTTGGCCTGTTTCTGCTTCAGCTTTACAGGCTATGTTGGGTGCATATAACAGAATATAATGTATAAGGCCTAGTAGACAGTACAACTAGATCCCTTGCAAAGACCTAGGACTCCAGTTTTGGTGTGAGAGTAAATGAAAAATGAGAAACGACTTAGAACTTCTAACTATAAGTCTGTGTTCCAAGCTAATGATATCTGTGTGGTACACACAGAGAAGTCACTTTACAGTGGTTTCAGCTGGAAGCACTCCTGGGCAACTAGTAAGGAAATAAATATACAAATCCTTCTTGTAGGAATGTAACTTAAAACCAGCCTCAAATGATTCCTCAAATAATACTACAAAGAATATCAGTCAAAAACACAAAAGAAACAAGGTACCAACAGCAAGATCTAGGAAACATAAGCAAAATCAGAATGCAAATAATTTAGATACTGAAATTTTTAGACACGAAATGTAACTGTGTTAAATATGTTTAAGACATGAAAGAGAAGCTTGAAAATAATATAACCAGAAAACTAACAATGATACTATATACTGTAAACAAAACCACTATACAAAAAATTACTTGGCAGTTTTGAGAAAAACTAGGGCTTCTAAAAATGAAAAATAATCATTGTAACTACAAAACAAAAATCAAGAAATCAATTTTAAAAATTAGACAGAGAATTCATGAAAGATAAAATTAAGGAAATAATTGTATCGGTAGACTGAGATAGTAAATATAAAACAGGTGGTAAAAGAGGAGGACAGGGTGAAAGTATCTAACATATATCTAATCATAATTACAGAGGGAAATGACAAAATGAGGAAGAAACTCTATTTGAAAAGATAATGGCTAAGAATTTTCCAAATTCATCAAAGAGCACAAATCCTGAACCACTAAGCCTAACATATCCTAAACACAACAAACAGAAAATCTTAAAGCAGCCTAAGTGAAGACAGGACACCTATGTGGAGACAACATGATAATAACACGGACAGCTGACTTCTCAACAGCAATGGCAGACGCCAGAAGACAGTGGAATAGTATCTTCCATGAGCTGAGAGAAAATAACTATCAATCTAGAATTCTATACTCAATGAAACTGTCTTTTAGGAGCATACATAACATGAAGACATTCCAAATAACTGAGAGTTTATCTCCAACACATACTCATCAAAACAAATTCTAAAGAATTTAATTTTGACAGAATAGTGTGATACCACTTGAAAGGGTAAACAGTTTCTGTCAAGCACCTGGGTAAACATAAGCAGTTTTTAACTGTGTAGAATGATAATCATATCTACTTTGTGGCATTTGAAAAAGTTATTAAAATATTGGATGGTAGTTAAAATATTCTAAAGATTTTGTGTTGTTCAAAAAGAGAATAAAGAGGTTGGGTGCAGCGCCTCATGCCTGTCATTGCAGCACTTTGGAAGGCTGAGCCAGGAGGACTGCTCGAGCCCAGGAGTCTCAGACCAGCCTGGGCAACATCGTGAGAAGCCGTATGATAGTCAAATGAAGGGAAAAAGAAAAACCTTGGCAGGGCGTAGTGGCTCATGCCTATAATCCCAGCACTTTGAGAGGCAGAGGTTAGAGGATCTCTTGAGACCAGGAGTTCAAGAACAGCCTGGATAACATAGTGAGACCCAGTTTCTACAAAAAGTTTAAAAAGTAGCCAGGCATGGTGGCACTCACCTATAGTCTATAGTCCTAGCTACTCAGGAGGCTGAGGCAGGACAGTCACTTGAGCCCAGGAGCTGGAGGCTGCAGTGAGCTATGTATGATTGTACCACTGTATTCTAGCCTGAGCAACAAAGCAACACCCTGTCTAAGAAAAGAAAGAGAGGGAGGGAAGGAAGGAGGGAGGGAGGATGGAGTGAGGGAGTAAGGGGAAGGAGGGTAGAAGGTGGGGAGGAAATGGAGGAAGGAAGGGCGAGAGAGAGGGGAGGAAAGGGAGGGTGAAGGGAGGGGAGGGAAGAAGGAAGGAAGAGAGAAGGGAGGGGAGGAGAGAGGAGGGGAGGAAAGAGGAGAGGAGTGGAGAGGAGGAAAAGAGAAAAGGAATCCTCCATCCCACAAAAATTAGTTGGGTGTGGTGGTGCGTGCCTATCTATAGTCCTAGCTACTCGGGAGGCTGAGCAAGAAAACTGCTTGAACCCAAGAGGCAGAGGTTGCAGTGAACTGAGATTGCACTACTACACTCCTGCCTGGTGACAGAGCAAGACTCTGTTTAAAAAAAAAAAATCATTCTATGCTATCTAATTTTAGCCACACCAGTCTTCTTTTGGTTACCATTTGTGTGCTATACAGTTTCCCTTTTTTTAACTTTAAACTTTCCATTGTTCTGGTTTTAAATACATCTTTTTACAACCAGCTGGAGCTGAGTTTTTCTTTAATCCCATCTGATCATTTTTGTGTTTTAATGGAGAGTTTATTCCATTTACATTTATTGTACTCACTGATAGATTGTAGATCTATTTATGCCATCTTTTTGTATGTTTTATGTTTGTCCTACTTCAGTTTTTTTTTTCTTTTTACCTTTTGTGCCCCAAAGTGCTGGGATTACAGGTGTAAGCCACTGCATCCAGCTGATTATTTTAAATAATTACTGGGGCCTGGCACAGTGGTTTACGCCTGTAATTCCAGCACTTTGGGAAGCTGAGGTGGGCAGATCACAAGGTCAGGAGTTCAAGAGCAGCCTGACCAACACAGTGAAATCCCGTCTCTACTAAAAATACAAAAATTAGCCGGGTGTGGTGGCATGTGCCTGTAATCCCACCTACTCCAGAGGCTGAGGCAGGAGAAATGCTTGAACCCAAGAGGTGAAGGTTGCGGTGAGCCAAGATTATGCCACTGCCCTTCAACCTGGGCAACAGAGCAACCCTCTGTCTCAAAAAAAAAAAAAAAAAAAAAAATCCTTTTAGGAGGGAGACACAGACAGCTACTAAGATACTAGGAACTGTTCTATTAAGCTAGATAATGCATACATAGGTACTCATTTTATTATATAATTATTTGAATGATATATATCAATATAAAAATAAGCTTTTCTTTTCTGTAGAAGCTGTGGAAATATTCCTTGAATTACAACATGAATTACAAACATCCAACATGCTGACAACATATGCCCACAGACAACTGCCCAGCTTCCTGGAGTACAGAATAGTAACAGTAATGTGATAAAAATAATCATCATCAATATTTAGTTTACTATGTGCTAATGACCGAGCTAAGAGCTTTACACATATTAATTCATTTAATTTTCACAATAACCCTATATGGTAGGTTCTACCACTCTGACATCATTAGTAAAGTGAGAAGTCAATATTTGAATCCAGAGTTTGAATACCTAAGTTAAAACATCCACCTGAGATGGAGCTATTTAGAGAAAAAATTCCTCAAGCAGTCGGATTTCATTCTTATGAGTTGAGAGGAGAAACTGAAAACTGTTTATATGGTAAAGTCCTTTAAATAGTGGCTATAAGCTAAACTGAGCTCATTTAAAAATGTCACTTACAATGCCAATGAAATACTGAACTTCCAACAGTTCTATTCCATTATTATATTTGTCACTACATATATCATAGTACTATGTACTACTTTAAACTCCAAATAATCAACCTGAGTATACTTTTTGTTGCTGGCTTCCCATAACCAAAACAGCTCTTTAGTCAACTGGCAGGAGATCTGTGTGAACAAAATTGTAAGACATACTATGTAAATCCTGAAATAGTGTGTTGATGGTCTATTCAGGAAAGAAAATGCCCCTAACTCTTCTCTGCAGCTTAAAACAATTCCAGGTGGTCTTGCTTTTTGCTCATGCAGAGAAAGGTAGTTCCCATGGTATTTCTTCATTTCAAATGAAATCACCACCACTCCTGGAGGTTGAAGAGGCAGGTAATAGATTTCTTGAATAAGAAATAGATGAGTATATTTTGTACTCCAATATTAAATTTCAGATCACATCTGGGGGCTAATCTCCTCCTCACCACTCTTAAAACAGCAGAAATATTAAATTCAAAACTTAAAATGAACCCAGATGCTTGAATCTTTGAAGTCCTCTCAAATTTTCTTGACATATTAATGGAATTAAACACTTCTGGTTTTAATCTGAGTCCTTAAGGTTTCCACATACTTTTTTTTTTACTTACTCTTTACATTCTTTTGACACATGGGATGGTACTGTATATTTGCAATCCATGATCATTGTCAGTGTTTCACTGTCATTGGCTTCTTGAAAGGGTGGCTGCCCACACACCAACATGAAAAGGATCACTCCCAGACTCCAAATATCTAGAAATCAAAGACATACTTTTAAATACTGTACTAATTAGAAAACCAAAAACATTAAAAGCAGAAGTGGGCTAACAAAATTATTTTATCTTGAGCAGTCAAAAGCATTTACATCTCAAAGTACAAACATCCATGAAGGAAAAGAAGCCCCAGTATGGCAGGGAAGGTGTCTGAAATTTATATGTACAATTTATATTGTACATATAAAATTTATATGTACAATAAATTTTACTAAGGATAATCTGATGGAAAGACACCTTCCTCACTGTTTTTATAGCAAGTGCTAGTACACAGTGAATGGTCAGTGCATGTTCAATAAAGCCTTTGTTAATAGCAATAACATCAACTGACAGTACCTATCCAGGTGCCCAAGCCAACAGACAACACATTGCTTGAAGTAAAACTAAGATATTAATACTCCGAGACCTGAAAAGAATTTTGCCTAAGGTCACAATTATCTCAAGTTGTTCTTTACCCTTTAATGCTAGTGAGGTAACCAGGTGATATAACTCATGGTCATTTTATAGACAAGAAAATTAAAGCTCAAGGAGGAAAGAAACATGGCCATCAATATAGTCAATCAGGAAAAAGTCTGGTTACGTATTACTCCAGAGGATGAAACTAGGACTGAAGGTATAAGTAACCAGGAGGCACACTTCCGCTTAATAATGGGGACTACTCCATGGAGCCATTACAATACTGGAAAAGGTAGTGAGTTATCCATCACTAAAAGTATTCCAGCAAAGGCGGGGCAAACATCTGTCTAAAATTCTGCATAAGGCATTTCTGTACCAATGGTAAGACTAGCCTAGCTGATGTCTAAGGACCTCCCAACTCTAGCATTAGACCAATTCTGACAGTAACAACTCCTTACCTCTTTCATCATTAAATGAAAAGTAAACCTATCAATCATATGGGAAAATGATCTTCTGTTCAGACAAAAACAAATTTTTAAGATGAAAAGGACTTAGGAAGGGCATCACGAATCATTCATTCATTCCAGAAACTAAAGAACAAACATGATAATATAAATATTCACATAATAAGAAACCAATTCAAGAAGCATTCTAAACCACAAACGGCTTAAAAGAGAATGAAAGGGCAGGTCACATGGCCTTTGTCATCACATCTGTTAACACTCAACTGCTGTTTCCATTTGAACTTAAAACACCCAAAATAATGTAGGTTCCATGTTATTTTCCAAGAGAATTAAAACTTAATAAAATATATTTTTCTTGGTTCAAACTACACAAAGATTGGCAACAAAGGCAGAAACCCAAAAGTTACACACAATGTGATTTTTTTATATGTACAATAAATTTTATTAAGGATACTCTGATGGAAATTAAGGAAACATGAAAAAAAATAGACTGAAATTAAACATTTACATAAATGAAGATGAAAGAGATCTAAGGATCATTCAGTCCAAACCCTTGGCTCTGCAGTATCCCTGAGAGGTCTGACATTGCTTTTTGAATACATGCATTATCTGACCTATCACCCAGGACAGCAAACTGACTCAGGAGTCCACTCCACTCACTGTCATTTCTTTGCCTTGACTTTGGAATCCAGAGGGCCATCCCCATTCAAAAACCAAACAATCTTATTAGTGGCGATAGTCATATCTATTCTTCAAATAGCTAGTGAAAGTAATTTACAACCCCAGTCCTAGTAGTACCTTAGTAAGATTTTTTAAAGGAAATTTATACAGTTGATGTTTATAACTTAAATCTTCCTCTTTGTACCACTTGAATCTGCTATTTTAGGTCACTTGTCCCAACTCCCAACCCATCACTGTGAACAAGTAGCCATTACAATTATTCTCCCTTTATTACATGTGTCCTTCCTTATTTACAAAAAGTTATGTTCTGGAAATTCACAGTAAATCCCACCTTTCCAACTCTGTCCATTATAAAAAATGAAAAACCTATCAAGTTTTAAAAAATAATATATACTTGGCTATCCCCCCATAGCAAAGAAAGGAGTGATTTTAAATGGCTTACAATGAAAATACATAAGCAATAAAAAGCCAGGTAGCTAAAAACTTCTTCTACTATTGTTCAAATATTGACAATATTTAATGTGACTACTTATAAACACGCCTAACCACTAATACATATATATCTGAAATACAACAAATTTGTATATTTCTATATAAGTCCTATAAAACATCAACTTTTATAAAATGAGTTTAACTACATTATTTACTCTATTATCTCATACTGTAACTGTACATAAACTTGTTTGTTTTTTTAACCTCTTGTCCATGCTAATAATGGTCACCTGAGAAAGCAATTATTCAAAATAATGTTTTAAAAATATAATGAATAATATAAATAGCAATGAAAAATTACCCAACATTCTTATTTGACTACAGAAAACTTTCTTTTTCTATTAAAGATTAGCCTCACGAACAACAAGAAGTCCAATTATTTGGAAATTTTCTCTTCAGGATGATTTGTCCAGTCACCTTAACACATACTGCTTGTTATGATGTGATACATGATTAGAATAATAAAAAAGAAAAGTAGCATAAATACACAGTCCGACAGTTTCCAGTTAGGGCTGAAATAATTTCTAAATATAGAAATGCCAAAATGTTGAAAAACTCAGAAATACAATTCTATGTCAAGTAGTTGGCTGAGTTAAATGAACTAATCTGAAGCATTTAAACTAGAAAAGAACAGCAGGGTAACTAAGTTTCAGAGAGGGCAAATGACTCTCCCCTACTGAGACAATGTGATTATTCAAGGGGCCATTTATTCCATAGATTTATTTTCAGTATTTATTTCTCTTCTTACTTTACTTTTGTCTTTGAATTATTTTACTTTTTCATTCCAAGGGCCAAAGGAAAGAGATAAAAACAGGCCACTAAACAGAGTGCTATGACTTTAACCAAATCATTTTAAAATGTGTTCCCCATCTTTAAAATGTGAGTACTAATAGTAATCCACTTGTTTGTAAAGCTGCTATGGGCGTTAAATGAATTAAAACAGAATCTATGCTAAGAATTCAGCACAAAGAAAACATTCAAAGGTGGCTGCTGCTGCACTGCCCTGCTTCCTCTGTGGCAGGCACTGTTCTAGGCATAGCAGACAGAGATGAATGAGAGATTCCCTTGCCCTTACAAGCCTCCCATGCCAGTAGGGATGCTCCAGTGAAACAGATGTGGGAAACAGACAATAGGTAAGTTCAAGGAAGCACAAGGCCAACACAGTTTGAGATGGGAGAGAGAAGAAACAGGAAAAGCTTCTTATTCTTGGTAATTTAGGTTTAAAAGAAAGGTCATGATTCAGGATCTTGGGTCCCCAGAACTAGACATCCAGTATTATAGGACAAAGAATGGCATCAACAAAAATTAACCACCATATTCCCCCACAAATGGGGATGGGAAGTGGTATCTGTCTTACTATAACATTCGTTTTAAGCAGAACACAGTGGTGCATTCCTACAGTCCCAGCTACCATGGAGACTGAGGTGGGAGGATCACCTGAATCCAGGAATTTGAGGCCACAGTGTGCTAAAACACATATGTGTGAACAGACACTGCTCCAGCCTGGGCAACATGGCCAGATCCCATCTGTTAAAAAACAAAAAAAGAAAGAAAAAGGAAAAGAAAACCATTTATTTTAGGGAATATTTTAAATTATCTTATTCCATAAGAAGATAAAACACCTTAATAAAACTACAAACCCCTAATGTATAGATCACATTCTCAGATTGAGATCCTAAGACTGCAAGGGACCACTGAAACCGTAAATAGGGGATGGGGGTGTAAGGGAGAGAAACATAGAGGGGACCTTATGCTATTTTCATTTCTGAAAAATGTTAATGGAATTGTCTATTCATATTCAAGATCCATGAGTTAACAAATATCAACTATCTGAAACAAATTCATATTATTTCATATTGATACCACTATCTGAAGCGTATGTTTTGTTTCAGACCCAGATATGGCACTTGGTTAATAAAAATAAAAAAAGAAAGTATTTAATAAATGTAATTGGCTTGGTTTAAAAAAGAAAAAGAAAAAAAAACCAACTCATGGAATCGTGGAAGGCGTGGAGAAATAATGAAGTTTTTGATGATATAAGGGATGGGAGTTACTAGTCCCCCTTACTGGCTGCCTTCAAGCTGGCTAGAATAACATCACAGAAATGAGCACTGAATTTTATCTTATCTGGCTAACACTCAGCAGGTCTATATATAATAATATAATTGAATTATCCTATTTCTAGGGTTGTGTAGAGTTTATATTAAAAAGTTCATTTTAGGTAGGCTAATAAAAGATGAAAACAAAACAGAATAAAAGAACATGTGAATCATTCATTTGAGGAAAAGCAAATGCCAACAGGGTGGGGAGGGACTTCAAGACTACTGAGAGCTCTCCTAAAAAGTCATTTCTAAAGTGAATTATCTATACAGCAAAAGGGGAGGATTCAAAAATAATAAAAATGGGAAGACCAGAAGAAGGGTTTTGGGTAGAAACCTCTATTTGTTTCCTTTTATAAGTATAGCTGTAAGTCATGAAAGAAGCAACAGAACTAGAATATTCTAAAACCAGCAGATAAAATAGGGGCACCTTTTACACCACCACTTACAGCTGCCAGGATTTATGCAATCACTTTTCAGTTCCAACTAGGGTCACAAGCCGCTGACATATGACCTAATACTGATGTAGAAGGCAATGCTTTCTTAGAATAGCAAGTCTTGTTTCAGAAGTGTGTAGGTCCCAGGAGGTCTATAATAAAACCTAGGACCTTTGTTTTTTGTAGGACACTCAGAAACCTAATTGCTCCTGCTTATCCTATTTACACAGAAGAGCTACTTGTCTGCATTCAAAATCATGTAGAGCTCTGGCTACTAAAGATTCTTTCTTGTTCCAAACAAGATCAGGGGTTAGTTTTAAGAAACATGACTAAGAAAGCATTCTGAAAGTAGAGAACTGTCAGGTCATTTGAAGAGCGTAAGAAAGATGCAGAAAAGGAATGCAGAATTTGGACAAGTTTTTAAGATGTGTTTTCTGGTATGTCTAGTATTCCTAGTTTTATCAATATTCTAGTTAGAAGCAAGTCTTTATTATTTAATAGGGAAATGTTTTTTCCTTTAAAAAGAATGAATGTCATCATCTGATACCTAATTTAAAACGCTCCTTTCCCAGACCTTAATTCATCTAAATGTCTCTTGGGGACTTCAAAAATCAATGCCGCTAAATCTAAGCTTATCATTTTTTCCCCCTAAATTTATCTGTTCCCCATCTACCCTGGTCGGTACAATGCAAACTTAGGAGACATCCCAGAATCCCACTCTGAGGGTCCTCTGACTTCCAAATCAAGGAGGCACTGCCAATTCTATCACATGCTTAAAATCCCCCAATGCCCCCACCGATGATCCTCATCTTCCCCAAGGTCTCCCCACACTGCCCTCCAAAACTTGAAAACCTGGCTTACCTAACAATTTCAGCATCATCACAATGAGCTGTGATTACAGATATTCTATTTCCCTCCATTACTCGGAGCTCCTTGAGTGCAGAATAGGGCCTTCTATTGATCAGGCCTAGTCTACACTTAGCTAGGGCCTGCTCAACAGAAGTTTGCTGAATGAAAACCTGAAATTGGAAAGAGTTCTGCAAATATTGTGGGGGGCCACTCAAAAGGCAGCTGAAGCAGAGTTTTAGGATAGAGAGGATGATGCTGGTTATTCCCAATCCTACCAAAAAAAACAAAAACAAAAACAAAAAAAAACAAAAAAAAGCTAAGAGGAAAGAGAAACTAAGAAATGCTCAGAGCAGACTGTGGTGGGATAAGTCATAGACAATAAGCTGCAGTTTACTTTAGTCAGCTGTTTAAGGCCCTGTGCAAACTTGTTTTTCCAAGTGAAACAGAAAACGTTCAAGAAGTCGAAGTGTTATCAATCACGCATTGTGAGACTGCACAGATTCAAACAATCTAAACCAGACAAGCAGCAGACATCCTTCCAACTCAGCATTCCTTCATAAATCACTTTACAAACCTGATATTGGTACCAGTCAGAAAGAGTACTTTACAAATGAAAAGGGAAAGATAAAGATGGTGAAAACATCATACTTGGACGATTTCTTTCAGCATGACCTAATGAAAATAGCACGCCTGGACTAAAGCTTCAGCAAGACCTGGTTCAAATCCTCTGATGGTTGCTTAGCTGAGTTTCAATATGGATACTCATCTAAGGTAGCACCCATTGGAGTACTGCTTCACTGGGGAACTGCTTCACCAGGCAAACAGAGTGACTTTTTAAATTTAGTTTCAAGCAGGGATTTCACATTTCAAATTTCCCACAAGATTATGACAAATGCAGTGCAATTTTAGGCTTACATGCCTAACTTCGAACTACAAAGTAGGAACATTTAAATTTAGTACCACACCTAAAAATGTCCAATTCTATTTGTCTAGTCAGTCAAATGCAACTAGATTAGAGAAATACATGGGTTAGCATTTTATAAATTTGGAATGTGTACCAACTAAATGTTTGAGTTTGATAGCTAATGGGGTATTTTGGTGTTAAATGGATGTTAAAAACACACTTTTATTTTTTTTTTTACTGTACTTTAAGTCCTGGGGTACATGTGCAGATCTTGCAGGATTGCTGCATAGGTACACACATGCCATGGTGGTTTGCTGTCTCAATCCCTGTCACCTACATTAGCCATTTCTCCCAGTGTTATCCCTCCCCAACCTCCCTGCCTCCCACTATCCCTCCCCTGGCCCCCAGCCCCGCAACATACCCTTGTGTGTGATGTTCCCCTCCCTGTGTCCATAAAAAACACAGTCTTTTGCATGAGGCTGAGGTGTGCTAACATAAGAATATACAAGCTACTAAAATACCAGTTGATAAAAATCAACACAAATGGCAGGCTAATAAAATGGGTTCTCTTTCAAAAAGCAAAAAAAGTTTAATGAAACAAAGTGTTCTGGGCACTGGGATAAAAGTCAAGCAAGGTATGTCCTTTTACAAAATACACATTATGCTGGTTTCCCTAAAATGTTTAACCTTGCCAGGAAACTTTCTCACTTAAGGATAAATAAAAATAAACTTTAAATAGCAAATTTAATATAGCAAATTTCCAAATTCAAAATATTAGCTCTTGAAATGTTTGTTTTGGCTAGTTCTCCATGCACAACACCTAAATTAGACCTGTGGTTTTAAAATGTATGCAACTTATTTTCCCATATTAAAAAAAAATCAGTATTATCTTTCTAGGAATTACAATAAACACACAACCTGGTTGATTCCATGTAGGATTATAACTTTCAGACTGCTCCTTCGTATTAAAATTTTAGAAAAGTTCTCCCAAATATAACCATATATTTCCTGTTTTTCATATTAACATTTAATACTTTTTTCAGATTATGAACGTAGTGCCTATTTAATGCAAGTAAGATCTATTAGCAGCCTGTGGGAAGCCCTATATGCACCACCACCATAGATAATCCTTAATATTAGCCTATTAGATAAAATTATAAAGATCTGTTTTAATGTATACTGACCTGATTATTTTTCCCCTAATTTCTTTAAGGTATAATTTATATACAACAAAATTCACCATTTTTAGGGGGTGCACTTCTCCAAGTTCTGACAAATGCAGTCATGTAACCACTACCACAATCAAGATGTAGAGCAGGTGGTCCAAGATGGCCAAACAGGAACAGCTCTGGAGTGCAGTTCCCAGTGGGAACAATGCATAGGGTGAGTGAAGACCGCATTTCCAAACGAGTTACTGCTGCCCACAGACCAGGAGATTCCCGGGCTGAAAAGCACCACAAGTTTCCAGCATAGCTGTTTCAGCTGGCACAGTGGGTCTCCACACAAAAACTCACACAAAGCTGGGCAGCCGTTTCAACCAGCGCCTGGAACGCCTGGGAGACAGAGCCACCCATTCAACTGAAAAAAGGGGACTGAAACAGGGAGCCAGGTGATCTGATCAGCAGGTCCCACCCCCACAAAGATCAGCAATCTGAAACTCTCTGGATTGAGAGTTTCACGGCAAGCACCGCTGGACCCCAGACAGTCCATCTCTGCTGGGGGAAGGGTGTCCGCCATTACCGAGGCAGTCCGCCACGACCGACGCAGGCCACCACAACCAAGGCAGTCCACCATTACTGAGGAAATCTGCCATTACTGAGGCAGTCCGCCATTACTGAGGCAGTCCTCCATTACTGAGTTAGTCTGCCATTACAGAGGCAGTCCACCATTACTGAGGCAGACCACAGTTACTGGGGCAGTACTATATCTCTATGAACAAAACCACAGGGAAGTTCACAGAGCAGCTGGGCAGAGCCCACGGCAGCTCAGCAATGCCTCTGCTGGCAGACTATGACTAGGCTACCTCCTTTGCCAGGCAGGGCAGCTCTGAAAAAATGCAGAAGCACATCAGGAACTTGTAAATAAAGCCCCACCTTCCCAGGACAAAGCACCTGGAAAAAAAGGCAGTTATGAGTTCTGCTACAGCAGACTTAAACATACTTGCCCAGCAGCTCTGAACAGAACGGAGCTCACAGCTCAGCACTTGAGCTCCTATAAGGGACAGACTGTCTCCTCAAGCAGCTCCCTGACCTCCATATATCCAAAGAGATACCTCATAAAGGAGAGCTCAGGCTGACATCTGGCAGGTTTCCTTCTGGGACAAAGATAACAGAAGAAGAAACTGGCAGCAACCCTTACTGTTCTGCAGCCACTGCAGGTGATCCTGAGGCAAGCAGGGTCTGGAGTGGACCTCCAGAAGTCCCACAGCAGGAGGGCCTGACTGTTAGAAGGAAAACTAAAAAACAGAAACAAATAACTTCATCATTAACAAAAAGGACGTCCACTCAGAGACCCCATCCAAAAGTCACCAACTACAAAGACCACAGGTAGAAAAAGCCAAAAAGATGGGAAGAAACTGGCACAAAAAGGATGAAAACACCTAAAACCAGAATGCCTCTCCTCCTCCAAGGGATGATAATTCATCACCAGCAAAGGAACAAAGCTGGATGGAGAATGAGTCTGATGAACTGACAGAAACAGGCTTCTGAAGATGAGTAAACTTCTCTAAGCTAAAAGAACATCTTCTAACCCAGTGCAAAGAACCTACGATCCTTGAAAAAAGCTTTGATGAAATGCTAGTAGGAATAAACAGCTTAGAAAAGAATATAAATGACTTAATTGAGCTGAAAACACAACATGAGAACTTCACGAGCGTACACAAGTTTCAACAGCCAAATCAACCAAGCAGAAGAAAGGGTATCAGAGATTGAAGATCAACTCAATGAAATAAAACGAGAAGGCAAGAAGAGAAAACAAAGTGAAAAGAAATTAACAAAGCCTCCAAGAAATATGGGATTATGTGAAAAAACCTAATCTGCATTTGATAGGTGTACTTGAATGTGATGGAGAGAATGAATCCAAGCTGGAAAACACTCTTCAGGATATTATCCAAGAGAATTTCCCCAACCTAGCAAGGCAGGTCAATATTCAAGTACAGGAAATACAGAGAACGCCACAAAGATATTCCTCAAGAAGAGCAACCCCAAGGCACATAATTGTCAGATTCACCAAGGTTGAAATGAAGGAAAAAATGCTAAGGGCAGCCAGAGAAAGGTTGGATTACTCACAAAGGGAAGCCCACCAGACTCACAGCAGATCTCTTGGCAGAAACCTTATAAGCCAGAAGAGAGTGGGGGCCAATATTCAACATCCTTAAAGAAATGAACTTTCAACCTAGAATTTTATATCCAGCCAAACTAGGCTTCATAAGCAAAGGAGAAATAAAATCCTTTGAGCAAGCAATTGCTGAGAGATTTCGTCACCACCAGGCCTGACTTACAAGACCTCCTGAAAGGAGCACTAAACATAGAAAGGAACAACCAGTAGCAGCCACTCCAAAAACATACCAAACGTTAAAGAGCATTGATACAATTAAGAAACTGCATCAATTAATGGGCAAAACAACCAGCTAGTATCAAAATGGCATGACCAAATTCACACATAACAGTATTAACCTTCAATGTAAATGGGCTAAATGCCCCAATCAAAAGACACAGACTGGAAAATTGGATAAAAAGTCAAAAAGCATCTATGTGCTGTATCCAGAAATCCCATCTCACATGCAACACACATAGGCTCAAAATAAAGGGATGGAGGAAGATTTACCAAGCAAATGGAGAGCAAAAAAAAAAAAAAAAAAAAAAAAACAGGAGTTGTAATCCCAATCTCTAAAAAAATAGACTTTAAACCAACAAAGATCAAAGTGACAAAAAAGGGCATTACATAACGGTAAAAGGATCAATGCAATAGGAAGAGCTAACAATCCTAAATATATAAGCACCCTAAATATATAATATATATATATATATATATATATATATATATATATGCACCCAGATATATAAAGCAAGTTCTTAAGGACCTACAAAGAGACTTAGATTCCCACACAATAATAGTGGGAGACTTTAACACTCCACTGTCAATATTAGACAGATCAACAAGACAGAAAATTAACAAGGATACCCAGGACTTGAACTCAGATCTGGACCAAGCAAATGTAATGAACATATACAGAACTCTCCACCCGAAATCCAGAGAATATACATTCTTCTCAGCACTACATCACACCTACTCTAAAATTAACCACATAGTTGGAAGTAAACCACTCCTTAGCAAATGCAAAAGAACAGAAATCATAACAAAGAGTTTCTCAGACCACAGTGCAATCAAATTAGAACTCAGAATTCAGAAACTAACTCAGACCCCCACAACTTCAGGGAAACTGAACAACTAGCTCTTGAATGTTGACTGGATAAACAATGAAATGAAGGCAGAAATAAAGATGTTCTTTGAAACCAAGGAGAACAAAGACACAACGTATCAGAATCTCTGGGATACATTTAAAGCAATGTCTAGATGAAAATTTATAGCAATAAATGCCCACATGAGAAGCAAGAAAAGATCTAAAATCAACACCTTATCACCAAAATTAAAAGGAGTAAGATTAAAAAAATACAAAAGCTAGCAGGAGACAAGAAATAACTAAGATCAAAGCAGAACTGAAGGAGATAAAGACACACACACCAAAAAAAAAATTCAGAAAAATCAATAAATCCAGGAGCTGGTTTTTTGAAAAGATCAACAAAATAGACAGACCACTAGCCAGATTAATAAAAAAGAAAAGAGAGAAGAATCAAATAGATGCAATAAAAAACAACAAAGGGGATATCATCACCAATTCCACAGAAAGACAAACTACCATCAGACATTACTACAAACAATTCTATGCACATAAACCAGTAAACCTGGAAGAAATGGATAACGTCCTAGATACTTGCACCCTCCTAAGCCTAAACCAGGAAGAAGTCAAAACTCTGAATAGACCAATAACAAGGGCTAAAGTTGAGGCAGCAATTAATCCTACCAACTAAAAAGAGCCCAGGTCCAGATGGGTTCACGGCCGAATTCTACCAGACATACAAAGAGGAGCTGGTACTACTCCTTCCAAAACTATTCCAAACAATCCAAAAAGAGGGAATCCTTCCTAAATCATTTTATGAGTCCAACAATATCCTGATGCCAAAACCTGGCAGAGATGCAACAAAAAAAGAAAACTTCAGACCCATATCCATGATGAACATAGATGCAAAAATCTTCAATAAAATACTGGCAAACAAACTGCAACAGTACATCAAAAAGCATATCCATTACAATCAAGTAGTCTTCATCCTGGGATGCAAGGCTGGTTCAACATACTGTCTATAAATGTAATCCATCACATAAACGGAACCAAAGACAAAAACCACATGATTATCTCAATAGATGCAGAGAAGGTCTTCAACAAAATTTAACAGTCCTTTATGCTAAAAACTCTCAATAAACTAAGTATTGATGAAATATATCTCAAAATAATAAAAGCTATTTATGACAAACCCACAGCCAGTATCATACTGAATGGGCAGAGCAAAAAGTGGAAGCATTCCCTTTGAAATCTGGCACTATACAATTATGCCCTCTCTCCCCACTCCTACTCAATAGTATTGGAAGTTCTAGCCAGAGAAATCAGGCAACAAAAAGAAATAAGGGTATTCAATTAGGAAAAGAGGAAGTCAATTGTCTCTATTTGCAGAAGACATGATGTATATTTAGAAGACCCCATCATCTCAGCCCAAAATCTCCTGAAACTGACAAGCAACTTTGGCAAAGGCTCAGAATACAAAATTAATGTACGGAAATCACAAGCAATCCTATACACCAATAACAGACTTAAAGAGAGCCAAATCAAGAACGAACTGCTTCACAATTGCTACAAAGAAAATAAAATACCTAGGAATACAATTAACAAAGGATGTAAAGGACCTCTTCAAGGAGAACTATAAACCACTGCTCAATGAAATAAGAGAGGACACAAACAGACAGAAAAACATTCCATGCTCATGGTCAGCAAGAATCAATATCATGAAAATGGCCATAATACCCAAAGTAATTTACAGATTCAACACTATCCCCATCAAGCTACCTATGACCCTCTTCACAGAACTGGGAAAAAAACCACCTTAAACTTCATATGGAACCAAAAGAGAGCCTGCATAGCCAAGATAATCCTAAGCAAAAAGAACAAAGCTGGAGGCATCACCCTACCTCACTTCAAACTACACTACAAAAGTACAGTAATCAACACAGCATGGTAGTGGTACCAAAACAGAGATACAGACCAGTGAAACAGAACAGAGGCCCTGTAGGCAACACCACACATCTACAACCATCTGATCTTTGAAAAACCTGACAAAAACAAGCAATAAAGAAAGGATTCCCTGTTTAACAAATGGTGTTGGGAAAACTGGCTAACAGTGCGCAGAAAGCAGAAACTGGACCCCTTCCTGACATCTTACACCAAAATTAACTCCAGATGGATTAAAGACTTAAACATAAGACCTAACACCATAAAACCCTAGAAGAAAACCTAGGGAAAAACATTCAGGACATAGGCATAGGCAAGGACTTCATGACTAAAACACCAAAAGCATTGGCAACAAAAGCCAAAATAGACAAATGGGACCTAATTAAACTCCAGAGCTTCTGTACAGCAAAACAAACAAACAAACAAACAAAAACAATCATTAGTGTGAACCAGCAACCAACAGAATGGGAAAAATTTTTGCAATCTACCCATCTGACAAAGGGCTAACATCCAGAATCTACAAAGAACTAAAACAGATTTACAAGAAAAAAACAAACAAACCCATCCAAAAGTGGGTGAAGGACATGAAGAGACACTTTTCAAAAGAAGACATTTATGAAGCCAACATACATGATAAAATGCTCATCATCATTGGTCATTAGAGAAATGCAAATCAAAACCACACTGAAATACTACCTCACACAAGTTAGAATGGCAATCATTAAAAAATCTGGAGACAACAGATGCTGGAGAGGATGTGGAGAAACAGGAACACTTTGACACTGTTGGTGGGAGTGTAAATTAGTTCAACCGTTGTGGAAGACAATGTGGTGATTCCTCAAGGACCTAGAAATAGAAATTCCATTCGACCTAGCAATCCCATTACTGGGTATATACCCAAAGGATTATAAATCATTCTATTATAAAGACACATGCACATGTACGTTCACTGCAGCACTGTTTACAATAGCAAAGACCTGGAACCAACCCAAATGCCCATCGATGATAGACTGGACAAGGAAATTGTGGCATATATACACCATAGAATATTATGCAGCCATAAAAAATGATGAGTTCGTGTCCTTTTTTGGGGCATGGATGAAGCTAGAAACCATCATTCTCAGCAAATAGAAACACAGGAACAGAAAATCAAACACTGCATGTTCTCACTCATAGGCAGGTGTTGAACAATGAGAACACATGGACATGGGGAGGAAAGCATCACACACTGGTATCTGTTGTGGGGGAACAGGGGAGGGACAGTATGGGGTAGGGAGGTTGGGGAGGGATACATGGGGAGAAATGCCAGATATAGGCGACGGGGGATGGAGGCAGCAAACCACATTGCCATGTATGTACCCATGTTAACAATCCTGCATGTTTTGCACATATACCCCAGAACCTAATGTGCAAGAAAATATATTTAAAAACAATGTAGGGCAGCTGTATTACTCCAAAATTTCCTTTGTGCCTCTTTATAGTCAACCTCTCCCCAAGCCCAGCCCCTGACAATCACAGCTATTCTATGTCCTTCTAAGTTTTGCCAAGAAATGGAGTCACAGGGTATGCAGTCTTTGCAATCTGGTTTTTTTAATAATGCTTTTGAGATTCACTCATGTTGTCGTACACATCAACAGGTCACCATTTTTCACTACTGAGCAGTATTCCATTGTGTAGATGTTCCACAATGTATTTCAATTTGGGACAGATATGAATAAAGTCATGAAAAACATGTGTACAGGCTTTTGTGTAAACATAAATTCTCATTTCTCTTGGGCAAATGCCTAGGAGTGAGTATGCCGGGTCACTGCTGGGTAAGTGTTATGTTTATCTTTTTAGGAAACTGCCAAGTGACTTTTCTAACTAGTTATATGACTTTACATTCCTACCAGAAATGTATGGGCATTTCAGCTGCTCAATTTGCACCCTTGCCAGCTCTTGGTACTGTCAGTTTTTAAAATTTTAACTATTCTAATAGGTGTGGTTTTAACTTGCATTTCCGTAATAATTAATGGTGTGAAACATCTACGTGTGCTTATCTGCCATGTTATGTCTTTTTTGGTCCATTATTAGTATAAAAATTTTTTGCCCATTTTTAAATTGGGCTGCCTTTTAATTAGTTAGTGAACTTTGAGAGTTTTTAAAAAATATATATATACATTCTGTAAACAAGCTCTTTATCAGATATATGATTTGCAAGTATCTTCTAGTCTGTGGCTTAACAGCATCTTTCAAGGAGCAGGAGGTAATTTTGATAAAAATCCAGTTTACCAGATTTTTCTTTTTTGGATTATGCTCTTTGTAGTATATCAAAATATCTTTCCCTAAGCTAGGGTTGCAAAGATCTCCTATATTTTCTTCTAGAAATTTTATACTTTTACATTTTATATTTAGGTCTATGACACGGATTGAGTTT
The DNA here is from genome assembly GCF_048565385.1 of Saimiri boliviensis. Taxonomy (NCBI): domain Eukaryota; kingdom Metazoa; phylum Chordata; class Mammalia; order Primates; family Cebidae; genus Saimiri; species Saimiri boliviensis. Next base: position 18,185,654 of record NC_133456.1, read on the forward strand.
TTAGAAATGACACAAGGTACTGATCAAGGTTCATTTTATTGCATATGAACATCCAACTGTTGCCACAGAATTGCTAAAAAACTGCCTTTTCTCCACTGAATTGCTTTAGCACCTTTGCTGAAAATCAACTGGCCACATACGTGTAGGTTTATTTATGGACTTGTATTCTATTTCACTGATATACCCATCTACTCTTTGCCAATACAGTCTTTATCATTGTAGCCTTTCTACTAAATCCTGAATACTCTAATTATTTGCAAGGTTAAACTTTTTCTTCTTCTACTGGCTAGTTATATAACTTATTTAATAAGTTCTCTTTTCATTTGTCTATGGTGGAGTTTGTCATTGATTTGTTAAGAACTCTTTTCTACATTAAGAATAGTAACCATTTCCTCTATTACAAATATTGCCCCAATTTGTTTGCATTATAATTGTTTCAAATATGTGTACATCCATAAACTGTAATGAAAGCTATTACTCTTTTCCTTATGACTCTTGCTTAGAAAGGCCAAGATCATATAAATATTCGCTGTTTTATTAATTATTCATACACAAATCATTCATCTGGAATTTATTTTGACATATGACATATATAGGAATCAATCATTTCTTCTTGAAATGTTGAATTTTTCCAGTCAATTTACTAATAATTCCTCTTATGTTATCTAATAATGGATGAATTTAAAATTAGCAGACCCTGTTCTTTTTTCTGTACCACTCAGAATGACCAGCTGAATAACCATGCTAAGATACAGAGGTGCCCATGAGGGCATCAGTCTCTAAGCCAAAAAGCCACAAAGCAGACACCGATATGTATATTCAACAAATGTGCGGCAGCACTATGTGCCAGGCACTGTGCTAGGTGCTGAGATGTCATCATAATGAAATCTAAAAGGTTGGCAATGAAAGGACAATCTATACGTGAGACAGCATCACTGCACTTTGTGTCCAGGTTCTTGCCAAAATTCACCTCTGTTCATTAACTCCCACAGAAAATAACAACCACCTGGCTTTAAAAGACACCTCCATCTTATCTTCCATCAAAGATTCTCCTTTAGAGCTGCTTCCATGGCAAGCAGGTGCCTCGCCTTACCTCCAAAAGTGCCCATAAGCACTGTTAAACACTTGGACTCCAGGTGGCAAGGAGAGGTCCACTCTGTGTGTTTTAAGTTTTCGATTATAATTTCATGATTCTTTCTCATCTTGCTGCTATCAATCAGGGCACCTGACTTTAGGAGGTCCCTATGTTACCTATCAGCTGACAGTTGGAAATACGAATTTATTAAACTTGCTAGAATTTTACGTAAAATTAACTAAGTAAGGGTCTGAGTGAGAACCTGAATGACAGCTACAAGCAAAACAGAGGACAGTCCATTTCATCTACCAGGAGTCTTTATTTGCTTGCTTCCTGGTGCTCTGATGTGTTTAGGACAACTCAAAAACTGGCAAGTGATGAACAGTCCTCCAATTGATAACATTTACTGATAGCTAAGGATTCTGAAGATCATTTTTTTTACATAAAGTAATACAAGAACAATTTTGGAAAGCCTCCTTACCATATGAAAAGCTGCTCCATTTATTCCCCCTGACAACAGCTGGAAGAGTCCAAGGTTATGAAGGCAGGGGACACTCAAGTTCTCTATTTTTGCCTCTACTAATTAATAAATCCATTTAGAAACTGAAGCTAGATGGTAAATCCAAGAAATTCTTATCAAGTTGTTTACTAATATTGATAATACAGCCTTGTATGGGATAGAGAGCAAGGTACCTCATCTCACAAACTGATAACTGAGTACAAAACTAGAACTAATCTAAAACCAAGGGAATCTTTTGCCTCCAGGTGGAATATAATGGGTTTCAGCCAAATGAAAATTCTGCTATAATAACTTAAAAAAAAAACTTGAAAAAATTATGTTTGTAAAGCTTTGGGAGTAACAGGAATACATGAGCTAAAATTCAATGTCATGAAGAGCCCTTTCTAGAACTAAAGCAAAAATCCATATAAGAATCTTAAAGTATGACCTCAGGAGTTTCAATGGATCACTAACGTTCCTAAAAATTATCAAACCTAATCAACTTATGTTGTACACTAATAAAACAGGCTTTTTTTGGTAAAATATCTTATTAAAACTCTGAAAATAGGTTAAACTTGGGGGGAAAAAATACCCAGCTACTCTGATACAAGAATACAAGCTTGCTGTTGACAAATATTTAATGTCTCACTATAAATCAACTGATTGGTATTCTACTATATACATTAGTGTATACACAAGACGCTTCGTTAAACTAGTTTCGGTCCTCTGGAAACTAATCACTACTGAATACAAAACTGAGAATCACAACCTGGAACATGGTGACGAATCACAGTCACACCATCTAAGAGGCTTCCTTCCATCTACTGGAGCTCCCAATCCATGTTAAGTCTCTTTTAAACTCTAACAAGGGCCTCCAAATGTCAGTGAAGAGTTGATACATACAAACTGTGTTAATACTACAAAATGGGTTTTTAAGAAAATCATATAAAATATACCAAACATCTACAAGTCCATTTGACTTTAGGAAATAAAAAAATTATGGTACCCAATGACTTGGTGTCTCCTCTGGAAACAGCCCCATCTATAACCTTAACTCCAATTTTCCACTGCAATCTCCTACTCAAGTCATACCTATGAAATTTACAAGAGGGAAAATGGGAGATCTAGCATATAAAACAACAATGAAGGAATCAAGTATCCAAAGGTACAAAAATAAGGACACTATTTTACACTTGTATTTTATGTTCCAAAGTTTATTTCAAAACTGTTTGTGTTTATCAAAATAGTTATAGGTCCACTTTTTATTCAACCTCATAAACTTGCAAGATCAGACCCAAGAAAGGGCTTCATAGTGGTCAATAAACACCTCTGAAACCAACCCAAAACATATGTTTGTTTCTTTCTGAAGACAGAAACCACAGCTTTCATTGGGTCCTCTAAGAGTGTAGGACTCATTAAATATGACATATACAAGGCAAGGGAAAGGAATTACAACATGAGCAAAGAGATCAGGAAGAGCCACAGAGGGTGACCACAATTAATGTAACCTTCATTTCCTTGGTTCATCTCTGTAACATTTATATATCTAAATAAACATTGTTTGCCAGGTGATAGGACACTGACAAAATATAAACAAACACACAGTCCCCTCTCACAAGGACCTTTCTCAAGGGCCTTACTATTGAGCAAGGGGAACAAGTTAGCCATCTGGAGTGAGACAGACTTGGCATCGCCCCATCCAATTCCAAAGAGAAAGGGCAGTCAGGGCATGTGCTCCCCCAACTTCATCATCTTCCTTTTTTAGCCATCCACAGCCCCTCTTTTATTTTTATCCAGCAAAATAATATGCCTATTCTGTGCCTGGCTGCATCCCAGGTGCCAAGATTTATGTATCTCTATAAAGAGGGTCTCACTCTAAAAGGTCTTGTTTTCCTACTCACCAGACATAGTATTACAAATGCTGAAAACCTACATTTTTTTTAATTGGGTTTCAGAGTTTAAAATAATTCTAAATTAAAATTTAAAAATATCAAATTAGGCACTGCTTATACTACAATGGAAATAATTTATTACACTTCTATAAGGCTAATAGATCAATACCACACATACAACTTCTTGATGTACCAGGACAGGGATTCCCCAGGAACTGAGACCAGTCACTAACTAGTCTCACATGGCGCCTCTCAGTGAGCACAAGAAAGTGATCAAGCATAGCAGCCTGCGTGTAAACAAACAAGCTGATTCTTTTTTTTTTTTTTTTTTTTGAGACAGATTCTCGCTTTGTCACCCAGGCTGGAGTGCAATGGCAGGATCTCAGCTCACTGCAGCCTCCGCCTCCCAGGTTCAAACGATTCTCTTGCCTCCGCCTCCCAAGTACCTGGCAGTACAGGCACGTACCACCATTGCCAGCTAATTTTTGTATTTTTAGTAGACACGGGGTTTCATCTGGTTGGCCAGGCTGATCTTGAACTCCTGACTTCATGTGATCCACCCGCCTGGGCCTCCCAAAGTGTTGGGATTAAAGGTGTGCACCACCATGCCCGGCTTGACTCTTTAGTATATTTTAAAACACTAAATAACTTTTAGAGTTCAGTCTGTTCCACAATATGTAACGCAAATAACAGGATCCCAAATTTATTATGTTTGCTCTAACTGCTGATTTTTTGCTTTGCAAACTTATTTTTCTTCTTCAACAGGCATACATTTCTTACCTCAAAAAGCTTTAAAAAAAAAATTTAATATTTTAAACTCCCTAAAGGTTTCCTATGTTATGACCTAAGGTGAATGTAAGTTGTTTCAGTTTCCATATGTATTTCTGTACTAATAGCTAGTGTTTTGAGTGGTCTGAAAGCCCTTCTGAAATTCTAAGAAACTAAGCTGCTACCAAATAAACACCAAGACTTTCATTTCTTTTTTTATCTAACATTTTAAAAAAGAAAGAAAAATCCCTACTTTAGAAGTTAACCTATTCCGTAAATATAAATAACCTAACACTCTGAAAGCTAAATACAACTAAAAACAACATATGAGAAAAACGCAAGAGCAAAGGTCCTAAGCCTGCCCTTCCTCCCCATTTTCCCACGGCAGCCAACATTTCAGAAATTCCCCTGAGGACAAATTTACAAAGGGAACAAGGGCATTTCAGCTGCTCTTCCTCCCACATTGAAAAGGAGGCAGGAAAGGAAAATGAGGCCAGGATCTAAGGTTAAGGGTCTCTCTGGGACCACAGCAGCAACACCATAGAAACATAAAGCATCCTGTGGTGTTTCCCAAAGCAGTGGCACTGAGACAGTAACATCTAATGACTGAAGGCTCATTTTGTGTCTGGTGTTATGCTAAGCACTTTACATGTATTCATTCATCTAATCCCCTCAACAATCCTAAAGGCAGGAACTATGAACCCCATTTCGTAAATGGAGGTAACAGAGCCCAGAGATGCAAGTGAAGTGGGGAAGGAGAATAGGCAGTGCTGGGGCCCTACACCTCTGGAGAGGAAGCTGAGGCCTTGTTGAGGGGTGACATGGGGGCAAGAGTGGTCTAGGCAGAGGAGGTAGATGGCCCTGGGGCAGGACCGGGCCTGGAGTGTGCCTAACTGCAAGGAGGTGGCATTGCTAGAGCTAAGGGAGCAACTGGGAAGGTAGTGAGAGGGAAGTCTGGGAATAAATGGGATGCCAATCTTTTGGACTGTGTCAACCAAGGTGAGGATGCTGGTTTTGATTCAGAGTGAAAAGGAAGGTCTCTAAATAAATCTTCAGCAGAGGAATGACATGGTCCAACTTAAGCTGTACAAAGAGTAAAACACTTGTTTTCCTTATGAGTGGGGGTTACCTGAAACTGCCACCTCAGTCTGCTGACCCAAGAATTCTCTCCTTATAGCTGCTCCCCACTGCAATTCTCGACTTACTCTTGCCCAAAACTCAAATCCTCCTCTCATCTGCAACTTTCCACATCAGAGAACTGCGGTAGAAGAAACAAAAGAAAGAAAACCTGCCTCTAAAAATCCCTCCTTTCTCTTGCTTTCTAAAATACACACACTCATGCCAGTCAGCCCCATTAGCACACCCAGACAAAATACTCAGACTCAGTGCCAGAGTTCTGCTTTGAAATTTATAAAAATATTAAATTTGGCTTTTGTTCAGGTACTAGAACTTACAATGATCAATTGTGCACACCTTTGTCATTCTACACAGATTTTAGAGGAAAGGAACAGGAGGCACTAAGGGACCATTTAAAACAAACAAACAAAAAATCCCTTTCTAGTTAAAAGCACTAAGAGCCCTTAGCAAACTGCAAAGGTGCTGTGTACCCAAGAAAATTAGTTGGAATAAGGCAGTGAGGCAATCTGACATGTAGAGGACCAGGGGCACTAATCAGAAGCTCCAGGGGATGGCAGTGGAAAGGAAGCAGGCAGGACAGTCTCCTCTGGGGTCCTCAGAGGAAGAGGTAAGGACAAGCAGTCAATGCAGAGGACTCCCCAAGGGGGGTCTAGCTTGAGGTTTCAGACACTGGTTCTGAGGAAACACATCAGAAAAAATTTCCAAGGGGTCTAAAATGTGGTTTTCACTTATCTCTACATGAGCAGAGAGTGTGATTAAAAATGGGAGGCAGAGATGAAAAAAAATTAAACTCCAATTATCAACATCAAAAAAGAAATAGTCCTATTTATTCTTTAAAGAAGTTGAAAACAATTTTTAAAGAACATCAGAATTTAAAATGTTGAAAATATCTTTTTCCACTAATATGTAAAAATATTTTATTCTATAGGTTAAAATCAGCAGTAAACAAGGCTGGATGCATATTAGAATCCTATGGAAGCTTTCTGAATGCAAGCTTAAACCAAGTCAATCTGAATCACAATCTCTGTAAGTGGGGCCCAGACAACATAGGTATTTTTAAAAATCTGCCCCAGGTGAAACTGATGGATGGTGACCACTGAGAGCCACCAGTTTAAATCTTACCCTACCACTATTACAGTAGAATAAATTATACATTTCAAAATAGTACTAACATCTATTTCATTTGATCTGAGCCTTATAACACAGTGAGAATAAGCACCACAGCTAAAAATGCTGTCGGGAAAATCAAAAACACATAAATGATTTCTATATTTCTCAGGCCTCTAAAACACTTTTAAATGACTGAAAAACCCACCTATATGGTACGTATAGACTACCTCCCATAAACATTTCATGCTGAAGAATCTTTACTAATTCTAAATAAAGTCTTTTTATGTAGAGGGTTTACGCCAGATCAATTTTTTAATTGTGACTTCTGAAATATTTGTTACTTACAGGTGTGTGAAATTTCAGGAAGCTTAGGAAAAGATTTTCATTTTTTCCTTCTGGTTTTATATGACAAGTGTAACATTATAGATGTATAAAGCATCTTTCAGAGTACATGACATTTCATTTGGCAGCAGGGTTATGGAAGGTGTGTGCTCCATTTCTACTGATAAGGCTCCTTCATGCTATCTTACAGGAAACACCACCCACCATCTTCTCTAATTCTGCTACCAATCTATTGTCTATTTTTAGTTTTGTTATATTAAGAGAATTTTATAAATGGAACTATATACCATATAAACTGAATTGAGTGATTTTGCCCCTTGAGATCCATCCAAGTTGTTATCAATAGTTTATTCCTTTTTATTGCTGTACAGTATTCCATGGTATGAATACACCACAGTATAACAATTAATGTGTTGAAGGATAACACCTGGACTATTTCAAGTTCATGGCTATTATAAATAAAACTACTATGAACATCCATGTACAGATTTTTGTGAATACAGGTATTCATTTTTCTGGGACAGACACCCAGGAATGCAATTGCAGGACTATATGCTAAGAGCATATGTAGTTTTATAAGAAACTGTCGAATATTTTCCAGAGTATTTGCAGTAGTGATTTCTCTGTTACTGTCTTCATAATTGTTTTAGTTATTCTAGGTTCTTTGCCTTTCCATACAAATTTTAGAATATGCTGTCCATGTCTATAAAACCCTTGCAGAATTTTGATAGAAATTATGTTAAACCTATAGGTCTATTTGCAAAAGACTGGCATCTATACTACATTGTATTCCAATTCAGGAACATTGGTCTCTCCATTTATTTAGGTCTTCTTTAATTTCTATCTAGTATTTTTTTGTTGTTGTTGTTAGATGTGTGTTGTTACATATGTACCTAGATATTTTACTTTCTTTGGCATGACTTTAAATTTTGGTCTCTACATGCTCATGATCAGTATTATAGAAATGCAATTGATTTTGTATTGATCCTATATCCTGTCATCTTGCAGAATTCATTTTAGTTCTAGGAATTTTTCTGTAGATTCCATGAGATTGTCTATGTAGACATTCATGTCATCTGAAAGCAGAGACAGTTTTATTTCTTCTTTTCCTATCTTTGTATAACTTTCAGTACTATCCTGAGTAAAAGTGATTATGTGTATATCCTTGCCTTGTTTCTCAACACAGGACAAAAGCATTCAGTCTTTCACCATTAAGTGGGATGTTACCTGTAGGTTTTTTGTAGATTCTCTTTATAAAGTTGAGGATGTTCCTCTATTATTCCTTGTTTACTTAGAGCAGGCAAAGAGTAATATTTTAATGTAGGACAAAATACAGATTTATTAAAAAAAAAGACCTCTAGTTTTTTACACACCAACATGTGTGAGGACACACCCCATGACTCTAAACAATTTCCATTGAATGCTGAACTGCAAATGAGAAATACTATAGGTGTGTATACGGGCTTTTTGTTTATATTCAAGACTTAATCTAAATCCAAACATTTGCACTGTATCCATATGGAGCCATGTTTCAAGTAACTCAGCTTTCATTGATATGGCGTAACTGATAGTAAGAATTAATGCAGAGACTAAGTATTTCATCTTTGAAATAGTCTATCAACTAGGAAACACCTAAAATAAGGATTTTTGAGATCCAGAGCTGTAACATCCTAGAAGACTCCAAATCTTAGGTGAGATGACAAAGTACTCAATGCTTTAATGCATTTTAACTTGTAAATAATTATTTTTAGGAAAATAGGAAAAGAGTCATAAATAATGTCAGGATTTAAAAAATATTAAAAAATTGTGAATCCGTTATTCAAGAAACAATTTTCCCATTTTAGAGTTTCTATAATGAAGACATTTTTAAAGTGTCATTTTTTTTAAGAGTAAGTTCTTTCCTAATGCTGCTCTGCCAAAACCTTTACTTACCAAGAATTTCACTTGGAGCCTCACTACAAGCAGGCCACCCCACAGGACAAGCAGCCAGGCATTCATCAGTTTCAGCAGAGCCTGGTCGCTCAGAGCAAAGGCATTACGCCTGTCTTAGCCCAGCAGCCACAAGTTCATTGCCCTGTCTGTTCTTCCACTGGGTAAACTGATATGACAAGCAGCAATGAGCTCTCCACACTGTACACCACTGCATTGCACTGCACTGCATTCCCTACCACAGGAATTTCAGAAACTGCAATGAGAAATTCCAGGATTTTTCACACAGATCTTTTTCCCCCCTCATCCTTTCTAACTCTTTGAAATCAACTTAATATACATTCTTGAAAGCCCACAGATCTAACTGAATCAATAGTGCCTGAGCATGATCTAGCTACTCTTCCTCTTCCCAAATCCCTAGATATGACAGAAATGGCAGAAGGCAAGTAGAATCAGACTGAAAGAGGAAAGTAGAGCCTCAAAACGCAGCTGAGGGAAGGGGAGAGCCTTATGTGGTGCTCCTTTCAAAAGGTGATGCACACTGGAAACAGGAAAGAACTGCACCCAGACAACCATTAGAAGGATTAACTGAGGACTAATTTCCTACCTCATAATACTACACCAGCACCAAGCATGTCCAAGCAGATGTGTTCCAAGAATGTCCAAGCAGACATGTGTTCTAGGATTTTTGTAGATTCTCTTTATCAAGTTGAGTATGTTCCTCTCTATTGTGGACATTAGGAACAGAGAGAGAGGGATGGTGTCTAAGAGGTATATAAACAACCTAACAAATAGTAAGACCGGATAGCAGGGCTTCCCAGTTAGCTGTATGACCCTGCTCCTCTCCCATATCTACAAGAGTACTCAGACATCATATTCACGGACAGGTATCTGGGAATCTCAAAAATAAAGATGAACAAACAACTAACATCCCCAAGAATGCTGGAAAAATGAGTATAATGAAAGGAATCAAGTTCATCAAACAGAAGCAGCAGCACCCAAGAAAACCTGCTAAATGAAGCACTTTCAGAAGTGTTAAAATATAAAAAACAAAATATGCTCCACAGAATCAATGAAATGTAGTTCTAGAAAGAAAATTACTCTTGCATCAGACTTCTCACTGACAACTTTAAAAGCAAAAAGATGACAGAAAAATAATTGTGAAAACGTATCTTCAAAGTTGGGAGAAAAATGGCTTTGAATATATATTTCTATATCCAGCCAAACTATCATTCAAATGTGAAGACATTTTTAGACACATAGGGACTTGAATTTTTCGCAAATCCTCTCTAAAAGGGTTACAAACAAAACAAAGCAAAATAAAAATAATCCAAGAAAAGGATAGGGAATCCAAGAAATTCATAAAATTAAGTAAAAAGTATTTATCCAGACAAACACAAGCAATTAAGAATGATATTAACCAAAAAAGAAGTAAAAGCAAACTGATTCTTATCTGTAGGGTAGGAGAAATAATATGGATACTCTCTGACTCTAGACATTAAAGGTGGACACCAACACAAAGAGAAACAGATTACACAATATGAAAACCACTGAGGGGGAAAGGGCAAAGAAATTTTGAATAATCTAACAAAATATGGGAAATGGTAATAAATAATACGGTAAATGAAAACCACAAAATAAGACAGTAAGTCCAAACATTCCAGTAATAGTAAATATAAACAAATAAAATTCACCTATTCAAAGACTGATTTACAGATTAGATGCAAAATACAACTACATACAGGCATACCTCAGAGAAACTGTGGGTTCAGTTCCAGACCACTGAAATAAAGTGGATATTGCAACAAAGTGAGACACACAAATATTTTGTTTCCTAGTGCATAAAAAGTTATGTTTATACCATACTGTAGTCTATTAAATGTGCAATAGCATTATGTCTAAAACAGATAATGTACATACCTTAATTTAAAAATACTTTAAGAGGGGCACATGTTCTCACAATCTCCTGGGGCTGTGTCACAGGCAAAAAATTAAAAAAAAAAACAACTTTATCAAGACCAGCCCAGGCACATAGTAAGACCCTATCTTTACGAAACTTTAAAAATTAGCTAGATGACTGTAGTCCCAGTTACTCAGGAGGCTGAAGTGTAAGGACTGCTTCAGCTCAGGAGTTCAAGTCTGTAGTCAACTATGATCATGCCACTACACTTCAGCCTGGGCTACAGAGGGAGTCCCTATCTCAAAGAAGAAAAAAAAAACTTATTTCTAAAAAAATGTTAATAATAATATGAGCCTTCAGTGAGTTGAGGCATGTATCTTTTTGTTAGTGGAAGTTCCTGCCTTGATGACGGCTACTTACTAATCAGGGTGGTGGCTGCTGAAGGTTGGCATGGCTGTGATTATTTCTTAAAATAAGACAACAATAAAGTTTGCTGCATCGTTTGATTCTTCCTTTCATGAAAGATTTGTCTGTGGCATGCAGTGCCGTTTGACAGACAGCATTTTACCCATAGCAGAACTGTAGAACCTCTTCCAAAACTGAAGTGAATTCTCTCAAATCCTGCCACTGCTTTACTAAACTTACTACCTAAGTTTATGTAATAGTCTGAATCCTTTGTTGTCATTTCAAAAATAATCACCACACCATCACTAGAAGAATCCATCTCAAGAAACCACATTCTTTGCTCACCCCTAAGAAGCCACTCCTCATCCATTCAAGTTTTATCATGAGACTGTAGCAATTCAGTCATATCTTCAGGCTCTCTTTCTATTTTTCTTCCTGTTTCCACCACATATGCAGTTATTTCCTCCACTGAAAATCTGAACCCCTGAAAGTCATCCATGAGGGCTGGAATCAACTTCTTCCAAACTACTCTTAATACTGATATTCTGACCTCCTCCTACGAGTCATGAATGTTCTTAATAGTGCATAATAGTTCATCCTTTCCAGAAAGTTTTCAATCTTTGCCCAGATGAATCAGAGGAATTACTACCTATGGCAGCAACAGCCTTACAAGATGCATTTCTTAAATAAGACGACTTGAAAAATCGAAATTACTCCTTGATCCATGGGCTACAGAATGAATGCTGTGTTATCTGCATGAAATCATCATCAATTTCTTTGTACATCTCTATCAGAGCTCTTAGGTGACCAGATGCACTGTCAATGAGTGGTAGGACTTTAAAAGGAATCTTTTTTTCTGAGTAAACTATGCTGTAAACAGATGTGTTGTCATCCAGGCTTTGCTGTTCGATTTATAGAGCACACGTAGAGTATATTTGGCTTAATTATTTTTTTTTAATTGTACTTTAGGATCCGGGGTCCATGTGCAGATCATGCAGGATTGTTGCAATAGGTACACACAGGGCAATGTAGTTTGCTTGCCTCCATCCCACCGTCACCTACATCTGGCATTTCTCCCCATGTTATTCCCCCCCAACTTCTCCACCCACCCCACTGTCCCTCCCTTGGCCATCCCCCCAACAGACCCCAGTGTGTGATGCTCCCCTCCCCATGTCCATGTGTTCTCATTGTTCAACACCCACCTATGAGTGAGAACATGTGGTGCTTGATTTTCTGTTCCTTGTGTCAGTTTGCTGAGAACGATGGTTTCCAGATTCATGGAATGAATGGTTTCCAGGACATGTGTCCATGTCCCTACAAAGGACACGAACTCATCCTTTTTTATGGCTATATAGTATTCCATGGTGTATATGTACCAAATTTTCCTTATCCAGTCTATCATCAATGGGCATTTGGGATGGTTCCAGGTCTACTGTAAACAATGCTATTGTAAACAATGTTGCTATGAACATACGTGTGCATGTTTCTTTGTAATAGAATGATTTATAATCCTTTGGGTATATACCCAGTAATGGGATTGCTGGGTCAAATGGAATTTCTATTTCTAGGTCCTTGAGGAAGTGCCATACTGTTTTCCACAATGGCTGAACTAGTTTACACTCCCCCCAACAGTGTAAAAGTGTTCTTATTTCTCCACATTCTCTCCAGCATCTGTGGTCTCCAGATTTTTTAATGATCGTCATTCTAACTGGCATGAGGTGGTATCTCAATGTGGTTTTGATTTGCATTTCTCTAATAATCAGTGATGATGAGCATTTTTTCATGTCTGTTGGCCTTATATATGTCTTCTTTTGAAAAGTGTCTATTCACATCCTTTGCCCACTTTTGGATGGGATTGTTTTCTTCTTGTAAATCTGTTTTAGTTCTTTGTAGATTCTGGATATTAGCCCTTTGTCAGATGGGTAGATTGCAAAAATTTTTTCCCATTCTGTTGGTTGCTGGTTCACTCTAATTACTGTTTCTTTTGCTGTACAGAAGCTCTGGAGTTTAATTAGGTCCCATTTGTCTATTTTGGCTTTTGTTGCCAATGCTTTTGGTGTTTTAGTCATGAAGTCCTTGCCTATGTCCTGAATGATTTTGCATAGGTTTTCTTCTAGGGTTTTTATGGTGTTAGGTCTTATGTTTCAGTCTTTAATCCATCTGGAGTTAATTTTAGTTTAAGATATCAGGAAGGGGTCCAGTTTCTGCTTTCTGCACACTGTTAGCCAGTGTTCCCAACACCACTTGTTAAACAGGGAATCCTTTCTTTATTGCTTGTTTTTGTCAGGTTTTTCAAAGATCAGATGGTTGTAGATGCATGCCACTACCTACAGGGCCTCTGTTCTGTTCCACTGGTCTATATCTCTGTCTTGGTACCAATACCATGCTGTGTTGATTACTGTACTTTTGTAGTATAGTTTGAAATCAGGTAGCATGATGCCTCCAGCTTTGTTCTTTTTGCTTAGGGCTGTCTTCGCTATGTGGGCTCTCTTTTGGTTCCCTATGTTAAGGTAGTTTTTTCCAGCTCTGTGAAGAAGGTCATTCATTCATAGCTTGATAGGGATAGCACTGAATCTGTAAATTACTTTGGGAAGTATGGCCATTTTCACGATACTGATTCTTCCTAACCATGAGCATAGAATGTTTCTCCATCTGTTTGTGTTCTCTCTTATTTCCTTGGGCCGTGGTTTGTAGTTCTCCTTGAAGAGGTCCTTTACATCCTTTGTTAGTTGTATTCGTAGGTATTTTATTCTCTTTGTAGCAATTGCAAATGGGAGTTTGCTCATAATTTGGCTCCCTTTAAGTCTGTTATTGGTGTATAGGAATGCCTGTGATTTCTGCACATTGACTATGTATCCTGAGACTTTGCTGAAGTTGCTTATCAGTGTAAGGAGATTTTGGGCTGAGATGATAGGGTGCTCTAAATATACAACCATGTCATCTGCAAAGAGAGACGATTTGACTTCCTCCTTTCCTAAATGAATGCCCTTTTTTTTTTCTTGCCTAATTGCTGTGGCTAGAACGTCCAATACTATATTGAATAGGAGTGGTGACAGAGGGCATCCTTGTCTAATGCCAGATTTCAAAAGGAATGCTTCAAGTTTTTGCCCGTTCAGTATGATATTGGCTGTAGGTCTGTTGTAAACAGCTTTTATTTTTTTGAGATACGTTCCTTCCATATCTAGTTTATTGAGAGTTTTTAGCATAAAGAGCTGTTGAATTTTGTCAAAGGCCTTCTCTGCATCTATTGAGATAATCATGTGGTTTTTGTCTTTGGTTCTGTTTATGTGGTGGATTACGCTTACAGACTTGCATATGTTGAACCAGCCATGCATCCCCAGAATGAGCCTACTTGATCGTGATGGATAAGCTTTTTGATGTGCTGTTGCAATTGGTTTGCCAGTATTTTATTGAAGATTTTTGCATCTATGTTCATCAAGGATATTGGCTTGAAGTTTTCTTTCTTTGTTGAGTCTCTGCCAGGTTTTGATATTGGTCTCATAAAATGAGATGATGTTGGTCTCATAAAACGACTTGGGAAGGATTCTCTTTTTGTGTCATTTGGAATAGTTTCAGGTGTGGTACCAGCTCCTCTTTGTACGTCTGGTAGAATTCAGCTGTGAACCTATCTGAACCTGGACTTTTTTTGGTTGGTGGGCTATTAATTGCTGCCTCAACTTCAGCCCTTGTTATCGATGTGTTCAAGGTTTCAACTTCTTCCTGGTTTAGGCTTGGGAGGGTGCAAGTGTCCAGAAATTTATCCATTTCTTCCATGTTTACTGTTTCATGTGCAGAGTAGTTTTTAGTAATCTCTGATTGTAACTTGTATTTTTGTGGAATCAGTGGTGATATCCCCTTTATTATTTTTTATTACATCTATTTGATTCTCTTCCTTTTCTATTAATCTGGCAAGCGGTCTATTTTGTTGATCTTTTAAAAAAAAACAGCTCCTGGATTTGTTGACTTTTTGAAAGATTTTTTGTATCTCCATCTCCTTCAGTTCTGCTCTGATCTTATTTCTTGTCTTCTGCTGGCTTCTGAGTTTGTTTGATCTTGTTCCTCTAGCTCTTTCAATTTTGACAATAGGGTGTCGATTTTAGAACATTCCTCGCTTCTTATGTGAGCATTTATTTCTATAAGTTTCCCTCTAGACACTGCTTTAAATGTGTCCAAGATTCTGGTACGTTGTGTCTTCAATCTTGTTGGTTTTGAAGAACATCTTTATTTCTGCCTTCAAATATTCAAGAGCCAGTTGTTCAGTTTCCACGAAGTTGTGTGGTCCTCAGTTAGCTTTTTAATTCTGAGTTCTAATTTGATTGCACTGTGATCTGACAGACTGTTTGTTATGATTTCTGTTCTTTTGCATTTGCTGAGGAGTGATTTACTTCCAATTATGTGGTCAATTTCAGAGTAGGTGCCATGTGGTGCTGAGAATATATATTCTGTGGATTTGGGGTAGAGATTTCTGTAGATGCCTATTAAGTCCACTTGGTCCAGACCTGAGTTCAAGTCCTGGATATCCTTGTTAATTTTCTGTCTCATTGATCTGTTTAATATTGACAGTGGAATGTTAAAGTCTCCCACTATTATTGTGTGGGAGTCTAAGTCTCTTTGTAGGTCATTAAGAACCTGCTTTATGTACCTGGGTGCTCCTGTATTGGGTGTGTTTATATTTAGGATCGTTAGTTCTTCTCGATGCTTTGGTCCTTCTACCATTATGTAACACCCTTGTCTCTTTTGATCTTTGTTGGTTTAAAGTCTATTTTATCAGAGACTAGCATTGCAACTCCTGCTTTTTTTTGCTCTCCAATTCAATTGCTTGACAAATCTTCCTCCATCCCTTTATTTTTAGCCTATGTGTGTCCCTGCACGTGAGATGGGTTTCCTGAATATAACACAACAATGGGTTTTGACTTTTTATCCAATTTGCCAGTCTGTGTCTTTTGTTTGGGGCATTTAGTCCATTTACATTGAAGGTTAATATTGTTATGTGTAAATGTGATCCTACCATTTTGATGCTAGCTGGATGTTTTGCCCGTTAGTTGACACATTTTCTTCATTTTGTCAATGGTCTTTACCATTTGGTACGTTTTTGGAGTGGCTGGTACTGATTGTTCCTTTCCTTGTTTAGTGCTTCTTTCAGGAGGTCTTGTAAGGCAGGTTGTTGGTGATGAAATCTCTCAGCAACTGCTTTTCCATAAAGGATATTCTTTCTCCTTCACTTATGAAGCTTAGTTTGGCTGGATATGAAATTCTAGGTTAAAAGTTTTCTTTAAGGATGCTGAATATTGGCCCCCACTCTCTTCCGGCTTGTAGGTTTCTGCCGAGATATCTGCTGTGAGTCTGATGGGCTTCCCTTTGTGAGTAACCTGACCTTTTTCTCTTGCTGCCTTTAGCATGTTTTCCTTCATTTCAACCCTGGTGAATCTGACAATTATGTGCCTTGGGGTTGCTCTTCGTGAGGAGTATCTTTGTGGTGTTCTCTGTATTTCCTGGACTTGAATGGTGGCCTGCCTTGCTAGGTTGGGGAAGTTTTCCTGGATAATATCCTGAAGACTGTTTTCCAGCTTGGATTCATTCTCTCCATCACAGTCAGGTACACCTATCAAACATAGATTAGGTCTTTTCACATAAACCTACATTTCTTGGAGGCTTTGTTCATTTCTTTTCACTCTTTTTTCTCTGTTCTTGCCTTCTCGTTTTATTTCATTGAGTTGATCTTCAATCTCTGATATCCTTTCTTCTGCTTGGTCGATTCAGCTATTGAAACTTGTGTATGCTTCGCGAAGTTCCTGTGCTGTGTTTTTCAGCTCCATCAAGTCGTTTATATTCTTCTCTAGGCTGTTTATTCTTTTAGCATCTCATCTAACCTTTTTTCTAGGTTCTTAGTTTCTTTGCATTGGGTTAGCACATGTTCTTTTAGCTCTGAGAAGTTTGTTATTATCCACCTTCTGAATCCTGTTTCTGTCAATTCATCAGATTCATTCTCCATCCATCTTTGATCCCTAGCTGGTGATGAGTTGTGATACCTTGGACGAGGAGAAGTGTTCTGGTTTTTGGTGCTTTGATCCTTTTGGCGCTGGTTTCTTCCCAACTTAGTTGTTTTACCTACCTGTGGTCTTTATAGTTGGTGACTTTTGGATGGGGTCTCTGAGTGGACATCCTTTTTGTTGATGCTGAAGCGATTTCTTTCTGCTTCCTAGTTTTCCTTCCAGCAGTAAGGCCCCTCTGCTGCAGAACCGCTGGAGGTCCACTCCAGACCCTGCTCACCTGGGGAACGCCCGTGGGGGCTGCAGAACAGCAAGGGTTGCCACTAGTTTCTTCCTCTGCTATCCTTGTCCTAGAAGGGTACCCACCAGATGTCAGCCTGAGCTCTCCTTTATGAGGTGTCTCTTTGGGTATACAAGGGTTGTGGAGTTGCCTGAGGAGACAGTCTGTCCCTTATAGGAGCTCAAGTGCTGTACTGGGAACTCCACTGTTCTGTGCAGAGCTGCTGGGCAGGTACCTTAAGTCTGCTGCAGCTGAACTCATAACTGCCTCTTTTCCCACGTGCTAGGGGATAAAGAAGGTCAGCTTTATTTATAAGTCCTAGGAAGGTCGGCTTTATTTATAAGTCCTAGGAAGGTTGGCTTTATTTATAAGTTCCTGACACGCTGCTGCCTTTTTTCATAGATACCCTACCCGGCACGGAGTAGTCTAGTCACAGTCTGCTGGCAGAGGTGTTGCTGAGCTGCCGCAGGCTCTGCCCGGCTGCTGTGTGAACTGCCTTGGTAGTGGCGGACTGCCTTGGTAGTAGGGGACGCCCTTCTCCCCACTGAGCTGGATGGTCCTGGATCCAGCTGCGCTTGCTGCGAATCTCTCAATCCAGAGCATTTCAGATTGCTTGTTTTGTGGGGGTGGTACCCGTCGAGCCAAATCGCTTGGCCCCCTGTCTCAGCCCCCTTCCTTTCAGTTGATGGGCGGCTCTGTCTCCCAGGCATTCCGGGCACCAGTTGAACAGCTGCCCAGACTTGTGTGAGTTCCTATGCACTGATGTGGCACTGGCTGAAACCGCCGCACTGAAAACTCATGGCACTTTTTGGCCCAGGAATCTCCTGGTCTGTGGGCAGTGAAAAATTGTTTGGAAATGCGGTGAGCACTCACCCTCTGTGCTGTTCTCGCTGGGACTGCACTCCAGAGATGTTTCTATTCGGTCATCTTCTAAGTATACTTTCATACTGATAAAAGGTATAACTCATCATGTAAAATATATTAGAAATTTTTAGTGTCTTTATTGTCAATCATAGCTTGTCAATACTATGTATAAAGCAAAAATTGATTAAAATACAAAATTCAGAGATCAGAATAGGAGACTAGCATTCTCTCAGAAAATGAGAGATTAGAATAAACATATGTAAGGGTACAAAGGAACAAACTGCATAATGCATAACCTTAATTATGTATAAAAACTCTAAATATACAATTATTTTAATCACATAAAGAGCAGTCACCATGGTATGAATTATCATGTATCAAGCCAAAAAGAAAATCCTCAAATAGTGTCTGAAGCAGAAACCAATTGGGCATATTTATTAACTTCAATGTACTAAAATTAGAAGTTAAAAACCAGACAAGTAAAGAGAAAAATAAATCTATCCATTTTGAATTTTTAAAAAAGAACACTTTTCTAAATAACTTTTCAGTTAAATAAGAAACCAAAGATAAATTTAGCAATAAATAACAACTGCAGAGTGAAATCCCTAGGATGTCATCAGATATCGTGGGAGAGGGCATCATATAGCATTAAAGCCTTTTGTTAGAAATCAAAACACTAAAGAAATAAGCTTTTGATACATGATGGTATTAAAAGATAGGAAACCTCAAAGATACTAGAAAGAATAAAGATGAAAGAAAAAAACAATGACATAGAAAACAAAAAGTACAGTTTATAAGTAAAATCAAAATCTGATTTTTTGAAAAGAATAAAATAGACAATTCCTCAGCTAAATCTCAATGCTGAGGACCAGTATACTATAAAATACTTACTAATTTTTTATTTAGTAACATCTACAATTTAATATGACAAATTTTAAATTTTGTGTATGCTCATTTTGCTAAACAAAAATCACTAATTTTGGCATGATGAACTAATCATATATTAACAGAAAGATACTTGTCCTTTTTTTAAAAAAAAAAAGCAATTCTATATTTATTTCAATCACACATCACACAATATGAATTGAAATAATTATAAATAATGAAAATAAAAAAGTTACCCATGAACTCCACCTAAGCCTACCTCACCAACACATAGTAATCATTTATCAGACTGGTGAACATCTTCCCAAGCGGTTTCTTTTCCTTTTTAAATGGCTTTTTAAAAGTTTTATTATGTAATATTTAAGATATAAGGAGGAAAACAGGAACACTGCAATGAACCCCTGTGTACCCATCACCCAACTTAGAAAATAAACATCACCAATACAGCTGAAACCCTAGATATGCTTGCCCCTCAGAAGTAACCTATCTTGCTCTCATGGATTCTTCTGAGTTTACTATAGGTACTACATGTGCCACATGTACACATACTCCTAAACAATAAATAACACTGCTTTGTATGTCTTAAAATTTTATATGTTATATGTATTCTTCATCAAATTGCTTTTTTCCCCTTGAACAGTATGCTTGTGAGATCCAATCATGTTGGCAAAAATGGTTCATTAATTTTCACCATGTATAGAATTCAATACGAATACTGAACAAAGTATTCCCCCACTGATGTATACTCAACAATGCTGTTAAAAGGGTTCTTTGAAAATTTCTTGTACACCTAAGTGAGAGCTACCCTGGGGTGCATATGTAGGAGAGAACTGCTGGGTCACCAGATGTGTACATCTTTAACTTTACAAGATACTGCTAAATTGTCTTCCAAATAGTACAAGAGTTCCTGATATCCTACAGTCTTACCAACACTTAATTTAGCCTGACTTTAGTTTTTCCCAATGTGAAAAGTATGAAAGAGTATCTTATTTTTAATTTATTAAATTTGTACTAATGAGATCAAAGATTTTTTTCATGTTCAAGAGGAAACATTTGTGCTTCCTCTTCTGAAAATTCCTGGCTTTGTTTTCTGATTAGAATGGCTCTACTAATCAAAAATCTCTGCTCAAATATTCAAATAAAAGATTTCAGTGAACTCTGGTTATCTGTGGTAGGCAGAAACCACTCATTAACCCTTTCTTTTCTGTAATAGTCTTAACATGAAAATCTGTGTCTTGGTGTATAGAGTATTCAATACAATATCAACACTCTTCAATGTTAAGTGCACCTTTGTCATTAATCCTTTAACCTGCATTTCAAATTATCACAAATGCAAACAGAATACTCTTACGTATGTATCTGACATCATGTGCATGTAATATTACTGCATTTTTCCCAAGTTTAAACTAACAAATTAAAAAGCTGACCAAAACTTCAGATCAACAAATCCTTAAAAAAATTAAGAACAAATTCCTACATGATCTTCAAAACAAATACAATCCCAAGGAGACAAAGCTGACACAAACTGAAAGGCAGTAAATATTTCCATCACAAATAGATAAATCTTGACAAGAGCACAAGTGTATGGACTGGGAAAGACGGTAGTTGGAAATGCCAAAGGTACCACAAATCCAGAATCCACCAGACAGAAGGCCTCTGCAAGTCAGTTTTCTATTCTGAACAATGAGATGGACAATAACAACCACACAGGTCACTGTGAAAAGTAAACAAGGTAATACGGGAGTGCTATACCCGTGCCTAATTTAATTCTATATTATGGATAAAAAATGAAGCAGAGTAGTCAAGCACTTGTTCAAGTTTACAGTTAATAAATGACTCCAATACCCAAATTATTTACATTGCACTGTAAGAGTCACAGTATCTTTCCAGTATGGGTCTCTAATGATTGTCAAAGGAGATGGCTAAAGAGAGCCACTAGAAGAAAAATCTAAGATAGGAAAAGTATTCAGACCTTTAAAAAAATTACAATGAACAGAAAAGGGATTACCTTAAATGATAACTTACTCATTTTCCTTTGTACTCACAAATATAATTTAGACATTTGCCATCTAAAGGTTAAAATAAACAAATTGCCAGCTTTAGGAATATATAGCATTTATAAAACCCAATTTGCCAGTTAAGATCAATTTAACAGACATTCTCTAGAAATTATTTTTATATAAACAATCGATTTGACCAACTCTAGCTTACAGAATTCAAATGGGCAAATATTGGACAGAGGTTACCTACCTACTGCAGGTGCATCATACTCATCACCAAGCAGAATTTCTGGAGCAGAATATGCAAGAGATCCACAACTTGTAGTGAGCTTCTTCCCTGGTTGAAATTTGTTGCTGAACCCAAAGTCTGTCAACTTTACAAGACCTTGTTTTTCAAAGAAGACTACATTCTCTGGTTTTAAGTCTCTGTGAACCACATGGAGTTTATGGCAATAAGATATAGCATGAACTATCTGTGCAAAGTACTTCTTGGCCAAATCTTCGTTAAGACCCTCCTCATGTTTCATTATATAATCAAACATATCTCCTCCATCCCCAAGTTCTAAAATAAGATATAGTTTGGTCTGGGTGTCAATAACTTCATAAAGGCGGACGATATTAGGATGCTGCACTAATTTCATGCATCTCACTTCCTGGAAAAGATGACCGGTAGCTAGAGTGTCCAGTTTTGTCTTGTCAATAACTTTTACTGCCACCTTTTCACCTGTAAAGACATGCCTGGCAAGTTTAACCACAGCAAAATGACCTCGACCCAAGGTTTTATCCAGATCATATAATCCAGCAATCTTTCCATCATACCCTCTCTTAAATCCTGCCATGCTGGTCCAACAGAAGAAAAAATATTTAGACAATTTGAAATAGATCTTCTCATATAAGAATATCTGGCGAATACAAAAAATTCATTTTCAATGTCGTCATGGATATCTACAAAATAAGAGGAGAAACAAAATTAAGTTTCTGTGACTCTTCTTCACATACTTTAAAATCTTTTTTTTTTTTTTTCATTTTAAGAGAAACTTGAAGACAAATTGAGATATAAAATGAGTCAGGGTCATTCATAACAACCTATTTCTATATTTAGTTTATATTACAAAGACTGAGAATTTAAATACCATATTAAATTTTTACAAACTGAAAAAAATTAATTGGAAGCAATTTTTTGGTGATGTCAGAAAAAAGAAAATTTTATAAGCATGTTTAAAAAACAAACATTTTCCAAAAGTAATTTTAATTAGTACGTATCTTAAAAAATAAGGCGAGCCGGGCGCGGTGGCTCAAGCCTGTAATCCCAGCACTTTGGGAGGCCGAGACGGGTGGATCACAAGGTCGAGAGATCGAGACCAACCTGGTCAACATGGTGAAACCCTGTCTCTACTAAAAATACAAAAAAAAATTAGCTGGGCATGGTGGCGCGTGCCTATAATCCCAGCTACTCAGAAGGCTGAGGCAGGAGAATTGCCTGAACCCAGGAGCCGGAGGTTGCGGTGAGCCGAGATCGCGCCATTGCACTCCAGCCTGGCTAACAAGAGCGAAACTCCGTCTCAAAAAAAAAAAAAATAAGGCGAGAGCTGACAAGGGAAAACACAAAGAACAAACATTTGGACAGAAACCCAACAACTTTTTGGTTTCCCCAAGACCAACATTTCCTTTAAGTGCAAAAAACATCCATTCTGTGAAGCTTTCTCTAATTCTCCCAGCTGGGATTACCTTCTCTCCTCAATATTTCCAGAGCACCTTGAGATACCACCATCTTGTGTGGTCATATTCCACAGGTATTTGGGTACACTGTCTCCTCCATCCTAACAGTAGAAGGTTCTTGGGGATTTTCTATTCTAAGGCTCTGCTTTTTCTTCTACTTTCCCCCAACACCTAGAACAGTGCTTACAAATAACATGTAATCAAAACTGTTTTATTAAATTTTGAAATGCAACTTTTTCCAAAATGTTTAGGAGGTAACTGATCTTGGAACACTACTGTCTAGGACAGGCGTCCCCAAACTACGGCCCGCGGGCCACATGCAGCCCCCCAAGGCCATTTATTCCCCCCTCCCCCGTGCACTTCAGGAAGGGGCACCTCTTTCATTGGTGGTCAGTGAGAGGAGCACAGTATGTGGTGGCCCTCCAACGGTCTGAAGGACAGTGAACTGGCCCCCTGTGTAAAAAGTTTGGGGATGCCTGGTCTAGGATAAGCACCTGGCACATAGTAGGTACGTACTTAACACACAGTAAACATATTAACATTGACTTTTTGAACTTAATAAATTTTTTGAGGAAGTTCTAGGTATGTGGTAGTAGGTACTTAATGTTTGCTAATTTACTGGTACTTATCAGTTATACTGATTTTTAATGATCGTTTTCTAACTCTCAATCACAACCCACCACAACGTGATGATATTCCAAGAGTAAACAGGCATGCATTCTTAGAGATGATTTAAGTCTTAGACCATTTAGTTTTTAAGAACCACATTTCATACCGTACTTAAAATTTTCAACTTTTATAATGAATGAGTATAAATGACACTGACTCAAAAAAAACAAACAAATGTATAAAATTAAACAAGTTTACAATGCAACTTTAAATCTCACAGGCTGAACCCTCACTTTTTTCTGACCGTCATTTAATAGAATTGAGTAACAAAATCCAATGAGGATTATAGCAACCTCCTAAGGCTAGCTCTGTCTCCTGTTAATCAGTATCTATCCCTTTGTTGAAGTGTTTTCTAATGCTCTCAATATACAGTTTCACATTTTCAATTACATATTAAGAGCATTAATTATTGATTCCACTTAGATAAAACTGGCCCCCCAAAATGAAATTTGAAATACAATAGTTAAGTTTTTTTAATTTTTAAAAAATGTTATTTATTTTTATTAGAGACCTGCTCTGTTGCTCAGGCTGGTCTTGAACTCCTGGCCTCATGCAATCCTCCTGCCTTGGCCTCCCAAAGTGCAAGGATTACAGGCTTGAGCCACTATGCCTGGCCAGTCAGCATTGGTCTCATTTTTATAGCCAAGGCAATAGACTGCTCTAGGCACAAAACGACACTAACTATAAAAGCTAGGATTCATGCCTAATTCATAAATTTCAAAGCCCACACTCTTTATATACATTTGGCCCCTCTAATCAGTAATGCCCCATTTAGGATAATATCATCTTAAGAGTTAAAATACCAACTATAAAAGAAGCATAAAGTCATTAATATATTTATAGCACTTCGGAAATGATCTAAATTACATATGCCCACACAAAATTTATACAAGTTCAATTGTAAGTTTAAAAAGTCATTGTTAACATGTTTACTAATATGTCTTTTGCATTTTAGTAATTATAATAATAAATAGCACTATACTACCATTTACTGAATGAGTATTACACATCAGTCACATACCAAATGCTTCATACCATCCTTTTCAATCCTCACAATTTCCCTCAGAGACAGCAATTTTTAGCCCCATTTTGAGGCACAGTAACTTGGCCTAGGCTACATGGCCAGTATGTAAAAGAGCTGGATTGAAATCCAGGTCTGCCTGACACCAAAGTCTGTGCTTTAAAACGCTATACTACACTGTGTCTGCAAATAGATTTCAGAACCAAAACTAAACTATTAATCCTGCTATTAGGATTTTTAAACTTTTAAGATTTTTAAATAAGAAACCAATACAATGCCTAGGTGTTGCGGGGGGAAGCAAATTTCTTCTATATGTAAATTATCCCTGTCATCTGAGCTAATAATTTTAATGACAGGATTAACAAGAAAATCCAAATCAAAAGACCTTGCTTTATTCGGACAGTAGTTCCCCAAAAGAAACTTCAATTTGGGTATATTTAATTTTCAAATATAAAAACTCTAGGGAGACAGGAAACTATCTTTAAATATTTAACTTCAGTTAAATACAAGGGCAACAATTATGCTTAAAATTCTACCCAAGTCTGTCTATGTTTCTATTCCATAAACTTGAAATTTAAAGTGCTTTCAAAACATTCTTTCAGGCTGCCCCCAAGTTATGTAACTTTGTTCTTTTCATCTATCATTTTAGTTTAGATGTGTTCCTGGAAAGTGACATATAAATCAGTTTTTATAAATGAATCTGATTTTTAAAAATAAAACTTTTATTACAAAAACAAATGAAAACGTTTCTTTTTCAGAGCCTCACACACCCAGAGATAACTACTATTAAAGCTTGATGTGGCCGGGCGCAGTGGCTCATGCCTGTAATCCCAGAACTTTGGGAGGCCAAGGTGGGTGGATCACGAGATCAAGAGATCGAGACCATCCTGGCCAACACAGTGAAACCCCGTCTCTACTAAAAATACAAAAAAATTAGCCGGGCTTGGTGGCATGCGCCTGTGGTCCCAGCTATTCGGGAGGCTGAGGCAGAAGAATCGCTTGAACCCAGGAGGTGGAGTTTGCAGGAGCTGAGACTGTGCCACTGCACTCCAGTCTGGTGACAGAGCAAGACTCCGTCTCAAAAAAAAAAAAAAAACCTTGATGTTTCTCTTCCCAAACCTGTGCCAACAAGAGGGCACAGTGAGATAACTTTTAATCTATAGCAAGCTCATGGAAAAGAATCTGATTCGTCTCTTCACAATGACAGTACCTTATAGTGAAACATTCACTCATACTATCAAATAATTCAGTTTTGTATGAGCACCCCTTTTCCAGAGTCTATGAAACCACAATTAAATTGTAAGCTAAGAATAGGACATTATGATTAACTGAAAGTTGAGACAAAAAATATCCTTGGTAGTGAACATGTTTTTAAATACTAGTCTACTGTCTAATCCTACTATCAAGTACATTTTGAATTAGAGTACAAAGTAACTAAATCGTTTTTTTGATCTTTGAGGATCTTGCAGTTCTCGAAAGTCATTCTGAACATCAATGCCGAATGTTAAGACGTGGCTTATGTAAAGTAAAGGTGAATTTGTACTGTCTCCAAGACATACCCTGCAAACTGCATACTGAGTAATCCTTGTTATCACAGTGTTTTGTTAGTTGCTTCTTTTTCCTAAAAGAAAATACAGAAAAAGATTTACGTTTAGTTATATTTGGTTGAATTTTGCTTAAAATCAAAATATATACTCTAAGGCTGGATCTAGACAAAGGTATAAAAATAGTAAAATTTGTTTTTAGTAACCCAGTCTCCCCACCATTATCCTTCTGCCTTCTGGGAATTACAACTCCTTTAAGCAACCTTTGGTTAACAGGGATTTCAGAGTGAACAGAGATTTTTCCAGGTAGACAGGCCAGAAAAATTATTCCATTGGAAAGAAGAAATAATAATGAACAACAATACAACTGCCATTTTTTAAATGCCTCCTGGGTAACAGGCCCTAAACTCACATTTCACTGAATCCTCCCATGAAACTGCATGGTAGGTACAATGAGGCTCGACTTGCCTAAGAAGCAGCAGTCTCTAGCTCCAATCATGCTCAGCCTGGCGTCAAAGCCACCCCATCTCTAGGAACCCCTACAGACTCATGAAACACTCAACTACAGCAGCCAAGGAGGCCAGCCTTTACAGCACACTGTCCTCTAGAAGGCAAGTAGAAATCACTTATGATGCCAGCATCAGGGATCACACAAAACACCTTCACCATCAGAAGCCTGCCACTTGACAGTAACAAAGAAACTATCACCACAAACAAAAAAGAATGTGAGCAAATTACTTACATCCAACTTTGTGGCAGAATGAGGGAATACTGACTGAGGTAGACTTGCAGGTCTTTCCATGAAAATGAAGTATTACATGAATAGCAGAAAGGCCTTACACGTTCACATTACATCAACATAATTTACACTATACACTAAGGGTGAGAGGTGTTCAGGTAAAGTTACAATGCACTTGGGAGAAAAGGAATGCAAGGGAATGGGGAAAACAAGATAAGAAAGGTGAAAGGAGGAGGAAAGGTGGTTGACCTCTGGAATTAAAAGCAAGTATCCTGCCAGGAATGAGGGAACAAGGAGCAACAGTTCTGCAGCGCACAAAGGGCTGGCAAAGCCATGGGCACAGGTCCATATCTAGTGACAGATGAACCCTGGGATGCCTACCTGACTGGTCCTTCAGCTCCAAGAGGGATATGGTAGCTCCTTCCACTATCCTTGCCTGCAGGGGCTTTTTCCAACAGCCCCTGTTTCATCCCTAGTCTCTGTGGCAAAGCAATGTGGTAGTACAGTGATAAGTACCGGTTCTAAAGACCAAGAACTGCATTTGAATCCCAGCTCACCAATCACTAGCCAAGGAACTCAGTAAATTACATTGACTTCTCTGCATGGTCAGTTTCTTCATTAGAAAATATTAGAATAAGAATATAATCTCATAGGATGCAGTGAGGATCAAATGAGTTAATATAGCTAAAGAGTTTAGAATAGTACCTGGCACAGAATAAGGATTCTGTAAATACCAGCCACCACCACCACCATCACTGTTACAGTAATGATGTTTCTTCTATCATCCAAGCAGCAATTCTTTCAGTTGTTTACCCTACTTCAAGAGAATGAATTTACCAAACTATTATCTCTCTTCTGCTTTCATAAGAGAGAATAATTCAGAAACTGAACTGTTGTGCAATTTCGTAAAATAAATTAAATTGAAAATGAGTGCTGTAAGATGTAGGAAATAATGTCTCTAGTTAGGCATCAAAGTCTGGGATTTATCAATAAAACATCTCATAAAATCTAAGTATTTGCTTTTAAAATATTAAGATAATTTCCTATCAAATTTAGTCTTACAAAAAGGACTTAATACTCCTTTACCTTTTTTCACATCAAATATATTCTTATAGAAAATCTCAAAAACAATTATGAAAGAAAAATCTGTTTAGTTCAGGAGAAAAATACAATTAGAATATAAAGACTGGCAAAAAAAAGGGGCGGGGGGAATTCTGAAAAAACCATCCGATCCTTTAAGATAACATCTGTTCATATTTTGGTATACATTCTTCCTAATCATTTTCTATGTATAATATATGCCCAGATACAATTAAAAAAAAAAATGGGATAATACTTAAGGGCTTGGGGGATGTCAGAGTAAAAACAGATTTGTGACCAGGCCCGGTGGCTCACACCTGCAATTCCGGCACTTTCAGAGGCTGAGGCGGGTGGATCACCTGAGGTGAGGAGTTTGAGACCAGCCTGACCAATATGGTAAAACCCTTTCCCTACCAAAAATACAAAAATGACCCGGACGTGGTGGTGTGTGCTTGTACTCCCAACTACTTGGGAGGCTGAGGCAGAACCTGGGAGAGACAGGCTGCAGTAAGCCGAGATCGCAGCACTGCACTTCAACCTGGGGGACAGAGCAACGGTCCATCGCAAACAAAAAAAAAAAAGAAAAAAAATGTAACTATTTTCACAATACTTCTCTCCAAAGAACAAGTTGGAAAAATTCATACAAGTTCACTTCAGAAACTTTAGTAAATAAATAAAAGCACAAAAAAGAAAATAAAAATCACCTATAATCTTATGTAGGATGATTTCTCATCAGGTCTGAGTGTATATCCTTTATACTTACGGTTCTTTACAAAGCTAAGATTTTGGACATGAAACTTAATCATTATTTTTTCCTCTACTTTTTAAAGCGAACATTTTCCCATGCACTAAACTCTTCTAAATCAGTATTTTTAATGACTATACAGCTAAGATAACATGTTTTTAAACAGCAACCACTAAAACAGGCCATTCTAAAGCAACCTTTTTATTTAGCATAGGCATACAACTAGGCTGGACCTAAATGAAATAGGCCAACTTGCCACAAGTGCTCATAATATAAAAACTTGTGTCTGAGAAACAAGCACCGTTAAGTGTCGCAAGAATATACTGATGTTCTCCCACTAAAGAGAACAGAAGAAACTGAAGCATGTGGGTGTGGCTGGAGAAGAGGAAGGAAGTGTGGGTGGCCCTACACACGTTTTGCAAGCTGCTGAAAACAGTTGTAGAACCAGCTTCTGCTAAACTAACTATCAATTTGGAATTCACCCTGTTAATCTTGTTAAAACTCACTTTTAGCGTTTCATCAACATCATCACCATTGCAGTCTCATCTGTACATCAAACAAATGCCTCTTCCTCACACCTCTTAAAAAGAGGTAGGGACAAAAGAGTATGCTCAACAAAGGCAGCTCTGCTTGGATACCACTCTGAACCAATCCATGGCATGAGAAAGTAGAGGAGTTGAACAAAAAGGGCTGTGTACAAAAATTGTACTACTTCTACAGTTTATCTATAGTAATAAACATTTTGTTTAGAATATAAGTTTTCCTCCAAAATCAGACAACCAATATTCCTCTCCAACATACTAACTGCTTAAAAAAAAAAAACAAAAAAAAAAAACTATGCCAGTATCTCCATCTCATACAGAGAACCAAAAGCTGAGTTTTTGCAAAGTTACACTAAAACTGCATTTAAGCTTCTTATACATAGAAATTATCTGGTATCTTTTACAAATACCAAAAAATGAAAACTGTAATCCTTACTCCTGAGAAATAGCAGACTAAACTGCACATCTATAGAAACGCCAACTTGAGTAGAGGAATTAACACTCTCTCAATGATATTACCAACCTAATCTTACTGCTAAAACTTTAAAAATGGTACAGGCTGAAAGGAAGACAGTAAACTAAGTCTTCCAGGAATAACCTTTAAGTCAAGCAAATAAACACAACCCTGTCATGCAGTCGCCAATGCCGTTTTCTTTATTCAAAGTAAATAGTATTTCTGCCAGGTGTACTGGCTCACACCTGTAATCCCAGCACTCTGGGAGCCAAGGCAGGTACATCACTTGAGGTCAGGAGTTTGAGACCAGCCTGGCCAATACGGTAAAGCACAATCTCTATCAAAAATACAAAAATTAGCCAGGCATGGTGGCGTGGGCCTGTAGTCCCAGCTACTTGGGAGGCTGAGGCAGGAGAATCGCTTGACCCCAGGAGGCAGAGGTTGCAGTGAGTCAAGATCACACCACTGCCCTCTCCAGCCTGGGCAACAGAGCGAGACTCAGTCTCAAAAAAAAAAGTAAACCATATTTCACTTTTTAAGGATAGCAGGCTCCTCCTAGGAGTCATTAATATAAGCTATAAATCAAAAATGAGAACCATAAACAGGTCAATAGGTCCCAGGTTGTAGAAGAATTCAGAGTTTTTCACTGGATTGGTTGAATATTACAATGTGGTTATGCAGTTATCAGTCAGCAATCACTAGATGAAATCAAGATGAGAACTACAAATCAAAAGATTAAAATCATTTATTATTAGAAATGTTCTTTTGGGCACTTAGTACTCCTAAGTCTCTGAGAAAGCATTTTCCAAGACAGGGTAACTGCCTACTAAAGTATGTTCTTCATTTTCATCAATGTTAATGGACTAGGGGCCGCTGAGGGACTAGGAATGTCATAATGAGAAGCCTGTTCCAGTTTTTTGAGGCAATGATTTGGTTGCCAACGCAGAATCCTTGAAGTACTGGTTTAAGTAATCTTTATTTCCTCTAGGTAAAACAAACTACGGTCCAGCATATATCAAGCAATTTGAATGTATTCAGGAGTTAGGCAAATTATTAACTGATGTATAGTACCTAGTAATTTGTAGAGAGGAAGAGATTAACATCCACGCCACAAGACCTGGACCAGCAACAGATAATAAGTTGAAATTCCTAAACAGATTCTGCCTCTTGTTAAAATGATGAAAAATGCTAAGCATGTCATTATTTCTACCTATGGTTATGTAGGACTTAAAAATTAGTATGGTGACAACTCCAGCACACATAATAAGTAATGACATAAACAAAAGCTAGGTATGTAGAAATTACTCCAAAATAAATAAATCCAACCCACAATTACTTATTGTTCCCAGGAAAACAGAATATTAAGTTGGAAGTTATGGAAAATTTTTAAAAATACTCTAAATATCCTCTGATCCAAAGCTTTTATTTACACTGTCACAACTCATTTTAACTCCCTATCATCTTTTTTTCCCTCCTGTTAATATTTTGATGAAGATGGTCATTAAAAAATAGTCAAAAAAGAATCGAGAAACAGAAAAAAAACCTCATCAATAAACCAAAATACTGGTACCTAACATTTCACTGACTTTGACTCAAAGACAGGCTCACTCAGGGATTCTCTTACATTGGTGGGACTACAAGCAAGCTACCTTTTTGAAAAACAATTTGGCAATATGTGTACAGGCTGAGCATCCCAAACCTAAAAATAAGAAATCCAAAATGCTCCAAAATCTGAAACTTCTAGTGCTGACAAGACACCACAAGTAAAAAAAAAAAAAACCCTCATATGATCAATAACAGTTCTATTAGTTTTTGAGAGGAAATGCAGTCAGAACTTTGTTTCATGCACAAAATTATTAAAAATAGGGTATAAAATTATAGGTGTAAATGAAACAAATTAATTTCAGGTTTAGACTTGGGTCTCATTAAGTATATGCAAATGCTACAAAATCTGACAAAATCCCAAACACTTCTGGTGCTAAGCATTTTAGACAAGAGATACTCAACCTGTCTCCAGAGCCTTAAAGTAATATCCTTGACAATAATTTAACTACTAGATTCACGTCTCAAAGAAAGATGTGGACAAATATTTATATTCAACAATGTTCAGTGATATTTATACATGCAAAAAAAAAAAAATCTAAAGTTCTACAATAAGGAAATGGTTAAATAAAACACAATATACCCAATGTTAACAGTATGCCACCATATCCTGAGGCTATTTCATTTCATGGGGAAGTCTCACAACATAATGTTAAGTAAAAAAATAAGGTGGCATACTGTTAACATTGTGTTAACAGACAGGGCCTCACTATGTCGCCCAGGCTGGAGTATAGCCCAGATTTTGGCTCACTGCAACCTTTCTGCCTCCTGGGTTCAAGCAATTGAACCCTGCCTAAACCTCCCAAATAGGTGGGATTACAGGTACATGCCATCGTGTCCAGCTAATTTTTGTATTTTTGTTAGCAGAGACAGGGTTTTGCCATATTGGCCAAACTGGTCTTGAACTCCTGACCTCAAGTGATTCACCTGTCTTGGCCTCCCAAAGTTCTAGGATTAACATGGCGTGAGCCACCACACCTGGCCTGTCCCAATCTTTTTTAAAAAGTCATATAATCTATATGAATGTATATAGTTTAAAAACCTAAAATGTTAAATTAATAAGATTACAGGATATTTTTTCTCTTTATGCTTTTCTGTACTTTAAATTTTTTGACAGTCAGTATGTGCTGCTTTAATAGTTCAGGAATGGCAGAGGCTACTAAAATTTTGACTTTCTGTACATACTTATTCACTCCATTTACTTTTCCATTAAGAGATCTATGAAATACATCAATTTTTCCTAAAATACACTGTGTACTATACTATCTAATGCCTATTTATGTAATGTTAATAAACAAGACATTCAACGAAATATTTACTTCCTCTGAGATGTAAATATTTCACACCTATAACCACAGCACTTTGGGAGACTGAAGCAAGCTAATGGCCGGAGCTTATGAGTCCAAGCTGCAGTGGGCTGAGATCAGCCACTGCACTCCATCCTGGGAGACAAAGTGAGATACTATCTCAAAAAAAAGAGAAAAAAAAAAAAACAAACAAATTAAAAAAAGAAAGAAGGTATGCAACTGCTTCAGTCTGAATAACAGAAACATTAAGTCATTTTCATTAACAAATAATTTGAGCCTTAACTATACAGGACAAAACATAGTCCCTGTCCATTCGAATCTTAAAAGTGATTTAAGAAAATAGGATCTACAGTGCAGCAAACCACCACGGCACATGTAACAAACCTGCACATTCTGTACATGTACCCCAAAACTTAGAGTAAAATAATTTTTTAAAAAAGAAAAAATAGGAGGCACATATAAAACGAAAAATAATTATACAAGTGAGTCTAGGTGAGGTATGTCAGAGGTATGCAGAGAACATTACACAAGCGCAGGCTCACCAAGGACAAGGGGAGCCCACAGACCAGAGCTTATCCTTCAACAGGCGCAGAGGAATGCCATTCCTGAAAGTGGGGTAAACCAGAGACAAAGTAAGAGTGCCTATAGCTGGCTGGCTTAGGAAAGGAAAACACATTTGGGTGAATTGATTCTTTTGGGTAGAAGTGAGATAAATTCAGTAAACTTACGAGAGGTGGCTGATTCTGAAGAATATCTAATGGCTCATCATTTGAGCAACTGTGCTGGACAGAACGAATGGAAAACTGGCCATGCTAAATAATTCACCAAATATCTATGTTTTAAGTTTAATCAAAGTATCATTAAAGAATTAAAAATGCACAATAAAAAGCTTCTCATCAAAGATGCTCAATGGAAGAGGAAAATTCTTTACGTATTAACATGAAAGCAACACAGAAATAAACTTATTAGAGAATTTAAACAAATTTTGAAAGTTCATTGTTCACTATAAAGTTCCACAAACACTAAATTTTTGTTATGACTTAATAGCTCTCTCTCATTATTATCCATATATGAACTACTAAAAATCTACTACTAACCTAAACAGGTTTATACAGAAATGAGTAAAGCAAAACCACAGATTTTTCTTTTATTATGTTATTTCTAATTTTTAAAATGTCTTTTGCTGCCACAGTTGCCCATTAGAATTCCAGTTTTGTTTGAATGCAGGTCTCAAAACGTAGAAACAGATTTTAATTACTTGGAGTCTGTGTATGTACTGCATTTTTTACATTTATTATATCATTTATTTCCTCAAGAGTGATAACCATTTTACAAATGAAAGGGCAGGGCCAATGAGGTTAAGAACTCACTTTGTCCAGGACCTACACCAGTTAAGAGTTGGCCTGGACTGGATTCTAGCCTTCACTGACCCCTGAGCCTTGCATTTTTTTCCCTTAAACAATATGAAACTTTTACCTACTCCTAATTCACAGAAAAACAAAGGCAGTAAAATTAATCTATTTTGACATTTTTGGTGTTCCTCCAATTCTGATATCCTATGCAAGTTACCCGCTCCAAGTGTCTTCAGGGGAAGAAACTCCCCAGGGCCACTAAAGACTCATCTAATAAACATTATGGACAAATAATTCCATTCGACACTTTTTGAAATGTTCAAAAACTGCATCTTAAGTTGAGAAATGAAGTTACAGGATAACAGCCATTCATAAAACAGGCTGAGGTAATTATTGGTCATCTAAAAATGGAAGGGCCCCTTGAAAATAACTTCACACCATTGTTTGCATACAATTTTGTGACAGCAAGACTCCTCCCCAGCCAACACCAAGTAAATAATTCAGGTAAAATTTAAGCAAGTTTTATTTTCTCCTTAAAAACATTATTCTTTATCCTTTCCCAAACTGTAATTTTGGTGTATTTTGCATATTATATTCTTTCCATTTGTTTCTGAAAAAAATTTTCCTCACAAGAAGATTAGCAAATACTCAGAAAATAGAAAGGCGAAGGACAAAACCAAGCCCTGAAACTGTAGTCTGAACACTCTTATTCCAAATTTCTTTAGTACCATTCATAATACTTTATGCCAATAAAGAGGGAAGTGTTTAACATGCAACAAGTGAGGTAAAATAGAAAGCTAAACTTGATCTACATATACAAGGTAGAAAGATTCAATCAAACTAACGAACATATCCTTCACCTCACCAACTTATCATATTTGTGTGGTGAGGATGTTAAGGATCTACTCTTTCGGCAATTTAAAGATGTACAATACGTTATTGTTGATTATGGTCACCAGGCAGTGCAACGGATCACAAAAACTTACTTCTTTTTAAGTTACACACCAATTCAATATTTTAACACTTTCTGAAAAAAATGTAATCACTCTGTTTTTGTCCACTGTTAAATAAAAAGGCTGTATAATATTATGGCTATTTCAAAAAGAGATCCATGAATATATAGTACACTCTAGGCTAATAATTCATCTATGAGTATTTGTTAATATATTATCCTAAATCTAAAATGAACTTTATATGAAAGTCATAGAGAGTAGAACTTACATTAAAATATCTACGATATAATGTCCCTAATATAGAAGAAGCAAGATAGCTAGGTGTTAAAACAAATTTGATTATTATTTCCCTAGCTATGCAATACAGAGTAAAAGACAATATAATAACCTAAGTGTGTGTGTGTGTGTGTGTACATAAGGCGGTGAGGGGACATCAGCGAAGGAGCTAGGATAACAGTCCTAAGATTCCACATTTCAAAGTACCGCAGAGTAAACTTTTCTTATTATCTTCACCACAGAGGTACACTTTAGGAATGATCAAAATTCATTCATTCAGCAAATATGCAGAGTGGTATGACAGCACAGTGGAAAGAGTACTACAGGATCTACAGCCCAACAAGTTACTCAACTTCTACGAACAGGCATGTCTTGATAAAACAAAGATAATCACCACCTTGGACAGTTATTGTGAAAGCTAAATGGGATAATACATATTAGCAGGGTGTGAGTAGAATACAAATACCCTAAGGATTCTATCCCCCTAACTTCAGAACTGGCCTCCCTCCCACAAGGTATCATTATGAGAGAGAGGCTGTATATGCAGTTCTCCATTTCATTTTCTTATCAGTAACCTCATCTCCAGTTGGCCCAAAAAACTGGCCCCTAAACACCTGTACTAGGAAGGTCTGCGTCTCAAGTTGTTCACATACAGTCTCTTACGAGAACAGACATATAAAAAGAGGTATTCTTTTCCCCTAAATCTGCCTTGCGGAATGCCACAGATGGCATTCTGGAGACATACAAAATTTTGTGTATGTGAGCTAAGAATTGAAATTGGCAATGGAAGGGAGGAGGCTTTTCAGCTAAGAGACCCAAGGAAGTTTAGTGTGACTCAGACAACAATATATGCAGAAGGTAGGAGACAAGGTCAGGCAGGTAGGTAAGAGCCAGATACCCAAAGGGTCTTGTATTCCATAAAATTAATCAGTTTCTACTTCTTAAGTCTAGGCTAGCCCTTACCCATGCTCTAGGGCCCAGCTTAAAGGATGACTTCCTGACCATCCCCTTTCCCTCCTCAAATCCCTGTACCTACCAGCTCCCTGTACCCACTCACAGCACCATGTCCTTTGACATTATGACCCTTATCACAACTGTGGGGTCATATAATTATTTGTGTGACCATGTGATTAATAATCTGTGTCCCCCACTAAACTAAATGATAGGCTCAGTTCATGTAAGGACCATGTTCACTTCATTCAGCTCTGTATCCAGAGCCTGCCAAGTATACAGATACAATTTATTAAATGAACAAATGAAGGCCAGCATAAAGAGCCAAAGAAAAATCCTGAGCAGGATAACAGCAATCAGAGATGACGGTTTAACAAATTACTCTAGCAGCAAAGGGAAGATCAGACTGAAAGAGCAAGAATAGGGAACTATAAGACAAGTAAGAAGACAACTGAAAATGTCTCCAGGTAAATGACTACTTAGAGTTAAAAATGAGGGCAGCTGGAACATAGTCAGTGATGATAACGATGTTGTGGAGGAGACACATTTTGGAAGTGGAATCCAAGAACTCAATGCACAGGAGGCTAAGCAAAGAGAGCAATCTAGAATGTCTCCAGTGGAGAATGGTAGCCAGTGATGCTGTTCTCTCAGACTGGACTTTCAGGACAGGAGCATCTATAATATAATAGCAGAGAGTAGATTTCCTTCTAGTTCTAATATTGTTTGACTGGAAAAACAATTCAAATCAACCCAGCTTTATTAGAAATGGTGTGGTTTCTGTAACAGGCAGATAAAATCAACAAACTAAAGATTAGATTTTTTAAGCTTCTTCATCAAGACACTTCTTGGTACAAACTATGTACCAGGTATTACTTGAGTCTGATAATGTAGAGATCAAAGTAGTCTCTGCCTTCAAAGAGCTGACAGTCTTGTGGATTTAAGAAACATAACTGCATGTAAACAACTAAGACACTGAGGCCCAGTGAGGCTGTGATTTGACCGTTACGTTGTGTAATCCAGGCTCCTGGGGCATATCATAACCTATGTTAAACGGCCCAGGCAAATATGTAGTCAAGAGGGTATGTGTTTAGATATATAGACAGACCTAATCTTGCTTTGGGCCTGAAGATACTCCAAAACTTAAAAACATGCCAAATGAACAACTAATGCCCTCTGAATCTGAAGTAACTGCTGAGTAGCTACATGGCAGCAGACTAGGGGGCATGATAGCAAAAGGAAAGGTAAAGAGACCTGATTTGCCATGGAAGAGCCTACCTGAGCAGAGGCCAAATGCTGGGGATGCCAAAGCAGACTCTCAGGAGGCTCTGGAAATGACAGCAGAGAAATAAATGTTCAGAGAGGGCAAAGCAGGAATCCTCTTTAGACAGGTTTCTCTCCTACCACCAGCAATAAATGGTTTCCCATGGGACACAGAGCCACAACCCAAAGCAGATGTGCAGAAAAGCAGATGAGGATCAATGACATATCTCTGGATTATCCAGAGCAGACAACACACTTCCAGTGCTCAGTCACGAGGCCGTTAAATCTGAGGAATTTTATAGCAGTTCTTCCCAATGTTAAAACAAAACACAACAAGCACCGCACCAAACACCTCCTCCATTCCCCAAAGCAACTGCCCCACTTCTCTCCTTCCTTTTCAAAGGCTTTAAGCAAAGAACAGCTGCACTGTCTCGGCCTTCTCCACTCCTTTCACCTACTTGGATCTATGTTCTTTTCCCACCACTTGACCTTGTCTCCTCTCGCCCTCCCTGAACCTTCTGAGCCTTTCCCCTTTTTCTCTACCTAGGAATTCTTATCCTTCAAGACCAGTTTAACCATCAACCTCCTCTGTGAAGCATTTCCACGTCAGACTGTTCACTGCCGCCATCCCTGTGCTTCTGCAGGCTTTTCCCTGTGCCTTACCACAGTTCATCTGTACCGTTACTGTTTTCCTTGGTGTTTCCCAATAGCTTCTGAACACCTAAAGTCAGGAACTGATTTTTATTCACCTTTTTACTGCTGCCCTCCCTCTACCCTAGGGCCCTCAAAAGAGACACACAAACGTTCCATCAATAAACGATCAAAGGTTAAGTTTATCTTCAGAACTGCTAGGATCCACTCAACTTTTCCACCTAAGTTGATCTAAGTTTACCTGCACATACATACACACTGGGAAATACCTAAATTCTGAATAACAGTTTTCTTACTAAAGTATCTTGGCTGTAAACACTCTTTCTTTTAGTTGTTAAGCAAACGGCTGGGATGCAGTTAAGTACAGAGTTTCTCATCTACGTTTAATTCTGGCCTATGGAAAGTCCGTTTGTACCCTTTTCTTCCTGGGCAGTGTAAAGAGCTCTCAGGATTAGCCAATCTGCTACAGGGAAGAAATCATGTCTTCTTTATACCAGTGCTTAGAACCATGGCTGTTCAGTATCTCCAGAAATAAATATTTTTCTATTTAGTTTCACTTTCTATAAGAGGAAAGTACTCACAGTAAAGTTTAGATGAACAGTATTTCCTGTGATCAGTAAAAATATCATGAAAGCCCTTCAATTTTAATAAGGACATTTAAAAGCTTTTCTTTCAGGATTATGTGATTAAATCTAAACTATAAAGTCCCAAGCTACACTTCTGGTCTGGAAAAATAAAATTTAGTACAACTTTTGAGTTCCAGCATGTTTTAAACTAATGGATCTGATTGCAATAATACAGAAAAATTTACTCAGAATTATATTTTTTAAAAAAGGGGCGAGAGTAATTTTTGTGCACAATTAAAAACTGATTATACAAATTAAAAAAAAAAAAATGAAAGGTGGCTCTGAAAGCTTCCTGCCTGAAAAGCCTTGAAGATGAGAGTATTACAAAAAGTTAGCACCATGCACTTGATATTCTACACTGCTTCAATATGTGTCCTTGGGAATGTCATGTAATTTCTCTCATTTCTAGTTCTGTAAAATGGGAATGTCACCTGTTCCCACAGGGACAAGTACACATATAATCAGATTTTTAAAAAATGGTATTTGGCGTTCTTTAAAAAAAGAAACTTGTCTAATTAGTATGCTTTAATCATCACTTGTACAGTACATTCCTCTTCAGGAATCCAATTCCAAGACAAATATTTAAGCAGACGTTGAGGGCAGATTTCCTTAAGGGAATTATTTTATAAATCTGGAAAGCAATATAATGAGATTATAAATTAACAAACTGATTACATAAGCCTTGACAACCGGGGTTTTAAAGTACACTGCTATATATATTCTGATAAGTTAAAGACTGGTTTGGGACATAGCGCTCCAACCCCGTACAAGGAACCCAAACTGAGGCATTTCATGTTTGATAGGAATTCGGTGGCGATTCAACAGGATGCCCAACACTTGCAAGCCACCCTTCACCTTAAAACCTGACAACATGTTTAACGCATTAAGTCAACTTTGCCAGTGTTCCTAAGACTTTGAGAATGCACATAATTACAGGGAAGTGGCGGGGGGGGGGGGGGGGGGTAGTAACATGACAGTTTGAAAGGTCCCATATGCTCAAACCTCTATAGATTTAGGAAGACCACTGCTAAATTCTTCCCAAATCCTGAAACTGCCTATGAAGCTACTGGATTGTATGTGATCCAACTGTTAGAAATAGCACAGCTCTAAGAATCCCGAAGATAAAAGGCTGCCACTTTCCTGCAACCCAAATCCAAGTAAAACGCAGGAAGGTTCCTGTAAAATGGTCCAGAAAGAGATCAACAGGCGATGACTGTGGAAAAGAACGTAGGTTTCCCAGTCTCCCAGTCCGAAAAATTCCAGCTGTCCCTCGGGAATGGCATTGCTCCTCCTTCCTTACCCCATTGCCCTTTCTCTACAGACAACAACATCCCCTCTATTGTAAAGCAGTTGGACCGAGGAACCCCTTTGCTGCAGCCAGATTTTTACAGTCGTCGGAAAGGGGAAAACGCATTCAAAGAACACACACCCAACCGGGCGCCCCGGGCGCGGGGTGCCGCACTCGGCCCGCTCCGGGGCGGGGCGCGGAGATGCGGGCGCCTTCCGAGGTGCCGCAATCCCGCCGCGGCCGCAAGGGCAGGGCCTCCGGGCGCCCGCGGCCGCCGCCGCAGTGACTGCTCCCTCCGGGCCCGGTCGTCGCCCTGCCGCCAGGCCGCGCCGCTGAGTCCGGGCCGCCGCAGCCCGGGCCCCGCGTCCTCCCGGGCCGCGCGCTGCGGCCGGCGCCGAGAGCGCAACTTACTTTCCGCCTGCGACGAGCGCCCCGGCCCGGGAGCCCAGTCCGGCAACGGCGGAGGCTACTGAGGCAGCGGAGGCCGGCCGCGCAGCCTGCCCACAACCGCAGCGCCCCACCGCGCCCCGCGCTCGCCCCTACCTTAGCCGGCAGGCGGGCGTCCGTCCGCAGCGGCCGCGGCGCCGACAACTCCCTCCCGGCCGCCGAAACCCCGCACCCAGCGCTAATCATAATACCGAGCGGGGCTGCCGGCCGCGGGGAGGGGGTACGGACGAGCTGCGCGTGCGCGGGCGGCGCGTCACTGTGACGTCAGCTCTGGGGCGGGGCCGTGGGAAGGGCGGGGCGGGGCGCCGCGCACCTGCGGTCGGCGCGCTGGCTGCTGGAGGGCATCCTGTTGGTATTCTGACCCGGGCTGGTCGGGGCTGCGGCGGCTGGCGGGACAAAGCGGGCGAGGTGCCCAAGGAGGATGGAGGACGAGGGAGGAGGAAGCACCAGGGACACGGAACAATGGCCGGGAAAAGTAGCGCGAGCTGTCGGGGGAAATCGGAGGGAAGGGACCGCGTCTGTACAGGACTGCGTCTTGGCGGCTGGGGGCAGGGAGCCGCACGCGCTTTAATCTTTGGTTCCCGCCCAGGTTTAAACAAGGATTAAAAAACATTTTTTTTTTAATGTATGTATACATACATACACATAAGCATATACGTATATATACATAATATTTTTTTCTCTGTAGTTTATTCTCCCTGAGGATCTGATTCGAAAACATGATGTTGATTTTGTTATTTAAGCAAAATTGGAAAAGCCCAACAACATCTGAATGTAGTCCTGGCCTTAAAGGTCAGCGGGAGACACAGCCCTGGGTAGGCAGCCTCTGGTAACAGTATGGAAAAGTAAACGGTCGTGGTGACATATCAAAGCATACGAAGTCAGAGAGTCAAAGCATGCTGGGCATTAACCATAGCCCTGAATGGTTCAGTGGTGTGGTCGCCAGGTCGGGTTGCTCCGGAAGGTACCTTAGAGATGGCCAGAGAGGGTGAGAGAGGACTCCTGATTCCCACCCCTGGAAGCATAGCACCCAATAGAGATCAGCTCTTCAGGGTTCCTGGAAGGGAGCACCAACAAGCCAGACGCCAGATTTCTCCAACCTGCTTTTCCCATTCTGTTCCCACGTTGTGTCCACCCTTCCCCAAGAAAGGACCCCTAGCAAAGGACACAAACCTTCAGAAGAGCTGCTTAGATGCTGCAAGCTTGGTTGAATTGACTGGAGTGCGAAGAGAAATCTAGAGGTTTTTAGCAAATCTCCGTTGACCTGCAAAAGTCAAAAGCCTTTTCTTTTGGTTTCTATGGTATCAACTTTGCATGTCTGAAGATGGTTGGGAAGCAGGAGTGGATTCTTGGGAGGTGCAAACAGTTTGATTCTCAGGGTAATAACAGGGTTTTCTGATCGAGAGGGAACTCCCAGTTACCCCTAATGCCCTTGCATCCGATGGTGGAAGAGTACCAGTGAAAGTCTCAGATTAGGCCTCTGCGCCTTAGGCTGCCACCTGGGATCACTCTGACTTGAAAAGACCACGAAAGAATCATCTCATTTTGACGTGGAAATTGTAACTGTAGCAGCATACTAAGCTTGAGACCCTAACTTGGATTTGTAGAATTTGTTACTTTGTTGCTAGAAAGCAGGAAGGCCATGTGCTTTTCTTCTCAGGGAGATACCACTGTTCAGGGAACTCTAGCCAACTAAAGGGAGAAAATACCACTGTAATGGTTTCCCAAGGGATTTCCAGTGGTCGAAAGCCTCCCCCTCCACCCCCCCGGGGTCTGTAGTCCCTGAGATATATCAGTAACTACAGAATAATGACAATAATATATAAGCTCTTGAAAAATAGAGTATATTGCTGCCGTTTAGGTTTTGAATAAATTTTCTAAGGAAAACAAGGCCATAAGAATAGTAAAACGAATGAAAAGGGGAAAAATAATAAATTGATTTAAATGAAGTTGGCTCCAACACTCTTCTAGAGAGGGATGCACTACTGGCCACATGGTAAATCATTTATTCATCCCCAGTATTTCTTCGGTAGCTGAAGTGCTGCTGGCAAGAACGTGACCCATTTTTGGTTCCACACCATAAATGTGGTAACATGATCTGATTATGCTTGGGCAATATTTAAAAATATTCAAGTACAAATTAATATATTACTACTTAACTTTGAATTTAAGCAAATGTTCTTATAGTTAATGAAGAAACCCCTTTTCCAATCTGCCCTGGGGCTTTCTCTAACACGCTGCTTTTTTGATGTTGGGTCTTTTTATGGACCTGTAAGAAGCTTTAATTAGATGTACAAAACGACAAGATGAAGCATGCATGCTTGTATTACAGTCTCTGTGATTCAGATCTCAAAAATAACATAATGCCACCAGTTTAAGGAAGATGTTGTTTATTGGAAGGAAACCAGAGAGGTGCTACAAATTAGATCAAAACGTGAAAATTGAGCAGATTGATGAAAGAATTGTCATTTTCATCTCTAGACCCCCAAAAGCAGCATATGTAACAAGCTTATCTTCTCTGGATATTGTTAGTTTTTGAAATTTATTTCAAAATTTAAAATAAATGTATTTAAAACGACAGACATTGAGTAATCATATACAGTTCAATTTTGAATTGTGACATTTTATTTAATAACATTTCCTTTTACATATTTAATTAGTTATTTCGTACATTTATATTTTTGCAATTCTAGATCCTGGCTTCATCCCAGTAGTATCAAAATAATACTTAATTGGAATGACCTAAGTGTTCCTCAAAGACTCCTTCACCACCCTATTGGCATCAGTTAACATCTTCTACTCTTTTATCTCGGATTTCAGTTAAGATCCAGTGTGTGTGTGTGTGTGTGTGTGTGTGTGTGTGTGTGTGTGTATGAATGATATTTTTGATAGTTGCAAACAAGAATTGGAAATGCCAGTCCTTACCACTGCTTGTTTGCAACCATGAACTAGAAGATAAGACAGACATTGACATTGAACCCCATCTCTACTGCTAAGAGCAAGATGGCTTTGGGAAAGTTGCATAACCTTCTATGTGTTTCTTCTGTAAAATGAGAATGACAGTGATGATAATAATGTCTTTCTTATAAATGTGATGTAAAGCAGTGGTTCTCAAAGTGTGCTCCCTGGACTAGCAGCGTCAGCTTCTCCTGGGAACTGGTTTGAAATGCAGATTTTCCAGTTCCACCTCAGACCTACTGAATCAGAAACTGATTTATCTGTTTTAAGACTTGCAGGTGATTCTGAGACAGGTTAGAGTTTGAGAACCACTGTTTTGAGAACCACTGTTGATGAGATTGAGTTTATAGAAAGTATATGAACCATCCCACTCATAATATCATACAGTTTTGTAATTTTATTGTAGCATTTTGTCCCTTTGAATCTTAAACTCCGGGGAGCAGGGGGAGGGGGACAAGGATTGTATTTTATTCAAATTTCTATTTTGCCACCTAGCCCTGAGGTTGCAAACAGGCAGTCCCAGGGCTTTTCACCCACAGACTCCTAGCATGGTTTTTCCCCACATAGGTTCTTCAAGAATTGAAATTAGTTGAGAACATTTTCAAATTAGGAGATTTAATACTTTTGTTTAACAGTTTTATTTAAGTATAATCTGCGTACCATAAAATTCACCAGTAATATGTGGATAATTCAATGATTTTTAGTAAATTTATAAAGTTATGCCACCATCACCCCAATCCACTTTTGAAATATTTTCATCTGGGTTGGGAGAAGTGGCTCATCCTATAATCCCAAAACTCTGCGAGGCAGAGGTGGGAAGATCACTTGAGGTCAGGAGTTCAAAACCAACCTGGGAGACACAGAGAGACCCCATTTTCACAAAAAATAATGAAAAATATTAGTTGAGAGTGGTGGCATGCACCTTGGTCCCAGCTACTTGAGAAGCTAAAGTGGGAGGATCACCTGAGCCCAGGAGGGCAAGGCTGCAGTGAGCTGTAATCACACCACTGCATTCCAGCAGCCTGGGCATCAGAGTGAAACCCTATCTCCAAAAAAAAAAAAAAAAAAAAAAAAAAAAAAAAAAAAAAATTATCAACCCCCAAAGGTCTCTCCTGTGCACATGCAATCAGTCTCACTCCAACTTCCAGCCCCCAACACATACAATCTGTTATTTGTCTCTATAGATTTGTGTTTTCTAGAAATATCATACAAATGGAATCATATCATATGCATTCTTTTGTATCTGACTTCTTTCATGTAGCATAACGTTTTTTCATCTAGCATACATCAGTAGTTCATTCCTTTTTGTTTCTCAACAGTATTCCTTTATATGGATATATTAGATTTTTTAAATCCATTCAAATGGTAAACATTTCA
This sequence comes from Saimiri boliviensis, assembly GCF_048565385.1. NCBI lineage: Eukaryota > Metazoa > Chordata > Mammalia > Primates > Cebidae > Saimiri > Saimiri boliviensis. Next base: position 18,230,291 of record NC_133456.1, read on the forward strand.
TTTATTTCCAGATTTTTGCTATTATGGATACTGTTGCTTTGACTATTAAACTCTTGGGACATATTTTCATTTCTCTTGGGTATATTGCTGAGTGGAATTTTTGAATCATGCAATAACTTTATGCTTAACATTTTAAGAAACTGACAAATTATTTCTGAAATGACTGTACCATTTTACATTCCCACCAATAATATATGAGGGTTCTAATTTTCCACATCCTTGCCAACACTTGGCATTGTTAGACTTTTGGATTATTACCATTCTAATACATGTATAGTGGTATCTCATGATTTTCATTTTCATTTCCTTAATGACTAATGATGTTCATTAGCTTTTCATGTACTTTTTGGTCATTCATACATCTTCTTTGATAAAAGGCCTTTTCAAATCTTTGATGCATTTTTAATTGCATTGTTTGACTTATTGAGTTGTAAGAATTTTTAATGCTTTTTGAATATAAATCCTAATTCAATATGTGATTTACAAATATTTCTCCCAGGCTGTGGCCTGTCTTTCCATTTTTAAAATGACGTCTTTAGAAGTTAAAAAGTTTTTAATTTTGATGAATTCCAATTTGTCAAATTTTTCTTTTATGAATCATGGTTTGGTGTCATATCTAAGAAATTCTGCTTAAGCAAAGGTCACAAAGACTTTCTCCTCTGGTCTTTTCAAGTTTTGTAGTTTTCAGTTTGCCATTTAAGTCTATGATCCACTTTGAATTTATTTTTATTCATGAGGTGAGGTTTAGAGCTTTTTTTTTTGATTTGATTTTTGCTTATGCATGTTCAATCATCCCAGAATCATTTGTTGAAAACAGTATCCTTTCCCAATTAAATTGCCTTGGCAATTTGTTGACAATCAATTTAATGTAAAGATTCTGTATTCATTTTTGTTGATCTATATGGCTATTCTTACACAATTATGATCCAGTCTTGACTATTATCGTTTCATAGTAAGTTTTGAAAATGAATAGATTAAGTCTTCCATCTATAGTGTTCTTTTTAAAATTGTTTTACTATTCTAGGTTTGTTGCATTTTCATGTAAACTATAGGATCAGCTTGTGTTTCTACAAAAAAAATTTTGACTTTTAGAAATTTTGATTAACATTGTGTTGAATGAATAGATCAATGTGGCGAGAATTTTGTCTTGACAATAATGTGTCTTAATTCATGAATTTGATATGTAAAGTCACTTTCTTTTCTTTCTTTCTTTCTTTCTGTTTTTTCTTTGAGATGGAGTTTCACTCTTGCTGCTCAGGCTGGAGTACAATGGCACAATTTCGGCTCACTGCAACCTCCGCCTCCCGGGTTCTAAGGATTCTCCTGACTCGGCCTCCTGAGTAGCTGGGATTACAGGTATGTGCCACCACACCCAGCGAATTTTTTGTATTTTTAGTAGAGATTGGGTTTCACCATGTTGGCCAGGCTGGTCTCAAATTCTTGACCTCAGTAGGTTCCATTTTAAGAAACCACTTCTTTGCTCATCCATAAAAAGTAATTCCATTCAAGTTTTATCTTGAGATTACAGCAATTCAGTCACTTCTTCAGGCTCCACTTCTGATTCTAATTCTCTTGCCATTTCCAACATATCTGTGGAGATTTCCTCCACTGAAGTCTCAAACCCCTCAAAGTCATCCACAAGGGTTGGAATTGACTTCTTCCAAACTCCTGTTAATGTCTATATTTTGACCTCCTCCAATGAATCATGAATGTTCTTTTTGTTTTATTTTGTTTATTTTGTTTTTGATACAGGGTCTCTTTCTGGTCACCCAGGCTGGAGTGCCTTGGTGCAAACAGGGCTCACTGTAGCCTTGACCTCTAAGGGTCCAGTGATCCTCCTGCCTTAGCCTCTTGAGGAGCTGGAACCACAGGCTCAGGCCACCACATCTTGCAATTAAAAAAAAAATTCTGTAGTGATGGGGTCTTGCCATGTTTCCCAGGCTAGTCTCAGACTCCCGGCCTCAAGTGATCCTCCCTCCTTGGCCTCCAAAATTCTAGGATTACAGGCATGAGCCACTGTTCCTGGCCATATGAATGTTTTTAATAACATCTAAAACAGTGAATCCTTTCTAGAAGGTTTTCAATTTGCTTTGTTGAGATCCACTAGAGGAATCACTATCTATGGCAGCTGTAACCTTACAAAATATACTTTTTTTCTTTCTTCTTTTTCTTTTTCTTTGGTCAGGGGGAGAGAGACAGAGTCTTGCTCTGTCACCCAGGCTGCAGTACAGTGGTATAATCATGGCTCACTGCAGCCTCGACCTCCCAGACTTAAAAGATCCTCCTGCCTCAGCCTCCTGAATAGCACGTGCCACCATGCCTGGCTAAATTATTTTTATTTTTTGTAGTGATGGGGTCTCCCTATATTGCCCAGGCTACATAATCTACTTCTTAAACAATAAGACCTGAAAGTAAAAATTACTTCCTGATTCATGGACTGCAGAATGGATGATGTCTATGGCAACTTCTTCCAATGAAAGCCTGTCTCTTCTACATTGCAAATCTGTTGTTAAAGTAGCCAGCTTCATCAATGATCTTTGCTAGATCTTCTGGCTAACTTGCTCTAGCTTCTCCATCAGCACTTATACTTTTATGTTATGGAGATGGCTTAAAAACAAAAAAAGTCATGAACCAACTTCTACTAACTTCAAACTTCCTTTTGCAGCTTCATTACCTGTCTCAGCCTTCATAGAATTGAAGAGACTTAGGACCTTGCTCTGAATTAAGCTTGTTTGTGGAACCAGGGAATATTGTGGCTAGTTTGGTCTTCTATCCAGATCACTAAAACTTTGACCATATCAGCAATAAGGCTGTTTCACTTTCTTAACATGCATGCATTTTCTGGAGCAGTACTTTTAGTTTTCTTCAAGACCTTTTCCTTTGCAGTCACAACTTGGCTAATTGTTAGGCACAAGAAGTCTAGCTTTCAGCCTGTCTTAACTTGATATGCCTTCCTCACTAAGCTTAATAATTTCCAGCTTTTGATTTAAAGTGAGAGATGTCCCACTCTTCCTTTCACTTGAACACTTAGGAGACTACGGTAGGGTTTTTAATTGGCCTAACTTCAGTATGGTTGTTTCTCAGGGAATAGGGAAGCCTGAGGAAAGGGAGAGAGATAGCGGAATGGTTAGTAGGTAGAGTAATCAGAAGACACACATTTATTGCTTAAGTTTGCTGTCTACTATGGACACTGTGTGTGGTGTCCCCAAACAATTACAATAGCAACATCAAGATCACTGACCACAGATCACCATAAAAGATAAAGTAATAATGGCAAAGTTTGAAATATTGTGAGAATTACCAAAACGCGACATAGAGACACAGGTTAGCACGTGCGATTGGAAGAATGATGCCAATAGACTTGGTCGATGCAGGGATGCCACAAACCTTCAACTTGTAAAAAACCTATTATAGGTTGCCACAACCTTCAATTTGTAAGAAACCTGTTGTCTGTGAAGTGCAATCAAGTGAAACACAATAAAATGAGGTATGCGTGTATTTTATAGCAAAAGGGAGATTATCTAATGGGCCTAATATAATCATGTGAGCTCTTTAGAAGCAGAGAATTTCTCCTGCAGGTGGGAAGAAGCAGGGAAGTCAGAGATTCAAAGCATAAGAATTCAACGTTCCATGGCTGGCTTTAAAGATGGGGACCAAATACAGAGGACCAGAGTGCAGCTTCTAGAAGGATTCCCAGCCAGCAGCCAGGAAACAGGATATCCGTCCTATAGCTGCAAGAAGTGGAATTCTTCCAACAACCTGAATGAAGCAGTTTCTTTCTCAGAACCTCCAGATAAGAGACCAGTCTGGCCAACACTTTGATTTTAGTCTTGTGAAGCACTAAGCAGAGGACCCAGCTGAGTCTACCTGGACTTCTGGCCTACAGAAAAAATGAGGTAATGAATGTGTGTTCTTGCAGTTGCTAAGTTTGTGGTAATCTGTTATGCAGCAATAGAAAACTAATATGACAACTTTGTCCAGTTTGACTCTGCCATAGCTAGAAGTCCTACCTCCTGGCAGAGTTAATTTTGAAAAATAAAATCAAGATTTCTGACTTCTCTTAAAAAATTGGAAGATCTTGCAACTTGAGATTTGAACTTCTAACATCTGCTAGAGCTGAACAGCACTCTCCCTGTGCTCCTTGCGGCATCTAGGGCCTCTAGTTCACTTACTTTTGCCCTTCACTGCAGGCCTGCAGGCCTACATCTCCAATTATAGGCCTGGCTGATATGGTTTGGATTTGTGTCCCTGCCCATACCCAATTCTCATGTTGAACTGTAATTCCCAAAGGTGGAAGAGGGGCCTGGTAGGAGGTGATTGGATCATGGGGGTGGCTTCTGATGATTTAACACCATCCCCCTAGTGCTGTTCTTGTGACAGAGTTCACAGGAGATCTGGCTGTTTAAAAGTGTGTAGCACCTCCCCCCGCTTCCTCTTGCTCTGGCCATGTAAGACATGCCTGCTTCCCCTTCGCCTTCCACCATGTTTGAAAGTTTCCTGAGGCCTCCCCAGAAGCCATTGTGCTTCCTGTACAGCTGCCAGAACTGTGAGCCAATGAAACCTCTTTTCTTTATAAATTTCCCAGTCTCGGGCATTTCTTGATAGTAGTGTAAGAGTGGACTAATGCACTGGCTTTGGAACATCTGAATCTGTAACACCCGATCAGCACAGCCCAACTGGTAGTAAGTGCTCAGTATTTGGTGAATGAGTGAACAGGCAACTCGTGGGAGATTTTTATACACGAGCGCATGAATGTACATTTGGTATGACCATTTTTTATATACAAGCATGTGAATGTACATTCGGGGTGACCAAGGCTGACAGCAATGTATCCTTTAGTGCACTTAGGGAAAGGTGAAGGACACTGGCCACAAAGCCTATCCATCTGAAGATTTCCTGGAAGTTCCATCAAGAACTTTTACTTGCATCTTATTGGCCAAAGTGTGTCAAATGACCAGCCCTAGTTCCAAAGAAGAGTGAGAAATACACTTTTCAGCTCATCACATGCCACCCCAGCTCCAATAAGGAAATCAGGGTTCTGATAAAAAGGAGAAAAGAGGAGAGTGATATTGGATTAAGTGACTATCAGTCTCTACACTCAGATCACCAAAAAATGAACAAAACCGGCACCCAAAAAGCCTTCTTGTGCTTCCTTCTTATGAATATCCCAGCAAGGGGAACCACTACCTGATTTCTTACAACACAGATTGGTGCTGCCTCTTCTTCAGCTTCATATGCATGGGATCATACAAGTAGGTTCTGTGTCTGACTTTTTTTACTTGCAGCAGGAATATTAAAGGAAAAAAAAACCAGTATCTGAGCTGCTCAAATTTTCTAATACAAAATTTATGAATTAGCTTTGAGGAAACCAAGACTATCAGTGATGAAATTATCCACCTCCATTCCTTGAGTTAGTTATCATTAACTACCCATTTTTCCTTGAGACAGGGAAGGTCAAGAGAAATGACAGGAAAGAATAGTGACACGTGTTCTTTCTCATGGAAAGTATTCAAGACACTTTAAACATTGTAGCCATATGACCTCTAAATGGATGGACACAGAGTGGATGGCCCTAGCACTAGCTGGAGTAGGGTCCTAGGGCTCCTGCTGGGCCAGGCCTTCGCCCTTATTTGTTGCGTTGGGAAGAGGTCTTGTCTGGAGTTCCAAGAGGAGCCGGGATAACCAAGGCAGTAGGACTTGGGGGTTCCAGGCAGAGGCCATTTATCAGTTGATGCAGAACAAGCTTAGTGTTTAAACATCAGTACTGAGTGCTGCTGAACATTTGCCCTGCCCTTTACCAAAACAGTGTGAAGGCTGGACAGCCTCTGGTGAAACTGTGGCCATGAGGTAGTCCATCATCACAGGAGATCACTGTAGCTTAAATGAAGTGTGTGTCTTGATGAGGGGGCAATGGATCCCTTTTATAGACAGGCGGAAACGGGAGACTGGACAGTGCAGAGCCTGCCATTGGACTTGGCATCTGATAACTGAACAGAGCTGAGCTGAACCATTGGGGCACGGAGGCCAAAACAGCTGAAGCTTACTTCCTTAGGCAGTCTTGAAAATAAAGCTTTACTTATTTACAGCTCACAATTTTCCTTAACTTTTCTACTCTGCTTCAAAATCAGGAAGTGTTAGACATGTAACATTGACAATAATAAAAACAGGGTAAGGCAAGTTGATTCAGGACCAAGACTACTCCCCCAGAAACAGCAGCCCTATATTCACTTCCAAACTCCACTCCCTTGCCTGGACTCTAGAGACCAGCGAAACTAATTGCTCACTTTCCTAGGCTTTTTTTTACAAATGGGGGTGGCCATAGAATCTGTTTCTAGCCAATAGATCCAGATGGAATTCAACTGTGGAGCGAGGGAAAGGGTTTGCAGAAAGCTTTTGTTTTTCTCATACAAAGGGACAGCTGCAGCTGATTCTGGCCTTCCCCTGTCCTCCTACCCTGATGGTGGGCATGATGCCTGGAATAGGAGCTGCCATGTTGAAGCCATGAAGGAGTGGCTGGGAGAAGCACAGCCACGCTGGCTCTGGACCTCATGAGCTACTGAACAAATGCTAACAGCTGCCTGCTTCAGACGTTTTACTCTGTGAATAAATGGAGAACTCTGTTTGTTCATTATGCTTCCTTATTATAGCTGAAAGCATTCCTAATGGATACAACTAATATAAACCATTACTTGTCATGGATAGACAAAAGGGTGGGGGTAGGGAACACAGCAAGGGTTTTCCAAGTCTAGTTAATGCCTCAGAAAGAAGCTGTGGATGCTTGCAGTTCCTGAAAGCATGAGAGGTATCAGAGACTATTGGGGTCAGATCAAAACAGCACAGAAGCCAACTTGAAGGGCCTTCCATTGCCCAAGGAGAAGATAATCGGAGCATTAAAAAAAAAAAAAACACACACTACAATGAATTAAAATTCATTGAAAATGAATAAATAAAGGGAAAGATCAAGCACTTCTCCTGCCTTTCCTTTATGAACTGTATTTCAGAGTAGCCAAAGAGATGATTAGTTCTTTTTTTTTTTAAATTATACTTTAGGTTCTGGGGTACATGTGCAGATCATGCAGGATTGCTGCATAGGTACATACATGGCAATGTGATTTGCTACCTCCATCCCCCCGTCACCTACATCTGGCATTTCTCCCCATGTTGTCCCTCCTCGACCTTCCCACCACTCCCTGCTGTCCCTCCCTTGGCCCCCCACCAACAGACCCCAGTGCATGATGCTCCACTTCCTGTGTCCATGTGTTCTTATTGTTCAGCATTCACCTATGAGTGAGAATATGTGGTGTTTGATTGTCTGTTCTTGTGTCAGTTTGCTGAGAATGATGGTTTTCAGATTCATCCATGTCCCTACAAAGGATACAAACTCATCCTTTTTTATGGCTGCATAGTGTTCCATAGTGTATATGTGCCACATTTTCCTTGTCCAGTCTGTCATCGATGGGCATTTGGGTTGGTTCCAGGTCTTTGCTGTTGTAAACAGTGCCCCTATGAACATATGTCTGCATGTGTCTTTATAATAGAATGATTTATAATCCTTTGGGTATATATCCAATAATGGGATTGCTGGGTCAAATGGAATTTTTATTTCTAGGTCCTTCAGGAAGCGCCACACTGTCTTCCACAATGGTTGAACTAATTTACACTCCCACCAACAGTGTAAAAGCGTTCCTATTTCTCCACATACTCTCCAGCATCGTTGTCTCCAGGTTTTTTAATGATCGCCATTCTAACTGGCGTGAGGTGGTATCTCAATGTGGTTTTGATTTGCATTTCTCTAATAATCAGTGATGATGAGCATTTTTTCATATGTTTGTTGGCCTCATAAATGTCTTCTTTTGAAAAGTGTCTGTTCATGTCCTTCTCCCACTTTTGGATGGGTTTGTTGGGTTTTTTTCCTGTAAATCTGTTTTAGTTCTTTGTAGATTCTGGATATTAGCCCTTTGTCAGATGGGCAGATTGCAAAAATTTTTTCCCATTCTATTGGTTGCTGGTTCACTCTAATTATTGTTTCTTTTGCTGTACAGAAGCTCTGGAGTTTAATTAGGTCCCATTTGTCTATTTTGGCTTTTGTTGCCATTGCTTTTGGTGTTTTAGTCATGAAGTCCTTGCCTATGCCTATGTCCTGAATGGTTTTGCCTAGGTTTTCTTCTAGGGTTTTTATGGTGTCAGGTCTTATGTTTAAGTCTTTAATCCATCTGGAGTTAATTTTAGTGTAAGGTGTCAGGAAGGGGTCCAGTTTCTGCTTTCTGTACACTGTTAGCCAGTTTTCCCCAATACTATTTATTAAACAGGGAATCCTTTCCCCATTGCTTATTTTTGTCAGGTTTGTCAAGAATCGGATGGTTTTAGATATGTGGTGTTGCCTCCAGGGCCTCTATTCTGTTCCATTGGTCTGTATCTCTGTTTTAGGTTTTCTGAATATAGCATACTGATGGATCTTGACTTTTTATCCACTTTGCCAGTCTGTGTGTTTTGATTGGGGCATTTAGCCCATTTACATTGAAGGTTAATATTGCTATGTGTGAATTTGATCCTGACATTTTGATGCTAGCTGGATGTTTTGCCCATTAGTTGACACATTTTTTTTTTCATTGTGTTGACGGTCTTTACCATTTGGTACATTTTTGGAGTGGCTGGTACTGATTGTTCCTTTCCTTGTTTAATGCTTCTTTCAGGAGCTCTTGTAAGGCAGGCCTGGTGGTGACAAAATCTCACAGCAATTGCTTATCCATAAAGGATATTCTTTCTCCTTCGCTTATGAAGCCTAGTTTGGCTGGATATGAAATTCTAGGTTGAAAGTTCTTTTCTTTAAGGATGTGGAATATTGGCCCTCACTCTCTTCTGGTTTGTAGGTTTCTGCCAAGAGATCCGCCGTGAGTCTGGTGGGCTTCCCTTTGTGAGTAACTCGATCTTTCCCTCTGGCTGCCCTTAGCATTTTTTCCTTCATTTCAACCCTGGTGAATCTGACAATTATGTGTCTTGGGGTTGCTCTTCTTGAGGAATATCTTTGTGGTGTTCTCTGTATTTCCTGGACTTGAATGGTGGCCTGCCTTGCTAGATTGGGGAAGTTCTCCTGGATAATATCCAAAAGAATGTTTTCCAGCTTGGATTCATTCTCTCCATCACAGTCAGGTACACCTATCAAACATAGATTACATCTTTTCATGTAATCTCATATTTCTTGGAGGCTTTGTTCATTTCTTTTCACTCTTTTTTCTCTAGTCTTACCTTCTTGTTTTATTTTATTGAGTTGATCTTCAATCTCTGATATCCTTTCTTCTGCTTGGTTGATTCGGATATTGAAACTTGTGTATGCTTTGTAAAGTTCTCATGCTGTGTTTTTCAGCTCCATCAAGTCATTTATATTCTTCTCTAGGCTGTTTATTCTAGTTAGCATCTCATCTAACCTTTTTTCTAGATTCTTAATTTCTTTGCATTGGGTTAGCACATGTTCTTTTGGCTCTGAGAAGTTTGTTATTACCCACCTTCTGAATCCTGTTTCTGTCAATTGATCAGATTCATTCTCCATCCATCTTTGATCCCTAGCTGGTGAGGAGTTGTGTTCCTTTGGAGGAAGAAAGGCATTATGAATTTTGGTGTTTTCATCATTTTTGTGCTGGTTTCTTCCCATCTTAGTGGCTTTATCTACCTGTGGTCTTTGTAGTTGATGACTTTTGGATGGGGTCTCTGAGTGGACGTCCTTTTTGTTGATGATGAAGTTATTTCTTTCTGTTTCTTAGTTTTCCTTCTATCAGTCAGGCCGCTTTGCTGCAGGATCATTGGAGGTCCACTTCAGACCCTGCTTGCCTGGGGATCACCTGTGGGGGCTGCAGAACAGTAAGGGTTGCTGCTGCTTTCTTCTTCTGTTATCTTCGTCCCCAAAGGGTACCTGCCAGATGTCGGCCTGAGCTCTCCTTTATGAGGTGTCTCTCTGAGTATACAGGGGTTGGGGAGCTGCTTGAGGAGATAGTCTAACCCTTATAGGAGCTCAGGTGCTGTGTTGGGAGCTCCGCTGTTCTGTGCAGAGTTGCTAGGCAGATGCTTTTAAGTCTGCTGCAGCGGAACTCATAACCACCTCTTTTCCCAGGTGCTCTGTCCTAGGAAGATTGGCTTTATTTATAAGTTCCTATCATGCTGCTGCCTTTTTTCATAGATGCCCTGCCCTGCATGGAGTAGGCTAGTCACAGTCTGCCAGCAGAGGCATTGCTGAGCTACTGCAGGCTCTGCCCAGCTGCCGTGTGAACTACCTTGGTAGTGGTGGACTGCCTTAGTAGTGGTTGTCACCCTTCCCCACACTGAGCTGGACCATCCTGGGTCCAGCTGCATGTGCTGCAAAACTCTCAGTCTAGAGCATTTCTGATTGCTTGTTTTGTGGGGGTGGTACCCGCTGAGGCAGATCACCTGACTCCCTGTCTCTGCCCGCTCCCTTTTAGTTGAATGGTCAGCTCTGTCTCCCAGGCATTTCAGGCATCAGTTGAAATGGCCACCCAGATTTATGTGAGTTTTGTGTGCCAACCAGCACCGGCTGAAACTGCCATGCTGAAAACCCATGGTGCTTTTTGGCCCAGGAATCTCCTGGTCTGTGGGCAGTGTAAATTTGTTTGGAAATGCAGTGGGAACTCACTCTCAGCATTGTTCTTGCTGGGAACGGCACCCCGGAGCTGTTCCTATTTGGCCATCTTGGATCCTCCTCGATAAGGAGTTCTTTAAAGAAGAATCCCAGCGTATAAAGACAGAAGGAATGATAGAACTAGAAAATCACCACTTCACAGCATGTAATGAAATCATGAATCTAGTCAATAACCATCAATAACTATTAGGTAAAAGGATGATAGAAAACTGTTAATAATGGGTAGATCAGGCTAAGAACACTTAAACCCATTGCTCAATTTTTACATCTCTAAATGTGGAACAATTGGATATGTTTAGAATGTGATACATCAGAAGGTACTCACCATCTCCTGTGAAATTTTCTAGCCAAAAAACTGTTTTAAGAAGAATTGAATCCAGTTTACCAGAAATGGATGATCAAGTTAAATGACTTCAAGAAGAAACAATCAGGTAAATCTAGCATGTGAGATATTCTATGGGAATATCTCCTTTCTCTCCCTCCTCATGTCATTGGCATTAAAAGGGAGAAGGTGGAAGGGGAAAAACTTGTAAAGTAAAAGAGACTTAAGAATCCTTTAAGTAAAATATCTTGTTTATTGGGTACATATGGACACAAAGATGAGAACAAGGAACAATGAGGATTCCTAAAGGGGGAGGGAAGGAGGAAAGACAGGGTTGAAACAAATTGTCTATTGGGTACTATGTTCGCTACTTGGGAGATGGGATCATTAGAAGCCCAAACCTCAGCATTATGCAATATACCCATGTAACAAACCTGCACATGTACCCTCTCAATCTAAAATTTAAAAAGAAGCCAGGTGCTGTGGCTCAAGCCTGTAATCCCAGCATTTCAGGAGTCCAAGCGTGAGAATTGCTTATGTTCAGGAGATCAAGATCAGCCTCTACAACATGGCAAAACCGTCTCTGCAAAAAATACATAAATTAGGCTAAGTGTGGTGGCTCACACCTATAATCTCAGCACTTTTGGAGGCCAAGGTGGGCGGATCATTTGAGGTCAGGAGTTTGAGATCAGCCTGGCCAATACAGCAAAACCCCATCTCTACTAAAAATACAAAAAAAATTAACCCAACCTGGTGTTGTGCACCTGTAGTTCTACCTACTCTGGGTGCTGAGGCAGAAGAATTGCTTGAACCTGGGAGGCAGAGGTTGTGGTGAGCTGAGATTACACTACTGCCTTCCAGCCTGGCCAATGGAACGAGACTTCATCTAAAAAACAAAAACAAAAACAAAAAATTAGCCAGGCATGGTTATGCGTTCCTGTAGTCCCAGCTGCTGGGGAGGCTGAGGTGGGAGAACCAATTGAGCACAGGAGGTCGAGGCTGCAGTCAGCCATAATTGTGCCACTGCACTCCAGCCTGGGTGACAGAGTGTGACACTATTCTCAAAAAATGAGAGAATAGGCCAGGTGCAGTGGCTCATCCCTATAATCTCAGCACTTTGGGAGGCCAAGGTGGGTGGATCTCTTGAGCTCAGGAGTTTGAGACCAGCCTGGGCAACATGGCAAAACCCCATCTCTACAAAGAATAAAAAAAAAAAATTAGCCAGGTGTGTGGTACAGACCTGTAGTCCCAGCTACTTGGGAAGCTAAGATAGAAGGATTGCTTGAACTTGGAAGGTTGAGGCTGCAGTGAGCTGAGATTACACCACTGCACTCCAACCTGGGTGACAGCATGAGGCCCTGTCTCAAAAGAAAAGAAAAATAAAGAAAAATAAAAAATAAAAAAAATACCATGTTCAGATCTCATTGAGATACTAATTTGAATAAAAATATTATGTGAGCTAATTAGGATAATTTTAATAAGTTCTGGTATTACATCACATAATAATGGTCGTGTATTTATGTTTTTACAAAGTTATCCTCTGATAGAGATACTTACTTAAATATTTATGGAAGAAATGAAATGATTCCTGGAATTTGCTTTAAAATATTTCAGCAAATATTGTGTGTGGTAGTGTAGGGAGGAAACAAAATTGGGTGACACAAAAAGGGGTTTATTATAATTTTTTCTCCACTTTTATACATAGTTGAACATTTCATATAAAAAGTTTAAGTGGTGATTATTTTATTTTCCTGTATTCTAGATGATAATAGCAGCGAAATGAAAAAGCAATTTAAAAATCTTGTCAAAGCCCCTGGATTGTATTTCCTTTCTTCATAGTGTTATTTTCATAAAAGCTAAAACAAATGCTACACTCCAAAATGAGGATATAAAGCAATACCATGTACCCGTAAAGCATAGGCTTGTAGGAGTCCTTCTGCCCAGCATAACTTCCATGTTCTTGTCCGCCTGTGGGACTCACCAGGATGGTTCTCTCCTCTGCTCCATGTGTTCCCAAGAGCACTTTGCTCTTCCCATTTACAATTTTTTTTTTTTTTTTTTGAGACGAAGTCTTGCTCTGTTGCCCAGGGTGGAGTGTAGTGGCATGAGGTTGGCTCACTGAAACCTCTGCTTCCTGGATTCAAGCAATTCTCCTGCCTCAGCCTCCTGAGTAGCTGTGATTACAAGCATGCACCACCATGCCTGGTTAGTTTTTGTATTTTTAGTAGAAGCAAGACATATTGGCCAGGCTGGTCTCAAACTCCTGGCCTCAAGTGATCTGCCTGCCTTAGTCTCCCAAAGTGCTGGGATTACAGGTGTGAGCCACTGGGCCTGGCCTTCCCATTGACTTCTGACAACTTACTCATCCTCTTCCACCAGGCTGTGACCCATCCTCCACATCTCCTACCAAAGACCAAGAATCAATTCCTATAATTCTCTGCATTCCCCACATCTAGGGTGATGTTAACACATAGCCAGTGCTCAATACATATTTGAGAAATATATAAACAGAACCCAATTCGTTATATTTTATATCTGTAGAGATTATAACCCTAAAGGGTTAAGTTCCTGAGCTAGGATGCTACTCATCAGAATGAGAACCATTCCTGAGAACTGTAACTCTTGGTTCCTAATTCAGTGCTACTTTTGAATCTTATTTCTGATTCTAGAAGTCTTCTTCTTTATGGGAATAGCCTTCGTCTACCAGTGCCAAATGTGTCATTTTTAATGCTTCCCACCCCAGCCTCAATTCTCACAACAAACTCAGTGTTCTCTGCCATGATAGTGTTGGATCCTTCTAGAAGACATTACTGAAATTGTTTTAGGCAGGGAAGATTATAAGTAGTTGCATACCACAGACAACATGGTGTTTCTTTTAATAATAATAAAAATGAATTCCTTAGCACTCATGGTTTCAGAACCATTAACTCGTCCTTTATTGCTGCTCTAGCTTCGAATTTGCTGAGCCAAGGAAAAGAAACCAGGAAATTACCTGGTTTACTTGTTTCTTGACTTTTGGCCCACAAATCATAGCCATACACTGTATACCTGACCATCTACTCCTGACTGAAAACAACCTTGGTTTTCTCCAAGCCTTGCTGGTTACTTCAAGCCAGGCTATGGTCAGAGGTCATACTCGGCTACTCCATCCAGCCCACCTTCCGGAAAGATCTATCTTTTTTGTGATGCCCCCTAAGTTACAAACCACAGTTTTGTAGCTCTCTGAAATTGCACATCCAGACATCCATTTCCTACCTTCATTGCTTACATCTTAGCTTCAATGTCACATCCTCTGCCCTTCTATCTGGACGGGGTGGCCTACTTTCTACCTTCTGTTCCCATAACACATCGTAAGTCATCTGCCACAGCTCTTCCAATGCGCTATTACAATAATCTCTTAATTTTACACTAACTGGTCAGCTCTTCTCCAACACAGGGACTGAAAGTCTTTCAACGTTGTATCCCCAGTGACTTACACATGGTAGCTACTCAATAAACACTTTTCAGTGAATATACCAAGTAGTTGAATGAATTCAAGATTCAAGAGTCTAGTAGTGAAGACCTTAAATGTAGACTATCCAACTTGTTAAGGTATTTAAAAAACACACAAAAGCCCCTTTTGTACACAAGGTTTAACTTAATAATGTTGAAAGGGAGGAACTGTAGTCTTGAGAAAGTGGTAAAAAGAATTGGTCGAAGAAGTGGAATGAGATATACAGGCATCCACCATCTTCCTTTTCTCCTTTTAAGAAGCCACCTTCTCTGGAATTACTGGAGAAGGTCATTTGACTTGTCTTCCTCATTGAATCCACATCTGCCTCTTTTAACAGAGGAAAATTGAGGGGTGTGGAGAGTGGGGAAAGGAACAAAGTTTGCTGGCAAGAGCTGAGCTCATCTTTTCTGAGACTTACACACTCCTGATGCTACATGGGAGCCTGACTCATCCAGAAAATGACTAAACTCAGATCCCTAATCTGGACTGGGGCCCCATCCAACAAGGGCATATTGTCTGTACCTGATGCTAATCACTAGATCTCAATCTGCAATAAAAAGGATGGGTGTGGATATCATGGCAATCCCCATACTTTCCAAAAGTAAACTCAGTCATTCAAGGTGGTGGAGTTTTTATGGAAGCTCAGAGCCAAGTAAAGGGCCAGAAAAATACCTGAATCTTAACTGAGAGTGAAAACTGGGTAATTCCTTATAACCAGTGAGCTATATCTAACCCTACTCTATATGAAATCAACCAAAGGGCCTAATTCAGCTTTCTGGAGTTGCTAATCCTGGTCATAAACTAGGGGGGAAAAAAATCACTAGACTAAACCAATTGAGGTGTAATGAACATAAAATGTACTGTTTGCAAACGTCTATAAACTCAAGACTGAATCCTTCAAATCATTAATATTGTTTAAAGTATCTTCTCAACAGATCTACCCATTGTTAGTACTGGAAGGAAATGTCAGTTCCATAATCATCATCATCATTTTATTCAATATTCCCAATAACCTGCCCCAGCTGAAAGGCCGTTGGAAAAGGAGAAAGCCTAGGGACTCCTGGCTGTGTTCAGGGCTCAGAGCCAGCTACCCCATCAGCCTAAACACTGGCAACATGAAAACTCTAAGCCATATCTTGCTTTCAAGGAGGTTGCTGCTCATTTGCTGCCACGGCATTGTAGAATAAGTGCCAGTACACAGTGCAGACATGCAAGAGCTTTAGATTTAAGATATAGAGGAAAAAAGAAGTCTCTGTAAGCAGATACATGTGTTGCGTTTGACTGGTACAGAGTTTTTGCCTCTGTAATGCTTCTATAGCTCTGCAATTTAAATTCTATGAGGACAGGAACCTCATGTATTTTGTTCACCATTGCAGCTCCAGCCCCTTCCTTCCTTCCTTCCTTTCTTTCTTTCTTTCTTTTTAAATTATACTTCAAGTTCTGGGGCACATGTGCAGATCTTGCAGGATTGTTACATAGGTATACACAAGCCATGGTGGTTTGCTGCCTCCATCCCCCTTCACCTACATTAGGTATTTCTCCTAATGCTATCCCTCTCCAACCTCCCCACCCCCTGCTATTACTCCCTTAGTCCCCAACCCTAAAAGGCCCCAGTGTGTGATGTTCCGCTCCCTGTGTCCATGTGTTCTTACTGTTCAACACCTGCTTATGAGTGAGAACATGAAGTGTTTGGTTTTCTGTTCTTGTGTAAGTTTGCTAAGAATGATGGTTTCCAGATTCATCCATATCCCTGCAAAGGACATGAACTCATCCTTTTTTATAGCTGCATAGTATTCCATGGTGTATATGTGCCACGTTTTCTTTATCCAGTCTATCATTGATGGACATTTGGGTTGGTTCCAAGTCTTTGCTATTGTAAACAGTGGCTCAGTGAACATACGTGTGCATGTGTCTTTATAATAGAATGATTTATAATCCTTTGGGTTATATATCCAATAATGGGATTGCTGGGAAAACTGGTTCACCATGTGCAGAAAGCTGAAACTGGACCCATTCCTTACACCTTTTTCAAAAATTAATTCTGGATGGATTAAAGATTTAAACATAAAATCTAACACCATAAAAACCCCAGAAGAAAACATAGACAATACCATTCAGGACCCAGGCATAGGCAAGGACTTCATGGCTAAAACACCAAAAGCAACAGCAACAAAAGCCAAAATAGACAAATGGGATCTAGTTAAACTTAAGAGTTTCTGCACAGCAAAAGAAACGATCATTAGAGTGAACTGGCAACCAACAGAATGGGAAAAAATTTTTGCAAGCTACCCATCTGACAGAGGGCTAATATCCGGAATATATAAAGAACTAAAAAAACTTTACAAGAAAAAAATAAACAACCCCATCAAAAAGTGGGCAAAGGATATGAATGGACACTTTTCAAAAGAAGACAATTATGAGGCCAACGACCATAGGAAAAAATGCTCATCGTCACTGGTCATTAGAGAAATGCAAGTCAAAACCACATTGAGATACTGTCTCATGCCAGTTAGAATGGGGATCATTAAAAAATCTGGAGACAACAGATGCTGGAAAGGATGTGGAGAAATAGGAACCCTTTTACACTGTTGGTGGGAGTGTAAATTAGTGCAATCATTGTGGAAGACAGTGTGGCGATTCCCCAAGGATCTAGAAATAGAAATACCATTTGCTCCAGCCCCTTTCATTGATGCAAGGCGCAGAGTAAGGGCTCCATAAATATTTATTATATGACTGAACCAATGTCATGTATACTCGTGTGAATGAATGACACAAATTTGTGTCATGTATTAGATATTTTGGGAAAGAAAACTGAGAAACAAAAAAATGAATTGATTAATTTGATGTGGGGGTCACCAGCCCAGCATGTAGCTGATGGCACTCATTATACTTAGTTGTTCACAAAGCACAGCTGAACTCCTGTTCCTCTGTCCCAGTGTTCCTCTAATATTTTCTAGAAGGTATGAAAATATAGAAATACATGACTGAATGACATATACATGTCAAACTAAAAAGAAAACAATTCAGTGTTCAAAAAGCAACTGTTACTATTCACAAAATTACAGACACAAAGAACATTTCATGGGAGGGGTCGAAGCAGGGCATAGGACATGGATTTTGACATCTTCAATGATGAAGGGACAATCTCCCAGCTTCTCCTGCAATTCCATGCTGCTTTCTTGATCTGTAGCCACAGTATATGTCAGCTACTTTTTTTTATATTAGTAGACAACATAATAAGGAATTTATATAGGTCACAGAATATTTTAAAATTCCAAACAGAAGAGCTGTTAATGAATTTAATTTGGGGTGTCTTGCCACCAGAAAAATGACAGCCCTTTCCTAAGCACCTTTGGCTGTTTGCTCATCAAAAAAAGTCACACATTTCTGTCTGTAAAAAGTGTCAAAGAAAAAAAAAAAAAAGACTGATTGCAGTTGCATCCTGATGCACTGAGCGCTGGGACTGTTTTTAAATTCAATGTATATTGAATTGAATGGAACTCCAGAGAACCACGAGAAAGCTCCACTCAGAAAAGGTAGATGAGGTCAGCTTCTTTTTGTTTCACATCAGAGAAACTTCACAAAGTGAAAATTGAAATGCTGAGGCCTGGGCACATTCTTACCCATGGAGAGAAAATGTTTGCTGGTGTTTTGTTCTGTTTTCAATAGTGCTTATGATGACTTCTCAGAAATTTTTGTTTCTGCCACTGTAACCTCTATTAGACTTTTCATAAGCCTTGGATAAAACTCTGATGTGCATATTTTAAACATATGACAGGACTGACACCGTGCAAATCCTACTGGTAATTTCCTGAGATAAGTCCATTATAAATATGTGGACTCAAACCAACATTTGAAGATGCCTCAGTCTGATCAGGTCCCTGGCTTACTGAGTACTCTGAAGAGCAAACAAGGGAGAGCAGCAGACACTGACTTTGAATCTTGGGTTATTATTTCATTGCTGTCCAAACTTGGTCAAGGCCTCAGGCTGGCATCTGTATTCTGAGGGTAATGCAAATACCCTCAAATATTTCAAAGGGCTGTTGAGGTGGAGGATTAAATGAGTGAAGTCATGAGCAGTGCTTAGAAAGGTTAGTAAATGCCAGCTGCTACCAGTAGTGCGAAGAAGTGAGTTTGAACATCTTCAGAGCAGAAGTTCTGATGCCAAAACATAACGTTTAATTCCAGACTTAGTGTGAATAAACCCCCAAACAAAGGGATTAAATTTGAAGGTGCAAAGGATCGCAGGGCTGCCGCTTTGCTGGCAGGAGCTGTTAACATTCAAAATGCTCATCCCTTCGTTACCAGCAATTTCACTTTCCAGCGTGTCATGGTTTCTCCTCTAAAGAAACCCACATGCCTTGGCATAAAGGTATGTTTGAGCATGTTCACTGTAGTGTTACTTGTGCAAACAGAAAGATTGTCAATAACCTAGGTGTCCATTAATAGCTTAAACAATGTGTATCCATACAATGAAACACCATGCAGCTAAAAATGATGAGGTAACCATCTACTTTCTGTCCTAGACAGTGCTTCAAGCACATTGTTGAGTGAGAAAAATAAAATTGCAGAATGATACAAAAAGTAACATAATGTAAAAACCCCAATGCAAAATAATTGTATTTCATTCTCTGGAAATACATGTATGTGTGTGTGTGAAAGACGTTCTGGGAATAAGACAGCTACAGTTTAGAGTGGTCAAATAAGAAGTCAACCATCTCAGAAACGTTTTGCTGTTTTCCAATGTGTTCCAAGTACAAAGTAAAAATCATCACATGTAATAGTTACTAACATATATTTACATACAATATATAGCAATGTATAATAATTTATAGTCAATGTTATACAATTTATTATTGAAGTAATTTATTAAATAGGCTTATAAATTATAGCCTTATAAATTTATGATTTTTATGTGTGCAATTTATAATTTGTATATGAAATTCAAAATAATCACTTTGGGATATCTGGTAAACATGTAGGTTCCTGGGTTTCACACCCAGATTTTTTAATTCCTGCAGGTTTGGGGTGTGACTCAGAAGCCTGCATTTTCAGCAAGGAGATTCTGCTACTGATGGCCCGAGGCCCACACTTTGAGAACATTGCATTTTAAAAGCTGCCTCTCCCACTGTAGGGTGCACACGAATCACCCAGGGAGCTAACTAAAGCACAATTCCGCTGCTGCAGTTCTGGGGTGTGGCCCAGGATTCTGTATCTGCAGCAAGCTGATGCTGCTGGTCCCCTTCTGTGAAGCTTAACTTGAGTCAGGTTTTGAAATGGGTAAAAATTCATGGGTCCAGGAAGGACATGGGAAGAGGAGGAACAGATGTGAGGAGGTGGAAATCAGGGAGTTGTACCAAGGGACATCAGGGGAACTGGCCTGATAGAAGAAGCAGCAGAGAGCCTGGCGGGCACCTTGATGCCAGGCCAAGGACCTGGTGCTTGGCCCATTAGCAACTGCTGCTGGTTTTAGTGGGGAGCCCAGTGCCTTGGTAGCATGGGGAATCGGGAGGAGCAAGATCATGGTCCCAGACACAGGTGTCCAGGGAGCAACCAATGGTCTTGAGTTGAGCCTGGTCCGAGGTCAGGGTTCCCTGGCAAGCCAGGCCCCCACCACCCCAAGCAGGGAATGTGTTGCTCTGGTCCCTCTCCTGGGACAGAGGTGTAATCGTAAATTGCAAGGTTGCTGCAGAGCCACTTATAATCTGCAGTGGACAAAGGGCTGCTTTCCACATTTATGGGACCAGGCCAGTGTCTTTGAACAGGCAAGGCAAGTGTCACTTTTCTTTGTGGGAAATGGGCGTTTGGTTTGTTTTTTTTTCCAAGTTAGTAAAAGAAGAAAGCTTTCATTTAACAGGATTTGGACTTGCTCACACAACCGTTGAGAGGTGTTCAAGAGAACGTTATTCAGGTCAAGATGAGCATATAGGATGGGGGAGGGCTAGGCAGGGACAGAGCATTGCAAAACCCCCGGATTCCTGGTTCCTGTTTGATGCTCAAGAAGGCTGTTTGACTTTGAATAATTAACTTAATTCTCTGCTTCACTTTGCAAGAGGAGATGGAGCCACCCATTTTTTTTTTTCTCCCAAAACTCCTATCTAATATGACATCAGAGCAACAGACTCCCATTAGTGCCCATTTTGCATGTCCAGCTCTAGAGGGCTCTCAGGCAGCTTCTTCCACTCCCAGCAGGTAGCTGTGCCTCAGATTGGTGTCACATGGGTGTGTTCTGGGACATGATGGCAAGGGAGGCATGATCCCCCAGACCCCTATCTGACCCTGCCCCCTGTACTAATGGCAAGGGCAGGAGGTCTTGAAGGGATCAAAAGGGCTGAGCATGCCATCTTCAGAACCTCTGCATACTTGTTCTATATGAGCAGCTGCACATTTTGAGCACTTATCATTTGGTATCACTGTACAGTCTATTTTAATTGCATCTGAAGGAAATACAAGCAGGCACCTGCGTTAGAATGATTGCCAGTGACGACTGCAGCTTAGAATTATGTTTGCATGTGAACAGTTACATGCAAAATTGAGAAACCAGTTCTGTTGTGGTAGTAATACTATGGGTTATTTTATCTTTCACAGTTTGTTCTTAATAATGTCATTGTCTTTTCAATTAAAAACACAACTTAGCACACACACTTGAACATCTTCTAAGTCAAGCTATTTAATTATTTTTAATAAAAATACTTTTCTAATTCGAAAAGCAATACATGTTATTATTGTACAAAGTAGAGAAAGTATAATAAAGACAGTAAAAATCACCCATCATTTCTCCACCCAGAAATTTATATCTTGCAGCGCTTTAAAGAAGAAATGGAATGAACTCTTTTCTTTTTTTTTTTTTTTTTTTTTTTTTTTTGAGGCGGAGTTTCACTCTTGTTACCCAGGCTGGAGTGCAATGGCGCGATCTCGGCTCACCGCAACCTCCGCCTCCTGGGTTCAGGCAATTCTCCTGCCTCAGCCTCCTGAGTAGCTGGGATTACAGGCACGTGCCACCATGCCCAGCTAATTTTTTGTATTTTCGCGGTGGCTCAAGCCTGTAATCCCAGCACTTTGGGAGGCCGAGGCGGGTGGATCACGATGTCAAGAGATCGAGACCATCCTGGTCAACATGGTGAACTCTTTTCTTAAGTAAGCTTTTTAATTTTGGAATAATTGTACCTTTACACAAAAGTTGCAAACATGATGCAAAGTTCCCATATACCCTTCACCTATCTTCCCCTAATGTCAGTATCATACATAGCTATGGAACATTTGTCAAAACTCAGAAATTAACATTGGTACAATACTGTTACATAAATGACAAAGTCTCTTCAGTTTTTGCCAGTTTTTCCACTAATGTCCCTTGTGTTGTCTAGGATCCTATTCAGGGTATACGTTGGGTGGACATAGTGCTCAGTTTTTTTAAGTCTTCATTCTCCTCAGGTATAATGTGCAAAATACTAATAAGGAAATATTGTCTTTACGTTATTTAATGTTTGAGCTTCAGAATAAAACGCCGGATACCTACAACTCCTGTGTCAGTAGTTTGGGAAGGTGGGGATTTATTCTGAGTGGTCTTTGTCCAGGACCCTAGGGAGTACACCCTACAGAGGACCTGGTGTGAAGTTGAGGAGGACCGCAGAGACACAGCAGCGTTACCCTGCTTGGCAGGGGTGCAGGGTCCCAGGGCTTCGAGTGCTTGGCCTAGAGAGTAAGGAGCATATGTGGGGACAAGTAACATACAGTGGGCATACAGAAGGCCAAGAGGGAGTGCTGCAATCTTCCCTTCTTTTCTCCCTCTCTCATTCCCTTCTTCCTTCATTCCTCCCTCCCTCCCTTCCTTTCTTCCTTCCTTCCCTCCTTCCCTTTTTTCCTTCCTCTCTCCCTCCCTTCTTCCTCCCTCCTTCCCTTCCCTCCCTTCCTCTCTCCCTCCCTCCCTCCGTCCCTCCTTTCCTTCCTTCCTTCCTTCCTTCCTTCCTTCCTTCCCTCCTCCTTTATTCAATCACTCAACAAATGTTTGAGTGTTAGGCTCTGTGCTATGAGGTGCTGAGGATGCATCTGTTAACAGGACAGGCACCATCCCTGCCCTCATGGAGCCTGCCACCTAGCAAAGACGAGAGACTTTCTTCAAATGACCCCACTAATAACTATACAACTACAGCTCTAGTAAGTGCTATGAAGTGAGCTACCAGGAGACTTAATCCAGTCCAGCTGATCTAATCTGGGAGTCAAGGAAGGTTTCTGTAGGGTGGTAACATTTAAGGTGAGTGTGAATAATGGGTAGGAGCTGCTGACAAGGCAAAAAGAGCAGTCCAGGCAGACAAAGCAACTTGGGCAAAGGCCCCGGAGGTGGGAAAGAGTGCTGGCATGTGTGATCCCTCATGCAAAGGAAGAGGCTTTTCACAAACTTTGCTGAACAGATGAACAAAGCTCTCAGTTCACAATGTATTTGAAGGTACGTTTATTTGAGACTAGAAACCAAGCCAAAAATACTTGCCAATAGGACTCCAGATCCCCACCATGACCCCCAGTCTCCCAATTCCTATCAAAACAATCTGTTAGCATTATTTGGGATCTCCAAGGTAACCTACCTCCTCTCCCTCAGCCCAAACTGTGGCCCAGCATGTAGTCACCCAGCTCTCCCAGCCACTCTGGCTGGAGTGGATGGTGCTCTGCCCTGCTGGTATGCACCAGGCCCCTGGCATTGTCAGTTTCACCTCCCTCCAGTTTCAGGTGGGTCCTCCCCAGCATGCTGGGGGTCTTTTGCTCTAGCTTTGACTGCAGCTGTGTGCATTGTAACAGCTCACCCCATCATCCATTGAGTCTCCTTACAGGGGGACATACCCTCCCCTCCTACAGGACCCTGTTGACCCAGAATCTTTATCTGCGTAACTGCTGCTAAAGGTCACTCAGTAGCTAACTACCAGGAGGTAGCTGACTGTTTCAAGGAATCTTTGGAAGGCCATCAGGGCATGTTTGACAAGGGACTGGAGACCCAATCTTGGAGCTGCTGGCAAACTGGGCAACAGAAATGCTAAGGCCCAGATGTGCTACCACTTGCCCTGGTATTACTTCATCCCTCATGATTTCATCAGTCTTTGGAATAAGTGGCTGTGGCAATGAGAGGAGGATCCTCTTTTTGACTTCCCTTAACTGCCAAGGCCACACGTAAAGAGATGTCCCAGAGTGTCCCAGAGGTAGAATAAGGCAGGAAGTTGGACTCAAGACAGCCTAAACTGTGACATATGTCTGCTATGATGATTTTGTTTATTTCTTCAGCCATCATCCAATGAATGCCTGATATGACTAAAATCAGTCCTAGGCAGTGGAAACCCAAAGGTGAATAGACACAGGACCGTCTCTCCAGGAGACGGCCTTTACCCTTGGAGGGAGCAGATGAGAGACACATCAGTGTTGTAAGTGCTGGAGGAGCCTCTAAGCATGTGCTGGATGCACAAAGGTGTGATTAATTCTGATTGGGGAGATAGGCAGGGGTGGTTGGTAAACCTTGATAGTAGAGGTAACCTGGAGTTACTTATTGAAGGAGGGTTGTTCAAACAGGCAGCTTGCGAGTTTAGGCAAGGTATGAGAACATTCCAGGCAGAGAGAACAGCAGATGCAAATGCATGGAGGTGTGAAGTAGGCACAATGTTTAGGGAGTTGTAAGCCATTTGTTAGGGCTGTAATTCCCAACTTGAGTGAATTCTGGCAGAAAATTAAGGCTGCTCAGATAAGAAAACTGGGTTGTGCCTGAGACTTCGGATTTTATTCTCTAGACCTGTGCAGTTTAATATGGTAGCCATATGTGGCAATTTAAATGGACTATAATGAAATACAATTAAAAATCCAATTCTTCAAACACATTACCCACATTTCAAGTGCTCAGTAGCCACTTGTGGCTAAGGGTTCTATATCTGCTCTGTCCAGTCCCCATATGGTCACTCAGTTGTCCAATATGGCTGTTGGACAAAACAGATGTAGAACATTTATACCATTGTAGGAAGTCCTATTGAACAATGTTGGTCTAGACCACAGGAGGGTGATTGTGCGATAATTTCATGCAAGGGAATGACATATCCATATTTGTATTTCAGAGTTCTCCTTGTGGCCACTTGAGGATGGCTCAGAAGGGGCATAAAAGAAGGTTACAGATCAGTTAGAAGAGATTGAAACTGCCAAGCCAAGAGGTTGTGGTCATAACGGAGGAATTGTCCCCCTTAGTTTTGTGCAAAGCTGAGTGGAGAATATTCAGGGTGACTAATGTTTCACCTCAGTCCCGATATCCTCCCATTCCAATTTGGGAGATAGGAGTTCCCTCAAAATCATAAACTAGCGAATCTGGGCATCCCACCTAGTAGGAATGGAACTTATTTCATCTCTGGTATGTC
Source organism: Saimiri boliviensis (assembly GCF_048565385.1). Classification (NCBI taxonomy): domain Eukaryota; kingdom Metazoa; phylum Chordata; class Mammalia; order Primates; family Cebidae; genus Saimiri; species Saimiri boliviensis. The sequence goes on from NC_133456.1 coordinate 18,255,130, forward strand.
CTGGAGCTTGTTATGTAAACATTGTGTGTTCATAAGACCCAGGATCTCCAACTTCTAAGAGTCACATGGCCAAGAACCACCTCATTCACACCAGGTGGGGAAGAAGATTCAGATTTTGCCACCATGAGTGTCAGGTCAGATGTTCAACTGAATCCCCAGTTGCCTATTGTCCTTAAATACCAAAGCAGGCAGAAATTGGGAGGCTAAGAAGACAGGAATGGCACACGAACATTGATAAAAGTGTCACGCTTCTGTCCAGTTTCCCCAACTGTTGGCAGCTGCAGATGCAGGGTATGGGAACATTGACACATCCTTGCTCTGAGTATAATTAATGACAATGTGCCCAGTGTGCCACTGACTCAGAGGGAGCACCTGACCAGGATTCCGCTTGAGGCTTCTGTGTTCTGAGGGCGTGGCTGTGCCCACGTGAACCACTCTGGAGTCTGTGAACATCACCCTGCTGTTCCTGGCTGAGTCAGAGTGGATCCTAGAGTCAGAAGCCCTGATTCAAGGCCTAGCCTTGCCGGTCAGCTAAAGACAGTTTTGTTTGTAATACTTATTCCACAGACTCAGAGTCCTCACTGCAGGCCAGGCCCTGTCCTAGCTCCCTAGATATATTCGTTTGCTTCTCACAACAACTTATAAAGTCAGCTCTATTATTACCTGAACTTTATAGAGAGGAAACTAAGGCATGGAGGTCAAGCCGCTCACCCATGCTTACACAGCTGCCAGTATTCAAACCCAGCTCCCCCGGCTCCAACACCTGCACACTGTGTGCCACTGAGAAACGCACAGTGCAGGCCAAAGCCCCGTGGCACCCTCCATCACTACTTCAGCATGGAAAGCTTCTATGTCAGTCCTGTGATCACTACAATGATGGAGATCCTGTGAGGAAAACATGAGCTTCTTTGGGAAAGGGCTGGTACAATCACCCTAAGCACACACCAAGTTCCACACCTTTGATGATGACCCCAAACAGGGAGGTCTCGCTGCCTCCATCACTGGATGCTGCTGCGATCAGACTCCTTTCCTTGGGCCTCCCGTGTCCTTCGCGGCTGCATCACCAGCTTCCATTGAACTGCCCGTGGAGAAACACTTCTTTGAGAAGTGGTTGTAGTGCACAGTGTGCTGGCACAGAGATGGCAAATCACACCTGCTGGTTTTCCCAGAGCTGAGCTGGGCACCGCCTGCCTGTGCACCTTCCCACTTCAATGAGCAGAGCCTGTCCTGTGTTTTTACCACTAGCTGCAGCAGGCCAGCATGCCTGTGTCTGAGGATGTCTTTAACAAACGAACACACTGCACAATGGGGCAGTTGCTGCAGAGGACTCACTTCCTCTGAAAAACATCACCAACCAAACTCTGGCCTTGGTGTGAAGGTAATGATTTGAGAACTTGGCACCACAGAGCTTGTTTATTTCTATTGTTTTGTTGGATGATCTCAGCAACTTGTGTAGGAAGTGCACTGGAAAAATCAGGAGTAATTTCCTGGTTTCAGGTCTAGATTGCTCCAGGGGCTGAGAGTACCACCAGGACTCGTTTTCTCTTGGTCTCTCAGCTCTGCCATTCTCGAACTCCATGTTGTGGCTCCCTCCATGTCGAAAGCTAGATGGCTGCAGAATGAATAACTTCAGGGTTGAGCTGAGTAGGAAAGCGTAAAAATCTCAGGGCATCCACAGGAATTCCTAAGATTCATTCTTATTGGACTTGCATAGGGCGTGTGCCCATCCCTGAACCAATCCTTATTGTCCATGGGATGAGCTCCACTCCTGGAGAATGAAGACAGGGAAGATCCCCAAACAAAAATCAAAGGTCTTACTGGACAAAGAGGGAGCAGATGCTGAGGAGTCGAACTATTCTCCATGAGACCCAGAGACAAGAAGTGTTGCCTCCAGGGCCACCCAACAGGAAAGTGGCAGCTGTGAGTCTGAAACCCAGTCCTTCCATCTTTAAGGTCCATTCTGAACCTGTCACCTTACCTAACCCTGGGTGTCGTATTTGTGGCTAGAATGTCTACAGGAAACCCGGAGGCTTTGCAAAGTTGTGTACATGCAGAGACTGTCCTTGGGGACCCCTTTTATGCTACGACAAAACCTACTGTTGCCTGCTGCTCACTGCCCTTGGTGTCCTGCTCCTTCAGCTCTTGTCTTGTCTCTGCTATAACAGATTATAGCCAACAGCCTCTGACTCTCAGCCTGCCTCTAGCTCTGCAATCTTCGACCCACTGCAGGAAGGATTCTTTCAATTTCTACTGTTTTGTTGGATGATCTCAGCAACTTGTATAGGAAGTCACATGCACTGGAAAAATCAGGAGTATTTTGCTGGCAGGAAGGATTCTTTCCATTTCTCCCCTCCTGGAGATGCGTAACGCTGAGCACCCTTCAGGAGTGGCCTTGCTGACCTCTTCAGGCCCTTCTTGTGCCATACCCAGCTCATGCTATGCATCCAGCCCAAGGAGATGCTGATGTCTCCTGTTCCCAGGCCTCATTAGCTGAGGTTGCATCATTACCTGAATCAACTTAATTACTCCTGTAAGAATAAGGAACCATGTAATATGGGAAAATATGGTCTTCACAATTTCCAAAACTGCTCCAGGCTCTCCAGCATGTGGCTACTGGCAGTGTGCTCTATCCAGAGCACTCCTCAGCTACCTGCTCCCATCTACCTGGCTCAGCTCATGCTGATCTTTGACATCACAGCTTAGACCTTGGCTCCCCCAGGAAATCTTTTCATTCACATTCTCAGCACCTCAATTTCCTTGTGGGGAATCCACCATGGTATGTGGTCTTTTTAGGGTGGTAACTCCAATAGAGCCCCACCACCCACAATGTGGGAGGCTGACCCCTCCTGTGATCATCCCCATGCAGCCAAGGACAGACGTGTAGCCTATGCTTAGCCACTGTGTTGCTTTCTTCTGGGACATACGAGATGGAAGAAATGGCTGCTGGCCTTTCATGCTGTTAGCACTGACCACACCTGCTCTAAGATCATTCCCGTGGTCCCTTCTTCTTAGCCCCTCCGCCTTGATCTGTCTTATTTCCTGCCTGTTTCCAAGTTGGTTCTACAATTTTCTTGTACTTCTGTAGCTCATTGCTGCTGTTAGACAAAATCTGTTTCTGCTGCCTGCAATCAAAAGTCCTTGACTAATACTCTCTACTTCCCTTCATTGCTCTCCAGGGTCCCCAGCCCCCTCCCAGTGCCTGGCACAAATGGGGAATAAGCAGCTATTGCATGGATGCCCATGGGCCATGTCCTTCCCCCAGGCTTTTCTCAGCTGGCACTTCTGCCTCACATCTCAGTGAGGCCAACTCAGTCACCTGGCCAAGCTCAGCTCCTTACCTCCTTGTCCCCTCCCTACTGCAGTGAGGACCTGCCCTCCTTTCTAACAGAGCCTCACCCCACACAGAGACAGGAGCTGCTGTGTTTTGGGTCAGTTTTGGTAGATCCAATGCCTTTCAGAGTTTCTGCTCAGCTGTCTATCCTGTTCCTCAAATTCTCCTTCCTCTTCATTTAATCTAAAGCCACATTAAGGGCTATCAACATTAGGTAGTTTAAGATAATTGGAATATCCTGTGGCTTAGTAACAAATGGTTGGGGCTCCATTTTTTTTCACTCTATCCTTATTTGGGATTTGGTTACTTTCAGTTAACAGCCAAATTCCAGCAGAAAATAATATCCATAAAGAGAGATAAATTCTTCTGGAGTATAGATTTTGTTGCAGGCCCAACGAAACTTACTGAATTTTCTGGACTGACTTTCCAAAATGAAAGTCGTTAAATGCAGGACCATCACTTCATTTGGAAGAGGCATGGGTGTTTTTTATTTTTAAATTTAAAATATTTTAATCATAGTAATCCAAGCACCTGGTAATGAATTAAAGTCAGAGGGGAAGCTTATGGTGAAAAGCAACACTCTTCTACCCCAGTTCTGCCTCTTCAAGGCAATCTCTCTTATCAACATCTGCTTAGTTTTTCTCTGATTATGTCTATTACTCTGTAATAAACCTCTTTCATGAGTCTAATGTTTCCCAGTGTCTTAGATTAGGTTGTCCAGAAGTAGAGCCTGAGAAGGATTCAGATGCATGTGATTTATTGAGGCAGGGGCAGAGGAGGTCAGGAGTGGGAAGCAGGCTGCAGCAGGGAAGGAGCTACAGAAGGATGGGGTCTCAGCTGGAGGTGGCTTTGGCCTATCCATATGTGGAGTTCTGGACTGAAATTGCACCAAAGGTGATCCTAAACTTTAGTCAGTCATCAGCTGTGGGCTGCCCATGATGGGTAGTTGGGAAGGGCATGTAACTTCCTACAGAGAAGGGATCAGCTGAGCACAGTTTGCAACCAACACTCAGTAGAGGGGGGCTAGTGGGGCATCAGCAGGATCCACTACACACTCCTTTGATGACTTCTTTGAAATATATTTCAAGAAATGGGATTATTAGATAAAATGGTGGAACCTGTATATAACTCTTAGAACATGTTTTTTTGGTGCAGGAAATTTAGGCATTAGTCTGGGCATTAATACTTCATTATGGGTTAATTAATCAGACATGAGCCAGCTGAGGCAGGCCACCAGCTGAAGGAATGCAATATGGTGTGGGCAAGTGTGTAAGTCCTTTTGTATTGCTATAAAGGAAAATCCGAGGCTGAGTAATTTACAAAGAAAAGAAATTTATTTGCTCACAGGTCTGCAGGCTGTACAAGCATGGCACCAGCATCTGCTCAGCTTCTGGTGAGGCCCAGGAAGCTTTTACTCATGACACACCTACTCCCTCATGGTAAGAGGGAGCAGGTGTGTCATGTGGTGAGAATGGGAACACGAGAGAGAGGGAGGAGAAGCCATACTCTTTTCAAACAACTAGATGTGGCATGAACTCAGAGTGAGAACTCATGATCTCGAGGAGTGGACCAAGTCATTCATGAGGGATCCACTTCCCATGACACAAGCACCTCCTGGGAGGCCCCACCTCCAACACTGGGTATCACATTTCAACATGAGATTTGGAGGGGACAAACAGCCAGACCATATCAGCAAGTCTGGGGAGGATAAGAGCACTATCTCCCAGGCCTGACAAACCAAGGGTTTCTAGCAGAGGACTGCAAAGAGGGGCGGAAAAGAGAGGATGATAGCCAACCGGAGGGAAGCTGCCAGTGGGAGGAAGGCATTTCATACCTGTCTGGGATGAAGTATGAGAAACTGAAGGAGAGATGGGGGAGTCTGGAGGTAAATGTCTTCACATTTGCAAAGAAACCAATATTATACTTTGTTCCTGTGTTTCATTTATAAAATATTTTGATTTTTATAAAGAATTACAAACAATTTCCAAAAGGTGCAATACAGAAAGAAGAAAGACATCACCCTTTACTCTCCACCACAAGTTCACCTGCCAGTAGCAGCTACTGTTAATAGTTCAGTAATAATCACTGTTCTTTTGTTGTGCTTGCCTTTTTGAAGGGCAAGTGTTGTTCCTCCTCCTCCCAGCTTACAGGTGTTTTCAACTTCCAGACTCCATCGAGTGCAAGCAATAATAGAGATCAAGGACTTACATCCTACGCAAAGCATTCCTACCAGGCAACGAGGCCCCTTGAGGTGCAGGCAAGAGCCTCAGTCCTCGTGGTTATTGTCATGGGACCTGGTGCTTTGGGGTCCTGTTCATCTGCTCCACTTCCCACATTTCCCTCTACATCCTCAGGTCCCTTTTCAGAGCAAAGAGGCAGGTTTGCTAGGATTTCTCAACCACTTCTTTCTCTACCATGGGTCACCCAAGATTGTCTCTACAGTTTCTGTTTTTCAAAATGCAAATGTCAGAGACACTGCTCTGTTTTCATTCAAACTGAAATCATATACCAACTTGTTTAATCTGAGAGAGCCAAAAGGAAATGCCTGTTTGCCCAAAATCCAAATAAGGAAGCTCAGAAAGCCAGATGATGTTCTGCATGTCACTCCTTTGAGAAAGAGATAGATAAAATGAAAATCGTTTGAATTGAGGAATTAATTCCCAAAGCAATTTTTCAGTTCAATCTGTAGTCTTTCTTCTAGTCCTTGACACTCCAACATTTACAGGACCACATGAGATATCCAAACCATTAATAAGAAAAGCTTCCAGGTACTTCCAGGCTCTGGCCTAGTGGAGTTCATGATACTTTTGTGTCATGCAGGCAGAGTTTGGTAAGTAGATACATTCATTTACTGAATTTATTGAACGTTGCTAAGCAATTCTTTGAACATGGTTAAGCATTCATTTATTGAATTCATTGAATGGTGCTAAGCACTCTGCAGGATCCCACATAAAATAGTCCAGCTGCTTGCTTTTGAGGATACACTCTACATGTTAAAACTCAGCACAATTAACCGTCATGCAGAGCAGCATAATGGCAAAGAGGTAGAATAGAAGATACGCTCCAAGTGGAGGAGCTACATGCAGGTGTTGCAGCTTCGAAGGGGTTATATGGAGGCCTTCTTGGAGGAAGAGGAGCATTTGCATTGAGTACAGGATGGGTGATAATTTGGTAGGTGGATATGGGGACTGCCTGGGATAGTGGGGACAGACATTTTAGGAGAGAGAAGTCAGAAGCAAAGATGAATGTGCTTAAATTATAGCTCTACGCAACGTGGTGGAACTTCACACACACAGTTGAGTGAAAGATGCCAGTGGTTGAAGAGGATCTAGTGATTGTAGAATTCCATTTTATAAAGTTTTAAAGAAGACAGATTGAGCTGCAGTGATTAGAGACTCACATTTAGCTATAAAAGGGTAAAAAGAAGCAAGGTATCTTTACCATAAAGACCAGCAAACAGTTCCCCTTAGTAGAGAGGAGGAACAGTGGGAACTGTCTCCTGACTTGGGTGGTGTTTACATAGGTATTTGATCTCCAATAATTCATGAAGCTTTGTAGGCCTGTTCTATGCACTTTTATATGTTTATATCTTATACTGGCCCACAGCTACCTCTTCCTTCCATGCTCTGCCAAAGGTGAAACAATTCTTGTGTCTCATATCTCCTTGAAGGGGTTTGTCATCTTTGGAATTTAGTTCACTTGGTTTTCTTGTGACCTTAGCTCTCTAATGGGGTCAAGAAAATTTAGATTTTTGTAGATATCTAGCTTTTCACATGACTAGAGTACGAATGATGTTCTCTTGTGGCTTTCTACATCCTAAAAGGAATTTTGATACCTCATAATAAAAAATGTTTTTTTATGAAAAAGAGAAAAAAAACAATATTGGCCAGAAAGAATAAGGCTAGACAAGAGGGTGTCTGAAGGATTGTCAGAGAAATCAGGTTGAGGGCTAAGCTGGAAGGAGGAAGGCTTGGAATGTCAGGCAGGGGTTGTCAGAATGTGGTTTAGTTTGGAAGGCAATGAGAAACAGCTATAAGGTTGTCAGCAGCAGCAGAGAGAGGCTGAGGCACAAGGCTACCCACTCAGCGGCCAGGGCAAGGGTCCAGCAGAGCCCACACAAAAACCTGGCCAGTGGAAGACAGGAGAAATGGGAGAGAAAGGGATGGATGTGAGTGGCAAAGAGGGCTAAGAGCCTCAGTGGTGAAAGTCCCTGTAACCGGGCCCCGGGCAGGAAGCATGCTGAGATAGTGTCAGTCAAGGGGTGATGGTTGGGGTTTCACTGTCACCAACATTTGGTGCCAGAATAAGGACACCTGCAGATAGTTTTAACTGAAAGAAAGAATAGAATTCCCTCCCAGAGCTTCAGGGGATTGATTAAGAAAGCATGGAAGGGCTCCATAACATGTAACAGGTAATGTTCTGTCTGGAAGGTGAGAAGCCTATGCTGCATGCAGGCCTTGGGTATAATCAGTTTGTTCCTGGCATTCATATTTAATGTCCTGCCTCTGCTACTTTGTAACCAATTAGCATCACTAAGTTGACTCTCACATCCACTGTCTATCGGTAGCTCTTTCCCTTCATTCATTATCTTTTTAAGTCCCTGGTGAAAGCCATGAGTTAGGATCCCCAGGAATCTTTCGCTTGGTGTCAAGTTGTCAATGTAGAATGTTTTATTTTGGTAGATTCTATTCACATTTCTCCACTCATGCTGGAGTTCAAACTAAAGAGCTTATTCTTTACATCTGACACTCAACTTTAGAATTTGGAAGAATAGCCCTGTGTTACTGTAACAAATAGCATTGTTGACTCTGACTTTAGTAATGCCTAACACTCATCCCAGGTGTCACTCTTTTTATATTTGATTTTTTGAATATTTAATATATTAAAATTTATGTCAGAATCTCAGCCAGAACAATGGGGAAAGTTTCATTTTGTTTCTAGAACTACACATAATTAAATTATATATATATATATATATATATATATATATATATATTTAAAAAGTCAGTTTGGTGGTGGGGGAGTTCTTTTATGTTCTAATTGTCTGGGTTTAATTTGCAAGATGTTCTCTACTGATCAATGGGAGAGCACTGAAGAACTTTCCTTATGGTGTTCTGAGATCTCCTGGGGAACTGGTTTGGGAGATGGAAGATGGTTCTGCCATCCTATGGTGGGTCTCAGGGAGGCATTGGCCAAGGTAAGTTACATATTAAGATGAAATGGACTTCTACAGAGAGCTGTGCCACTAGGGTAGAGGTAGGGAGCAAAAACCATGCTGGGTGTATGGGTTTGTTGCTAAAGTTTGATTACTTAGGGTGAGGTGTACCCTGGGCTGTCTCTCCCTTAACCCCCCATGCAGATGCTAGGGAATGGAACAGGGCCCCAGAAGCTCTGGACACACAATTTCTCTGGATGTTTTATTCTAATCTTCCTTTTCAACACAGTGATAATAGCTTCCCCATAAAATGAAAGACATCCCTAAGTCCGCTTGTGGCATTTCGAACAGATGATGAGAAGTTGTTAGGTCTGTTGCTCTGTTGCTGCCTATTGAAACTGGCAGTACTTTACTTTATCTTACCATCTACTTTGCTTTTCCTTTACTAGTTCTTATTATTAATTTCTTCATCAGAGAGCTGAGCAAAAGAAAGATTTTAAGATTCTTTTTTTTAAAGATGGGTCTTGCTATGTTGCCCAGGCTGGTCTCAAACTCTTGGGCTCAAGTAATCCTCCCACCTCAGCCTCCCAAGTAGCTGGGATTACAGATGCACACTACCTCACCAGACAGGTTCCAAGATTTTCTGATGAATGAGATATATGCAGTAGTTAGTATAAAGAGCATTGATCTTAAATGTTCAGCTCAGTGAGTTTTTTGCAAGTGTGAAAATAGACAAAGACCACCCAAATGAAAATAAGAGGTTATTCAGAACTTGCTATAGCAAGGGAATCAGCACCATCACTTGCCATTGGCAGAGACTCAAAGGTAAACAGAGCAGTGGGAAAACTTTAGGGTGGGAAAATGGAAAGGCTTCACATGTGCCCTGATTGGATGGAGGTTGTTTGCATGGGGGAAGCTGGAGGTGGGCTAACAACAAGGGGGACATCCTATGTGATTGTTAGGGCATCGTATTTTTTTTTGTTTGTTTTTTTGTTTGTTTGTTTGTTTGTTTTTTCTGTTTGGTTCTGAGTTGGAAGAGCAGGGCCAAAATATAGGGAAGCTGGAGGTCATTGACCAAGTCCTGACTGTTTTGTGCCAATTGCTCCAGAGATTGTGATTTGGCTTTCTGGGCTTCTTATATGAGTCTGAATTTTATTGTCATGTACGGTCCGATCATTGTTCATTTGCATATTTAGTCTCTCACATGCATCTCCCTCTCTCTCTCTCTCTGTCACCATTACCCAGGGCAAAGTGAATCTTGATTTGTGTGTTTGAAATTATTTCTTTGATGTTTTTGAGCACATGTAATACAAAAAAATGCCAGAGCCACTTTCTATGTACAGAAGACTCCCATTACATTTAGGAAGGTGATGGTTTTAACTGTTAAGATAATTAATACAAGGAGTTATAAGCAGGCAAAAATGTTCCCCAGATGTTCATGCAAGTTACAACATTTTCATTCCTTATTTTTAAGTTTCTCTGATCTGAAGGAAAAAGAAAATGTGAAAATTGTAGAATAAGAAGTGAATGATAGTGGGATCGTGGAATTGTAGCAGGGGATTGGCAGAGAGTAGGTCTGGAGCTGTGTGGAGCACAGAAAAGGGAGTGTTGGGGGCCAGAAGGAGGAAAAGGAGGAGCAACTGATGAAGGAGTGTGGGGTGGGAGACTTCCAACAGACAGCCAAAGACTTAGCTGCCATCACACCCTTCTCCTTCAGACTGCTTCTCTCCTGCTCCTGTGGAAATACAATTCTTAGCTGAGTACTTGGCTACCTGGGGCAGGCAAAGAGATTCCATTTCCCAGCCTCCTTTACAGTTGGGTGTGATCACATGCCTATTTCCTAACCAATGGGATGTGAGTAGAAGTGATGTGCAGAACTTCCAGGTTGTTCTCATACCAGATACAGGAGTGCCCTCCCCCTCTCCTTTCCTATTGGAATGTGGTCATGATGGTCATACGTCATCTTGGACCATTTAGGGGAGGGCAACATCCTAGATACAGAGGAGAAACAAGATTGAAGGAGTCTGGGTCCATTCATCATAAAACCATTATACTTTCCCAAGACTGTTTTATGTCCAGATTGTTACATGAGAGAGAAGCAACTTCCATCTTGTTTGAGTCATTGACATTTTGAGTCTTCTTATACGATATCAGCTGTGTCCATGACGCTTCCCTTCTCCATTCATCTACTTATCTGCTCTTTGTGTGTAATAGAACTTGGTGCTCTGCCTCCTAGTATTCTCCTTGGAATATGCCTGGAGACAAGTCGGCTGGTCTTATTCCCAAGGGATCTACTGGGAGTGGCCAAAGGGGAAAAGCAAAGCAATAACAATGAGTGCCATGTGTGTCTTTTGGCTCTGGCTCCATAGCATCCACCAGCAAGCTGTTACCACACTTTAACCTCAGACTTCCCCATGCTAGGAGCCAGTCTCCTCAGAGGCTTATGGTCTAAGAATGCCACGAAGCTGCTTTAGGGGTTTCATTGTCATTCTTTCTTGCACACAGCTTGACAGCTTTGAGGCTCAGGACAACATTTTTTGGTCCCGAATGGATGCATCTGTGTTAATAATATTGGGTTCTTTTTTCTTTTCTTTTTTTTTTTTTCTTTTTGGTCTCTCAGCAATTCACCCTCAGGACAGTTCACTCCAGGACACCTGGTGAGCCCTAAGGAGACCTAGCTCCCAGCAGGCTTAGTGCTTATAAAACAAAGACTACTGACTTTCCTGTCCTATTGCACAATTAAATTAACATTCATAAAACTTCCTGAGATGTTCTGCACACAAGCCATTACCCACAACATTTTGCTGTATTTCAGAAGGCTTCTTCTATTGCTAGTTACTGGAGTTCCATAATTCCTTGCCCTGGTTTGGCAGAGGGTGGCCACACAGTGGTCTCTGTACTCTTTCCTTGTGCCTGATTAATTGTTGCCGGACTTGCTGTTCCTAAGGCTAGAAATCATGCCAGCTGAATCGGCTTTGTGTTCAGGGCATCTGCCTTAAATGATGCCAAATCCATTCTTGACCCTAATCATATAAAATATGTTTCAATAATTTTCCACTAGGTGAATTAAAATAATGCCAGTACTGCTGCTTGAGCCTCTCCTCCTAAATGTAACTTGATTAAGAAGCATTCAAGAATCTTGAAACATGTCATAAATTTCTTCCCATGCTATTATTCTTGGGGTCCCCCAAAGAGCTGCCCAGAGCCAAGTCTAGTGCCAGGACTCTACTGAAAGGAACTGAGATGGATTGTGGGCTGAATTTTAAACTTAGGTCATTTCCAACAACAGACTCTGGGCTTCTTTTCGACGCCCCCCTCCCCCTTTCATGCACAAACACTATTTGGTTACTAATAATTCTTGTTCCTGACTTTTACCATACAACTCTCTTCCACACATGCGTTCTTTAATATCTGACATCTATCAAAGTTTTGCTAAGGAGCTGCACTGATGTTCCAGCATTTCAGCGGCTGGGGTCTTTTGTTTTTGACTGCATGCCAGATGGATGCTTCCGGCCTCATTGTTTACCATGAGACACACGCAGCTCTTGCTTCCCCTCATTCTTCTTGGGGCACCAGGTTTCTCTGTGCTTCCGTGGCTACGGAAATCTCTCCTCTAAACACATCCTGTTAAACACAAAGACCCAAACCATCCAAAACCGGAAGCCTGACTTGGGGTCGTTATGCTTGCTTCTTACTGCCCAAGTGAATCAGATTTTGCACATTCTAGCAGCATGTGTCCTGTTAACCAAGAGGGGAGGACATAATATCCTGTCATTAGGATAAAAATGTCCTGATCATACCTCACGTCTCTGATGGGATGCCACACCATCATACATGTCGAGTTCTTTAAGGTGTTCAAATGAGTGTCTCTAATGCTAGTCCAGTTGCTGAGATGAAAACTGGCTTGACAATGATCTTCCTTGATTGATGCATTTGTTCCAGCTCTGTTGCCAAAGCCTCATATTCATTTACGTTCTCTGCATAAGGTCAGGAAGTTCAACCTTCACCTTTATGTCACTCTGGGATGAGCCTTGGGCAGCCGATGAAGGGTATCTCCCCAGGAAGGTTTTATTTCTTTGCTTCTTAAAAAGCCCTAAAGGTCTTTTTATCCAGCGAAGACGCAGGAACCCCTAAACTGGTCATTACACACCAAGTTCAGAAGAGGATCAGGAAATTTCTCTATTTCAACAGGTTTCTCCCTATAGACTTCTACAGTGATGTGTCCACTCCAGGTGAATTGGGTCTGTCCTGAGTTTCAGGCTATCCATCATAAAGTTTGCCTAGCTGGCCACTAATTCACCCATAGCACACTGCACGTGCTCTCTGAGTAACCACAGCCAGAACCTCAGTGGCTGCAACCTGAGGGTCATTCCCCACTGGGCCTCTTCTGAATAAAGTGTTATCCCACTGAGACCCACCTGTTCCTGCCACTCCCCGACAATGAATCCTCAATTCAGCATACAAATGCTGAATATGTACTCTATGCCAGAGGAAGCAGGCAAAAAAATTCTTAGCAATGTTTTAGTCTTGCATCTCTGAAAATTTCGGGACAGCTCTGGACCCCCTTTCTAGAAAAAATGCATGTGCTATGCATATACATTCTTCTAGGCAATCTCCTGAGGACAGCCAAGTAACTCCAGGTTCAGAACCCTCTGAATGCAAAAAAACTGCATGCGACTTAATTAGACACATGTGGAGCTGAGATGTAGCTCTGTTGTTTACCAATAGTAGGACCTTGAAGAATCCTCCTCCAACTCTCTGAATCTCAGTTGCTTCAACTATAAAAAGGGATTTTGGCACTACTTGCCTTATCCTCCTGGCATTTAGTGAGGTTTTAGTGAGAGAATGGATCTAAAGGCAGATGATATTATTACACCTGAGCACTAATCACACATGTGAATTGATTAGGATTTCAAAATCTCACCTCTTGGAAAGGAGGGAGGTGAAGATTTGTGACTGCCTATGTTCTACAAATGAAAATTCCAAGGTGGATTAAATGACAGCCTTTGACAAATTGAATCTAAATCTTATTATAACGGAGGGACAAGAAGGTGACCAAATATTAGGGACTATGGAGGTTTCCAGACCTAGTTCCGCCTCTGATTCCACCTTAGAGAGCCCCTCATCTGCCAACATGCTGAAGACCTATTAATAGCTTGGCCTCATCCTGGAATTGTTCCTCTTGGTTGATGTCTCTCTGGGGACTGAGAGGCTCACATGAGGAAGTCGATTCAGCTGCAAGTTCAATACAGCTGTGATTTATTTGGCCCACAACTAAGCAAGAGGGAAGTTTCTTGGGGGTATTAAAAGGTGTCCCCTTCACCTGCGGTGCTTTAATAGAATTTTCCAGGGTTTTGGCTCCTACTTCAACTCTCCCAAGATGATTTTAGGTTGGGAGTTTTGGTGGTACCACCAGAAATATAACTGATGCCAAACATACGATCTACATTCTTTTGTAGGAGGGTTTTTGGTGAAGGATCCAAGGCTCAGCTTCCATTTTCCTCTGATGGTTTTGCTGACACTTGAACCTGGAGTGGGTGTTCCACTAGCAGGTAGGGAAGTAGGAAGAACTGAACAGTTTCTGTTCAAAATATGGACAGAACTGGACAAAATCTGTTCTCAAAAGGTTCCTAGAAGCTTTAAAAAAAACAATGTTTGATTGTGTTTACTTCTAAAAGTAGAGCATGACAGCTTGTTGTACAAAAGGTACATCAGCAGTCCTGTGTGCCAAAAGTTCGAATATCACAAAAGTTTAGGAAGCCAGGGAGGGAGAAAGAAAGGAAGGAAGTAATGAAGGCCAAGAAGAAAATCAAAACCAATGAAAAGTCAGTATCAGCAGTTCCCAAATGAACGAAAGCCAGATCTGCAGCTAATGACCAGAGCAGGAACATGGTCTAGGAGCCACATAGCCATTTATATGGGCCTAAGCACGCTGTTTACTGGAGCATTTCATGGATGGATTTGAGGACTCTGATTGCTACCCCTCCCCTTAGTTAAGATTTTTCTGGGTGGAAACATATTGCATTAATCCTCATTTTTTTTTTATGAGAGCAAATAACATTGGATGTTTGAAGAGTCACTAAAGATACTGTATAGCATTAAAAATTAAATTGCATAAAAATAAATAATAACAAGGAACACTTATAATAGGTTTACAGCAAACCTCAGACTTGGGTAGACTTTCATTCTTTTGATCCTCACAACAGCCCTGTAAAGCAGATAAAACAGACAGCTTTTATTAATCCCATTATGGAATGAAACAAGGCTCTGCAGGGTGTCCAAGACTACATTCTGTCCTGTGTCGGCTTTGTGGTTCTCTTCAAGCCATCAGACCACAGCAAGAGAGAAGGAAGAAGCTCTGTGTCAGTAGCTTAAGGGGAAGAGGATTGAAGTTGGAGACATTAGCCCCTAGGAGATCCTGAATGAAGGGTCTGAAACACCCTTCAGATAATTCAGGGCTGTATTCTTCTTATGATCTGAGGGGCAAGTACAAAATGAGGCTGAGAAGGAAGGGTTGAGATGGCAAGGAGGTGACTGGAGCAATCTTCAGAGATAACAGAGGAATGTGTAAAGCCCATATCCTGTTGTGGTAGGGCTTTGGTGAAGGGTCCAAGACTCTGCTTCCATTTGCCTTTGATGCTTTGTTGACACTCAAATTGGGGCTGGTAAACTACTAATGGATGGGGAGAGCCTCAAATCCAGGTTTTTCTAGATTCTTTAGTCTAACACTTTCTCAGCTTCAGTAAATGGTTTTCATAGGAAAACCAAAAATATGTGTGCATCGTAACAACTTGTATCTGGCCGCAAAGTAAAAACCGTGAATCGGCTAGAATAAAGTCCTGTGTGAAGAATATGATGGTAATCACACAAATGTGTCTAAAATGCTGGAAAGAGCATCGTGTGCCTCAGCCACCTAGGAATGGAGAATTCCTGCTTGGAGGAATCCTCCATTTCTTCTGTGAGGAGGTAAGTGGGGGTAACTGCCCTGCTTGCTAGAACCATGACTCAGCTTCACAAAGCTGAGCCCTGCAAACTTTCTTTTCAGTTAGCTAAGGTTTCCAAGTGCATTCCCCAGAGCATGAGTTCTTTGGAACACTAACAGGAGTTATGCAAAGAAAGTCTGTAGGGCCAAGCATGGTGGTAGGTTAAACAGAAATTCAGCAGGCTTTTCACTGCAGACATTCAGACCCTTTAATATGCCAGGGTGTGCTGTGGAGTTCCAAGAGGGGCATTCAGGATGTAGGGGTTCCCAGATTTATTTGACCATGGGACTCTTGCCACATGAGCATCTTGGGAGAAGGGTGTTCTGTAGAACAATTTGCCTGTAGATGATTCAGATCTTCTCATATTACATTCAGATGAGTGAAGACAATGTAGCTCCTTCATTTTTCCTAAACTGGACTAATCTTCATCAGAGCCCACCTTGTAGGGGGGAGGGGCTTGATGAGGGTAGGAGTAACCCTATTTAATTCAGTTGAATGTGCTTGATTAGATCCAGGCATTTAAACAGTCTTTCTAGATCTTTTGGGGGCAATGCTCCACTTCCATCTCTGCTCCTCTAAGGTGACATGTAAGTACAAGGGAGATGGCTATTTTTCCCATGACCCTATGATGTTAGAGGGAGTTTGAGGTTCTTAGGTAGATGTAAGGTCTATCGGTTCCTTGCTAGTCTCTGCCATGGAGCAGCTGGCTGGGATTGCTGTATGGGTGGTGACCACTGATCTGGGTGCCCTCTTGGTGTTTCTGCTGCCTTCTGCTATTGGTGTAATTCACAGACTGGCCTCTCTCAGACTGACTTGGTCCACTATGGCTTCTGCTGGCACTACAGACCCTTCTGAGTTTCTGCCCCCATATCATCCGCTCTGGGGCTATGCTACCTCTCACCAAGGTCCCCTGGCAGATCCAATGCCTCTCAGTTCAGTTTCCTTGTCCCGTGAGAGGGCACATGGAGACAGTGGGGGGTATCTTTCACATCACATAGGAGCCAAACCCCCTCCACTAGATCATGCTGTGCCCCTGAGTTGTCTCTGATGTGGCTGAACATGGAAGGGTCTTATGAGAGCTTACAGGGTAATCTCCTCCCAGGAATTATTAGTTCCAGTTTTATGGCCAATTCATAGAAAATCATGTCATTTGCAAACAAAGACCATTTTATTTATTCCTAATCTGTATAACTTTATTTTCTTTTCTTATCTTATTGCATTGACTAAGACTTCCAGTACAATGTTGAAAAGAAATGGTAAGAGGGAACATTCTTGCCTTGTTCCTGGTCTTGGTGAGAAAGTTTCAGGTTTTCCCATTAAGTATGATATTAGCTGTAGGTTTTTTTCTAAAAATTTCCAAGTGTACTTTTATATTTAGTTTGTTCAAAGCAGACTCTAATCAAAGTTGGCCTGCAATCTGTGTTAAAATATGTATTTTTATTTAAGGAGTGTGAAGTAAAGTACTCAATGAATTGGCGTCAAATTAATGTTTCAAAAAGACCCTAGTGAAGTAAATGTCTTTTTATAGTCCATTTACTCTAACTACAATCCAATTAGAATTAACCGGAAATTCTTAGTTTTCATTTTTTGTAATGTGGTAAAGTTATTTATATTGACTATGATAAGAAGATATTATCTAACACATTTAGAATACGTCTTTTTTAAAAAAATAACAGCCTTATTGATATAATTCACAAACTATAAAATTCACCCTTTTAGTGTATAATTCAGTGGTTTTTACTATGTTTACAGAGTTGTACAGCCACCACTGCTATTCAATTTAAGAACATTTCATCACTCCCACACAAAAAAATCCTATACCCATTAGCAGTCACACCACATTTCCTCCTTACATCAGCCTCTGTCAACTACTCATCTACTTTTTGTCTCTATGAATTTACCTATTTTAGACATTTCATATAAATACAATTACATGATAGTCTTTTTGTCTGGTTTCTTTCACTTTGCATGATGTCTTCAGGATTTGTCTGTTGTATGTACTGGTATTTCACTACTCTTTGTGGCTAAATAATATTCCATTGTCTGGATAAATCACATTTTGTTTATTCATTCACTAGTTGATGGACATTTGACTTGGGTTGTTTCCACTTACTGACTATTATGAATAATCATGAATAATGTGGCTATGAACATTCATATGCTTTTTTAGTGTATGTTTTCAATTCTCTTGGGTGTATACCTAGGAGTAGAATTTCTAAGTCATAGGGTAACTCTACATTTAACATTTTGAGGAAATGTCAACCTGTTTTCCAAATTGGCATTATTTTATAAAAATAATTATTATTATAATGATTTTTGAGACACTCTGTCACCAAGTTGGAGTGCAGTGGTGTGATCACAGCTCACTGTAGCCTCCACCTCCCTGGGCTCAGGTGATCCTCCCACCTCAGCCTCCTGAGTAGCTGGGACCACAGGCATGAGCCACTGTACCCAGATACTTTTTTTTTTTTTTTTGGTAGGGACAGGGTTTTTCCATGTTGCCCAGGCTGATCTTGAACTCCTAGGCCTAAACGATTTACTCACCTTGGCCTTCCAAAGTGTTGGGATTATAGGCATGAACCACCGCACCTAGCCTTTATCATTCTTTATTGAAATAAGTATGTAAGATCTATTTAAGAGACAGCAATTTGTTCTACTACTCTCTAAATATTTGCTAGCCTTGCCAATATGACTGAAATTTCCCCAGTCTCGTGGCATAAAGCTAAGACATCAAATGCCTTATGTTAAAAATATATTCCTTTAACAGAAATAAAATACAGAGCCACTTCCAGCTAGAGGATGTTTATCCACTTGGCCTGGGTGAATGGAACATTGATCAGCTAAATTTTTAACTTTTTATTTATTTATTTTTGAGATGAGGTCTTGCTATGTTGCCCAGGCTGGTCTTGAACTCTTGGGCTTAAGCAATCCTCCCACCTCAGTCTCTCAAAGTACTGGGATTACAGGAGTGAGGCACTGTGCCTGGCCTGGTCAGGTAAATTTTGAAAGGAAGGAATGATCGGGAAAGGTCCAGAGGCCCAGTCTTGCTTGGAGAAGGGCTAGCGTGGGGATAGATGAGAGTGAAGGAGGGGAGGAGGAACAATTGGGAGGAGAGAGTTCTGAAGAAAACTATGCAGGAGTGCATAGGGCCCACATGTTACAGTTTTGCTCAGAATTGGCATTCCCCTTTTTGTTATTCTAAGGCCGAAATTAGAGTTAACTTATCAAAATAAAGTCAGTCCTGATTGGATTTAACTTTTGAAAAGGAGTAAATCCAGTGGCCTGGTGGCAAATGTTTAACAACTGGCTCTCTGAAGGGAAAAAGCCCTATTTGCAGGATTCACTCATTTCTGTGGTGTAACTACGCTCCCCCTGCCCAATTTCATGCTGCCAAAGTGATGCTATTGAATATGTCATTGGGAAGAAATATGTGTAATTGACTATCTTGAGCTGGTAAGAGCTGGCTCCAGCATACCACTGACTGAAGTGAGGGATTAAACCAACAGATAGAATCAGGGTGTGGCAGCTCGTAAGAAGTTGGAACTGGCTAGACTAGTGAGTATGAGAGGAGGAGGCAGTATGAAAGTAGGCCAGTCCCAGATGAGAAGAGTAAGTTGGCATATTGCTGGTTGAATCTTGGTGCAGCTCTGAGTTTCTCTTTTGCAATGCAAATATCCTTCAGAAACACAGAAACCTACTCAAAAGGCTGCTGCCACGGTTCTGTTGCACTTTGATAATGGTGCAGTAATTCAGGCCAAACTGTTTTCTGCTGCTGTGAAGCACTGGATGAGGCTTTCCTGGACTGACTTGGCCTCCCAGAGGCTGAAATGAAATCAAAGAGACAGGATAAATGGAGGCTTTTCCTTCCCTTTGGTGTGAGGTTACGTGGTGTGAGCGTATTTTCTGCCGGGAATTAGTTGCTTAGAGAAGAAGGCTCAAGCATATCTGGACCAGGTGTTCACTCCAGTTAGTCTTAGAGCCAAGAAAAACCATTTCCTAGGCACTGGAAAGAAGAAAAAGGGGAATGCCAATTAATGATCGTCTTTCAAATTCTTTCTTCTCATCCAAGGGACTGGGTTTTGTCTGGCCTTCCAGGCTCCACTGGGCAATTGAGCCATATTTCTGCAGAGAATTTTCTGATGATGATGAGTCAAGGTACCCAGTGGGGAGTTTTAAAGATAGATGACTTCCTCTATGAAATCAAAGCTTTATCTGCAGCAGGATCTATAGAAAGCTACCACAGGCAGTAGAAAAGGAGAAATTCAGTAACTCAATTGGGAGGTGCAAGCAGAAGGCCATAGATGTCAAATCACCAGGCTGATGAATTTTTCACGGAATCGAGTGTTTTGGCAGAATTGTCCTGAGTGACTGGTTGCTTAGGTGATGTGCAGACAGCTTTTTTCTAACTCAGCGGAATGCCAATTATCTTTTTTCTTTACCTGCTAGACCCTCAGGGAAAGAAATCTGTATATTTTAAGAAGGTGCATATATTTCATTCGTGAGTGAAATGAAACTAAGGAAATAATCTTAATAAATTATGAGTGTTCTCTTATCCTGATGAGGAGAAAAAAAAGGTCAATATTCCTTCTAGAGCAGTCTCTTGATCTATCCAATCTATTAAAGAATAATTGAACCAGCAACAATCATTTCCATGAAGTATCTAATTACGCTGCTCTATAAACAGTCTCTGCATTCAGACATGCCAATTGCTAAAAATGGATCATTACATCACTAAGGGTGTCATTAGAGTTATAACTACTCCCAGATTCAGAAGATCCAACCCTGAAAAATGAGGGCTGATGTTTTATTTTCTCTTTATTGATGGTGCCCCAAATGTCACCTCATATATTCTGAAACCTTTGCTTTGCTACAAATTCAAGTCTTTGTGTTAAGGTATCCCAAAATACACCATTTCCTTTAAATGATTCACACGTTTTTTTATCCTATTCAGCAAACTCCGAAACAGCTGATAGAAAAAGCACCATGAACCAAGCCTGATATACTCAATTCAGGCTTCCATTTTTATCTTTCAAATAAGGGAGTTTGCTTATGTATGAATTAGGATTAGGTTCACCTGTAACAGAACCAAAATAACAATGACTTAAGTTAAGCATAGGGTTATTTCTCTCTCACGTAAGTGAAACCTGGAAGTAAACCATGCAAGGCTGGTACAGTTATCTGTGATCATCAAGGACCCAGGCTCCTTCTATCTTGTTGCTCTGCCATCCCCCAAACATGGCTTCCACTCCCTGGTCTAAGATGGTCACTCTAGCTCAAGCCATGAAGCCAACATTTCTACCTTTAGTTAAAAAGGGCATGTCTCCTCTCTGAAAAGGTGCCACCAGAGTCACACTCAACACTTTCACTTGAAATCCACTGAGTAGCTGTCAGAGAGTCTGGAAACTGAGATATATACTCTTAAATATTGAGGATTCAATTACAATGGATGAAAGGGAGCATAGATATTGGGAGGAGCTAGCTGTTACTACCACAGGTTAAAGTAATGATTTTTAAATTGTGTTCTGAAAATCCTAGGGTTTTAATATGTTGTATAGGGGCCTGATGTAGGTTTGGGATAGGGGAATGTGGACAATTTTACATTGGATTCCAGAACACTTCTCAAAATCTAGACACCTGCGTCCTCTCCTACCTTTTGGGGGGTTGGACTCTTGATCTGTTGCCCAGGCTGGAGTACAGTGGCTTGATCATAGCTCACTGCAACCTCTGCCTCCTGGGCTCAAGCGATTCTCCTGCCTCAGCCTCCCAAGTATCTGGGATTATAGGCACCTGCCTCCATGCCCAGCTAATTTTTGTAGTTTTAGTAGAGTCGGGGTTTCACTCTGTTGGCCAGGCTGGTCTTGAGCTCCTGACCTTGTGATCCACCCACCTTGATCTCCCAAAGTGCTGGGATTATAGGCATGAGCCACCACACCCAGCTAGATCCCTCTTTTTGAGGTACAATTGTTTTAGGTCACTTCTGATGGGTACAAGTGGTCTGGACTGAGAGCTACTGACAACTTACTGGTAAGAACTCCCAGGGTCTCAGAAGAAGGGATGCTTTAGTGGTACCTTGGGCTGGTCAAGGGGAGATTGGATTCTGGAACAGAGTGCCAATTCTGAATAAGGACACATTGAGCTGATGTTAGGCCAGTGACATCATATGACACTGAGAGAAGAAATAAGTGACAACTGAGCCCTGAAATTGGACTAAGATTCTCTGTTTTTTTAAAGAGATTGTGAGCTCACTAATGGTTAGAGCAGAGCTTCTCAACCTTGGTACTGTTGACATTCAGGGACAGGTAATTTTTTCTGTGTTTAGTTGTAATGTGCATTGCAGGATCTGCCCACCAAATGCCAACAGTATACCTCTAGTTGTAAAACTGAAAATGCCTCCAAATATTGCCAAATGTTCCCTGAGGGCAAGATTGCCAGCAGTTGAGAACCACGGATTTAAAGTCCACATAATGATGTCTATTTTTATACATTGCTAATGGGTACAACTTGATACCAATCCTTTCATAAATTAGATGGGCTACATATCTTACTATGTTCATAACCTTGACTTAATAATCCCACTTCTTAAACTCTACTCCAAGAAAACAATTTGTAAAAGGCTTTCTGCCTGAAGATGTGCATTCTCGTACTATTTTCAACAGAGAAAAGTTGGAAACAATAGAAAAATGTTGAACAGTAGGGAAACAGTTAAGTAAATTGTGGCAGATCCATGTACCCACTAAAATGTGCATATGAGTCTATAATAACAAGGGGAGAAACTTAGGATGCAATAAGTGAGCAAACAACAACAACAAAAAACCATGCAGAGAAAAAGACAAGAAGGAAATTCACTAAAATGGCAAAGTCTGGGAGTGGATTTGGAATGATTTTTCCTTTTATTTTTCTATTGTTTCCAAGCTTTATTAGCTCCATAAGAATGACTTTATACAAAACTATAAAACAAAACTTTTAAAAATGCCTTATTTAAAGAAAATACCCTGGTGCACACTGTTTGTGAATACTGTCTGTCCTGCAGAATCCACAGAGGTTTATAAGCATTCCTGTAAGCTCAGGCTGTGGGAATACAGGCAGACACAGATGTTCCTTCCTGCACAGAGTTATCACACTTTGTGCCAAGTTACCCTGACACCTTTGCCTCAATCCATTGAACCAGGAAACCTTATTAGAGATAAAAGCTCCAGCAGGCTGGATAGAAGGAAGCCCAACCACCTATGAGAAGTCTTGAGCCGAGGCCCTGTCAAATACTGTAGAAGCTTTTGATACTGGAGAGTGACAAACAAGGTCAATCAGAAATTACACATGTAAAAAACTCCATGAGGAATCATCTCTGCCACCCCTGAGAGATTAATAAGGACAACCAGCCATTAAGCAACTGTGAATCTTCACAGGTGAGATGTATTATTGTGGTTCTCCACAAAGCCACAGAGGCTTTCCTCACTCCTTCACTTTCTCACAAAAAATTCCACAATGCATAGCAATCTTGACAGAGTGTGACCCAATGTCTACACAAAGTGTTTCTCCATGTTAATGTGTATAGTAGACATATAGTGCAGCTAGAACCCTCCTTCTTCTGCTCAATGGTCCCAAAGGCCACTCCACAGATGAGTGGCATGGGAAACTTATTTAAGTTCCAAATGCCAGGCTTCTCCATAGATAATCTCATTGGCTAGTCTTGGGGAGTGGGGCACTCAGGGGTTTGTATTTAAGAGTTCCCAGGTAATTCTGTTGCATAATTTTGTTTTGGAAACCTTGTTTTACTTACTACGGGAATAACTGTGCCCTCATGCTTTAACTCTGAAGTAATCCGTAACAAAATGAGGTATCCTCAAAAAATTAAATGTAGAATTGTCATGTGATTCAGCAATTCCATTTCTAGATATATACCCAAAAGAATTGAAAGCAGGGTCTCAAAGAGATACTTGTACACCTATGTTCATAACAGCATTACTCACAATAGTAGCCAAAAGGTAGAAAGCAATTCAAATGACTGTTGATGGATGAATAGATAAATACAATATGGTATATACATACAATGGAATATTATTCAGCCTTAAAAAGGTAGAAAATTTTGACACATGCTACAACATGGATGAACCTTGAGGACATTATGCCAAGTGAAATAAGCTAGTCCAAAAGGGACAAATGAGGTACCTAGAATGGGCAAATTCACAGAGACAAAAAGTAGAATGATGGTTGCCAGGAACTGGAGGAGTTAGGAATGAAGAGTTATTTTTTAGTGGGTATGGAGCAGCAGTTGGGGAAGATGGAAAGTTCTAAAAGTGGATGGTGGTAATGGTTGTACAACAATATGAGTGTAAATACCATATTGTGAATTGTACACTTGAAAATCATAAATTTTATGTTTTACATACATTTTAATGTTTTATATATATACATACAGCATGACAACTCCATCATTTGGTATATAAAAATATATATAATGCTTTATATCTATCTATCTATCTATATAAATATGTATATACCCTTTGGCACACACACTTACTCATCCAACCGCATACCATCAGCAGCCACCAAAACAAATCATGAGATATTTTTTTTATCAAGGAAATAAGCCCCCCCAAAGAAATCATAGCCAATAAAATATTTTTTTTTTTGGTACAGAACACTGTCAGAGATTTTAAAAAATCTTTAGGAAATAAAATTAGCACAAAACAAACATCATATCAGGGTCACTTATCATAAAATAAACAGAGAGAAACAGGAAATGGGAGACTAAAATAAATCTTCTATTTAAAGAAAAAAAAACATCATTCCCAAAAGTTTACAAACAAGTCTTTCCGGATCTTTAACAACATCTCTGGGATGTCTCAGTTTAGAGGCCTTAGAATACTCTCTCCATTCCTCACTCTCTGAAGTGTGCGTTTATGTCCTCTCTTATAAAATTAATCTTTTTCAAATGTTCAAATAGATCTGGTGACTCTGATGGGTGCCCAGCAGAAGAGCCCTGTTTCAGCTGGGAGACACTTTAGGGTGGGCAGGACTTGCTATAAACAAGATGGAGACAGACAAGATGGGGAGCAGGGGAGACTGTGTCATATATGATGCTGCAAGTAGTGGGAGGCATTTGGCAGGAGATTTCACAAATATGAAAGTCTACTATTAGGGTGGTAAGCTGCTAGTCATTGTTTTCACAGAGGATGAGACCAAAAAGGTCAGCTTTAAATACAGCATGAGTGATCTTTAAATGAGGTGAAAATTCAAAACAACAGTGGCTTTAAAAACACAAAAGTTTATTTTTTCTTCATGTAACGGAATCCAGAGGTAGGGGATGATGTGGCGACTGTGAAGTTGTCAGGAACTCAGCCTCCTTCTGTCTTGTTCTGTCATTCTCACTTCATGAGTCAATGTGATTATTTGACTATTTGTGTTTGTTTGTTTGTTTTTTGAGATGAAGTCCTGCACTGTCGCCCAGGCTGGAGTGCAATGGTGTGATCATGGCTCACCGTAACCTCTGCCTCCCCAGCTTGAGTAATTCTTCTGCCTCAGTCTCCCGAATAGCTGGGATTATAGGGGTGTGCCACCACGCCCTGCCAATTTATTTATTTATTTTTTCACCACGCTGGCCAGGCTGGTCTCAAACTCCTGACCGTGATCTGCCTACCTCGGCCTCCCAAAGGGCTGGGATTACACAGGCATGAGCCACTGCACCTGGCAGATCATTTGACCCTACTTAAGCTTTGGCCATCAAGTATATATTCGGCCCAGGGAAAAGAGGAGAGGTGAAGAGGCCCACTCCTTCCAGGAACAGAAGTTGTATACGGCACTTCCATTTATATCCCAGTGACCAGAACATAGTCTCATGGCCACACCTAACTACAAGAGAGGCTGGACAATGTGGTCTTTATTCCAGGGAGCTGTTTACCCAGTTAAGATAGGGAAAGCCAATATTGGGATAGAGGAATTGCAGTCTTTGCCACTGTGAAGTTGGGTCAGCAGACAGGACTCTGAGAGTTCTTTTTCAGACCAATTACTGTAATCTTTTTACATAAGACACTTCTAGAAGCTCTGGCTGAATTGTTTAATTTAATCCTACAACTTCCCTGGGTGTATGGTATCAATTCCACTTTAAAAACAAAGGGACTAAGATTCCAAGAATTTCTGTCGCAGAACCCAAGCAGCCCCATAAATGGTGCGATTGGCCTCCAAGTTCTTCAGGTTCAGCCCTGTGTGTTCCCAAAGCCCCTTTCCCTGTGGCACCAAGAGGTGGTAAGTAAAGTCTGGCCAGGGGACAGCTGCGTTGGTCTATTGTAAGTCTCTTAGCTGCAGCCATGGTCACTTCTAAACATGTATGTCTTCTTGACTCCACACTTTGCCATGGAGGAGACCAGGAGCCCATTGCATGGAAACTATGCACATTGTTTCAGCTCTCCTTTTACCTAGGAGTCTTGAGAACCTAGGCTGGGCTGCTGGCTTACCTGGGTTTTGAGCTGACATTAGCATTCTGGGGTGGAGTTACTCATTCTAGGTTTGACTGCTGTACTCTCTTTTGAGAAGATGCTTGTGCTAAAAGGGGTGTGTGTGTGTGTGTGTGTGTGTGTGTGTGTGTGAGAGAGAGAGAGAGAGAGAGAGAGAGAGAGAGAGAGAGAGATGCTTATTGCAGGCCTCAGAGGACCAAAGAGGCAAAGGGGAATCAACCACAGAGCTGGGTCCTGTCCAACCCCACACACCTGCTCCCCCGCCATGCCTGGCCCCCCAGTGCTGAGACATCTGTTGTCAAGAGATAATACCTGAAACCAACCAAGCTGAGAAGTCCCCTTTTACTGGCTCTATTCTCTCTTGACAGATTATATGGGTTCTTTTCATATTTTCAAAGAACCCTCCTGGGGGATTAGAAAATTTGATGTTTGAATCACTGAGGATGAGAAACAAGCCAAGAAGAGCATTTTTAAAAAGGGACAGGAGGCCTGATTTTGTTCCTGCCTGGGAGCTGCTCACTCTGTCCCAGCACTCAGGGGGGAAGTTTTCTCCTTAGGGAGCTGGCTGGGTGCAGCCTGGAAGTTCTGAAAACACAGATGTCTCTGCGTTGCCGTGGAAAGACCACAGAGGCTTCTTCTCAATTCCACAGCAAAGTCATTCCACTGGAGTTTGTGGCTGACTCTCTTAGAAGAACAGTTCCCATGAGAGAGGACAGAATCCTGGTTAGCTCTTCCCTTTACAAAGTTCCTTTCTTCCCTAATCTGCCCTCCACCATCTTGCGTTTTGGCCGCTAAGTCAAATCCTTCTAAAAAGCTCTTAATTTCTGTTTTTAAATATATTTTCAACAAAGAACATACAAGTAAACACTTGTTTGTTATAAAAAGGTTAGAAAATAGATAATTTTTAAAAGGAAATAAAAATTGCCTGGTTTTCTATTTCCCAGGGTTGATTATGGCTTTTTATTTATTTTTAAGAACTATACATATATGCTTATATATATATTATATATATATAAATATATAACATATATAATATATAATATAATATATATTATAATTATAATTATATAATTATAATTAAAAATAAATAATATAATTATAATATAATATATAATATATAATATAATATAATATATATAATATATAATATAATATAATATATATATTACATATATAATATATATAAGCATATATATATAATATATATATTACATATATATAATATATATAAGCATAGTGTCTATGTAAACCTTTTTTTAAAAGTATAAGTTGAATCTGGCTACTTTATAACCAATATTGCCATCTTTCTATGTCAATAAATATGTATCTGCAATAATGTTTTTAATGGCTGAAGACAGTCCATTGCATAACCATTTTTAAAAAATCCCCTCTTAGTGGCTGAGCGCAATGACTCACGCCTGTAATCCCAGCACTTTGGGAGGCTGAGGCATGCAGATCACAAGGTCAAGAGATCTAGACCATCCTGGCCAACATGGTGAAACCCTGTCTCTACTAAAAATACAAAAATTAGCTGGGCATGGTGGCAGGTGTCTGTAATCTCAGCTACTCGGGAGGCTGACGAAGGAGAATCGCTTTAACCCCGGAGGCGGAGGTTGCAGTGCGCCGAGATTGTGCTACTGCACTCCAGCCTGGCAACAGAGCAAGATTCCATCTCAAAAAAAAATATATATATATAAAAGAAAAAAAAGAATCCCCTTTTATTGAACAATAAGATTAATTTGCTGCTCTATTTTTAAAATGGTTGTTATTAAAAAGATCTTATGGCACCTTCTTGTTTATTTCCTTAGAATAAACTCCTAGAAGCAGAATGCTGGGCAAATGTTTTGTGAGTTTTTATATATATGTGGTCAAATGACCTATAGAAAAGTTGTAATAATTTACACATTCTCATCTACTGTATGTGAGGGGATTCCTTACATTCTAGTTTATACTGGACACTATGTTGCTCTTTAAAGTTCTGGAAAGTCAATGATATGCTATAATCTTTTGGAACAGAACCACAATTATAGATCTGTCCTGTACAGAAAGCTTTTCTTCCAGAATTCCATCTGGGAACTCAGAACCCAAGGCTGCCAAGAAAGGAGCCAAATTAGAACCAAATTCAGATATGTCTGTGTTTCAGGACATCCTCTCATTCCCATCAGCCTCTGCACACACATCTGGCCAAACAACTGTCTGTTTTTTGTGACCAAGGCTGGATTCAGTGCTGACCTAGATAGAGAATCCTTTTTATTTCATGACCAGCTCTCTGAACCATCTGGTCCTGGCTAAACAGGTTACCCACACAGTTGGAAACTTCATCAGTGAACTAGCTTTCCTCTTGCCAGTTTTTTAATAAAAGATATTTCCTATCTTGCTCTTTACCTCAAAAAAGAAGGCATAAGTGACTTTTTTTTTTTTTGCCTGATAGCTAAGTAGGTAGCTTATTTTTTTAAAATCTTGACAATCCTACAGATTCTATTACAGCTCCCAAAAGCTCTTAGAGAGTAGAAAGAGAGAGAGGAGGAAGATGGAATTCCCGTGGTCACAAGGACTTGGGCCTGAGGAGTTGCCTCTGCATGCTATCAAGCTTACTTAAATATTTGAAATATTTGTGGTTGAGGGGAAAATGCCAATTATCTTCAAAAATGAGATTTTGTTCTTGGCTACAAGTGTTTTTCCAAAATCCGAGGATTAAAGCAGATTGTTTTTCCAAGCTCATGAGCTATTTTTATCTGCAACAATATGGAGTGCACACACCTGTTTGCACGCACATCTTTGTGCCTGGACACTTGTGTTGATCATGTTGAAGGCAGAGCTATGAGACAGGATGATTTGTATCTTAACACCTATGTGGAAGTTTATTGCTATGGAATGAAGGACTATCTTCTTTTATAGTTATGCATTTTCTCTGTGCTATTTTGGGATCTTAAAATCAGTCACAGGAAACAAATGAGACCCACTTTTATTTTTATTTTGTTTTTTAACATTTTCAATAGCTTTTGGGGTACAAGTGGGTTTTGGTTACATGGATGGATTCTACGGTGGTGAATTCTGATATTTTAATGCACCATCACTGGAACAATGTACACTGTACCCAGTATGCACTCTTTTATCCCTCCCCCTGCAACCTCCCCCAACCCCAAGTCTCCAGAGTCCGTTATATCACTCTGTATGTCTTTGTGTCCTCTTAGCTTAGCTCCTATTTATAACTGAGAACATATGGTATTTGGTTTTCCATCCCTGAGTTACTGCACTTAGAATAATGGCCTCCAGCTCCATCCAAGTTGCTGCAAAAGGCATTATTTTACTCCTTTTTATAGCTGAGTAGTATTCCATGGTGTATATATACCACATTTTCTTTATCTACTAATTGGTTAATGGACACTTAGGTTGGTTCCAAATCTTTGCCATTGTGAATTGTGTGGCTATACACATGTGTGGGCATGTGTCTTTTTTGCATATTGACTTCTTTTTTAACTTTAATTTTAATTTTAAGTTCCAGGATACATGTGTACGATGTGCAGGATTGTTACATAGGTAAATGTGTGCCATCGTGGTTTGCTATACCTATCCACCCATCACCTAAATATTAAGTCCAGCATGTATTAGCTATTTTTTCTGATGCTCTCCCTCCCCACACTCCCCAACCAGTAGGTCCTAGTGTATGTTGTTCCCCTCCCTGTGTCTGTGTATTCTCATTGTTCAGCTCCCACTTACGAGTTTGGTTTTCTGTTCCTGCATTAGTTTGCTGAGGATAATGGCTTCTAATTCCATCCATGTCCCTGCAAAGGACGTGATCTCATTCTTTTTTATGGCTGCATAGTATTCCATAGTGTATATGTACCACATTTTCTTTATCCAGTCTATCACATTGTTGGGCATTTGGGTTGATTCTGTATCTCTGCTATTGTGAGTAGTGCTATAATGAACATATGCATGCATGCATCTCATAATTAAATGATTTATAGTCCTTTGGGTATATACCCAGTAATGAGATTGCTGGGTCAAATGGTGTTTCTGGTTCTTGGTTTTTGATGAATTGCCACCCTGTCTTCCACAATGATTGAACTAATTTACATTCCCACCAACAGTGTGAACGCATTCATATCTCTCTGCAGCCTCACCAGTATCTGCTGTTTCTTAACTTTTTAATAATCACCATTCTGACTGGCCTGAGGTGGCTTCTCATTATGGTTTTGATTTGCATTTCTCTAATAATCAGTGATGTTGAATTTTTACTCATATGTTTGTTAATCACATAAATGCCTTCTTTTGAGAAGTGTCTGTTCATTCCTTTGCCCACTTTTTAATGATTTTTGCTGTTGTTGCTGTTGTTAAGTTCCTTGTAGACTCTGGATATTAGATCTTTGTCAGAAGGATAGGTTGCAAAAATTTTCTCCAATTCTTTAGGTTGTCTGAACGCTGATGATGTTTCTTTTTCTGTGAAGAAACTCTTTAGTTTAATTAGATCTTATTTGACAATTTTGACTTTTGTTGCAATTGCTTTTGATGTTTTCATCATGAAATCTTTGCCTGTGCCTATGTTCTGAATGTTATTGCCTAATTTTTTTTTTATTTTAATAGTTTTGGGTTTTACATTTAAGTCTTTAATCCATCTTGAGTTAACTTTTGCATAAGATAGAAAAAAGGGGTCGAGTTTCAATTTTCTGCATATGACTAGCCAGTTCTCCCAGCACCGTTTATTAAATAAGGAATCCTTTCTCCATTGCTTTGTTTTGTCAGGTTTTTCAAAGTTCAGATGGTTGTAGATGTGTGGTCTTATTTCTGAGTTCTTTATTCTGTTCCGTTGGTCTAGATGTCTGTTTTTGTACTAGTACCATGCTGTTTTGGTTACTGTAGCTTTGTAGTATAGTTTGAAGTCAGGTAGCATGATGTCTCCAGCCTTGTTCTTTTTGCTTAGGATTGTCTTGGCTATATGGGCTCTTTTTTAGGTTCCATATGAATTTTAAAATAGTTTTCTTCTAATTTTATGAAGGATGTCAATAGTAGTTTGATGAATATAGCATTGAATCTATAAATTACTTTGGCCAGTATGGCAATTTTCATGATATTAATTCTTTCTATTCATGAGCATGAAATGTTTTTTCATTGTTTGTGTCCTCTCTGATTTTTTTTAGCAATGGTTTGTATTTCTCCTTGAAAAAGTCCTTCACATCCCTTGTTAGCTGTATTCCCAGGTATTTTATTCTCTTTGTAGCAATTGTGAATTGGAGTTCATTCATGATTTGATTCTCTGCTTGTCTATTGTTGGCGTATAGGAATGCTTGTTATTTTTGCACATTGATTTTGC
Organism: Saimiri boliviensis; assembly: GCF_048565385.1. NCBI lineage: Eukaryota > Metazoa > Chordata > Mammalia > Primates > Cebidae > Saimiri > Saimiri boliviensis. Next base: position 18,286,364 of record NC_133456.1, read on the forward strand.
ATCCTGAGACTTTGCTGAAGTTGCTTATCAGCTTAAGAAGCTTTGGGGCTGAGATGATGAGGTTTTCTATATATAGGATCATGTCGTCTGCAAACAAAGACAATTTGAGTTCCTCTCCCTATTTGAGTATGCTTTATTTCTTTCTCTTGCTTGATTGCCCTGGCCAGATCTTACAATACTATGTTGAATGAGTGGTGAGAGAAGGGATCCTTGTCTTATGCCAGTTTTCAAGGGGAGTGGTTCCAGGTTTTGCTCATTCAGTATGATATTGGCTGTGGGTCTGTCATAAATGGCTTTCATTATTTTGAGGTACATTCCTTCAATACCTAGTTTATTGAGAATTTTTTTTAACATGAAGGGATGTTGAATTTTGTTGAAGGTCTTTTCTGTGTCTTTTGAGATAATCACACGATTTTGTCTTTAGTTCTGTTTATGTGATGAATTATATTTATTGGTTTGTGTATGTTGAACCAGTCTTACATTGCAGGGATGAAGCCTTCTTATTCATGCTAGATATGCTTTTTGATGTGTTGCTGGATTTAGTTTGCCAGTATTTTGCTGAGGATTTTTACATTGATGTTCATCAGGGATATTAGCCTGAAGTTTTCTTTTTTGTTATAGCTCTGCCAGGTTTTTGGTATCAGGATGATGCTGGCCTCATAAAATGAGTTAGGAAGGAGTTCCTCCTTTTCAATTGTTTGGAATAGTTCACCTAATGACTTATTTTCCTTTGGGTAGATACCTAGCAATGGGATTGCTGGATCAAATGGTAAATCTGCTTTTAGTTCTTTAAGGAATCTCCATACTATTTTCCATAGAAGTTATACTAATTTACATTTCTACCAGCAGTGTAAAAGTATTTCCTTTTTGCTGCATTCATGCCAATATCTATTGTTTTTTGACCTTTAAATTCTTGTAGGAGAAAGGTGGTACTTCTTTGTGGTTCCAATTTACATTTCACTGATGATTAATGATGTTAAGCTTTTTTTTTTTTTTTTTAATGCTTGTTGGCTGTTTGTATATCTTCTTTTGAGAAACATCTATTCATTGGACCTATTTTTAGAACTTTCCATTGTTAATTGTGTTGTGTTTTTATGGTATCTATGCTTTTGCTCAGGCGTGATTACTTAATCATGTAAAAGATTCTTATTGAGGGCCCACTTTGGGCAAAGCCCTCTGCTGACTTCTGTGGAAGGCATCAAGGCAGAAGCCCTAGGCCAGCTCTTCCATCGACCAGCTGATGAAGGAGTCTTAGTTTATTCACCCTTAAGACAAAATACGTGTGCTTACTATCCCATTGGGCATTAACTTCCCTACACTGTAAGCTCCTCATGGTGGTGTACCTTTTCATATACCTGCTGACAATTTGTATGTACTTTTTGGAAAAATGTCTGTTCAGGTCTTTTGCCCATTTAAAAATCATATTATTTATTTTTTATTGTTATTGAGTTGTTTGAGTTCCTTATATATTTTGAGTATTAACCCTGTTTCAGACATATGGTATACATGGTTTGCAAATATTTTCTCTGAATCCATAGATTACCTTTTCATTGTGTTGATTGTTTCCTTTGCTGTGTAGAAGGATATGTGGTGGCAGCGAGGTCCTGAGCTGTCCCTAGTTAGCATCCTCTGCCACAAACCAGAAACATGTGACTCACTCTGGAATGAGGCTGATCAAAGCCTTCATGGAACTATTCACCCCAGCTATGGATGCAAGCACAGGTAAGCCTGACAGATGCTGAAATCACACCAGAGGTGTTTGATTCAGCACCTTTACACAATTTATAGTCATATATTTGTTGATATTTTAAAATGTTTTATTATGAAAATTTTCAGACCTATAGGTTATAGACAGAAGAGTATAATCAAGCCTCAGACACTTATCACCCCACTCAACAGTGATAATACTGCCTCCCATTACTCTCTGCCCTTGAATCCTAAACATCCTGCCATCCCATCCCTTATGTATATCTGAGAGTTATAAGGACTTTTTGGAAATGTAACCACCATGCCATTATCCACCCTAACAAAGTTAACAATTATTCCCTAATATTAGATTAGTTCTCTCAAAGATATTTCTTTAGGATTTTTTTTTTAAACCCTACAAGGCTCATTCATTTAGTTCAATTTTCATGTGTGTTAAGTCTCTTTTATTCTCTAACCATTCCCAATCCTGACTACATCAAACTGAAAAGCTTCTGCACAGCAAAGGAAACAATCAACAAAATGAAAAGGCAACCTATGGGATTCAGAGAAAATATTTGCAAAACATACATCTGATCAGGGATTAGTATCCAAAATATATAAGGGACTGATACAACTCAATAGCAAATAAAAACAAATAACCAGATTTTTAAAATGGGCGAATGACCTGAATACACATTTTCCCAAAAAGGACATGCAAGTGGTCAGCAGGTATATGAAAAGATGCTCAACATCACAAATCATCAGGGAAATGCAAATTAAAACCACAATGAGAGATCATCTCACACCTGTTAGGATGACTATTATCAAAAAGAGAAAAGATAAGTGCTGGTGAAGATGTGGAGAAGAGGGGACCCTTGGACATTGTTGGTGGGAATAGAAATTGATACAGCCATTATGAAAAACAATAGGGCGTTTCCTCAAAAAATTAAAAATGGAACTACCATATTATTCAACTGTCTCACTTCTGTGTATGTTATCCAAAGGAAATAAATTTAGCATGTTGAAGAGATAACTGCACTTCCATGTTCATTAAAGTATTATTCACAATAGCTAAGATATGGGATCAACTTAAGTGTCTGTCTACAGATGAATACATAAAGAAAATGTGGTATACATACACAGTGGAATACTATTCAGCCATAAAAGAAGGAAATCCTGACATTTGTGCCAACTGAGAGAAAGTTATGTTAAGTAAAATAAGCCAGACACACACAAAAATATTGTATGATTTCACCTTATTGTGGAACCTAAAAAAGTCAAATTCATAGAACCAAAGAAGAATGGTGGTAACCAGTGTTAAAATAGCTAAAATAGTTAATTGGGAGGCCATTAGACTGAGGAGGTAAGGCCTTGGGTCTTACCTAAGCTTAACCAAACAGAAACTGCCAACAAATCTATGATTAGGGATTTTCTACTGAGATAAGGCTACTGCTCCACTTTAACCAATCAAATATTTTATTTGCCTTTCTTTTGTGTTCATCCTATTAAAGTTTTCCTCTTGTGACCTTGAAGGGGAGTCCCCAGACCACTTGTGGTCTGGAGCCGCCTGATTAATGAATCGCTGACTGCTCAAATAAACTCTCTAAAATTTTAATGTGCCTAAATTTACCTTTTAACACCAGGGATAGTACAGCAAAGGAAATGAGGAGATGAAAGTAGAATGACTAAGTTCTGGAGACCTAATGTACAGTAGGGTACATTAGGTCTTTTGCTATAGTTAATAATACCATATTGTATATTGACATTTGCTAGGTCTTTTACTGTAGTTAATAATACCATATTGTATATTGACATTTGCTAGAAAGTAGAACTTTAAGTGTTCTCAACACACACACACACACACACACACACACACACACACACACACAGAGAGAGAGAGAGAAAGAGACAGGCAACTATGTGGAGTATGGATATGTTAATTAGCTTGACTATAGTAATCATTTTAGTATATATATATATGTGTGTGTGTGTGTGTGTGTGTGTATGCTAAAATATCACATTGCACACCTTAAATATATACAATTTTAATTTAAAAACAAAACAGTTCTCATTCCTTTTTATTTTCCCTGTTATTGATTTATTGAAGAAATTAGGTCATTTATCTTGTGGAATGTCTCACAATCTAGATTGGATTGATTGATTATTTGCAGTGTTGCTTGATTTGTTCTTCAGTCCCCTATATTTCCTATAAACTGGTATGAGATGCAGAGGCTTTTTATTCAGGATTAATTTTTTGAAGGCAAGAATATGTCATAGTTGGTGTTGTCTATTTCATGTTACCTCACTTCAGTAGACATATAAGTCACGGTTATCTCACTAATAGTGATAGATCAGTGGGTTTAGATGGTGTCAGCCTCATTGCTCTGTTATGAAGTTCCCCATCAGCATTTCCCCAAGATCTTCAGCATTCTCTAATGATTGTTTCCTAAGTTAACTATTCCATTAAAGTCACAAATGGAATTGTATCATTCCTTCTGCATTTAATAGTGGAAAATTTTCTATAAAGAAATTTCTCCAGAACAATTCAGTTATCCAGAAATACACTTATATGAACCAGAAAGGTAAAATAAATGTTTTTCTTTTGGTTTATTTACCAATTTTTGAAGTAATGAGCTGAAGCCCTAGCAACCTCTAGTGGAGAACCATGATCTTTTCCTTTCTTTTCTTTTTTAAAACTATTATTTTGAACTCATGAGTTTTTTACTGCCGTTTTAATCTACTGTTCCATTATTTTTTTATTTTCAAGAATTCCAATCTTCCAGAGCAGAAAACCTTCAAATTGACCTCTGGGTCTCTTTGACATGGTCTTCATAGTTTTTCATAGTTTTTTTCTGGCATAAGATGTCCCAGGCTAATCTTGTACATTTCCTACTCACCCTTGGAATCAGTCATCTCTCCAAGAAGCTCTGTCTCTCATATTGAGAAATGGTATTTAGAGACCACAATCTGGGCACTAGGGGTGATTGTCATCATCATACTTTTTCAGTGGAATGTTGGGATTCACTCAAGGTGGTCAGCAAAATGTTAAGGGGAATATTAGGGAAAGATTATGATCTCAAACCTTTTGGAAGGCTGAAAGGTTTTAATGGGACAGGCTGAAGACAGCTGGTCCTTACCTTAAAGCATTAGGTCATAGGGTGAAGATTAGGACTAATAGAAGCTTCCCCAGTTAAGTCTGTTTACCGCACATTCCTTTGTCTCTACTCTGCTTGTTTACTCATGTAAACTGTGTGCTGGATGGTCCTCTCGGGGGAGGTCAAAGGGGAATTTCCCATTAATGGTGTTTGTTCTGGGCCCTAGAACCAAAACCTTTCATCATTCACAAAACCACCCTTTTAATGATGTTTGTTATCCACAAATGTGTTGACTTAGAATCTCTGTTATTAAATCTATACTAAACAAATGTGAGGAAGAACAGCTAGTAAGGGGTCAGGTAGCTGCAATCGCCCTCTGAGAGCAGCTAAGGACCTCCCTAGCCCACTTGATCACTGTACTCTGGTGTATGAGTGTATTTTATTCATCTGTTGCTAAGTAAGAGTCTCCAGGACAGACACCCAGCAGATGGTGATCAATGTCTCAGGTGGTGATCCCAATGTGATCAACACCACAGCTGGTGCCTCATGAAAGGTTTTAGCAGACAACTTCCAGATGACTACATGGGACTGGTCAATGCTAACTAATGCCACTTTGGAGCCCAGACAATACCTCTTCTGGAGGGCAGAATATGATGAGTTGTGTGAACAACAAGCCAAAAAGAATCAGGTGACAGGGGAAGACATAGCAGCTGCTGTGCTCCAGGGGAAGGGTCCCCATGCCAAGGTACAATAACAACTAGATTTTGATCCCAGACCTATAATCAAGTGTCTTCATGTTCCCTTAGGGCTTGGGACCAAATTCCCCAGAGTAGAATTCAACACGGGTCTTTTGTAAATGTTCAACAAGGGCCTCAGAAGCCATTTGTTGAATTTATTGATTGGTTAATCCAGGCAATTAAAAGACAAATTAGTCATGACCAGGCTACAGATATTTTATTGTTGCAATTGGCTTATGAAAATGCTAATGTAGGTTGTCAGCAAGCAATGCAGGCAATCAGAGAAAAGGGAGCCACAGTTGGGGAACTTATAAAAGCGTGCCAATTAGTAGGAACAGAGACACACAAAGCCAATATATTAGCTATGGCATTAAGGCCTCCCAGAATGAAAAGGGAGAGGAACACTAATTGTTTTCTACATGGAGAACCATAGTCGGTGGCACTACAAATAAATATTTTTAGAGGGAAAAAATTTTAATTTCATAGCTACTTCCAAATCAAATTTCAAATTGGAGTTTTTACTTAACCTTACTTCAATATGTAGATCTACTATAATTTATGCATCTAGTCCCCTATTGCATGATTATTTGGTTATTGCCTGTCTCCTGCAAGAGACTATGTTCTCTATGATTTCTGCTTTTACTTCCTTCTGTATCCCTTTTTCTTAGCACAATGCCTAGAACACAGTGGATGCCCAAATGTGTATGGGATAAATGGATGCTTGAACACGTGAAAGACACTTCTAGCCCTGGAATTCCAGCCTCCCTAAACCCAGCTACACTCACTGTAAACTCACCTTCAAAATCACTGGAATTCCTAAACCTGAAAGTTTACCTCCACCCTCTAAGTAAAGAGAGTCCCCATGAGAGATTCCTGGCCATGTCCCTAGCACAGGGAACCCAGGGAGCTGAGGCATGGAAAAGGCAGAAAAAGAGGAGAATGCTAGAGAGAGAGAGGCCATCAAATGAGAAATAGAGAAATCAATCACACTTGCCTCTGGCCTTCCATGTGTGTTTTGCTAGGATTAACCCAAGACTGCATTCTTTCCCTTCAAGGAGTAGTTGTGCTACAGGCCTTCCAGGTGCTGCGGGCTGCAACAGAGAGGGCCTGTTGAGGTATTTTTCCTTGTGTGTTGTGGTGGTTTTGACTGTTTGTGCACTCCCTTCTGACATTCACGAGGAAGATTTGTAGAGTGTCTAATTGTTTACAGAGTCATGAACCTTCACAGTGACTTCAAGAAGGAAAGATCAACACCAGCACTCACCATCACTTGGATGCCAAGTCTCAGGGTCTGCAAGTGACGTGCTTGAGGTTTTACCTTGATGAAGTGGCTGAGCTGGGACTTGAACAGATGACTCTGGAATGTTGAGTGTCTTTCCCTCTGATTAGTCCTTCCCCACAAGATTCACTTCAGAGAAACAAGAGGGATTTGGGCACCACTTTCTTTATGTCCCAATGACTCTTCTTCCCAAGAACTTAGTTGAGATTGCCAGTTGCATTTGCCTTCGTTGTGGTCAGGGTCCTGTGGCAAAAGGTTGGCTGGTTATTCAGAGTGGAACAAAAATTTCTTGAGGCCTCATTTTTCCCACTCCTGTTAATGAAGGCTTTTGTACTGCCCTGGGCACCTCCTTGGTGCATATTCCTTGTTGATGTTATTGTTGCGTTCGCTTGTTTTCCTTTTTAATTTACAATATTTTCTCTAATTCTAGGAGTTACATGTGTGTATTTGAGAAGATTAGAAAAATAGAGAAAAGCATGGAAAAGAAAGGAAAACACAGCTTGTCTCCCATCATGCTGAGTTACAGTGAGGATTTGGTGGGCTGCCTTCTGTGCTCTTACCTCCCATCCCCTCCAGATCCATGCCCTGTGCTGCTCTGTGCCTGTAGCCTCATCAACAGGCCCTCTGTCCTCTTGTATGGCTGGGTTTGGCTACTTGGAAGGCCTGGCAGAAGGAAGGAGAGCAAAGTCAGTGAAATTGTTCCCCTGGCACCCTCCATGCAAGGTTTCCTTGCTGCAGATCACTGCTCCTCTCAAGACTCAGGAGCCTAATAAGACACTGTCTACTGCCGCACTCTGGATATTGTCCCTTACTTACCTCCTTTAAGTGTAAGGATGGTAAGGCCCTAGCAACTGTGCTATTGGTTGTGCACCTACCCATCTGCACTTTTGTAAATAATCCCTCCTCACGACATCCTATGTTGAGCATGCCATCTGTTTTCTATTGAGAATCTGATTGATTTACTTCCTGACTCACTGACATTTCAAGGACTTTCCCCTAAAGCTCTCATTGCCATGAGCTTTCCCGAGGTTTCCAAGCCATGCATGATATCTAGAACAAACGTGGGGGTCCTGAGAAGAGAAGGCCTCTCATTTCCTGACTCTTCCCTGGTACCACCCCCAACTTGACCTTGCACAGAGGTAGGCCCACAGAGGTGTCTGGACCTCCACACACCTCCACCCCCACCCAAGAAGCGCCAACTCCTGCTGCTATTATCCCTCTATTAAAGTCACTCCATTGGTTACCAGAATTATCTCTGGAAGGTCCTCTGGTAGTTGAAGAGAAAGTTGTAGGAGAAAAGGAATGAGCCATGACTTACTCAACCCAACGTCTTTGTGCATAATGCTGCCTCAGAGCCCCACTCACGGCCTGGCTGAGTCCTGCTGACCTTTCTGGCCTCAGCTTTAATGAGGTGTCCCCTCCAAAGCCTTCTCCAAGCTCTCCAACCTGGTTAGGGGCCCTTCTTTTGCGCTTACTCATGACTCTTATGACAACTTGTTGTAACTCTCCTCATGAGGCTATGAGGTCTGTGAAGGCAGTATCTGTGTCCTGTTCACTCTTCTACCTGGAGTTTGGCCATAACACCTGGCACATATGCACTCCATACATATGTTGAACATTGCACATTTGGGATATCCTCCAATATTGAGTTTCCCTGTGAGATCCATTTAGAATGACTATTTCTGGTGGGAAGACACCTTGATTTGAATGAGCCAGCCACCTCCTTCTTGCTGTGTATATTAGAATCCATTTGGCCAGGCACAGTGGCTCATGCCTGTAATCCCAGCACTTTGGTAGGCTGAGGTGGGCAGATCATGAGGTCAGGAGTTTGAGACCAGCTTGCCCAACATGGTGAAACCCAATCTCTACTAAACACATAAAAAATATTATCCAGGCATGGTGGTGGATGCCTGTAATCCCAGCTACTTGGGAGGCTGAGGCAGGAGAACCGTTTGAGTCCAGGAAGGTGGATGTTGTAGTGAACCGAGATCACACTACTGCACTCCAGCCTGGGCAACAAGAGCGAGACTCTGTCTCAAAAAATAATGAAAAATAATAAAAAATAAATCATGTGCCCATCCTCACAGGCACTAATGTGATGGAACCCTTAATAGGTGTGTTTATTGCAGGTAGAGGTGGAGTGTAGAACAAAAAGTGAACCTTTTTCAGGGACCTTTGTGGGGTGTTGACATGTGAGGGGGCAGAAGAGCATAAAAGCAGAGCTTGGGAGATGGAAAAAGGGTTGCTCCTCACTGGGAACAAGCATGATTCAGGTGGGTGGCCTTTTCCCTAATAAATTCCCAATTTTATTCCATAATTTTTCCAAGAATTAGGTGTAGAAAAAAATGCCTGTGCTTCTGAGGGTCAGAGGGAGATAGACTTCAGATGCAGCTTCAGTCTTCTGAGGTCACTTCTGCTTTTATCTACCTTTTTCAGCTTTATCTGCTAATGTGGGGCCAGGAGAGCTTTAGGCATTAGTGAAATACATCTCTATTTGCATAAAGAAACACTGGAAGGATACACAGGAACCTAATAAAGTGGTGACCTCCAGGGGATTGAGGGGAAGAACCAAACAGACTAGGGTAGTGGTGGAGAAAAACTTCTTAATGATTCCTTTTGATTTACTTTTGAATCATAAAAATATGTAACCTATTCAAAAAATAAAATAAAACTACATCCAAAAATTTTTCCTTGAGAAGAAAACTAACTCTCAAATATTTTTTACTTTCATCCACTTAAGCGGAGCAAAAGACTCACTGTCCATCTATTCTATCCTTTCACACTCTCCCATGAAAAAACCATGAGAGTTGCATATAATAATAAAATGTTGCAGTGTGAGCAGGGCTCTTTTGGGAGGGAGTGGTATTATGTAACATTTGCTTTTGCATGAAGGGTATTGATGATTTCTATTTGAACCACGATGGATGCATATCTTTCAATTTAATTATTTTACAATTTCAGGACCCTAATACTGATGTGGTAAACATAGAAGCCTAAACATTGCAGGGGAGAGCAAATCATCTGCAATCAACTATAGCACACCAGCAGCCACTGATGAATGAGAGAGCAAACTTGTCTTCCTCCTAAGTGTGGGCCTTCAGTCGTCTGCAGGTATGGATGCACAGCGGAAATTTTGTTGGTTGCCGCTTGCTGCATGGATGACAGAATTTGGAGTAGAAAGCTGAAATAAAGTATTCAGGTCACACACTACTTTCAGTTCACAAATTCCAAATTCAGTGGAATCCTTACTGATTCTCTTAATAGCTTACTAGTAAGAAGCAACAAATTTGTCATTAAAACAACAGTGGAAGGATTGCGTGACATTCACTTAGAAGAGCAGAGGGGATTTACCTGTTTGGAGAGCAGTTTGCACCCATGGGAGAATTCTTGTATCCCACCAGTGCTTTGAAGCCTACTTTGAAAGTGACTGTTAAAATTACTGCATTGGCAAAAATTTATAAGGTAGCCTGTCCTGAGATAGCCAAAGTCCTAGAGAATTGGGACTCTGTGATGGAAAAGGCTGCTCACCTGAATCATGCTTGTTCTCAGTGAGGAGCAACCCTTCAAATGATGAAGGTCCTTCTGAAGCATCAGTGTTAGCATCTGGGACACTTTTTCTAGAAAGAACTTGCTGTGTGAACTGAAAACACTTGGGGAAATCTTTTCACAAGGAGGTTCTAAGAGCTGAATAAGTATTGAGGAGCTCCAGCCATACTCTGACCTGTAAATCATAACCAAACTTCCCATGCCAGTGCCATGGTAGAGCTTTTTAAGCAGTGGCTTTAGACCCGCTTGTTTCACTGTGCTCTGGTCTTCTCAATTGTCTTGTCTTAGGATCTCACCAGAAACTGCCCTGGTTTTTGTTTGTTTGTTTGTTTGTTTTTGTTTTTTTTTTCCTGTCTCTAAAGTCTGATTCCTCACTCAACTTTTGGGCTTGGGGACCCTCTTGGGCTTCCCTAGCTTGGACCATTTCAGGCTGTCATTAGTGACTTGCACCCATTGCCTTGTTCTTCCTACACCTGACCCACTTGCAGTTTCATTTCCAGTTCCAGCTGCCCAGAAGGGAGGTGAGATACAGCAAAACAATACCCTCAAGTCTCTGGAATCCAAACATACCTGCCACAGTTAACCATCATGTACACCTAGGGACAAGTCTGGATTTAGCCATGTGCTGTAGATCTGTACTTCGTGGAAATTGAGAATATGTATGAATTTGGGGTTGATGGCTAGGTAGATACTCAGTTATTTCCATAACACTCGGTATAGCCATCTGCCCACCGCCATGACCACCTAGACCCTTCCCCAGAACTCTCTGGACCTTCCCTTAATCCTGAAACTTAAGAGGCAATGCCTGGCCAACAGGGGGTGGGAGGATGCCAGTGGGGCTTTGATTCGGTACCCTGACCAACATTCTTTCTAATTGGTTGATACCTGAGCCATCTAGTCATTATAAATCTTAAATATCAACCCTGTGCAAGTGTGCTGTAGTCTTAGACATTTCCTTATAAAAAAAAAAATGAAAAAGAAAAAAAGCCTGCCATGTCAAATATTCTCAGCCTGCAGTTTCTTCTCTTCAAAGGCCACCCCAGAGGCATGAATGTTTGTTTGCAACAAGGAGATGATTTCATAAATATTGCTCTTTGCCAAATCCCCAGAGGCCATTGAAGGTTGGGTGCTAATAAAGCTTGAATTACTATTAAGCATGTGGTCTATGTAGGTCATTGCCAAGTACTGGCATGATGAAAAGTAAAGAAAAACAAAGCAAACACAATAACCCCAGATAGAGCATGGATGAGGAGCTGCAACCCCATTTCCAAACAAGAAACACACCTGAAATCTCTTTTCTTTTTTGTCTTGATACCAAGGACTTGATTTCCCCACCTGTAAAATGAGGGTCATAAGAATGACCTCCTTCACTACTGTTCTAGGATTTTTAACAATATGTTTCCTTAGAAGAAGCGGGGCCGCCGGTGAGGAACAGTGTTGGCAGACTCTATTGTTGGTAGCTTTAGGTTTTCAGTTGCTGACACATTGTGGTAGTGTCTGGGTTTTATTTTACCTGGCAGCCCCAGAAAGGGGGTGTGGCAGGAGTGGCAAAAGGAAATGCTCCAGGAATTTAAGGTCTTGCCTGAAGGAAACTGCAGATGCCTTAGATTCTGCATGGAGGCTTTTTTCCAGATATTCACAGGAAGATGACCCATGTCAAACTTTCGACCACTTGGACAAGGTTCAGGATTGTTCTTTAGGGAGACCTCTTCCTGAGCAATGAGGAACATGTGCGTTTCCCAAGCATCCTGTTGGGTGGTGACATTCCCTTCCTTACCAAGGTGCTTCCAGCTGAAAGGGTCTCAGTGCAGGCAGGAGAGGCAGATGAATGGTCTGAGGCCTGGGGCCAGACATCTGGAGGAAGATGTTGGGATTGGAGGTGTGCTGGACCCTAGATTTGGAAAGATGCTCTGGGGGAGAAGGCAGTAGATGTGCTTGTGCTAATATGGCCTCTGGCAAGAGGATTCCAGGCTGGGTCGTCTCCTATGTCCCTATCAGAGAATGGGAATCCTTAAGAAGGAAGTGTAGATAGCACAGGAAAAGAGGAACTCTGTATAAGCTGGAGGGAGGAGGGCAAAGCTGGGGTAGTTCTGTGAGAGTGTAGACCATGCCGAGCCCTAAACATGCTCCTTTTTTTTAAAGAAGAGAGAAAAAAAATTCAATTAATGTTTACTTCCTCCAGTGTTACAGAATATTTGAAGTGAACCTTTACCTTTAGGTTCATTTATGTATGAAATAAACACATGTATTTATTTGGTGCCAGGCACTCTTCCAGAGTTTCACAAGTTTCAACTCATTTAGTCCCCATGACATTTGGAAGTAGTTAGTATGGTTATTCTTATTGCACCGTGAGGAAACTGAGGCACAGAACCATTGAGTGACTGGTCCCCACAGTAATACAACTGGTGAGGAGCAGCTGAGACTGGCAGGCAGCCTGGCTTCCAAATCTGTGCTCTTGACCTTTGAATTAGATTTTTTAAAATAGACTTTACTTTTTAGAACAGATTTATAGAAAATTAAGAAAATTTGTAAAAAAGGTGATAGTACTGAGAGTTCCAGTATAGTCCCTACCTAGTTTATGCTACTATAAACATCTGACGTTAGTATGGTACATTCTTTATAATTAATGAAGCATTATTGATACACTATTATTAACCACAGTCTGTAGTTCATTTGGATTTCCTTAATTTTCACCTAATATTTTTCCTATTCCAGGATTTTATCCAGGATTCAACATTGCATTTAATCATCATTTGTCCTTCAGCTCCTCTTGGCTATGACGATTTCTCCAACTTTCCTTGTTTTTGACCTTGAAGATTTTGAGGAGTGATGGTCAGCTGTCTGGGGATGTGTCTGATGATTTTTTCTTATGATTAAACTGGGTTTCAATCCTTGATTCTTGATAGGTAGAATAAGCTCTTGCAAGAGCCAGACCAATGGCAGAATTCCACACTACTTTTGTCTTTTGTTTTACATATTTGTTTCCTTTTGGAATAAGAAAGAGACTCCTGTTTTGTAGCTGTTTGGGGTCATCTGGTTCCATTTAAAAATAATAAACACAGACACTCTAGCTGCTATGAGACAAAAGGGCCCTTGGTCTGTATTAGCTCCATATTTCAGGATTGCAGATTGCATTCAGCTCCTTCAGCCCTCAAGCGTGGCCCTACTTATTCATCTCTGTTAAGACTGGGACACTGGCTCAGAAAAAGGCAAAAGGAACACTGTTGGTGGCTTGGCCCTGTAGGGCTCTGCCCGACCCGCTCATCTGTCATCTGGTGCTACTCGCTTCCTGGTAAGCCACTCTTCCTCATGCCTTTGTCTTACCCCACTTAACCCAGAGCAACAGCCTGCAGCATGCACATGGGTAGCTGCCTCCCAGCTCTGGACGCTTGATGCTGTCTCTGTAATCTTTCGTGGTTTTCTGCTGTCTCTGCAGAGGCATCTCCAAGGTTACCCTGGCATGTGCACATCTGCAGGATTGCCACCCTCCACCTTCCTTAGGGGTTGCCCTGGTAAGTGGACCCAGGCACCCGTCAAACCCACCATCCCAGGCTGTAGATCACAGCACTGTCAGATGCCTCCTTATGGTCCAGACTGGGGACACATCCATTTTTTTCTTCTCAAGGAAAACTCAGATCATAAAGATATTTACATATGAGAGAAGTGCTTAGCTATGGTCTTGAGATTATAAAAATACACTCAACCTTTTAAAACCATAGCAACACAAGAGACAAGAAGGCTGAAAACTAAAGTGCATTTAAAATATGGCTGTAGGGTATAGGTTTGGAAATATAGTTTTTAAGGAAAACAATTAGAGGGAATAGAGTCCTGCCTTCATTCTCACCTGTATCACCTCCCAGCTTACAGCCTCACGAAGCTGTAAGCCCAAACCACAATCCATGTCTGTTGGCTGCATGAGTGAATGAACCTACAGAAGGTAATTCCCAGCTGCCTCCAACAGGTCATAGCCCATCTCTTCTCCATCCCTTTTCCTCTTTTCCTTTGCTCAGGTGTCTGGGGATGTACCCAGTCTGATGATTTTTTCTCATGGGCAAAATGAGAAAGTCAGTCAGATAACAGGTTTGTGGATCATTTTACCTTCTGTACCCTCCTTGTGTTACGTTCATTTCTTGGCCAAATTCTTCACCTTTTGCTGCATCCACACTCTTTGCCATGGAACTTTGCTGATCCTTTCACAACTTTGGAAGAACACTTCCCCACCCCTTGACTTTGGGCTTGGCTGAGGGATATTAGCAGATGTGACGCACGGAGGGACTGAAATGTGCTTGTAGGACTGTGTGTATCCTCTAATGCCTCTGCCATTGCCATGAGAAAAGCATGTCCCAGCTAGCTTGCTGGTCCTGGGAGGAAGAGAGGCATGTGGAACAGACCTGGACCAAACTGCAGCCTGGGTCCCAATCCCATTGATCCAAGCCAGGATCAGCCAAATACCACTGACCTGTGATGCGTGAGCAAGAAACAAATGCTCAGAGGTATGCTACGGAGGTTTTGGGTTGTTGGTACCAGTAATAGCTAATAGAGACACCACTCTACCTTCCAGTTTCTCTTGGAAATCTAGACAGGCAGAGGGTTTCTGGGAAGAAGAGTCTTCATGTAAAATCCTGTCCCCGGAGACCATTCCTTCCTTATGTGAGCCTAGTGTGACTCACCATTCCCAGAAAGCATTAGTGTATTAGTAGCAATTGTAATTAGCGTTCACCTGGGGTTTTATTAGCAGAACATCATTGTGACATACAACTGTCTTAGGCAGAGAGGCCAGGATCATTGCACCCATTATGCAAAGAGAAAATAAAACACTCAGACAAAGTGAGTGATTCATCAGGACGGGACAAGGAGGCAGCCATCTGAAAGGAGAATGAGATAAAGGAGTTCCTTACACCCAGGTGGAAGTCCATTTGTGTGTGTGTGTTTTCATTTTTATGACTTTTTCATCACAAAAGGGAGGTATGTCAATTGTAGAAAAATAGGAAAATGTAGAAAGCATTGAAAGAGTTCCTGCACTATCTACTAGTGTGTTTATTTCTCTTTATTTTAATGCATGTAGATTTGTTAAATATTTTTCATGAGTTAGAATTATGTTGTCTATATAAGCACTTTCCCCATGGCATTTAAAATTCTTTAAATACCTACTTTCTCATGTGTAGTGTTACATTCTATGGACTAATTCTAAGTTGTGTAAGCATTCTCTATTTTTGTAAAGGTAGCTTGTTTACAGTTTTTTACCATTAAAAACAATCCTTTTGTGAACGTCTTTGTTGTTATGGGAGATAATTTATGTATTAAGTGCATGGTACATGGCATTCCCCCTTCAGTGTAATAAATGGTAGCTAGTATAAATATTTGCCTAAATCCCTAATTATTTCCTTTAGAGTAAACTTTTAGATGAATTTGCAGAGTTAATAGTTCTAATATTTAAGCAGTTTTTGATGCATATTGTTGAATTGCTTTCCAGAAAAGATATCCCATTTATATTACTAATGATAGTGTTGAAGGAGCCCATCTCACAGCCTCCTGGCTGGCATTGAGTATTCTCTGGAAAACAAAGCACTGCTAATTTGACAGGTGAGAAAGAGTAGCTCTTTGTTGCATTGTTGATTATTAGTAAGGCTAAAAATTCCTGCATCATTATTAACCATCAGTAACAGGATGACTCAGACATATATTTGGGTCAGGCCCTGGCTAACAAATAGTTTTGAATGAATCAAAGGTGGCCACACTGCGGGTTTGAGTAGAATTGCTAAGGCTAGATGCTAAGGACTGGAGTGGTTAACGTGTTAACTTTATGGGCAGAGATTTATTCCCAGTCTGGACTTGCTCAATGGAAAGTACTTCCAAATGGACACAATTCTGATGTAGAAAGGAGACAGGACTGAGAAGGGCATGCTGGGCTTTGGAGCTGGCCGATCAGTCAGTGAGAGCCCCAGTCAGACAAAGGAGCTGGAAGCCCCGGTCCCCACAGAGCTGACCAGGTAAAAAGCCCCTGGTCAGCTCTGTGGGGACTGGGGCTGCTGGTGGTGCTCTCACTCCTCCAGGCTCCTCTCGGCACCTCCAGTGCACATGGGGGTCCATGGGAAACCATCAGGTGTATTTGGACCTACAGGCAAGTCTGTTCTCAGGGAGAATGTGGGAATGTGAACTCAAGTTTTCCCATCGGACAGTGTTGTGAAATGATTCAGCCACCAGCCTGGCTGAACTGGACCAGCTCCTGCCACACTCCTGTGTTTCTGTTCCTCTAGGCATGGCTGACATGTCCTCTCTCCTTCCCCAGGACTTCCCAACCCCAAAGCAGAGTTCTCTTGCAAGTGCCTATTACCCTGCGTTGTCACTTTTCTTCATTCACAAGTTAGATTTCTTCTCTTGATACAAACTACTTGAGAGTGAAGATAGGATTTTATGATCTCTGTGTCTTCAGCAGATAGGAGTGTGAAAATGAATGAATGGCCCAGTAGCATCTAGAGTACACCAAGAATAAATAAGGGCCTCAGAATCTATTTGGGAGAAACAGCCGAAGTTTATTCTTCATCAATGTGTTTCACCACAGAGTTTTGCTGGATAGAAAAGTTATACCTCAGATATAAGGTTCTGTGGTTGGTCAGGTATTTGGCAGACAGTACATCATGCATCCTGGTATCCTGAAGGTTTCTGTTTTTGCTCTGGTTTGACTTTGCACTGAGAGCCAAGTCGCAGCAGAAGGAGGATTTTGTTTTAACCACCTGCCTCACTTTCTTCTAACGCAGTGGTTCTCAAACTTTGTTGAGAATCAGAATCTTCTGGAGGGCTTGTAACAACAGAGAAAGCTGAGTTCAACCCCCTAAGTTTCTGATTTTAGCATTTCTAACAAGTTATCACTTGGTGCTGTGGCTGTCAGTCTGGGACCACAGTTTGAGAACCACTGGTCCAAATGTTATCATCTGGCCCCGGACAAGATGCCAGATTGACCTCCCAAGTCAAAGAAAACAGGTATATAGAATATTTGGCCAGTTCCAGGCCCAGCTCTGCTGCTATCTTTTCTTGGCAGGAGGGCATAAGCAGACTAAGCCATTCAAGCCTGAGTTAGAAGGCCTTCAGGGCCTACAAGTTACTGTTGCAGGGTCTGAAAACTCATCGGGGTAGTCAGTAGCTTTCAGTAGAAGCACATAAAGTTCAGGAAAGATAGATTTTATATCCTGGGAAAACCCCAAGCTCTAGGAGCCCAACTTTGTACATGAGGCAGTGGCCAGGTGTCTCACCTGCCCCCTTCCAGAGCTCATTCAAGAGATTGTGCAGCTCATGGTTGTCCATGAGGGCCTCTGTGTCCTCTCCATTCTGCCCAGTCTGTGACCTT
Organism: Saimiri boliviensis; assembly: GCF_048565385.1. Taxonomy (NCBI): domain Eukaryota; kingdom Metazoa; phylum Chordata; class Mammalia; order Primates; family Cebidae; genus Saimiri; species Saimiri boliviensis. Next base: position 18,304,052 of record NC_133456.1, read on the forward strand.
GATCTTTACAGAAGAAGCTGAGAACCTGGGCTAAGACTTGCTTTCCACCAGTATCATCATCACACTTTAAATAAAATCTGAACTCCTTACCGTGGCCTGTGGGTGTCTGGTGCTTGGACCTCATCTCGCTGCTCTCCAACTGGTCAACTTCACTGCTGTCGCTCAAACAACAGGTGTCCCATTTTGGAGCACCTAGCCTTAGCAATTCTACTCAAACCTGCAGTGTGGCCACCTTTGATTCATTCAAAACTATTTGTTAGCCAGGGCCTGACCCAAATATATGTCTGAGTCATCCTGTTACTGATGGTTAATAATTACGCAGGAATTTTTAGCCTTACTAGTAATCAACAATGTAACAAAGAACTACTCTTTTTCACCTGTCAAATTAGCAGTTGCTCCACCTAAAAGCTGGGACCCCACATGGCATACTAGGCTGGCTGTTCAGGCATCTCCCCTCCTGAAAGAGCTTCAGTTCACCCTCCATAAAGCAGCCCCACATTCCACCTGTACCTTCTGTCCCTAGGTTCCCAGTACTTGTCACCATCTGCTACATGCTTATCTGTTTAATTTTTTATGATCTGCCTCCCCGTCACCTCCAGAACATGAGCCCCATGACGGTAAGAACTTTGTCTGCCTTTCCTAGCTGTGTTCCCAGCACCTAGAATATGCCTGGCACATTGCACATGTTTCATTAGGATTTATAGAATACATTTGTAGACTCTGCCAGATACACTATGGAAGGCATGGTCTGAAATGCTGAAATAACATACCCAAGACCTTGGCTCGGAAATCCTGAATCAGGAACCAGGTTAACTTCCTAACAGCTTGTTCAGATGGGAAGAGCCAGGGTCATAAATGAGGCTTCTGTCCCCACCCTTGTTGCTCTGGACGGGGCCCTCAGCTTGTGTTGGCCTCACCTGCTTCACCTGCCAGCGGGTTGGATAACATTTGTGTTGCCCGTCCCCAAGACTGTGTCAATGCTCAAAAGTAGTAGCTGCTGGGAAAGTGATCTGCTAGGAAAAAGGTTTGAGGCAAATCTGAGTTTTGGGCTGGTTATACATCTCCATGACTTTAAACTCTGCACGTGGCATTTAATTTTAGATAAATTCTCCATTCTTGTTGTGGTTTAAAAAACAGAGCATTGTTTAACTTCATCATAAGCTTAAGGCAAGCTCATGACAGATTGAAAATCTACAGTTACACTGGAAAAAGGAATTCTGGAGTTTGAGGCTCTGCCAAAGGAGTCTTTCCTTGGTCTTTTTTTTTTCTTTTTCTTTTTTTTGTCTTCATTTCCCAACCCATGAACACACTTCCCAGGAACAGTTAGGGAAAGACCTTAAAAAGCAATTTTATTTGACTTCAGATTAATAGCTTGCTTAGGGAGATCTGAACTCCCTATCCAACATGAAATGAAGTCCTCCTTAGTTATCTGGACTCTCACTTCTGACCTGAGCAGGGAATTAAAGGAGAAAAGTCCTTGTGGTGAAATCCTTTGGGGTAGGGTTGCCAGAGCTAGCAAATAAAAATATAGGATGACCAGTTACATTTGAATTTCAGATAAGCAATAAAAAATATTTCATGTCCCATGAAATATTTGGGACATACTTATACTAAAAAAAGAGAGTATGTGTTATTTATCTGCAGTCTGGATTGAACTGTGTGACCTCTGTTTTATTCGGCAGCCCTAGTCTTGGGGACCCCCTCCTATCCAGCAGTCTTTGGTCGTAGGAGGAACAGGAAGACTGCCTGCACTTTTCCTAACCTGTTTTACTCTACAAACGAGAATGTTTTGCTATTAGTCTCCACTCACTCCAGCCCCTTTTCACTCTCTCCTGGTTCTGGCCTGCGGGTCATGGGCAATAGATGGATATGACCTTAAGTAACCCGCCTACCAGGGCTGCTGCTGAAATGCTGCCCTTGGAATCAGCAGGGTACTTACCAAAGTATGATGCCAGCAAAATGCTCAGTTTGTAAGACAAACCAGGGCAGGAATGTTTTATAGCTGTGGGGAGCATTTGATTCTTAGATAAAGGGCCTAGGATACCGGGAACACTCCCTTGAATATGGAGCAAAACTTCTGGGTCAGCTTATTTATTTTGGTATTACTAAATACCACTTTGATTACTAATAATACCTTGCACTCATGTTGTGCTTTTCATCCAGGGATCTTTAGGTGCTTTATTAACATTAAGCAGCACAGCCTGAGAATGCTTGGATTACGTAATGGTACAGAGAGGTTTTTTTTGTTTTGTTTTGTTTTGTTTTGTTTTGTTTTGTTTTTGAGACAAAAGGCTTTGTCCTTCATGGAAGAGACCTACAGATAAGTTAGGAATTGTTAAGTTCAAACCTGACCTGGGTGATAGACATTTGGGTACATCTTCCCCACTCCACCTTTTTGGACTGTTAGCCTCTCAAATATAAGATTAGTACTGCTTTCCCACCCCTTAACCTTTTTTTTTTTTTTTAAGAAACCCCCAGCATTTAGCACAATAACTGGAACAGGGCCAGTGCTCAGTATATGTTTGCTTAAATCAACAGATAAGTGATGAAAAAATAGGTGAACCTGGAAGAAAACTGTGGGTTTCTTCTCTGCTCTATTTTCTTGTGGGTGGAGTGTGAGGCCAATACTGTCAGCCCCATGTCGTTATATCCTCAGATCCTTTCACCCCTCTGGGCACGTCAGCTCCCCTGTGCCTCCTCCCCAGCTGCACCTGCCTTTCTTTGCTGGAGGATGGCCAGCAGCTACCAGAACCCCTTTGCCTCCATGCACCATGGGTTGCAGACCTGAACCAATGGCTGGAGGATGCAGGGACAGAAATTCTCCAACTTCCTCATCCCTGATGGGGACGCTTGGGTGTGCCCTCTGAGACACTGTGCCAACATCACCCTCCAGGGGACTCTGCTTGGCATCATAACCCTTGTTTGTTTTCCTTCCCTTCTCAGTTCCCTTTCCCCACTCTACTTAGGATTTCCTTGAGAATATATCCTAGTGAGTCACTTGCACCAGAATCTTCTCTCAGGATTTGCTTCTCAGAACCTAGCTTGATGGAAATGAGGGCATTTTGATGTCTTTTTTTCTTTAGAGGACGTTTCATTCTGTTGCCTAGGCTGGAGTGCAGTAGTACGATCTTGGCTCACTGCGGCCTCTGTCTCCCGCTCCCAGGTTCAAGTGATTCTCCTGCTTCAGCCTCCTGAGTAGCTGGGCTTACAGGCACCCACCACTATGCCCAGTTAGTTTTCATATTTTTAATAGAGATGGGGTTTCACCATGTCATGCAGGCTGGTCTTGAACTCCTGGCCTCAAGTGATCTCCACCTGCCTCGTTCTCTCAAAGTGCTGGGATTACATGTGTGAGCCATTGTGCCTGGTCAAAATGGGAGCATTTGGATTTGTTGACCATGGCTTGTGTTTCCAATCATGGTGACTCTTTCTCCTGCAACAGGAAGGACCTTCTTATGGAAAACAACAACAACCAATCTTACTATTGGGTGCTAAGCAAGAGAAGACAAGGAACAATCAGAACTTTAGCTATCAGGACTTTAGATATCAGGACAAGTGTATAGAATTTCAAATTGGAATTTTCTTGAGCAAAGACAGCACAGCCATGCATTGCTATCAAGTAAGCTCCAAATTCTTACGCACACAAGCCTGTTGCCCTTCTTACAGGCTCCCCTCAAAGGGGTGGGGAGCCTTAAGAAACCCCCCTGCTGCCGGGCGCGGTGGCTCAAGCCTGTAATCCCAGCACTTTGGGAGGCCGAGGCGGGTGGATCACGAGGTCAAGAGATTGAGACCATCCTGGTCAACATGGTGAAACCCCGTCTCTACTAAAAATACAAAAAATTAGCTGGGCATGGTGGCGTGTGACTGTAATCCCAGCTACTCAGGAGGCTGAGGCAGGAGAATTGCCTGAACCCAGGAGGCGGAGGTTGCGGTGAGCCGAGATCGCGCCATTGCACTCCAGCCTGGGTAACAAGAGCGAAACTCCGTCTCAAAAAAAAAAAAAAAAAAAAAAAAAAAAAAACCCTGCAAGGACCAGAAATCAATGGGGATGACTGAGAGATGGAGGGAGGGCTCTTGCTTGGGAGGCCAGGCAGAACCTAGATCAGTGTTTTTTTGCCTCCTCCTATTCAAATTGGGGGCTTGGTAGCAAAATGGTGGGGGCGGGACACTGAGTCAGTGGTGACGGCCCAGTCGCCATGTTTCCCGGGAAGACTTTAAACGTTTTTAAAAATTCCATTCAACATTTTTCCTTTTATTGTTTGTTGACACCTAATAATTGTACATATTTATGGGATACAGAATGGTATTTCACAACATGTGATGATCCCATCAGGGTAATTAGCATATCCACCACCTCAAACATTTTAAAGAGTTATTTCTGCATTCCCTAGGTTCCCAGACTTCCCATTTGTAGAGATCAAGTTCAGGTGCTTGGAGGGGCTGTTCCCCTCTCTCCATACAAGGGTTTTAGGAAGACAAGATGGTATGGCATTTAATAATTTCTCTGACAGTACTATAAGGGTGATGACAGGGCTATGTGTCCCTAAGCTCCCTGAGATTTTATTGGTTTGTAATACTTTAAGGGGTCCCGGTGATCCTTCTGTAACCTACTTCAGAGGAAAACATTTATTATTAACACTGGTTTAACACTTAACTATCTAGGGTATTTGTGGATGACACAGTCATACATCTACCTTTTTATAGTGCTTTGCAGCAGAGCACAAGACCTTCTGGCTGACACCTCATAGATCATCAGAATTAAGACCTCTAGGCAAGCGGAAGAAAGTAGGGCGGGGGTGGGGTGGGGACAGCAACTAACTCAAAAGGTTTCCAAGTTAACTTTCCTTTAGAGAGAGACCATTTTCATTGCAGAGCAAATTATTCTTAACATTAAGATGTTCTTGTTTCCGTGGCAACCCACAATAATCTGAAATGGTTCTCGGTGGTCATACAGCAAAGTGGTATTTCCTATCTGATTGGTGGCTGGCAATGAACTCAGAGCTGGGATCAGCCAGCCAGGGGTCACCCTCCAACTGCTTGGCATTCAATACCCCAGCCCTTCTGTGTTACATCCAGAAGAAATCTGGAAATAAGAGATCCAGGACTAAAGTAGGTTCTCTGTCTCCAATATAAACCGTATCACCATAGTGTATCAAGTTTTGCTGGAGGCTTAAAAGATTATATTATCAAAAAACTATGACCCAAGGAAGAAAAATGTCTAAGTTGAGTGAACTTCCCTTCTTGGTCCAGGGTTGGCTGACAGTTTGGAATCTCTTTTACCTGTCAATAAAAAGACAAACAAGAGACAATATTATGTGGTTTTGGATACTCCTGTGCCCGTGAGCCTCCTTCCCTCAAAGTGACCAAATGTGACACATGGGGATTGCCTTATTTTCCACTGCTCTTTAGCCAATCCTGTCTGCAGAACTTTATCTGGGCCACAAAACCTACTTTGTAACAAAGGACCCCAACCTTTATGTTGAAATGGAATAACCAGGTTTTTGTCTCCATGCCCTGGGACCAGTAATATTTTTGAGAAGGAAAAGAAAAGAACCATGACAAAGAAAATTCTCTGAGAAGACGATCAGGACCCCAAAACAGCCACTGGGGCAATTCTTGCTGGAGAGGACATGAAACCTTGCATCTTTTCCACTACGATGCGACTGCTGTTTGCTCTGGGCTGTCAGGAAGCAATGGTGTGTTAGATGGAATATAAAACCCATCCATCTGATGGAATCCTTTTCCTTGTCTTCTTTTGTCAATGGTGTGACATTAACAACACCATATGACAGTTGTGTCATGCGTCAGGTACATGTCTGTTGGTTTCCAAATGATTTGTCCAGAGAGAAATAGAGCATTACGACCCAAAAAAGGCAGGCAAGGAGAAGGAGCTCTGCCCCCTGCTGTTGCTGATCAATAAAGCTCCCCTAAAGGCACTGTACCACGGAAGCTGGAGAGAAGCAGAGAAAACCTTCTGCGCGCTGGGAAAAAGAAAAGCAACCGTGCGGAGAGAGAGGCTGCAACTGCCACTATTGGAAGGATAAAAACAACTGCCTGAAGCCATCGGCTGCCCTCATGGCTGTCCTTTCCTCCTGTCCAGGCATCCAATCTGGAGTAGTCACTACCGACTTATGTCGTATTTTTTGTTTTTAAATCCTAAACGATGAGACATTTCCATCTTTTCTCTCAGTTGTATGTGTGTATGTGTGTGTGGTAGGGATGGATATTTAAGGGCAACAATAAAATCCCTTGAAACTGTAGTTTTGATCCACCATGGCACAGAAGACTTTCTGGTAGGTAAGACGGGGTGTCTGCCCATAACCTTCACGTGGAGGAAGACACAGGTCCTATTTAACATTACCCATGTTTGCATGACTAATCAGAGGGTGTGCACTGTGGGTGAGCCAATCATAAAGGTGACCGAATAGGACTGGATTGTTTGGTGACTGATAATAAACTGTTCATGGCTGATGTAAAATGCTTGGATCCATTCCTCTTCTGAGAGCCTTGCTTCGAGTACTTATCTGCGTTCATAGTCTCCTCCTCCGTGCCCTCCCCAAACCCTCCATTTTCTTCCATGGCCCTCCTCCCTCCCTGCTTCCCTTTCCCTCTCCTGCCTGCACAAGTGTCAATAAACAGGCTTCACTTCCTTCCGCCCCGGCTGTCCTTTCTCCCTGCTGATGTAGGCAGGCCGGTGTCCAGGATGAAAAGGGCTTTTCCTTTGACCCAGGGAACCTGATGGGCAATGTCTCTGCAAGCCAGTGGGTGGGGAACACTTTTGAGTCATGCTGGCAGAGAAAGATGGAAGGAAGCGGCTTTGTCAGACCCCAGCTTTCCCTCCCGCATCTAATTTGGACCCAACCAACTCCAAGGCCTCCTAGTGTGAGATTCATCCCTCATCAATGTCTTTACTATTTTTTATTATTTTGAGATGGGAGTCTTACTCTGTTGCCCAGGCTGGAGTGCAGTGGCACAACCTTGGCTCACTGCAACCTCTGCCTCCCAAACAATCTTCCCACTTCAGCATCCTGAGTAGCTGGAACTACAGGCACCCACCATACCTGGATAATCTTTTTGTATGTTTTGTAGAAACGGGGTTTCATCATGTTGCTCAGGCAGGTCTTGAACTCCAGAGCCCAAGCAATCCACCTGCCTCAGCCTCCCAGAGTGCTGGGATTACTGGTGTGAGCCACCACTCCTGGGCCTTCATCGTTGTTTTTTTTTTGTTTTGTTTTGTTTTGTTTTGTTTTGTTTTGAGACAGAGTCTCGCTCTGTTGCCAGGCACCAGGCTGGAGTGCAGTGGCATGATCTCGGCTCACTGCAACCTCCACTTCCAAGATTCAAGCAATTTTCCTGCCTCAGCTTCCCAAGCAGCTGGGACCACAGGTGCGCACAACCATGCCCAGCTAATTTTTGTATTTTTTAGTAGAGCTGGAGTTTCACCATGGTCTCCCTCTCTTGACCTCATGATCCATCCACCTTGGCCATCATTGTCTTTAAAGTTATCTCTAAGCCTGTTGACTTAGGCGTGAGCAAAATCAACACTATAAAGAAGTAAAGTTATCGATCCCCAAGATAAGGAAAAGGCATCCCAGACTCTGATGTGCAGATCTAACTACAGGCACAAGGGGAAAGAGAAATGTGTGAGACCCTCTCCCCACCAAGTCTTTCTTGGATTTTTCCTGAGAAGCAGTTTAGCATAGTGGTTAGGGGCATGGCCTTTGAGGCCAGACTACTTGGGTCTTTGTCTTGGCCCTGACAGTGGCATGTTCTGTGACCCCAGGCAAGCCATTTAATCTCCCAGTATGTCAAGTTTCATATCTGAAAAATGGGGTAGTAACTTACCTGCTGTGTTGGGTTGTCAGGAGGATTCAATGAATAATACATTCAAAGTACTTAAACTAGTGCCTGGTTATTGTAAGCACTCCTTAAGTATTAGCTCTCATATTCTACCATCCAGACAGGGCCAGCTTCATCAACACAGGGCCCCGGACTCAGAAGGGCTCCATACTTCGCTTACTGCTTTGCTGTCATCATCTTGAAATTCTTAATAATTTTATCTTTGAACTTGTGTTTTATAAGTGAAGTCAATAAGACAGTGAAGCATGCACATGAACAGGGATGTGCAAGCTTTATTCGTGTATAGCATTTTTGATGCCACATGAGGACAGAATTCCAGGGGATGCACAATGCAAGGGAGTTCAGTGACACTCAAAATGAGTACAAGGGAACTGTGTTGCCCTGTAACTGACAGTTGCAGGTAGCCCAGACAGGCCACACTTTCCACCCAACCAGAGCTTGCCTCGAATGTGGAAAGAGGACAATGGTGTTCTAAGAACAGCCACGGAGCCCTACTATATTCTTATTCATGTTACTTCCCTGTATTAACCAACCACTGACACTGAAAATGATGACAAAAGAAAAGCAAAAAATAGGGCAAACACAATTCCTTTTCCTTTCAGTCCTTCCTTACTCACCAGTAAGATAAAGGCAGAGAGAGTCAGTAGAACGTATATGTATCAGGAAATGAAAAAAGAACAGTTAGTTTTGGCCCAGCACGGTGGCTCACACTTGTAATCCCAGCACTTTGGGAGGCCAAGGCAGGCGGATCATCTGAGGTCAGGAGTTGGAAACCAGCCTGACCAACATAGAGAAACCCCATCTCTACTAAAAATACAAAAATTAGCTGGGCATCGTGGCCCATACTTGTAATCCCAGCTACTTCAGAGGCTGAGGCAGGAGAATTGCTTGAGCCTTGGAGGCAGAGGTTGCGGTGAGCCAAGATCATGCCATTGCACTCCAGCCTGGGCAACAAGAGCAAAACTCCATCTCAGAAAAAAAAAAAAAAAAAAAAAAAGAACAGTAAGTTTTATGTAGCATTTCCATTTTCCTTGCAGGAAGGAGACATATAAGCAAATATGAGCTATAAGATATAAATTGTGCCATTTTGGTGCATCTGAGTTAGATACTCTTATATGTGCATTTAAAACTGGGGTTGCATAATACAGACTAATGGTAGAATTCATGCAAATAATTTAAATTATTTACCTAAGAACAACATTAAATAACAAATTTTTTAAAAAATCATGACAAGTCAGAAAGAGATCACAGAAGAAAGGCAAAAGCTTTACATTTTAGCACTTTCAATGACAACTTTTCCTGCCGTTTTTGAACAAGGGTCCTACTTTTTTATTTTGTACTGGGCCTTGTCAATTATGTAGCAAGCCCTGCTTGCAGGCCAACTCCCTTGAGGCCACTTCTCTTGAGCCTCTTGTTCAGCCTTGTTTCTCTTACAGATCAGGCAGGGTCAGGGAGGCAGAAGGAGAACTGTTGAGGTATTTTTCAGCTGGGGTTTGACTTCCAAGGGGAAGTCAGGACTCTTCCCCCAAAAAGTTTTTTGAGGCCTCATGATGACCTGCGAACTGCGCTGTCCCTAGCCGAGGAAATGACAGTAGGACTCACTCTCTGCCAACCAAAATCTCTAGTCCAGTATTTGCCAGATGTCAGGCCTGAAAGGAAATTTAGCCAGAAGAAGAAAGGAGGAATGACAGTGAAGACCCACATTTTGCAGGGGGGCATTGCCAGCCAGAACTCAGGCCTGAGGACCAGCTTGTTGCCTTGTTTAGAATGATAGGAGTGGAGCAGGGTTGTCATTTCTCTTCCTGGGATCAAAATCAGACAAATCTCCTATTTGGCTTACAAGGCAATAAGTGGATAACGCTAGTGAATGTCAGTGCAAATTACAGCTCTGGCCTCCTGTTGTCAGCATTGCGCTGCTTCTTGTCACTTTAATGCAAAGAGACAGCATGGAGCTGTTAACAAGCCAGAAGGGTGGGGGATTGCAGGGGGTAACTGTGTCAGAGAGAATGATTCAAGACAGTAAAAACCCACACTGATGCTTTTTCCTGATTGCCTGTTTAAGGGGGTTGGATGCCAAGACAATACCTCTTGAATATCCAAAACTAATCAGCTACCTCATCTATTCATCCACCCCAGCATCCACCCACCCATCCATCCTCTTCTGTAAATGAGGGCTGGACTGGGCCTTTTGGTACACTGAATTTTTTTTTTTTTTTTTTTTTTTTTGAGACAGAGTCTTGCTTTGTCACCCAGGTTGGAGTGCAGTGGCACAATCTCAGCTTACTGCAACCTCCGCCTCCCAAGGTCAAGTAATTCTCATGCCTCAGCCTCCCAAGTAGCTGGGACTACAGGTGTGTGCCACCACGCCTGGTCAATTTTTGTGTTTTTTAGTAGAGATGGGGTTTCACCATGTTTCCCAGGCTGGTCTTGAACTCCTGGCCCCAAGCAATCCAATCACCTTGGCCTCCCAAAATGCTGGGATTGCAGGCATGAGCCACCATGCCTGGCCAGTACATTGGAATTCTGAGGGACTCCTGCATCTGCCATCTGTTGAGCATAGCCACTTTGCCACAGTTGAGTCTAAGCAGAAGTTTGAGAAACTCTCGGGAGGAAACATCTCTCTTTCTAGCAAAAACCAAGAGCTTTGGGGAATTTTTGTCAAAATCAGCCCAGTGACTGCTCAAAAGCTTTGGTTTTACTGTATTAAATTACATTATTCTTTGGGACTGCTGGGTGAATGTTACTGTCTCAGTGACCCCATCAGCTGATAAATAAGATCTCCCTTCCAGCCACCTGAAGAAAGAGAGAGTCTTGCATTTTACATGCCAAGATTTGAATGTGTCCATCTGTCTTGGAGCCTGCAAGGGTCAACTTACAAAAATATGCAGCCTCACTTTATCTTCCACCCACGTTACACATTTGAGGAACAAGTACAGTCAAGGCAACAAGAATCCAGGTCTTTCTATAGTTGTGCTTGCTAGCAAATTAGTGTCAGAATTTGGAAAAAGTACCAGGAGGATAACTATAAGGGGACACATTTTATATATCTTCTTAGGTTCCACTACAGCTTTGTTCCCTCTTATGGAAGGTGCCCCATTCACTCTTGGATGCTCTCCACTCTTGGACTGGGTGAAACACCTCACTATGGGACATGGGATCTGGCTTCTTGGGCAGTCATCAGGGGCTTGATAATGCAAGATTACTAATTCCCCAGGGAGTGGACACTGACCTAGGAGACAGAAGACAGATGGGGGAGTAGGACAGATAACTTCCCCCATCTTACTCTGTCTTATGGATATTCTGGGTCATTAATCCTTCCTGAAGCCTTTTCAGAAAACTCTTTATGCCAAGTAAACATGTAACCTGGTGCCCCATCCCGGCTTACGGTGAAACATGTCATCACAGTAGTGCATTGCATTACTTCTCACAACTTTTCTTGTCTCATTTTCTGCCCCCTCGTCTTCATTGCTCTGGGCTTGCACCTTCTAAGCAAATTAGAACCTCAGTCCTGCTCAGATCCTGCTTTCCAGACGACCTAGACCAAGGCAGTAAAGAATATTTGTTCAGCACCTGCCAAGTGCCCACAGGTACTTGTGATATATTCAAACTGATTATGGAACTTGGAAAGCTCATTCAGAAGTGCAAGAAACATGTCTCAAGGGCACCTAGGAAATCAGTGGCAGAATGGGAGTGAAATTGTTACAACTAGACTGAAACATGGCTGATGAGAAAAAGAAGGAAAAGAGGGAGGAGCAGAATGGAGGTGGGGTGTCATCAGGCCTTTGTGGGCCAAATGAACAAAGCGGGGCTTTTGTATTGAGACTTTCAGCTTAAATCCCAGGGATCCAAGTTGGTGACCAAGTCAGGGAAGATTTTCATTTTGGAGATTTAGCTTATAGAGTGCTTTTGTGTTTTCTTTGCGGCAAAAGTTGCTAAAGAAAGAGGAAGGGCAAGCTTTCAGTACCAGTATATTAGTTATCGATTACTGCCTGACAATTACTCCATAACTCAGGGGTTTAAAATAATAGTAATCAGTTAGGCATGGTGGCTTATACCTGTAATCCCAGCACTTTGGAAGGTCAAGGAGGGCAGATCACTGGAGGCTAGGAGTTCAAGACCAGCCTGGCCAACATGGCAAAACCCCGTCTCTACCAGAAGTACAAAAATTAACCGAGCATTGTGGTGCACATCTGTAATCCCAGCTACTCTACTTGGGATGTTGAGGCACAAGAATCGCTTGAACCCAGGACGGGGAGGTTGCAGTGAGCCAAGGTCACACCACTGCACTCCAGCCTGGGTGATAGTGTGAGACTGTCCCAAAAAATAAAAATAAAAATAAATAAATAAAAGAACAGTAATCAATTATCGTCTCTCAGAGTGTCTGTGGGTCAGGAATTCAGTGGTGGTGTAACTGAGTAGCTGTGGCTCAGGTCTCTTAGGCAGTTAAGGCCAAATGTTGGCTGGGATTGCTGTCAAGCGAAGGCTGACTGATGCAGGAGGATCCAATTCCAAGATCGCTCACTATTAGCAGGAGACCTAAATCACTTTCTTCGAGAGCCTCTCCCTGTGGTGACTTGAGTGTTCTCATGCCATAGTGGCTGGCATCCCCTAGAGCAAGTAATCCAAGAGACCAAAGCAGAAGCCTCAGTGCCTTTCATGGCTTATCTCCAGAAGCCACTCACTCTTCTCTTCACCGTGCTCTACTGGTCACACAGAAGGCCCCAATTCGATTCAGGAAGAGTATGGCTACCAGGATGTAAGTGAGGATCCTGCGAGGAGGAGCAGCGTTTTTGGAGACTGGACCACAGCCAGCATTCTGGAATATGAGAGTTGGGAGATTTCTTAGAGGTAATCTGTATCAACATTCTTATTTAGCAGCTGAAAAACCCAAAGGTCAGAACCACTTGCTCCAAGTAGCTTAGTGAATCATCTGTTCACACTTAATTCAGGATTCAACAGTGCCTGCAGGAAGCCCATTTTATGAGGCCATATGAGAACTGGACCTCATGGTCAACCAGTGTCACGCTTCTGATGAAGAAGGAAGGAAGAAGTCAGGAGTGATGCATTAAACAAGAGTTGCCAAATGAATCCACTGCAAAGCTGATTATAGAAGTCCATTCATTTATTCAAAATATATTTATGGAGTGCCTACTTCATACTTGGCATTGGCTGGGCACTGGTACAGTGGTAGGTAAAAACATGCTCTTGGCCTCCTAGACCTTATGGTGTGGTGGGGAAAACAGACATGAGTTATATAGTTCCACAGATAATGGAAGTACTACATATGACACGTGCTTTGAAGAGGAGGTTGAAGTACTGTGAGAGCACAGAATATTAGGTTTGTTCCAGCCAGCAAGTCTTCTCCAAGAAAGTGATGATTCAGTTATCACTTGACAGCCTGAAAATGAGTTCTAGTATCAATGAGATCATGATTTTTGTTCAAGATTTGTTTTTTTAATATATATTACATTCTCCACCTCCAAAAGTTCCATTTGGGTTTTCTTTCATATCTTCTATTTCTCTCAGAATTGAGTTCATGTTTTCCTTGAGTATCCCTTCATATATTTATGAGATTTATAATAGCCATTTGAATGTCCTTCTTTGCTAGTTCCATCATCCCTGCCATTGTTGGGACTTCTTCTATTTTTCCTCCTGGTTATGAGTCATATATTCCTGCTTTTTTACATGCCCGGTCATTTTCTACTGGATGCCAGATAACGGGAATTTTACAGTGTTGGGTGTTGGATTTTGTTTCATTCCTCAGAAGAGTGTTGGACTTTGTTCTGGCACACAGTTACTTGGAAACAGTTTGATCCTTTCAGGACTTGGTTTTAAATTTTGTTATGATAGTGATATCAAGCAAAAGGGCTCACTACCTCGTGCACTAGAAGCCAATACCAGGTCACCAGGTTTTTTGAGAAAAGAAAAGCCTTTCCTATGAGTCAGTCAACAAGGATACAGCTCAAAGCTGTCTTCCTGTGCTGGCTTTGGGGCAATATTTTTATTAGAAAAGGTTTAGGGAGTAAATTTTGGGATTAGTACATGATCGGTAGGAGGAAAGGGGAGGTCTGGAAAGCCTTTGGACATGTGTGGTTTTTTTAAATGTTATTTTATGGATCGTATGTATAAATTTGGGGGAAGTGAGTATGAAACATGTAGTGGAAATTTATACTGTGACATCAGTACACTTGTTTTGCCCAGACTCCAGTTGACCATAGTGGTTCCAGCCAATTTCAGCCAGTTTTGTTATCTTTCAAAAGCAGAGAGTTTTGGCATTTCAGCAAGTTGTTTCTTTCCTCATCCATCATCCTGCAAACTCAAGAATTTCTGTCAGTCATTGGTTTCTTTAACTCTTTGAGGCACAGTGTCATAGGTCCAGGAAACCTCCAGTCTAGGACTAAGCTAGCCCTATTATTAAGGCAATACCCTTCTCAAGATGCTATCCATGTATGACAAGATTTTTTTTTTTTTTTTTTTTTTTTTTGGCTGGTTAGAATAACAACCATTCCTGGCCCTGCAAAGACTCCAGGAATTGTTCTATCTGCACTTTTTAGGAGGTTCTTTTCCCTGCCTTGAAGAATTTTTTCACATGCATACACTGATCAGATATCAAAGACTTGAGGTTTTTTACCTGACAATCTCTGTGGAGTTTTCTCTCTGCATGTAGAACTCCATCCTCTCTGGTTCCCCGCCCTGCAAATTTGAGCTGCCTTGGCTCCGCAGAACTCTGAACCCTGTCTCTTCAACTCTGTAAGATCACTGGGCTTCATTTGGGCTCTCTGTAAGCAATGAGCTAGTGTTATTGTAGGGCTCACCTTGCTTATTTCCCTTCTCTCAGGGATCATAATCTTGCCTTGACTCTTAAATAAGGTTGAAATTTGTTGTTTCATATACCTTGTCTAGTTTTCTAGTTGTTTAAGGCAGGGGTAGCAATCTAATCGCTGTTACTGTGTCATGGCATGTTTTTTCCTTTATTTAAAACAGCTTTATTGAGGTTAATTGATATAATTGCATCTATTTAAAGTGTACAATTGACAACTTTTGACATATGTATGTGTGTGTGTATGTGTGTGTGTGTATATATGTATATATATATATATATACATATATATATATATATGTACATGAAACCATCACCAAATTCAAAAGAATGAACATATTCATCACCTCCAAAGGTTTCCTCATGCCCCTTTGAAGTCTCTCTTCCTGGCTCCCTTGCCCCACC
The DNA here is from genome assembly GCF_048565385.1 of Saimiri boliviensis. Lineage (NCBI taxonomy): Eukaryota > Metazoa > Chordata > Mammalia > Primates > Cebidae > Saimiri > Saimiri boliviensis. The sequence continues at coordinate 18,319,137 of NC_133456.1, forward strand.
TCCCAGGGCAACCACTGATATGCTTGTAGCCATACATGTCAGTTTGCACTTTCTTAAGTTTTCTATAAATGGCATCATGCAGTATTACTCCTTTTTGTCTGGCTTTTTTCACTCAGCATAATGATTCTAATCTATCCATGTTTTTTAAATCCATAGTTTCTCCCTCTTTTGTGGCTGAGTTGTATTCCACTGCATGAATGTACCTCCATTTGTTTGGTCTTTTTGTTTATACCATATTTATTTATTCATTACTGACGGACATTTGAATTTTTCCAGCTTTTGGCTACTACGAATAAAGCTGCTATATATACACTCATGTAAAAGTTTTGGTATGGACATATGCTTTCTTTTTCTTGGGTAAATACCTAGGAATGGAATGGCTGAACCATATGGTTGGCATATATGCATAACTTTTAAAGAGCCTGTCATACTTTTCCAATGACATTTGTTTTAAAGACAGTTTTTATATTTGTTTGTTTTTAGAGCCATGTGGTGGTGTGGCAAATCTGTGAGACATTTGGATGTAAATGTTCGACCTCTTTTATTCTGAAGCAATAACCATGCTGTGGTAACTGTCACATTGATAAACGCAGAGCCAGCCCCCACCAGCCTGGCAAGCAGACTTTTACCCCAAAACAGAGGAATAGGAGGGGGAGAATATGAGGGGCTCTCAGTCTGCCTGATAGCAGTGAGAAAAGAGTCAGAACCCTTGGACCTTTTGCTTTGAGGCATTTAAATGGAAATAAAAGTAGATTTATTCCTTTTGGATAGTTCATCCTTTTTTATGATTTTTTGAAAATATGAAATGTTTGAGAACTTGGATCAGAGCTGTTTTTGAAGTTTTGATCTGTTTCCTTGATGTTGTGACTTTGAAGCTCCTGTCTGTGAATAAATTCAGCCTTTGTTTCACCTTTCCCTGCTGAACAATGCCAGTAAGTGTGAAGGAAATATCCAGTAGAGATAAGTAGCGTTGCTTTGATCCATACACAAATCAAGTATGGAGTTTCTTTTAACCAACAGAGGAGTGGGATTCACAAATGCCCATCTGGCTCAGAACCATGCACGTATTTTACAGACTGGGCAGCGGCAGCACAATCTATTTCTAACAAGCTCCTTCCGCTCTGAAATGCCCCAGCGCAGATGGACGCTCTTTAAGGAGTTTGCTTACGACAGCCACACACACCAGGCAATATTTTCATACTCCCACTAATATCTCACACAGTTTGAGATTTCTGGCACTTGGCAATATTATTATTGAAGTGCAGAGACCCTTGAAGGCTGCATAATGGCAAGGGAAGGGGGAGTAGGGGTTGAAGAGAGTGCTGACTCACTCTTCAGCCTCACTGTCACTAGAAGCAGAAGAAATGGAAGATCAGGCAGTGTGTCAGATGCCTCCATCACCTGATTTTCCTGCTGTGCACCCACCCCCTGCCAATGGCAATGGAGGAGGTGGCAGCTTCCCTAAAGATGGCAGTTGCCTCCCTAGAAAAAGGGCCGTCCTGAGACTCTGAGGTCAGCTGCCTTAGCTCACAACACAACTCGAGGAAGGCTGTGATAGAGTATTAGTGTTCGTATTCATAAAGTGCCTATGACGGAAATGCTAATGATTCCACTCCCCCACCCCCATCCCCACCCCCATCACCTTTGCTTAGCTTGCCATTCTGGTAAATCTTCAGCTACAGCGGCTACAAGGGCCCCTGCTAATTTTTCTGCTCCCCATTGTTGGTTTTAGGCTTTCTTCTTAACATTGAGGTTGCTTCCTGTTTTGTTAAATAGCTTTCAATCTCCCATCTTCTCCTCCCGAGACATAATTTGGATAATCTGTTTGCATAGATCATTCATGGGCCCTGAAGTCATCCTAATGCTGGCTGTGGCTCTGCCTCTGCCAAGGCAGACGCCACTCACCCCAGCCTGTGGCCCAGCCTCCTCACCTGGGAGGACTCCCAGGGGACTCCCCATGCCTGTGACCAAACTGGTTGATACAGATGAAGAGTTAGACACAGAAAAAATTGAAAGTGATGTCATAGTTAATGACAGATTGGAAAAAGAAGAACCAACCTTGCCGGGCAGGCCAGTTGCCCAGTAGGTGACAGGTGGAGTCCCCAAGATATCTCCTTTTTGGCTTCCACCTCCTTGGGGATGCTTATCGTGCTAGGGAAATAAACATTCGATTGTTATTGTTGCCTCCAAAGCCTTGGTACTGTGGCTGAATTATTGTGGTTGTCATGGCAGCGAGCAACATTTCATTATCATCTGTGGCCTTTCTCCCTCCTCTGGGAATTATTTGACATGATTCTGTTTTCATTCTAGTTCGGTTCCTTGTCTTTTGGGATGGCTGTCCCCTTGCCTCCAACAGGGGAGAATTCCTTTTGGCTTGGAGGGATGGGATAATGTAGGGAAAGATGGGCGGGGTGAGAGGAGAGAGAAGAACAAAATGTGTGTGTACTGGGGGAGATTGGAATGTGGGGACAAGCTGTCATGGGAGACAGAGCTGGAGACGGGCACATGGAGGGGCAGGCGGACTCCTCAGGAAGCTCCATGTTCACATGTGCAGACACATAACTACAAGGATCGGGGCTCCTCTCAGCACCTCCCTGCACCGGGCTTGTTTGAGAGGTCTGTTGGTGTCCTGTGCCATCTCCCAGACAGTCAGCTTCTGGTGAGCTAGGGCTGTTTTTGCTCCTCAGTCTCTGCCTCTCAGGCTGTGCCATGTGCCTCATAATAGTAAGCAATTCAATGCAGAATGAATGCATGCATGGATACACATTCAAACACTTCTTAAGAAGTTATTATTATTGAATAAGGCTTTGAGGGACTGATTGATGGGAATCAAAATCACTAGAGACAGATGGTCAAATTCACATGCCAGTTTGTGGATTTGTTCTGGGAAATGCGGCTTTGCAGAACAGTGGGGGACATGTACTGGCTGGTGGGTGGCATCTCCTCTTTGAGGGAATTTCCCCCAGTTCTGGGGCACCTGCTGTGAGGCTGTCCCTCAGATGTACTGATTATCGTGGAAGCGAAGCTGGTGTCCTTAGCCAGGGTGGTGGGCCAGCCTCCCTGGTGTTTTCAGCTTCTAGGCACCCTCAGCCTGAGATGCTTCAGGCTCCTGGACTGCAGGAGGAGGAATGAGACTTTGAGAAAGTGGCTCCTTTTTTTCTGAGGGCTACCCTTTGGCTCCTCTGCTTAGGGTGTGTCTGTGGGTTTGAGAGCATGCACACTTGTGTGCAAACACATCCAGAGCCTTCCTGCAAAGAACAGGGTACAAGTGGCTGAATCAGTGGCATCTACTCAGCAGAGCAAGTGTTCAGACTTCTCAGAGGGAGGAACAGGATGGCAGGCATTTGTTCCTGGGTAGCCCCACACCTGCCTATGCCTGGGGAGTGAATATAGCAGGGCAGTTGCAGGGCAAGCTACTTACAACAAGGTAAGGCTCACTTCCTGAAACCTCTCTTCTTTTCTCACAACTTGGCTCCTCCTAGATCTTATTCTGGTTGAAAAAGTGTGAGGGTGAGAGGAAAATGAAACCCTGGAAGACCAGTTTTCTTAGGGAATGTGTAGGATGTGCTCCTAAAGTTCTGGAAAGCTGGTGGTGTCAAAACCTTTAGAATAGACAGGGAGGAGGAAAGGGAGGTACACAGGTCTCAAGCCCTTTGGGCCCCACTGAAGGGCAGCACCTCCGAGCTGGTAGACACCCTGACAGTGGCACAGTGGGTTCTACTGCCCAGCAGGCAGGTCAGTGGCTGCAAATTGAGCTTCTGGGACTTACGATTTCTCAGCAGTCCCAGGGGCCACCAGAGAAGGCAGAGGATCCCAGGACAGCTGCATTTTTGCCCACGTGCCATGCTGGGTTTATATCAGCCAAGGGCCCTGCAGAACAGAGGATACATTCAGAGTGGTAGAGTGAAGGATAATTTAGGAAAGGGACTTATACAGGGGGTGGGCAGGGTGAAGGAAACCAACATTGAGGACAGAGTCGGCCAGGGACTAGAAATGGCGGGAAGCAGTAACCACCCTGAAAGGACAAAGGAGGGACCAGTGCTAAGGAGTCTAGGTGTGGTGGCTCACACTTGCAATCCCAGCGCTTTGGGAGGCCAAGGTGGGCAGATCACTTGAGGTCGGGAGTTGGAGACCAGCCTGGCTAACATGGTGAAACCCTATCTCTATTAAAGATACAAAAATTAGCCTGATGTGGTGACAGGCGTCTATATTACCAGCTACTCAGGAGGCTGAGATGAGAGAATCGCTTTAACCTGGAAGGCAGAGGTTGCAGTGAGCTGAAATCATGCCAGTGCACTCCAGCCTGGGAAACAGTGAAATCCTGTCTCAACCACCACCCCCATCTCCACAAAAAAAGGAGTCTAAGAAGCTGGGGCTGCAGATCTCACACTGTCAGAACCCCAGCCCTACAGAGACCACCAGCCCCAAGGCCCCCAGGAAACCAGCCAGCTGGGCACTGAGCAGGGCAAAGAAGCAAAGATCAGAGCTCAGGAGTCAGGGACAAAGGGATAGTAACAAGCACTTGGAGCATCCACAGAGAAAAGATGGTGCTAAAAAAGGAAAAAAGAAAATGCCAAAGCTTGGAAAGCCCCTATTCTACCCACGAAACATGGGTTCAACTCCTGACTCTGCCTTGTAGTTGATGCTCTTGACCAAGTTTCTGAACCTCTGTGATCCTCCAGTCTTCACTTCACATCGGCATGATGAGAACTCCCTTGGCTAATTAAGGGTTACTGCAGGATGGAGCCGTATAATGACTGTGACAGCATTAGGTAGGCTGTAAAGCTATGATGTAATTTCCCCTGGTATGGTCCCAGGGCTCCTTTTGGAGTAGGGCTTCTGACTGTTCTGGGCACAGGCCTTTCTTGCAGGCTCCTTTCAGTGGGTGGTGACAAGGAGAGAGTGAAATGAGAATGGTGAGGGGAAGATGCCTCGGGTCTTGCTTCCTGGGGATGCCCCATATGAAAACCTGGACCTTGTGTTCCTTCTCTTATGGTTAGAGATCTGTGTCACCTCATGCCCACACCCAACCCTAGGAAGAGAAAAACATTTACTGTGGAAAATCTTACCTTATCTCTAGTGCTGGCAGATACCAGTCTATGAGAACAAACAGGGAGCACAAAAGGAAGCTAACCCATGCTGACCAAACTCACAGGAGACTGATAGATAAACCTAATGCTACCTTAAACATGTGAACTGAATTCCTCAGGTTCTTTGATGTCTGAAAATCTTCCCTGAGCACAAGAAAGGTCAGAGGCTCTGTGTGACTAGTCATGTGGCACTGTCTGTAAAACAAAAGAAAAAGGGTCCATTAAGTCTTTTCCCCAAGAAAGGCAGGAAATCAGGGAGGAAAAAAATTTGTTGTTCTTTGCCCTCAGTAACTCTAGATTTCTAACTCAAGCAAAAACACTGCATTAGAGGGACAAGGATTTAAATCCACAAAATGCCCCCCACTAGCTTCTCCTCACCTTTCTTCTAGCCTCTCTCCACCTTTGCCTCTCCCTGCCCCTTCCTCTTCTCACCTTTCGCCTCTCTCTAGAGACTCCCTTAGAAGTTCAAAAATAGTCCCCCATTCTTTATGGCAAAGAAGCTTCAACTTCGAGTCCTCATTTTCTATCCCAAGCATTTATTAATACTGAGGTCTTTTTTTTCAGACAAAGATAGTTCTCTCCCTAAGAGGAAATCACATGCCACTAAGATAATACAGCTTTTGCATCACCTTTCCTAGACAAACCCTTACTGCAATTTTCCACCTGAGTCTCCCCTAAGCACCCCAAAAGTTTAGCTATTTGACTCACCCCAAATACTACTCCTTTTAGGGAAGGCTGCTGACCCAACTCCTTGTTTCTTCCTGGCTGTCTCTGGAAATGTGTTTACCATGGAAGCAGGTGGTGTTGCAGTAGGAACGCAGGCAGAAGGAAGTTGGCTATGAGATCTTGGACAAAGTATGTGACCTCTATAAGCCTCCTTGAGGAAGGGAATAAAAGGCTATATACAAAGCTGCTGCAAAGCTGTTGCAAGGACTGATGCATGTAAAGATCCTCTGTCAGCCACAGAGCTTCATGAAACTGATGATCGTTTATGCATGGGGCTATGCTGGCCAGGATACCAAGCAAGGTGGCATTGATTGCCTGCGTCTTCGTGTGTCTTCCTTTCTTGATGATAGCAGCCTTATTGATGCACTGGTCCACACATTCTGGTGCTTCCTTCTCATGTGCAATCCAAGGCTATTCCAGTTGGTGTATAAAGAACAACTCAGTGAGTAGAGAACTAGTGCTCTGCCAGAGATAAAACATCTTAGGCTATGGAAATTTTCCGTCTTGCAGATTTAAAAGTGTCCCTATGCCTACACACAGTCCTTGCCTCTGACAATCTTGTAGTTTACAGCAGTAGTGCCCAAACTTTTTGGCACCAGGGACCGGTTTTATGGAAGACAATTTTTCCATGGACTGTGGGTTGGGAGAGGTGGAGGGATGGTTTTGGGATGCAACTGTTCCACATCAGATCATCAGGCATTAGGGTCTCATGAAGAGTGTGCAAGCTAGATCCCTTGCATGTGCAGTTCACCACAGGGTTCATGCTGCTATGAGAATCTAATGCCACTGCTGATCTGACAGGAGGCAGAGCCCAGGAAGTAATGCTTGAGTACCCACCACTCACCTCCCGCTGTGTGGCCCGGTTCCTAACAGGCCATGGACTGCCCTCAGTCTGCAGCCTGGGGATTGGGGAACCCCTTGTTTGCAGCAGGCAGCAGTTTAAAAAATATTCCTCTACTTTTGCTTCATTACACAACCAATATATTTATTGTATATTAATTAGAAATAACAGGTGGATAGAAACAAAGAGAGAATCAATTGTAGCTCTTCCCTGAGTGAAAACCACTGTAGTATTTTAATGTTAATGCAGCCATACTTTTTTCTGTGTACTTAGTGTGAACTCCTTTATGACATTTGTGTGCATAGTAGTCACGCTTTTTTATTTTTTCAAGTCAAATTGAAACTATCTCAGTCATCCACTTTTTAGATTCATTCACTCACTCCACAGGTATTTATCCAGAGATTATTTTGCGTCAGGTACTCTTCCAGCATTTTATTTTAGCTGGGGGAGACAGACAATAAACAAATGAGTAAGAAATATAGTAAAACAGCTGGGAAAAAGCACAATGGAAATATCACAGCAGAAGGGCTTTGGGAGTGTTGGGCAGGCTTCAGTTTAAGATGAGTGGTCAGCAAAAGTCTGAAAGCAATGACCTGAAAGAGAGAAAGGATTGAACCATCTGGAGATGGGGGGAAGAGGGTCCCAGTGGAGGGGACAGCACATGCAGAAGCACAGGGAGATGAGGGTAGCTGAAGAGAGCATGTCAGTGGTAGGAGAGAGTTGGAGTTGAGATAGGGAGATCACCAAGTCTGACTGTGTCGGGTACTGAGGGCTAGTAGAAGGATTTTACTATTCTCTGATCAAGATGGGAAACGATTGGAGGATTAGAACAGAGCAGTAACATGACTTAACCCTAAGAATAAATTACACGAAGGAAAAGGCAGGAATGGAGGGACCCCTTATGACGCTATTGCAATAATCCAGGTGAGGGACAACGGTTACTTGGACCAGGAAGACATTACGGGTGCTGAGATGAGATGGAGTCTTGATATCTTTGAAGGTAGAACTGATGGGATTTCGTAGCAGAAATGTGAGTCAGGAAAGAAAGGTCAGGGGTGACTCCAAGATTATCCTGAGGCATCCAGGGAGTGGAGCTGTCATCTTCTGAGATGGGAAAGACTGTGGGAGCCAGCGGGGGCAGGTAGGGGGACTTGAGCCAACAGATTAGAAGTTGGTTTTAAAATGCTAAGTTTGAGATGATACATAGCCAGATTGGATGTCAGAAGGCAGTCTGGGGCTTGGGAAGAGGCTGAGGCCAGAGATACAAATTTGAGCTGCAGAAGCAAAATATTGGCATTTAAAGCCATAAGATTATTAAGGAAGTGCATGCAGACAGTGAAAAGTTTCAAGGAGTGGGTCCTAAATTAAAAGGAAGAATGACATCTCCTTCTTGGGGCAACTCCAGATTCCTGGATGGCCCAGGAACTGACCCTGAGTTTGTACAAAAATGGTCCAATTTCCATTCTTAAGTGGGAGAGCTCTGAACCTTGATATTTAACTACAGCAAGCTTCTCTTGCCTTTAGTGAGCACCCCACATCACAGATGAAAGACAAACCTTTGTGGTCAGATAGATATGGCTGTCCAGCTTCTCCTCCCAAACTTACAATCAGTATAACCTCTCTCTCCATGGCAGGGGCACTGAAGACAATGGAGAGAGTCCAGAAGTGTCATGTCAGGGGTGCTGGCTCCACTTAGATGGAAACATCCTGTGGGGATAAGCTATCCTCTCTTTCTAACCTCCATCAACACAACTTCTAAAAGACAAAAGACTCCTCTAGCATCCTTGGAAGTGGTGATTCACTCTTCTAGTGGTGAGCAAGGGGACCCTGGTACAGCAATTACAAAGATCGTGAAAAACAAAACACTATGTCATATGTAGATATCAATATGCAAAGAGATGTGTACACACATGTGGGCACACACAGACACACAGATGGATTACACAGTCTGCTTGTAGCATATCTTATAACTGTTCCTTTCACCTAATACATCAATATTTTCTTTCTAATACATTTACTTTTACAAAATTGCCTTAATGGCCAAATGTCATTCCATTGTGTGGTATATCCATCTTTTAATAACCTGTCTCTTATCATTGGTTATCTGGTTTATTTCCAATCCTTTGCTACTGTTACAAAATAAAAACAAAAAATATCTGAACCTTCTTTTAGCTAAATTGGCTCATATTTTTTTAAATGACTTCCTTCAGCTAGATTATTGAAATTAGATTTGCTGGTTTAAAGGACAGGCAGTTTTTCAACACTGGTTACATTTTGAGAATTATGTGACAGATGTCATTGACATAGTCCAATGTGCAAAGGAGAAAGAGAATAGACAAATAAGTTAGTTCACCTTAAAGGTTACGATCTCCCACAGTGTCCCCCACAAACCTTTAGACTCTGTCCCCCAGAAACATTTGGACTATGCTGGGTTCCTTAGACTTTCAGCTCATTGCATGTGAGCTGATGGACTGAAGAGAACTAATGGGAAGGGATGTTACATATGGTCCTTCTGTATATGACAAAGGTAAGTACATTTTCAAGAGTGAGTAGAGGCCTGGGTAGAGGCAAGCACTGTGGTTCCTGGGCCAGAATTCCATGGTCTTTGTCTATGCCTGAGTTGATTTAGTTTGGAACTCTAATACCAAGCCAGACAAGGATACTACAGGAAAAGAAAATTACAGGCCAATATCTCTGCTGAACATAGAAGCAAAAATCCTCAATAAAATACTAGCAAACAAAATTCAACAGCATGTTAAAGGATCATACACCATAATCAAGTGATATTTATCCTTGGAATGTAAGTATGGATTAACATACACAAATTAATAAATACAATACACCACATTAACAGAATGAAGGATAAAAATAATATGATTTTCTGCATGTCAGTAGATGCGGAAAAAGAATGACAAAATTTAACATCTTTTCATGATTAAAACTTTCAATGAAGTATACATAGAAAAAATGTACCTCAACATAGTAAATGCTCTATCTGACAAGCCCATAGCTAATATATACTCAGTAGTAAGAAGTTGAAAGCTTTTCCTCTAAGATTGGAAGTAAGATAAGGATGTCCACTCTCATCACTTCTATTCAGTAAAGTACTGGAAGTCCTAGCCAGAGCAATTGGAAAAGAAAAAAAACAAAAGGCATCCAAACTGGAAAGGAAGAAGCAAAACTGTCTGTGTTTGAAAGTGACATTATTAAAAAACCCTGAAGACTTCACAAAAACTATTAGAACTAATAAATTCAGTAAAGTTGCAGTATACAAAATCAACATATAGAAATCAGTCATCCTTTCTTTCCCCCTTCCTTCCTTCCTTCTTTTTTTTCCAGAGTCTCCTTCTGCTGCCCAAGCTGGAGTGTAGTGGCGTGATCTCAGCTCACTGCACCCTCCACCTTCCAGGCTCAAGAGATTCTCATGTCTCAGCCTCTCAAGTATCTGGGATTACAGGGGTGGGCCAATACCTAGCTCATTTTTGTATTTTGAGTAGAGAGGGGGTTTCACTACATTGCCTAGGATGGTCTCAAACTCCTGACCTCAAGTGATCTGCCTGCCTCCCAAAGTGCTGGGATTATTGGCATGAGCCATTGTGCCTGGCCAAAAATCAGTAATGTTTCTATACACTAACAATGAACTAGCCAAAAAAGAAATTTTAAAAAATCCCATTTATAATTACAATAGCATATTCATATACACAAAAAACATATTATAGACATATAAAACTTAGAAATAAATTCAACCAAGGGGTAAAAGACATGTACACTGAAAACTGTAAGATAGTGATGAAAAAAATTGAAGAAAACACAAATAAATGGAAATATGTCTCATGTTCATGGATTGGAAGAATTAATATTATTAAGATGTTCATGCTTACCCAAAGCAACTAAAAATTTATGCAATCTCTATCAAAATTCCAATGACATTTTTCACAAAAATTAGAAAGTCTTAAAATCCATAAGAGATCACAAAGACCCTGAATAGCCAAAACGATCTTGAGCAAAAAGAACAAAGTTGAAGTCATCACATGAATCAATTTCAAAATCTGCTACAAAGCTGTAATAGTCAAATGTTCATGGCAGAGGCATAAAAACGTAGTCAATTGATCTTCAACAAAGGTGACAAGAACCTGTAATGAGGAATGGACAATCCCTTCAATGACTGGTGTTGGGAAACTTTTTTTTTTTTTTTTTTTTTTTTTTTTTTTTTTTTTTTTTTTTTTGAGACGGAGTTTCGCTCTTGTTACCCAGGCTGGAGTGCAATGGCGCGATCTCGGCTCACCGCAACCTCCGCCTCCTGGGTTCAGGCAATTCTCCTGCCTCAGCCTCCTGAGTTGCTGGGATTACAGGCATGCGCCACCATGCCCAGCTGATTTTTTGTAATTTTAGTAGAGACGGGGTTTCACCATGTTGACCAGGATGGTCTCGATCTCTTGACCTCGTGATCCGCCCGCCTCGGCCTCCCAAAGTGCTGGGATTACAGGCTTGAGCCACCGCGCCCGGCCGGGAAACTTTTGCATGTTGGATATCCCCGTGCAGAAGAATGAAATTGGACTTGTATCTCACACCATCTACAAAAATCCATTCAAAATGGATTAAGGACTTAAACACAAGACCTGAAACTATGAAACTACTAGAAGGAAGAATAGGGAAAAAGCTTCTTGACATTGGTCTGGGCAATGAATTTTTAAGATATGATTCTTCAAAAGCACAGACGACAAAAGCAAAAAATAGACAAAAGGACTGCAACACACTAAAAAATTCTACACAGCAAACAATCAATAGAGTAAAGAGACAGCATAGGGAATGGGAGAAAATGTTTGCAAATTATACATCTGATAAGGGATTAATATCCAAAATATATAAGAAATTCAAACAACTCAATAGTAAAAAATGTAATAACCCAATTAACAAACAAGCAAAGGACTTGAATAGATATTTCTTAAAATACATATAAATGGCCAACAGGTATATGGAAAACATGCTTAACATCATTAATCATCAGAGAAATGCAAATTAAAACCACAGTGAGACATCAATTCACACCTGTTAGGATGGTTATGATCAAAAAGATAAAATGAAAGTGTTGGTAAGGATGTAGAGAAAAGGGAACTCTTGTAGACTATCAGTAGGAATGTAAATTGCTATAATGGAAAACAATATTTAAAAAATAAAAGACAGAACTACCATATGACGCAGCAATCTCACTTCTGGGTATGTATCCAAAGGAAATAAAATCAGGATGTTGAAAAGATATCTGAACTCTCGTGTTCATTGCAGCATCATTTGGAACAGCCAAGACAGGCTTTAAAAAGAAGGAAATCATGTCATTTGCAACAACATGGATGAACCTGGAGGACATTATGCTAAGTGAAATAAACCAGAAGGACATATACTGCATGATCTCACTTATATGTGAAATCTAACACAGTTGAACTTACAGAAGTAGAGAGTGGAATGGTCGTTGTCAGGGACTGAGAGGATTGGAGAGAGGGTGGGTAATGGGTGCAAAGTTTCAATTAGACAGGATGAACAAGTTCTGGAGATCTATTGTACAGCATTGTGATTATAGCTAATAATAATGTATTGTATACTTAAAAATAGCTAAGAGATTAGATCTTAAATGTTCTCACTATAACAAATGATAGGTATGTGAGGTGATGGTTAAGTTAATGAGAATGATTTGATCAGTGCACAAATGTATACATACATCAAGGCATCACACTGTATACTGTAATATATATAATTTTTACTTGTTAATTATACCTTAATAATGCTGGGAGGAAAAAAAAAAGAACATCCTCTGACTTCCTTTGTCATAAGACTCCCCGAGATGACCTGCCACCAGAACAGCTATTTCTGAGCTCAAGGATGGGCATGGTATCTGCTTTGTCCCTAGGTCTGAGATGATGCCTGGACTCTCATGAGCCATTTTCACTCTCCATGATTCCTGGAATGCTTGTGCCTCTTTGGATCGTGTCTCTGAACAGTTGTTTAATTCATGGCCTAATATTTTCCTTGAAGCACCTCCAAAGAAAACATGAATACACACAGCCCCATGAAAAGACCTGGCTGCTGACATCCCTGGTCACAGGATGGTTTGTGTGGGAGCTGGGAAGAGAAGTTGCTGAAGGGTTTTGAGCTTCTCAGAGATAAAATTAAGGGAGTGTCTTGCAGTGCCCAGGGAAGATGGCCCTTCAGAGCAGGAAGGTCTCCCACCTTCTCTTGGCCTCCCAGAGCATGGTGGAGAAGTTAGGACTCAAACAGATATCTGTTCAACTCCTGGGGCTGACACTATCTCACTGTAGGAATGTGAACGAGTTACTTAACCTCTCTGTGCCTCAGTTTTCTTGGTTGAAAAAGAAGGTAGCAAAACATAGTACTTAGGGTGGTATAAGAAACTAATTGGATAATGTGTATATAAATTACTTGGTTTATGGTAGGTGCCCAACTGGTGATAGCAGTTAGTCTGCATCCATACCACTAAGTGTAGACAATCAGGAAGCCCCACTAAAATGCCAAAGAAATGGATAAAAAGACCACTGAACATCTCTTGGGCATTCAACATCACTATGACCACAGGGCAGAGCACATAGTTAGCACTTGGTAAATATTTGATAAATTCAATGAATGAATGATTCAATCAATATGTCCTACGCCATCTCAGACACGAAGGTGAAGAGCTCATCTCTGGAAGAGCTAAGAAAATCCCGATGATGATTATACTATTTATAAAGCAGCAAACAATTAAGAACACTTACTCCATGCCTAATGATAAACTTCACAACACCCTTATAAGGCGGTACTTCACTCCATTTTACCTAGGAGGAAACTGAAGCAGAGAGTCCCATAACCTACCCTACGTCATGCAGTTAGAGAGGGTAGAGCAGTGTCTGGGTCTGGATCTTGGGGCAGAAGTGTGCTGGAGCAGTGCCTCCTCCAGCTTGGTTAAAGTGACAGTGGGCAAGGAAGCTGAACTCAACCTAGCGCTGAAGGCAGAGGGAGACATTTCTTCAATGATGAAAAAGTACAGGGTGGTCACTTGGTTGAAGCCAGTTACATGCATGGTGCCACCACAACTGGCTCCTACGTGGCCTGATGAGGGTGCTGAGGCTTCACATACTCTTCTGTTTGGGGTTGGGAACTGTACTGCCATTTATTAGGTGATTCCAGAACGCCCTGCTGTATTGGACACTTCAAAGTCTGCTCAGTCATGTTTTAGTGTGTTTTCACCATTTTCATCATCCAGCTGAGTAATTTTACCTAGAATAACAAACAACACACAGCTATTTAAAAGATCTTTATCACCAACATTCCTACTGCAAACAAATGACATTGCTATTATAAATCTGAAGCTCCTCCAGCCCACACACCTATTTATCCTTTTTGTTAGTTTGTTTATGCCTTAAAACACAACTTTGTTAATGTGAAGTTTCTTAAGGCATTTTTATTACTCCTAGCAAAGGGCAAGCAAGTAAAATATCAGGACTAACAAAGACCTCTCAACAGGCCCAAAGGTGATTGAATGGGGAGATACTAGGGGGCCTGGCAGAGGTCACCAAGCCCCATGCCATGTGAGTGAGGTCACTTGCTCCCCAGTTTGCTTGGACTGTGGCTGTGAGTGCCAAACCTGAGCCTTAGCCAGCTCCTGGGGTGTGATCAGACTTGTCAGCTGTGACACCTGCCAGCCTGTGCTGACCATCCTCAGGGATGACACTAGCTGGGTGAAGGGTGGCCCAAAAAGTCTCGTCCATTGTTGATACTTGACCCATGAAATGTGAAGGTCATCAGAGCTGAGCCAATCACATCTCCTCCCTCTAAGATGTGGCCCAGACACCCAGGAGAGGAAGGATTTCTGATGCCCACTAGGAGCATCAGAAACGGCAAGGCCCCAAAATTGAGAGGGGCTGTGGCTCCCTAGAAAATTGGAATCAAACTTTTGACAGTGCTTGACTCTGGATCTGGTTCTCTGACTTTCCCTATTTCACAGAGAGGACCCACCATGCCTGGGTTGCACAGTGTCTCCTCCTAGAGCATTCCGGGTTGAAGGCCTTTCCTCTCGCTTCCCTTTTCTATCCCTGATCCTGGCTGGGGCAGGGGGGAGGAGTCCAGAAGTGGGCAGGTTGAGTGGCTGAGTTCCACCTCTTTGGACACTATGTGAGTGTCCAAAGGACCTCTCTGGGCCATAAAGGGACCACTTTGCGGCCCATCATTGCCAGTGAACAGTTCTTCCTCCCTAAGTCCCAAGTCTCTGCTCAGGAGCCTGCGTATCTGGGGCCTTTCATGAGCCAAAAGTAAGCTACGATGTATGAGGTATGGCTGTGTTGCCCTTCACCTTCCAGCAAGATGGTAGGAATTGTGTGAAGAGCTCACAACTAGCCCTTTCATGATTTATATTGCCCCTCTGGGCCTTATCTTGAGAAACACTTTGAAAAGCCTGACCCTTGCCCAGCAAAAAGCAGATCTGCCAAAAGTACAGCTAGTGGGAATGACCGGTGACCTTGCCAACCCTGCAGGCCCCTCAGTGACTTCACTCTCAAGCTAGGCCACTGTAGAAACCGTTTCTGATCTCCATCTGGGTACGAGCAGTGGTGGTGAGGTCCTGCCGGTGTCTTACCCGCCCTAGAAGGAGCTCTTCCAGTTCTTAAGCTATTTGTGGGATTAGCTCAGATAGAAACAAAAAGCAACTTACAAAGGATCAAAAGACTCCTATCGTCTTTGGTCCTCATTTTCTCTATCTGAAGACAATGAGGGAGTTGGACAAGCCAATCCCAGAGCCTTTCATTGCCCTATTCAAGATCAAACATAGAAATGTGAGCCAGAGGGAAAAACAGGAGCCCTATCAAATCTACGCATGATAGGGTCTAGCTTGGTGTCACAGAGAGGAGGGCTTAAGGTAGCGGTTAGGAAGAAGACCCCAGTCCCTATGGCCTGTTTAAGAGTATTATGTCCTCACTGCATCAGCCAGTGTTTGCAGGTTCTTTCCTGGGTTCTGATCTGATTTGATCTACTTCGGCACTGGGCTGCTCCATCTCCCTGGCCCCAAGTCTCCCCATCATCTGGAAAATTTTTCCACAGTTCCTGTTTCTCTCCTAAACTTCCCCATCTCTGAGTCTTTAGGGGAAGGACAAAGTAGGGCCCTCAGGTTGGGATCGCTGACTGCAAGCAACAGAAATTAACCAGATCTCAGCTGACTTGAGCAAAACAAATGTATGAAAGCACACACAAGTAGCCCCAGAAGAAGGCATGTATTGGGGGCAATTAATTTCTATCCTTGCATGGCACCAGTGAGATTGAAATTTCTGGGAAGACAGGATCCACTTGGCTTATGGGTTGGGGTAGGACTGAACTAATGTTTTTACCTATGCTGAAAGCATTTTCTAATGTAAAATGAACTGCTATTATAGAAAACAAGGAGAGCATATGTTGAGCAGACACAAACAACTGATGCTCATCATTGGCTCATGCTCGTTAGAACATTCTGGAAACACTTTATGATGGAGAAAGGACTTGCTATTTCTGGAATTTGAAACTGCAAATAAAGAAAGTTGTTTTGGGAATCTGACTTGGCCTTTAGATGGATGTTTAACTTGCCAGCATATTGACAATGATAATGCCTTTGTTAATGAATTCAGAGTGTTGCACACTCATTGACTTATTTTTTTCACAACTCCCTGTAAAAAAATGGAAGCAAGGCATTATTATTTCCATTTGCCAAATGAGGAAAACAAGGCCTAGACATGAGTGGCAAGAACACAAAGGACGACCCTGTGGCAACTCCTCTCTCCTCATTCTTAAACTCTCAATGAGAACAGAGGCCCAGCCCAGTGACCTTCTGGCTCCTTCACCTTTTGGCTCCTTGGTCTCCTCAAGGAAGATGATGATGGCAGAGGACCTTCCTGGCCAATGGCGGCCAGGTGGGGTGGCTCACACCTGTAATCCCAGCACTTCGGGAGGCTGAGGAGGGTGGATCACCTGAGGTCAGGAGTTTGAGATCAGCCTGGCAAACGTGACCAAACCCTGTCTGTACTAAAAATACAAAAATTAGCCAGGCGTGGTGGCACCCACCTGTAATCCCAGCTACTTGGGAGGCTGAGGTTGTAGAATCACTTGAACCTGGGAGGCAGAGGTTACAGTGAGCCAAGATCACACCACAGCACTCCAACCTGGGTGACAGAGAGAGACTCCATCTCAAAAAAAAAAAAAAAAAAAAAAAGGAAATTATGATCTTGCACTCCGAGAAGTTATTCCATGTGTTTCCTAATATGCATCTCACAAGCTGCCACATTTCCTTCTCTCACATAATCTCAGGGATTGCAAGCAGGTTTTGCACTCCAGCTGCCAGACACTGAAGTAACATACTGGGAATCCTAGGTCAAGTGTGTGTGCCTTTCAGTGGCTGTTAATGTTCCTGTGAGCCCCTGGGAGCTAGCCCAGTGCCTTCCCAGGATGGGAGATTACCTTCTCTCCAGGGATGACCATGCAGCTCCTGGAGCACTGGGTGCAGGAACAGGGTAGGTGTCAGGTACAGAGGCCCATATTGTCGTTTGCAAGTAGTCTGTGTCAGGCTCTAGTTATCTCTCACTCATTCCCATGGTCTATGTATTCCTTCTGTTTCCCTAATTTCCTTCTTTCTCCTTGCCTTTCTCCTCTTCCTCAATTTATTTCTCTTTCTCTCTCTCTCTCTCTCTCTCTCTCTCTCTCTCTCTCTCTCGTGCTTTCGTATCCTCTTTCCACCCAGAAGCCCAGCACCCTCAGTTTCCTCTTGTTCCTCTCAGGGACAATATGACCAGGTATGCTGGCTCAAGCCTGTAATCCCAGCAGTTTGGGAGGCCAAGGGAGATAGATCACCTAAGGTCAGGAGTTCCAGACCAGCCTGGCCAATATGGTGAAATCCTGTCTCTACTAAAAATACAAAAATTAGCCAGGTGTGGTGTCATGCACCTGTAGGCCCAGCTACTTGGGAGGCTGAGATAGGAGAATTGCTTGAACCTGGGAGGCAGAGGTTGCAGTGAGCCGAGATTGTGCCACTGCACTCCAGCCTGGGCGACAGGGCAAGACTCCACCTCAAAAAAATAAAGAAAATTCAATAGCCCATAGATTATTGTCCCTGGGTTTGTCCCTGGGAGAAGCCCAGCCTTGGCAAGTTCCACATCACATATTATCTATTATATGAGCAGTATCAGTGCTTGCTATCATGAAGGGAGCTGTCATAGAAAATGAGAGACTTTGAACCAGATTCGGGTTGAATCTTCCTCTGCTGTGTGGCTTGGAGCAACTTGTTTCACTTTAATAGGCTTCAGTGATCTCTCTATAAAATGTATAATCATTGTCATTAGTTCCTGTAAAGATGACAGGTATGAGGGCCAGCCCAGGGAGGTGGCTCAGTCACAGGGAATGACTTTACCAGGAGCCTCCTCACACATGTCACTTTGCCTGGGGCCGGTTTTCCTGGAAGACAGGTGAAAGGCCAGGCCACAAACACAGGAATGTTTCTGCTGGAATGTGTCCCTCCCTGCCAGGCCCTGAAGATCCCATCTCCTCTTCTAGCTTTGTTCTCACTTTTCAGTTCCTTTAACATGACATCTCTGGTCACTCCACACTAGGCCACCAACTGGAACTGAGAATACTAGAAAAGACCCATCCTGGGAGTCATGAGTGAGCACGGTCCAGCTTCCCAGCTGCTGCCTCCATGGCTGTGGTTTAGTCACCACAGCAGGTGTTACACGTAATTCAGGTCAGCTATGGTTTAGGGAGGAGGTGTGGAATGACTCAGATAATAGATTTTGAAGTCAGGGTTATGTGAGTTCAAACCCTGACACTTGTCTCCAAACCCTGTGACCTCAGGCAAAATTATTGATCCTCTCTGAGACTTGGTGTCCTATCTGTAAACTTTGGTGATGATCCCTTTCTTAAGGGATTATAGGAAGCATTGGCGATCATCCGCGGAAGCTCCCTGACACACAAAATGTGTGCAATCAATTCCCCCCCGCCCCCCGACCCCCATTATCTCTATACCCAGGACAAGGAAGAATCACACACACTTCCATGGCACTCAGTGTGCCGCGAACTCTTCAAGCTCCTTGCATGTATTGTCTCATTGTATCCTACCACAACCCCATAAGGTCCCTTGTGTTATTATCATGCTCATCTTACAGATAAGAGAACAGATAAATGGAGAAGTTAAGTAACTTACTCAAGGCCACTTAGCATGCCAGAGCTGGGAGTGACAGTGGCTGCAATTGGCGGGCATTTGAACTTGACTTGCATGGGAAGCTTTGGTGGAGGGGTGAGAGTGTTATACCCTAAAGTTGACACAGGGCTCCAGAACTCCCATGATCCTCTTGCAGAGGCTGTTCATGAGGTATGCAGAACACTCACATCAGGCCTACTTTGTCTGCAGGGGGCTGCCGGATTTGTGGCCACCAACTTCTGCTAGACTTACCTGTTTTTCGCTCCATTTGCTTGGCCACAGCTTATCAGGACTGTCCCCTTTTCCCTGGAGCTCCTTCCAGCAAGTTTATTAAAAAGAGGAACCAGGTGAGCAGGAACAGCCTGAATGTCAGAGATCAGGAGACTTCTAGCCACAGAGCCTGAACCATTTACTCTGTTACCTGAGATTATTTTTTCAAATGTCAAAGACCTAATTTAGGATGATCCAGATGTTCACCAGTGCTCCCGTTACTAAAGAAAACTGTATTTAAAAAGCCAACTGCAAAAGCAAACACATTTTGCTTTTGCAATTCTGTTGGGCTGCACCCTGGTCTTGACCTTAAAATAGATCAGTTTACGTGCTGACAGGATATACATACACAGTCAGGATTTCCCGTGTCTCCACCTCACCATTTCCTCTCTGCCTCCGAGCTGGTCCCCTTCATTCCTCTTCCTCTCCCTTCCCACAACTTGTTTACATCTGTGAGTAAATGCGTAGGAATGTTCCAGGAAGTAGGAACATTTAGGCTCCAGCCACACAGGAGTTCAAATTCCACTTCAACCATTTCCCAGCTATGCAAACATGAGCAGCTCCCCTCTCTGAGTGTCAGATTTTCATCTGGAAATTGTGAGAATACATGAAAATTATTTATCCCAGAGCCCAGCACAAGGTAAAAGACCACTAGATGGAAGAGACCGGGAAAAGCCTTTCACCCAAGGCTAAGTGTAGTTGGAGGCAGGATGCGTCCTAGGGGCCACCTGGCTGGCTTTTGGAGGGCCTGCGTGCTATTTGTCTCTCTCCACAGCCTCTGCATCAGACACGGATTCATCCTGCTCTCAGTTCTTCTGCCACTCCCTCCTATCGAAGTAAGATGGACTTTTTCTGGGTGTCTTCCCAGGACTCAGCCAGACTGATGAATCGACCTTGGGGAACATTTGAACGGATTGACGTGATGTTTTCCCAAGGCCCAGGGGCAATGCTTCAGGCAGCTCGAGCTGTCCACTAGGCCTGTATTTCCCAAATGTCTTGGATCAGGAGTGCCAAAAGTAAGCCCCTGTTCCAAGACATTTGGGAAATACTGGCCATGAACTATTCTGGCCATTTAGGAAACACTGGCTGTAAACTATGCTTAATGCCAAAGAAGGACCAATGGTAGCCACTTGTGCAGTAGACAGGCCCATGGAGGAAGATCTTTGCCTTGAACTTGAAGTCATACTGCTCAGGTAATCGTTCTGCCAATCTGCGCATCCACGACCTCTACCTTCCTATTGCAAGCAGGAGCCAAATATCATGGTTAGACCCCACATTGCTCGTGACTCATGCATGACACAGGGCAGGCCATTACCCTGCTGTTCTGGCTGAAAGGCAGTAATTGTGTTTGGCCTCTCCCTGCCTCGTAATGGTGACTTGGAGGATTAATGAGGAAATGAGAGCTAAGCTTTGCGAACGCCAGCTTTGTTCCCACGCTGTCTCCTCTGATTATTCCACAAAGCCAATGAGAAATAGCAAAGGTCAAAGTTCTCTGTAGTGAGGTTGGATTTCTGTGTCGCAGGAGGAGTGGTTCTCTCCAGGTATGGTTCTGTGCTCATCGTCTGTGTGTGTCTCTGTTGCCAGGCCTCAGGGGCCACACTTGCAGAATGTGTATGGGGTGATGGTGGTGGGGAGGTGGGGGTGGCGATCTCCAGGTGCAGGCCACATGCCCAGGGTGTTTCACATGGCAAGTCAACCACAGAAATGGGTCTTACTGGGCCTTTTGGAAGCTTCCAGTGGCGCACCTCACAGACCAAACAGCACCTCTCAAGGTGATGGTGACCACAAGTGATGCCATCATCTGTCTAACTAAGATGCTGCTTCTCAGCATTGGTTCCACTTGTTTTCCACAGTCAACCTTCATGTGTAATTTAATTTCACTCTCCCTCCTGTTCAGTTGACAAACCCCATGGCACCATCTCTAGGATGCCATGCTGAGGCAAGAGCTCTAGGAAGGCAGGAGCAGGAGAGAAGATGGGGCAGGTGGCTGTGGCCCTGCTTCATGCAGCCATCTTGGATGAGCTGCTTCCCTTGGTGCTGTGGTTTTTCTGGATGAAAATCGGGAGCTTCCTTGGTGAAAGGTCTGGACTGCATCAAACTGCTTCCCTCCAAATCATCAGTTCATTTGATAAGTAGTTACTCACATGGTGCAAAAATCAAAATCATATAAACTAGATACAATGAGAAATCTTGCCCACCTCTGCCCTGTTTCACCTGGTCCCTCTGCCATGCCCCATGGGAAGCTACTTTTATTATCTTCATATGCATTCTTCTAGTATTTCTTTATTCCGCCACCTCCCTTAAGTACACCAAAGTTAGTAGATGGTATTCCCCGTGTGTCTGTCAGAGTCTGAATAGGAAGCAAATGGCAGGCTCCAGCTGGGTAACTGAGGGAGGTTTAAAAAGAGGACTGTTCACAAGGGTGTGGACCAGGTGTGCAGGAGGCAATAAGGAATAGGGCGCCAGCAACTGCAGGGGGCCAGAGAGAGAAAGAGGGTGCCAAGGAATTAATACCCCACCCTCGCTCTCTTCCCACCCTCTGGGTCTTCTGCAGGGCCCGCATTGGCCAATCCCTACCAGAAGTCACAGGGCAAGAAGGCCTGTGGGTGCAGTCTTCACAAGTCAGCCTCCAGGCACAGAGCATTCTGGAGGCAGGTGTGGGCAGCTCAGAGGTGCGGTGGAGAATGCATAGCACACCCTCCAGAGAACCTATCCTTTGATCACCTGACAGTGTATCCTGGAGCTCTTTCCGTATTACTCATGAATGTAGGTTTTAACATTGGTCCTGTTCCACTTCCTCACCTTCCACCCAGCATTGCCAGCTGTCTCCCAGGACAGCGGCTGCCCACCACTGCAGAGGGTATTACACCGTCTGGCCATCACACGGCCTAGGTCCTAGTGTCCACCAGCCTGCTGGGGTAATCCTTCCTTTCAAAAGCCAAACATAGATCTTTAGCCCCCTTGTACATCCCTGCAAGCAGGCCAGGGCTCTTTTGGGTACTTCCAAGAAATTTCAAGGTGTCACGGTCTCCTCGCAGTCGCTTGAGCCCTTCCCTGCCCCTCCTTGCCTCTGGCTCTTGGGCCATTCCTTTGCACACCACAGGCTCACAGGCTTTGCCTGAGCATCGTCAGAGCTCTCCCCACCCCGTGTGATGCCTCTAACCCCCAGAGCATGTGAAACACTATGCCCTTGGGGAATGGGGAGAGCAGAGGGTATTAAGGGGCAGAGCAGGAACACTGTTAACATTTATCAACAGACAATCCTCACTGCTGGCAAAATTCATTGCCAGCCCTGCCCCAGGGAGTCCTTTCTTGGCCATCTGTCTTCCTGGGCTACTGCTACTGCCATTGCTGGGGCCTCGCCTCCCATCCTTCCTCCATTTCCTTTCTCCACGGAGACCCAGCCCCACCCACACCTGCCTGTCCTCCTGCAGCTCCGTTGCTGCCTCTTTCTTCTACTGTCTTATACTTATACTATCTTATCCATTTGCCCCACGGTCTTCCACAACTCTCAGTCCAATGACTTGTTCTCTCTCTCCTTTTTAAAAATGTTACGTGTTTTGCACACATATGTTTATTGTGGCATTGTTCACAACAGCAAAGACTTGGTATCAACCCAACTGCCCATCGATGATAGACTGGATCACGAAAATGTGGCACATATACAGCATGGAATACTATGCAGCCATAAAAAAGAATGAGTTCATGTCCTTTGCAGGGACATGGATAGTGCTGGAAACCATCATTCTCAGCAAACTGACATAAGAACAGAAAATGAAACATTGCATGTTCTCACTCATAGGTGGATGTTGAACAATGAGAACACGTGGACACAGGGAGGAGAACATCACACACTAAGGCCTGTCAGGGGTTGGGAGACTAGGGGAGGGAAAAGAGGGGTTGGGGGCATAGGGGAGGAATAGCATTAGGATAAGTACCTAATGTAGATGACGAGGTGATGGATACGGTAAACCACCATGGCACATGTATACCTATGTAGCAAACCTGCATGTTCTGCACATGTACCCCAGAACTTAAAGCATAAAAAAAATTATAGGTTTACAGTTTAGGGATAGGGTCTCGTTACATTGCCCAGGCTGGTCTCAAACTCCTGGCCTCAAGCATTCTTCCTGCCTCAGCCTCCTGAGTAGCTGAGATTAGAGTTGAACACCACCACATCCAGTGAATAACTTGTTCTCTCAAACCAAAGGGCTGTTTTCTTTCCAGCCGATTCTTGTTAAACCCTCATCCACATTATCCACTGGAAACATAATGTGGACCATAGAAGTAATGATAAATATGTCCTAGCTATGTTTAAGACATTAAAAGCAACAGGTGAGATTAATTTTAATACGTTCTACTTAATCCAATGTATCCAAAATGTTATCTTTTTGATGTTTATGCAATAGAAAATTATAACGAGATATTTTCATTCTGACAGATCATGAGATATTTTAAATTTGGTGTATATTTTGCACTTACAGCACATCCCCATTCACACTGACCTTTTCCAGTGCTCTGTAACCACATGTGGCTAGTGGCTACGATATCAGGCAGAAAGACCTTCTAAATAACTAGATTGCATCCTCCACCACTCAGCGGGTACAATGAGTTCATGCAATGAGCAATGTATATGGCATTGCCCTTGCTTCTCATTCCATGAAACCTCTATGCCCCTTTCTAGCTCACTGAGATGTTTCTAGAGATGATTTTAATGGTCTTTGTCCCAGACTCCTAATGTCTTTGTCTCCTGCTCCGAGGCCCGAACTCCACCTCAGCTGCTGTTTCCAGAGCCTCTGGGGAGTGTTGGCACTGCCCCCAGGGCATCGGCTGTGCTCCTCCAGGTGCCCCAGTGGCCTGAGCCTGTGAGTTCTCATTGTATCAAAGCCACTCCGTGCACCTCCAGGCAGGAGGAAGATGCCGCACACCCCAACTCCTTGTCACACTCAGTCAGCAGGGCCCCCCAGTGGTGGTGTTTGAATCTAAACTCACAGCAGAAACAGCTCCTTTAGGAGGACTGAGGTAAGAATCAGTATTTGAGACAGGCAACATTTGTCCCCCCTGCCCCCTCCTCTTTTCAAGCACCTGTGCAAACCTCCTTTCCCTGTCCCATTTACATTCACTACTATGTGGGAAAAAATGGGAAGAGGCAACACGGTGTTTCCTAAAGTGGTTTTCAAGGATGTTGCATTTCTTTTACTAGAGGGGGTCCTTTATCAAATAAATAAGTGCTAAGTTAGGCAGGTATCTGAACTATGGATTCCAAGCCTTTAGTACCATAATGTGTGTTCTAGTATCCATAGTACACAATACCTTTCAACTTATCTGACTGTGGGACTCCCTTTTCTGTAGCTTATTATGAGGGATGAGAATTTTGAGAAATGTTTTTTTGATGTCCTGATAAAAACATAAAAATCTCTCTTTACATTCAGTTAGAAGGTTCTCTTCTTCCTGAGAGCCCCGGTAGAAGTGGGGTTTGGGGAAAGAGTTCTCAACCCCTTGAACACCAGGCATCCTGCTCCACCCTCAGCTCTGTACTCCGTATCTGCACACTCTGCAGAGCCACCGTGCACCCGCCCCAGCCCCCACCAGTTCCCATGCAGATATCTGATTGACGCAGGGAGCTGAAACCCACAAACACTGAGCTCAAGCCAGACTCTGGGGACTTGCTTTGTAAGCAAAAACCTGTTGCTGCTACATGTCCTGGAGGCCCTAAATACAGTTCCCTCTCTCATTAGCTTATCATCAACATATTTTTTATTTTAAAATTTATAAATAACTTACTCTTATTAGCATTTAAAATAATAAATATCCCTAACATCTGACTGGCTGCCCATAAATAACAGCTATTATCATTCTGGTCTTCAACCTCTACTGCTTCCTATGTGTTTGTTCACAATGTAAGTACCTATGAAAATTTGAATTTCGTTTTGTGTGCTTTTTTTAATGCAGCACATCATATGTATTTTTCAGCAGCTTTTTAAAAAATGTAATGTCTTAGAGATCTTTTTATATCAGTACATGTCAGTAACTCTGTTTTCTACCAGGCCATGCAATTTCATAATATTAATTTGATCATTCTCTAACTGATGATCATTTAGAGTATTTCCAACTTTCATATTTACAAACAAATTTGTAATAAATGTCTTTGTGTACACAGATGAGCATAACTCTAGAATTTAGAACCAAAACAGGGATAATTAAATCAAACATAATGCATATTTAAATTTTATAGATATTGCCAAATTGCCCTCCAACATGGCCGTACCATTTACCTTCCAATAGAATGGTACAGAGAACCCATTTCACCACATCCTGGACAACTCTTAGAATCATCAAACTTTAAATTACTTGGTGAAGTTGTAACCACCTAATGAGTTTCCTGCCTGTTGCATAAATAGAGAACATGGCATTGCAGTAAAGAAAGAGGATTAATTGATGTGAGGCTGGTCATGCTACCTGGGAGATGGAATTATTACTCAAATCAATCTCCTCAAGATTCATCGGTTAGAAGTTTTTCAACAGTGGTTTGGGGGAAAGAGTTGGGGTGACTATGCAATGGGGGAACAGTCGGGGTGACTATGCAATGGGTGCTTGCTGCTGTTTGGTTGGGTTGGAGATGAAATAACCGGGAGTTAAAGCTGTTCTTTTGTGCAAAGTTGCTTCTGGATGGGGCCACAGGAGTCATCAGTATTAGATATGCAAAAAACCTGAAAAGATATCTCAAAAAAACAATCTACAATAGTGACAATATTTGCAGGAATAATCGGGGAAGTTGCATATCTTGTGCCTTCCAGAATAATGATTGGCAATCTACACCTTAGCCCAGGGGTGTCCAATTTTTTGGCTTCCCTGGGCCACAAAGGAAGAAGAGGAGTTGTCTTGGGCCACACATAAAATACACTAAGACTAACAATAGCTGATGAGGAAAAAAAAAAAAAAAGTCACACACAAAAAATCTCATACGGTTTTAAGAAAGTTTATAATTTGTGTTGGGCCACATGCAAAGCCTTCCTGGGCCACATGTGACTCAACACACTTGCCTTACCAGAATTCAAGCTCCTCTCCTCTTCCTAGCCTGGTGGCCTTTCATTATGAGCTTTACAAAGGCAGTTGAGTCTTGGAGAAGAGCTATTATCGTTCAAACTATAAACCAAATGTCTTCCAAATTTAGCTCAGCGGCTTAAAAACTAAAGGCTGGATAGATCAAATCTTCCCTACTGCCGTAATTTTTTCAGTGATATAATTTTTATAAACGTAGTTTCAAAGTGAGGATGAAGGGAGGTAGGAGAGCAAAATGTTGAGGCAGCATCCCAAAAGGCAGGCCCCTGGCCCAACAGGCAAGTTGCACCCAACTCTCAGGGAAACAGGGTTAACAGAGCAAACTGAAGAAGACTTTAAAAACAGTTAATATCCTGAGAGGAAATGAGGAGGACATTGAATACAAAAGTAGGCTGATATGAAACTAGAAACAGTTAGAGAGATTGGAAATAAAAGTTTGTTCAAATTTTTAAAAATCTTAGGAGTTGAGGATGAAACTGCTGAAGAGCAAGTGATAACTTGTAAAAGATGGTTGAGGTTTTTACCAGAAAGGGCACACAAATGGACAAAGATATAAAGGATGTGAGAAGATAATTAATAGACATAGGTCTAGAAGTTTGAACATTCCTCTAATAGAATTTTCAGTAGGAAAAAAAAAAAAAACTCAAAGAAATAGTAAAAGGAAACTACCCTGAACTGAAGAAACACTGGCAAGAAAAATCAAAGTAGACCCATACTTCAACACTGATTTTTTTCACTTTATCTTCAAAATCTTTGCATATTAGAATATAAACATTATTCTATCTCATTATTTTTGATGGTTGCATAGAAGTCCATAATATGTGCACATACAAATACACACATACCTCATAATGTATTTAATTATTTTTCTATTGATCACCACTCACGTGATTTCCAATTATCACTGTTACAAACAATGGTCCAATGAACATCCTTGTGCATACATTTTTTTTTTTTTTGAGAGTCTCACTATGTTATCCAGGCTGAAGTGCAGTGGTATGATCTTGGCTCACTGTAACTTCTGCCTCCTGGGCTTAAGCAATTCTCATGCCTCAGTCTACTGAGTAACTGGGTCTATAGGTGTTGCACCACTACGCCTGGCTAATTTTTGTATATTTAGTAGAGTTGGGGTTTTGCCATGTTGCCCAGGCTGGTCTTGAATTCCTGGGCTCAAGTGATGCACCTGTCTTGGCCTCCCAAAGTGCTGGGATTATAGGCATGAGCCATTGTGCCTGGCCACATCTTTGTGGATATGGGTGAATATTTCTGCAGAAGAGATTTCTAGTAACTTTTTTTTTCCTTTGAGACAGAGTCTTGCTCTGTCACTCAGGCTGGAGTACAGTGGTGCAATCTCGGCTCACTCCAACCTTTGCCTCCCGGGTTCAAGCAACAATCTTGCCTCAGCATCCCAAGCAGCTGGGATTATAGGCACACACCACAATGCCTGGCTAATTTTTTTGCATTTTTGTAGAGATAGAGTTTCACCGTGTTGGCCAGGCTGGTCTTGAACTCCTGATCTCAAGTGATTCACCCAAAGTGCTGGGATTGCAGGTGTGAGCCACTGCACCCAACTGCTAGAAATGTTAATGCTTAATTGCATTTAAATTTTTTATTCAAAGCTGCTGCCAAGATGCTCACTGGAAGGCTGTAACAAATGACATTTATGAAATTACTGATTTATCATCATAGGCAACACTGGGTTTTAGGGCACATTTCTTTCATGCCAATTTGATGGGTGAAAAGTATAATTTACATTTCTCTAATAATGTGTAAGATTGAGCTCTTTTCACCTATTTGTTAAACATACTCATATTTTCTTATGTAAATTTTCTGTGCTCCTTATCTGTTTTTCTATTAGATTTATTGTCTTTAAAAAATGAGTTTTAGAAACTTGCCTTGTATTCTTGCTCAGCTCTTAGTGGGTCCTTTTCTATCTGACATCTTTCTTTGGCACGTTAGATTATATCCTTTTTATCTTTTTTATTTCCTTCTATTCATTCTCTGTGTTCTCTCCTCTGGAAATCCTATAAGAAAGATACATCAATATTTGTTTCTCTAGTTCATATTACTTAACTCTAAACAAGATGGCATCTCTTTATTTTCTTTCCTAATGCATTTGGGAATAATCCTTTAGCTTGATCTTCCAATTTACTAATTTGGTTTTCATCTCTCTAGTCAGTTCATTTCTTGAGTTTTTTTTTTTTTTCAAATAGTAGTCCTGGTTTTAAATTCCCAAAGATTCTGATTGTATTTTTTCATAGAGACTTTATTTACTTTTAAATGGATGTGCTATTCTCTAAACTCTCTCTGGGTTATTCATTTTAGTTACTGAAAGGTTTCTATGTTTTAGGTATAAATTCTATTTTCTTAGAGTCAGTTCTATTTTTGTGTTTGGTGCTTCTTTCAGGCTCTGGCTTTTCTGAAATGTCTGGCAATTCCTGCTTGTCTGTTGATGTTTGTAGATGAACATATGGACTGAAGAGTGTTGGTGGCTAGAGGACATTTCCTTACTCCACAAGAGAATACCATTGCTGTGGCAGGGAATGTAGCTTCTGATATACGAGCCAATCTCAGGTTCCTGTGTGTGTATAGGGGAATCGTTATGGACAGCGGAAAGGAAAG
The DNA here is from genome assembly GCF_048565385.1 of Saimiri boliviensis. NCBI lineage: Eukaryota > Metazoa > Chordata > Mammalia > Primates > Cebidae > Saimiri > Saimiri boliviensis. The sequence goes on from NC_133456.1 coordinate 18,347,944, forward strand.
AGCTCAACCATCCTACAGGCCGCCCCTAACTTGCTCTTTCTCCTAGCGCTTATTGCTTCTGTCTGGAATTCTGGGCAGGGAGGATTCACTCTGTGATGATTGTGCATTCAGCTCTGCAGCATGACAGCCTCTGTTTCACTTCATCATCTGTCTGTTCTTTCTTGTTTCCCAGAAGTTCCTTAATCCCCTGGACATTGACCCTATTCCTCCTGACTGTCCACAACCATTATGACTCAATTTTTATTTCTGTATGTATTCTGTCATTTCAGTGAGATTTGGGGAAGAATAGAGGCTAACATCATTGCATCTTTAGCTATGTTGAAGTGTAAAACACTTATTCTGCATTTAGAATTACTTCATGAGAATCAGTTGCCAGAAGTAGGGTTACTGGATCAAAAAACAGAAACATTCTTAAAGTTGCTGATACATATTTACAAACTGGTTGCTAGACTGAGTAGTTAAACAAAGGGAAGGTGGTGGCTTTGCCAGGGAGGTAGATGGCTGGGTTACAATCTTAGTTCTTTCACTTGCCAGTTGTGTAACCAAAGTGAGTTAGAGAACCTCTCCGAACCTCAGTCTCCTCATCAGTGAATTGGGGATGGTAATAGAATCAATATTTAAGAATACTGTATGGACAAATTGTGTCAAGCATCTTCCTCAGGACGCAGCCTATAAAGGTGCTTGATACATGCTGTGAGTCAGTGTTTTTTTTTTTTTTTTTTTTTTCAAATAAGTGGTTTGCCAGCATCAAAAAATGTGGATTCAATTAGAGGTTTGGGAAGCCATTCCCTTTCATGGCCATTGTCATTTCATGCTGTCAGATAAATCACGTCCCAGCTTGGTATCTCTGTTTCCAAAGAAAGAAGCCCCCTTCCTCCCTGCCTCTCTGTGAAGGCTTCTGTGAAGATTCACTATTATTTATAAAGCCCCTAGAGATGCTCAGAAGAAAATCTTTGTTCATCCTTGGGGGTTTTTAAATGAAGGGTCCTGAGCCCCTGCCTCTAGCTCCAGTCGCTACTAATCTCCCTCTGAGATCAGTCAGGTATAAACTACTGTGGAAGAAAATGACTGGTCCTTATTCTGGGCCAAATTCCAGAAATTTAATTTCTTCCTCAGCTGGGGTATTTTGTTCTTACAACTTCCTTTTCCTATTTGACAACTTATTCAAGAGAAATCTCCTGCAAATCTGCCCCAGGGAGGCAGTCTGAACCTTCACCACATGCCAGTTCAGGATGCCGGGGGCTGAGTGTTTCTTATATGCCCAGCCCAGAGGAAGGGCTGGATGTAGCTCTCACTGGAAACTCTGAGGCCAGTGGCCTGGAGTGCAATGACCTCAGGGTATGGGGAAGCATAAGGATGAGAATATTTAAAGAAACCAGCTCAACAGAAGAGAGATAGAGAGAAAGTATGTGCTTCTCAAATTAAGACAGATGCAGTGCTGTTCAGTGATGGCCAGCACTATGAAAGGCCATTGAGGCAAGGTTCTGGCAGAGTGGATGAGGCAAAGTAGGCTGGAAGGGGAAGGGAAGCGGAGAGCTCATTTGGAAAAATAACAGGAAAGTTACAGGGCAACCACAAGGCCTAAAGAATCTTATTTTATATTTTATCTTTTTTTTTTTTTTTAGTGAGCAGTAAAAAATTAAAAACAAAAAACCAAGGTGCAGGGCTTGAACTTGACCAGCACCTGGCCTTTGCACAGTAAGAACCACCACTGTAGGGATCTCTTCCTTCCTTCCTCTTTCCTGGCTCCACTCTCGGTGGGGCTGGTGGCCACCAAACTGGAAGGCGGCTGGACGGAGGTAGGTGGGGTCATAGGGAAGTGCCTTTCAGAGGCTAAACAAAGAGAAGGCAAGGAGGATTCAGGGTATGGGTGAATGCCTCAAGGAGAATAGGGATTCAACCAGCAAAGAGACCTTTTAGTCCTCCATTCCTTTAGCCCTTATCTGCACACAGTTGGCCTTTCCTTCTGCTCCCCGAAGGGCTGAGCCGCTAGCACAGGGGAGTGCTACCTGGGAGTTGAGTATTTCCTTACTTCTTGCTGGTGAGATAGGAAACAGGCACAGAAAGAGTAGGTAACTTGCTCAAGATCACACAGCTAGGAAAGGGGAAGTTGGCATCAAAACAGGTAGTTTCTAAAGTTTCTGCAAGGTATAAGCACAATATCCCAAGACGCTATAGGAAAGCATTACCTAAGGTTCCCAGAGGGCTCTCAGAGCGTCTACGTACTGTGGGTAAAGTGGTCAAAAGCAGAAAGGCTTACACAGGGCTGGACTGGAAAGCAGGGAAGGATGGCTGTGAGCAAGTTAAGGCATAGCCCTTGGGAAATGTATTCTCACTCCATTGTCCTCAGTAAATCTCAAATTCTCTTCATATTTGAGAAGATTTGTATTAGTCTGTTCTTGCACTGCTATAAAGAAATACCTAAGACTGAGTAATATATAAAGAAAAGAAGTTTAATTGACTCAATTCCACAGACTTTACAGTAAGCATGGCTGGAGGCTTTAGGAAAATTACAGTCATGGCAGAAGGCAAAGAGGAAGCAGACATGTCTTACATGGTCAGAGCAGGAGGAAGAGAGCAAAGCGGGAGGTGCTACACACTTTTAAACAACCAGATCCTGTGAGAACTCACTCACTGTCACAAGAACAGCAAGGAAGATGTCCACCCCCATGATCCAATCACCTCCCACCAGGCCCCTCCTCCAACACTGGGGATTACAATTAGACATGAGATTTGGATGGGGACATAAATGCAAACCATATCAAGATTAATAGTGAAATAAATGAACAAGGAATGATTTCGTTTTCTGTAGGGCAGTTCTGCTAGTGACAAATTCTGCCACTTTTTGTTAATTTGGAATGTCTTAATTTTGACTTCATTTTTGAAAGATAGTGTTGATGATTATAGAATTCCTAATTGATAGTCTTTTTTTTTTTTTTTTTTTTTGAGACGGAGTTTCGCTCTTGTTACCCAGGCTGGAGTGCAGTGGCGCGATCTCGGCTCACCGCAACCTCCGCCTCCTGGGTTCAGGCAATTCTCCTACCTCAGCCTCCTGAGTAGCTGGGATTACAGGCATGCGCCACCATGCCCAGCTAATTTTTTGTATTTTTAGTAGAGACGGGGTTTCACCATGTTGACCAGGATGGTCTCGATCTCTTGACCTCGTGATCCACTCGCCTCGGCCTCCCAAAGTGCTGGGATTACAGGCTTGAGCCACCGCGCCCGGCCCTAATTGATAGTCTTTTACTTTCAACGTTTTGCATACATCACTGCCCTGCCTTCTGACCTTCATTTCTGATGAGAAGTCCATGATTTGTCTTATTAAAAATCCCTTTTATGTGATGAGTCTTTTTTTTTTTTTTTCCTTTTTTGCTGTTTTCACGATTTTGACTGTGATATGTCTTGGTGCATATTGGCTTGAATTTGTCTTGCTTGGAGATGATTGAGCTTCTTGGATGTGTAGATTAAATGTTTTTCATTAAATCTGAGTTTTCTTCAAACAGTGTTTTGCACTTTTTCTCTACTCTCCTTCTGGGATTCTATGATGCATGAATTGGTACACCTTGATGGAATCCTACAGGTTTCTGAAGCTCTATTTATTTCTTTTTATTCTTTTTTCTGTCTCTTGGTCAGAACAGATAATCTCAATGGACTTACCTTCAAATTTACTCATTCTTCTGCTAACTAAAACCTATTGTTTAGCCTCTCTAGTGAATTTTTCATTTCAGCTATTGTACTTTTTGACACCAGAATTTCCACATGGTTCTTTTTTTATAATTTTTCCTCTTTATTGAAATTATCTGATGCAGGACATTGTAATATTTTTCTTTAATCCTTTAGACATGGTTTCCTTTGAACATGTTTATAATAGCTTCATTCAGTCTTATTGAAAATCTTCGTTTAGTGATCTAATATATATGGCCTTTTTTATTAATAGTTTCTGTCAATTGCTTTTTTGCCTGCATATTAACTGTACTTTTTTGTTCCTTTCATGTCTCATAGTTTTAGTTGAAAACTAGACATTTTAGGTAATATAATGTGACAGGTCTGAAAATCAGATGTATTCTCTTCACAGGGCTTATTGTTGCTATTACTGGTTTTTTTTTTAAGTGAGCTTCCTGGATTACTTCTCTAAAGTCTGTATTCCTTGTAGTGTGCACTCTAGAACCACTAATTATATCCATCTCACCCCCAGCTATTACCTACCTCAGGCAGTTGCTGGGAGTGGTTCTAAGAGAGCTAACAGATACACAGTGCTTCCGACTGTGATTGGTAGACAGTAAGCACTCAAAAAATGTTAGCAATCAAAATGCTTTAGATTTTAGCCACTGTTCCTAGCCCTGACCTCTGCAGCCATTGTTTAACTCAACAGCAGGAAATCAGCTGAGGCTGGGTCACCCTGAACACTGTGCCAGGATGCCCACCATCCGGGAATGGGTGAGGAGATAGGCTGATGGAACCCTGGACCTCTGCTCCTGCACTGTTTCCTGGGAAAATTTCTGCCTGCTCCCAAGTGCAATATACAGAGCCCTGTGACTTGGAGTCAGAAAGATCTGCCTTTAAGGGCCTGCTCCTTATGGACTCTCCATGAGACCTTCATAAGCGTGAATTCCCTAAACTCTGAGTGTCAATTTGTTCATTTTTAAAATGGAAATCACAGTATGCACCACTTACTGTGTTAGGGAAAAGATTACACTGCTAATGCCTGAGACCACTGTCACCACACTAAGGACTCATTTCGGGTCATAAAAAGTGACATTCTGCTCTTACCTTTTCTCTTATCATGACCCTATTTGGAATAAAGGACATACCAAAGTTTCTGCAAATTTGGTCTTATTTAAAACTAAGCAGAGGTGGCTTTTATGTGATGAGACATAAAAACTCAGACTGAGCCCTGTTTTGCTTTCTCTTTTGGCTGCTGACTTGACCTAGCTGCCTTCCTTTTCCTCACACCACGGGGAGCTCGGGTTGCCAGGTAAAATCAGCATAAGTCTAATGAGTTTCTTCCACTTACACTGTCTGCAGTGGCCTCGGCACCCTGAGCCAGGGGGCCTGTGATGCTGTGTGGCTGTGCTGACATGTCCCTTCCCCTTGAGCAGCCCTGGGACTTGGGACGCAGGAGAGGGAGTAAGTCTGCCAGTGCTCAGAGAACAGCCACCTACAGACCCGCAGGCAGGACCCCCCAAGAGCTGCACTTAGCCTCCACAAAGAACCAGGCCCTCTTCCTCAGCGGAGGAACCATTTCCAGAACGCAAAGCAGCCTCCGGGGAGGTCCAGATGCTGCGCCTCTGCCACTTCTCAGTGCTGAGCTGGTTTGGCAGGGAACGTGGCAGGCAGCAGTTGGCAGTCGCCAGGGGCAGAGGAGCATTCTGTGCCATTTTTACAGAGTCACGTTTCTGACTCGATTGAAAGTAGAATCTTTAATAATATATAGGTTTTAAGTGACTGAGGCTTGCTTTTGCCAAATCCTAGCATAAAGCATATTTTTACAGCTGGGATGATAAATCCCTGAAAGACGGCACTTACCATGGAAACGCTGACACAGCCTTTCATTCCCTTCACAGTGATTAAAGTCCTCATTTCAATTTGTTTTTCTTTATTTTGAGCTAGAGTCATTTGCAAGCCCAGGAATACATCTCTCTGGGAAAGAAAACGAAATGCTGCCCTCTGTCAGAAATACAATGGAACTGTTCTTAACTCACTGCAGTGGAACGAGTCTTGCTTTGGAGAATCATGGGAACCCAGGAAACCAGGCTTTCTAGCCAGAGAAGAGACTCCTGCAGAACTTACCTTGTTTCCTAGGGAGAGTAAGACAGAGACGGGAAGGCAGGCAACCAACGGTGTGTTACCGAACCAGAGGCCACTGTGGGCACCTGGAGATTTAGCCTTTGAGGGATTCTGGGAGCCATTGTAGCCAGTGTACATCAGGGCCATCCTGCCTACAAGGTGGGAAGCTCCGGGGTGCTTGTTCGTCAGTTCCCTCCAGTCATTGGTTTCAAGCTGCCACACATCAGTTCTTATGCATTTCTGGCCTGCTGGTCATTGCAGGCTCCAAAGGCTAGAGGGAGCCCTCAGGCAAAGAGAGGCAGATTTGGCAGTTGGCGACCCGGCCCTTACGCTGGTGAGGCCTGAGTGCATACAGGGAGCCCTGATCTGTCTGCTGCACCCACTCTCCATTGTCCCTTTTATGCTCCTTTGGACTGTTTTACTTGCAAATATATTTCATATGGTTTGGATGTTTGTCCTCCAAACCTCATGTTGAAATATAATCCCCAGTATTGGAAGTGGGGCCCGGTGGGAGGTGTTGGGGTCATGGGAGTGGATCCCTCATCAATGGCTTTGTACCCTCCCCATTGTAATGGGTGAGTTCTCATTCTTAGTTCCATGGAGAGCTGGTTGTTTAAAGGGGACTGGCACATCCTCTCGTTCTCTTGCTCCCTCTCCCGCCCTGTGACGTGCTGGCTTCCCTTCCCTTCTGCTATGACCAAAAGCTTCTTGATGCCTCATCAGAAGCTAAGCAGATGTGGGCTCCATGCTTCTTGTACAGTCTGCAGAACTGTGAGTCAAATAAACCTCTTTTCTTTATAAATTACCCAGCCTCAGATAGTCCTTTATAGCAACCAAAAATGAACTAATACATTTCACTCCCTTGGAGTTCAAGGAATTCCCTCTGTTTATTCAAGTCTAATCATCTGTGCTGAACCAAAAACTCAGTGCACTTACTAATCAAATGCCCAAGAATGTCTTTCTACCTTTCCAAATCTTCTAATTGGAAAATCCTTAATTGACCTGGCCACGTGTCTTAATCTGCCAGTGAGATCTCAGCAGTGTTTCTACTTTAATAGCTAATACAGTCTCAAATTTCCCAACCTAACAAAGCTTCATTCAACTCTGTAGATCATATTAGAACTTGGCCTAATGAGACCTGAGCATTTCCCTGATTCTTCACATGGTCAGAGCTTGGCAACAGAGTTTTCCAAAGCGTTCCATGGATAATCAGTCTGAAAAGTTATCCCTCTGAATAGGGATTCAGAAACAAGTAAGCTTGGTAACATCACTAGGTATAGCCCCTTCTTAAAGATCATAAGACCCACCAGAATATTAAAGGCTCTGAGAAGTCCTGCAGTGAAGAAATCCAATTAGCTTTGTTTAACTCAGTGTTTCCCAACTTATTTCATCACTGGACTAGTTCTTTGAAAAACATCTATTATCATCCTGTAACATACCAGATCATAGTACACTTAAAAGGATTCGCCTTCTCTTTGTTTTCCACCCTTATTTTAGTGAATTTTTGAACTATTTTTATTTTACAAATATGATATGTTTCTTGTAGAAAAACTGGGCTGGGTGTGGTGGCTTATGTCTGTAATCCCAAGACTCTGGGAGGCCGAGACAGGTGGATCACGAGGTCAGGGGTTCAAGATCAGCCTGGCCAACATAGTGAAACCCCACCTCTACTAAAAAAAAAAATACAAAAAATTAGCCAGGTATGATGGCGCGTGGCACCGTGCCTATCATCCCAGCTACTCAGGAGGCTGAGGCAAGAGAATCGCTTGAATCCGGGAGGCAGAGTTGCAGTGAGCCGAGATGGCGCCATTGCACTCCAACCTGGCTGACAGTGTGAGACTCTGTCTCAAGAAAAAAAAGGAAAGAAAGACTGAAAAAAAATACAAATAAGGAAAAAAGGAAGAAAAAGCACCAAGACATAATTACTGTGAACATTCTGGGTTCCAGCAGAGCATGTGTCCACGTTGCAGCATTCCTCTGTGAGAAGCAGTTTTTATTATAAGAAAAATTAATCTCTCTTCCCCAGATTATGTTCAGTTTTATGACCCTTGATTGTAAGCAGTAGGTTTCATAAAAGAAAACATACATTCTAGCCAGCAAAGGGCAAAGAACCATTCTGAATTATTTCCAAAACCCCAGGTGGAGGAAAATTCCTCTACCATATGTCGTACCTTTTATAGGGAGTGGCAGGCCAAGAAAATAAACGAATTGGTAGGAAGAGGAAAAAGTGTGATTTCTCAACCATGGAAAAATATTTATTATAAAAAAAGGCAATAATGAAATACACTCAAGAATTTGGAAGATTGTCTTTGGAAGATGAGCGCAAAGGTGACTTTCTTTGCTGCTGTAAAATCAAAGCATAAAGATAAGCATTTTGTAAAGAATCCTCTCTCCCCCAACAAAACCAGTTACAGTGGGAATTAAAGCAGAGTAGGGAACACTGTGTCTTGTGGGGGGGCGGGCGGAGGCTTGCCTGGAGGTGACACAGCCCCTGGGGTAGGGCCAGGTACGTCTGTCCCGAGAAGCACTGGGCTTGCCGCATGACCCCCAGATGCTGCAAGCCTGTGTGGGGCCATGGGTGGCTCCAGGGGAAGCAGGAGGTACAGTTGGTCACAATGACGTCATGTAGCCTTAGGAGAGAGCACTGTAATTACCCTCTTCACAAATGCTCCCTGAAAGCCCGAGCATGTTTCTTCCATAGGGCAGCCCTGGCTAGCTGTTCCCTCAGCCTAGGATCTTTAAGGTGTGAGCTCAGAGAGAGTCTGTGAGGAACCCAAGAGCACACAGCACAGAGACAGGGCTAACACCTGCCTGACTGCAAATCCCGCGGCCTCAACTTAGAGCTCTCACAAGGTTTTTCGAAAGTTGTAGTTTCAGAAGGGAAGATTTCTGCCGTACTTGGCACATGTGTGCTATCTGAAGTCTTGGGGGAGCATCTGATGCATAACTCCAAGCTAATGTCCATCTTAATTGCCCCAGGAAGCAGGTGTGGCATTGGATAAGGCAGTTTTCTTGAGCTGAAGTGCTTCCCTGGAAGAGCTGCTGGTAGTGCTCTTTGCAGCTGCAGGAAAAAGTCCTCGATTCCTGAAAAGGGACCTGGGTAGTACATCCCGTGTGCACAATAGTGCTGATGGATATCATGGTCTCCATCAGGTTTCAGGGCTGCCTCCTCACACCTTTTTTGCTATGGGATCAGAGATTTCAAATACATTTGATTATCTCTAAAATAAATACCATTAAGGAAACAAACCTGCTTCCATCTCACAGATTTCAAGTAAAAAGTAATTAACGTTAGCTTACAATCTTATTTATAATGCTTGTGCACCCAATCACCACCATCCATTAGAGCCATCAGCTGGGAGACTCTGCTTTACCAGAACAATCCACTCCTGACAGCAGAGGGCCTCCTTTGTGTGATTTTCCCAGATGTAAATGTGTCCCTCATGGACCTTCTGAGGCTGATCCCCTCGAGAAGCTGCAAAACACTCCTAGCTCCCCATGGAAATCTGAAAACAGTGAAACCCAGTCCGGACCTGTTTGAAAGGTCTCAGCTGGCAAGGCCGTGAGAGAGGCTGGGATCTGGGCAAGTGGCTCAGAGCCCAGGAGTTACTGCAGGGACAGCCTTTTCAGGCCTCCATGCAGCAGAAAACTGCCAAGCCAGAAGAGATGCATCCCTTGACACCTCCCCCACCCATGACATCACCCACACAGTTGGCCTTATCCTGCAGCACTTGAAGATGCTCAGACCTTGAGTCTCTCCCAAGGTCACACAGTGACTCACTTGCTGCTTGTTAGCATCATCGTCTACTGTTCCTTTCTTTTCTTCCTACAAGAAAAGCTGTAACAGAGGGATTGTGCCAAGTAGGTATTAGAGCCGTGTCAGGGAAGGCAGTATTATACAGTCCTAGTGGCTTGAAATAATCTATGCATAAGAAACCAAGCTCATAAATTTAACATTGCTATTTGTCTATGGATTCTGTGTCATGGATTTTTTGCAAGTCACCCAGTGTTTTCACACAGCTGCACAGGGCTGCAGTGAATACGGACATCTGACACCTGGAGAGAGGGGTAGGCCACAAAGTTGAACACAGGAGCACACCCAGGAGTGTAGGGAATGTTTATTCCTCTGAACCCATCCTCTCTGTGCTGTCTTCAGAGGTGAAGAATAAACATAATGCTCAAAAAGATTGAAAGGACTGGTAACCTTGGTGCACAGAATCATTATTCATTTCTGATCTGAATACATTAGCAAGCCAAGGAAAAATCCAATATACAATATGCATTCAGACCCCAGGACCCTTATTTCCCAATCCGCAACTTCCAAGGTCAGCTTGGTGACTAAGCACAGACCCTGCAGGCTAAATCACGGCAAGCTGCAGCTGAAGATGGTTTTGGGCCTGTTGGTGAAATCTCTAAGCGAGCTGGTTACTTTCAGTGCCTCTGCTGTGCGTGGAACATGGATCGAATGTGCAATACCAGGTACCACAAGGAAAATGTCTCTAGGCTAAAGGAACAGTGCCTTGCTGACTGTGCTTGCAGTTCTTCACAATGGACAGTCCTGTGCTGCAAAGGCTTTTCTTGGGTCCCTGCCAATGTTAGTCTCTGCAAGACAAAATTTGATTTAACGCAGCAGGCACTGAAGACCTTACTCTTCGGGGACCCTAATTCTATGTGGGATCCTGGATTTCAGCACACTTTCTGAGAGCCACACTTTTGGCTATATGTAGGGCATCATTGGGGCCTGGTCCCAGCTCTTTTATTAACTGTGTGAGCCTTGACCGTGACATTTAATCTCTTTGTGCCTTACTTTTCTTGTCTCTATGAGGTGGGTTAATATTTTGAAATATGAACTGAGTTTTTCTTATCATATTTTTCTATGCTCAGCCCTTTCTACAACCCTTACTCCTATTTAATCATCCAGGCTTCATTTTGCCTATTTTTGTATTTCTTTGCCTTAGGGAAGCAGTGTAGATTAGAGAAAAATGACATTTTTTTCCTGACTTTTCATGTTTTACACCCGATAGAACTCAGCAGGAATATGACAAAGATAATAGATACAGCAGAATAATAATGTAAGAGCAAATCATCCTATTTCTAAAACTAGAGATTTCCCTGGGTGCAGGAAAGACAGACTGAGCGTAAAAGATTCTATAGACCTGCTTGGTCCTTGAGCTGGGGAGTCCTGCATCTGGCCTCCTGCATCCCTGGCTGAGTTCTGGGACAATGACAAGATAGGTTTGGGAGAATCTGGGGACAGAGAGCATGTGGACCCCTATTCTTGAGTAAAGCCCAGGAAATAACAAGACTCCCAAGTTTGGAGGTAGGGAAGTGAGACAGGGAAAAGGAGAAAAATCAGGAGACAATATGCTCATGAGTGAGTAACCACTGTGAGCAGCTGGGGCTCAGTTCTCTGGTGGACCCCTGAGAAACCATGAAGAGCAAAATTGTACCACTGGAAGACAGGGAAGATGCAGCATTTGTCCACTGATTCTCTTCCTTGTTGGATGAAGGTTCCCAGGAAATAATCTCCCCTGCATTCCTTGATAGAGCAAGCACCCACCATGATGAAGATAGAAGCACAAAGAATATATGTGCTTGGGGAGGAAGACCAGCAGCATGCAGGTATCTCTCTTCCCCATCTGCAGGCAAACTCAGAAGTGGCCCAAGAGGGTATGGGATGAGACACTCACAGCAGTTTCTACATGAGCGTGATGTCCCAGCTGAATAATCAGGTTCAGATAAAATGAAGTTGAGTAGAATAATAAGAATTCAGAATCTTGCACTTCTCTATGAATGAATCATGGTTTCCCAAGTCGCTGTTCTGGTGCAAAATCCTAAGAGTAGCCATTGAGTCTTCTGAATAATCCATGAGATGGGCATTAGTCCCATTTTACAGACTAAGAGACTGAGGATCAGAGAACAAATCTCTGAGACATATATGAATTTGTGTCTGTGTGACTCCAAAACCTTCCCTTTGTTCTCCTGAGCTCTATTTTCCCGACCAGCTCTTGGTGTCCTCTCCTGACATCTAACCCCACCACTAGATGACAACCTCTTTCTTGCCCCTTGAATCTGATGGCTGACATTGTTCTTGCTTACTCTGGGGCCAGTCCATGTGGACAATGCTCCATCTTATTATACCTGTGCTTGGCAGAACGCTTTGATTGCAAGTGACAGGCATTCAACTTCAAAAGCTTTTTTTTTTTTTTTTTTTTTTTTTTTTTTTTTTTTTTTGAGGCTATTTGGGAAGGATCTAGAACATTTCATGTACATATGGGAAAGGCAAGGGCACTGATGGGTCTCAGAGATGCCTAAAACTAAAGGCTGTTAGGCTCTCTCACCCTCTCTCTCTCTCTCTCATTTCTGTTTCTTTCTGAGTGTCACCTTAATTCTTGCCTAGTGCAGGCTGGCCTCCTACACATGGCTAGAAACAGCTGCCCCACTTTTCTCAGAACCAGCTAGAGAAATTCACGAAAGACTGTTTGGACCTTGCTTGTACCAGCTGTCCATGCTCAACAAATCTCAAGGCTGTTCCCAGAGAAGGTAGAGCCACTGTGAGCCAGGAAGCAGCCCTAACTGGAGTTTGTGAAGCCCCCTTCGGCCAACATGTATTCAGACAGTAAGGCTCCATCTTAAGACCTCATAGCCCTTGAAACAGGGCTAAGCACATAGTAGATGCTCAGTGAATATTGTGGCAGACTGTATTTCCTAAGATGCGTGCAGCAATATCTCTCAACCCACATTATCTTCTTACAAAGTGACTTCTCTCAATGACACTCTTCTCATTGAGACATTGTGTTCATTCCACATTCCTTCCCTTCAATTTGGGGTGAACTTCTGAAGGTAGTGAAAAGGACACTTGATTATTTCTAGGTCATAAAAATCAATATACTGTAGCTTCTGCCTATATTGGGATGCTTACTTCTGGAACCCAGCTACCATGCTATAAGGAGATCCAAGCAACCATATGGAGAGGCCACAACATGTAGATGCCATAGCTGGCAGTCCCAGCTGGGCACCCAGTCAACAGCCAGCATCAACCACCAGACATATGAGTAAATGAGCCTTCAGTGGTTCCAAACCCCAGCTGTCAGGTCACTCCCAGCTTTCAAACCTTCCTTCCCAGCTGAGATGCCAGATATAGGGGCAGAAACAATCTGTTCCTATTGTGTAGCAATATGGTTATCACTTTGTGTCCTCACCCAAATCTCGTCTTGAATTGTAATCCCCATAATCCCCATGTGTCAAGAGAGAGACCAGGTGGAGGTAACTGAATCACAGAGGTGGTTCCCCAGAGCTGTTTTCATGATAGTGAGTGAGTTCTCACAAGATCTGATGGCTTTATAAGAGGCTCTTACCTGCTTTGCTCAGCACTTCTCCCTCCTGCCACCTTGTGAAGAAGATGCCTTGGTTCTCCTTCTCTTTCCACCATGATTGTAAGTTTCCTGAAGCCTCCTCAGCCATGTAGAATGGTGAGACAATTAGCACAAACAAATAATTATTTTCTTCTTCTTTTTTGTTTTTTTCTTTCTTCTGACCAGATGTGATTGTTTTCCTTATATAATAACTAAAATGAATTGATATCTCATATCTCTGTGCCCCTTAATGATCTAGATCTCGTTTTTGCTTAATTAAGGTTAATATGAGTAACTCAGGCTTTTCCCCATCCAATTCATAATTTTTTTCTCCATTCAGCACTATAAGTATCTCCTCTTCCTTTCTGGCTGGTATCCACTTACAGAGTTATGAAGCATCGAGGCATTGTGATTCAGCGAAGCTGGTACTGGGTCCTTCCTGTGTTGACATTGCTGAACTTGCATTATCTCATTACCCATAGATGTCTTTATCTCCTCACATTGGGACCCTCTGAATCTTCTGCCTTCCCATCTGGTTTTCTGTTAGGGAGTCCACACTGACCTCTGCTATTACTTCTCCTTGAGGTACATTTCAAAGCATCTTCGAGGCCACTAGCATTTTTTCTATGCTGGCATTTTCATGCCTCCTCCTTGGGGACACAGGAAATAGCTGGCTATGCTGCTGCATCATCTGAGGACTTCTGGAAACTCCATGAAACCATCAGAGCTCCCTGGTCACACTGTCATCCTTGGTCACTTCTGCTCCACTGCTTGGCTTGATTTTCCAACTCCCTCATTTTCCCTTCAGCTTTACCCCTTTTCTATGTAGTCCAGAGAGTGAAGTTTTTCATTTTGGCAGAGAACATATTTTTTTTTCATTTTCACTTTGTTTTTTGGTTTTAAGATCAAAACCTTGCAGATAGAATCAAAGCATCTGTGCCTTCCTTGCTGATCTTTCCCGCTCCCTCTCCAAAGGAAAGCATTATCCTCAAGCTGATTCATATTTTTCCTCATGCAAAGTTTTATACCTTTAAAACATATATTTATCACTTAATTCTATCTCCTGTGTTGCCTGTTCTAAAACCTTTTATTTGTAGTACTGCATCACAATGCACATATAATTTTTCTATTAGTTTTATTCATTTAACATTATGGATTTAAGATTATGATTATACATGTAGCTCTAATTTATTAACTTTAGCTACTACTCTGTGTGAATACTTTATAATTTATTTATCAATTCTTTCATTGATATGGACGTTTGCACTGTTTTCAACTTTTTCCCTTTGCAAGTATAAACTCTCTTTATGCATGATCCCTTGTGTACAGCTATGAGTTTTTCAAGACATACACCTTTAACTAGAATTGCAGGAATTCTAGGACACAGGCTATCAACACCTGCAATTTTATCAAATATTGAAAGATCGCTTCACAAAGTGTTATAGCAATTTATATTTTCACAAGCAATGATGGAAAACTACCAATATCCAGGATCCTTGTCAATATTAACACTGTCAAGTTGTTTTGTTTTACATATTTGCCAATCCAAGGAATAGTATCTCATTTTTGTTTAAATTTGTGTTTCCCTAGTTAATAAGAAAGTTGAAAACTTGTCATATATTAATTGACTATTTGAATATCTTTTGGGAACTGCCTTTGTTTGCTTACTTTTCACTTTGGTTTTGGATCTTTTTGTTATTTGTGCAAGTACTACCTGAAATTTCGGGTGGTAATTCTTTATTAATAATAATCTACAAATACCTTCTAACAGTCAGTGGCCTTATTTTTTCTACTTTATTTGTGATATTGTTTGCTATGCAGGTGGGCTCGTAACTAAGCTCTCATCTCTTGGCTTCAAACTCACTTCACCAGCAACAGGAGATTTTACATTTAACATAACAAAAATGTCATTGTTTTCCTGTATGATTTATATTTTTGTGACTTGTCTTTTTAAAAATTTCCTATCCCAGTGTCATATTTTCCTACATTTTCTTTAAAAACTTTAAAGGTTTGTCCTTCACATTTAGTCCTTTTCTGCATTCATCTAGAAATTATTTCTGGATATGGCATTAGGTAAGGATCTCTTTTATCCCCACATGCATTATCTATGTCTTCAGCCTTATTTATTGGATAACCCGCCTTTCCTTTACTGATGTGTAGTACCATTGCTATCATGTTTCCTTTTCATGTAGCTATAGTCCGTTTCTGGGCTCTCCATTTTGTTCCTTTGGCTAATCTGTGTGTCATTAGACAAATATCATAGTATCTTATTACTGTAGCTTTATAATGAACTTTGACATATGGTAAGTCCTCCCTCCTTAGTCTTCCTCAGAATTATCTAGAGTCTCCTTAGCCATTTACTTTTTCATATTGATTTTAAGATCAGCTTATCTCGAATTAAAAAATAACAAGAAATGCTTTGAGAGTCTAATTAAATTTATGCCGTATTTTTATTTCTCAGGGGACAAATGAGATCTTTACAAGATTATATTTTCTATGCATGATAATAGTATATTTCCCCATTTTTTTCAATCTTTTCCTCCAATGTCTTTCAATAAAATTTTGAATTTTATTAAAATCCCAAGTAGCTGGTTTTTTGAAAAGATCAACAAAATAGACCACTAGCCAGATTAATAAAAAATAAAAGAATAATCAAATAGATGCAATAAAAAATGATAAAGGGGATATCACCACAGATTCCACAGAAATACAAACCACCATCAGAGATTACTATAAACAACTCTATGCACATAAACCATAGAGTTGGATAAAAAGTCAAAACCCTTAGAGTTGGTTTATTAAAATCCCAAGTAACTGGGATTATAGGCATGTGCCACCAGGCCTGACTAAGTTTTGTATTTTTAGTAGAGACAGGGTTTTGCCGTGTTGACCAGGCTGGTCTCAAGCTCCTAACCTCAAGTAATTTGCCTGTCTCAGCCTCCCAAAGTGCTGGGATTACAGACCTGAGCCACTACACCTGGCTTTTTTATTTTTGTTTTTATTTTATTTTATTTTTTTAGACAGTATCCCTCTGTCACCCAGGGTGGAGTGCAGTGGTATGATCCTGGTTCACTGCAACCTCCACCTCCTGGGTTCAAGTGCTTCTCCTGCCTCAGCCTACTGAGTAGCTGGGATTACAGGCATGTACATCACGCTCAGCCAATTTTTGTATTTTTAATAGAGACAAGGTTTTGCCATATTGGCCAGGCTGGTCTCAGATGATCTACCTTGGCCTGGCCTCAAGTGATCTGCCTGCCTTGGCCTTCCAAAGTGCTGGGATTACAGGCATGAGTCACTGCACCCAGTCCACTTTTAAAAATTAATATAAAATAAGTATTTTTAGAAAGATGATATGACATTTTAAAGAGATTTACAGTTGATAAGATGGATGCTGGCCTTTAATGGAAAAGTTCTGAGCTTAGGTGACTTGATACTTTAAAGACTTGGCTTTCCCACAGATCTCTTTGACTTTCTTTGGCAGATTAGGTGCATATAGCTTCTGATTCCTTACTATAAGGTGGTCCATTAATTATGGATATCAGTTTACCAATAATTCAGTAAGCCTCCAATAAGAACAGCTATAAAATTCAAAGTGGTCTCTTTTTTTTTTTTATGTTTTTAAAATCAAGCAAATTTTTATCCACGGGCCAGGCCTAAGTCTATAATAAGATGCAAACAACTTTAGTTAGAAGAAGTAATTTGTCAACCTAAAAAAGAGGCTTAGAGAGACAGACAGGATCTCTGGAAAAAAAGATTTTAATTGCAAACTGCAAAGGGTTGCAACTGGGGATATACATGCTGTGAAAATCATAGGCCCACACAAGGAAACTCAGGACAAAGAGAAATGTTTAAAGACAAGGAGTAGCTCATGCAAAGCCCTGCTATGGAACAAAGCTTGCTGGTTACAAGCTCTCATTGCAGGAGTTGTTGTTGGTCCATCAGGGAGAAAGCCATTGCTGTGTGACTGTCCTGGTCCAAGTATACTACCTGAAATACTGCAGGCCAGAGGAAATTCCTGTGATGAGCTCTTCTTGTTCTGTTTACAAGGCAGAGCAAGCAGGGTAGGCATTTCAGAAATCACATATGACAGCCTCTTCTTCATGGTCCTCTCTGACTTCATTTTGGTTAGGGTTTTCACATAAATGACTCTATTTTATTACTGTTAACTTCCACATGTTGTAGGAGTGACTTCAATGAAAATGGTGGAGTAAGGACGTCTAAAACTCCCTAATCTATAAAAACCATGAGAAACTGGCAAAAAATATTAGAATAAACTTTGTCAGAAGTCTGGAAATTAACAAAAGACTCCTGGCAATCCAGAAAGCATTTATTTAAGAAAAACAACTGAATCTTAGTAAGAACAGTGAATTTGGTGATGTTTAATTGCTCAAAATTAGTTCGCCTTCATCCTCACAGGACATGTTCCAAGATCCCTAGTGAATGCCTGAAGATGCAGATAGTCTCCAATCCTATACACACAATTTTTTTCCTATATAAATGGGCCTATGATAAAGTTTAATTTGTAAATTAGGCACAGTAAGAGATTAACAACAATAATTAATAATAAAATAGAACATATAAAAATATACTGTAACAAAAGTTATGTCAATGTGCTCTCTGTCTTTATCACTTCTCTCTCTCTCTCTCTGTCTCTCTCTCTGTCTCTCTCTCTCTCTGTCTCTCAAAATATCTTATTGTACTGTACTCACCTATTTGCAGACTATGGTTGACCATGGAAAGTGAAATTGTGAATAAGCCGGGGACTAGGTTTTTTACCCACAATCATGGTAAAAAACACTAGGAGCTAGGCAGCCACTGAAGGGGACAGAACAGAACAGGGTTAGAGCTCCTTCAAAGTTTAGTATCAGAGGATTGTCATTATTTGGCTTGTCTTTTTGTTCCCTCGAAGACATCACTTGCAAAGCTCTCTTTATTTCACCTGATTCAGAAGACGTTCAGTGGAATCTCCTTTTCTTCAGGGCCATTTATGAAAAAGATAAGAAGCAACTGTTAAACTATGCAGCTGCCTAATGAATAACAGTAGGACAAACAATAGGTTAACCAAAAGCATAAAAGGAAAATTGAGGAAAGAGATGTCCATATAGAGGACTTGAAAAACTCTGACCTGTTCCTGGAAATCTAGAGGATGTGCTCTAAAGCTGTGTGCATGGCCAGGGCCATGCACATTTTAAGGGAAGACCTGTGAAAGCCCTAAGCTCTCACATCTGTCTGACCTTGAGGTCGTGCATGAGGAAAGTGAAAGGTAAGGCAGAATTGTCAACTGCCAATCTGAGTGTTGAAGAGGTTCTCCATTGGTAAAGTCTAGGAGACCACCAGTTCCACACATCTGAGGAAATCTCTTTCCAACCCATACGTAACAATTAAACTGACAAAACAGGGATACCAGTGGCCACAGATAACAAAGAATTTAGACTAATGCAAAATAAGTGGAAAAAATTCATTAACAAACAACAACAACAACAAATAGCAACAATAAAAAGAAACACTGGGAGGGAAAATCTGACTTTCAGAGTTGCCATATTGTGTTATCTAAAATGTCCACATTTCAACAAAACATTGTAAGAAATAAAAGTATGACTCATACACTGGAAAAAATAAGGGCAATTAGTAGAAACTGTCCTTAAGGAAGCCCAGATGTTGTGCTTAATAGAAAATACTTTAAATCAGTTATTTAAAATATGTTCTAAGAACCAGTTTGAGACAAGCCTGGGCAATATAGTGAGACCTTCTCTACAGAAGCGTGTTAAGAATTAATTGGCATGGTGGCATATGTCGGTAGTCCCAGCTACTTGGGAGGCTGAGATGGGAGGATACTTTGAGCCTGGGAAGCAGGAGTTGCAGTGAGATCAGATTGTATCACTGCACTGCTGTCTGATGACAGAGTGAGATCTGTCTCAAAAATAAATAAATAATAAATAAATAAAATATGTTCTAAGAACTAAAGGAAACTAGGTCTATAGAAACAAAGGAAAGTGCGAGAATGATGTTTCAATAAATAGAAAATATCAAGAAAAAGGTAGAAATTGCAAAAATGAACCAAATGGAAATTCTGGATTTAAAAAATACAATCACTGAACTGAAAAATTTATAAGAAGTTCCAAATGCAGATTTGAGCTGACGGAAGTAAGTAAGCAACAAACTCGAAGATAGGTCCATTGAAATTATTCAGTCTGAGGAACAGAAAAAAGAAAAATAAACAGAGCCTCAAAGACATGTGTGACACTATTAGGAACTGAAAGTTTGTCCCCCTCGATTTCATGTTGAAATCCTGCAACCCCCATGTAATGGTGTTAGGAGGTAGGGCCTTTAGGAGGTCATTAGGATTAGCTGAAGTCATAAGGGTAGAACTATCATATTGCCCTTACAAGAGTCACGAGAGAGCATTCTTTCTCTCTCTGCCCTTCTGCCATGTAAGGATATAGTGAGTACACAGTCATCTGTAAGCCCTAGGAAGTAGGCCTTCACCAGGCATCATATTTACTGGCAGCTTGGTCTTGGACTTCGCAGACTCCAGAACTGTGAGAAAGAAATGTTTGTTGTTCAACCCACCCAGTTTATGGTATTTTTGTTACAGCAGCTAAATGAACTAAGATAGACACACCATCAAGTATATTGACATACATATAATAGGAGTCACAGAGACAAAGAAGGAAAACAAGGGAGCATAAGAATGTTTGAAGGAATGATAGCTGAAAACTTCGCAAATTTGATTAAAAACTATCTACACATCCAAGAAACTCAACAAATTCTAAGTAGGTAAACTCAAAAAGATCCACACCTATATCATAGTCAAACTATCAAAAGCCAAAGATAAAGACAGAAAAACTACCCAGAAAGTGAAAAAGCGGCACACAAATAAAAGTTTTTGCAAATTTTATGTCTGATAAAGGTCATGTATCCAGAACATTTTAAGAATCCTTACAATTGAATGATAAAAAGACAAATAATCCAATTAAAAATGGCAAAGGAGTTGTATAGATCTCTAAAGAAAATCTATATACAGCCAATAAGCACACGAAAAGGTGCTTGACATCATTAGTCATTGGGGAAATGCAAATCAAACCACAGGATACCACTTCATACCCACTTGGATGACTGTAATAAAAAGGATAGAAAATAGCAAGTTTTGGAGAGGATGTGGAGAAATTATATTTTATATATTATATGTGTTATGTATTACATATTATTGTGTATCATAATATATATATTTTCACTGTATATTACATATCACATATTACATCTTCATTTTATGTATCAACTAAAAAATGAAAAAAATGCTGTAGTTGCCAATACAATGATAAACATACCTGTGATACAAACTTAAGCAAAAGGAGAAAGACCTAAAACCGCAAGTTCACTGCAAGTGTTGCAGTATATGTGGTGGGAAAAACACAGCAAAATGAGTAGTCTTCTGCAGAGAAATTAAAGGTTTTCTGAGGTATTACTTTGTAAATCGGTGAAAATGGAAAAAAGAAGTAGGAGCACTGCTATAATGAGTTATTTTGACTTTCCTTGAATATTGCCACATCATAGCATAGATGCATGATAGTCTTGTATGTACCTAATATTCAGTGGGATTAATAGCCGATGCAAGCTAATTACAGGCTAGGTTTGGATATCCAATATTAACTTACCAAATTACCAGAAAACAGAAAATTGTGAAGTTAATCACTGCAAAATGGTGTATTTTTAAAATTTTGATCACCCAGCACATCAGACATTTTCTTTCATATTGGACATCAGTCTTGTAATGAGACTGAGCTACAATGGATGGATACACGTACAATGAGAGAATAGGAGAAAAGAAAAAGATGGAAAAAGAGTGTAACTGGGGAAGATGGGAATAACTAAGAAAAGCTTTATATGACATGTAGGGGCTACTTACATGCTTGATGAGAGTTAAATTCCGAGTGAGGGCTGTGATGAGAACCTGCCAATGGCTCCCTGTGAGTTGGACTAGAGCTTTGATGTTAGAACGACTGACAGCTCTCAAATCCTACATAAAATGCAGCCACTTTTCATTCAGTTTGAAGCAAAAAGAATTTACTTCCTCCCTTCTAGAACCATGTAGCCCAGATTTCCTTTCATTATAAAAATTTTCAAATATTCATAAAAACACGGTAATACAATAAGCCTCTATCTACCCGATTTCAGTTATCAGCATGTCAGTCTCATTTTATCCACCCATCCTTTTGTGTATTTGTTTTATGCAGGGGCGATTTAGTGCAAATCCTAACATCATAATATTTCACACCAAATTATGTCAGTATGCATTTCTAACTGATAAGAACATTTAAAAAAATGACCACTATGCCATTATCCCACCTAAAAAAATTAATAAAAAATTCTTCATATATATGTTCGATGAGAGTCCAGTCAACATTTTAGCCAAGAATGCTTCATAGTTGGTGCTTGACACTTCTCATAGCATCATGAGTAGACACGTAATTCCTGGTTATTCTACTTTTAGTAGGTGCCAAGATGGAACAGTGGGTCCAGGTGTTGTCACCCTGATTTATTCTTATAAAGTTCTTCATCAACACTTCACCCAATGGTTTCAGCCTCCATTGAGGATTGTGGCCTAAAATTACTCTAAATTATTTACTAATTGTATCCTCCCACCCTCTTTTATTAGTTGGAATTATCTACACAGAACTCACATCACCTGTTTGGTTACCCTGCAAAGCAGTTCATGCAGGAGGGACAGGACAAATGCTTAAATCTTTCCCTTTCTTTGTCAGGATCCCTAGTAACATCGAAGATTGACCAGTAAATGTCTATTTTTTTTTTAAGTAACCTTATAAACATGGATTTTGAATCAATGGCAATTTCGGTCTAGTGCATTAATTTTTCATGCTTAAATTGTTCCATTTTTAGCCAGTGGGAGGGAGGCCCTCCAAGTTGACTCCTGGCTGCCTTTGATATGACCCACTAATATTGACAGTTTCTTCTCTTGTGGCACAGTCAGGACCATCTTGTATATTTCCTGCCCTGGGTGTGGAATCAGCCATTCCTTAAAGAATCCTAATTTCTTTTAGTGAGAAATGGTATTTAGAGACTACAATTCAGGCATAAAGGTCACTCATTGCTATAGGCCCTTTCAGCAAACAGATCTAAGATGCACATGTCTTTTTAGAAACAAAGAAATAGCAAGGTACTGATATTTCCTATTTACTTATGAGATTACAGGATTTTCCCATTATTTCTTTGGTTGTACAGTATCTTTTTTTTTTTTTTTTCTTATAGCCTCCCAGCTTTTTCTGCCTCCCTGAATTTGGTTGGATAGGTCCAAGACCTAACCCCACAGTGGCTTCAGATCCTTCCTTTAGTCCCTTCCCCATTTTTCCATCAGGGTACCTCCCAGCTCTGAAATGTAATGGAAATGTCTGATAGTTTCCTCACTAGAACTAACGGAGTGGAAATGAAATGAATTTGAGGGACTGTGCTGAAAATCTTCCTATTCCAGGCCGGGCCAAGGTCATGTGAGCCATTGGATCCCATAACACTAACATTTCCATACAAATACCTCACAGCTTTCCCAGGAAATCACTCCTGGCAGAAATGCCTCCCCAGTGAGATCGCAAGCAAAAGTAATTAAATGAGCTTGGTAGTCAAGAGCATATAGCCAGACAGCCCATCTCTGATAGTCCTCTGAGATAAAGCTGAGTGTTTTCCCATTCTTTCTTTCTTAAAAAAAAAATGAATCAGGTTGAATTACGTTCCATAGCAACTTCCGCCAATGAAGTTGTCATGGTTACAGGTGAACTGGAAAGTGAGCAGTGACAAGCTGGGCTTGGAGTCCCTGAGCTACATGTCTTAAAGATACATCCATTTGTCTTCTTGTCCTGGCTAGAAAAGCAAAGCAAATTAATAGCATTTCCCAGCAAGGTGTAACCTGTGGACAGATGCAGACCAGGGGAAGATAGAGCCATGGGGCTCTTTAAATAAATGTTCTCCTCCAGAGTCCAGGGTCACATTATTCCCCCATGCCTTCCTCTGCCCATGCATGGGGGATGGGACTGAATCACTGTGTGTCTGCAGCTTTACAAATGGAGAAACTGTGAGCCACTCACAGGAATTCTCCTTAGATTAAAAACGGAGAAATAATATCTCCCTCTCATCTGTGGTAGTGCTGTCCAATAGAAATAGAATGCAAACCACAATGCAAAACATGTATGTAATTTTGCATTTTCTAATGGTCACATTTTAAAAGGTTGAAAGAAACAGGTGAATTTTAATAATTTATATTTAACTCAATAAATCCAAAATATAATTTCAATATGTAATTAATATTAAAATGAGAAATTGTACATTCTTTTTTCATACTAAATCTTTGATTTTTGGTGTATTCTTTACACTAAATGCACTTCTCAATTTATTATAAACTTTCATGGAAATACTTGACCTATATTGAGGTCTCATAACTTACAGTTGAAAAAGTTGATTCACATACTCCACTTAATCCAAACAAACTTAAGGGTTTTAAAATAACAAACTGAGTATGTTCAAATATTAAATTTAAATGAATTAAACTGAAATAAAATTGAAAATCTAACTCCTCCATCTCACTGGCCATATTTCAAGGACATACGGCTGGTGACGACTCTATTGGACAGCATAGGTCTAAGGCTTTGCTACTCCAAGTGTGGTACCAGATCAGCAGCATTGCTATCATGTGGGAGCTTATTGGAAATGTGTTCTGGGGCTCAACCTCTGACCTGCTAACTTAGAATCTGCATTTTAACAAGATCCCCAGATGATCCTCATGCACATTACAGTTTAAGAAGCTCTGCTTTAAAAAAAAAAAAAAAAAAAAAAAAGGTCTAAAACTCTTAATGTGGCTGTTAAGGTCCTTGATGACCTGACCACTCGTCCATTTTCCACTCTCATTTCTCATTCTCCAAATCCATTTTTTTTTTTTTTTTTTGAGACCGAGTTTCGCTCTTGTTACCCAGGCTGGAGTGCAATGGCGCGATCTCGGCTTACCGCAACCTCTGCCTCCTGGGTTCAGGCAATTCTCCTGCCTCAGCCTCCTGAGTAGCTGGGATTACAGGCACGCGCCACCATGCCCAGCTTCCAAATCCATTCTTGATCTCTTCTTCCACAATTTGGTATCTCTGTTCCTACTGTGCTCCACTTATGTGGAAAACTCTCTTTTTTTCCCCCCCATAGACTCTCACTTTCCTTCCAGACCCATTCAGATGTCCTTTTCTCTGAAACCTTTTCTGATCCTTGCATTCTGGCAGTGTTAAACTTCATTTCTCTGCATTTTGTATCACTCTATACCTTTGCTATAGAGTCCTGTTTTTGCAGCCTGGCTTTAATACCTATTTACTGTGACATCTTGGGCAAGTTAACTCAACGTCTCTGAGTTTCATTCTTTTCACTGGAGAAATGGAAATTATAATACTTCCTTCATGAACTTGCAGGGATGATAGATACAATAATATTTCCATGTAAAGGTATCAGTAGTGTCTAAGTCATGGGGCATCTTTGGTCACCTATCACTTATGTAACATCTTGGACAGTCACTTAAGACCATCAGGCCTCAGTTTCCTCATCTGCAAATAAAGGAATGTGACTAACTGTTAGAGTTTGAATGTCTGCTCCTCCAGAACTCATGTTGAAATTTAATTGTTACTATGGCAGTATTGGTGAGTGGGACTTTTAAGAGGTGTTTAGGTCATGGTATTAATTAATGCCATTATTGCAGGAATGGGCTCACCCACTCTTACTCTTGTTCCCTCTGTCTTTTTGCCCTTCTGTCATTTGACACCTTCTGCCATGGTATAGCACAGCAAGAAAATCCTCACTAGATGCCAGCAACTTAATTGTGAATGTCCCAACCTCCAGAGCAATGAGCCATACATTTCCTGGTCTTTATAAATTACCCAGTGTGTGGTATTCTGTTATAGCAGCACAAAACAGACTAAGACACGGGAGCTCTGAAATTATGTTTCTGAATTACATTGTTCAGTATGAAATTTCCTTATAGACATTAAATGATGCTGAAATTTTTGCTCCTTTCAGCTAATGTGAGCACACACTCTAATTTCCCAGAGTTTGCTTTTCACTCACCTCTTTGGCTCTGCTTGTGTTTGACTGACTGGTTAGAATATCAATCTGTAATACCTATCCCCAAGAGCATAGGTGGGATAAGCAATCTTGGTAAGAAGCCATACTCTACACATTTTACATAGTCTGAAACCATTCTTACTCATTCTAAGTGCATATTTGACATGTGCAATCCAATGGATATTAAAAAATATATATATATATCCATGTATGATGGCGTCAAGTGCTCAAATTAGGCCAAGAGGTGGTTTGTTGTGATTGTTCATGAGGCCTATGGGCTAGTGAGGTCCTTTGGTGAATTCCATCACCACTACCTTCTTCGGGGGTTTCTCCCTCCAGCCCCAACTGTCATGCCCATGTTATTGCTCAGCAGCTGCCGTTTTATGATATGATCCTGACTTTCCCCACTTCAAGCAGTTGCTTGCTCCTGGAGAGGCACTTAATCTCTTCCTTGGGACGTTTTAGGAATTGGGAAATAGAGTAAGTTCCTCTTTGTTGCCCTGGCATTTCCAACATAAACCTTAAGGATTATGTTTTCTACCATATGGTGGAAGCTGATCTACGGTGAAGGGAAGAAAATGAAGCCAATATCTAGAGAGAATCTGAGACAAAAGATGGAGCACACCCATATGGCCTCACTCTTGCTCTTTCAGGATTTCATGAGCCAATAAATTCCATTTCTATCTCTGTTCATTCCAGCTAGATTTCACTTACTTATGACCCAGAAACTCTGAATTCTTCTTACACATGAGGTCCTGGTGTGGTTGGCTGGTTAGCCTTCTGCTCTTGCCACAGATATTGGGAGTGCTGACCAGGCTGTCCAGGGAAGGATGCCCTAGACCTAGATCATGACCTGGCATCCCAATGGCAGCAGCATCCCTATCATGCAGCTGTTATTTCAAACCATTAGGACACAAAGCTCTTAAGTATCTGGGTCACAAAAGTAACTCACCTTGTTCCAACTAATTCTAATGCTGACCCTGTTGGGAGAGAACATCAAGCCAGTAGACACAAGTGTCCAGGCCCCCAGCTTCTACATTTCTCCATGTAAATTGAAATTCAGATCCATGGCTTGCGGATATCCGTCTTTCGTGAGGATTATCAGGTTGAATCAATTCTCTCCAATTGATTATTTCTGGGTCAAGTGCAAGACAGTTTCTGGACTGTAAGTTTTTGACACACTGAGTCTGACAACTTCCCAGAACAGCAGCACCCTGAGGCCTTTTGCTGTTGCTCAGCCTTCTTCTCCTGGCACCCACAGCCCCATTACATGTCTGGCTTCAATGTTGCTGCAAGCTCCTGAGCCTTGTTTGTTTATTGTTTTTTTAGAAGCTCATATCGTTGTCTTTTTTTTTTTTTTTTTTTGAGACAGGCCAGCTCACTGCAACCTCTGCCTCCTGAGCTCAAGCAACCTCCCATCTCAGCATCCTAAGTAGCTGAGACTACAGGCACGTGCCACCATGCCTGGCTATCTTTGTTGTTGTTGTATTTTTTGTAGAGATGGGGTTTTACCATGTTGCCCAGGATGGCCTTGAACTCCTGAACTCAAGCAATCCACCTGTCCATGCCTTCCAAAGTGCTGGGATTACAGGCATGAGCCACTATACCCAGCAGAAAATTTCTTATAGTTTTCGTATGTCAAGAAGTAGAACTTCATGAAGGAATCTGATAATATTAACATTTTTAAGCACAGAAAGAGAAAAATGTTTAGATGAAGAGGTTATCATTTCCAAGTCACAAACCTACATGAGGTATTAGGGCAACTCAAAATACTACAGCTCTGGAACTACTGTGCACACAATACAAGATTCTAGGGGGTAATTTGATAAACTACACAATGGAATTTTTTTTTTAATCTTCTCCTCCAAAATTCTTCTAGGTTGACCCCAGCTAAGAAGTGGATCTGAATGTGAGGTTTAGAGGCTCTCTTGCTATTAGAAAGAAAGGAATACAAGGGAAGGGTATGGAAAATGGATGAGAACTGCTAGCAAGCGAAGTTCCCTGCATCTGTACCATCCATATGAATTAATTATAAACAAAAGTAGTGTGATAGCATATCCCTAAAATGGCTCCTCTGGTCTCCCTGGCATGGTATTCACACTCTTGTGTAATCTCCTTCCATTGAGTGCATCCTGGACCTAGTGAATCACTTCTACCATGTAGAATATAGCAAAAGTTTTAAGATAACACTTCCCAAATTAGGTTGCAAAAAGACTGACTCTGTCTTGCTAGTCGTCTCTTACTGTCTCTCATAGCCTCTGCCCTGGAAAGCCGGCTTCCATCTGTAAGCTACTCTGTGAAGAGGCCCACGAGGCAAGGAACTAATGTCCTTGGACAACAGCTGGAGGACTCGAGACCTCCCATCAGCCACATGAGCAAGCATGGAAGCAAATCCTCCTGAAGTCAAGCCTTTGCATGTAACCAGTGGACCACGATCCAGACACCTTGATTATAGCCTTGTAGACACCCTGAGTCAGATAATATGCATTCAGAGTACTGACCCATAGAAATTGTGAGATAATGAATGTTTTTTGTTTTAAGGTGGTAAGTTTTGAGGTACTCTAATACAGATGACTAATACAAATGACAATGTGAGCACCGAGAGAGACCCCTGCTTGCTTCTCCAGCCCCACTGTTAACCACTTTTATCCTGTGCTCCAACCATAATAATTTAATTATCTTTTTTTTTTCTTTTTACTATTTCCTAACACTCTATTTTCTCTGGCTCATTAGTAGGTTTCTGCATACTCCATTCCTTTTTTCCTGATATACTAATCTTTACCACCATACCCCCAACTTCATCTGTCTAATTCCTACTTATTCTTCAACTCTCAGCTTAAATACCAATTCCTTTGGGAACCCCTCCCTGAGCCCCCAGGTCTGGGTTAGTACTTGTAAAAGTGGCCCCATCACATTCTGTGTTGTATTAATGTTTGCTCAAAAAACTGGCTATCTACAAACCCTAATATGCAGTGATTGGCACCATGGCAGAGACTGTGTCTGTCATGCTCATCACTGCCTTGTGTCTCCTGAAGCAGGCACAGAGCCTGGCATATAATAAACAATCAATAAATATTTGTTAAACATTGTTGCGACCTAGGAAAAGAGGATTGTAAAGAAGGAATATGAACTGGAGGCTAGAGTAATCAGCACCTCCCCCCAACAAAAAGTAATCAAAGCAACAAAAAAGGAGACCTAAGCTTGGGATATTTCTGAGAGTAGAGCCCATGGGATAGGAGTTAGGTGGCTTAGCTGTGAGTAGGGCAGTTGCAACTGTTCTTTGAGGTTCACATAGAAAAGTGGGTTGCTTTCCATGGATGCCCAGAAGTGAGAGAGAATTTAGGTGGGGTGTTGTGATCAAATCTGGGAGTGAGAAAGGAGGGAGCCTGTGTGGAAGAACACGGCAGGGGTGGGGGACTTTAATTGGATCTTCGCACGAGGAGTACCTGTCTTGTCACAATGTTGAAACACTTTTAGATCTTCTGGTTATGATATTCTCACATGGCAGAGACATCTGGAAAATGTGCAAAGCATTTCTGGGGTCTTAAGATGTGTCATTTGCCAGCTTTACCATCCAAGTCCAGTTCCATCATCTGTCTTGAACTTTGGTTTTCTGACCCATAAAATAAGAAGATTCAGCTAAATCATTGCTAAAGTCCCTTTAACCTCTAAAATGAATAATTTTTCTATCATCTGAAAGAGCGAACAAATGGCTCACATTACTGGCATAAGTAGATTTCTCCTCAACGGAATAAAACATATTAATTTTAAACAAAGTAAAAACATGCACCATAGCAACAAAGAAAATTAAGGGCTTATTAAAAATAGAAAATGATAATTTTACAACATCTACGTTCATCTCTAAAGCACTTAAAGGAAAGTGGTTTGGGCCAAGACAGATGAGTCAGCTCCCTCATTCCAATGTATTTGTGATTACCCGTGAGAATTGCTGTCACTTCTTAAAGACTCCTTTTGCCAAGACACTTACGATCTATGGGTAATTGAAAAAGGCAGGCTACAAAACAAGGCATACAGAATGACTTTTCTTGGCATGTTGATGTACTCACACAAAGAAAACCTTTTAGGAGGTGATATACCAAAAGGCTAATTGCAGTGCTTGCTCTCTGGATGGTTAAATTAAGGGTAATTTTAAATTACGTTGTTTTAGCTTATATGGATTTTGCTTTTGCCCATGAAGAACATATTATTATTACCCCTTCAATAAGGCAATGACAAAAGCTTTGTCAAAACTCCTTTTATTTCCAAACTTGCACATCCTGAGTAGTATGAGCCTTGCAGAGAGAAGACTGTGTCACAGACATCACTTTATCAGCAGAGCTCCAGCAATCTGCAATGTGAGCAGGCTAGGCTCCCTGGAGCCTGTGTCCAAGACACTCTCCACCTACAAGCATGTCTTTGATGTGCCCTTGGAAAACAGAGGGATTATTTCCTCATTTTTTCGGAATTTTGTATATGTAGAAACTTTGATTAGGCAAAGAAGGCCTTTTCCAGATTTTAATTATTATGGCATCCATAATTCCTTTTAAATACATTTTCCAAGACTTAAATAAGACGCACTATAAGTTGACTGTAGACACTTCAGAGAATATAAAAAAGTAAAAATAAAATAGAAATAATCTACAATCTTACCACTCTCGAAAACATGTTTCATCCCCTGAAACATGTTGGAATATATCCTATTTTTTTTTCTTTGCACCCTCCTAAACTTACATATGCAAGTGTCTTGGTGTGACCAGTCATGTCCTATTTTTTTCATATAAATTTGTATCTGAAGCATTCTTCCATATAGTTGTTTCTCAAATGCATGGGTTTAAGTGGCTTCATGACATGCTATCATATAGATGTATCATAAGATACTTACTCTTCTATTCTTGGATAGTTGGGTTGAATTCTTTCTTTCTTTTTTGGTTACTGTAAAAATAAAGTTATTGTATTTTTCTGGATTGATGTTTTTGTCATGATGAAATGCACTTCTTTCTCCCAGCAATATACTTCTTGGCCCCTTAACACACTTTATCCTCAGTTTCTGTTTGGTTAATGCTTGCAGTGTTTGTAGTGTTTTCAATTCTTGTGCTTTCTTGTAAGCAGCATATAATTGAATTTTATTTTCATTGATCTAGTCTGAACTTGTCTTTTAACAGAATATTAAGTTCATTTATATATAATCTTGATTGCTGATATCTTAAGGGTTTAAATCTACAATATTATTATTTGCTTTACCTCTGCTACGTTCCCCTTTTCTCTTTTCTTGTCTCCAATTTAATCATCTTTGTTGTTATTTCATTTTCTCCCCTGTTAAGGTTCGTTAGTTATCTGTCTTTTTAGTGGTTACCCAAGAGATTTCAACACGCATCCTTGGCTTTTGGAAGCCTAATATAAATTAGTAATCTCATCATTCTTTTTCAATTTTATAAGGCTCTTAGAAAATTATAACTCAACTTACTCCTCTTTTTTGTGTAATTGTTGTCATATATTTTAATTTCATATGTACTTTAAACCCCACAAGAGATTATCATTGAAGTGATGTTCTAGAGTCAATATCCGTTCTATTTATTCACATATTTACCTCTATATTTTTTCTTCATTCTTTCAAGAGTTTCCATACTTCCATCTGCAATTATATCCTCCTGCCTGAAAAACGTTGTCACTATTGCTTTTATTACAGATCGGATAGTGATAAATCATCTCAGTTATTGTTTGTCTGAAACTGTCTTTATTATCTCTCTATTTTTGAAGGTTGTTTTTGCTTGGTATAGAATTCTATATTTGTAGTTATTTTCTTTCAGCATTTAAAAACATTTAAAATTTTAAATTAACATTTTATTTAATTTGAATTTTATTTTATTTTATTTTTTAGAGAGAGGGTCTCCTTCTGTCACCCAGGCTGGAGTGCAGCGGTATGGTCACAGTTCACTGCAGCCTCAAATCCCTGGGCTCAAGTAATCCTCCTGCCTCAGAGTCCCAAGTAGCTAGGACTACAGGTGTGCACCACCATGCCCAGCTAATTTTTTACATTGTTTTTGTGGAGAAGAGGTCTTGTTTTTTTGCCTAAGCTATTTAAATTTTAACAACTCAAAAATATTTTATTTTAAAAAGTTTAAATGTTTAAAGATACATTTTGATTTTCATTATTTATTTTAAGAAGTCAGTTGTCATCCTTATTATGACTTTTTAAAATACAGTGTGCTTCTCTTTTTTCTACCTTTTAAGATTTTTTCTTTATTTTTGTTTTACAGCAGTTTTACTATGATTTGCCTATGTATGATTTTCTTTGTAGTTACTTTGCTTGGATTTCATTGTGTTTCTTAGTATCTTGAATCAAGTTTTATGTCTTTCATCAGTTTGGGAAAATATTTTGCTATTTTCTCTTCAAATATTACTTCTGTACCATTTCTTCTTTCCTTTACAGAGTTCTGATTATGTACTTATTAAATTTTTTTTTACTATCTCCTATTTGTCTCTTAAATCTTTTCTACATATTTTTAATTTTTTCTATCTTCATGTGTTATCTGGATATTTTCTACTAACTTAGCTTCCATGTTACCAATTCTCTCTTCAGATACATCTAATCAGCTATTAAATCTATCTAATGTGTTCTTAATTTTCTGTATTATGTTTTCCAGTTCTTGGATTTTCTTTAAATATGTTTAAAAATCTATTCAAATTCTCTGGCCAAGTTTTTCATTTTGTCATCTGCTTTCTTAAACATATTAATAATAGTTATTTGAAAGACCATGTTTAATAATTCTAATATCTGGATCACCTTTGGATCTGTTTTTATTATCTGAATTTTTTAATTTCTGCTGTCTCTTGATATCCCAGGAATTTTGGTTGAATGTGAAACATGTATAAAATATTGCAGAAACCCTAAATGAATGTTTAGCTTATGGCAGGCAGTTAGAGTTACGACAGATCATTTTAATCCAATCGCAGATTGAGGGTATCAGTTTTATGAGGCCTGATTAATTTTTAGCTAACCTTTACCTCCCAGGTGCAGGCCTCTAGGGGTTCCATCTGAAAGCCTGAGTTATTTACCAGAGTCTCTCTTTTTTAGAGGGACTTCAAAACCATTTTTTATCCCCTATCTCTCTGAGGCTGGAAAATCTGTTAATCTCTTCAACCTCTTAGGTGACACTTTCTGCTCAGTTTCTCTAAGCCTTCACTGTTGGTGATTTTATGAATGCCTTGAGAGAATAAGCAGCTCATATTTCTGTATTGCTCTTCACAAAGCATCTCAGTCTCTCAAGTCCTAGCTGTCTTAACAATTAACAGCTCTGAACTTAATAATTAACAGCTCTGAACTCTAATTTTTGTCTCTTCAGCCCCTCTTCAGGCTGCTGACAGCTTTTCTCAGATTCTGTATCACTTAAAAGCCTCTTTTTGTTGCTTAGCATCTTCGGCTACACAACTCATGAATCCACAGATCTTTTGTTTGTTTGAGACAGAGTCTTGCTGTATCACTCAGGCTGCAGTGCAGTGGCACAATCTTGGCTCACTGCAACCTATGCCTCCTGGGTTCAAGCAATGCTCCTGCCTCAGCCTCCCAAGTAGCTGGGACTACAGGCACATGCCACCATGCCCAGCTAATTTTTGTACTTTTGTAGAGATGGGGTTTCACCACCTCAACCCACACTGGTCTCAAACTCCTGACCTCAGGTGATCTGTCTACCTCAGCCTCCCAAAGTGCTGGAATTACAGGCATGACCCACCACGCCTGGCCCAATCCACAAATCTTTTGAGGGGAAAACAGCACAGAATGTCAGATCACCTTATTTGCCGTTCCGTATATCCTGAATCTTGAATCCTCAAGTTGCGGCTGCCTTGATAACTTTCCAGTCCCAAAACAGAGTTGCTTGAGTATGGGCTTTCTAGCTGTTTTCAGTAAGAGGTTTTTTCCTGCAACAAGCTAATCTAGCATTATCCTCTTTTTTTGCTACTCTAAATATTATTTCAATTAACATCTTTATACATAAACCTTTGTCTATATCTCTCCAAATTCCTTAGGATGGATTTGCCATAATGGAAATTTCTGAGTCAAAGAGTATACATTTTTAAGGCTTTTGATACATATTGTCCAATTTCTTTCTAGAAAGATCATATCAACTTACATTGCCAGCAGTACTGTGTAAGGGAGCCCAACCCAAACTGTTAATTGATTGCTATATCATATAGTATGCCAAGCTTTATAATAAGCAGATAGCTTCAAATGCTTGGAACCAATTTATTTTTACTCTTTAAATCAGAGTCAATTACCCAACATTTGTTGAAGAGGAAAGCAGATGTAGGTATTAAAAACCTACAATATGACTGGCATGTTACATATGTTACCAAAAAAGTTCTGTTTTGTAGGTATAGTTCATTACATCAATGTCCCAATTCCTGACCTGTCTCTGTAAACATGCTCTTTTCACTTTTAAGATGGATTTATTCAGAGTTCAGCAATGTGGCTTTCTTTGGCCAATGGGATTCCTGACTGACATGATACAAGAAGAGGTGTGAAAAAGCATTTACACATTGGGCCAGTGCTCTTGCAGTTTTGCTGTATCCATTAAAATGACATGGTTTCCCCAGCTTGTTGGCACCAGGACAACAGGAAGAGACATATTGAGCAGAGCCATGCCAGGTAAATGTCTCCAGCCAACCCACGGATGCATGAGCAAGCCCAGCTAGGATCAACTGAGCCAGACCCTGCTCACACACAGACATGTGAATTATAATCATAAATGATTGTTATTTTAAACCCCTGAATTTTGGGATAGTTTGTGGGGCAGCAATAGCTAACTGATAAGAAGGCATCATTGCATACATTTTACAAAAGAGAAAACTGAGGCTTAGATAGATTCTAGTTTACAGCCAACTTCTGTTACATACTTACTTATTTTATGCCAGGCACCTTTCTAAGTGCAAAGCTTATGTTATCATGTTAAGTCTCCTAGTAACCTATGAAATATATTCTATTACTATTATTGCTGTGTTACAGACGAGGAAACAAGTAACTTGCCCAAGGTTATGCAATTAGTAAGTGGTGAGTCTGGCATTGAAGCCAGATGCCTCTTATTCTAAATTCCCTATTTTATCCATCTCATTATACTGCTTCTACTAAATTAAGTATAAGAGAGTAGCAAAGATAGGAGGTTAAGTTAAAAACCCTGAACCCACAGAGTTTACAACCTGGATGGGAAGACAAGGTGTATACACAAAACATTCAGTAAGGTAACGTTACAATATATCAGTGCCAAGCGCTTTTGAGGTAGTGTCTCCAGCTCAGCCCACTTCATCTGAGCTCCACACATGGTGATCTGCAACTCTGTGCTTAACATCAATCTCTGTTTCCCACTCTGATACATTCTCTCCTGACAGCTAAGTTTGTTTTTGCACATCTATCTTTTAAAACTCAAAATCTAATCATAATGAATCTTGAGGACATTATGCTAAGTGAAATAAGCCAGTCACAAAAGGACAAATACCGTACGATCCCCCTTCCCTTTTGTGAGATACTTAGAATAGGCAAACTCATACAGGCAGAAAGTAGGAGGGTGGTTTCCAGGAGTTAGGGGGAGGGAATAATGGGAAGCTTTTGTCTAATGGGTATAGAGTTTCAGTTTTACAAGTTGAAAAGAGTTATGGACATGGATGGTGGTGATGGTTGCACATTATGAATGCATTTAGTGTCACCAAACTGTATACTTACAAATTGCTAAGATGGTAAATTTTGTTATGAGTATTTTACCATAATAAAAAAATCTGGAAGAAAAAGTGAAATCAGTTCCTAGCTTAACATCCTTCAATGGCTTTCACTGGCCTGAGAATAGAGACCAAAACTGTGAGCACAGCTCCCACAGCACTGTATGCTCTGTTCTGTGCTCACCTCCTTAGTCTCGTTCGGCTCCAATTCTCCCACTTGCTGTTTACCTCTTGATCTCCAACTTCACTACCGGGATTCCTGGTGCTGAGGGCCTTTGCACACGTCATTCTTTCAGCATAAACTGCTTTCCAGAGTGCTCCCACCTCTATTTGAATAACTCACAACTTCTTCAAAGTAGCCCTCCATGGTTTCTCAAACAGAAGCACGATTTCCTGCCTTCCTCTTTTAGAGCTCTCAGTTCTGCTTTTTCACTTCAATTTGTCACTGGTTTTATTATATACTTTTGTGCTTATTTAATTAACTTTGGTCTTTCCTGCTAGATTTTGAGCTTCAGGATATCATGGACGGTGTCTGTCTTATTCTCCATTGCAGCTACCACAACTGGCACAGGGCTTCATACGAAGTGATAGATTAATCAATGGATCAATGAGGCAAAGTACAGCGGATGCTGTTGGTTCCTACCACATCCCTTCAGCTCTCCTCACTCCCTCATATACTGAAGGCTTTCTAAGGAAAGTACTGGGGATTCTCCATCTGAGGGCTTTCTCTGGAATGTTCAGTCTATAGGTGTGGGGCAGAAGGAAGTGCCGAGACTCTTGAAAACAGTTCCTGCCAAGATGGATGATAAAGCCTCCTCACTACCCCAGGTGGCTCTGAGGAGCACTCTACACAGTCTCCAGAGTTTCCCACTGCACTGAGCCACCACTTCCTGCAGGGATGGATTTAGTGTTGGCTTCCTTCCCTTCCTTGTTTCACTTCTCACTCCCTGATTAGCTTCCTGGTATCACTTCTCAAATAAACCAACCGAAGAGAATGTTAAAACAAATGGATGTCATGGGGAGCAGGGAGAGTTTCCTATGCAGGGGTGATTTGGACACTTTCTGTGCAGCATCTGGGATGTTAATTGGACTTTGCAAGCCTGGAATTGGAGAAGGAGCATGGATGAAGCTCTGTTTGCAAAGCTTCAGAGGAGAGGTGCAGAAAATGAGCAGGCTGTATTGGATCTCCTTCCCTGCCCAGGGAAGAAATGACTTTTCTGCTCTAACAAATTGTGTTTGTGTTGTTTTAATAATTCTTTTCCATCACCTTCAGAAACCTTCCTTTTCCAAACTGGTGAATTTTAATGTAACAGTGAGATCATTTTTTCTTTAGGTCACATTGCCAAATCAGCCCTATTACTATTTTGCTTTTATAAAATGTCTCTTTCACAATACAGAATCAAATACTTGACAGAATTACAAAATATGGGACAGAGCAAATTAAAAAGCCTGGTGTCCAACCCTCAAAGTCAGGCCAAGGGCTGGCGATTTCTCCTGTGAACTAAGGAGGAAAGTGGTCATGGAAATCTGATCAGAGTAGGACAAATAGAAGGTTTCTTCCCCTTCACCCCAGAGTCATTTAAAATGTCTGTCAAATGATTGCCCCCATCCACCTTGGCTGTGAACCAGTAGATTAAATCAGACTAGAAGAGAGCTTTTTTGTTTGTTTGTTTGGGGTTTTTTTTGGTTTGTTTTTCTTTAGTTTTTAGTTTTTGTTTTTTTTTAATAAAGGAAGAAAAGCCAAAAAGCCTACAGCCTTCTCTTTGATGGATGTAATTCAGCCCAAACGTACATTGCAGATTCTCCAAAATGCTGATAAATGTCCCAAACGATATATTTCCTATTGAATCAAACTGTTGAAGAATGGTGTTCCCTGTGCAGAACTAGGGACCCAAGGCTCCCTCTTGATTTGGTGCAAGAGTTCCAGCAGTGGGCAAGGCGACTCACATAGCATTGGGTGAAAGTCAACTCACCCATAGCTGTGCCTCCACAAGCTAATCTGCAGATGTTTTCTTGATAGAATTTGTGTATGGTGTACAGCAAATTGTTTAGGTTGTTTGAAAAAAAAACTGAGTCTCAGTGAGAAACTCATAACTGAACATTCATTATTATCTTCCAAGCTTTCTAAAGCATTATCCAAGGTAGAAACCTTATCTATCTTGTTATTTTTAGAGTTTTTACCTGAATATAATGCATCCTCCAGTCCTGCGCCTCTTGATGATGAACCAAAATGTGTGCAGGCTGATGGAGATACACAGTGGAAATTAAGTCAGGGACTACAGATGACTCTGGAGTCTTGTGAAGAGGTGACCTGTTCAGAGTTTCAACAGGTGGAGTCAATGCTAAGTGAAGCTGGTCATTCCAGTAGAATGAAAATACATTAAGGGAGAACTGAAATGGACCATAGGAAGAAAATTAAAGGTAAACACTTTCATTAATGGGTTAGCCATCTATCATCTATCTATCTGTCTATCTATCTATCTATCTATCTATCTATCTATCTATCTATCTACTCTCTATCTCTGTTTCTATCAACGCTACCTCTACCTCCATCTACCTCTATCTCTCTCTCTCTCTCTCTCTCTCTATCTATCTATCTATCTACCTCTACCTCTCTCTATCTCTATCTCTATCTCTATCTCTATCTCTATCTCTATCTCTATCTCTATCTCTGTCTCTGTCTCTGCTCTCCTTAAGCCTTGGGTTGGAAATCCTCTCCGACCTTGAAGGACCAACTGAAAAGATACCTCCCTATTGCCTTACTAGTTAATATGTACTAAACCATCACTATATGATAGGCATTGTGCCAATAGCTTCCCAGGCTTATTATATTTAATTTTACACTGCCATATACTAAGATAAAGAAAAAAGTCTTAAAGCATGGCAATAGAATTTCTCTTATGAAAGGAACTGTCTTTTGAAAGCATGAAGTATTTGATGAGTATAGGAGATTGCAAAGACTGGTTCACTGAGTGCTCTCTCCAATGCCCTTCTGCTGTGCCCTCTGTGCTGGAAATGGAGAACTACAAACTCCATCTCCAGAATTTGTAGAGCCAGGATTCCACCTGAGACCCAGGCTCCACCAAGCAGACGCAAGCAGACATAACTTGGAAGAAGGAAAAAAGTTCCACAAGGTGGTACCCTGCATGGGAAAATGGCAGAGAGGAGTTTGGCTTCTCTATGGATGGTAGGGCAGGTCGCTTGCTGCTTATAGGAGGGGCAGCATGACCCTGGGGCCAGGATGGCAGCTGTTCCCTCAGCAGTTTGGTTCTCAGACACTGTGGTTGTAGCACTGGTTCCTAGAAGCCCCGTCTAGAGTCTGTTTCTTCTTCATTCCGGTGAATCTGTGAGTCACCTAACATCCCTTGATAAACCATCTTCTGCTTAAGTCAGCCAGAGTGGATTTTGTTGTCTTCAACTAAGAACATTTCTGACACTCAAGGCAGAATATGAAACCTCAAGAGCCTGGGTCCAGGTAGTGCTGAAGCTTCAGAGAGCAGCAGTGACTGCCCTGTGTAAGGCAAAGAGAAAGAATTTTGTTGAAAAAGCCAAGGGCAAGAGAAGAGGAAGGCAGACAGCACACACAGCATGGAGGAGAGGAAGCAGCAACAGAGGCCTCCATTGTGGTTGCAGACAAAGAGCATCTAACTTGGATGTTGTTTGCTATGTGGTTCATGGCACGTGACACATCCCCAGCTCTGTCAGTTCTTTGGTAAAGTCTGTTGCTATGTAACTCACAAATGCTTTATGTAAGGGAGGGTTTCTTGCAGGAACTAGTGAAGCAGCAAAGTTTCTTTGGACTGATATGTAATAGCAACCATGATGCAAGTCCACGGAAGTCATGGGGTGGCCTTATGACCAACCAGGCCAAGAAGCCGGGAGAATCCAAGTGTCTTTCCCTGATTTCTCAAGGAGCAAGAAGCCGCCAGCTGACATCTGTGCATCATGCCTGTTACAGCATCATTATTTCCATTTTCTGAATGAAAAATGTGAGGCTTAAAAGGGTTATACAGTGACTAAGGTGGTCATGGTTAGACCTGCCTGATTTCAAAGCCTGAGCTCCAACCATTCTCCAACAATTCTCCTCATAGTAAGCTGTCAGTTTAGCCATAAAGCCAAATTAAAGTACCAGGAAAAAGCATATGATAAATACAAAGCCAGCCAGTAGAGTATGAAAGGGGACAAGTCCCTGTGCTATCTAGTCCCAATCTGGGGATCCCTTACTGTCTGGATGGACATTGCAGAGTTGAGGGTTCTCTCTGAGCTGCCTTCCCCTGGCCTTTGCTCTTTGTGGCTTTCTGATTTCTGATCTCACCTCCTCTTGGGTCTCAGGTGTGGGTTCCCTTGTGGTTCTTTCAAAGACCACCAGCAATATTGTGGCCCTCGTCGTAGGGTGTGTTCTTTGCTCCCTAGAGTCCTTCAAAGGCAAAGTTTTATCCCTCAAGAACTTGAAAGATGGGAATGAGAGAAACTGCCCTTCTGTCCTTTTTCAATGCTCTATCTTTATCCGTTTGCCGCATGCCTAACACTGATGGAAACCTTACTTAAACTGGATCAACCAAAAAGGGGGAAAAAAAAAAAGGAGAGAAGGGAATTGATTGGCTCATGTTTCTGAAAATCTCAGGGATTTTAGCTTCAGGTACGGTTGGATCCAGAGACTCAGAGGGTCTTTCATTCTTTTACTCTTTCCTTTTCTCATTCATCGCTTTACTCTATTTCTTTTATTCTCCAGTAGAGTTTCATTTTAGGTGTCTCTTGGCATATTCCAGGCTCACATCCTTAATGACTCCTGATTAAAGGGGCTTCTCTTTCCCAGGAGATACAACACAAATCCTAAAACTGATGCTCAATGTCCACTTCTGAACTAAATCCTGCAGTCAGGGGTATGCCATAATGGCCAGAACTGGGTCATGTTCCACCCCTGGCACTGGGGATGAGCCCAACCTAGTAAACCACATGGACTGAGATAGAGGAATGGCTTTCCATGAGAACTCCAGGGAGCATTCCCACAAGGAGAACAGATGCTGGCTGAGCTAAACAAGAAACGTCCACTGTTCTGCTTTACTTCCTTCTCTGCCCTCAGTCTTCCCTTCTCCTTCACCATATAGTCTATTCAGAGCATCATTCCTGGGCTCTGTTGGAATCTATCTGAATGCATCTCCTCCATTTCTCAGTGAAACTTTCCAGATCATGGCTCTGTGAAGGACATGTCCCAGCTTGCTGGCCATGCCTGCCCAGTCTTGGCTCATCTTATTCCCAGTGTTGGGCACAGTACTTGCCACAGTTACAGTGTTTGAACAATGTCTGTGGCCTGGCTGGATGAGGCTGGGGGAGCAGAGAGGCCAACGAGCTCTTTTTCGTTGCTGGGGTGGACCCAGAACAACTCCATGGTGCTGTCCCACGACTGTCAGGGAAAGACGCCAGATTCCAGTATGACAAAGCTGTCATGTTGGGATTTCACTTGACTCTGCTGCTTCTTTCAAGTTGCTAAATTTCTTGCAATAGCCAAAGGGCTCACCATACATGAAATGTATCCCTTAGTTGAAAAGGGCCCCAGAACCAGGTCTGGGGAAGGAGAGAGAGAAGTCAGGGTAGGTCCTGCTTGATAGTGAGATAGAGGAAAGATGTCCCAGGGATGATGCTGTCTCCCTACCTGCTGAGGCCTGTGATGTTTTCATGGGGAGAGGGGAGGATGCAGGTGGCACCAGCTGTACTCACACACTGTTCCTGACATGAATGTATAGCATGGAACGAATTGAGAATGCTTCACTGGGATGACTATCAAATGAAAATCTCCACTCCACTGTGGCTGTTTGAACAGTGAGGGATGTAAAAATGGTCATGTCCCCTCACCTTGATCATATCAAACCTTTGAGCCCTTCTTTTGCTTTTCTTTTCTTTTTTTTTTTTTTTTTTTTTTTGAGGCAGAGTCTCGCTCTGCCAGGCTGGAGTGCAGTGGCGCAGTCTCAGCCCACTGCAACCTCCACGTCCCGGGTTCACGCAATTCTCCTGCATCAGCCTCCTGAGTAGCTGGGACTACAGGCACGCGCCTCCACACCCAGCTAATTTTTGTATTTTTAGTAGAGACGGGGTTTCACCATGTTGGCCAGAAAGGTCTCGATCTCTGGACCTCGTGATCCACCCTCCTCAGCCTCCCAAAGTGCTGGGATTACAGGCGTGAGCAACCTCGCCTCGCCCAGACTGAGCCCTTCCTTTTCAAATGCCTCATGAATTTGGAAAAAGTACCAAGCCGTGGTTGGATGATAACCTAGGGATTTTTCCTCCCCATGGTGGGGCTGTTCCCATACAAATCTCCAACAATGCCCTTCCAAGGCTCCTTTTGGGATTTCATTTAGCAGGAGTAGTTGGTAAATGGAGCCACCAGGAACCTAAAGAGCCACTTGCTTTGAGCTACTATATTAGTGCTGTGTCCTTACAGCCAGGCAAGCAGGGGCTCCACAGCACACAGACCCAGTGGGAGGACTGGGCAGCCCCAACTCATGATATGCCAACTTAGTGCTACCGGCACTTCTCTGAATATGGAAGAAAATGACTGCTGTCAACTGGGTAACAATGATGGCCTCAGAGTACCTGAGAATCTAGTTTAAGACAGACAATCTCTAATAAGCCGACCTAGAAAATTCATGTCACCACTGCCCCTACACCTCTCTGGGTCTCAGTTTCTTCCCCGGAAAATAAAGGGTGGACTCCATTGTCTCCTAGTCTTGAGTGTTAACAGCCACACACTAAACTTTGCCTTGCCTACTTCCTCTACCTGGAAAAGTATAAAAAGAAAACAGTTATTTACAGAGCCTTGAGCAGCCCTCTTCAATCTTGGAGATGGTCTGCCTGTCCACTGGCTTCCTGTTGAATACTTACTTTGGGGGTACTGCAGCTACCGGGGAAGCATTTGTGTCCTCTCCTACTTTTGTGCTTTAGCTCAGAAAAGGGGGCTTCCACCCATACTTCTGCTCCCTGTCTCATCCCACCTTCCTCTTGGGAAAAGAGTTGATAATCCAATGGATCCAAGCCTGACATTCAC
Source organism: Saimiri boliviensis (assembly GCF_048565385.1). Taxonomy (NCBI): domain Eukaryota; kingdom Metazoa; phylum Chordata; class Mammalia; order Primates; family Cebidae; genus Saimiri; species Saimiri boliviensis. The sequence goes on from NC_133456.1 coordinate 18,389,929, forward strand.
TGGGGCATTACACTTAGTACAAATGCATTTCCATGAGCCCTTTCCTGCTGCAAGTAACAGCTTGTAGTGTGTACGTGCATGCACATATGTTAGAACACATCTCCAGGGTAAATTCCCAGCAGAAGAATTTCTGAGTCAAGAACAAATGCATTTAAATTTTTAAAATTCTGATTGTCCTCCAAAAAGACTGTACCTCATGGCAGAGGGTGCTAGTAATCTACCCAATATTCATTCTCCCTTAGTAATAAAAAAAACTACATATCTGGGCTTCTCTTTTAAGTGGGTGGCCAATGAGATGTAAGCAGACATTTTGAGTAAGACTTTTAAGAAGGTCCCTTTGCTTCTGGACCTTCCTCCACTTTCTGTGTGGATCTCTGTCTTGATGACAGGAGCTATAGAAACCTTGTTATAACCTCAAGGATGGAAGTTGTGTACTAAGTGCAGGGATAAGAAAGGCCAAATGGGCTGGGCGTGGTGGGTCACACCTGTAATCCCAGCACTTTGAGAGGCTGAGGCAGGTGGATCACGAGGTCGAGAATTCAAGACCAGCCTGACCTACATGGTGAAACCTTATCTCTACTAAAAATACAAAAAAATTAGCCGGGTGTGAAGGTGTGCTCCTGTAATCCCTATTCGGGAGGCGGAAGCAGGAGAATTGCTTGAACCTGGGAGGCAGAGGTTGCAGTGAGCCGAGATTGTGCCACTGCACTCCAGCCTAGGTGACAGAGCAGGACTCTGCCTCAAAAAAAAAAAAAAAAAAAAAAAAAAATGAGCCTGGGTCCCTGAAAGCCCTTGTAGAGGCTCCAAACATTTCTGAGCTGTTTCTCCTAAGTAAGCAAACAAAGTCCTAATTGTTCCGAGCTGTCTCAGTCAGGCCTCTACTGCTAACAGCTCAGTGCAGTCCCTAACTGATTCACACTGACTTTCTCACTAACAGTGTATAAAAGCACCTTTTCCCATATACCCTCGCAAGTGTTAGGCCTTCCAATGTATGCTTTATGTATATATTTATATAGACAAAGTCTCACTCTGTTATCCAGGCTGGAGTGCAGTGGCGGGATCTCGGCTCACTGCAACCTCTGCCTCCCATTTTCAAGCAATTCTCATTGCCCCAGCCTCTCACATAGCTGGGATTACAGGGGCCCAGCACTACACTCAGCTATATATATATATATATATATATATATATATATATATATATATATATTTATATATATATATTTATATATATATTTATATATATATATATATATATATATATATATATATATATTTTTTTTTTTTTTAGTAGAGACGGGGTTTCACCATCTCTGGTCTCTAACTTCTGACCTCAAGTGAAGCCAGGCCAGGGCTTGAAAAGAATGTGTATTCTGTTGGTGAGTGAAGCATTATGTAAATATCAATTAGATTAGGTTGGTTTCAGTGATGAGCTTTTCCATATCCTTGCTGACTTTCTGTCTAGTGTTCTATCAGTCATTGAGAGAGGGATGCTGAAGTCTCCAATTACAGTTGCAGAGTTGTCTATTTCTAATTACAGTTCTTTCATTTGATTTATTTTGAGGCTATTTTGTTAGGTGCATCCATATTTAGAATTATGTCTTCTTGGTGAGTTGACCCTTTTATCATTACATATAATTACCCTTTTTTTGTTCCTGGCAATTTTTCTTGCTTTTGATTCTACTCTGTCTGAAAGTAATATCACCACTTCAGCCTTTCAATTTATTATCATCTAAACAACACTATTCAGCCTTTGCAGTCATTCACAATTACTAGAATTTCTTGGTTAGAGGCTTCCGACTGCATGTTTTTAAAGGCTTTTGGCTGTGTTGACAAATTGCCCTGCATAAATTTACCAACTTAATACCTCAACATTTGGGCTAACTTAAAATAATTATAAATTAAAGGCAGGGCTTTCCCAATCTGACAGGTAGAAACCTTATAACTCTATGGAGGTGGAGTTGGTGGTGGTAGGTGCATCTCTAGATGACTTAAATTCAAAAACAGTCAAGAGATCTAAAAAAGAAGTCAAGAGATCTAAAATTCATAAATCGAGAAATAAGGGCACATGTATATACTGAGAGTTCGCGGGGAAAGCCAGATGCCACAGCCATAGTAGCTGCCCTTGAGGACTGGACAGCCAGGACCAGACAGTGGGATAAAGTGACAGCTGGTTAATGGAATGGTACTTTTGTATTTAAGTTCTCTGTAGCATTACAATTTTTAAAAGCATGTAGACGTATTAGTTACTTTGACTTTACAAATGACATTTGGTTGTTGTTTAAACTTGCATTTAAATTTATTATCAGAACTCCCATAATTGTGTAATCCTAACACCAAGTAAAACTCAGCCTCTCCGGGCGCAAATTGTCACTCCCAACATTCCGCAGGCTGGTGGTGGCGCGCGCTGACCTCGGATGCAAACTACACCTCCCAGGATTCCGCGAGCCAAGCGGGTGGTTGTGGCCGAGGTCTGGGCGACTGAACCGGAGGTTCTGCGCACGCGCACAGTCTCCTTGCCGGGCTCGCCCTCCGGGCAAGCGCACGGCGGACACCTGCAAGCCCGGAGGCGGCGGTGGCTGTGAACCCCGCGGCGCGGCCAAGCCTGCGCCTGCTGCCTGGGCCTCCTGGGCCGGGAGCTGGCGCCGGAGGCGACGGTGGTGTGGGAAAGCGGCGCCGCGGTGGGGCCTCCTGGACGCGTCGGCGGAGGTGGCTTCAATCCCGTGGAGCCCGGGCTTCAGGTGAGATGCGCGCGCTAGGGGCCGGCGCGGACTCCGTCACCCGCTTGGGGCTTGGAGTGGAGAGGCAGAACCCCCGACCCCCTGAAGGGGACGATGCGGTGCCGGGCTTCGGGGTGAGGGGGAGGTTCTAGGATGCCTTCGGGAGCCAGGAGAGTTTGCAGAGCAGAGGAGTGACGTGTGAAGCGAGCTGAGGGAGGCGCGGGAGGTGGGCGGGGTGGGGGTGGACTCTCAGGGTCGGGGGCGGAGGGCCGGGGCAGCGCCCTCAGGCATGCCAGCTGGAGCCCTTAACTCGAGGCGGGCACTGGCGTAAGGTCCTCAGGCCCTTTTGCTTTGGAAGGTGATGGGTGGTGCGCATTTGGCGCGGGTGGTGAGCAGCCACTGGAGGTGCGCACAGCGGGCTTGAGCCTCCTGAATTGCCTTTGAAGGCAGAACCCGGGCAAGCCTGCGGCTGGTCCCTGAGCACGGGCCAGTAGGGCACCTGCCATGTGTGTCCGGTGGTAAGAGCCTGCCACGACCTGCTAGGGTAGCCTCTGAAAAAGGAACCCAGTGAACTCCTGACTCCACGTGTGTGTAGGAACCCATCTCCTGCTCGCTGATGGGAACCCTCTGCTAAAGTATATGACCCTGAGGCCGGAGTCCTGCACCAGGTGCAGAGCGACCAGTGTCCACTTACTTTATGCCAGCCAACACTGAGAGCCTACTCTTGGGAAAAACAAGGTTCCGCGTAGAAAGGGATGACTTCAGCGTTTTGGGGAGAACTTGGTAGGACTTAATAGCTAAGAAATACAGGAGGGTTCATTCACCAAATGTTAACTACAGTATGTGCCCAGCCCTCAAATCCTGGTTCTCCTCTAACTAGCTGTGTGCGCTTGAGCAAGTCACTTATCCTCTCTGAGCCTCTGTTTCTTTTCTCTGTTAAGTGGGGATGAAAAAGTACAGTACCTTTATCACGAGGTTGGCAGTGAGGATGAAATGAGGCAATGCCAGGCAAGTTCTCAGCCCAGTATGTCTAACAGTGAGTGTGCAGCAAATGTCAGCAGTCGTGGTGACTAACGATAGAAAGTGTTAGAGGTGCTTGGAGTCCACGTTCGTCTTTATTGGGACTAGCTGCCCTCTCTGACTCTCACGAATCTTGCAGATCTTCCATCTCATCCTTTGCTATTAGTGATGAGGAATCTCAGTCTCAGATGGTGGCAGAGCTAGGAAAGGGCATAGGTCTCCTCATCCCTAGGTATGGTCAGCACATTCCTTACTGAGCCTTCGGCTCCTTGGAGGAGGAGAAGAGGAGAGTGGAGATCTTCAGCAGAAAGGACACGGTGCTGGTAGCTGGGCCCACTGTGGCCATGTAAGCATGCTAGTTGGCAAGTTCTTGCTCTAAGCCTTGCTTTAGAAAATATTTAGCAGTAAACAAAGCCCTCTAGTAAATATTGTGCTAACTAGAAATTGAAATTACCAAATCCCCCATTCCCCAAGGGTCCTTGTCAATCTCAGCTTGATTGTCAGTGGGATACTTTGCCCAGGACCTGCCAATCAGCCACATGATTCCTAGGGTTTCTTAAATTGGATGAAATAATGAATGTAAAAGGCGGAACCTGCAATTGTCATCATGGGCTTTGGAGTCAGCCTTGGTTTTGAATCCTAACCCCTCCACTTAATCACTGTGAGACATTGTGCAATTCACTTAATGCCTCTAAGCATACTTCCTTAAATGTGAAAGTGAATTAATAGCACTTCAGGTTTGTAGTAGGAAATAATTGAGATAATGCATATAAAGCAGTTAGCACTGTGCCTGGCTGAGAGTGAAAGCCACTGAACAGGAGCTGTTTTACCATTATTATGATTAATAATAATAATAGAAAAATAATTGTCAGACATGGTACTTTGCCTGTGCTGTCTCTTTGAATTCACAAAACCACGCCGTGAAGTAGGCATAATTGTGTTTTTCAAGCCAGGAAATGAAGGCTTGGAGAGGTTAAGAATTGGCCTAAAGTCACATAGCTGCTAAGTGACAGGGATGGGAACTCATACTGGAATCTCCAGCTCCAGACCTGGTGCCGTTTAATTTTCCGTCTCTGCTGCCCATCGTCCTTGCTGTTCTTGCATTCTTGAAGCCCAGTTATGACCGAGGCAGCCTCCAGTGTTGCAGCAGGGAGTCTTCTCACACCACATGGGTCAGAGGCAGGACACTGCAGCCTGGCTATGTGTTTCCTCTTTCTGGCTGGTGTTGGATGCATGGTGAAGCTGTAGGGGACAGTCCCTGAATGAGTTCACAGGGGGAGGTGTTAGGAAGAGGCAGCCCCAGGCAAACCCTGTGGTCTCTTTAAGGTCTTGTCACTGGACGGCAGGGCTGGGTTGGGACCTAGGAAGCTTGTGTATGAGAAGAAATGTCCTTGTTTAGCTCCTGGGATGTGTTCTGGAGCTGCATAATTCTCTGGGCCCGATCTCTGCTTTGCGAAGGATAGCAGCCCTTAAGCTGTGGATGTGAGGAGAAGGAGCCCCAGACTGAGAGCCAGCATGCTGCCATTTTAATCCTGGCTGCCTGTGAAAGCTCACACTGCCTCTCAAGACCTCTTTTATGAAATATAGAGTTGGAGGAAATCATCTCTAAGGGCTCCTATAGCTCTAAAAAGCAGTGGTTTTGTAATTCTAAATTGGTGGCTTAACCCTCTTAGCAAAGCATCAGGGCACATGGGATAATTATCACGCTAGTATATTACCTAGATTCTCCTTAGGGTGAGAGAATGACCATAGCTCCCTAAGCCACCTGCCACAGCCAGGTACTCTCTGCCTGGCTGGGTGGGGAGGAATTACAGCAGGAATCCTTGGGTTGCTAAGTTACAGTCCAGGGCCTGTGGTTCTGCATTTCCAGGGCCACCACACCTGCTCTGCCCTTGACTAATAAAAACTCAGTGCTCTACAGTCTGCTCTGCTTCTCTGCTATCGAGTGTTACTCCAAGTCTGATGACAGATGAGCACAGTACCTAAGAACAAAACCTCTGGAGTGAGATACAGGTTCAAATCCTGGTTCTCCTTCTTGATCTTTAAGACCTTAAGCAAGGTACTTAACCCCACTAAAACTTGGTTTTCTCATGTTAAAAGAAGTGGGGATTATACTGGTACTGCTTTGGAGGGTGAGGCTTAAATGAAATAGGGCCAGAAAAGGGCTTAAGAGAGCACTTCTTGCATAGTAGGTGCCCAGTAAAGTAAGATGATGAGAACATTCATCTCTATCCCCTACCCAGAGGCCAACATCCTCTTTTTCTTAGCTAGCGTGGGCAAGGATCAATAGTTTTGTTTTCTCTGGCTTCCCATGTCCTTACTGGTACATATTCCAGCACCTATAAGAGAATCAGATCTTTCACTCTGCCAGTGGTGACAGCCATTCGTACAATCTTATGCTACAAATTTCTCCGTTTTCTCCATTTTGAAAAGGCTAAGAGAGGGCCCCTTCTTTGTTGTGTAGTTGCTCCTCAGCCCTGAGCCAAGCCTCAGGCGGGGACTGGGGACCTTGTCTGCTGTATTGCCCAGTGATGAAACACACCTCGGGGTCCTTTGACAGTGGAGGTTTGTGGCCGGAATCATGGCACATCCTGGAGTGGCTTCTGGACTTGCCACAGTCATGCTGGGTCCCAGAGCTTCCAAGTAAGTCACACAGTAGCCATTGTGAGGACCTGGAGAAGCTGTCCAACTTTACTCTGTTCAGGTTCTCCTTTCTCAGGGGACCTGCCGCCTCTCTGCTGGCCTGCAGGTATGGCCACTGGTGGCTGCTTTAGACCCAGGCTCCATTGTTAGTCCATTTAGCTGTGGCTAGGAGACCTGGACTTGTTTCTTGCCACTGCCACACCACAAGTGTGGGAAGGAGTGGGAAGGAGTGGGTTGGGCAACTTGTCTTAAAAGGGGGCTTAGAGTCTGGCAGGCTTCTCAGTCTGCCCCAGAGCTTAGGTTTGCATATCATCTTAGCAAAATGATTCAGAAAAGAAAAAGAATTTGTATACAGTTACCTTCCTCAGGCAGACTTGTTTCGGGACCCCTTACAGATACCAAAATCCAAGGATGCTCAAATCCCTGTTATAAAATGGCATCATATTTGCATATAACCTGTGCAAGCCACCTGTCTACTTTAAATCATCTCTCAATTCTTTATAGTACCTAATACGATGTAAATGCTATGTAAATAGTTGTTATATTGTTTTTCAATTGATACTGTTTTTATTGTATTTTTAATTTTTTTGGAATATTTTTAATCCACAGTTGGTTGAATCTACATATGCAGAGCCTGCAGGTACAAAGGGCTGACTGTATAGAGAGAGAATGATAAAACAAAGATTGTCAAATTAGCAGTTGGTGAATCCGGGTAAGAGTTTGTCCTATACATGCAACTTTTTTGTAAGTTTAAAATTATTTCCAGATGAAAAGAAGATCGCAGACCCTGTAGCCAGCCTACCTGGGTTAGTCTTATCGTTGCGTCCTGTGTAAACTTGGCTTTCTAACCTCTTTGAGCTTTGTTATTACCATCTTTAAAATAAATATCATCATTGCAAAGTGAAGAGCCTGGCACCTAGTGATTGGCCAGTGGATGTTAGCTATGACAATAGGAAAGCAAGGAATTGAGGGTGACACAGTGGTAATGAGACCAAAGAAAAACTCAGCTTAATCCTGTTGCCTCCTTCTACTTGCTGAAGTGGGTGTCTGGCAGGGACCACTAGTGACCTGGCCATCATAAAGCGTCACCCTGCAGAAGGCTTTGCAAGTAGCCACCTGAGTCTATAGGGCTCCACTGATGAAACCCAGTTCTCCTGGCAGTTCTATCCCCTGCCTTCTCTGGCACTTCTGCGCCTGCCCCACAGTCTGGGCTCCCGGGCTCTACCTGTCTGGGTATGCAGTGCCCATTGAACTGCACATGGCTTTGGGCCTGACCATCACTGCCCATGGCTTGGAGGCCTCATGGTTTGCTGGACATACGTGAGAACTAGACAGTGATGCTCGCTGTGGACAGATTTGTAGCAGTCATGAGTAATGGGGACATGTAGACACATAACAGAGATGCTCATCTTATCCTCCGCCACTACCAAAACACCTCCAAAACCTTGCTAAAAACTCACTCACCCGCCAGCCAGCGTCCCTGGATGATTTCCTGTTGTGCACATTTCCTCGTGTTTCTTTGTGAATGTTTTATTTTTCTTCCTGTAGTGGGTGTCTTTGGACTCTCGTGATCAGTTTAACCCTCTCAAATTGGGCCTGAGGGTCCGTCTGGATCTGTGTACACACTGAGGTCTGAGAATTCCCTGTAAGAATTGTTTTCATCTGATTTGGCAGTTTCACCTAGAATACCTGATGTAGGCATGTTCTGCGTTACCTCTGTGAGCTGCACAAACAGCTTCCCACTGTTCTGTTCCCTGTTTGCGTCCCTGTTGATGACCTCACTGGTACACAGTGATGCCACAGAGGACCAGTACAGGCACATGTCACTTCCAAGTAACCCATTTCTGCTCAGCAAAAGCCAGATGACATGTCAGGCTGTGTGGCAAGCAAAGGTTTCTGCATTATTTGGAGGCTGAAACCTGGTGAAAGGGTTGCAAATGAGCTGGTGGAAGGTAGAATGTCCTGCCCCACACTCAAGCCTTGGTTTATCCTCACTAACATCACCTGTCTCACCAAAGTAGTACAAACTTGAATTCTGTTGGAGTTTTTTCCTCCTTTGAACAGATTCCTTTTCTGTTGATAAGGCAATATAGTCACAGTCATCAGCTATTGACAGTGGATTAATGTCTCCAGCTTTGACTTTGCTTTGCTCTTCATTCTAAAGCAAGAAGATATGACCCATGTCAAAGTTTTAATCTAAGAATGTGAATGATTAAATGTTAAATATGCCTTAATATTTAAACTTGTTAAGTTTTACAAGAACCACTCAGAGGCTGCCAAGATTTTGCCAAAGGGTAAATACCTTGGTCAGAAAACCTGATCTATAAATGCCTGAATTTATCAATAGTATTAGGTTAATATTTAATTTAGGAGCAAATGTAAGCATTATGTTATTAATACCAATTCCATGTACTATTGACAAGCAAAAAAAAACAAACAAACAAACAAAAGGAGAGGGAAAGAGTTCATTCTGAGGATAAGTTTGAGTTAGTGAAACATGTTTACTTCTTGCTAATTCACAACATGTAAGACTGTAATGCAGGACTGAAAGCTTCCACAATCCAGCACTAGTACTTCAGGCGGCATTTAGGACAAAAAGGCTTTTCAGTGACAAAATAAGGATTCTATAATTTTCAATTGGAAGTGTGAACAATCCTTAAAAGTCAAATTGCTATAAAAGTAATATAAAACCTTCTATGCTGTTGCTGACCCCTTCCTGGCCTGGGCCCTGCCTGATCTTCTGCAGCCTGGGTCTGACAGGTGCTGGCCGTCTGGTCCCTCTACCTCTGTAACCCTTCTCCTGGAGGGGTGATCGGTGAGCAGCTGGTTCTGGCAGTCATGCAACTGGGAACCCTGGCCCAGGCCATGGTGAGACCAGCAGCACGGGGGATTTGCTTTAGACCAGAGCTTGCAAACGAGCATCTGGTTTTATCAGACAGTGGTGAGGCCAGCAGCACCAGCCCTTGGTGCATTATTGTCTTCACTCAATTTGAGTAAGTGCCAGAAGATACAAATTAGTACATTTCACACTTTAAATGGACCTCTTACTTCTCTAGGTAAACAGAAGAGTATTGCTATGGACTCAATTGTGTTCCTCCCAAATTTATATGTTGAAGCCCTAACCTCCATTATGATTGTATTTAGAGATAGGTCATCCTAATAATGAAGCTTAAATGAGGTCATAAGGATGGGGCCCTAATCTGATAGAACTGGTATTGTCCTTATAAGAAGAGAAAAAGAGATCAGAGTGTCTCTCTCTCTCTCCCCACCTCCTTCCCCCCACTTCCTCTCTGCTTCCCTTTCTCCCCAGTCACCTGCCCATCTCTTCCCTCCACCCTGCACAGAGAAGAGGCCATCTACGAGCCAGGAAGAAAGGCCTCACCAGAAACCGAACCTGACAGAACCATGAGAAAATGCTGTCGTTTAAGGCACCCAGTCTGGTATTTGTTATGGCAGCCTAACCAGACTGATACAGATAAGTCCTACCAGGCTGGTTTCCCACCATTCCCTCATCAGCTGGAATTTGGTGTTCAGTCACCAGGTCACACAGCCCACCCTCAGCTTTACTTTCTCCATTGGCTCTGGCCCTAGCAGGCATGTGAGTGTGCACCTCCTACTCTGAGCCCAGAATTCCTAGGGCTTTTACTCCTTATCAAACTTCAAGGCCTTTATGGGCTTTTCTGTGCCCATGTCTGGGGCTGGCCAGGGCCCCAGAAGTACAGTCTGTACCCAGCAGCAATGACTAGCCTTACATGGTGACCCCCCCCACACACACACAGAGAAGTGGCCCTACCCCAGCTGCCCAGCTGTTACTGGAGTCTGCAAGTGCGACAGCAATATTGATGCCATCCTCTGATGCTCAGAACAGCTGGGATCCTAGAAAGGAGGATTCATAAAGTCTGGGAATCTGATAACATTTAGCTGCTCTTCGGAGCTTAGTAAAGTGGTTTGGCGGAGTGAATTGGTGGCTTCCTCCTGTCTGCCTCAGTTTCTAAAGGGATTTTCTAGGCATATTTTTTTCCTCTTTCTTTTGAAAAATTTTTTGTTTCATCATGCTTTGTCCTGGCTGAGCCACTAAGCTCTTTGTCCTGACTCCAGCTGGGCTCTAAATTTGGTGCCCAACACAGAGGAGGCAGAGGCAGATAAACATGCTGGTGTTGGAGTACCCACCCTGGTCTATGTGGTCCTGGAATGCCGAGAAGGTGAGGTCCAAATGATGCCTGGGCTGTTAGCATAAGACAGTGCTTAGAATCCATCATCAAATCCTGCCTTCATTCTGTACATGCTAAGGAACTTGGACATATTTATTTAGCTTCTCCCAGCCTCTGTGTTCCAATCTATAAAATGGGGTAATAGAAATAGTATTGGCCTCTTAATATTGGTTTGAAGATTGAATGAGAAAATATACATGCAGTGTTCAGTACACTGGCTGGAACATAAAGTGTTGGAGGCTGGTGGTTTTGAGTGTGTTTCAAGGTAAGAGTAGGTTCATATTTAATAGCTGTTGGTAATCTGGGAATCAGTTTTAGGTGCTGACTGGATCCTTGGTAGCAGGATGGGACAGGAGGTATGGCACAGGAATCAGCTGCTGGTCCCAGAGCAGTGGAGGGGCCGAGTAAGAGGGTGTGAGTAAGAGGACTGACTGTAAGAGGCAGCTTTTCCTAGTTTGATTTTTTCTGCTTTTCTAAAGGAAAGGAAACAAAGATCAAGGTTGTCAGGTCCCCCATGAAGCTTTTTTGTCTCCTTCAAGAGTTTCACCACTGAGCACTGTGATCACATCTACCCAGCATTCACTCATCTTCCCTTCTCCCTGTCCCGTAGCCTGATGACTCTCAGCTGGTCATCCGGAGGCATTCTCTGGTCGTTGTCATGGGTCCAGGAAGGGACTGGGCTGCAAACCACGGTGGGATGTGTGTGCCCGTATTTGAGCTCGATCCTCCCTGATTTAGTCCTCTGAATGCCTGAGGTGTTTCTCTTCTCTGCCCCTTGTCCCACTTTAATGAAGGCTGAGTCTTCTGTATCTTGAGGGTGGTTTTCAACACAGTCTTTAGAGTCCAAGAACACTGGGTTAAGATCTAAGCTTCACACCTGTTGTAGCCTGGGGCAAATCATGGGACCTCCCCAACCTCCAGTTCCCCGTCTAAAAATAGGGAATAATGGTACTTCATAGGGTTGGGGTGAGTACATAGTGAGACACTTTAGGGCAAGACAGTGGGAAGCACTGAAGCAAGCGGCTGTCCTGGCTTGGAGCAGGGGTAAGGCTGGAGGACCCTTTATTAGGGCACCTGTCAGGTCCTTCCTTGCCCAAGCAGGAAAAGGGCTGATTTGTTTTCTTTTTCTCTATTTGGAATGGCTCATGTCAAAGACCATCTGTCTTGTACAGATCCCATCTTGTTGGAGGCTCTGTAAATCCAGAGGGTGGTGGGGTCCTTTTCTCATCAGTGACCACTGGGCCTTCATACCCACCTGTGCATCCTAAAGAATCAGCCTCAGTTTTCAGAAAGGCACTAAGAAGAGACAAAATGTATTATCCTAGGTGGCCCATGCCTCTTAAGTGCCACCTCTTATCTCCTCATGACAAGACTCTGTCTGGGCAGCCCTTGTCTCTGAGAGACAGCACAGGTAGAGATGCTTGGGGTTGAATTCTGGACTGTCAGCACATGGCTCAGCCATTGAGCCTTTCTCTGGATGGAAAATGGAGACAGTGTACCACCCTGCTGAGCAGGGGTAAGGAAGGATTTAGCGAGGTTGTGTGTGCATGTGAGGGACCTAGCATAGCACATAGCATAGTGTAGCAGGAGCTCAACAGGTCTGGGGTGCCAGCCATATCTGACTGCAGGGGTGAGCCTGTGTGACTGCTCACAAGGGGGTTCACCGGGAGACAGGTTTAAAGGTAGCAGGTGTGGGAGAGGCACATTCCAGCTCTGCTTTTGTGTTCTTAGGGTAAGTGCAGAAAGGAGAGTGGGCTGCTTAGGACTGAGAGGGAGTTCCCCATCACTGCACAGTCAAATTTCTTGTGATGCTGGGATGCTGGCCCCTGCCCATTTCAGCAGAGCCAGGAGATAGATGAAGTGGGGCATGGAGGTCTGAAAGAGTAGTTACCCCTTGTCACCAGTGCCCGGGAGAGGCTGTTGGTGCACAGAGCTGTCCTGAACAATTAGCCATTAGCACCAAGCAGACAGCACCAGTCAGACCAGGCTGAAGTTCTGTGGAAGACAGCAGCTTAGCCCCAAGTCTCTTCAGTCTCCAAGGCCAAGGACAGCCCCCTGGGCTCTCTCTCTCATTCCCCTTGACTCCCTGCTGCTGTTCTGTTGTCAGTGAGACTGGCAGCCTCTCCAGGCTGCTGTGGCCCCCACAGCAGTGAAATTGTTCTGGAGAAAGGGAAAATCACTGGGTCTGTTGCCCAGTAAGCAACTTAGCCCAGTTATTCTTCACCATTGTGAATTTTCCTCCTAGAGAATTGTGTGTTTATTATCCAGGAACATTTCGATGTGGTGATGGGGAAAGGCCTCTTTATCTTCTTTAGGGCTGGAGATCCGATTAATGTACTCCTTGCCTCCATCTGTTATCTTTTGAAAACCTTCCTGAAGATTTTGCATGATCCTTCAGTTTGGGTGGCTAACGTAAGCTGTTGGGAAGAGGGGCAGGTGCCACAGGCGTGTGGGAAACAGACTGACAGTGTTTTGCAGTGACCACTGACTGCCCAAGTACTTGTTGGCTTCCTCCTACCATACTTGGGCCACCTACTTCACAGTATGTAGAAGTGCAAGGGTAGCTTTCCATGTCTCCACAGTGACAAAATTCAGTAATATCTATGTTTATTAAGGTTCCCCTCTGGATTCAGGACTAGATCTGTTATTAAAAAAAAAAAAAAAAAAAAAAAAAGTCTCCCTGAGACAAGGATTCAGTAGCAAGTAGATGATTTGTGTTCTGTCCCAATAGACATGTAAACATGAATGGGGAGTGGGAAAGTGAGAGAGGGAAGGGAAGGCAGCCAAAAAGGTTGTGCATCACACTTGTTACCATTGTGTTCCCCATCAGGGAACCCTGGGAACCAGTGTAGAACATGTCTCAAAGCTAACCTGCCTAGGGGGTATGGGAGTGGTGTATTCACCAGACACTGGTGTAGGTTGCCTGCTCATAAGTGGTAAAGGTGGTAGAAACCCCCAGGCAATCAGAACTCCAGGACTTATGCAATAACCACCATGCTGTTTCTAGCAATATGTTGCTCTGTCCGTCCCCAGCAAACCTTTCTTCCCATTTTCCCCTAGAAGGGTAACTCCGAAACCTGAAATACCCAGTGCAAGTCCATGCAGGCCAGTCTGTCCTGACTTCCATCAACACTATTCTGGTAGGGCCTGAGAGTGGGGATAGGAGGATGGGGGTTGGGAGGGGTTAGGGATTGGGAGGTTGAGAGGACTTAGCAGCTAATTAGAAGCAGCCATCTTGTCCCCCAGTCTCGAAGGGTGGTCTCTGCTTAGTTGCCAATTTGCCCCAAAAGGCTCTCACCCCATGTTTCCTGGTTTATGAGCTTTGCTCTAATGCCTTGATTTCAGTGCTTTGCTGGGATTGGCCACTGCATATACAGCCAGCCAGGTCCAGATGTGGACCCTAGACGTCTGCCTGTGGCCACTGCCCCATATCCCCACCTGCTGCCCAACCTGCCTAAGAGAGGGGCAGGTGGCAGAATGATCACTATAGAGATGCTGAATACCTGGGGCTGAGATGCTCAACTTCTCATGTTGGAGGTGAGTCTTTCCTCATCTCCATGAGGGTCTTGCTCTCTGATATTCCCTGGGTTTGTCTGTTTTGGCTTTAGCTTCTGTTGGAAGCTATTCTTTGATTAGGGCAAAATGTGTATCAGCTCATAGGGTATTCATCTGCCTCCCATCTCTCCAGAGAGGGCCTAGTTTTGTTTTTTCTGAATTTTAAATTATTTCTTGTTTTCTCTTCCGAATTCTCTTGTTATTTTATAAATGGTGATTTATTTAATTCTCTATTGTTTCCTTTTAAACTTATTTATTATGACAAGCAAACACAAAAGAATATAAACATATAAAGAACCCCATCATCTTCCACAGTGATTAGTATCCTACTGTCCGGTTCTGTCTGTCTACTTGCTTTGTTTGCTGGAGGATTTTAGAGCAAACTGCATTCATGTCCTTTTACATGTCACATTTATAAAGACTCATGTTCTTAGTTGGGTGTGGTAGTTCGTGCCTATAATTCCAACATTTTGGGAGGTTGAGGCAGAAGTTCAATACCAGCCTGGGCAACATGGCCAGACTCCTTTCTCTACAAAAAATTTAAAATTAGCCAGACTGGTGGCCTGTGCCTATAATCCTAGCTACTTGGGAGGCTGAGGTGGGAAGATCACCTGAGCCCAGGAATTTGAGCTTGCAGTGAGCTGATATTGTGTCACTGTACTCCAACCTGGGCAAGGCAACAGTGAGACCCTGTCTCAAAAAAAAAAAAAAAGGAAAGACTCATGTTTCTTATCTATTTAAAAAAAAAAAGACTCATGTTTCTTAAGTTATCTAATTTATTTTAAAAATAAATAACTTAAAATAACTTTATTTTGAATAAATTTTAGACTTACGGAAAAGTTACATAACCCATTTCTTCCCATTTCCCCTAGTATTAACCTCTTACAGAGCACAGTATAATGATCAAAACCAAGAAATTCACAGAACACATTAAGCCACAGACCTTATTCAAATTCTGCCTACTGTCCCACTAATGTTCCTTTTCTGGTCCAGGATGCAAACCAGAATCCCACACTGCATTAAGTTGCTGTGTCTCCTTAGTCTCCTCCAATCCGGGGCAACTCCTCCATCTTACCTTGTCTTTTATGACCTTAGCTGCATAAGTAATGGCCAGGTATTTGGTAAAACATCCCTCAATTTGGGTTTTAAGTTTTTCTCTATTAGCTAACCTACAGACCTTATTCAGAGTTAGAACTGCAGCTAGAACCAAGTATCCCCATTTAGAAATATAGATTGAAGTTAACACATTTTGGGTAAGGAAACCACAGAAGTGTGTTCCTGTCCCAGTGCTTTATATAAAGAGGTGTGTGACGTCAATATGTTATTATAGGTGATGTTAATTTTGATTACTTGGTTCAGGGTATGTCTGCCAGGCTTCTCTACTGTAGTTTCTATTTTTACTTTTGTAATTAATATGCACTTCATGGGGAGATACTTTGAGACTATGCAAATATCCTCTCATTATACTTTTCACCCGCTAATTTTAGCATCTATCAGCAGATCTTGCCTGCAACAGTTATTACTTTGATGTTTGCCAAATGGTGATCTATTTCCATGATTGCTTCTACATTTTTAAATTGGAATTCTCTAAGGAAGATCTGTCCCTTCTCTCCTAATTATTTATTCATATCAATATTGATTCATGGATATTTTATTCTATGTGTTATAATTCATTACTATTACTTTTTAATTTTAGTACTAAAATTGTCCAAGATTTACCTGTTGGGAGCTTTCATGCTGACTCCTGTGCCGTTTCACTGTCTCCCCATCATTTTTTTTTTTAAATAGTTTTACAAAATGTTCTAAACTCGTCTTGTACTTTCCCTGCCCTAGCCCTGGCATAAACTGCTTCTCCAAGGAGCTCTGGTTCCTTTTTGTAGAGAAGGATTTTTAGAAACTGAGATCTGCACTGTTGTTATTTCCAGGCCCTCTTGGTGAACTGAATTAGGGATGCCTGTAATTCTAGCCATTTCCTTAGCTACGACAATTATCACTAAATACTTTGCAGAGAATCAGTGTCTGAAATTATCACCTTGATATTTTGTGTGTACAACAAGTGTTTAAACTGCGTTTGACATAGTTCTTCTTGCATATGGCAGCCCAGTCATTCCTTTAGTGTATAAACTGACAAATATTCCCACTGTTCTTCCTGCTCATGTTCCTCCCTGACACCTTCCTCCCTGTCACCCCTGTGTGAGTTCCTCTTCAGTTCTCTGGCCTAGATCGGAGCTGAGGACCTCAGGGTGGTCTCCCTTCCACTCCCTGGTGAGACAGTCTCCCCTCCCTGTCTTTCCATTCTCTTAAACCTTTTTGTCCTTTTTCTTATTTTGTCCTTTCTTTTTTCTACTCCTAACCTCAAATATCAATGAACCGTCTCTCTTCCTGGTCTCTTTCTAGCTCCTGGCTTCTCCTCTTTCCTCCTAGAGAGTACATGTCAGAACTCCAGCTGAGGATATGTTTCACTGGGCACACAGGTGTTCATTTGGACAGAGAAGAACTGTCCATACCATGGTGGTGGAAAGGATAGCTGGTTTTTATGGCAGGACCATGGGACACTGGTCAAAATGGTCATATCAGCACCTTAATGTGGTTCAGCACAGTAGTTCTTACCTGGTGGGGTTGTATGGAGAATGTCCAGTTGGGGGCATGCCTATTTGAAAGAGCATATGTAGGGATATAATTTTACATTGAAAAGTAAAATGTAGAATAGATGTTGATATAAAACACCAACTTCAGAAAGTAAAGGTTGATGGAATCCACTGGTCTTGAGGGGCAGATGTTGCAGAAGAGAGTCTTATGAATGAGGGAGAGGAGGATGCTGAAATTTACCAGTCAGTTTGGTGCATGAGAGACAATCTCTTTATTATCAATGGTGTGTGGATTGGAAAAGACTGAGGAAACACTGAGTTTAATTAGCTTTCTTAGCTTCAGGGTTTCTAGGATCACAGAGATACTCCCTTAGAGATGAGCAGGGCTGACTGGAGGTGCTATTAAAACCCAGCTAAGAAGGCAGACACACAGCTCTGGCCTCTCACCTGTGGCTGGCCCAAAAGTTCTCAGTCTGTGTTCCACAAGAGCCTTGAAGACCTGAATGAAGTTAGGGCCCCACTACATTCTCTCTGCAGGACCCTCAAGATAGCTGTGACTTTATGTTCTTCTCTCACCACCAAGAAGGCCCATTGAGATGTGAATGAGTGGAAGTTTTAGTAAAGGATGAGCTTTGAGTTGGTAAGAATTTATTTAAATTTAAATCATCTGCAGACTTTGGGACTTGAATTGCCATCAGGAACATGCTCCTGTGCCCCATTCATGCAGAATGTGACCCACCAGCTTCCTCTGCACGTTCCCTTCCAGGCCCCCCATTCTAGCACTTAGGCTCTCCTCTCCTGTACTGAATGGGGAGACGCTGAGCTTGGCAGCTCCTAATTGGCTTTTATACCTCTGTTCTCCCAGAGAACTTCCAGGCTGCTTGTCCCAAGACCTATAATAGCTCCCCATTGCCTATAAAATACAGTTCAAACTCCTTGATCTGCTATCATAGCCTTAGCTGATTTTTCTAAGTTTTTCTCAACTTCTTCTCCTTGTGAACTATCCATTCCAACCAGGCTGAACTGTGTGGTGTCCTTGGTTCACATTCCCTGGACTGCCTCCTAACCCCTGCATCTGTCCTTCAGAAAGCTCCAGGAAACAGCTATACCAGTGGACTCGTTGGCTCCTCAGGAGGGGTCTGGCACTTCCTGCTGGCAGGACTCATTGAAGCCCACCTTCTGCCCGTGCTGCCACACTTCAGTGACCTTAGTCCTCATTCCCTTCTGGCAAATGGCACTGATATAGAAAATTGTCACAGATCCTCTATTTGATTGCTTTCGTGTCTCGGGGGGGGGAGGGGGGAAGGTTTCTTAGGGAAAGGGCTTCATTTACCCAAGTTATAGAAGAGTCCAGGGGAAACTGATGCCAAATAATCCCCCTGGGCAAGAGCACAGAGCTCAGAAACAGGAGATGCAGCCAGACCCTACATGTTTGCCTCACATACAACACTTTGCAAACAGGTTCTTCCTCCATGCCAGTTAGAATGTTCTGGCTGTGGGATGCCAACATCCCAACCCACCTGGCTTCAGCAGTCAGGAAAGTTACCATTTCTCACAGCGGGACATCCAGAGATGGGACTCGGAGATGTCACCAGGGTCCTCTGTGTCTCTTTGGCCATGCCGTCCTAGGTATTGGCTTTGCCTCAAGCTGGTTTCTGCATGGTCAGCAGATGGCAGCCAGCATCCCTGGGACAATGCCTTCTTTTTCTGTCCCATGGGTGAGAACATGGCGTGCGACACCTTATTCCTCAGCTGGATTGGTCCCACTCAGGTAACTTGCCATGCCTGGGCCAGTAACTGGCCCCAGAAGTAGGCTCTGCTGACACCCCACCTGAAATGCAAGGTCTGGGCTTCTCTGAGCTTCATGGGTGTCAGCAGGAGGATGGCTCTCTGGACACACTGGGGATGTTGTTAGGAGGAGGAAGAGGGCAGTGGATGCTGGGGGAAGCAACACTATCCATTACATCATCTCTCAGTGCACTTGACCTGGACACCCAAGAAGCAAAGGGTTGGTGATTAACCAGGTCCAAGGTGCTACCAATAACACAGTGACAGCGTTCACTGTCTGGTCTGTCCCCATCTTCCTTGGAAGGAATCTTCCCCTGCTTAGCTTTTAAAATCCTTTGTTTGAAATGACTGTGATGAAAAGTGACAATTCCTGCCTCAGTACTGATCCGTTTTTGCTTTGAGTCAGATAAAGGCAGCCAAGTGTGTCTAAAATGTTTTAAAATGCCAATGTTTTGTCTATATCCCAGTGGCCCTTTATTAACCATCTGGTGCCTTAAAATCTTTTTCTTTTCCTCTCTGCTATACACTGCACCTGTTAGGTTGAGCCTGGTGGAATGAAACTGTGGTTTTTATATGTGAAAAGTGGTTGAGTATCATCATTCATAAAATTCAACTAATACATCATTTCTGACCTCCACAATCCTGTAAAGTGGGTGTTGTACCCCCATTTTTGCTGATGAGGACTGAGTTCAGAAAGGACATGCAGTAGGTTGAGGAGCTGGGATTTGAGCCCAAGTCTTCTGTGTTTTTATCCTCAAACTTACCCAGACAGTGCATATCCTTTTCTGGGAGCTACCTGCAACCAGTAGTGCACTGGAAGCTCAGAGTCAGGCTGGTTTGGGAGTCGATGTGATAGTTACTGATGCATCAGTGATACCTTTAAAATTGTCTGCAGAAGAGCAAACCCACAAGTCAACGAGGGAGTTGGCTTCCCGAGACTGAGGTATTCTGACTATCCTGGATCCAGTCCCCACCCCTCAAGAGGGTTCGAGCAGCTCATCCACATCAGACTGGCCCACGCCCTGGATGGAGCCAGGCAGGTGGATGGCAAAGTGGAGACCTAACTTCATGAGAACCTGAACACAGAAGC
Source organism: Saimiri boliviensis (assembly GCF_048565385.1). NCBI lineage: Eukaryota > Metazoa > Chordata > Mammalia > Primates > Cebidae > Saimiri > Saimiri boliviensis. The sequence continues at coordinate 18,409,541 of NC_133456.1, forward strand.
TGCACAGCCAGGCCTGCTGGTGACCTGCTGGCCTCCCCAGTCATCCCCACTGGGAGGCAGCACTGCAGCAGGTGTGTTTCTGAACACTTCCATTCTTAATCCGGATTTGCTGTGTGATGTTGGGCAAATTGCCTCTGTGGGTGAAATGAGGACTTGCTTAGTAGTTGTTAAGCTTTGTAGCAATGGAATTCCTTCTTAAGAGCACAGAACCCCTTTTTCAAATGAATTCTTATGGTCCCTATATTAGTTTTCTAAAGCTGCTGCAACAAATTGCCACACATTTGGTGGCTTAAAATGAAAGAGATTTATTCTCTTTCAGTTCTGAAAGCTAGAAGTCCAAGATTGAGGTGTCAGCAGGCCATGCTTCCTCTGAAGGCTCTAGGGGAGAATCCTTCCTCGCATCTATTTTACTTCTAATGGTTTTGGTCATCCAGGCTGGTTCTTTGGCTTAAAACTGCATCACACCAGTCTCTGTCTTCATCTTCACATGACCTTCTGTTTCTCTGTGTGTCTTTTTCTGTTTCTTTTAAGGGTAGTCGCATTGGATTTATGACCCATCCATTATGATCTCATTTCAAGATTTTTATCTAATTGCCTGTGCAAAGAGTCTTTTGCCAAATAAGGTCATCGTCTGAGATTCTAGGTAGACATGATTGCCTGAATGGGAGTCACCTCTCCTTTCTTTCTTCTGAGAACAAAAAAATGAAGCCACTCCTTTGTATCCTGGCTTAGCTGTGCTTATATTTATCGCTGGCATCCTGCTTCATAGTTGATTGCTAAGCAGGTGAGAAGCTAAGGTCAGCATGACACTTTATCCTGATCATCCAGGCACCCAGGAGCCAGAGAGGCATAGCGACATGTCCAGTGTCACATAGCAAAGTGACAGACCTGATTTGAAGTTCTGCAGGGTTCTGGCTGGAACATTTGGCCCCTTGTCTTTCCCCTATAATATGTGATAGGGAAGATTCACATGTGTAGTATACTCCTATGGGCATATAGGTGTTGTTGAAACCCAAAAGATATTTTGTAGTGAAGTAAAGTAGAATAGTAACTCATACCAGCTGTTGCTATTAATAAGGCATAACTAACACGTAGGCTGCTCACTGCTGCCCAACAGCTTAGGCAGTGGGTTTGTGGGTTCTTGTACCAGCTAAACAGTGATCCTCATCTTCCTGACTCAAGAAGTATCAGAAAGCAACTGAGTGATGGTGATGTGATTATAAGGATAACACTGAGCCTAGTCTAATTTATATACAAAAGAAATAGGAAAACATTTCCAAGTTTTTAAACTTACAAGTGGCAATGTGATTCATAGACTGCTTCTTTGGTTAAGAACTACTTGGTTTTCCTCAAATCTGTTTGTAACCCAGAATCACCTGGGAGCTTGGTTAAAAAACAACAACAACAGATGCCAAGGATACTTCAGGTTCTGGTCAAAATGAAGTAGACAAATTTATCCCAATTTCTCTTACGAATATAGCTAAAAACACTGGAAGACTGAAAGGTGGAGAAAAGAGCGGACCAACTAGGGACCCTGGAACAAACAGAACAACATAATAGTGACTTCTCTGGATTTTCTTCTTGCCTCCTATATATTCTACCTTGGGTGCTAGAGAAGCCCATAATCCAGGAATGCCAATGAGCCTAGAACAAAACAAAGCCCCAAGGAAGCTTGGTCTCTTTTGTCAAAGGACTGAAAGGAGGAGCCTCCTAGCAAAACATTTTTTTTTCTGTAAATACCCCATTTCTGCAAAACACCAGAGAAAATTGCCTCCCCCTCCACCCCTCAGTTTTACTAAAGGCCAAATGGATAGTGTATTAGTCTGTTTTCATGATGCTGATAAAGACATACCTGAGACTGGGCAATTCACAAAAGAAAGAGGATTATTGGACTTGCAATTCCACATGGCTGGGGAGGCCTCACAATCATGGTGGAGGGCAAGAAGGGGCAAGCCACATCTTACATAAATGGCAGCAGGCAAAGAGAGAGCTTGTGCAGAGAAATTCCTGTTTTTAAAACTATCAGATCTAGTGAGACCCATTCACTATCATGAGAACAGCACGGGAAAGAAACCCCCAACCCATGATTCAGTCATCTCCCACCAGGTCCCTCCCACAATATGTGGGAATTATGGGAGCTACAAGATGAGATTTGGGTGGGGACACAGAGCTAAATCATATCAGATACCCTAGACTTCCTCCCTTGCCTAGTGGTAACTGGCTGCCCCCCACCCTCCCCACTTGATGGGAAGCCTAGACTTTCACCACCAGGGCCTAGTAGTAACATATGTCCTTCACCACCATAGTCCCCTTGGAGCCTAAACTTCCATCCACACCCCAGAGTGTTAGTGGAGCCCAACTGCAGAACCTGGGTTTTGACCTACACACACAAAGTCTGTGCTGAGTATCCCACACCCTCCCAGCCACGATGGTGTTGGTGGAGACTGAGTAGAGAGCCTGGACGTCCACCTTCACCCAGCAGTAAAGAGTCAGTCCTTTCCTTTCCTCTGCCAGCAGAGTTTTAGCAGAGGCTACTAAAATCGAAGATTTAAGTAAGATCCAGAATATCATAAAATTATAACCGAAATGTCCAGGATAAATTTTAGCAAGAAAAAAGAAGTTATAAAGAAACGAATGGAAATTTTAGATAGGAAAAATAGAGTAAGCAAAATTTTTAAATTATTGGATGGGCTTAATCGAGAATGGAGAGGACAGAGGAAGAATCAGTGAACATGAAGCCAGAATGATAGAAATCATCCAGTCTGAACAACAGGGAGAAAAAAATAGTGGAAAAAAATTAACAGAGCTTCAGAGACCTGTGGGACAATACAATTTTTTTTTTTTTTAATCTAGCATTGGTGTAATTGGAGTCCTGGGAGAGTAGTATGAGGCTGAAAAAGTTTTCAAGGAAATAATGGCTATTTCCCACATTTCGGGGAAGGCATGAGCCTACAGATTGAAGAATCTGAGCAAATCCCAAGGAAGATAAAACCAAAGAAACCCATGCCAGAGATGAACTTCTGAAAACTCAACAACATCTTAAGAGCAGCAGGAGACAATGCATTACCTACAGGGGAAAAACAATTTGAAGGGTGGCAGTTTCTCATCAGCAGTCACAGGGGCCAGAGGAGGTGTGACAGCCTCATTTTTCACATACTGAAAGAAGGAAAATCTGAACTCTGAATTCTATATCCAGTGAAAATATCCTTTAGGAATGAAGCTAAAATCAGACATTTTGACATGAAGGAAAACTAAGAGAATCTGTTGCCAGGAGGTCCAACCCTAAAAGAATGATGAACTAACAGAAGTTCTTCAAAGAAGGGATAGAGGAATGGAAGGAAACCTGGAACATCAGGAATAAGGAACAAACATAGAGTAAAAATATGGGTGAATATAATAGATGATCCTTTCCCTCATGAGGAAATCATACTCAACAGTTGAAGCCAAAATTACCATCTGATGTGGGTCTCATTATATGTAGAGGAAATACATAAGACAACTATATTATAAAGGAACCTAGGTGGAGGCAAAGTTTCATTTATTCAAAAGGTAAAATGTCAATATCAGTAGACAGTGATAGTATGATGCCTAGAGCAACCACTAGAATATCTATACCAAGAGATATACTCAAAAAGACTACTGATAAATCAAAGTGGAATTCAGGTAATTCACAAGAAGGCAGGAAAAAAAGAAACAAATGATGCAGATGGCTGAGCCATACTCCAGACCTACTGAATCAACTTCCAAGACTGCTGCCTGGGAACAGGGATTTTTATTTAGCAAGTACTCCATAGGATTCCAGTAATCAACCAGGCTTGAGAATATCTGGAGTAGACCAGTATTTTTTAAATAGCAAGTTGCCAACCTCATTAGTAGATTGGAAAGTTAATTAAGATGATTATGGGCAGCTTTTTTTTTTTTTTTTTTAATTATCTTAGAATAAGAGTATACTAGAAAAAAAAAGGTGGCGGGGGGGAGGAGGGGAAGCTAGAGTGTATTCTACCTGGTCAGGGTAATTCTCATTTCCTGAAATTTGGGAGTATATATTCATACATGTGGGCCCAACCTTTGGATAAGAGTAGGCCAGAAGAGATCTCATGCCTCCAGGAATGGCCTTCAGGTAAGTAATGCCCGACAGGAGTTGACAGACACACATCCAGCTTCCATACTGTACCCAGCATGTGATCATGGGAGGAAGACCATGCATGGCATTAGCTGTTCATTAATATGCCCTATATGTACTGGCTTTGGTCACTTCTCTGTCTCACTTTCCCTTTCTCCTACAAGAGTTTCATAGGATAATTTCTCAAAATGTTTGGATTCAAATCCTTGCCCTTGACTCTGCTTCTTAGAGAACCTAGCTGAAGATACCTTCTCTTTCTGGGCAAGATTGCACTTTAATTTTTTCTATTGCAGGGAGGTGGGAATTGCGTCAGGACCTAGTCACTGATGGTGCAGTGCCTGGCAGGTGTCAGGTGTTACCTGTGCTGCTCCTCTGTCACTAAGGATGAGCTTCTTCCACTGTCTGAATAATCCTGGGTCCCAGAGCAGGCATGATACCCTTCACAATATTGCAAGAAGAAGGAGTAAATGCCCATCCCTAGCCAGGCCTCTCTGTTGGTGTGTGTGGAGGGGAGAAGCCGTTTAAAACCCATTGGGTTTTTTGCCTCAGTGTACAAAACATTTTTCAATGGTGACACCCAGATACAATTATCTTACCACTGAGGGGATGAGATGCTACCCTCCTAAGGGATTCTAAAACTCAGCAGACATGATTTCTAAAGGAGCTTTAAGCAAGAGCAAAGCTTAGCTGACCTACCCCTGTGCTTACATGTGTGTGTCTCTCAGAGGCAGTGTACCAGAGTCTCGGTGTGCAACCTGGGAACAGTGTTCACAGGTCTCCGATGCCAGTTGTTCTCATTTAAGGAAGTTATTACCTGGCAGTCCAGGAGTGTCAGGCCCCTGCAAGGGATTTTCCTATGGCCTGTCATCATAGATATCTCTCTTGGTTAGCTTTTGCTGCAGCAGTGCTTCAGCACAAACAGCCCCAGAATTTTAGGGATGCTTAATCAGCTGTTGGTCAGCCCAGATGTCTATGTGTTGGTTGATCTTGGCTGGGTTTGGCTGATGGTGCTGCTGCTCTTGGCTGGGCCCACTCAGTCATGGAGGATCAGCTGAGCCAGACAGGATATGGCTGTATCTCACTCCTCACTTGCATCTCACTCCTCTTAGGGCCAACAAGTTAGCCTGAATACATTCTTCTTACGGTAGTGTCATAAAGAGGTCAAAGCCAGCCCAAACACTTTCCAAACCTTTGATTATGTTCTGCCTGCTGACATCTCAGTGGCTAAAGCATGTTAAGTGGCTAAGCCCAAAGTCAGGTGTGGGGATGCATTCTCCAACATGCAGGTGATGGGGAGGGAGTGACTATTTTAAACAGTGGTCTAATCTATGCCTACCAACATGCACACTGGCTGCAAGGATCCAGTGCTGCAGCAGGCACACAGAGCCTTGCACGGTGCCTGGCACATACCAGGAGCTTGTAATGATGCCAGGCAGACTGTGCCAACTCCTTTTTCTTTTCCTTCTCCCACAGGCTTCACCAGTCCTTGGGATGCCCATAGGGATGGGTGAGGCCCGCCTGGCCTGTGGTGCTTCCCAGTGGCCATCATCTCACTAGGGCCACACAGTGGCATTAGGATGCACCTCTCAGCGGTGTTCAATGCCCTCTTGGTGTCGGTGCTGGCGGCGGTCCTGTGGAAGCATGTGCGGCTGCGTGAGCATGCGGCCACATTGGAGGAGGAGCTGGCCCTTGGCCAACAGGCCCCAGACCCAACGCCAACACTGAGGATCGACTACCCAAAGGCGCTGCAGATCCTGATGGAGGGCGGCACACACATGGTGTGCACGGGCCGCACGCACACAGACCGCATCTGCCGCTTCAAGTGGCTCTGCTACTCCAACGAGGCCGAGGAGTTCATATTCTTCCATGGCAACACCTCTGTCATGCTGCCCAACCTGGGCTCCCGGCGCTTCCAGCCAGCCCTGCTTGACCTGTCCACCGTGGAGGACCACAACACCCAGTACTTCAACTTCGTGGAGCTGCCTGCCGCTGCCCTGCGCTTCATGCCCAAGCCAGTGTTCGTGCCAGACGTGGCCCTCATCGCCAACCGCTTCAACCCTGACAACCTCATGCACGTCTTCCACGATGACCTGCTGCCACTCTTCTACACCCTTCGGCAGTTTCCTGGCCTGGCCCACGAGGCACGGCTCTTCTTTATGGAGGGCTGGGGCGAGGGCGCACACTTCGACCTCTACAAGCTGCTCAGCCCCAAGCAGCCTCTCCTGCGGGCACAGCTGAAGACCCTAGGCCGGCTGCTATGCTTCTCCCATGCTTTCGTGGGCCTCTCCAAGATCACCACCTGGTACCAGTATGGCTTCGTCCAGCCCCAGGGCCCGAAGGCCAACATCCTCGTCTCGGGCAATGAGATCCGGCAGTTTGCACGGTTCATGATGGAAAAGCTTAATGTGAGCCAGGCAGGAGCCCCGCTAGGTGAGGAGTACATTCTGGTCTTTAGCCGAACCCAGAACAGACTCATCCTGAATGAAGCAGAGCTGCTGCTGGCACTGGCCCAGGAGTTCCAGATGAAGACAGTGACAGTGTCCCTGGAGGACCACACCTTTGCTGATGTCGTGCGACTGGTCAGTAACGCCTCCATGCTGGTCAGCATGCATGGGGCCCAGCTGGTCACCACCCTCTTCCTGCCCCGTGGGGCAACTGTGGTGGAGCTCTTCCCATATGCCGTCAATCCCGACCACTATACTCCCTATAAGACACTGGCCATGCTGCCTGGCATGGACCTCCAATATGTAGCCTGGCGGAACATGATGCCAGAGAACACAGTCACACACCCTGAGCGGCCCTGGGACCAGGGGGGCATCACCCACCTGGACCGGGCAGAGCAAGCCCGTATCCTGCAAAGCCGTGAGGTCCCACGGCATCTCTGTTGCCGGAACCCCGAGTGGCTCTTCCGAATCTACCAGGACACCAGGGTGGACATCCCATCCCTCATTCAAACCATACGGCGTGTAGTGAAGGGCCGGCCAGGACCACGGAAGCAGAAGTGGACAGTTGGCCTGTATCCAGGCAAGGTGCGGGATGCACGGTGCCAGGCGTCAGTGCATGGCGCCTCCGAGGCCCGCCTCACCATCTCCTGGCAGATCCCATGGAACCTTAAGTACCTGAAGGTGAGGGAGGTGAAATACGAGGTGTGGCTGCAGGAGCAGGGAGAGAACACCTATGTGCCTTACATCCTGGCCCTGCAGAATCACACCTTCACCGAGAACATCAAACCCTTCACCACCTACCTGGTGTGGGTCCGCTGCATCTTCAACAAGATCCTCCTGGGACCCTTTGCAGATGTACTGGTGTGCAGCACGTAGTGAGTGGGCCACAGCCTGGCCTCGGGAGGGTGGCTCCTGCAGTTCAGCTTCCCTGGGCTTGTTAATCCCACTGTGGAAACTTCTATTGTCTATTTATTGAGCAGGCCTGTGCCTCCCTGTCATCTTGTTGCCTCTGGGATGTGGTGTCACAGCACTCCTCTCTGCCCTGGAGATAAGGGACGCAACCCCCGCCTTCTCCCATCGTGAACATTCATACCCCTGGAGAAGTTCCTTAGTAAGGAGGAGGAAGAGGAGAGGAAGGAAAGAAAGAATCACAAGGAACCTGAGTTTCCTACTGAGTTTTTCTGGTATCCAGATTTCTGGAAACCAAGTAATCATGTGCTATTTGATTGGGTGGTTCATCTGCTTCCATCCCAGTGAAATTTACCCATAGCCCAGTGAAGGGTATGTTTGGAACATTCATTAAATGATTCTAAGCATCTTGGTCAAGTTTTCTTATTGGATGGGAAGAAAGGGGGCTGGTCATCAAAACCCAGGTGCCCTTTAATCCTAATTGTTAGCTAGGGAGACGTGGCAATGGGAAAGCGTCTAGAATGGTGAAGTGAGCAAGCCGATTGGATTTCATCTTGACTAGCTGGACTAATACCACGTTCTACCTACAAAGCCTAGAAGTAGGTGGGAGAGGGCTGAGGGGAGGAAGAGCTATATCCGCCATGGGTTTTTCTTAGGCTCAACTAGACATTCCATAGGACAGACCATACCTGGCATCGGAGGTGTTTAGAAGGATGGAGATAGATGCTTAGTGTGCCAGCAGTTCCCTTCCACAGGAGCAGTCTTCACATCAGTAGTCCTGAAGGTCACCTTGGTTCAGAAGCCCATGCCCTATAGGAGTCAATGTGTTTTCAAGAACCCACAATCAGAGTTTGTAGGGCCCCTCAAAGGACATGCCCAGTTATGAGTTTCTGCACTTAGGGAAGCCTAAGACTATGGTTTCTTACCAGATGGTGTAGATTATTTGTCCTTCCAGTCCGGGTGTAGTTTATCAATCAGAGGTCAAAAACTCCCATGGGCAGTTTTGCCTAATACCATATCTGACATTCAGCTAACGCTTGTCTGGCTTCCATGGGAGCAGAGCTAGAAAGTTCACCCAAGATCAAGTCTGCCCTGAAGAAAGAAGGAGTTTTGGTCTTTTTGTTGTTAGAGAGACCTGCTGCAGGTCTGACTCCTATAAAGGGGAGAGGGAAAAAAGCCGGGAGAGGAGGTGGAGCCTCAGGATGTAGTTCCATGCTTTCTATATGGCACACCTTTTAACCAGGCTGTTGGGGAGTTCTTGAGCTGAAGATGTCCATTAGATAAGTATCCCCACCACGCGAATCAGCTGGGAGCCGCAGTGGGAAATGTGGCCTCTGCATCAGTACCTTGGTGAATTCAGCACAGCAGCTGGGCCATCCCATGCTCTCTGCCACAGGAGATCTAAATGATGCATTTTCATGGTCACCATGCATCCTTAAGTCATTCCTTTTACCCAGAATATCTTTCTCCCTAATTGTAGCTTCCATCTGCCACCACCATAAAATGCCATGAGAATCTACACATCGAGCCTCAGCTCAAAGCCCGAGATCTCAGACACTGCTGGGGCTGGGTGAGTGAAATGGTACAACCCCTTGGAAAACCATTTGGCAGTTTGTACTAAAGCTGAGCACTTAACTGCCCTATCTCTCAGCAATTCCACTTCTTGATAGACACCCAAGAGAAATGAGTGCTTATGTCAGCAAAAAGACATGTCTTTAAATGTCCACAGCTCTACTCTTTTTTTTTTTGAGACAGAGTTTCGCTCTTGTTGCCCAGGCTGGAGTGCAATGGCGCAATCTCGGCTCACCGCAACCTCCGCCTCCTGGGTTCAGGCAATTCTCCTGCCTCAGCCTCCTGAGTAGCTGGGATTACAGGCACGTGCCACCATGCCCAGCTGATTTTTAGTATTTTTAGTAGAGACGGGGTTTCACCATGTTGACCAGGATGGTCTCGATCTCTTGACCTCGTGATCCACCCCCCTCGGCCTCCCAAAGTGCTGGGATTACAGGCTTGAGCCACCGTGCCCGGCCCCACAGCTCTACTCTTAATAGCCAAACTGCATAAGTGTTTTAAGTGTCCATCAACAGGTATATTCACGCAATGAACACGACAATTTTAAAAAGAATGAAGTGAACTTTCAAACCACGTTGAGTAAAAGAAGGCAGACTCAAAAAGGCAGACGTATGATTCCATTTGTATAAAGTCCTAGAACAGGAATACAAACTTACGGCGATGGAAATCAGAATGGTGGTTACTGGGAGCAGGGGTAAAGACTGGAATGGACACAAGGACACTTGGGAGTTGCCAACATTGTGGTCTGGATGGTGGCTGCACTGTGGACATTGAGAAAAGTCATCATCGTGCTTACACAGTAGATTAGTACACTTCACTCACCTCCGTGCTTTCTGTATGGCTCACCTTGATTAAAAAGGAAGACCACTCAGCACAAGGGCCAGCTCTCCTGAAAACCCAGTTTGTCACACCTACAAAGCCCTAACCCTGCTGGTCCCACCATGGTCCCCAGGGAAGCACTTACCTCTCTGCAAGTCATTGCTCACAGGCTGGGAGCTCAGTGAGAGTTTGTGACATGGGTCACAGCCAAGGGAAAGCTCAGTGAATGGTTCCTTGGTTCCATGAATACATGCATCTCTGCTTTTGTCCAAACTGTTTTTTACAAATTGGGAATCTGCATTATGTGAAACTTTGCCCCCTTTTTTTTCTCTTTAACATTGTAACATGAACACTTTGCCTTGTCACTGATGACTATTCTTTGGAAACAAGACTTTGGTTAGCTAGAGAACATTGTGTAGAATCACTGGGAAGTCAGCTCCTTCCCCCAGGCTCCGTGGAGGAGCTGGATCTATGCCCAGCAGCCCAGGCCACCCCTTGACAGCACTGAGTAGTAGCAGCATTTTTTCTTTTACTGCTGCTGCTTTAAAAAAAAAAAATTACTGGTGTTTATGGTGAAATAGATAGATCTTCTGTGTGGTTACATGAGTTTTGACAAATACATACATCCATGTAACACACACCCCTACATGATAGAGACCCTCTCTATCATCCCCATATTCATAGGGGGATGAATATATAAATAATTTCTTATGACTCATGTATATATATAGGTATTCATATATAAATATACAGAAGTGATAAGAGCTTATGTAACATTAAGAGCATTTACATTTCTCTATCCTGTTTATTATAAATCTTCATCTTAGCAATCAAGAGCCTGAGAGCTGAGGTCTGGAATATACAAGCAGCTACTAGGCCAAAGCCTGTTACAAGTAACCCAGTGGGTCCCTGGGCCAGAGCTCCTCAGCCTTTGGCCTCTGCTCCTCTTCCCCCGACCCCTACCATGAGTCAGCTCTGAGAGCATCCTGCTGGCTGCAGGTGGGGTGGCAGTAGGGGAGTGCCAGGTCTGGGCAGGGGGCCTAGATGGGAACTTAAACCCACAAGGAATGCTTCAGGTGTTCCTCAGCCCCTGACCAGCCTCCAGCTATTCCCACTCAGCCACAGCCTGATACAGTCAGCCTGTTCAGGTGCACCAACCTCTGCACCAGGCCCTGCCGGACAGTCCGTGTGGCCCACAGCTGACGGAAGATGTAGTGAAGCCAGGTTTTCCACCCTTCAGGACAGAAGGGCAGTTTCAAGCCTCCAAGTAGTCCTCTTCCAGATGCAGGGAAGGACAGAAGGGAGGCAGAGATGTGCTGTCACCATTGGTCTCTGCAGGAATGCAGCCCTGCACCCTCCCAGTCCACAGTGCTGGTGACAATGATGGTCTGGCCAGGCCCCTGCAGTCAGCACCAGAGGCAGCAAACCAAGGCTGCATCGGCCTGTGGACCAGCACTGTGGGCCTCCCTTCAGGAGGGTGCAGGTTGTGGGGCCCAGGTCTCACTCCAGCAGCAGCATAAAACTAGGCTCGAAGTCACCTCTGGCCACACTGAGCCTGTGGGAAAGCGGATGGGCAGAGTGAGTTACCTTAAGAGGATGTGGGGTCTGGGATACACAGGCAGCTACTAGGCTGTCATTTCTGTTTTCATTATTTTTATATATGAATTTTTGAAAGCCAAATAAATTCCAATTAACATTTTTAAAAACACACCCCTTCCAAACAGCAGTATAGTCAGAAAGCTGTGTGTGTCCTTTAATCACAGGAGTTTCATTTCTCTTTTCAAAGAAAAGATTTCACGAAGTCACACACAGCTAATTTAGAATTTGAGATAATTCTATCCTGGGTCGTGGGAATAAGAGTATAAGAAGATGTCGTCTTTGCCTCTGGGAGCTTACAACTAGTGGAAATAATCAAATGATGTGTTTTGAGTGTTGTACTTTCAGACTTTTGCCTGGTTCAGGTAGGTTAACCTTTTCCTAGGGTTGCTAAACTTAGCAAACGAAAGTAAGGTACACCCAATTCAATTTGAATTTATGATAAACAATATTTTGAAATACTACCTTTTCCTAATGGGGGTGGGGGTAGATTACTGTATAACCGTGAGGCCAATAATCCCTCAGTATCCCCAAACCATTCCCATTTTCCAAGTTCAAATATAGAGACATTGGTGGCAAGGGAAGACTCAACCACACTTCCACTAAACAAGAAATAGCAACAACACCAAATGCCAGCAAACATACAGAACAGCTGGGTTTACATTCATTGCTGATAAGAATGTAAAATGGTACTCTGAAATAGATGAGCAGTTTCTTAAGAAATTGAACATATACTTAACCTATGACTCAGAAATTAGACTCATGGGCATCTATGCCAGAGAAATGAAAATGATGTTTACCCAAAAGCCTGTACCAACAAATGTTCCAAGCAGATTTATTTGCAATAGCCAAGAACTGAAAATGACCCAGATGTCCTTCAATGGGCAAATCATTAAACAACGCGTGGCACATCCATACCATGGAATACCACTCAGCAACAAAAAGGAGTGAGTTACTGATACATCAACAACTTAGATGGGTCTCAAAGACATTGTGCTGAGTGGAAGAAAAGCCAACCTCCAAAGTTTACATCCTGGGTGGTTCCATTTATGTAACGTTCCTCTTGAAATGATAAAATTATAAAAGTGGAGAACAGATTTGTGGTTGCCAGGGATTAGGAATGGGAGAGAGTGAAAGGGGTAGGTGTGATCTTTGTGGTGATGAAACAGTTCTTTACCTTGATTGCTGTGGCGATTGATGAATGTACATGTGATTAACAGGACTGTGGAATCACACATATTGTACCAATGTTAAGTTCTTGGTTTTGATATTGCACTGCAATTAAGGAAGCTGTAACTATGGGGTAAACTGGGTGAAGGATACACAGGACCTCCCTGTACTATCTTTGCAACTTCTGTGAATTTATCATTTTTTTTTTTCAAAACAGAAAGTGTTTAAGAAATCCTTGGGAGATCTGGGGGAAAGTGCTCCAGGATAGGCCTCAATTCTGCAACCACCACAATCCCGGAGGCTGCTGCTGGGGCTGTGAGCTAAAGAACCACAAATGGAGCTGGGATCTAGGGATCAGGATGCTGTCAGCAGTGTCACAGCCACCTCTCAACCATCACAAAGCTGGTGACTGGGCACTAGAATCACCGTCCAGCCCCACCCTGCCACCTTCCCACTCTTGGGACCCAGAAAGCTGGCAAGTGGTTACTGAAGCCTGCTCTATAACACCTCTCATCGCCACCACTTTGCCTGTGAACTGAAAATAGCTAAAAGGCACAGGAGGATGTCCACACAGGAGGACGGCCCTCCCAGGAGTACATCTGAATGGTAGAATCTAATTTGCATCCAGAGCCCAGCTGCAAGGGAGCCTGGGTAATGGAGTGTGCAGCTTTTTGGTCTCAGCAGTGCAGGAAGGCTCTGTAGAAGGAAGGTGGGGTGGAGATTGGGCAACCCAATCCCTGACATTCACCATGGTCACTCACCAGAACTAGATGTGCCTTCCTGTGGGCAGCAGAACTTCCATGTGGGCAGGGCAGAGAAAGGATGCATCCATTCATTCCTGATGTGAAAATCATCCAAGAAGCCTGGGATCCTACCCCACTGTTGTATGTGGGTGCATGATAACGGGACTGTGAAATCACACATATTGTACCAATGTCAAGTTCTTGGTTCTGATATCACACTACAATTTAAGTTTTAAATGAAGCAGCAGTCATGAGAACTGGCAGATGTCCAAGAAGCAGGGCACTTTAGCATTCCCTTTAGGCACAGCTTCTTGGTTCATGCTCCCTGTACCCCAGGTGATGCCCAGTGCACCACTCACCTGACACATGGACACAGGGAGGCAAAGCCCTGTTTCCTGGTGTTGTTCAGAGTCTGTGGTATACAATGATCCCATGGGAAATGTTGCTGGGAAAACACAGAAGACTGTAAAAAATCCTATCCTCATATCCATCAGCTTTGAGTGACTTTACTAATACCCACACCTTGAGGGGCCCTGGACCTCCATTCCCAGGTGCACCAGGGACCCTCCAGAGCTCATCCACCTCAGCCTGCTCTGGGTCAGGGGACATGCCTGTGGTGGACCTCTCACCCCACCTTCTACTCTCTCCCTGCACCTGCCTCAAAAGGCCAGATGTTCCCTAGGAGTCCTTACGAGGAGCTAGGTCCTACCGTGGAATTTTGGACACTAGCAGTAGGTCAGCAGGGTCAAGTTAGACTTTCCCAGCATTTCTCAGATCCTCACATGTGGCTCCTTCTCCATCTACAAGTAAGCCTGCTTCCTTCTTGCAGGCCAAGCCCCTTCCCATCCCCAGCACCCCTCAACCAACACCACCTCTGGGGTTCCCTGGGCCTGACTCTTACCATCTCCCTGAGAGGTGCTACCTCCTCTGCCCTACAGCCTCCCAGGGTGGAAACTCCTGCAGTCCAGTGCTCTCCCCTACCCAGCCTCTTCCAAGTGCACTGGACTCTTGACCCCAGTGCTATTTTCCTGCACAAACTGGGTGCTACCTCTGCTGCTGTGTGAGAGGTGTCGAGTTTCCACCTAGAGACATCTTCCTCTCTGGTGGCATTGCCTTGGAGACTCAGTGATTCTTCCCTGGTTGCTTGGACAAAACCACCCAATGTGCCCTGCCCAGAGGTCCCAGAGGCTGAGCTCTCAGCCACCCCAAAAGCCTTCAGCCCCTAGACCCAATTGCCGTATCTCCAGTGCCAAATTAGCTCCCCCTGAGCAATGCTAACCAGGACCCAAGATAGGTCAGGAGAGGCCTCAGGCAGCACCTTTGCTGGTCCGGGAGGCGGCGGGCAACGGAGGAGGAAGAACTCCACAGTCCCTCGGAGAGATCATAAGAAATCCCCTTGGGCCTCCTGCCCATTGAAGAGGCCTTGGGCCAGAGTAGGTGCATGTGTGAGGGGAGGAAAGACCCATGTCAGTAGCAAGGCAGGCTTCAGAGCCAAAACCTCCTGCCCGGGCAAAAGGAAAATGGGTGGCCCAGGAGGGGGATGGAGGAGGTGCACCTGAGCCAGCCAGCATGCCTCAGAGGGCTGGTGGTGGCCGTTCACGCACCCACGAGCCCAGGCCAAGGGGAACTGTCTGGATATTCACAGAGGTCCCTCCTGCACTTCTGCATAGGCAGGGCTCTTCCTTTGACCCCCTCTGCCAACAGTGCTTTGTCTACCCTCCCAAGGTTTCTGTGTCCTCAGTTACAAGAGACATGCTTCCCAAACACAACACCAAGACACACGCTCTGACAGCCAGACAGAATATGGAAGATTGGGTCTCTCTCCAAGCGTCGGGAACCTGGGGCCACCAGAGCATGGCCTCTTACTCCTTCCAAAGTCTGCGTTCTCTGTGGGAAATTTGCTTGATAATAATTGCTGAATAAGTGAATAAATGAATGTAAGAAAGAAGGAAGGATGCTATAGTGGTTGGGACCAATGGCTCTGCAATCAACAGACCTGGGTTCAAATCCCAACTCCATCAGTAACCTGCTCTGTGACCTTGGGCAAGTGACCCACCCTCTCTGAGCCTTAGTTTCCTTGTCTGTCAAACAGGAACAATAATGCCTACCTTGTGGAGTTGTGAGAGTTTGAGATAAGGAAGTATCTAAAGCTTCTGGCATAGTGTGAGGCCACTGTAAATGTTCAGAACATGCCAGGTGGTGCTTATGAATGTCTTAGAGTGAGCTCCTCCCCAGGCAAGCTCAACGTTGCCCATTCACAAGGCAGTGCAAAGGTGACAGATGTTCCAGTCAGGGACAGAGGGACAGGCTTCTCACAAGCAGAGTGGTTTATCGTTCCCATCATACCCTTCGAAACATCATGTGACCTGCGCAATCCGTCATCCCACACCACCTGCTTCCACCACCAGCCCCATTGGGATAAGTTACAGCTCCTGGCAGCTGCCTCCCTGGAATCACCCGACTCTCTTCTGTTGAGGAACAATGACCATATTTCTCTCTACCAACAGGGGGCAGCATTTTCTGTCTGAGATTCCTGCAGGGAGCAGATGTGGCTTCCCCACCCAGCTCTCTTCCCTAAGTGGACCTGAAATCTCGAGACCCTCTCTGGCACTCCTCAGGGGGATCGTTCTTTCCCGAGGCTCTCCAAAGCAAAGAGCCCTGAATTATAGCATTTACTGATTTCCATGGTATAAATACTCCTACCATGGCAGATTCCAGGCCACCAGTGTGACCACGTTGAATGCGGAGTTGAAAAGAAATGCATAGTAGTACACAATTACGTGGCATTTCCACCATACAGATACATAATAGATGTAAAACCTCAAGATCATAGACGATAGCAAAATGTAGTCAAATAATTGTAAGTGGTGTATTTTGAATACTTATTTTGTTTCAATGTATTTAATAGTAACTATATATAGTTTTTTTTCCTCCTTGTTAATACCCCTTAATTGGGATATGCTTTTTAAAGAAATAATGAGGTGGGACCTCGATATATTGCTCAGTCTTGAACTCCTGAGCTCAAGCAATCCTCCTGCCTTAGCCCCTGAGCAGCTGGAATTATAGGTATGCACTACCACAGCCAGCATACAGTTTAATTTTTTAATAAAGGCTGTACTTTACAACATAAGCTCTTGCAAGCCAATATGAACAGACTACAGTATTTCACTGTGCAGGCTGAAACAATGGCCCTCCAAAGATATATTCACTTCCTCGTCCCCAGAATCTATGAATACTACCTTAAATACAAAAGGGTGAATATTATTTTATTTGGTGAAAGCAATATCTAAGAATCCTGAGAGGAGGCTCTTACCCTGGATTATCCACGTGGGCCCCAAATCTAATAACAAGTGAAGTGTCCTTGTATGAGAAAGGCAGCTGCTCCCATCTGTGTGGCCTCAGGCAAGACACCCCTCTGTTCTTCCTCCCCACTGCCTCTGCCATTGGTTCCTTATCTGTAGAGTAATGATAATAAAATTGGGGTTGTTGTAAGTCATTCATGAGATAATCTGTGTAAAGCCCTTAGCATTAGCTATTACAAGTCTGTCCAGAATCTCATACTCACACCCTGGGGGCCAGATGTGATTCAGAATTCTGACTCTTTCAGCTTGAGAAAGGGGATACGGTGCACATGCATGCATTACGCAGTGCCCCCAGCAGAGTCCGAGGTTACACCCAATAACCAAACACACTGCTATTCCTGCAGTAAGTTGTGACATAAGTTTTAGCACCAAACATACTAAAAATGCTTTTGATTTTCATGCTCTGGGGAATTGTTGGAATTGCATCCAGAAGGTTATGAACCTGTGTTACTATCATCAGCTACCACCCCACCCTCCCCCGCCACCCGCCACCCCAGCATGGAAACCATCATTTTTCTTGCAATACCTCATTCATTTGGGGATGCAGGAGGAGTAGGTTGGACCTGGCGTGAGGTCTGTCTGGCAGCACACAGGCTGGCGATTGTGATTGCCTCAGCAGAGCCTCTCAGGCCAATCTGCCTGAAGTGAAGCATAACCCCCATCCCACCCCACCCACTGCAGACCCATGGCAGCTCCGACCTTCACAGCCTCTTCTAAGATTGGTGGAAACATCCTGATTCCTGGCTGTTTGCTTCACTTGGCACACGGTTCTCATTCCAGAGGGAACAGCTGGGCAAGCAGCAAGCACTGAGGCGAAGAGGCTTTCTTGAAAAGGATAAAAGTGGATGACATTTCCAGTTTGCGGAAAAGACACTGTTAATAGATTAGACAGAACTTTAACAAGCAAAGAGCCAGATGCATGTGAATGTACAGGAGTTGCAGTTTGAGTCACCCTGGTCCAGAGAACCGGCCCTGCCACATCATTGACAGACAGTTCTTCTTCTGCTAATCCTTCTGGATCCAAAGAGGAACTGTCAGGGTGGCTGGGCTGGGGACTGTGGTGGGAGCATCTTTTAGTGGTGGTCTTGGAGGCAAGACTTGCTAACACAGTTCCTGCTGGGTTTCAAGTCTCACCCTTCTACCTACAAGCTGGGTGACCTTGGGTGACCCTATGTACCTCACCTGTAAAATGGAGATAATAATAATCACACCTCCCCATGTGGTGGTTGTGAGGTTAAAAGCTTTGATCCGCATAAACCACCTAACCTAGGGAGCCTGCCCTTCTCCCACCCCCAGGAAGGAAGAGGTCGGCATTGATGGGAATGCTCAGAAATGGTGTCCTTGCCAGGTGGGCTAAGGAGGGAGAGCTGGGCCCTGTGACACAGTGCCACAAGTGGTTGGCATGCGCTGGGCAGACTGAGGGGGACCTCTCCACATCTGCCCACACCCCCCCCTCCCCCGCTGCCATCTGTGCTATTCACATTAGCACACAAACGGGCTTAGTGTAAGCTGGGGCCTTGCTCACTGACAAGAAGTCTGGCTTGGTCTTTTCAAAGAGAAATTCTATACATACATACACATACACACACACCAGGCAAGCCTGCCAGGCAGGTTTCCTCTCTTTTCTTAGGTAGCCACCCCTGCTCCATTTCAGTGTAAAGGAATCCTGCTCACAGGATGTGGCTATTTGCCTGCTCTTCCGGGTGCTAGGCCGCTGCCTTCACCTGCATTACCAGCTAACTTTGTTTAGCCCTCACAGCCAGGCAGTGTGGAAATCAACAAAGACTAGCCAAGGGAGAACAGACAGGGGCTTGCTACGGCAAGGGGGTAAGCACCATCACTTGCATTTGGCAAGGACTCCGAGGCAGGCACGGACTGGGAAAGCTTTATAAGGAGAAAGGGAAGGCTCCAGGTACACCCTGATTGGAGGCTGCTGACATGGGAGACACTGGAAGTGAGCAAACCAGAGGTAGGGCATCCTAAGTGATTGGTTAGGGGAGCATATTTGGCTTTCTCTGATTGATCCTGAGTTGAAAGTCAGGACAAAAATAAGGAAGCTGGCAGTCACTGATTAGGTCCTCACTCTACTGGGCAGATTGTGGTTGGGTCTCTCAGCTGCTTGCCACAGAGGTGGTGGCATAGAGTTTTATTATTATATGTAGTTTGGGCATTGTCCACTTGCATGTTCTGTCTCTCAGTGGCAAGACAGGATGAGATCTGTTTTATTCAAAGGGGCTGGCTAAGTCACAAAGTAGAATGAGTCTCATCCTGATGTGAGAGATCAACTCTGCTTTGCAATGAAATGTTTCCTCGTATTCCTTTCTCCTTGCCATTTTCTAGGATGACAAATGTCTCACTCCCAACTCTGGATGAGTGTAGGTCTACCAGGCAGAAGGCAAAGCAGAAGCTGTTAAACAGAAACTGGTTGAGACCAGGAGGAGCAGCATAACTTGATAAGGGTATCCTTGGAAAGAACTGAGAACACAGGAAGAAGAGAGGAGAAAAGACAAAAAAGTCAAAGTCAGATAAACATTGGTGACCTTAAGAGAAATGCCTGAACTCTCTAAATCCAAACTCCCTTTTTCAAGGGCCTGAGTATTACCCAGGACACGTCTATATTTCTATCTCCACTGAGTATGCCAGGCATGTTGGTTGACTGCAGGCCCCTGCTACCTATCTCCCACACTGGTTTGTAAAAGATCTAGCAAAATGCACAGGGCCCAGATGGTTTTATGGGAGAGTTCTATAAAATTTTTGAGGAATAAATGGTTCTTATTTAAACCGTTACAAAGCATTAAAAATAAAATTCTGAATTTATTTTATGAGGTATGTTTAAATTTAATAGTAAGACAGCCATGGAGTGCCCAAAAAGGAAAACCTTATGAATGTATATGCAAAGATGCTAAAAATAAAATTTGCGAGTTAAATTCTGCAGTTCCCAAAATACTAACATACCTCAGCCAAATAGGTTTATTCTGAGAATATAAAGATTATTCAGAATTAGAAAATAAAGGAGAAAAACTGTATTTCCAGTAGATATTGAAAAGGGCATTTACTAAAATTCAATCCCCATTCTTGATTTTTGAAAAATTCTTTTAGTACGCTAAGAATAAAAAGAAACTTCTATAACTCGATGAAAGATATTTATCAGAAATGATTTCTTTAAACTTGATAATACTTAATAGAAACCACAGACTTGTTCCATTAAAGTCAGGAATAAGATGTGGATGCCTACTATTGTCGCTATTATTAGTCAATTTTCCTCCAGAAAGCTCCCAACCTAAGTAATATAAATAAATGAGAAGAGTATACACACACACACACATGAAATATAAATGTAAAATTATCATTATTTGAGAATATTATTTTTGGAGATAAAAAGAAAAAATAAAAATAAATAAATAAATAAAAATAAAATATTATTTTCTACTTAAAAACTGTTAAGATATGGACCTAAAAGTCTACCTAGAAAAATCTAATCAAGAAAAAGAACTCATTCTCAATAGGAATAAAAATTACAAACTCTCTTTAAAATGAGTTTATTTGTTGAAGAAAACTTTAAAATGTTACTAGAGGCAGAGGGCAGTGGCTCATGCCTGTCATCCCAGCACTTTAAGAGGTTGGGATGGGCAGATGCCTTGAGCTCAAGAGTTCAATACCAGCCTGGGCAATATGGCAAAATCCCACCTCTACAAAACAATACAAAAAATTAGCGGGTCATGGTGGCACACCTGCTGTCCCAGCGACTCAGGCGGCTGAGGTGGGAGGATCACTTGAGCCCAGAAGTTTTAGGCTGCAGTGAGCTGAGATCTCGCCACTACACTCCAGCCTGGGTGACAGAGCAAGACCATGTCTCAATAAACAAAACAATTGTTGCTAGAGATTATCAAAGAACGGGGATTATCAAAGAACACCAAGTCCCTGAATGAGCACACTCAATATTCAAATATGTCAGATTCCCACGATTTATAAATTCAATATAATCACAATCAAAACACCAATGGGATTTTGAGGATAATAGGAAAGGGGTGGCATACTTCATAGACTGACATTATCATATGAAAGACAAATGCACAAAACTAGCAAAGGAAAAAAAAATAAGTAGAATAAAAACATGGGAACTGAGCCCACCAGATAGCAAAATAAACAAATAAATAAATAAAATAAAGTAACTTTAATTAAAACACTATCATACTAATGCAGGAACTGAAAAAAAATATCAGAACAGAGTTCACAAATGGACCTCCATGCATAATGGGAACTTAGGATCTGATAAGAGTATACTTTTACAGCAATAGAGAAAGAATAGACTATGGAATAATGTTACAACTAACTATCTATTTTAGGGGAAATGAAACTTGATTAGATCCATAACTCACACCATTCTCTGCTTAAAACCACATAAAATAAAGTCTTTACATATGAATTTAGAGGGAATCTATATGAAAATATATAATAAATTCTATGTAATATATAAGAAATACTGTATAATACTAGAATAAAACACAGGAGATTATTTCAACATTCTTGAAGCGGTGACAGCCTTTCTAAGAAGGCATGAAACTCAAAAGACTTAAAGGGAAAGTTAAACAAATTTGACTACATGGAAATTAACATTTTACACTTGGCAAAAGACTTTATAAACAAAGTTAAGAGGCAAATGATAGGCTGAAAGAAAACATTTACAACATGTCAACAGAGAAAAGACTGATTACACTCAATAGAGTCAAAGATTTCCAACAAATTAACAACAAAGGGCAAATATCTTAAAAGAAAAGGGCAATGCAGAAAAGAAAATACAAATGTCTGGTAAATAAGTGGAAAGATGACTTCATTCATGATTAAGGAAATGCAGTTTTTAAAATAGGTTTTCCTACTAAATAGACCAAAAAACCCCAAGAAGTCTGAGAATGTCAAGTGTTGCTGAGGGTGTAGAAAAACAATCAGTTCCCTATCCTCTTGGGAGAAATGTAAATTGGCACGACCATTTCAGAGAGCAAGTTGGCAGTTTCTCTCAGAATACTGAATGCCCATACCCTTTGCCCTAGAAATTCTCTTATGGAAATCTAGCTCGCAGAAATACTTGCACGCCACACAATCATGTTCATGGCAGCAATGTCTGCAATTGATGAAAAATTGGAGCTACTTAAATGTTCATGATCATGAGACCAGCTAAATAAAATATGATACATCCCTGCCTTGGAATTTCATGTGGTCACCAATAAAGATCGGGTCCATTCAGATGGCTGGTACAGAATATAGTTAATAAAGTAAAAATATAGAGAGTTGACAAAGAAAGCATGACCACACTTTTATTTTTTAATTTGCATGTACTGTGACCATGAATAATACACACATATACACACCACTAGGGGGTTTGTGGGACTTGTGCTTTTTATCATATGCTTCTATTATTTATGAATTTGTTTTTACTGAGCATGTATTACTTTTAGACTTTTATAATTTTTTAAATTAAAAAACATAACTGAATAAGACTTGAAAATTTAAAATCTATAAAAACAAATGCATTATGTTTCATTTCTTAGGCCTGAGTGTACTTTCAGCCAGAGCAACTCTAGGCTGCAAGTGTAGTTCTATGAAGATGGTACATTTATTAGGTTTGTCTCATGTATTGCATGCAGGCATGCACACATGCCACACACACCTACACACCTCTACACTTCTACACACACACAGCATTCTCCAGCTCTGCATATGCATGTGTGTCACACGTTTTTACAGTATCTTGAGCAGCTCACAGAACATTTTTGAATGTATTTGATAGTATATGGGAATAAACAGCCAGAGCCAAGAAGGCAGAAAGGAATGCATTGAGATTGAAAACCACATGCTACCTCCACCATCCCAGGCGGGTGAAATATCCTGTGACATCCTTGTGCACCTCTGGCTTCTGGCTTTTCCTATATGTCCTCAAGATGAGTGAGTCCAAGAAGATGCAGCCATCAGGATGGATGCTCATTGACTCAGGGCCGTGGTGAGGCTCACGGGTTCTCGTCCCTGAAGAGCGTGAGGTTGTGCTTCCGGATATGTTCCAGCAGCACTTGTCCTCGCCGCTCCAGGGTCTGGAGGACCTGCTTCAGCCCCTGGGCCCCACCTTGGCTTTTCCAGAACACAGGGTCCATCTTCAGTGACTTAAGCAGCATGTTCTGTAGACACCCTGATGTAAGAACCCTCACAGCAGACTCAGGAAACCTGGAGTGAAGGCCCCAGAGCCCCACAACAGAAAGGAAAAGCAACAGTGATCTCAGAAAGTTTCAACAATAGGCGAAGCCAGCTGGCCAGAGCTTGCATAGCTGAGGAACTCTGGCAAAGTCACCCTGCAAACTTCCCAAGCCTGTGCCCGCTATCTCATTAACAGAGGACCCTTTGCCTGGCTCTGCTGTGAAGGCAGGGGATAGACCTTTCAGATGGGTCCCATCCTACACAGAAGCTAGGTGAATAACTTCTGCTATCCCAGGCTCCACTTGGCAAATGCAGGGCTAGAAAAAAATCCTAGGAAGGCAGAGCTGCCTGACAAGAGTGAGCAGGGAGGGATAGACTCTCCCACCTAGAACAAGGGAAGGGCTGGCCTTCCCACACCCCAGCAATGCAGCTAGTATTCTGCAGGCACAGGAGGCCCTCTGGATATAGGGGTAGGCCCTGCAACCGTAACCCTTGTCAGCTTTCCCAGGGCTTTCCACCACCACCTAAAGTTCTGATCCAATAGCTTCTGTCTGATGGACCGTGACTTTCTCAGGGCCACAGTTCAAGGTCCCACGGTTTGCAGCAAGGCCATCATGTCTCAGTCCCGTGAACTTCCACCCAACCCTTTGACTCTCACCCATCTATGCCCTCCAGCAGCCGAAAGTTCAGCTTGTCCTCGGGGTGCTGAAGGTTGCCGGCATTATCGATGTAGACCAGGTGAGATGGATCACTGCTCCGGACCTCAGGGAAGAGGGTGGACAGAGACAGAGGTGGGTAAGGGTGCAGCTATGGCTGGCACCTATGGACTTGTTCAAGATTAAGTAGCTGAGAGCCCTGAGCTGTCAGTTCCCTAGTCCGTCCTAACAGTCCTCACAGCTGAGCACATACTCTATGCTGAGCACTGTGCTAAGTGCTTCCAGGCATCCTCTTAATTAATGCTTCCAGTAACCTTAGGAAGCAGGTACTAGTGTAAGCTCTATTTTATAGAAATGATGGCACCTTCTTTAAGTTAGACAATTTGCACAAAATCACACAGCTAGTAAGTAGCTGGCCTGTTTCAAACCTGGACCCATAGGACTAAGCCACAGCACCATTGCTAAATTGCAAGGCTGAAGGACTGATCCTGTTTTAGTGGCTGAAGGGGTGAGAAGCATGGCTGGGAATCGGCAGGTGCCGCGGTAACCTCCTCGTCAGGTCCATTGGCTGTGCGAGGCATCGCACATGTGCTGCTCACACATGTACACTCACTCACCCCTTTGTGCCACCTGTGATTGTGCCCTGGGCATCCCCAAGCACCAGTGAGAGCACACAGTGTCTTTTATCCTCAAAAGCCACTGACCATACTCTGTTTCTACAGAAGAGTTTAGCAGCTCCTAAACCTTTTCAAAACTAAAATCAGCACCAGAGAATTCTTTAGTACCTTAAAGAATATGGTGTGATTGTGAATGATAGGCCATCTCTCCTGGCCCCCACTCCCATGCACACACTCCATTCCCACATCGTCTCCGAAAGTCCATGGGCATTTCCCACAATCCTCTCCAATGGCCTAGGCTTAAGCTATGAGCCTCTGTTTCCAGGACCTTAGCTTCCCCTCTCTCTGCCTCTTCTCCTTTCGCACGCCACTCCACATGTCAGGATCACCTTTTCCTCAAAGGGTGATTCTTTCCTCTGGAAACTGCTGTCCTAAAAGGTCTGTGAAAAGTCTGCTCACCAGGGGTAAACAACAGCAACTAAAGTTTTGCCTGTCCAGGGGATGCTTACCTTTGACCAGGGAAAAGGAGAGATGGCTCTGGAGGCAGGGGAGGAGAATTCCCAGTACCACCACTGGGCAATCCTGGCATCCGGGTGATGTGGCTGGCCTGAGGCCCAGCCCTGGACACCAGGCTGACAGCTCCCCTCCAAGAGCAAAGGGAGGCTGCGAGGACACTGTGCTTCATTGCAGGACAACATAGAGAAACCCTTCCCTGGGGGAAGCACCTTGCTTCTTATGCAGAAGAAGTGGCTATTCTACCCTCTCCAATGGCCTTAGCACATTGCTTCCCACCCTAGACTCTAGTTTCGATGGGAGCAGCACCAGCCTGTGAGCCACTGGGGTCTTGGGTTCATGCCCTAATGCTGCTACCACATAGCCCTGGAGATTCCTTTCCCTCCAGACTGCAATTCCTCATTTACTGGCACAGTGAGGATGCTGACTAGACACACCATTCTCGAACTCTACTTCCAGGAGCCCCAGTTGTTCCCTGGAGTCTCTTAGGGGCAGTGGAGACAGTGAAAACAGGGCTCCAGCCTGCACCCCACACGCCACCTCAGAGACTTTCTTAAAGCTCCATTTTGTCAGTTTTATATATTGCAGCCTCCTGGAAATATTCAAACAACTGGTTCTGCTGCTAAAAAGAACAAGACTGGGAAACCCCAGTATCGGATGATCTCTGAAACTGGCTAACAGCAACTTCTGAAGGAGACAGGAAGACCCAGGTCTGGGGTGACAAGGGGATGGTGTGGAGGAGACATACCAGGATGTGGACCAGCCGCAGCTCAGCCGGGTTCCGGCACTTATCTCGGAGCCCCTCTTCCACACAGGGGTCTGAGGGCTCAGGCTCGAAGCCACAACAGTAGCGATCCAAGCGGTCGTGGACCTGTGGAGACACCCAGCCTTTGGTGGGGTGCAGCAGGGGGCCTGCCTCCACCAGGTACAGCATGGAGGCCACCAGACCTGCTGTTCCCTACATGACCCTGGGGCCACAGCAGGGGTGACCTTCAGTGGTTCTCTGTGCTGGTCATTACTAAATGGGGCTTCTGCTTTCCTCCTCTAGCCAGCTCACTCTGCACACCAGGAGTTGTTTACTCATGCCTTAGGCCAGTGTAGATTTTCACCCACTGCCCACAGCTTAACCTACATCTTTGCTCTTGAGCTCTAGCATGGCACCACTGGGGCTCTGAATGCTGACTGTCTGCTTGTCTACTTCAGGAGACTCCAAATCACTCTATTTTTTCTTTAAGCAGCAAATGCTACATTAGGGATTCCTCCCTTCTTTAGAGGTGCAAGTCCTTTAATGATCATCTCAACAGCTCCAAGTGGACAGCTCTTTCACCCTGCAGCAGGCCTGAATCAAGCCGGGGAAGGATGAGGGCATTCTTAATGTGGTGTGCGGTCAGTTCTCAAGAGCTTTGCTACCCTTCCCCTGCATAGACACATACAGATGACACCCACAGCATTTTAGAGTGGATCAGAGGATTCCTAGAATCACGCTTCCCACTCACTTGCTTCAAGGATGCTTTCTTCAAAAGGAAAGAGTCACACACTGCAAGTCAGCAATAGGAAGAATCGTGGGTCTGCCCCAGCCCTGACCTACATGAGGATAGGATCTACTGTGAGCATCTAGGACAAAGAGATTGAGGATGGAGAGACATACAAGCGGAAGTGGTAGAGTCCTCTGAGGACAGTTAGGGAAGGGCTTGCTGTGGGGAGAAAGACAGGAAAAGGAGAATAGTTGAAGTAAGGAGATGGTTTGGAGAAGGCTTGGGAGATGCTAGTAAGTGGATGAAAGATGAAATGAGGGTAGCTGAGCAGCAGGAAATCACCAACACACACACGACGTGTGAGCCAGGGAAAACTCATTCTCTTTTCCTTTTACAAAGGAAACTTGGTTTGAATAATACCTTGATGAGTGCTTAGGATAGATGGTGAAATCCCAGGAGGTCTGGATGTGGAGGACTTGCTTTTCATGGGACAAGAAGAAAAGTTAGTTTCTTGCTGTGGAAGGGGGAAGACAGAGGAACAGAGACAGTGAAGGGAAGCAGGCAGCAGCAGGAGGCTGGGGCTGTGAGATGTGCCCTCCTGTTAGTTCTCTATCCTTCAGTAAAGCTGTCGCTCTTGTGAAATGTGTGGTGGATACTGAGCTTTGAGTTCAGGTTTGGTGTAGGGCAAGTCAAGGTAGTGCTCATGGCATGTGAAAGAGAAGGAGTCCATCCACTACTTGGGATTTGTCCAAATACTAGGATGGGCTCCAGACTTCACAGATTATGGCACCAGGGGTTTTAGTCATTTTCTTAAATCTTCCAGGTGGGGATGAAAGTCAGTGAAGAGGCCTTGAGGACTTCTGGGCTCTACCAATCAGGACAGTGAATCACATAGGTACCTAACACTCAGGCTGCAAAATGTACTAAGTTCCTGAAAGAGCCTGATTTCGGGAAGACCTGGATTGGACATTCTGATCTCATCTTTGCAAAATGGCCAGTCTAATTAGAAAGCCTGGGAATACCACTGAAAAGGAAGACATCAGCCTGGGAACCTGGAAACCCAGTATGAAGGGAGCAAAGCAGACCTCATTTCAAGAAAATTGTCATTGTTTGACCTGTATGGTGATTCCCTAGTAAACACCACTGAAAGGCATGGATTTTTTGGTTGCCCAGTGCTAAAAGCCTTTTCCTAAAAGGGTAGAGGACATTTTTTGAAAACATTTACTGGCAAATGTTTCAGCAGCATGGCTGTCTGAGGCAAATGGATCATGGTTAGGACAAACAATAGATTAACCAAAAAGCTTTAAAAGGAAAAGATATGAAATGAAATGTCCAAGGGGCTGTCAAAAGCTCCAATATGTTCTTGGAAATCTGCAAGACCACATACACATGTGTAGGACTATGCACATGTTCAGGAAAAAACTGAAAAGACCCTAAGCTCTTACTTCTCGCTGACCTTGAGATTGTACAAGCATGAGTGAAGGCAAAAGCAGATTTGTCAATTGCATAGATACGTGTTAGAGATGCCTCAACAGACACAGAGCCCCTTGGCAAAGAGTAGGAGACTTATTGGCTTCAGAAATTCATGAAAATCTCCTGCTTAGTCATCAGCTGATCACTGAACTAACTGAGCAGAACAAGCAAATAACAAAGAAAATAACTACAAACAAAAATAACTACAACAAAGAGCAACAACAAAAATCCTGGGGAAAAGAATAATCTGATTTTCAGGGTGGCTACCTTATATTATTTAAATACTCTGTTTTCAACAACAACAAAAAATGAGACAGTAAAAGAAACAAATATGGCCAATATGCATCAAAAAAAGCAATCTATCAAAATTGTTGCTGAGGAAGCCCAGATGTTGGAGAAAAAATTTAAATTCGCTGTTTAAAATATGTTCAAAGAACTAAAGGAAACCAGGCCTAGAGAAGTAAAGTATGAGAATGTTACCTCACCATAAAGACTGCATCAATAATGAGATAGAAATTATAAAGAGAAACCAAATATAAATCATGGAGCTGAAAAGTACAATAACTTCTAAAAAATTCACTGAGAGGATCAACAGAAATTATGAGCAGGCAGAGGAATGAATCAGACAACCTGAAGATAGGTCAACTGAGATTATTAAGTATAAGGAATAAGAAAAAAAATGAAAATAAACAATGCCTCCGAGACTCATGTAACACCATTAAGTGTATCAATATATGTATAAGAGAAGTGTTAGAAGGAAAGAAGGAAGGTATGAAAATAATATTAGAACAATTCATGTCCAAAACCTCCCCAAATTTGGTGAAAAGCATTGATCTACACATCCAAGAGGTCCAGTGAACTCCAGTAAGATAAACTGAAAGAGACCTACACCTAGCATAAAACTGTCAAAAGCCAAAGATAGAGAGAATCTTAAAAGCAGAAGGCGGGAGGTCACTCATCACATAAAAATGATTCTTTCAAAGAGTAATTTGATATCAGATTTATCAAAAACCATGGAGGCCAGAAGGCAGAGGAATAATATTCAAAGTGTTTAAATTAAATTTTAAAAAAAGAGAGTCTGTCAACTAAGAATTTTATATACAGCAAAACTATCCTTCAAAAATTAAGGAGAAATTAAGACATTAACAAAACAACAGCAGAGTTTATTGTCAGCAAGGCTGTTCTACAAGAAATACTGAAAGGAGGCCTTCAGGCTGAATGAAAGGAAACTAAGTAGTAACCTCAATTAATATCAAGAACTAAAAAGCTCTGTTCAAGGTAACTACATAGATAAATATAAAAGACAGTATAAATGTATTTTTTCAATCTGGACTTCTTTTTTTCCCCTCTGATTAAAAAGAAAAACTACTTAAAGCAATAATTATAATCTATGCTGATGGGCAAAAAATGTATAAAGACGTAATCTGTGACAAGAATAGCATAAAAATGGGAGGGGGGCAGATTTACATAGAAGGAAAGTCTTTTTACACTATTGAAATTAAATTTCTGGTAATCTGACCTAAATTGTTATAAATCAAGATGTTAATGGTATTCCCAGGGCAACCATGAGAAAATAACTACAGTTCTAGTCACCAAAAAACCTCACAAAACCAGATGTCAAGAAATTAGACAGCATTCAATAGTCCCAAGTACTGTCCCCAAACATTATTTTCTCTATTTTTACAGTTAAACATGGAGAATTCACACCTCAGGTCTAGACAGGCTGAGGGCATTTCTGTGAGGCTACATTAGGTAGCCGTAGAACAAATGCATTAAATACATCCACTGATTCTAGTAAAAAAGCAAGTTTAGCCCAAAGGCCAATGCACGAAGCCCAGAAGATTGGTCCAGCTTGGCAAAGAACCACGGCCCTGTTCATGCAATGAGCCTATTGGCAAGACCTCCTGAGAAGGACTCTCTTTACTCCTTTGGCCTCCTGAACTTTGGGTAACCAATACCTAATTTTCCTTCTTTCCTGTAATACCCGATTATGAAAAATTTCAAGCATACAGCAAATTTGAAATAATTTTATGGTGAATACCCATATACCCATCACCAAAAATCTACCATGAATATTTTATTATACTTTATGACATATATAACCATCTATACATCCCTATTTCCATCCATTAAGTCATCTTATGTCTTATTTTTTATGCATTTCAAAGTAAGTTGCAGACATCAGAAATTTCCTCCTAAATTTTCCCATAAATATGTTGGGATTTGTCCAAATCCTAGGAAGGGCTCTAGACCCCACAGGTTATAGGACCACTCATTAGATTTCCTGGTTTTCCTATAAAAGAACCAATCTTTTCTACTAGAAACAGTCTGGTGGCATCATCAATCCAAGTACCCTGCACACCCAGCCATGAAGTGAGGATGGGGTCCAAGCTTCCCTAACAATATACCCTCCATCCTTACCCTGACCCTCCAGGCTTCCCAGGCTTCCCTTTTTATTCCATTCCCTGAAGTCCTTAATGTCTTACCAAATATAGATTCTTCTATTGCTTGTTAACCAGAGTTAATCTCTGTCGCTTGGACCCAAACTCCCTCCGAGTAATGTACCCCCTGAATTTTTCTTCTTCCAGGTTAAACACACTTAGATTTTGAAACTATGGTAGATGCTTTTGATGTCCCACACCCATGAACCTGGGATTCACCTACAGAAGGTCCCAACCATACAGTCCCCATATGTAGAGGTACTCTTGCCCATAACAGGCTTGACCCACCCATGCAACAGGCTGAAAGTGCTAGAAAATCAGTGCTCCCAGGAGCAAGCTTCAACCATTGACTTATGGCAATTAGTGTACAAATATCATAGCCCCTCACCTCCCAGTGGAATGACACCCTACAGCAGCATTCTACACAGTCTGTCAAGGGTCCTCATCTGGGTTCAGCTTCACTTGCTCATAGTGGCAGCCTGCTCTTTACTGTACTCTCCACTGGCTTTTCTTCCTTCCCTGTTTCACTTCCCCCTTTGCTCACCAGGTTTCCTAGGACCACCTCCTAAATAAATTGCTCTGTCCAAATCCTAGTCTCAGGGTCTCTTTTTGGGGAACTGAAACCTAGATAGAAACCCCTCACAGTCCCTATTGCTGTCATGTAACCAGGCTCTTGGTCAACATTCTTGTCATACTTTAGTGCCTAGCATTGGACACAACAGCTGAGAATCAAGTTATAGAGCAGCACAGAAACATCACCTCCCTGATTCCAGATGCTAAGACTGGATTAGCATCTTTGCCAATCTTTTCATATTGTTGACATCTATTGTGCATGCCCAGAACTAGCAAGTCTCTGTCTCATATGTGTCCATTCAGCCAGGGCTTCATTAATCTGCATTTATACCACTGACTCACAGGCCCTTGGTAAAAGACTTTGCATTTAACATTATTCCATTTCCTCCTTTAATCTTCTGGGGGTCTCAGGGTGGAAAGGATAGCTGCTGGCTAGCAGGCTCACTGCCTGGGGGTCAGAGAGTTGCAGCATGGTTAGAGGCAGGAGGAGAGCCAACTCCCCTTCCCATACCCCAACATCTCTCTCCTAGGAGGGCAGCAGGTTGGTCCCATTCTGACTGGCTGGCTGTTGAAGAATTTGGTGAGGCTTTGGGGAGGTCAGTGTGTGGAAAATGAGGGAGTTACTCAGCACTGACTCACCCTCCTCTGAAGACTCACCTTGCTGTGCTCCTTGCCTTTCCACATAAATCTCATGAGAACTCTCTATCACAAGAACATCATTGAGGAAACCACCCCCATGATTCAATTACCTCCACTTGGTCTCTTCTGGCATCTTCCCTGGAAGCCCCTGGGAGGGAACATCTAGACTGCTTCATTTGCCCCAGTCCCAAGGTCAGAAGTCTCAGCACCATCTTTCGAAGCCAGTGAATAAATCAGCTGATGGGCTTTGAGGAGCTGAATTGAGAAGGGCTATAGCTTATCTAAAAAGACATCTGTAGATCCTCTTAAATATTAAACATCAACCCAAAACTCAGCACCCATTAAAAGATGAATCTACCACAGCAAAGTAGCTTCTGACCAAGAAAGCTAAAATGAATCACCATTGGAACACTGTCACAAAATGTCCCCATTTTAATAGTTTGGGGGGCAAATGTGCTGACCTCTTCCACAGATACCCAAAAGGCATTTGATAAAATTACACATCCACTCCTGACAATGAAATTCTTTTCTGTTTTTGTTTTCTTTTGAGACACGGTCTGGCTCTGTCATCCAGTCTGGAGTACAATGGTGTGATCACAGCTCACTGCAACCTCCACCTCCAGGGCCCAAGAGATCCTTCCCCTTCAGCCTCCTGAGTAGCTGGAACTACAGGTGCATGCCATCATGGTTGGCTAGTTTTTAATTATTTTTGTAGAGACAAGGTCTCCCTCTGTTGACCAGGCTGGTCTTGAGCTCAAGCAATCCTGGGGCTCGAGCAGTCCTCCCACCTGGCCCACTCAAAGTTCTGGGGTTGCAGGCATAAAGCCACTGCACCTTGTCTGAAAACTCTTAATAAAGTAGGAATAATGAATAGTTCATCATCTCTTCAATGAAAAGCCAGCATGGTATTTAACGGTGAAACACTAGAAATTGTCCCAAATCAGTAATAAATACGTCATGTCTCTGGGGCCAAGACTCAGGTTCCTCAAGCAGTGCCTGATCTGGGTCTGGTAGAGTTCAGAAGAGCCACCTGCTATCCCTGGTGGCTCAAGACCCCATCACAGGGACCCTTCCCCAAACTGGGAACAGCCACAGGCCTGGGGCCTTCAGGGTGGAAAGTGTTGGGATTACAGGCATATGAGCCACTGCACCTGGCCTGAAAACACTTAATAAACCAGGAACAATGAATAGTTCATCACTTCTTCAGTCAAAAGCAAGCATAATATTTGGGACTAGAAATTGTTCCAAATCTATAAGAAACATGTCATGTCTATAATTCCATTAATATTTATCATTGCTCTGCGGCACCAGCAAATGTAATAAAGTAAGAGTAAGAAAGGAGACGAAATGAAAAGATAGAATCCCATTTGTTACAGATGAAATGATGGTATGCAGGGGAAGCCCAAGAGGATAAACAGAGCAACTGTTACAAGCAAGATGAAGTAAGAAGGTGGACTGTGGCAAAATTAATATGCAGAAAAAATAGCCTTCATATGGACAAAGAGCTACCAGCTAGAACATGTAATGAAAGAAAATATCCTATTTCCAATGGCCACAAGAAGATAAAATACCCGGGAATAACCCAACCTGAAAGTGAAGACCCAGCTGAAGAAAACATCAAAATGCTTCTGAAGAACAGGAACAGATGGAGAGACATAACCTGTTCTTGGCTAGAGTGACTATATTTCAGAATGTAAGTGCTCTCTATATTAATCCACAAAAGCTTAATTTGATTTCAAGAAAATCCCAAAAGAATCTGGGAAGGGGAAGGAAGTAACAAGCTGACTCTAAGTTTCATATGAAAAAAAGTATACAAGAATATCTAGAAAATTCTTTTAAAAAGAGCAGTGAGAAGGACCAAGCCCTACTAGTTATTAACATAAAATATAAAGCTTAGGAATTCAAACAGCATGACTCTGGCATATAAATAGACCCTTTTCTGGAACAGAAAAAAGTCTAGAAATAAACCTGTATACATATGGAAACTGGCTTTACAGCAAAGGTAGCCTTTCATGTTGAGAGAAAGATTGATTATTCAACAAATGGCACTGTGGGACATTTGGGTTGCATTCTGAAAAAAAAAAAAATAGTTGTTTTATACCTTATCCCTTACTCCAAAATAACTTCCAGATGGATCAAAGATATATCAAAACCATGAGAGAATTTTAAAAATAACCCTGAAATGAGAATAGCCTTTTAAAATATAACACACGAACCTAGAAATCAGAGAAAAGCTTGATCATTTTAACAATGTACATTTTTAAAACTTCCTGCACGGCAAAAAGACTATAAATAAAGCTTAATGACAATTGAATCTAAGGAAAATATTATATACTACAATGGAAAACAAAGGGCTAAGTTCCTTTACCTATAAAAATCTCTTGAAATCATTAGGAAAAAGACCAAGGACCCAACAGAAAATGGGGCAAAGAACCTGGATGGAGCTGGAAGCCACAGTCCTAAGCAAACTAACGCAGGAACAGACAACCAAATTCTGCATTTTCTCACTTAGAAGTGGGGGCTAAACATTGAGTACACATGGACACAAAGAAAGGAATCACAGGGGCTGCACAAAGAAGGGAACATCAGTCACAGGGACCTACTTGAAGGTGGAGGGAGAGGATGGAAGAACTGCCTATCAAGTACCATGCTGAGTACCTGAGTGACAAAATAATCTGTACACCAAACAGCCGTGACACAAAATTTACCTGTATAACAAACCTGCAAATGTACCCCTGAACCTAAAGTAAAAGTCTAAATAAATAAATAAATAAATAAAACCTACCTGGTGGCAGATTGTGCTGCTAGTAAGAAAAATAGATACTTAAAAAAGGAAAATGGGGCAAAGAATATGGATAGTATTTTTGTCTTTTGTTTTAAAAGGCTTTTAAACAGAGGCGGGGCTAGGATGAGACCAAAAAAAGTATCAAAAGAGGTACTCACATTTCGTGTTGTGCACATGGAGGGTCAGCACCGAAGAGCGAGCATGCTCTTAATTTTTTGCACCTTGGAAACCTCCCTTGCTGTTTTCTATTGCTGTGTTAAGAAATTACCACGAGCTCAGTGGCTTAAAAGAACATATGTATGATTTCAGTTTCTGTGGGGTCAGGAGACTATTACACTTTTGCTAGGTTTTCTGCTCAGGGTCTCCCCAGGCTACAATCAAGGTATGGACCAGGACCATCTCAGTCTAGCTCAGGGTCCTCTCCTAAGCTATTCAGATTGGAGGACTGAGGTCCTCAGGGTTGCCAGGGTCCTCCTAGATGTCTCCTCTCCCCATGGTGAGTTCATAATGTGGCTGTTTACTTTTTTCCTTGAGGCCAGCAGAAGACTCTCTCTGGGGCTTCACCTTCTTTAAAGATTAGGTCAGGCCCACCCAGGATAAGCTCCAATTTGATTAACTCAAAGTTAACTGATTAGTAGGCTAATCGCTGGAGTAATATTTCTTCCTATTTGAAACTGGCCCAGTTTTCCAACCAGCTGGATGCCCACAGAACTGAAGCTTAAGAAACTTACATTTGTACAGCGAAATGTATTGACTGCTTGTCGACCCACTCCTCTTCCTTACCCTCTGGAATTCCCGCTTTCCCCCATGTGGTTACGATGACGCTAGACCACCTGCTGCCTGTTAACCAATTCCTCTTCCTTGTGCCTCCTGTTTTCCTTCCTGGCTATATAAACTCTTAACTTTGGTCAGGGAGGAAGGATGGATTTGAGGTTTGGTGCTCTGTCTCTCTGGCTAGCATCACCTGTAGAATAATAAAGCCCTCAGCTGGGTGTGGTGGCTCACACCTGTAATCCCAGCACTTTGGGAGGCTGAGGAGGGCAGATCACCTGAAGTCGGGAGTTTGAGACCTGCCTGACCAACATGGAGAAACCCCGTCTCTACTAAAAAATACAAAATTAGCCAGTGTTGTGCAAATGGAGGGTCAGCACCGAAGAGTGAGCACACCTACAGGTGGTGATGCACACCTGTAACCCCAACTACTTGGGAGGCTGAGGCAGGAGAATCACTTGAACCCGGGAGGTGGAGGTGGCAGTGAGCCGAGATTGTGCCATTGCACTCCAGCCTGGGCAACAAGAGCGAAACTCCATCTCAAATAATAATAATAAAACCTTCTTCTCTGGCAACACTTGTCTCAATGACTGGCTTTCTGTGAGGCAAGCAGTGGGACGTAGACTGAAACCCTGGTGTTCAATAACAAAGTTTGGTTCCCTGACCAGGAACGCCTTGCTTGTGGTTAGCTGCCACAGGCTGGGAGAGTTTCAGAAGCCCTCCTAACCTGCTGCCTGACTATATTTTGCATTCCTGATTGTATAGGAAGATTTTGAAAGTTGATATGTGCATTTAGACAAGTGAGTGGCTTTTATGGGTACCAGACAGCAGGATTGGCTCCTCTCAATTTGGGAGCTGAAGAATTTCCATTTGCAGGTTGAACAAGCCCAAACAACGGAGAGAGGAAAGCATCCTGATTGTTTCAGGATGCTTTCCTTGGCAGGCTTGTTGGCTGTTGCAACGGTTGAATTGTATTTTAGTGAGTGAGTGAGTATGTGTGTGTTTGTGTGTGTGTGTGTCTGTCTGTCAAGGCAGTCATGGGAGGTCAAGGTTCGATGCCAGAGTGCAGCCCGCTTGGGTGCACTCTTCAGGGCTGGTCTGAATGTAGTTGTGAGCTGATGGAGCCAGGGAACGTCTACAGCCACAGCATCCTGAATGTGCCCGATCTCATCTGATCTCATTAGTACATGATGTTCTTCTGTAGTGCTGTTTGGCCCCAGTGTTCTCTGGAGTCAGGAGCATGGACTGCCAAAAAAAAACAAGCTGCCATAGAAACCCAAAATTTTGGTTCACAACATTGATTGTATTACATATCGGGGCAAACAAAGTTTAGCCACGTGAATGTGTTCATAAACAGGTGAGATCGTATT
This sequence comes from Saimiri boliviensis, assembly GCF_048565385.1. NCBI lineage: Eukaryota > Metazoa > Chordata > Mammalia > Primates > Cebidae > Saimiri > Saimiri boliviensis. The sequence continues at coordinate 18,445,775 of NC_133456.1, forward strand.
GCTACCTCATGGCTAAAATTCTGATGTAAAAGCTATTAGATCTTGCCAGGCATGGTGGCTCATCCCTATAATCCCAGCACTTTGGGAGGCCAAGGCAGGCAGATTGCTTGAGCCCAAGAGTTCCAAACCAGCCAGGACAACATGCCAAACCCTGTCTCCACAAAAAATTTTAAAATTAGCTGGGCATGATGGCACACACCTGTGGCCCCAGCCACTCAGGAGGCTGAGGTAGGTGGATCAATTGAGTGCAGGAGGTCGAGACTGCAGTGAGCTGTGATGGTGCCACTGTACTCCAGCCTGGGCAACAGAGTGAGACACTGCCTCAAAACACAAAACAAATATCAAGAAATGCTAAATGCTATTGGATCTGTGTGTGTGTGTGTGTGTGTGTGTGTGTGTGTGTGTGTGTGTGTGTGTATGTGTGTGTGTGCATGTTTTGACGTATTTACATATATATTGTATCCACCAAATTGGATTATAAATACAAGAATGCTCATAAACAAGTCCAAGTTTTTCAAGTCCATGTGACCTAAATAAATCTTTTAACAAACAAATTGGCCCTACGATTATTGGTAAAATAAAAATAGAAATGGCTTTGGGATTGTCAGCATACACTTTTGATTGGGTTTTATATTTGCCTCTGTTAGATATTTTGAGGTGTCAAGGTTTATCACAGAAGGTTATAAAACTATAATAAACCCAGCCACAACAAAATGATCTTTGTGTGAAATTTTTTTCAGCCTTGGCCCTCAGAATGAGAGCAGACCTGAACCCCACCCACAGCTTGCAGCCCAGCTCAATTGAACCCAACTGACCCACAGATCCTGGAGCAAGAATAAAGAACTGGCATTTTAAAGCACTGAGTTTTGGGGAGGTTTGTTACACAGTGTTATTTCAGCAATCACTAACTAATACTAAGTGTTTTGGGAAGCATAGTTACACTTTATGGGGTGTATAAGAGATGTATGTGTGTACAGTGCTTGTGCTTTGTGCCTAAGTAAATGGGATGTGGTGATGTACACAGAAAAACAAGGTTTATGAAGGATGAAACCAAACAAAGGAGCAAGCAGACCTACCCCAGAGTGAGCTCTATGCAATTTGTACCAAGACCCAGGTCAGAAGGTTCCTGTGCAGGAAAACCCACATTCTATAGCCCTGCCTCTCTCTGACTTGCCAGTGGTTTCTAGGAAGGTGGCATTAGCCAGACAGAGAGTATTTGACTTGACTGGCATTCAGCAAACCAGGGAAGAGGTGGCATGAGCCCAGTGGAGTCATGTTTGCCCACACAACCAACCTGTGTGTGCCTTGGCTACAGAGACTTGTCCCCACAGCAGGGCTTGGCAGCTGAGGAAGAGTCCCACACTACAACCCTGGAAGGTGAACAGAGGGCCTCTGTCTGGAGCAGAAAGCAGCTGTGAGAACATCAGCTGGACTGGGGCTTTGCAAGGAGCTGTGCCTCAGAGATCAAAGCCCCAGGATGTCCCTGCAAGCATCCCCTTTTCCTGCCCTTGTTCATGGCCAACTGAATCCAGGCTGCTTCTCAGCCCACCAGCTGCCACCTTGGGCAAGTAAACTAATTTCTCTGGGCCTCAATTTCTCAGCTTTAAAATAGGATTAAGTGTAGTATCTCGCTTGTAGATTGCCATCAAGACTGGATGAGTTAATTCCTGTAAAGTGGGATGGTACCTGGTCATTACTGAATGTGTGTCATCCGCCAGGCACTGTACTAAGTACATAAATGACCTTGCATCCAGAAACCATGTGTGATCAGTGTTATTATCTGACAAAGGTCCCCAGAGGACAGACCAGAATTCAACTGAAAGCAGTTTACTTGTGAGCTAACTCCAGAAAACACGAGTGGGGAAGAGAGACAGCCATTACCACTGTGGATAACTGGGCTCCAATCCTGCTAGATTAACTGAGAAGTGTGTAGAATATGCATACAGGGCATCTGTACACCTACTTTCCCCAGTCACGGTTGGAGGCTGCTCCTGGAGGCAGCATGACCAACCTTCCTGGTTTCCCCATGACTGTCCCAGCTTCAGCACTGAAAGTCCTAGGATCTGGGAAACCCCTCCTTCCCAACCTGCATGGCTGGTCACGTTATTTGGAGGGTACTCATTCCCCAGCACTTCCAGTGCAGCAAGCAGAGCAAGTATGCAGATGCAGGTGCCAGCAACCAGGAGCTACCATGCACTAAATGGTCAGGCTCAAGGGGATGTGGTTGGGACACACAACCCCATTTTGGTGTGAGAAAAGTAGAGCTGAGAGAGGCTAGGTAACCTGCCCAGGGTTACACAGTGGGAAGTGGCCTGGGGCGGGGGACGGGGAGTGGTCTGATGCCAAGGCCCATGCTCTTGACCATCAGGATCCATAACTCCTCCTTCCACAAAGCAGCCGTAGGGACCTGGGAGGATGACAGGATATCAGCTAGTCCCATGACTGGAAACAAAGTTATCTGCAGGTAGACTGGGGTAACATTCAAGAGGCCTGGAGGACAGTAGGTGAGTGTCGGACAATAAAGGGGTTGTGTCTGTGGCCAAAAGGAGAGTATGGCAGCCTCCAAAGGGGGCAGCAGATGCTCAGCTCAGGCCACGTCTGGCTGTGTGGGAATGAAGGGCCCGTATTACTAAACCATCCAATTTTTCAAGAGAAGCTGGATTTTTATCGTAAATCTCTGAAGTATTACATATTATCTAAGAATTTTCTAAAATACATTATAAGCTCAACCCCACGTGGATGAAACACAGCATATTGGATATTGGTCCACTCACCTCTACAGGTAACCCTAAGGGCTGACATTGAGGACCCTTTTCTTCAACAGGGGTCTCTATAGAAATGGAGGCTGGTTCCATGTGCATTTGGTGCACATATTCGCCCTCACTGAGCTTTATCCATTTTTTCTTGTCTTTGTTTCTGTCTGGCCATGTTTCCATGCATGTGTATCCATGACTGACATCCAGCTCATGTGCACCAGAACAGCCACACTGGTTTTTAACAGGCCAGTTAGTAAATAGCAGGTGCCTGTAGTCCCCCAGTCAGCCCATGTACCCTGACAGCCCAACCCTTTCCCTGGGATTCCCATACTACCCCTCTATCCGACAACTCCAGGGTTAACTCCTGGTAGGTCAGGGACCTCAGCTAGCACAGTTCCTTCTCTTTCTTCAGTGCCCAGGCATCCTTCCTTTCGCTCTTTCTCTCCCATTCTCTCTGTCACTATCTCCATCTCTCCCTCTCTCATAAAAATTATACACCATCTTGAATCCTTGTTGATTCAAAGATGTAAAGTTATAAACAGTGGTGTGCTGGTAAATGTTCAACAATCAGCTCTCCGGGAGTAGAGGGGAGTCCTGATTTGTAGCATTTGCTGCTTTCCATGGTGTAAATAGATATTCACACCCTGACGGATTTCAAGCCACCAACATGCTGAAATGTGGAGTTGTCAGGAGATGCGCAGTGGCACACCATTGGCTACCATTTATTATATAGACATGAAGGACACAGATAACTGCAAAAGCACAGACAATAGTAAAAAATAGTAAAATAATTAGGAAATAATGCATTTTGAGTAGTTATTACCTTCATTTCTAATATAACTTATTGTTTCTACAACTTAAATTTTTGATAATGCCTGTGTTTCACAACTAGGTCACAAATTTCCTGAAAGTTTTAGCCATCAGCTCTTGTGAGCTGATGAGCTGGCTCTAGTAACCACTGGATAAATAAACAGAGGCAGGAAAATTACAAAATCAGGTGCTTAGTGGTGAAAAAACCAGGACTCGGGAGAGTCGACATCCAACCTCAGGTGGCCAATTCAGGCCTCTCCACCCAGGACCCCCTACCTCCGCAGCAGCTCTCTACCCCTGCTGCCTAACCCCACCTACCTGCAACAAGAAGTCGAAGAGTGCCAGGCGTGCCCACTCCGTATGGTGGATGCCCAGGCATGAGGCCTGGCCAGGCCAGCTGCAACCATGTGCCAGCAGGGCCTGGTACTGCAGCCAGCCCAAGGCCAGAGAGTTCTGATCCTCATCCGGGTCGCCCAGGTGCTGCACATCGGGGGCCCACCAGATGACAGGCCTTGTGCCACCATCTGTGTAGCGGTAGGGCAGGAGGGGGCTGTGGAAGCGGCGGGCCACAGCAGGCAGGCTCCTGCGCAGCCCTAGCACACGATCTACATGAAAGGACAGGACCTCAGGTAGGTCCCCAGGCCTCTTGATCAGGCCACAGAGCCCTTGAGAGCAGAGTTGGCTGAGCCTGGGAGGGGACATGTCCTGAAGGGCACCCTCAGCAGAGAAGCCAACCTGTAGCACCTGCCCATGGGCAGGGACCCTGGCTTTGCCCACCACCTCCCCCTGAGCCAACAGTCGAAGCATCTGCACATCATGGTCTGTCAGCCATGGGGGAACCTGCCCACCAGTCCTCGAACTGCTCAACAGCCCAGGGGTCTCAGTGTCACACCATACTGACCCTTGCAGCTCCCCAACAGAGCCAGGCCACTGATGAGCCCCTGAGGCCAAGGTGGGATCCTCTTCTTGTAGTCCACCAGTCAAGGCTCTGTTCTCAGTTCCCATCAGATCCCTGCCTTCCACTCTATGGGGCCAGAGTATCAGCCCAGCAGTAGTTCTCCAAGCCGGTGAAGCTGCCACATCGCTCCCTGGGAGTGGATCAACCAGGGCGACCATCTCACTCTGCATCTCCTGGGTGGGACTGCCATGCCGGGGGTGGCCCAGGTCTTTGGCTCCTGGATCTCCGACCTCATCCTCCCTCAGGAGCACAACATGCTGAGTACTGAGTCTTGGATGTCCTGTCAAAGTAATGTCCCTCCTGACCCTCTCTGGATGCCTGAGGTCTCCTCCTGGGGACTCTCTGCTTCTGTCCACTCTCGCTCTGTGGCCTTGCTCCTCAGCACAGACCAAGATGGAGTTCCTAGGCAAAGCTCGACCTCTCCAGAAGCCCAGGTTTCTTCCCTGCTGCCTCCGGCTGGAGCTCAAAGCCTGCCAGATACGGGTTGCAGGGGCACCAGTTACCCCCTGAGGCTCCGTGGGACCAGGGTCTGGGCCGGCGGCTGGACGCTGTGGGGGAAAGTGGGTGACAGCCATCGCAGATAGGGTCATCAAGAGGCAGAATGCCATCACTGGCCGCCTCTTGCCACGCAGCCTTTTCCAGAGACAAGATGCCTGGGGGTCAGGGTAGAAAAAAAGCTTGAGACCTGGAAAGACATCAGCTCAACCCATAAAACAGTAAGGATAATAAGCAAAGGAGACTCCCAGTTCATAAGAGACTGAGAAGAGCACAGCTCAGGTGGAGGGACAGCTGGCTGCCTTCAAGAGAGGAAATGGGCAACTCCAGCCAACTGCACTCCTGCTTCCAAGCCTGGCTTGCTTTTCCTTGTAGGGCAGCCTCTGCTGAGGCCTGCAGACCCATGCTCTTCTGCCCTATTCTCCCTTTGGATAGACTGTCACCAGGCACCATAAGGGGCTTTTCTCACATCTGTCCCCATCACCAAGAGCTGGCCTTCTCTTTTCATCTCCATGTGATCCCGTGGGCCTGTTCTGGCAGATCTCTTGGTGTCCCCACACACATGCCCTTGCCCTTTTCCAGGGCACATTGCCACCCAGTTAGAAATGACTTTGCCAACCCCCTTAGCAACAGGGTATGACCACATGACCAAGTTCCTGATTATGGTATAAGAGGCAACCACTTTTACCAGCCCCACATGCTTAAAAGGAGTTTGGCCACCCTGGCCTTTCTCTCTCACCCTCCCTTGCGAGTTGCACACAGATATGGCAGCAACAGCTCTGCACGTGTTAGCAAGGACACACCCTAGGGGAAGTGATTTCTCAACACATGGTCCTTGGACCAGCAGCATCAGTATCACCTGGGGACTTGTCAGAAATGCAAATTCTTGGGGACCCACCCCAGAATTACTGAATCAGAAACGGACTGGGCAGCCTGTGTTTTAAAAAGTTCTCTGGGTAATTCTGATGCCGGTTCAAGCTTGAGAGCCACTTCTCTAGGGCATCATGAGCCACAAGAGGGAAGGAGCATGGTGTCTGGAGCAGTGCAAACCACTGCAGTTGGGAGTCTCTGTACCTGTGAGCCTTATGTGACAGACCTACAGGCAGAGCCCTGGTACATAATGGGAATCAACAGATATGTACCTGACAAAATGAATGGAAAATCTAGTCCAAGTCACAAAAACGCTCCCCAAATTAGTTTGCTTATTAAATCCACCAGATACTCCTTAGAGATATCTGATGCTATATGCAGTGTGAGGCAATTTGCTGGAATGCACAGAAAAGGCACACAGGTAAACAGAATTTTAAAGGTGTCAAAGAAACAATGCCCACAAAACAAACCAGATTCCACTTTTTTCCCCTGCATGTGCTTGCTCTTCTGAAATGCTCTCCTGTGAGTGTTAAAAGGGGATTTTCTGGGATCTGCATTGGACATGAGGGTGAAGTCCGTCATCAGTAGCCTCCTGCTTTCTCTCAAAAGTTCCACCTCTCTCCCCCGCAATCCACCCCAGCCATATCTGTCCAGTGACTCCAACCTATGACCTAAGCTGATGGGGCCATCCTAGACCCTGACCCATGCTGGGCCAACAGAGCCTCACCCCCAACCTCACTCCTGGGAGCATGGGCTTGTGATAAATCAGCAAGGCTGACTTGTCCTGCTCATGAAATAGAGAGCAGGGCCCCATTGCCACCCAGCCAAAGATGATATCAGTGGGCCATACTCTGTTGAGAGCCAGTCTGCAAGGAGAGAGAAGGAAACAGTCACACAGACAAGCCAGAGATGAAAACAGGAAGGAGTGCCTTCTCCAGCTTCCGGCACTGCAGTTCCAGTTCTGAGCTGGCCCAGGAGCAGCAGCAGCCACTGCCTGGGGCTCCTTGGAGCTGAGCAGCATCCACATACCTATTCTCCTTCTATAGTTCAGCTGTGGATCATGGGTGCTCCTGCTACGTGCAGCCAAAAAGACCTAATTAGGATCATCTCTGAGTTCTCTTCCCTCTGCAATTAAAAGAGCCTTTGCTGACCGGGCGTGGTGGCTCATGCCTATAATCCCAGCACTTTGGGAGGCTGAGGCAGGTGGATCACTTGAGGTCAGGAGTTCGAGACCAGCCTAGCCAACATGGCAAAAGCGTGTCTCTATTAAAAATACAAAAATTAGCCAGGCATGGTGGTGCATGCCTGTAATCCTAACTACTCTGGAGAATCACTTGACCCCGGCAGGAGACCCAGGAAACAGAGGTTGCAGTAAGCCAAAATCGCACCATTACGCTACAGCCTGGGGGACAGCAGCAAAATTCCACCTCCAAAAAAAAAAAGCTTTTCCTCCTCTCCTTCAGTACCCATTTGACCTTCTCCTTCCTTCCAACCACGCGGCCCAGAGGAATGCTGCCCCTCATGAATTTCTTAATTTATCCATGTTTTCATTCCCTTCTATTTATTTATATATTTTTGAGACGGAGTTTTGCTCTTATTGCCCAGGCTGGAGTGCAATGGCCTGGTCTGGGCTCACTGAAACTGCCTCCTGGATTCAAGCAATTCTCTTGCCTCAGTCTCCTAAGTAGCTGAGATTCTAGGTGTGCCACCACCACGCCTAGTTCATTCCCTTCTAAGCCAGTGGCAGTTTCTGCAGGAACCGAACACATTTATCAGCACCATGAACATCAGAAAATAATCAAAAGGAAGTGAGAAAACTCAGTTACAGCCCAGCTATAAAAAGTGCCCATGGCTGCCTCCTACCTCTAGTTCCTCCACACTGGTTCTCTCCCTGTTCTACCCTCTTCTGCCTTCTGGACATGAGGCCAGCATCTCCCTCTTAGCACCTCCATGAATGGTGCACTGTCTCTTGGCCCCACTTTTGCCAAACACCGCAGCCTCAGGGGGCCAGTGTGTGGTGGTGGAAGGAGCACTGGACAGGGGTCAGCAGGCTGAAGTCTGCGGGGCCACATTACCCCACTCTCTGGACCAGCTTCCTCATCTACAAGGGATTGGGTTGGCTGAAATAGCCTTTGAGGCCTCACTTCCCACAATACCCAGTGATTCTAGCTCTTGGTGGACAGTGGAGGTGGACTCAGCTCTGGGCTCCCCTGAACCTCCTTCTGCCCATGACAGGCACCTGTAGCAGAGCAAAGCTGCACAAGAGGACCCACACACGCCACCATTGCCCAGTAAGAGGATATGGGCCCTTAAGGGTGGCTTTCAGAGAAGAGGATTGAAATGAGGGTTTTCTGCCACTGCCCAGTCACCACTGGGAGACCCAATCACCCACCTTGGCCTGAACAGTGAGACCATGATAACCCAAGCCTCCCTTGCAGCTCTGAGCTGATTTCCCAAGACCCAGTGGGACACACCAATACAGGGTGACTCAGGGCCAAAGGACACCTTCCATCCACCTGAAGCTGCTGCTGGAGGGACCACTTACACTAACCTTCCCTCCCCCATACCTGGAGGGGAGGAGATAGTAGAGAAAATCCCCTTGGCCTCTGGCACTTAGGTGCTAAAACATCTTCCCACTCACCTGACACCCCAGGCATTCGTGCTTCTGTGAAGAAGCCAGCAGGCGAGCCTGTGTCCCAGGGCCACAAATCCCCTGCTTGGACACCCTGATTTAAGTGGGGAACCGCAAAATAATAAACAGTGGGGAAAACAGGTGAGGGCAGGCTTCTGATATCCCCTCTCCCCCAACTTCAGCAGGGCCTCCAGGACCACAGGGCAGGGAGACAAAGCCTAGAGAATATTTTCCTTGTCAGTTGTGTGGTCCTCTAGACAACCTGTGCTCCCCAAACCTGGATTGCATCTGTAATCTCTTGCCTGTTTACCAGAGATGGGATGGAACAATGGTTCTTAAACTAGCTCTGAGGGTTCCTTCATGTTCTACCATGGGGTAGGGGGTTAGGAGATGACTCTGTATGCTCTGCACTCACCACTCTCACTCCACACACCCACACGCACATACACTTCCACCAAGACAGCTCTGTGTTCTTTCATTAGGTAGGTTTAGCTTATTTACATTACTTGATATGCTATGCATGTTTAGTCTTAGTTCTGTCATAATATTTTACAGTACACTTTCTGTATGGCAAACCAGAATAAAATTCTAAGCCCCCTGACCATCTGAATGGACCCCTTCTTTCAGCTAAGGGCATTCCAAAGTTAACCTGAAAAACTGGTGTAGGCCATGATGGGAAGAGGAAGCCAGACAAGCCTCATCATGCCCTCCTCCCTTTTGAAATGTAGGCCCAGATGACCAACATTGACATCAACACATACCTTAAGACTGATAGAACAGCCTCTTTATGTCTGATAAGAAGCATTTACAATCTGTTCCCTGAAGCCAGCTACCTAGAGGCTCCAACTACATGATAAAACCTTGGTCTCCACAAGCTCTTATCTTAACTTGGATATTTCTTTCTATTGACTCCAAGTCTTTAGACAATAACTTAACTCTTTCAACCAATTGCCAATCAGAAAATCTTTGAATCTACCTATGACCTAGAAGCCCCTACTTCCAGTTGCCCTTCCTTTCTGGACCCAACCAATATACATCTTAAATGTATTGATTGATGTCGTATGTCTCCCTAAAATGCATAAAACAAAGTTGTAGTCTGATAACCTGCTCTCAGGATCTCCTGAGGGCTATGTCACTGGCCACTGGCCACTCATATTTGGCTCAGAATAAATCTCTTCAAATATTTTACAAGCTTGATCTTTTCATCAACAGTATTTATAATATTTGAAGTCTTATATTATGTTTTCTTTTCACTTACTTTTACTTGTCTTTTGCTGTATATTTCTTATAATATTTAGGAAATTTTGATTTGGGTCCTAATGATTGTATGCCCTTAGTTGACTGGTTCTTTAGACTGTAACTGTTAATCCTGTAAAAAGAACAACATTAAAATTATTTTCTCTCCCTGCTCCCTTTCCTCTACCATTCAGTTTTCATCATCTTTTTAATGTTTGCCTTTGTACAATTAAATATGTTTATATTTCTATATATTTTTCAGCTTTAAATAATATTCTTTAGTTGTCTGCTATTATTAATGAAGTAAACAGCGTATTAGTTCTTTCCTCCAACTTTTGCCTTCATCCCCCTTCCAATTGTTTATATTTGTGTCATTTCTGCATTGGTACAATAGCAAGCATATACATTCAATTCCCTCACTCTAATAGACACATTTGTTCAGGTCTTAGTTATTCAGCTGAATATATTCTATGCACACACCTGTCCCCTTAGCCACAGTTTCCCATTATTTCTTGGTTGACTGAAGTTCACATGGGAATAATATTCTCTGATTTCCTGCATGTTCAAACTGTTTTCTACAGCATTCATATGTGAAGTAAAGTTGCTTAGACATAAAATATTTGGCTCACAGTTTCTTTCTTTGAATAGCTTATGGGTTCTGCTCCACTGTTTCATAACATTAAGGGAAATCTATGATTAAACTGATTTTTTACCCTGCCTGGCTGCCCCACAAATTCTTTCTTTTTCTTTCACATCCAGTAACATTCCTAGGATCTATCAGTGTTGACTGTTTCAGGTCAGCTTTTCGTGGCATGCAGTATGCCCTATTAGAAAAGGTAGACACAAGTCTTTTTATTTCATCAGAATTTTCTTGAACTAATTATTAAATATTTGTTCAATTCCATGTCTTTACTTTTACTTTCTTCTTTAGGCTCCTCATTATGTATATATTAGATCTCCTTTATCTGCCTTATACCTTCTCTTTAATCCTATTTTCATTTCTTTTTGTTCACTTTTCTTGTTTTTATACTCTATTTGACTTACTGTGTTTTATTTATTTATTCACCATTTCTGTTAGTTTCTACTTTTCCTTACTTCTTTTCAGCTCATATTTCATGTCTTTCCATCTTACCATTTTTTCTTGAATTCTTGCATTTCTGCTTTGTGGTATTTCTTCACAGAGGGTATATTAAGTTTTAAAAATTCATCGCGATAAGATTGCTCAAAATTCCACTGTTTCCACGTAATATTTTCAGGTGATCAGCCCTCATCTATTAAGAAACACTGCTGTTCTGTGTCTCCTTTTTTATCACAGTGTCTCAGTATAGATGCTGGGTTCTTTTTATTGTATGAGTTGGAGCAGTCAATTGAAAGAGGTTCCTGTAGAACCCAGTGGAATTTGAAATCAGCTGGTTTTCATAAGGCAGATACTCTCTTCTTCTGATCTACCCCATGGTCAGTCTGCGTCCTGCAAATACGGCTTGTTAGCATGGCTCTTTATATGTCACATTGTCCTCTGCTTTTCTAATCCCAATAGTTCAGCTGAATCCTCTGCGCCACTAAACTTGCCCCCATCCCATTTCCACACCCTCTTTTGCAGACAAGGGGTAGGGGAATGATGATTCTGCTCCTCAGGTGTGTCACTCACCTTCAGGTATATTTCACTGGTACTTTCTGAAATCTGCCAACTTAGGCTCCCTCTTCTACTCTTTCTTACTTCTTCCAATACTGCTCCAGTATGAAACTGGCTGCTTCTTACACTGTTCCCGAATATTTTGGTGACTGCCTTCTAATTTAGCTGAAAAAGGAATTTGCATTTTGTCTTCCACTTTCTTTGTTGCTTTCTGCTAGTTTCCAGGACAAGGTGAGGATGCAGCGTTGACGCTGCCATGTTTATACCAGCAGTCCTCAATGGCACGTTTTTAAGAAGAAAGAAGCATGCCCTTACCAAATGCAGTGACTAACTGGCCCTCAGAGCAACCGCCTTTTTCCAACTTCTGTGCTCAGGAGCCACAGCACCCAAGCAGCCCTAAGAATTCCAAGAATTTTGCTCCCTCTACACATTTGCACAAGATCTATTCACCAGTTTTGTGTGAATTGAGTGCAGCCTCCGGGCTGATCACTTAGCAGCATCCCTCTGGAAAGACTACCCTTGAAGCCCTTTGGAGTGACATGGACCAGGCAGTGAGGTGATCCACCTATCCCACTTAGACTTCTAAGAGTCAAGGAGAGAGGGAGGGACCACGAGGTCACCTACCAGTTCTCCACTTTATAATTTATTCACCTTCTCATCCCCTCCCTTATACATTACCCTCCTTCTGTTTCCAACCTGGTTAAAAGGTAGCACCATCCACCCAGATACCCAAGCCAGAAATCTGGGCCTGACCTTCATTCCACCTTTCCTCTGCCTCATACATCTAAGTCTTGCAAATTTTTCCTCCTAAACATCTCTTGAATCAGTCCATTTCTCATTAGACCCTCTGTGACTGAGCCCAGGCACCCTCTTCTTTACCAGGACACCTGTAATAGCCCCCTTTGCTCCCACTCCTGCTCCTCTGCAGGCCACTTGCCACAAACTGGATCATAACCTTCAAAGTCTCTTTAGAGAACATCTAAATGCCAGAAGTGCTCTAGCCATGCTAAACTTCTTTCAATTCTGGACAGTGCCAGACCCACTGTCTCCAGACCTTTATACCTGTTGATCCTTCGGCCTGGAATAGTCCCCTCCTCCCTGTTTTCATTGCTCAGGTCTCAGCTTAGACACCACCTTCCCCAGGAAGCCTTCCCCTGAGACTCCGCAATGAATTGCTCGCTGTGTGCTCCCATAACACACTCTTCCTCCCCAAGCACACCCCTTTTCACTCTGTACTAGACCTGACCATTTAATGTCTGTCTCTCAATGGACGGGTTGATCCCTGCAGGCAGGACAGGGGCTCACAATTGCATCTCCGGACTATCATGGTGCCTGGCACACGAGAAGCTCTCTGCAAAATGAGCTGTTAGATAAGAGAGGTTATCAGGGAGGTGGAAACACTGTTCCCTGGCCTGTGACACTGCAACTCTGCTGGCGAAGAGGGCTCCTCCAATCTCCAAGGCTCTTGTCTGTTTGGAATGCCAGCCACCGCCACCAGCCACCCAACACAGCAGATGTTTTTTGTGCCCCATTATTTTAAAATGTACCCAGAATTTGTCTCAAGCAGGTATGGTAAGACACATAGACCCAAAAATGATTGCCATGAAATAAGTTTTTGTTATACTCACACTCCCCTAGAAACAGGAGGTACAGCATGCCACACAGGCACACACAGGGCCGCAGGAGCTGAGATGGGCAGGCAAAGAGAGAGAGAGCAAATGCAGCTGCAGCCTCTACTGCGGTTTTCACGGTACCAAATGAGCAAAAAAAGTTAAGCAAACTGAAATTGAATTATTTCAGCGGGTCTGGGCTACAGGTGATAGGGCAGAGGACAGACAGAAACCTAATAAAATAAGGTGGGTGATATAGACTCAAAATTGGTTGGTTCATATATGAAAGGTGTGCTCAGAGGCCAGTTGGTTACTCTCCTTAAGAATTAGCTAACCCTGGGAGGGGCAGTCTTTCCCTGAGTCCACAAGGCACCAGACACCAGAGCATCAAAAAAACAGAAAATAGGGCCGGGCGCGGTGGCTCAAGCCTGTAATCCCAGCACTTTGGGAGGCCGAGGCGGGTAGATCACAAGGTCAAGAGATCGAGACCATCCTGGTCAACATGGTGAAACCTCGTCTCTACTAAAAATACAAAAAAAACGTTAGCTGGGCATGGTGGCACATGCCTGTAATCCCAGCTACTCAGGAGGCTGAGGCAGGAGAATTGCCTGAACCCAGGAGGCGGAGGTTGCGGTGAGCCGAGATCGCGCCATTGCACTCCAGCCTGGGTAACAAGAGTGAAACTCCATAAAAAAAAATAAAAAATAAAATAAAAAAAATAAAAAATAAAAAATAAAAAAAAACAGAAAATAAGAGAATATAGTGAACACACCCATGTTGTGTACCCATAGCTGGACTCTGGCTGCCCCCACAGCAGGCAACCTTCCTGCGCACTGCCAGTCCCAAGGACCTGATCACTCCCGCTTTCTTGCCCACTGTGCCAGGAAGCTCAGGGTGACACCTCTGGTGACAGCCCTCAACCAATAGGGGACAAAAGTCAGTCCCCTTTTGGTGGGTGGGGGTACTCTAACCTCCATCGTGAGAGGCATTCGATATGGTTGCAACTAAGGGTGTTCAGTAGGACTGAGCCTCTTCTATTAAACAAATGATGCCTTGCCATCCCCTAAGATACCTTTATCTGATGATTTTTCTGAAGTGAGATCCTAAATTTCTGTCTCAATTAGATATGTTTTTAGTTTGGTCTCTATTGCTATTTTAAAAAACACACGGGTACTACATGCATAGATAGGCACTGTTAAAAACCCACATAATACCAAAAACGTCACAGCAAAATCGAACATCTCCTTCCTCTCCCCAGAGGGAGCCACAGTTAGCAATTAGGGTGTGCATCTTCTCAGGCTGTGGCTTTTCTTTGCATTATAACATATGCATATGTTAAAGAGTATTCATTTCCTGTAGCTGCAATAACAGGTTACCACTGACTTGCTGGCTTAAAACAGCATAAATACATTCTCTCACAGTTCTGGAGGCCACAAGTTCCACATCAGTTTCACTGGGTCAAAATCAAGGTGTCAGCAGGGCCTGGCTACCTCCAAAGGCTCTAGGGGAGAATCCGTTACTTGCCTCTTGCAGCTTTTGGTGGCTGTCGGGACCTTGTCTTGTAGTCACATCACTCCTGTCTCTGCCTCCACGGTCCCCTCTTTTCTTTGTGTCAAATCTCCCTCTGCCTCTTCCTTATATGCATATTTGTGATGGCATTTAGGGTCCACCTGGGTAATCAGGATAAGTTCCCCATCTCAAGATCCTAAATCAGATCTGCAAAGATTCTTTTTCTAAATAAGGTAACACGCACAGAATTTGGGGGTAATTTTTCAGTCTACTACATGTGGTAATTATTTTCAGCATAAAGGAGGTAACTATGCCATAGCTGGCTTTGATTGACATAAGAGGCCCTGAAGCTTTTCCTCTGTCTCTCCATATAGAGGTGGTTTACTCTTTTTAACTGCTGCATAATATTTCACAGTGGAAATACGCCATGATTTCTTTATCCATTCTTCAACAGAAGGATATTTAGATCATCTCCAGGTTTTCTACTGTAACAAACAATATTGCACTGAGCATCCAATACATGCAGCTCTTGGAAAGAATCTAAATATTTCTACAGAAGAGATGCCAAGAGAGGAAGTTGTTGGGCCCCACTTCTTCTCATTGCCCTTATCCTTTCATCATATATAAATTACTATCCCCTTTAATTCTCACAACAACCTAGAGAAATAGGAATTATATAATTCCTATTTTACAGCTGAGAAAACAGAAAGGTCCAGAGTGCTAATGTGTGCCCAGGGCCACATAGCTGGCAAGAATACCAACATTTTAAATTACCACTAAAAGGGGAAATGACCACGGACAATTTGGCTTGTTTTTTTCTTCTTTCTTCTAAGATAAAAAATGTATTGAATTCCTAAAGTATTGGATATCACTAGGGAAAAATAAATCATCTTTTAAAAATGTTTCAAGAAGACAGGCTGTTTTGATTCTTCTCTCAGCCTCACTTGGCTTCAGAAAACCTGGGGAAAGTTGGCAGTTGTGCAGCTGGGCAGACAGAAAGGTTCAAAATGGCCATGAGCAGATGTCCCAGGCAGGGCCACCCAAGTAAAGCTTTGGGATAAGAAAAGCAGCTTTGATCAGACCGAAAAAAAAAAAAATCAACTGAAGAGGAATATTCATCTGAATAATAAAGAGTACATTAGAGAAAACAAGAAAGGGGAATGATGTACATTCTGCTAGAAAGTCCAGTGAGATTCAAATTGACCCTGTCACTGCAGACATGCTGGGGGATGGCCACACCTCTTCCCCTCAATTCTAACCATCCAAGTTACACACCCTGTCTTTTCTGCCCTGCAATGATCATGGCAGGCGGGAAGGAGAAATGGAGTTACCTTCGCTGTCTGGTTCTATAGCTACCCTATTTCTCCTTCCCCATCAAGCCCCACCTCCCACCCCTTCACCAATACTCCTCCTTAATTCCCCAGAGAAGATGCCCATGAGTCTAACAGTCCTATCCACCCACAGTTGCAATGAAAACAGCAGCGGGTAGCCAGAGAAATAGACACACAGGTTTCGGGGAAGACATCTCTGAGTTCTGCTTCTGCCCTTCTGAGCTGTGTTGCAATAGGCAAGGCACACAACCTCTCTGCCTCTTTTTCTCAGCTATAAAATGGGGAGAATGAGATATCTTTTCCCTCCAGGAGTTGGCACAAGAAATAAATGAGTCAAAGTATATAAAAGGCCCACTACATGGTTGGGTATATTTACATGAGTGGTGGGATCTGGGATTTTCTGTCCCCACTTCTGGATACAGACTACCTTTCAGGAATCTGAAAATACTCCTCTTCCTGGGTTTTGGCTCATTGTAAAAGTCAGAGGAAAAGTGGGGATATTTGGGAGCATAACTGAAGGTAGAGGCAGAAAGAGAAGCTCTTTCCTTGTAAAACCACAAGCGTGGGCCAGGAGGAGGCCACCTGGGCAGTGAGAAAGTTCTCATTGTCTACTGCAGTTTCTTCCGAAGATAACCGGGATGGAACTGGAAAGAATGTCTTGGCCTTTTAAAATCACATGGGGAGGTGAGGAGGGAAAGCATGGGAGCCAGAAGGGAGGTATGTCGAGGGAGTTAAAGGAGAAGACTGAGATTCTGACAAGAGCGGGGTTGGGGCTGCCTAGCCGTTGTGGGAAGGGAAGCCAGGAGAGTTCTGCCTGAAGGAGCCCAGCCCACTGAGAAGCTGGGGAACTGTATGAGGCAGGGGACATGAGCCACCTCCAAACTCCCTGCCATCGCCTCCACAAGGGTGAAAACAGCTCTCGACCAGGAAGTGCAGCTCTCAACCATGAAGTTCTAACCATCAAGGGCAGTGTCCTTCATGACATTATTTGTCCACAATTCTTCCCACCTTGCCATAGTTGCACTGCAGATGCAGTCTACTTCCCTGCCTACTCTCTTTGGCCTTGGCCATGTGACTTGTTTCACTACTGGGATGTGACATATACCATGTCCTACTGGAGGCTTTAAGCGTGCTGTGTGGTTTGGCTTGCCTCCTTGCAAATATGTCCTCACCGCGAGAAGAGCTTGCCCCAGGTAAAGTACCTGGAGCAAACCTGAACTCAACCTCCAGCCTAGAGCCAACCCAGCCATGCTCACTGGGCCCAGCCTACCCAACTCCTATAATAAAGATACAGGCATATGTTTTGGTTAGCTGTTGAGACTGTGAGGCTGTTGGTTATGCAGCATTATTACAGCAAACCCCAATGAATACACACATTTCGGTGGCATCTCTTGGGCTCAATGTGTGCCCTTGGTCAGATAACAGGAAGGCAGGTTAGCAATGAAGTCTGGCACCCCTCCCTCAGTTAAAAAGAGTGCGGTAGTGTCTCTATAAATAGGGCTTAGGCTGTAATGAAGATGATGGTGCAATCCAGTCACAGATGTATCTCTTGAACCAGTTTCCCCAGTAAGATGGTATGGAGGGAGCCTTCTGTCAAATGGAGGCCTTTTAAGAACTTTTCTGGAAAGATTTAATACAAATGAACTTTGCACAGAGACAGCTTGAGAAACAGGGACACTTGGAGGAAAGGACTATGTGCTTATAGTTTACAGTTTGTACTGTAATCGGCAGCAGAAGATTTTCCTCATTTCTATAAGGAAAGGAACGCTCTTCTTTGAGGAAATCAAGTCAAGATCTTTCCTGATAGGCTGGCACTAGAGCTTTACCCCCACCCCCAGACTGCCTCTACAGCCTGCACCACTCTACACCCTGACACCTCCACTGCTTACAAATATGACTGCACTCGGCTGGCTGCTCAGGGACCAGCTGGCAGAGACAGAGGCTAAATCATCTTTCCTCAACTACCAGACATCAAAAAAGGATGACAAAAATCTGCTTCTCCACCAAACTGCCGTGGATGATAGACGATAGGATAATGTGCTGGGCAGGAAGATGGAGAGAAGACAGAGGTCATATGTTCTTCTCCCTATCCAAACAGACAAAATCACAAAGCCCTTGTAAAGTGCTTTCTTAAGAGTTTTTCTGAGTGGGAGAAGGGGTAGAGGGAAGTCATATGATGGGGTTTTGTGTGTGTGTGTGTGTGTGTGTGTGATAAAAACTGAACTTGGGTCTGGCTCTGGAGTCATCGCTAAAGGTGTGACAACCTCTTAGTTTCTATTCCCCAACTTTTGCCCCCTTCTAAACAGCCACCCTGCCTGATTCATCACTACTTAGACTCTGAGTGAAACTGGCAAAGATTTGGGAATTTAGAGTTTCTGTTCCATTTCTTAAAGTGCAGTTTGTCATAACAAAACTATGGCTGGGGTAAAAGGGAATACACGAACAGACTGTCAGAGGGCTAGATTAAAACCACATGTCCCAGTCCTGGGAGGAACCCAGCGGGCAACCCTGCTTTCCTTGATTTCCCAAAGTCAGATCCCAGGCAAGGAGAGCTGAATCGGCCTCTGGGGCAAAGGCAACAGGCACAGCCTCCCTCTATAGTCAGATCTGCTGAGTTCTGGGAGGCTGGGCTGTTTGCTCCACTGTGGGCAGAACAACAGCCAGCCTGTCTCCAAAGCTACCACCAGGCCAGGCTCCCTTGCTCAGCTCCATCTGAGGGCTTTGATTTTTCCTTCCACATCAGCAACTTAAAGACAAGAGGAGACTTTTGCCCCTGTAATTTCTGGCTCAGCCAATTCCAGGAAAAAGAAAGAAAACCAAAGGAGTAATAACTAACATTGATTCAGCATTCACTGTGTGCCTGAGACTGCTTGAAACCCTTACTTCTAATTTAATCCTCACTCCCGACTTATGAGATATGTACTACTGTTAGCGTCCTTATTTTGCAGGTGAGGAAAAGAATGCGTAAAGAATCAGAAAGGCCCAAGGCTCACACCGCTGGCAAGGGCAGCACCTGGCAGGCAGTCTGGCTTCAGAGCTAGCTGACCTAGTTGCTGTGCCACCCTAGGAAGAAGCTGCCACCTAAAGCCCCTGCTCCAGCCCTGATTCCAAAAGACTACACTAGGTCTTTGGGGTGGGCCTTGTCTCAAAGGATGCTTATCTGCTCAGGACTGATCAGTTCATCCATAAAGTGAGGCTTGAATGAGGTCAAAGGCAGGTTGCAACCTTTTTGTATTAGGACAAATTGAGGAAAAATAAAAATGTTTTTCATTCAAATTGAAAACAGCTTTGTTATGTCTCTTGTCCTCTTTTATTCTTTTTTCAAGAAATAGAGGAATATCAACGAGAAAATGTCACCATTTGATACACTCCAAACTGGGCGTATTTGAGAGGCAGCGTCAGAGGCAGATTTCTAACAATCCGTTACCTCAAATTAGTCTAGGGCTTGATATTGAAACCAGGCAGGTTCTATGCCTCCTGCTCATTCCAGAACCAGATGGTGCCCCAGTTCCACGTCAAGAATTCTCCAGACTATCATCCAGGAAATTGAAAACATCTAATTTATGAGGCGATATAGCAGATCCCAATAAAAATGACCACTTACTGAACACATACCATGTGCCAGGAGTTCTCAAAACCCTACAACAAATGTGCTAATAGGATAACGTTACAATGGTAGAAATTCAGATTAGTGGCAGGCAAGATTTTAAAAGTACCAGTAGCCCATGTACTTTTCACTTCACACACAATGATGAGGGAAGAATCCAGAGTCTTGAGACAAAGATGTGAGTATAGGGAGGTGCTAAGCATGGGGAAGAAACCTGGGATTTTTCTGCAATTTTTGCTGTCTCGTTCAACAACTTCTTGTAACTTCACACAGCCCTTTCATGTGACTAAATACAGCAACTTTCTGTGACCTCAAAAAGCCCTTCCTGTGACTTCACACAGCCCTTCCTTTGACATCGCACAGCCTCTTCCTGTGACTTCGCATGGCTATCTCCTGTGGCTTCACACAGCCCCTTCCTGTGACTTTACACTGCTTCTCCCTGTGGCTTCACACTGTCTCTACCTGTGAGCTCACATTGCCCCTTCCTATGGCCTCACACAGCCTCTTCCTGTGGCTTCACACAGCCCCCTTCTGTGACTTCCCACTTCCCCTCCCTGTGACTTCACACAGCCCTGCTCCTTCCTGTGACATCCCACTACCCCTTCCTATGGCCTCACATGGTCTCTTCCTGTGCCTTCACAGCCTTTCTGTGACTTCCCACTGCCCTTTCCTGTGGCCTCACATGGCCCCTTCCAGTGTCTTCACATTGCCCCTTTCTGACTTCACACTGTCCCTTCCGGTAAATTCTCACTGCCCCATCCTGTGACTTCACAACACTTCTTCCCAGGACTTCACACTGGTCCTTCCTGTGGCTTCACAAAGCCCCTTCCTTTGGCCTCACACAGACCATCCCTGCCTGTGGCTTCACACACACCTCCCTATGTCTTCACACTGTTCCTTCCTGTGACATCACACTGCCCCTTTCTGTGACTTCACGGCCTCTTCCTGTGACTTCACACTGCCCCTTCCTGTGACTTCACACAGCCCCTTCCTGTGACTTCACACCGTCCTTTCCTGAGACTTCACACAGCCTCTTCCTGTGACTTCACAGTGCCCCTTTCTGTGGCTTCACACAGCCCTTTCCTGTGACTTCCCACTGCTCCTCCCTTTGATTTCCCCTACCCCTTTCTGGAGCCTCACACAACCCCTGCCTGTGTCCTCACAAGGCCTCCTCCTGTGACCTCACACTGCCCCTTTCTGTGGCTTCACACTACCTCTTCTTATGGCTTCACCCTTCCTGTTACATCCCAATGCCCCTTCCCATGGCTCCACACTGCCTCTTCCTGTAAACTCACACTGTCACTTCCTGTGACTTCACACAGCCCTTTTCCGTGACCTCATGCAGCCCCTTCATGTAACTTCACATAGCCCCATCCAGTGGCTTCAGACAGCTCCTTCCTGGGACTTCATACTGCCCTTTACTGTGGCTTCACATTCCTTTCCCTGTGATGTCACACTGACCTTTCCTGTGACTTCCTACTGCCTATTCCTGAGCCTCACACTGCCCCTTACTGTGACTTCACACTGACCCTAACTGACTTCCCACAGCCCTGTCCTGTAGCTTCACACAGCTCCTTCCTGTGACTTCCCACTGCCCTTTCCAGTTACTTCACACTGATCCTCCCTTTGTCTTCACACTGCCCACCCTGTGACTTCACACTGCTTCTCCCTGTGACATCACACAGCCCCTTACCATGGCTTCACATGCCCCTTACTGGGGCTTCACACCACCACTTCTGTGACTTCCCACTGACCCTTGTTATGATTTCCTAGTGCCCCTCCCTGTGGCTTCACACTGTCCCTTCATGTGGCTTCACACTGTCCCTTCCTGTGGCTTTACCTGGCCCCTTCCTGGGATTTCACAAAGCCCCTGCCTGCAACTTTACACTGCCCCTCCCTGTGGCTTCACACAGAACCCTACTTGTGACTTCACACTGCCCTATGACTTCACATTGCCCTTTCCTATGACTTCACACTGCTCCTTCCTATGACTTCACACTGCCCCTTCCTATGACTTCACATTTCCCACTCCTACACTGCTACTTCCTGTGACTTCACACTGTCCATTACTATGACTTCATACAGCTCCTTCCTGTGGCTTCACACTTCCCCAGCTTTCTGGTTTCAGACTGTCCCTTTCTGTGACTTCACACAGCACCTTCCTGTAACTTCACACAGCCCTTTCCTGTGGCTTCACACTGCCCCTTCCTGTGGCATCAAACAGAACCCTACCTGTGACTTCACACTGCCCTTTCTATGACTTCACACTGCCCCTTCCTGTGGCTTCACACAGAACCCTACCTGTGGCTTCACACTGCTCTTTCTATGGCTTCACACTGCCCCTTCCTATGACTTCACACTTCCCCTCCTATGACTTCACACTGCCACTTCCTGCAACTTCACATAGTCACTTCCTGTGACTTCAAACTGTCCATTACTATGGCTTTCCACAGCCCCTTTCTGCAACCTTACATTGCCACTTCTGGTGACGTCACACAGCCCCTTCCAGTGGCTCCACACAGCCCCTCATTGTGACTTCCCACTGCCCCATATGCAGCTTCAAGCAGCCCCTTCCTGTGACTTCCCAATGCTCCTTCCTCTGGCTCCACAGTGCCCCTCCTTTGGCCTCACATTGCCCTCCCTTTGGCTTCACACTACCTCTTCCTGTGATGTAACACTACCCCTTATTTGACTTCACATGGTTTCTTCTTGTGGCTTCACACTGGCCCTTCCTGTGACTTCTAAAAGCTCCTCCTGTTACTTCACATCACCCCTTCCTGTGACTTCCCTCTGCCCCTCCCTGTGACTTCCCACTGACTGTTCCTGTGATTTCCCATGTCCCTTCCTGTGGTATCATACACCCCCTTCCTGTGGCTCTACACAGCCCCTTCATACAGCTTCACACTGCTTCTTCCCAAGGCCTCACAAAGACCTTTTCTGTCACATCACATAACCTCTTCCTGTGACCTCACTGCCCCTTCCTGTGACTTCACACTGCCCCTTTCTGTGGCCTCACACAGCTACTTTCATGTGGCTTCACACTGCCCCTTCCTGTGACTTCATAGCCCCTTCCTGTGGCTTCCCTCTTCCCTGCCTGTGGCTTCACACAGCTGTTACCTGTAGCTTCACACAGTCCCTTCCTGTGACTTTACACAGTCTCTTCCTATGGCTTCACACAGCCATTACCTCTGAATTCACACTGCCCTTTCCTGTGAATTCACACTGCTTCTCCCTGAGACTTCACACAGCCACTTCCTGTAACCTGCCACTGCCCCTTCCCATGGCTTCACACAGCTCCTTCCTGTGATATCACACTGAACCTTCCTATGATCTTCCACTGCACCTTCTTGTGGTTTCACACAGCCCCTTTCTACGACTTCCCATAGCCCCTTCTTGTGACTTCCTACTGCCTATTTCTGAGGCCAAATAATGCCCCTCCCTGTGACTTCATACTGCCACTCACTGTGACTTCCCACTGCCCCATCCTGTGGCTTGACACACCCACTTCCCGTGACTTCCAACTCCCTGTTCTTTCCCACTGCCCGTCCCCATGGCTTCAAACTGCCCATTTCTGTGACTTCACACAGCCCCTTCCTGTGGCTTCACATTGCCTCTTCCTGTGATGTCACACTACCCCTTCTGTGGCTTCATACTGACCCTTCTTATGACTCCACACTTCCCCTCTGATGACTTCACACTTCGCCTTCTGGTGACTTCACACTGCCCCTTTCTATGACTCCCCACTGCCCCTTCCCACATTGCCCCTTCCTGTGACATTCCACTGCCACTATCTGTGACCTCACAGAGCCCCTTACTTGGACTTCCTACAGCCACTTTCTGTGGCTTCACACTGCCTCTTCCCTTCCTGTGGCTTCCCCCTGCCCCTTCCTGCGGCTTCCCACTGCCCCTTCCTGCAGCTTCTCATGCCTTTTCCTGCAGCCTCACAGAGCCTATAACTTCACCCAGCCCCTTCCTGTGACATCACACTGTGCCTTCCTGACTCCTCATGGCCCCTAACTGTGGCATTACACCACCTCTTTCTGTGGCATCACACAACCCCTTGCTGTGACTTCACAAAGCCCCTTCCCTGTGACCTCACACTGCCCCTTCCTGTGACTTGTCACTGCCCCTTCCTGTGACTTCACACTGCCCCTTCCTGTCGCCTCACACTGCCCCTTCCTGTGGCCTCACACTGCCCCTTCCTGTGACCTCACACTGCCCCTTCCTGTGGCCTCACTCTGCCCCTTCCTGTGACCTCACACTGCCCCTTCCTGTGAACTCACACTGCCCCTTCCTGTGGCCTCACACTGCCCCTTCCTGTGACCTCACATTGCCCCTTCCTGTGACTTGTCACTGCCCCTTCCAGTGACTTCACACTGCCCCTTCCTGTCGCCTCACACTGCCCCTTCCTGTCGCCTCACACTGCCCCTTCCTGTGACCTCACACTGCCCCTTCCTGTGGCCTCACACTGCCCCTTCCTGTCGCCTCACACTGCCCCTTCCTGTGACCTCACACTGCCCCTTCCTGTGACCTCACACTGCCCCTTCCTGTGACTTGTCACTGCCCCTTCCTGTGACTTCACACTGCCCCTTCCTGTCGCCTCACACTGCCCCTTCCTGTGACCTCACACTGCCCCTTCCTGTGACTTCACACTGCCCCTTCCTGTGGCTTCACACTACCCCTTCCTATGACTTCACACAGCCCCTTCCTGTGACTTCACACAATTTCTTCTTATGACAACACCCTTGTTGTTGTTTCACACTGATCCTTCCTGTGACTTCACAGTGTCCCTTTCTGTGACTTCACACAGCCATTTCCCATGGCTTCACACCACCTTGACTAGCTGCAGTTCAGTGTGTGCTAAATCCTAGAAGCCAGCCCTGCCTTGTTAATGGCGGCCCACATAATGGGTTCTTACATACAGAAAAGGGTTCTTATTTGCAATAGAAGTCTCTTATGATCGCCTCCTAACCATTTCTTAATCTGCCTAAGCAAATGGCCTCTTGGCATATTTCAGGAAAACTGTTTTGAGAGTTAAAAGCACTATAGATATCTTACCTTAATTGATTTTTTAGGGGGTGGGGAGGGGGGAATTGGGAAAGGTGGGAGGCTAAAGGTCGATGGCAAGGTATAATTTGAAATTCCTCCAAGGCTCAGATATGAATCTCATTTACTCCAAGCAAATATGGTAGAGGGAGCCAGCCATGTGTCCATGGCTGTCTGCCCAGGTTTGGCTGCTTAGCTTCCATAGCATAACCTCAGGGATATTGTAATCTTATCATGTGATAGAAACTTCCTTGGTGAACAAATGGCAATAGGTAGTGCTGGGGAAGGAATGAAAACCAAAAAAAGTCTTAGAAAATGATGTTTCTCACTTGGGATGGGTGTGGGGAGAGGGTGGTACACAGGGAGACAAGAGCCAGAAAATATCAATTTTTAAAGCAATAAAGAAAGGAATGTCAAACTTAGAGAAGGAAGAAAGCTATAACCCAAATGAATTCTCCACCCTCATAAAATAAGAAAAGCAATTTAAAAAATTGTTTCAGCAAAGGCTTCAGCCAAGGTCAAAATTATTTTTCAAGAATAGTGATAGAAACGGAAAATTTAACTCCTGCAGGCCACTTTACTGCATTTCATGGGAGAAGATAAAACGATGTAATGGTGTTTCTCAAATTTGGGGATTTGAGAAAGCCTCAAGAAGCAGGCTTTCTTGAAAAGCCTTGAAAGCATTAGGGTTGTACTGAAGAGTATGGCCTAGCAGGAAGAAGGCTCTGGCTGGGTAAAATCTGAGTATGTGCTCACCTTTTCAGACTCCCTCCTTCACCAGAGGGGTTTCCGTTATTGTAGGTATGGAGTCGCTATCTATGACTGCCTAGAACCTAACATGTGACTGGCAGACACCAGGGAGAGAAGGATCCTGGGAAGGGCATGTGGTATTAGGCACTTTGGAGATCCTCAGGACACCAGTGTAGGAATCCAGGGCACCCTGGGGCAGGAGGCAGCTTCCTCCAAAGGAACAGTGTAGGGCTGAGGTTGCTCCCCAGACACATTGTGTTGCATTACAGTTTTATTCTTTTATTCTGACCTCCCCTAATGCCAGGCACTTAACCAGGAAATAACGACACCAGTGTGAAGAAGGCTTGGCCCCTGCCCTCTGGCGACTCACTGTCTCAAGCAAAGAGGTACTGATACAATCATTTCCCCCATGCCAGTTCTGGCGTATCTAGCCTTGTCTGCATTCAGGCCACTTATCTTTCCAAGCTTGTGGGTCGGGGCTGGTGAAGCATGAAAAGCTGCACTGCAGCACTGGGTGCTACCACGTGAGGACTCCACCAATGTCTGATGACACCACAAGTTTGTCATTTTTTCACTGTTATGGCTAGAAGGATGCTGCCTCCAGACACTCTCACAACCACTCTAGCAGGTAGGAAGGAAATCTCATCATACTGCTTTATGGCTGAGGAACTCGAAAAAGAGTCCTCAAACTTTGCTCAAGGTGACACGCCATCTAAGTTGAAGAGCTGGGATTCCAGTTCCACCCTCCAGCTGGCAGAAACCAAGCCCTTCCCAGCACACAGGAGCTAGTTCTGGCCCTGGGGACTTGAGGGCATATGGGGAAAGGATTAACTCAGGCCATCAGGGGTTTATGAAGAAGCATTTTCAATGCTCCCAGATAACCTGGGGGAAGCAGTGCTACCAGAAGGATTTTAAAGACCTGAAAAATACCTAGATCTGTCTCTTCATTACATGAGCTGGGGTTCCCGACAACAGTCGAGACACAGGAGGTAATGAACTGTGTTATCCTTCAACAAGTCCACTCACTTCAGAAAGGCAGTATCTGGAAGGATACACTGAAGGAAACACAGGAGCTGGACTCTCTAGGTCCAAACCCCAGCTTTGCCACTAATGAGCCTGTAACTTCACATCAGTGTTTCCATCCAAAAAATAGGCATGAAAATGGTCCCTCTCTCAAAGAGTTGCTGTGAGGATTCAACACGTTTTAATATACATATATAAAGTGCTGAGAACAGAGCCTTGCATACATTTTTATAGGTATTACTTAGCATTATCATTAAATCTCATGATTATTAAATCTCCAAGGTACTTGGTAACTCCAGCACCTCCTTTAAGTGGCTGGCCCATGCCACACTCTCTCCATCTGTGGATGGTCTAGTAACAGGTCACAGCACTCTCAACGCTAGTAAACCACGACTGAGAGGAAAGCATGTGAAGAGGTTTCGGGGACTGATACCAACGGTGCCTCCTTAAAACCACCAATTGTTCAAGTGACCGGAAGAGTGACCTCTGACTCCCTGCTCTGCTGCTCCCAAGTGCAATTGACTTCTACAGCATGGCTGCTCTGTATATACCTCGCCAGAGCCCTGGCAAGGCTAAAAGCACTCCTGGGCAAATGCCTGGCAGCAGGAGAGCAGGACTCAGCCATAAAATACCTAGAAGATTGGCACTTGAGAAGGTTAAAACAAAGCAATACATGATATCTGAGATAGAAACATTAAATCTTTACTTTTTCCTTCAGTGAGTCCTCCCCATTCCTATCAGTTGGGGAGTGTGTACACTGAATGGGAAATAAAGAAGCCCTTCAGCAGGTATGCTCATAAGACGTTTCCTGACAACTGTGGGCATAGAGCTCCTTCCAGCCAGGTGACCTCTGGCTTCAGAGGACTAGGCAGGAAACAGGCAGCCACGTCTGAGGATACATGTGGCAACATGGAGGTGTGGAGGTCTTCCCTCAAGAAACTCCAGAACACCGACTATAGCCAGCATTGTTGAGCACCTCCTGTGCCAGGCCCTGTGCCAGGCACCTGACACATCAGTTCCTCTACTCCCTGCGACCTCACTGGAAAGGAGGTATTGTCCCTCACATTGGGAATCTGAGGAAACTGAGGCACAAACCGCTTATGTCAGTCTCTTACAGCCTCATAGCTAAGTGGCAAAGTTAGATTCAAACCCAGGTCTTGCTAATTCCATCAGTCTATTCACCGGGGTTTTGTCCCTCCCGTTATAGAAGCCTCAAAGAACACAAGTTGTTTCTCCACCTGCCTCTCTTCTCCAAGCAAGCAAGCAAACAAGCGAACCGGGGGAGCTGGAAGCCAACCTCCTCCTTCCCTACGAGAGAATAAAAAGGTCTTTGCTTTAAAAGCCAACCAAGGCTCCTAGAGGAAAATTGAACTGGGCTGTCTGACTGATATCAGGTCACCTGGGTGAGGACAGGCTTGGAGCCACACAATTTGATTTAGAAAAATAATGCTGCTGTTCAGCTAAAAACATTAGATTAAGCACCTGCTATTCTCTTTCTTTCCTCCTGAAGCCTCATGAAAGTAACAGTAAAGTGTTCTTATTTTTAAAGAACAAACTCCTAAGGACAAAGAGAACAGGAAAGCAGTCAACCATAAAAGCAAAATTCAGGAAGCTGGAAAGCAGGTGAATGAGCAGCAGTGGCCTTAGCGGATTCACGAAAGCTGAATCCTAAACTAGAAGACAGAGGTCAAAACTCAACACGATTTACACCAAGGGAGCCCCCAAGAGATCAAGAATTGGTGCTGCCGGATGCCTCCAGAGGAGACAGTAAAGATGAATAAAAAACAAAAGGATTGGCTGAAAGTCAACTTAAGAAGAAGCTAGACACCCAGGTCTCTTATTCCATTTTGTGAGGTCAGGCAGCTGGCCCTCCTGCACCCAGCAAAAGACTGAGGGTTTGCTCTATGGAGAGAGAAAGCCAGGGAATCTACATGCTGGGAGACACCTGGCACAGTTGAGGGCAGGGGGGACTATACTGAAAACACGAGTTTTAAGAGAATATTTGCATGCTGAATATTGAAATATTGGAAGGGTCCCCCAAGTATCCAACACAATGGCTAAGAAGTGAGACCTTAGTGGTATAGAATTCAGTTATTTGCAATTGCCCCACACACTTGCATTTTGATCAGATCACCCACTAGCAACAGCATGATCTGTTTCCACAGTCATGGAGACAGTTTGTTGCTGCAGCCATTAAGAACAAAAGCTTCCACAGTAATGGCTGCTTGGGGTCACCTATCCTGAGCTTCACTATCTGGCTGTGCTGTGCCTCTCACCTGCTCCCCTATGACTACCAGGTGTGTGATATTGAGGGGTGCACAACCTGGAAGTGTAGGGAAATTTATGTCAAGTGGAGCAAAGCTTTGATCATTGGGAGACTGAATGCAGTGGGTAAATTCAAGTGGTCCTGAATTCAATTTATGCAGCTTCTTGGATAGGTCCATAGGATCACACAATCAACTGCCTGTAGCATCAGCCAGCTTGATAATGCATCGCCATATCATCTCTCCTGTTTCTCTGCTTCTCTTTGGGTGTTTCCTGAGATTGTGCTCTGTACTTCCCAATAACAGCATATAAGCCTCCTGCCTCGGGCTCTGTTATTAGAGATCCAGGTTAAGACAAACCAAGGCACATCATTGTGAAGTTTCAGAACACTGGGGAAAATGTCCTCCAAGTTTTCCAGAAAGAGAGGAAGAAAAAAAATAAAACAAGTTTTATACCAAGTAATTAAAACTCAGAATGGCCATGGACCTCTTTACTACAATACTAGACGCTAGAGCACCATTGAGCAAAGCCTTCAAAATCTGACAGGAAATTATTTCTCTCTTAGAAATCTATATTCAAGCCAAACTATCAATCAAATATGATGGTAGAATGAAGGCAATTTCAGGCATGTAACATTTCAACATGGTATACCCCTCCTGTAGTCACTTTTAAGAAGCTATTAGATAAATTACTCCACTAAAACCAAGAGGTAAGCCAAGAAAGATGAAGACACAGGATGCAGGAAACGAAGATGCAACACAAGAGATTCAAAGAGACTCATGGGATGCTGGGAAAGGAGCATCCTAAGGCAACGGCTATGCAGCAAACCAAGAAAATGACCAGCTCAGAAGGGGTAGGTAAAAAGACTTTGGGCAGGGGGTTTCCAAAGAAGGTGAAACTGATGTGTGCTTGAGTCTATTACGAGGAAGTTGACTTGTGATAAGTACATGAAAAAACTAAGGAAACAAAAAAGTTGATTACTAACTGCAGAGAAATAGAAAGGTGCCCAGGAAAGGAAAAGCGATCATAATGTAATACAGCAGTCCCCCTTATCCTTGGAGGGTATGTTCCAATCCCCCCAGCAGATGCCTGAAACCTTGGACAGTACCAAACCCAATTGCCATCTATCAGAACCCATTTCTTGAAGTTCATGTCTTCCGTCCACAAATTGAATGCCTTTTCCATCTTAACCAAGTATTTATCACACACTGTGGCTGTAACTTTTGCCACAGTTGGAGGTGCAGCAGCAAAACTAGCACAAATTTCTCTTTCCTTCTTCAGAAGGCAGTTTCACAGACAGCAGATTCATTCTTACTGCAGATCTTAGTAATACCAGCCTACATTTTTTTTCTTAAGTCAAGAAACTTTCATTTTTTGACTTAAATGAAGCACTTGCAGCTTCTCTTTGTCACACTCCAATTGCGGGATCACTGCTCTTGCACTTTGGGGCCATTACTTCAACATGGGCAATGCAATACTCCAATAGTCATCTGATAACTGAGACAGCTACTAAGTTACTAATGGGCAGGGAGCGTGCAGCGTGAATATGCTGGACAAAGGGATGACTCATGTCCCTGGTAGGACAGAATGCAATGGCACAAGATTTCATCACACTACTCAGGAAAACACATAATTGAAAACATAAATTGTGTATTTCTGGAATTTTCCATTTATTATTATTATTATTTGAGATGGAGTTTCACTCTTGTTGTCCAGGCTGGAGTACAATGGCATGATCTCAGCTCACTGCAAACTTCACCTCCTGGGTTCAAGTGGGTTCCTGCCTCAGCCTCCCTAGTAGCTGGGATTACAGGCATATGCCACTATGCCTGGCTAATTTTGTGGTTTTGTTGTGTTTTTTGTTTTGGTTTTTTTTTTCAAGGTGGAGTATTGCTCTGTTGCCCAGGCTGGAGTGCAGTGGAGCGATCTTGGCTCACTGCAACCTCTGCCTCCCAGGTTTAAGTGATTCTCCTGCTTCAGCCTCCCTAGTAGCTGGGACTACAGGCACGTGCCACAACGCCTGAGTAATTTTTTGCATTTTTAGTAGAGACAGCGTTTCACCGTGTTAGCCGGGTTGGTCTCAATCACCTGACCTCGTGATCCACCTGCGTAGCCCTCCCAAAGTGCTCGGATTACAGGCATGATCCACTGCGCTGGGCCTAATTTTGTATTTTTAGTAGAAATAGGGTTTCTCTACGTTGGTCAGGCTGGTCTTGAACTCCCAACTTCAGATGATCCACCCACCTCAGCCTCCCAAAGCGCTGGGATTATAGACATGAGCACTGCACCCAGCCCCATTTAATATTTTCAGACTGCAGGTAACCTTGGGTAACTGAAACTGTGGAAAGTGAAACCAAGGATAAGGAGTACCACTGGATACCACTCAGCGATCAAGATACCCATGTCCCAATCCCCAAACCTGTGAACAAGTTACCTTACGTGGTTAGAGATATTTGGACACTGTGATTAAATTAAGGGTCTTGAAATGGGGAGATTATCCTGGATCATCTGGTGGGCCCAGTGTAATCACAGTATCCTTTTAAGAGGGAAGCAAGAAGGCGGCCACGTGATGAATGAAGCAGAGGGAATCAGAGTCAGTGAGAGAGAAGATGCTGCACTGATGGCTTTGAAGATGAAAGAAGAGGCTGCAAGCCAAGGAATGCAGGTGGCCTCTAAAGGATAGAGGAGGCAAGGAAATGGATTCTCACCCAGAGCCTTCCAGAAAGAACCAGCCCTGCCAACACCTTGATTCTAGCCCTGTAAGACTCACTTTGGACTTCTGATCTCCAGAACTGTAAGATAATTAATTTGTGTTGTTTTAAGACAACAAATTCCTGACAATTAGTTACAGCACCAATAGGAAGCTAATACAGCTGTGAATAGGTTTTAAGTAGTCATAATGTAAACACTGATCTCACCAAAATTATTACCTAATTATATTGGGGAAATGGGCAGATGAGAATGATGTGTCTGTATTGGAGGTGGGGAAACATAGTGAAAGGCCCAAATCCTCATCTTCCATAGATGATGAAAAGGAACTTCAGAGAAGCTGTGACTGAGATATCCAGTGAGTCATCTCCTCCTGAGAAGAGGGTGGGTGGGTGTGGGCTCTTGTGTGACGATCACTCATAAGCTAGTTTATGTTTTGTGTCTTAATTAAATAATATAAGATCTGATCAGTTAACCTAGTCATCTGATCAGTTAACCTGGGGGAACTATAGGCAAGATCTGAGATCTGCAGTGTCAACTGTAGGTGGGAAGTCATTCATTAGCCTTCGCTCTGAGCAGCTAACCCTCTCCTTGGCCAATGGAATAGCTTTCACCTGAAGTCAACTGATTTTATTCTCCATGGCAGGCGTCCCCAAACTTTTTACACAGGGGGCCAGTTCACTGTCCCTCAGACCTTTGGAGGGCCGCCACATACTGTGCTCCTCTCACTGACCACCAATGAAAGAGGTGCCCCTTCCTGAAGTGCGGTGGGGGGGCCGGATAAATGGCCTCATTTATCCGCGGGCCGTAGTTTGGGGACGCCTGCTCCATGGCCTGACTCAGACATCCCTCCCCATTGAAGACATACTAAATACTAAAAACCCACCTTGGGAAACTTGCTTAAGGAAAAAGGCCCTCCTCACTCATTCTTCCACTCCCAAACACCTGAAGCTTGTCAAAGTTCTCCAGCCATGAGGCAGGCAGGAAAATAACAGACTCAGAATCCAGGTTCTCAGAGGACAGGCAAATATTACCTAAACAACAACAGCTTCATAGATTCTAAACAAATGAATGAATAAATGAATGAGTGAAAGAATGATCCAAAGAGCCACTGATACAGTAGTGGGATTGAATTATCACTAGAGGGTAAAATCACCTTCTCTGGGCCAGTAGTCCCGAAACTATTTGGTCATATACCTTTACTGGTAAAAAATCTGAGCACATTCTTCCAATATTTACAAACCACTTTTTCCACTATTTACAAATTAGAAGCAAGAAATACTACATGAATATGTTCCTTATAAAACATGGATAAGAAATTTAAAATCACAAAAGGATTGGGTGAAATAAACACAAACAGCAGCTCTAATATTTTCCTACTGCACCTGGTGGATTGTCTAGTGTATCCACTGAGATGGCTGAGCACCACTTTGAGAGCTTTGATCTAGTAGCAGACTGCCTTCACACACAAGATGACTGTGGCAGGGAGTGACTGGATTTGAGTTTGATTCTGTCTCTCACCTATTCTTTATTTTCTTGAGATGGATTCTCATTCTGTCACCCAGGCTGGAGTGCAGTGGTGCGATCTCCGCTACTGCAACCTCCATCTCCCTGGTTCAAGCAATTTTCCTACCTCAGCCTCCTGAGTAGCAGGAATTACAGGCACCTGCCACCATGCCTGGCTAATCTTTGTATTTTCAGTAGGGATGGAGTTTCACCATGTTGGTCAGGCTGGTCTCAAATGCCTGACCTCAGGTGATTCACCCACCTCAGCTTCCCAGAATGCTGGGATTACAGGCATGAGCCACTGTGCCCGGCCCATCTATTCTTTTTTAAAAATGCATATTTATCCAAAGTCTACTAGACATAATCTGAAGGAATTATGGGACCAAGTAAAGTAACTATTTTCCTGTGTAAGTCTGGGGAATCACCAAGATTGAGATCAATGGCCTAGAGATTCATTGCAGAAATAAATTAATCAAATGGAGTCCAGGTACATTTGAATAAGAAAATTAAGCCATAATGAACATGTGTCATCTTCAAACATTCAGAAATGAAGTCTGGAAACAAAGAATGTGGGGATTGTTGAGCTTGACTTTCAAGCATAAAAGAACCGAAGAATGAGATGGCTGTAAAGCAATGTTTCCCTAACTCAGAGCCGTCCAATAGACACATGATGTGAACCACATAGGAAATATCAAAGTTTCTAGTGGCCACACTTTTCAGAAAAGGAAAAGAAACAATTAAAAATGATTTTAATAATATATCTTATTTAACCTGATATATTAAAAAAATTAATTCAACAAACTATTAATGAGATATTTTATGTTTTTTGTAATCTCTGATATCCAATGCATATTTCACACAAACAGCACATCACAATTCAGACTAGCTACATTTCAGTATGTGGCTGGTAGCTGCAATATTGAACAGCACAGCTCTAAACCAGTGCAGAGGTCCATGGAGCCCCAGGAGCCCAAAGAATGTTTGAGAAATGCTATACTAAAGGATAAACAGCAGCAGATCACTCGGAGCAATAAAAACACAAAAGCAAGAATAAAAAAGGTGGTACAGTAGAGTCCCAACTTATGAGAGAGTCAGATTCTGAATATAGCAAATCAGGCAAAAATTAAGTCCAGATCAGAATTGCCCTTGAAAATCCCTTAAGAAAAAAATTGATATGCCATCAGTTTTTCCTCCAGCCTTAGGACACATGTTGAGTCTTTTGTCCCAACAAAATAAAACCGCAGAGTTGGAAAATTATGTCATGTACTCAGCCTCTGGGATTGTCAGTCTTGAGAAACAAACTAGACCATCTAACCAGGAGGATTCTGGGAAGAAGAATGTTTGAATGTGGACCTACCTGGCTCCACTCACATTTAAAAGGAGACCAGCGATGATTAACACCGGAATAGTAAGCTGATTTTCAATCAGCAAACTTTCTATGCTGTGTAGCTTTTAGTAACGAAAAGCATCCCAGAGGGAAGGGAGGGAATATGTGACAATAGAAAGGGCAGGGTGCCCTGGAAGCCTTGAGGAGCCACAAATGCAGGTGGGTAAGAGAATGGTTGAAGAGAGAGAGGCAGCCGGTCAGACCCCCGGAGCTTGCAGGATACGGGGAAGAGGCAGGCAAGGACCCAACTCACAGGAAGGCTCCCTACCCCTCAGAAATTCTTCCTTCAAAGCAAACTTGACTGCCTCCAGAGGCCCCGATGCCAGCAATCTAATTACACCTGTAGAGGCCCACCTGTCCCCACCTTCGCCTTTACCTTCCTCACCTCCTCTCATGCCTCACTGAGGCTTCTGGAAAAATAAAGTGTCCCTGGAAGTAAGTAGCTATAGCCCCTCGCCTTGAATTTCAGTTCTCCTCTTTTGAAAGTGATCAAATTAATCAATATTTCCCCTTAGCTCCCTGTCTGCAGCTTCATGTTCACAAATAAATAGGCAAGCTCTGCATTCTTGTCCACATACTTGCTAGAGGCTGCACGAGCCTGCTGAGCACAGACCAATATTTCATAACATCTGGCTCCTTTTCTTTGTTCTGGCCTCCTGCCCTGCTCTGGCCAGGCCAAGTCCGTTGCAGGCTGGATGTGGCCACGTGCTGTTTGGATTTAGCTGTGTTAGAAGGAATGATCGCTTTCCCGGACTGCGTATCATCCAATTCCACCAAGTAAAGCAGCAGCTGGAAGGGTTTCACTCCTTCCCTTGTCATGACGTGGAATTTCTTACAGCATGTGACCCGGGATCGGCTTTCTGGACTAGGCCCACAATATCAGGGGCCTGCTCAGGGTTCTGCCAAGGTGAAGATCTGGCACTGGGTGTTCCCAACACTAAGGCGTCTGGAATGATTTATCTGGTGGACAGGGCGGGGGCAGGGGTGGAGGAGGGGAAGAGGGGCCAAGGAGAGAGCTCTCCTCCTAGGCAGGAAAATGGGGACTTATCCTCTTCTTCCTTCCTGTGACAGGCACCCAGACTTCTCCACCAGTTCATGATGCTGCCATAGGGTCTCAAAAGAACAAAATGTTCCCTGTCTTCAAGAAAATGTAAAATTTAGTTGAGAACATGAGTCCAGGGCCAGATTTTCAAAGACAAAACTAGCAGGCAGGAGAAATTAGTCTTCACTGTCCTCCGTGGCTCACCTTGCCCCAAAATACAACTACAGTGAAATTGTCCATCACCTCATCCACATGTTGAATGACTGTACAGTTAATCCCTTGTGAGCAGCACTCTACAACAACCTAAGTAAGGACAATCTTTACAAAGTATTAATGTGATTTTCCTGTTTGCTTTCCTGAGAACCTGGCCTTGATCTTATTCATCTACTGGGAAATGTGACAGGGGAATGTTACAAAGATAATATGCAGTGTGGGCCAAGGGAATGTTCACCTTCCAGCGTGTGAAATAGAATTATGTGGAAATGCATGGTCTTGTAGGCATGGCTGCTGTCTTGAGAGATTTCCCAGATTCCTTCATCTCTCTCTTTAGCATCAAGGGCCAAGCCTGGAGAATCTTGCTGATTTGGCCCAGAGGCCCCCAATCCCTTGTTTATGCAACCTCTAAGTTCCTTCCACTTTTGAGACTCTGCAGCTCTCTGTCCACAAACTCACAGAGGAACTTGCTAAAGGGCAAAAACCTACCTCTGGGAGTGGCAGAACACAACAGTTACTTGTTAAATATCTAGTAACTACTGATTTTTCTTGTCTTGGTAGAGAAGGGTCAGAAAGCATTGGAAAGGCCACGCTGGCCTCACTCGGCCCCAGGAGCACACAGCCCCAGCCTGAACGCTGTCACAGGACTGGGCCAACTGATGACGGGTAAGAACACGTGGTCCTCAAAGCAGAGCCTGGACAACCACTGTAGTAAACTGAATACTGACTCCAAAGATGTCCAGGCCCTAATCCCTGGGACCTGGGACCTTTGCAGATGTGATGAAGTTAAGGTTCTTGAGACGAAGAGACTGTCCTAGATTAGGTGGGTGGGCTCTAAATGTGTTCACAAGTGTCCGTATTCGAGGCAGGTGAAGGGAAAAATGAATACAGAAGAGGAGACAGCAGAGTGATGATGAAAGCAGACAGTTTCTGAAGACGGAGGAATTCCTGGCACAAGCCAGTAACATAGGCAGCTACCAGAAGCCAGAAAAGGCAAGAAAAAGGATTCTCCCCAAGAACCTCCAGAGAAAACCAGCCCTTCCAGCAACCTGAGTTTAGTCCAGAAAAACTAGTTTTGGACTTCAGACCAGAACCGTAGAGAACATATTGTTGTTCTGAGTCATTCGATGTGTGTTAATTTGTTACAGCAACAATAGGAAACTAATACAACTGCACTGGCTGCTGCAGAGATTGGCAGCATGGCCGCTTTAAGATGCCTTCCTACTGCAGAAGTCCCTGGGCAGCAAGGGGGCCCAGAGGCCAGGCCCAGCAGGCCCACCTCAGGAGTCCGAGTACATCAGGGTGGGCTGCTGATGTCCGCTGAAGCCTCAGTAGACAAGCTCCTCCCCACAGCCCTGCCCTGGGAGGAACAGGAGGGAGCCTGGCTTGGGGCTGACAGCTGGATCCAGGACGGAGGGTGCTGAGCACCTTCACCCTGGGATTTTTACATGTGGAAGGTGCCTGCCTGTTGAGGAGAAGCACCAGTGTGCACCAGCTTCATCCAGAATGTGGAGAATATATTGGGAGGGAGGAGTGGTGATTTGAAAATGCAACAATGCACGCACTGCCTTCTAAATTGGCTTCTTTGCCAGCAACTTGAACCAAGTTCAATAAGGGGGACAGCTCTATTAAAACGAGAGAGGCGTTTAATCAGATTGTCACACTGTGATTGGAACCCATTAGTACAAGGGCAAGAAAAGGAAGAAAAGAGAAAAGGAAGAGAGGAAAAAAAATAAGCCGTAAGGATATATTATTTTATGAGACTTTCATTTCAGTTATACACACTGATACGTACAAGTGCACACACTCACACACGTACACACACATATTAGGTCACAGTGTAAAATGTATTCCTATGCATATTGGTTAAAAAAAAAAAAAGTAGTTCAAAAACCAGTAGATAAAATGAAATAGTTGTGGCAGTAAGAAACAAAGAGGCTTTTCTTACCCTGTGCATTTTAGGAAAGCTGACACTGATTAGAGAGTCCCTCCACCCAAATCTAGCCATCACCAGTAGCCACGGAGGCCAGGTCAGCACCGGTTATAACCAAAGAGGTGACAGCAGGTGAATTGGCACCAGAAAACCCCAGGTCAGCACCTAAGGTCACAGGAGTGGGTGTCAGCAGGTGGGAGGAAGAGCCACCAAGAGGAAGGCCACCCACACAGGGCCGTCTGTCATAGCAGGAGGCAGAGGCAGAGACCCCCTCCCCTGCCCGCTGCACACTCTTGCTAAGACACCTGTCCTGAGTGTCCTAGCTCTTCACTCCTTTCTAAAATGGTGGAAAGCTTAGCACCTGCCTCCTAGGGTTGATGTGCGGGTTTTATGAGTTAATGTGTATAAAATTCTATAAAAGTCACAGGGCCATAGTAACTGTTCAAAACGTGGTTACTCCCATTATTAACATTACCCCACTAAAAAACAGCAAAGGGTAAACTGGGCTAAGGAGCTGAGCTCCAGGTCTGCCCTAGACACACACATCAGCCATGAACTCTGCCAGGAGGTCCAGTTCCAAGCGCATCTCCATCGCTTGACCTGCCCCCACAACCTCTTCTTCAGCCTCTTCTGGTTCTCGGATATGAGGTCCCTAGAATATTCCACAAAATCTGACCCTTCATCCAACCAGCTCTTGGGTGGAATTCTCCCAGCTGTGTCTTCTGCAGTGTTGGTGTTCATCACAACCAGTATCCTCCGTACTGTGGACAGCAAGGCCATGTCCCAGATCATTTAAAGGACTTCACCAGCCATGTGCCTGCTGGAAAGTTAATACCCCCAGGAGCAGCCCTCAACCTATGGCAGACAGGAATTGGCGAATAAAGACCCCATCCTCTTAACCTGTGGGGTAGAACAACTCCTAGGAGCGGCATGTTCCTCAAGGTCCCCAGAAGTCCTCAGCAGGACAGAGCCCCAGAGGTCCCCAGCAGGAACCTGCCCACTCATACACCTTGCACTGGCTGCCTTCCTTGCCTCACTTCCTCCCTCCCTACTGCTGTCTTCTGGTGACGTCTTCCAGGTAAACTGTTTGCACTGGAATCCTGGTCCCAAGGTCTCCTTCTGGAGGAAGCCTACCTAAGACACAAACTTATAGGGCCATTATGCGACTTAAATGAGATAACTGTCAAATGCTTACAATTATTTTAGACCCACAATACATGCTCAATAAACATAAGCTATGAGGGGGAAGAAGAGGAGGAGAATTCCTCCATCGTGCAACTGTTATTCCAGGTACAGCTGAGGAAGGAAGAATCTGTACCCAGTGAGGGCTGGAACAGCCCACGGATGAGAGGCCCTTGGGAGGTACACCTTTGAAAAAGAATGTGCATGTGCTGTTTTCCAATCTAAAGATGATTCTCCTCATCCCTGTGGATCTCAGATCTCTCTCTCCCTCTCTCTCTCCACACTCACCTCTCTCTCTCTCATCTTTCTCATGCATGTGAAAGTAAGTAGCTTGAACATGTAATACCTCACACTTGAAACATGGAAAGTCAGGCCAAAAGGGAGCACTGAAGAGCAGGGAGCAGAGGCCAGAGGCAGGATCAGCGAGACTTACTGAGGTCCTTCTCACCCTCAGACCCTGCAACTTGACCCCAGACCCCCTCACCAATCCCCAGTCACTTCACACACAAAACTATGTTTCTCCGACTCTCTGAAAGCGAGTTGCAGATGTCACCCCAGGTGCGGGTAGCAGAGGGTAGAGGGTGGGCAGGAAGAAAAAAATCATTCCTCTCCTGTCTCAGATGAGGAACACTGGCCAGTGGGGCTGCTCATCACAGGGCCTCTTGCCTGGACGGGATTCCAGCCCAGGTTCCAGCCTCAGCTCTGAAACTGCTCAGCCTGTGAAGGGAGCGTGGGATGCGCAATTCTGCACAGGGCCCTTAGCATATGAAGCTGCCAGCTTTCTGCTCCAGGGACAGAGTGACCTACTTGTCATCAGAAAGACAAATGGCCTCTCAGAGTTTGTGCTCATTCTCCAAGGAGATCACAAGTCCTGAGGCTCAGTTGGATGGTCCAAGGCCCACGGAGCACAGGCTGAGCCGGGAACTGAGTATCCTCCACCCAAATGGTGACAGGGATCACCCCTCAGTCCCTGGCCACAGGACCACGACCTTTCTCCAGTCCCCAAACTATTTGACAATTTCATCTCTAGGCCTAGAGGGGAGATGGGCAGGTCTCTGTGGCCTTCCTGCCATCACCAGCCTAGCATAGCTGCAAATAACACATGGGCTATTGATCCCATCCCCACTATGTCCTTGCTGTGTGACCTTGGGCCTTGATCTACTCATCTGTACAATGGGGGTCATAATAGTACCTAATACCTCCTTCTTCATAGTTGGTACATTCATTAGTTCATTAAGCAGGTATTTCCTGAGCCAAGCACTGTTCCAGCAGAAGAGATACATCATGAACAAAACAGATAAAAGCCTTCTTACGGTGGTGACATTCTGATGTTAAAGAATGTGACTTGTCAATCATAAAAATAAAATCGCTCTATTAACACTATGAAAGTTACATAAGGTGTTGTAGATAAAGCATTCAAAACAGAGCCGGATGCACAGTTAAGTTCAACGTTACTTGTCATTAGGATTGCTGCTATTAGCGTGATGGTAATTTTCTAGCAATGCCCATGGGATGAACTCCATGGCAGGGATCCTGGCACTGTACTGACAGCAAGAGCCCCATAGGTGGGAATGTCAATGAAGTGTCCTCTATGTCCCTCCATTTGCTGTTGCCCTGCTCCAGTCTCCATGTTGATTATACATTGGAGCTTTGCAGTCCTGCTGGCCCCAGGAGCCCTCTCCACATCCACAGCTGAATTAGCATTCTGTTCCAGCTCACAGAGCCCAGTGTGGGAACACCACAGGCCAGATGGAATTTGGGAGACCCTGTCATTGGTTGGAAGTTTTCTCTGGCTGACTTTGTATTAACAGCCACACATTTTGCTCTCAGAACTGGGAATGGGGCTGGGGTCAAGATGGGGCAGGAATTGCTGCTGAAAAATAAAGCAAATTTCTTTCCGGGCTATACCTTTCCAACCTTCCAGAGATTTCTGCTCCCTGGCTGCTAAAAGGCCAAGATGCAACCTCAGAGAAGAGGAGGAGGGGAGCAGGTCTATGCCTTCCTGATGTACTTCTCCCCTCTTTTGACCAAATTTGTGACAACAAGGGAGGCCAAGCCTATTAGGAACTCTTCAGGGCAGAATCGCCTCGCTCTTCACCGGACTTACACAGGATTAGACCTAGAGGAGAGTTTGTAAACCAGGACCCACAGGCCAAATCTGGCCTGAAGATGTGTTTTATTTGGCTTACAGCGTTTTAAGTAAATTTGAACCAATATTTAAGATTCAGGATATTTCACATAAAAAATTCAGATTTCCAGCTCCCTTGAAAAAGGAGAAGTTCTCGTTACACTTTGGGCCCAGGTCCCCACACGGCTGGCATAGAGTGGTACTCTCTCTTAATGAAATGCTCCCTGCAGTTCACCACAGGCCCCACCACTCCCTATTGTCTCCCAGCACCAAGGAGGAAGGACAGTTGCCTTTGGCATCTCATTTGCCTTATTGTTTTTCTTATAGAAGATGAACACTTCTCTGACCACAGCTCAATTAAACCTGAGAAAAGCAAACATAGGCGGATTTGTTTTCCTTACACCAGCCCACTTCTTTCGCTTGTGCTAGAAGCCTGGCCTCCAGCTGCACTTCAGATTACGTCGCTTGGTCCAGGGCTACAGTGTCCCATATGAGAGCCACTAGCCACATGTGACTATTTATATTTGAATTAATTAAAATTTTTTTTTTTTTTTTTGAGGTGGAGTTTCGCTCTTGTTACTCAGGCTGGAGTGCAATGGCGCGATCTCGGCTCACCGCAACCTCCGCCTCCTGGGTTCAGGCAATTCTCCTGCCTCAGCCTCCTGAGTAGCTGGGATTACAGGCACACACCACCATGCCCAGCTAATTTTTTGTATTTTTAGTAGAGATGGGGTTTCACCATGTTGACCAGGTTGGTCTCGATCTCTCGACCTCGTGATCCACCCGCCTCGGCCTCCCAAAGTGCTGGGATTACAGGCTTGAGCCACTGCACCCGGCCTGAATTAATTAAAATTTTAAAATTTCCATTCCTGGTTGCACTGGCCACATTTTAGGTGCTCAATTGCCACCTGCGAGCAGAGGCTACTACGTTGGACAGCGCAGGATAGAGCATTTCCCTCATCTCAGAAGTTCTGTTGGACAACTCTGGAGATACTTAAATATAAGATGTAGGAGGCTACCAACCAATGGAAACATCTATTGCACATATCCTCCACGTCTACACTGTGCTGGATGCCGTGGGGGAAAATGATATGCATTGGGGCTGCTGCCTTCCAGGAATTAGGGAGAAAGCCTAATTAGGAAGTTTCTGACTTCTCAGTCAAAACAAGAGAAGTGCCTGGCAGTGTCCAATGGACCCTCTTGGATTCAGAGAAGAGGAGCAGGTCTCTATGTCCATGTCATGAAAATGCTCTGCTTGTCTACCACATGCCCTCTCAGCCCAGCCCCAAGCAGAAAACTGCATCGGAGGCTTCCAGAAATGGAGGTTCCCTCAGCGCCCTCATGGTGATGCTGCTTAGAGGATGGAGGCTGAGCCTCCACACATGTGTCTTGGAGGCTCCCCAAGCAAAATGCACAAAGAGAGTCAAATCGGGCTTCAGAGGTCACCTCCCTATCAGTGCTTCCTCCCTAGCATTGGCCTTCCCCATTCTCTTATGACTGGTCTCCTGCCCCCATACCTCCCCAGGGGTTGTTCTCTGCCCAGGCCTCCCCAGACCCAGACCTAGTAGCCTCCCAGGGCCCCTTCTCTAGTCTTGCCCTTTCTTCTCCTCTATCTATACAAGATGCTCTGGGACCCAGACCCTTGGGACAATGCTTGATGCAACAAACTAATTTCCAAGGATATTTATTTTTAACAAAAAATTTCCAAAGACTAGATATCAAAATGCAAGGGCTAAGTCCAAGTGTGAGAATGTTCAGGTTGATCGAGTGGAGAAAACATCACATTTGTGTCTGGAGGGCCCACCTGGAAGTCCATCATCTTTATGAACTGCATGACTTGGGCTTGACTCAGATTCACTGAGCCTTTATTTTTTGATCTCTAAAATGAGTCTTGTACAACAGTCTTAACATTTAAAGGATGAGGATTCCAGGAGATGATGAATGAGAAAGCTACAAAGTCCAATGCACTGGGCATTGTTGTTATTGTGTTGCTCTGCTACAATGACGTAATAGGTTGTATATACAATACGTTATTACTACTGAGGGGAAATTGCCTTCCAACACCCAGCACCGTGCCTGGCACATACCAGGTTTCAATTTTGTTAAAGATTATTTTTTAATGGCGGTGGAGGAGAGGCCGGGGAAAGATGCTTTTAGGCAAAGTGGGCTTCTGGCACTCCCCCAGAAGCAGATCACATTGATGAATAGCTATGCAGAGGCAGGGGTTATGAATCTTTTTAATACCAAAGACCCTTCTGGCCACCTGGTGAAACTGAAGATCCTTCTCAGGATGCATTTTTTTATTGTACAGAATGGAAAATACAGGGTTATCAAGATAATCAATTACACTGAAATAATCATCCAGATCGTCTAAAAAACAAATGTGTGATATAATGCTACATATGCCTCTTTATTAACACATTGAAAACCAATATCTATTGGTATACCTAATAACAAATGCACTTTCAAAGCAGTGATGAATAAAAACTATATTTCAAAGCATCTGCTTCTACTGTCATTACATAAAATATCTGTGACTTCTCTTGGTGACAAAGTCACAGGTCCTGCCAACACTACTGTGGCTAGTGCCTATATTCATTATCAAAGAAACACTGAATTCCGGTTAGAGATTCGTGAAAATAAAGATGCAACTTTCTTCAACCTAGTGCTCTCCTGAATTTCATGTGTTAAAGCAAGTTAAATATGACCTGAGAAGGACTCCGTACTTCTATATTTGAGTGCTTGTTGATGAACCTAGCTTAATAGACAAAATTAAAATCCTAACTTAATAGTACGCACCAGTAACAATGGCTGAGCTTTGGCCAGTCCCAGTGGGCATACTTCAACCACTCAGACTGCTGAATGTTCAAACTGCTCAAATAAGCCAAACGCCGAGCTGTAACCAGTCTCACTGTTTCTGTACCCCACTTCTGATTCCTATATATCACTTTACCTTTTTTGCCTAAAAATGTGTTCTGACCACAAGGCAACCCTGGAGTCTCTGTGAATCTGCTGGGATTCCGGGGGCTGCCCAACTTGCGAATCATTCATTGCTCAATCAAACTCTTTTAAATTTAATTCAGCTGAAGCTTTTCTTTTATCACATGCTTGGACCCCCGATCAAGAGCTCTTGAACTAGGTGTCCCTTTCCCCTTCCTCTGATTCCCGTTCACTGTCATAGGGATGGTCCCCAGGGATAATGCAAAGGCAGTCTGTCTTTGGCATACATCCCAAACTCCTGAGGGGAGCCAGAGTCGAAGGCATTCCCCACTCCTGGTCCTCGTGTTGCACTGAAGG
The DNA here is from genome assembly GCF_048565385.1 of Saimiri boliviensis. NCBI lineage: Eukaryota > Metazoa > Chordata > Mammalia > Primates > Cebidae > Saimiri > Saimiri boliviensis. The sequence goes on from NC_133456.1 coordinate 18,489,703, forward strand.
ATCTTCCTGACAGTTCTGGAAGCCCAGGCCTTGCTGTGCCTCCAGGTCTGTCTGTTGTCCAAGGACAATGTAATCAGCTCCCATTAACTGAGCAAGGAGTATGTGCTGATGGCTGTGCAAGGTGCCTTATGCTCATTAAGGCATTCAACATACACTCCCACAAGGAGGCCCTGGTACTGCCAAGGGAAAATGAAGCTAAGAAGTGAAAGGTTTCACTGACATGCCCAAGGTGGTGACCGGGGTTTTAATTCAGTTCTGATTACAGTTCACCCTCTGAACCCTTCATTTTTTAAAATCGTACCAAGTAAGATATTATTACAATGACAGTCTAAACTGAGCCACCACCAGGGAGAGAAGTGAGTGTGAACCAGGAGCTAGAAACCTCTTCAAACTCCCAGGGAAGTGACTACACAAGGCGTCCCTGCGCAGTCAGCCTAAAGGGAGACGAGGAGATTTTAACTGGAGTTTCAGGGGAGAATGTTCTGAAAGAAAGGAATACAATCGCATCTTTGTAGTTGCGACAGGATCTTGGGCGCAGGGGTGGGGGTCAGGGGCCAGAACACGGTGAGTAATGTAAGAGCTGACTAGGACCAGGGCCTGCAGACAGTGGCCAGGCATGCAGGGAGGCTGGGAATGAGCACCCGCGCTATCCAGGAAGCAAACCTGCCAGCAGCCAGTCCCTGAGCTGGGGTCCAGGTCCCCCAGGAGGCAGACACTGAGCCTCTGTGTGGACAGACAACAGAGCCACTCTGTCCTTGAGAAAGAAGCCTGTGTGTCCCACTCACTCTCCTTCCAGCACAGGCACAGACATCCAAATGGCCCATTCACTGGCCGTTACAGCCTCCAGCCCTCAAACTGCCTGCAGCCTCCACCTCCACTGGCCCCAAGCAGCCAGGCAGCACGACCCCAGCCCCCACCACAGTCTGGGCACAGCTTGAGCCTGGCTCCACCCCCACTACTCCATCAAATACCTCTGCTTCGGAGCAGGCTCCCATGAACCCCGGCAGCACCTCTGCAGCTGCTCTTTGGCTATGCAAGTGTGTGCCCATACGCGAGTGTGTATGCGACATTATCAGTGTGTGAGTGAGACTTGTTTCACTGTGACACTGTGAATGTTCATGTGAGCATGTGGTTTATGTGTGAGTGTGTGAATAATGAATCTAAGTGCATGGAGTGGGTGGATATGTGTGAGTGTGTATATCTGCCTGACTATGTAGAAGGTATGAATAGCAGAGACACCAGCAAGAAAAAGACTGATTGGCCAGGTGTGGTGGTTCGTGCCTGTAATCCCAACATTTTAGGAGGCTGAAAGGGGAGAATCACTTGAGGCCAGGAGTTTGAGACCAGCCCGGGCAACGAGGCAAGACTTTGTCTCTACTAAAAATATGAAAGAAAAAAAGAAAGAAGAAAAAGGAAACTTAGGGAAGAGAAGCCTGCAGGAGATTCCCAAGACCTCAGATGACATCATTACAGGAACTCAGATGACAACATTACAGGCCAGGCCACCGGCTGGGGAAAGTTCCTGGCCCGCCCTCACTGCTTCCACCTAGACAGGTCCAAGGGACTTCAGGGGTCCCCAGACCTCCTCTCAACCAGCTGGAGTAAAAGGGTGAGATAATCACACCCATTATTTTCATACTTGTCCACAGTCCTCCCAGACATAGGCCTAGGGCTCATTCAGGTTTGGGTCCAGCCCCTGACCCCACCAATTTCCAGCCACAAGACCTCAGGCAAAGCATTTGGTTCCTCTGAGCCTTAGTTTCCTAATTAATGAAGAAGAGTCACACCTAGCTGACAGAGCAACACACCTGGCCCACAGAACAGCATATCTGGAACACAGAGCAGCACGCTGGGACTCAGAACATCACACCTGGGACCCTGAGAACATCACCCCTGGGACCCTCAGAACATCACCCCTGGAACCCTCAGAACATCACCCCTGGGACCCTCAGAACATCACATTTGGGACCCTCAGAACATCATCCCTGAGACCCTCAGAACATCACACCTGGGACCCTCAGAACACCACACCTGGGACCCTCAGAACACCACACCTGGGACCCTCAGAACATCACACCTGGGACTCTCAGAATGTCACACCTGGGACTCAGAGCTTCACACCTGGAATGCAGGCAATGCACCTGTCATTAAGTAGACAAGTAGGCTTGCCCCCATCCTCCCCAAGACTTGGAATTCCTGAGGGCCCTGGGGTATAGGGCATGCTCATTCTCATCCCAATGCTCAGATGGAGGTTGGGCACATGGCAGGCAGATGCCTCTCTAATAAATAAACTTAGTAAATGTGGGTTTCCTTTGTCCTCCCTCCCTCCTCCACAGACAAGCACCACTGCTGTCCCAGAAGCAGGCAGAGAGCAGTGCTCTGAGAAGCTGGCTGGGAGTTACCCCCAAGGATGTATGCACAAGGACCCCCCCCTTTTTTTTTTTGAAATGGAGTCTCACTCTGTCACCCAGGCTGGAGTGCAGTGGCATGATCACAGCTCACTGCAGCCTCAACCTCCTGAGCCCAAGCAATCCTCCCACCTCAGCCTCTCATGTAACTGGGACTACAGGCACATACCACCATGCCCTGCCAATTTTAAAATTTTTGTAGAGATAGGGTCTCCCTATGTTGCCCAGGCTGGTCTTGAATCCCTGAACTCAAGGGATCCTCCCTCCTTGGCCTTCCAAAGTGCAGAGATTACAAGCATGAGCCACCACACCTGGCCCTGCACAGGGACTCTTGACCATGCAGACCTCCTAGCAGGTGCAGCTGTCTATGCTGTGAGTCTAACGCTGGGAGCACCACACAGAAATTCCTCCAAAGAGACCCAAAAGCAAGCAGGATTTTCCACAATAAGCAGGTATTGCTCTTACAATTTAAAACAGAGAGAGAGAAAACAAGAGAGTTGCAAAGCACTATCAGGCCCAAATGGAAAATCGAGGAAAATGTTCCCCTATAATTAGGTCAGGAAGAGAAGCAGTGACAATATTCGAAAGAACAAGTTTCTAAGAATCCTACCTCAACTCTGCATTCACCAAAGACAAAGGTCAATGGCAACTCTAAAAGGGAAGTCCAGACAGACAGACAGGGACACCTAGAAGAAAGAGATTGCACAGACCTGGAGACAGAAAGCAAACGTGAGGACCCGTCCATCCATGAATGCGCTGTTTCCCAGGCTCTTTAGGAAACGTGCTCCTTGCTCTTCCCCAAAACTGTCTCCCCCTCCCACGTCTCCCGCTTTCCTTCCACCTGGCCAAGAAGGGTTATCACATCATCCCTGGGCTGCAGTTCATTCCTCTCCTTTGGAGTGAAGGATGAAAGGGACTGTGGCTCCTGCACTTTTTGAAATTATGGCCATATAATGTTACAGGTTTGACTATATTTGGGTCTTCCCTTCCCATCTCAAAGATATCACCAAGCATTTAAAAGCACTAAAGTAACTTTTTAAATCCTTGCCAGAATATCTTGAGAATTTCCTAGTGTCCAGTGCATTGAAAGTCACCTCACAGCACTGCTGAAAGCCAGTCTGGCCAGAAGCAAGACTGGCCAGTGGAACTGCTGGGTTTGTCCTGCTGATAATGCCTCCCCAGCAGGAACACAGAGCTGACACTAGGGACAGCCCTGGAACATATGAAGCATAGACAGGCAGTGACAGTCAGCCCTCAGTCCATCAGGAAAACAGCACTGCTCTGCCAAAGGGCGACACCATTGACAAAATCCAGCTCCGAAGAGTATGTTCCATGCGGCCCAGGAGCCCTGCTGCATGGCACGCTCACCAGCTGCACGGGGCGTCTGCCTGGCCCAGCACCATGCCCACACTTGAAATGTTCTCCACAGAGCTGGTCTCGTTTGCCTCTGTGCCTTACTCTCCTCATCTCACCTCCCTGTGTCTCTGGCCCTGACTCTTGTCATTTTTCTCTCTTCTAGTCTTATCCCCTCTGCTGTCGTTGACCAGTTCTTTGGCCAATGGCATTTCTGGAAAAATCCCTACCCAACTTGGCTCTTACAGAACTGTGAACCTGCTGCCCCAGCCAAGAGGGGAGGATTTGAATCCTCCAGCTGGTTCTGGAAGAGGCTGTTTGCTCACTGCAAGCAAACACCCTCGAAAGCCAAACAAAAACTGCCCACAAGTAAACAGCATGTGATACAGCCCCTTCCTGTGGCCACTTAGAAATCCAAGCCCATGGCAGGCGGAGAAGTTGGGCTAGGGAGGATGCAGTGGCCACAGCCCCTACCCACTCTCCAGCAGTGGCAGTCAGCTGGGCTGGAGCCCAGGAGGAAGGGAGCCAGGTGTCTACGCTGGCTGAAGGAAGGCATCAGGGACCACAGGCAAGGTAGCTTGGGGGACAGAAATAACCCTGTACATGCAATTATCATTGGAATTCTCTCTAACCTACTCTCCCCCTTTTTCTTGAGATGGAGTCTCACTCTGTCACCTGTGGCTGGATCTCAGCTCACTGCAGCCTCCGCCTCCTGGGTTCAAGCTATTCCCCTGCCTCAGCCTCCCAAGTAGCTGGAACTACAGGCATGCACCACCATGCCCAGCTAATTTTTGTATTTTTAGTAGAGACAGCATTTCACCATGTTGGCCAGGCTGGTCTTGAACTCCTGACCTCAGGTGATCTGTCTGCCTCAGCCTCCCAAAGTGCTGGGATTACAGGTGTGAGCCACCACACCCAGCTTCTATCTGTCCTACTCTTGTGATTATCAAGGCAATATGTACAAAATCAGTTCAGAGGATTAAAAGATAAGTATCCAACATTTAACCATTGCTCTTAAGAATATAACACAATAAATGATTTTATAGAATTAAAGTGATTAGTATCATTGTTAAATACGTTACTTCTGTAATGATCATTTTTAAGTGTGACTAGAAAAGAAACACCAAAAACTAAATTAAAATGAAAATGAAGAGAAAAGAAGAAGGCCAACAGTGACCCATATATACAGATGCCTGGACAAGAACCTGAAGTAACTCCTGACCTGCTCTCAGGCTCCGCACCTGAGATTACCAAGGGCTGGAGGCTCTCCTGCCCGAACATCCCTCCTACCTGCTCCCTCCGGCCTGCTACAGAATCCATACCTCCATCCTGGCCCCTGGATCACACTCCTTCTTCTCGGCCCCCACAACTGCTCTCTAAAATGCAAATACAATCCCACCTCTCCAAGCTCAAAAGCCCTTCCATTGCCCCCTCTGCCCTAGGGACAATAACACAAACCCTTAGCTGGGTGGGGAGAGCACCCACATCCAAGAGTCAGGCTCTGGCCCCAGCCCCATCTCCAGGAGGTTCCCCTGTGGTCCCAGCCTGGCTTCTTCCCAGCCAACTTTTAACAGCTCATTTTTGCCTCCAGGGATTTTGCACGTGCTATTCCTTCTGCTAGAATGCCTTTCTCTCTTTTTTCTTTATTTTTAATTTATATACATTAAAACTGAAAATTTTCTATATCGTTCTGACTTCTAACAAATGTATAGATTTGCATGGCCACCACCGTAATCAGGACACAATTCCATCACTCCAGAATTCTCCTTTGTGCTGCCCCTTCGTAATCACAGCCTCTCCACCCCAACCCCTGCAACCACTGATCTCTTTTCCATCCCGATAGTTTTGCCCTTTCCAGATGTCACATAAAAGGAATCCCACAGTATGTAACACTGTAGGACTGGTTTCTCCCACTCGGCATATTGCCTTTGACATCCCTCCACGTTGTTGCATGGATCGATGGTTTCTTTTCTGTTGCTGAGGAGTAGTCCACGGTATGGACGTACCACATTTATCCAATCTACCATTGAACAACATTTGAGTTGCTTCCAGTTTGGGGAAATTCTAAATAAAGCTATTACAAACATTTGCATCCAGGTTTTTTTGTAGACATGTGTTTTCATCCCTCCTGCATAAATACACAGAAATGGGACTGCTGGGTTCTATGGTAAGTGTACGTTTAACTTTATAAAACACTGACACACTGTTTTCTACCGTGTTTCCTACTTTAATGAATGAGAGTTCCCGTTGCTGGCATCCTGACCAGTACTTGAGGTTGTAGGGTGTTCTGTTTCACGTTTTAACTATTCTAACAGATGTATAGTGGCTTCTCTTTTCTTTACTTGACAGAATCCAGGTCATCCTCAGATACTCCCTGTCTCATAGCCTCCCTTTGCCCCATTCACTCCTGGGTCTATCCTTCCTCTGTATCTTCAGCAGAACATTTGGCCCAGAGGGCTGAAGCGTTTCTTTTCGCTTCCCTCTCCCCTGAACCTACCACCTACCACCTGCTCCTGCGCCACTCCCCACCCCCAACACATACACACATACACACAGGCAGCCTCACCAGGCTGCGTACTACCCACGGGCAGGGTATGTGTTTTTGATTTTTGTATTTTCTGCCCTACACAATGTCTGGCTTAAAGCAGGCATTTTATAAATGAATGGATGAATGAATGAAAGGCAAAGCGGCAGGGAGACGGAGGAAGCATTAACACACATTTACACATTGAATGTGAACCTCCACTCAGGAATTCCAATGCCGCTTGAGAGTAAGGCTCAGCCCCTGACCACAGAGACAGCCATGCCTTCAGAGCTCGTGAAGGCCTAGAAATCAGAGTGAGGCCCCTATAACTAAGTACCACCATTTTTCTAAGAGAAAGATAGTAAGTTTTTAAAAAATTATTTTCTTCTCTCCTCCTTTTCTCTCATTGCTCACTTCCTACTTAGCTCCTTAGAAATGCAGTTAGAAGCTCTACCTTCCCTTCACCAAACACTCCCAACAAGGCAAGCTTAACTATGTGCTTACTTAGAAGCTCCAGAGCCTGAGTTATCTTCCACCAGGAGCTTGCCTCGAGAGGTAACAATTTGCAACCTAAAGTACTCCCACTCCAAAGCTCTCTCCCACCTGGAGAGTATCTCAAGACAATGGCCACCTCATAACCTAGCTCTGCCGGTGATGGTCCTAGTTCAACTCCCCGGTAGCTAAGGTACCAAAGGGAGTCACGGAGACCCCCACCTGCTTGCTCACTCCCCTGCATGCCACTCACACCAATAATTCCTTTAAAGGACCCTGCTTTCTGCACTAGAGCAAAGTGGTTCCCTTAAAGGCAAGAGCCTGCACCTCTTCCTCTAAGCTTCAGAATAAAATCACTTTCTTCATACCAGACCTCGCTCTTGTTAATTGAACTCTAAAGTGGCGAGTGACTGCATGTGCATTTCAGTTACGCCCCTGCTGTTTCCTCCTCCTTCATGTCAGCCCTCATCCTGCTTCCTTTCCACGCTTAGCCTCCTTGACCCCAGGACTCACCAGATGCTGTCATAAAGCACATTCTGTCTTCTCCTCAGCTGGCAGTTCTGGAGCCACAGGCTTGATTCTGAGGAGTAGGACCAGATCCCAGGCCACTCCCAAAAGTATATGTGCATGCATGTGTGTACACGTGGGTGTGTGTGCGTGCATGTGTGTGTGATGTGTGAGTGTGTGTGTGAGGGAGAGAGATAGGAGGTGAAATCTACATAAAGAAGGGCGGCCTGGCGTTTCCACCATCATGGCTCTCATCCTCACTCTCAAGCCAGGTGGTCCTTCACACACAGGCCTGTGCAGACACATCCAGAAGATGCAGGGATCACACCCCAAACTCCCCAGTCACTTTAGCAGTCACATCACAAGATGATCCAAGCAAAGATAGCCCCAGGTCTCATAGCAACAATGCCTCAAAGAAAACTGATGCACTCTGTGCCTCTACTAGTACCTTAGGTGGGGAGCAGACACTGGGCCTCCCAGACCTACTTGGAGGAATTTGTCAGCATCTTTGATGCCAAGCTGAAGCATGTTTCTCTCACTAGTCCCTGAAACGTCTAAGAAACTCATTTCTTTGTGAGGCCTGTTCCCAACCCCCCTACATCCCTGTTTTTTGGACCAATCCCTGTTTGGTATGGTTGGGGCCAGTGGATTGTTTAAAACACTCTGTCCCCTGCCCAGTCCTGCCCAAAGCCTGGGTCAGGTATGCAGCAGGAGCTGCAGGTAAGGGCTGTACCCCTAAGAGAGAGAGGAGATCAGATTCCCCACAGGCCCCAAGAGCTGCATTTCAAGGTTCCCGGTTCTGATTCCAAAATCCGTTTAACCTCTTCTTCAGCTGAGCCTGAGAACTTTTGGGACTCATTCAGTGCAGAGGGACTCATTGAGGGGACCCCAGCATTAGACTCCAAGGGTCTGTGGCTGTTCGGGGAGCTATATTCTTATCTAGTCAGCAGCATTCTGCAAGGAGGCACATGGAGGCCAGACTGGATGAACATCTGCAGGCTGGGTTTTCCCCATGAAAAGAGAGACTTAAAGAAGCAAGAAAACTACTTGAGGATAAAATCCGTCTGTACTAGATCCTTACTTAGAGAAGAGTCCCAGAAGCATCCCCTTGACTGACATTGAATGAAAGGAACCTGTGACTTCCTTACCGTTTGTTTTAAACCCTAACAAAAAGCAAACCTATTTTTGTGGGTCCTTTGTAAACCCCTCACTCTTACAGCACCTTTGAGACACCAAGTGTTTTCACCTCCATGACTCCATTTGCCCCTCGTGATAACTCATTTTACAGATAAGGGGCTAAGGCCCAGAGTAAGGCAGCACCTACCCAGAGCCACATAGTGACCTAGCCTAGTACAAACCCCACTCTGAATGCAAAGCCTGGGCCTTTCCTCTGCCACTCCAAGCTACACCATAACCCTCAAGACTACAATGGGGCTGAAGTGCCTGTGACAGGACCTGCATGGGAGGGGGAAGAACTAGGAGACCTGGGCCCTGGCCCTGATCTAAGTGACCCTAAGGAGGCCACATCTCTTTTCCAGCCTCAGCTCCTTCTCCTCTGAGTCTTAACCTCCAGGGATTTTAGTTCTTGGTTCTCCCGAGGAGGACTGGCCCCTGTGTGGGCTCCCATGGGACTCCATTTTCCCCACTGCTGCCTGCCTGATGACCTGCCCATAGCACAGAGCGAGGACAGGCAATAGGAAACTCCTCCCACAGCACAATGGGTCCCGGGAGGGTGGTTACAGTAAAAGCTTGGATAGAGAAAGAGGCTGGAGCAATTCATTCTTATGAGCTTGTCTGATTTCCACTTAGCTGGGCACTCAGGTCCTCATTGCCATGCATAATGAGAAGCTGGCCACATGCCACTGAAAACAGTCCCAAACCTGAAATGACCTAAATGTTCACAAACGGGGAGAAGATTATCAAAATCTTGGTACTGAGCATTAAATGTATGGTTACAAAAGATTTTTCTGGAGATGTAGACATGGCAACATGCTTTGATATAAACTGAAGTAAAACAAATCAGACTGCAAAACTGCATGTGTGGAAATCTCAGCTCTTTAAAATAATACTCAAGGAGAAGAGGAAATACGCCAAAATGATAATCGCGGTTCCTGCAGAAGTTGTATATTTTTTTTTCAAAAATCAGGAGGAAAACATTTTTAATTGGCAGTAATAGTTTCAACTTTCTCTATCAATATTTTTCTTTTTCAATTTTTAACCCAACACATATACATCTGATTCTATCAATATTTTTTATTTAAGTACAGAGTCCTTGGCAAACACCAAGCCTCCCACCACCGTTGCAAGGAAAGAAAGTGACAGTGTTCCAATCTTAGCTTCAGAAAAAGACATACCAAGCTATGGCAATGACCCCAGACCCCTCAGGATGATCAAAAATGCCCCCACAGATGTTGCAGCTCAATATTCTTTTTTTTTTTTTTCTCTCCAAAAAGACAATGATTCTAGGCTTTTAGTTTTATACTTCTAGCCCAGAGTTTCCCAACATATGTACCTTGGATCAATAACAGGTTGGTAGTGGGTTACTACTGAATAAGGATACCACATTCAAACAGCTGGGCAAGTTCACATTTCAATGTAATGAATTCAAAGAGGATACTCTATGAACAGAGCCTCAAAGAGATATAGCATATGTTATATGCAATATCATATCATGAGAAATGATATAGCATGTATCATTTCCCAAAAACTAGTTTAGGACTATCTCAAGGAATGACTATTCTATGGAGATAGGGGTATCTTGGGAAGTGCAGCTTTAAGCCCCAGCTTCCACCCCTCCCATCCCCCTACCCACCCCGTTCTCTCAGCCTTCGTGCCCTGTGGTTCTCAGCCCTGGCAGCAAACTGGAACACTTGCAGAGCCTGAAAACATCTTTTGGTCTGGGTGCCATCTGGATTTGGGCTGGCGAGGGGGACAGCCCGAGTCAGGAAGCTAAGACTCTTCCTCATACCTTTTTAGTTGTTCATGCTAAGGACAGCTCAACACTAGGATTGAGGTCCAATCTCAAAATTACTCACACATCACCCAGTTTGGGAGTTAAATGGCACCTTGGGTAACATCTAGTCCAATCTCTCATTTTACAGAAGAGGAAACTATGGTCCCAAGGGATTCCTAGCCCCCTGTCTCTTCCCATGCTGCTTCTAGCCAGTGCCACGCTGCCCTGCGGTCTCTGGACCTCAGGACCCTTCAGTCAGAGGGAGAAGCAAAGGACAGCCTTCAGATCTCCGAGGCCATTTCACTGCCAGAGGATGCCCATCAGGCCCCTCTCTCCGCAAGTGAACTAGGACACAGTAAAATGTTGACATAAGTCCTCTTCCTAACACAATACCAAAACCCAGAGCCAGAGACGTGAAGCCGGGAAGCTGCGCTGACTCACAGAAAGGGAAGCTTGCGATGGCAGTGGGCAAACACACCAGTGTTCCCCGAGGCAGCCTGAGCAGAAGGCAGGTACCATCTCTCCTCCGGGCACTCTGCTTCAGCCACAGACCACAGAGCCTCTGCCACAGCTGCCTTTGAAGCCAGGAGACTCCAGCATACTGCTAAGCCCCTCTGAGTGGATGGCTGTGGCCTCAGTTCTTCTGGCAACACTCTTGCTCCTAAACAGGGAATCTGTAATAGGATATCTCCACGCTTTTCAGTTTCACATCCTACACTCCCAATCAATCCCCCTTTTGAAGCTTAAGATTCCACTATTTTCTTCTCTTAGCAGCTTTGAGAAAAAACCTGAAGCTGGATAGGTGTTAGGAGGGTGAAAGATGCACACACCCCTTGCCTCAAAAGTACCCTTCCCTCAGGGCTCCTGATGATCAGCCCTCCACCTCTGCTCCAGCCACCTGCCAGGCCCCCTTGCAGGCAAAGGAGCTGTTCTCAGAGCCTCCTACAGCGCAGTCTCTAGACAGCCTTCTAAACTCCAGGCCCAGCGAAACTCCCCACCAAGCATCTCCACGAAGCATCTCCGGTGGTCTCCAATCTGCCCTCCCTGAGTTTGGAGAGGAAGAGAAGAGGCCATAGGACACAGAAGCAGATAGGGGAGCCAAGTGAAGTGCAGGAGCCCAGTTGGGGTTTCAGGGGTTTCCTGCAGCAGGAAAAGCAGAGTAACTAAGCAGCGGCCGGGCCTGAGGGACGCCCCTTTCTTGGGGTTGCATATGTGCTTTAGCTAAGCCGCCTGGACCACATTCTCAACGAGTTTTTCTTTTCCGCCTGTCAGTGTCTGTGAGGTTGATCCATGGAAGGGCCACGTCCACAGGTCCCTGGTTTCATTGTGACATTTCAGACCCACCAGTGCTTCCACATCTGCCCAATAGTCCTGTCAGGGAGGTAGAGGGAGGCGGACTGGAACCTCACTAGAGCCAATTTAACTCAACGTTGAGAAACGTTAGGACACTATTTTTAATATCAATACTTAGCTAAGCTAGAGAAGATAGTACAAAATTCACATATACTTTGGAGAGTATTAAAATGATAAGCGTCTCATCAGAGGCTGTCATGGGCTCCCCAGGGAACGCTCCCCTCTCCCTGCCTTGTGGATCGCATGAAGTTTGCACAGAGCTGCGGGTGGGTTACGGTTCGGTCAAGGTGTGCGGATTCGTAATTTAAATAAATAAATAAATAAATAAATAAAACCTTATTGCGGTCCTCCCCGCCAAGAGTGGCAGTAAAGCCGATTGCCCCAGTTCTGGCATAGAACTGAAAGCCGCCGCCGCCCCAAGCAACTTTCGGGAACAACTCCGGCCTCGGGAGGGGCGAGAGGCGCGAGAGCCGCTGCCTGCAGCCACCTGTCCCAGCGATCGCCCCTCCCTCCGCTCGCGCGTTCCTTCCCGCGAGTCCTACCATGTCCCCGGCGGTGGCCGGGCCCGCTCCTCGGCGCGCTCAGCCGGCCCGCAGACTCATCCCGCCTCCCTTTGGCCGCCCCCGGCGCCGTGGCTAGCCGGGCTCCCCCGGACGCGCGACTTCTCGGCCGGGACGGGTTTCCTGGACTGAAGGTCTACACCTTCCCAGCACCCAAGTGTCCCCGCGCCAACTCCCGTGAGATCGCTGCGCGCCGGGATGCTCCGCGGGTGGGGAATGCTCGGGGATCTGCGGGAGCCCACCCGCGGCCGCGAGCCTCCGCTGTCTACTTACTGGGGACGTTAGCCCAGTTTGCAAAGTCCCTGCCGCGCGTCCCGGCCCAGCCTCCCCATTCCCCCGAAAGCACGGGAGGGGGAGCTCCTTTCACAATAAAAGCCCTGCCGGGGGCTCAGCCAGCCGCAGTCTTCTGGAGTAGGGGCCCAGGTGCTAGGAAGGAAAGGTCCCCGCTCGGCCTGCCCTCCTGCCACGTGAGGCGCCGACGCGGGGCGGTGAGGGGCGCCTCTCAGGTGTGAGCCTCTCGGTGAGCCCACTGCAACTCGGCGATACAGCTGTTGCCCAAACTTCCACCCTCTCCTGCCAAGCTTCAGAAAGACAAGTCTTTTTTTACTGTCACTTCTTCGCTTTGTTTGGGTTCAGTCCCCAAGGGGATTTGGAAGGAAAATCCGTTGACCACTAAGTTCATTAACAATGGAGTTTTTGTCCTTAAGAACTAATCACTGTTAAGAGTTGCCGGGCGTGGTGGCTCAAGCCTGTAATCCCAGCACTTTGGGAGGCCGAGGTGGGTGGATCACGAGGTCAAGAGATCGAGACCACCCTGGTCAACATGGTGAAACACCGTCTCTACTAAAAATACAAAAAATTAGCTGGGCATGGTGGCGCGTGCCTATAGTCCCAGCTACTCAGGAGGCTGAGGCAGGAGAATTGCTTGAACCCAGGAGGCGGAGGTTGCGGTGAGCCGAGATCGCACATTGCACTCCAGCCTGGGTAACAAGAGCGAAACTCCGTCTCAAAAAAAAAAAAGTCACTGAGGTGGCTGATACTGCCTCTCCGCTTCGGATGCACACAGTGCCTTTGTTCCCCTGATCACCTACTGCCAACTGTGGCAGTCAGAGCAGGACCTGAGAGTCTATATGCTCCTCGTTGGGGAGTGTCCTGGGCTTAGGGGGTCTGTAGTCCCAAAATCAGGGCTGGCCCCATTATTAACAGCTGGGTCAGCATAGACCAGTCCCCACACATCTTTATGACTTGTGTCCCTCAATAGCAACGTTTGCACCCCAGGATTCTTAAGAGCCTGTAGGCAATGGAGGCAGAGTCAGCAAGCAGTAGGGTGCCCTGAGTGAATCTGGGGGCCAGGCTGAAAAAGCCTCCAACATTGAAACTAACAGGAAGTATCATTAGCTAGATGAAGACAGACCTCTTCCCAGCAGCCACCTGCTCAAAATGACTTGAGGTTATCACTGATGGCAGTGTTTCCTAAGGGAAGCAAAGATCCAGAGGGTCCCCTTAAATTGTGTATGTGTGTATGGGCGGGAGTAACAGATGAAGAGAAAATACTCAGTCCTTAACATTCCAGATGCTTTCTGTATGTTATTTCATTTAATCATCACAAATGATCCTAAAAGGAAAAATTTTGCAAATGAGGCAAGTCAGGATTAGGGAGGTGAAGTAACTTTCCTGAGACCAGATAGCCAGTAAACAGTTTAGCCAATCCAAGTCTATTTTCTAGAACATGAAACAAAGAGGAAGACTTGATACAGCAGGAACAGGAGGCAGGATGCGGCACTGCAAACTGCAGCTTGTCTGTGCATATGGAGCACTGACAGGGTGGAGAATTTGAGCCCTGCTTGGGAGATGAGGAAGGAGGGAGGAGGACAGTACAAACCATTCAGGGTTTTATTTAGATGTTTAGGGAGATGCTGTGATCTTTTGAGTCTCATTTTCTGACTGCAACTACACACAAGATGTATATTAAGCATATGTGTATAAATGTAACTAAAAGAATATTTTATAAAACATGACTTCATGTGATGCACTCTGATATTTTCTATTCTATTCCAATTTGACATATTTTTAATGGTGGTCTCAAATCACTGAGATGGGAAGAGAGTTCCCAGTATTTCCCAGGATTACTGGAAGCAGAACTGTTTTCAAAGGAAGCAGCTCTGACGATTCATGGAACACACTTGGGGAAAGCTGCTGCAGGATCTAGCCCAGCCAAATGAAATGTTACACAAGAACATGGCTAAGCTGTAAAGAATTATTTGTTGTCATAGCATATCCCAGTCCATCCTAACAACATGAATTAACTTACTTTTGAGAATTACTTGAAAGGAGTCATAAATCAGGTTTTTGTCACTTCTCTGCTCAAAACCTCCCAGAGGCTTCACATCTCCTGCAGTGTAACGTGCCACATCTTACAGGGGCCTACCAGTCCTTTCGCACTTTGGCCCTCATTATCTCTGCATGTTCTCTCTCACTCACTGTGCTTCAGGACACACTCACCTTTTTATTGTTCCTTGCTTACTATAGGCACGATCCCACCTCAGGACCTTTGCATATGTTATCCCTCTCCCTGGAATGTCCCAGATATCTCCATGGTTTGCTCCCTCATCTCCTTCAGGTCTTTGCCCCAGTGTCACCTCTTCGGTGAAGCCTTCCCTGACCACTCTAGTTAAGATTGCACACTCCATCCCTCTTCTGTTCCACCTTGTGATTTTTTTTTCCTGAACTAGGCAACTTCTTAGATGCTATATTAAAGGATTTTAGATTCAGATAACCAATAAATCCCTCCCTTCTAGGAAACAACACTTTATGTTCTGTTACTTTCAAAATTTTGGCTGATTGGTGGTTGGCCACTCCCAGGTTGTTGGCAGGGCCTCTGGTTACACTGCAGATCTTGCAAGTAGGAAACATTCAACTCATCCAACTGAGATAGGCTGGTGCTAGAGAGGAATATTTTATTATTTTTATGAGAGGGTGCTTCCAAAGTTCATTAGGAGTGAGTCTATCTTTCACCAGTTAGAAGGAGATTTCCAGCTTCCTCTAAGGATGTTTTAGGATTTCTTATAAATTGGTACCCCAGGCAGCTGCCCAACAGGTCCACTCTTTAATGTGATTCATTGTCTAGCTCCATTCCAGACTTACTGAATCAAACTTTCCAAGGCTTGAGTGTCTTTATATTTTTTAAGCATAGCCAGGGCTAAGAACTGATGAACTAAGTAATTCCTCTTCCTTGGCTCCCGTATCTAAATGGCCTTTCTAAATGATTCTGGAATCTTTCCCCTCCTTGCAGCCAGTTCTTTGGCTCAAACTTTTGTCATCACTTACAGCACTCTCAGAAACTCAACTAGCATCTCAGGCTCTACTTTTGCTCTCTCCAATCCACCCTGCATATCACTGACAAAATGTAAACATGGGCCTGCCACTGACCTGTTCCACATAACTCTCAGGGTTAAATGCAAATTCCTCAACAGCATGGCTTTCAGACTCTGTCAAGGTCTCGTCTCTTATTACCTTTCCAGGCCTTTGACACACTCCTAAACCTTCTTCAGGGCAGGTCCCTCCATCTCAAAGCCTCTTCTTGACACATTCTTATTTCCAACTTGACATACTTCCCTGCACTGGTCCTCTCCATCCTGAAGGTCCAGCAATGCATGTCCCATGAAGTTCTCTGTTGCAAATATTATCTCTTTGTGGCTCTCACTCCCTAAAGGAAAGAACCATTCTGGGCCTTCTATCTCCATCTTCCTGATACCAAGTAGCTACTTAGTAAATGCTTCTGAATAAAGGAATGAGACAGAAGACCGAGGTTCAAAACTGAATCTACCACTCACAAAGCATAGGTCCTGAGCAAAGCCACTTTCTCTCCACCTGCTTCAGGTTCCTCATTTGACAAATAAGAACCATCATCCCAGCCAAGCCTAACTCCCTGGATTCCTGCAAGCATGTAATGTGCTCGTGTAAGTTACATCATACAGAATTGGACTTTTCTCATGGTAAACTTTCAAAAACATTTACTGAATCCAAGAATGATGAAGGAGAAGAAAACTTCTTTTGCAGCAGAGAATGTTAGCATCCAGTTTACATTCTCTCTGTTTTCATTCACTGAACTCCTATATTTTAAGGGGCAGCAGTATACTTGGCCAAAATATTATATATTTCACAACTTCCCTTGCAAAAAGAAACAGCCAATAAGAAGCAAATGAAAGTCATTGGTGGGGCCCACAGAAGCATTTGAAAGGGGACTGGGGTAATTTACATTATTGTTCAGCAAATATTCACTCCCTGTATTGGTCTGTTTCATGTTGCTGATAAAGACATACCCAAGACTGGGCAATTTACCAAAGGAAGAGGTTTCATGGACTTAAAAGTTCCACATGGCTGGGGTGGCCTCACAATCATGACAGAAGGCAAGGAAGAGCAAGTCACATCTTATATGGATGGTAGCAGTCAAACAGAGAGAGAGAGACCTTGTGCACGGAAACTATGCCTTATAAAGCCATCAGATCTCATGAGACTTATTCACTATCATGAGAACAGCAGGGAAAAGAGCTGCTCCCATGATTCCATTACCTCCCACAGGGTTCCTCCCACAACATGTGGGAATTCAAGATGAGATTTGGGTGGGGACAGAGCCAAACCATATTATTCCTCCCTGGCCCCTCCCAAATCTCACGTCCTCACATTTCAAAACAAATCATGCCTTTCCAACAGTCCCCCCAAAGTCTTAACTCATTTCAGCATTAACTCAAAAGTCCATAGTCCAACATCTCATCTCATCTGAGACAAAGCAAGTCCCTTCTGCCTATGAGCCTGTAAATCAATAGCAAGTTAGTTATTTCCTAGATACACTGGGTGTACAGGCATTGCGTAAATACAGCCATTCCAAATGGGAGAAATTGGCCAAAACAAAAGGGCTACAGGCCCCATGTAAATCCAGCAGGGAAGTCAAATGTTAAAGTTCCAAAACTGTCTCCTTTGACTCCATGTCTCACATCCAGGTAATGCTGATCCAAGAGGTGGGTTTCCCACGACTTTGGGCAGCTGCACCTCTGTGGCTTTTCAGGGTATAGCCCCCTCCTGGCTGCTTTCATGAGCTGGCGTGAGGTGTCTGCGGCTTTTCCAGGTTCATAATGCAAGCTGTCAGTGGCCCTACCATTCTGGGATCTGGAGGATGGTGGTCTGCTTCTCACAGCTCCACTGGGTGGTGCCCCAGTAGGAGTTCTCTGTAGGGGCTCCCACCCCATATTTCCCTTCCACATTGCCCTAGAAGAGATTCTCCAAGAGGGCCCTGCCCCTGCAGCAAACTTCTGCCTGGATATCCAGGCATTTCCATACAGCCTCCGAAATCTAGGCAGAGGTTCCCAAACCCCCAATTTATGACTTCTGTGCACTCTCAGGCTCAACACCACATGGAAGCTGCCAAGGCTGGGGGCTTGCACCCTCTGAAGTCACAGCCTGAGCTGTATATTGGCCCCTTTCAGCCATGACTAGAACAGCTGAAATGCAGTGCACCGAGTCCATAGGCTGCACACAGCATGGGGTCCCTGGGCCCAGCCCATGAAACCACTTTTTCCTCCTAGGCCTCTGGGCCTGTGATGGGAGAGGATGCTGTGAAGATCTCTGGCATGCCCTGGAGACATTTTCTTCATTGTCTTGGGGATAAACATTCAGCTCCTTGTTACTTATGCAAATTTCTGCAGCTGGCTTGAACTTCTCCTCAGAAAATGGGATTTTCTTTTCTCTCCTACTATCAGGCTGCAAATTTTCCAAACTTTTATGCTCTGCATCCCTGATAAAACTGCTTTTAATAACACCCAAGGCACCTCTTGAATGCTTTGCTGCTTAGAAATTTCTTCTGCCAGATACCCTAAATCATCTCTCTCAAGTTAAAAGTTCCACAAATCTCTAGGCAGGGGCAAAATGCTGCCAGCCTCTTTGCTAAAACATAGCAAGAGTCACCTTTGCTCCAGTTCCCAAAAAGTTCCTCATCTCCATCTGAGACCACCTCAGCCCGGACCTTATTGTCCATATCACTATCAGTATTTTGGGCAAAGCCCAACATTCAACAAATCTCTAGGAAGTTCCAAACTTTCCCACATTTTCCTATCTTCTTCTGAGCCCTCCAAACTGTTCCAACCTCTTCCTGTTACCCAGTTCCAAAGTTGTTTCCATATTTTTAGATATCTTTTCAGCAGCACCCCACTCTACTTCTACCAATTTAGTGTATTAGCCATTTTCACCTTGCTGATAAAGACATACCTGAGAATGGGAAGAAAAAGAGGTTTAATTGGATTTACAATTCCACATGGCTGGGGAGACCTCAGAATCATGGCAAGATAAACGAGAAGGATACAAAAGCGGAAACCCCTGATAAAACCATCAGATCTCGTGAGACTTATTCACTATCATGAGGACAGCATGGGAAAGATCTACTCCAATGATTCAATTATCTTCCACAGAGTCCCTCCCACAACATGTGGGAATTCAAGATGAAATCTGGGCGGGGACACAGCCAAATCATTTTACTTTCTTTCCCTCAGCTGCGAGCAGAGTGTGTACCTTTGCTGCACTGTTGTTGGGGATGGCCATGGACTAACCCTGACCGGTAAGACATGAGCAAACAGAAGCATTGTATGTGCTTGTGCAGCATTGCTTGGCTTTGCATTCCGATGATACACCATGTGAAGAACAAGCACAAAGGTAATTTGATCTTTTGAAATTCTGAAATCATCTTCTAAAAATCAAGTCATTTTTTGCTGCATAAGTTTTTTGACACAAACTACATATAACCATCGAATGACTCAGGTGTGGTCAGTTCATCCTTGTTGGCCTCTTTAAAGAGCATCAAACAGTTTTGGAGAAACAGCATATAAATGTGTCTACTATTATCTTTTCTCCATTCTCATCTTCAATATATTTCCAAATTGAAGAAGAACACTGTTATGGACTACAACCCCAGAGGATCCCTTGCCAAGACACTAACCCTGGTGTCACCTTGATTGTGGACTTCCAGTACCACTGCATCCTATCATGAAAAGAATTTGGGATTGGGTGTGGTGGAGGAGATATGAAAATGCAGATAGAGACTGAACCTCACAAGTCTGGGATAAGAAATTCAAATACTTCTAAATCAATCAAAAGGATTTTTTCCCTTCCCCTGTCCAAAAGACATCAATGCTCAGTTGAACATAGAGGTATCTCTCTTTCATTAAGTTGTTGACATATTTTTTCTCTTCTTGTTTTGTGACAGGGTCTCACTTTGTAGCCCAGGCTGAAGTGCAGTGGCGCCATCACCGCTCACTGCAGCCTCAGACTCCTGGGATCAAGTCATCCTCCCACCTTAGCCTCCTAAGTAGCTTGGACCACAGGTACATGCCACCACACTGGGCTAATTTTGTTTTTTAGAGACAAGGTCTCACCACGTTGCCCAGGTAGTCTCAAACTCCTAGCCTCAAGCGATCCTCCCATGTTGCCTCTCAAAGTGCTGGGATTACAGGCATGAGCTGCTGCACATAGCTGGACATCTTTTTTTAATTAAACATACTTTCAGGGACTCCACCTTACAAATCCCATGAAGAAAGAACTTGGAGCTGTAGAAATAGTCCCAGGTTTAAAGCTGAATTTTGTCCCTTTGCCTGTGCAACCTTGGACAAATTACACACCTTCTCCAGGTTCAGTTTCCATATTCATTTTTTTTTTAAATAGGGATAACACCTACCCATGAAGTTGTTAGAAAGTTTTAAATAGGCAGCGTATACAGGGACCTCAACACCTAGTAGGTTCCCATCAAATGATAGCTCCTTTCTTGTCCCTCCTCTCCAAGCCTTGCTCATAGAGCCCTCAATAAAGCTGTGATTATTTTTTTACTTTGCTCCCGTACTCAAGCAGCAGGGTCGAGAATGAATGAAGGGCAGTATAAGCTCAACAGTCTTCCTAATACCAATCACCTCTTCTCAAGATCAAGACTTTGTGGTTTAATTGACTATATACATCATTTGAGATTTGAAGTTGAATTCTGAGAACTCATAGTAATGGGTTCCTGGATTCCTCCTCTCACCAGTCATGGCCAGCAATCCCCTCAGCAGGAATAAAAGGGAAGAATGCTCTAAGCTCCAAGCCTGGCACGCAGGGTTTGACACATCCAGGCTGATCCACAATCAAGGGTACAAGAAAGAAGTATTTTAAATAATAAGAATTTGAAGAAGCAAATAGCACCACCAAGTGGCCAAAATTACATATGGAGGTTGTTCTATGCCTGGATTCAGCCATGGGTCTTTCCTAGCTACTATATATAATGTCCTGACTTCACAGGGGTGGAGAGAGAAATAAGATATATAAAGGGCAGTGAGCACACTTGATCCCTCCATCTGTCCCTCAACAAGATCTGTGGATATGTGCCCACTGTGTTTTGGGCCATCTAATTTCATAATTAGGCTCTAATTGAGCCTCTTGCCATGGCATTTTATAGACTTTAACCTGTACAAACCCCACCCTACTCCTATTTACTGCCAGCTGAACTCTCAATGTGGGGTTTGTAAAAATGTATTTCTTGCAGCTGGGCATGGTGGCTCATGCCTGTAATCCCAGAATTTTGGGAGGCCAAGACGGGTATATCATGAGGTCAGGAGTTTGAGATCAGCCTGACCAACATGGTGAAACCCCATCTTGAATAAAAATTTTTTAAAAGCCGGGCATAGTAGTCCATGCCTCTAATCCCAACTACTCAGGTGAGGCAGGAGAATCCCTTGAAGCTGGGAGGCAGAGGTTGCAGTGAGCCGAGATTGCACCACTGCACTCCAGCCTAGGCAAAGAGCACGAGTCTCAAAAAACAAACAAACAAAAAAAATATGTATATATATATATGTATATATGTGAAATAAAATGTACATAATATTTAATATATATATGTAAATGAAACATATCCATTTTTACAAAGGGGAGAGGGTGCTAACATATCATTACAAATATTAATTTATTTATTTCAATATATATATATATATTTCTTGCCACAGTTCCTGTCTTCTACCACATATGGTTGCCTATCTTACGGGTTTTCCTGAGTGATATGAGGACAGATGCCATGACTATTTTATTCGAAGATGTAATCTTAGAACCACTCATGATGCTTGGCATGGAGAATGAGCTTAATAAATGTTTTTGAGCAAACTAATATAAAAGTGATTCAACTGTCTAATATCCACTGAGTTCAGAAATCATTTCACTCACTCCTTGATTCAACACGTATTAAGTACCTCCTATGTGCCAGTAATTGTGTATGAGGCTAAAGTGACAAAGATGACTAGAACACCAATCCCCTGCCCACAAGTATTTTAGGTGGGCAACAGACAGTTACGAACATGAATAATATAACTAGAGCTATGAGAAAGGAATTAGCAGGCTTCTCTTGATACCTGGAGGAGAAAGAGGAATTAAATTTGCCTGAGTTGATAAGCTAAGGCCTCCAGGGCTTCTGAGCCAAAACAGTGTATAGGATGAGTAGTTAGTTCTCCAGATAGACTATAATGGGGTTTGGGAGAGGCATATAGTCAAAAGGAACAGTGGAGTCTGAGCAGGGTCACCTCTGGACTTCACAGAGCAAGAAGGTGAGCTTTCTGTTGTGTTTGAGGGATACAAAAGACCCATCTTCATAAGGGTAGCATTTGAAGGCATGGTGAGAAGTAATATGGAAAAGCCCTCAAAACCTTCCCCAGAAAAGTAATATATTCCTTATTGGCAACCAGGAATATTTGAAAACATTTCAAAATAACAACCTCTCTTTTACCTCCCTGGCAATCCTTTGGCAACTCTTCCTTCCTAACCCCTTGTCTGTTCTCTCCTCTCTCTTTTCTCCCCAACTTGTACCTTCCCCTTCCCAGTCTCAGAATTCTGCAAGAATCCATATGAAACACTGCTGACCCAGGTTAAGAGAAAAAAGTAAAAACAGATCTTGAGCACAACATTTCAGGACCACAGACAGTGGCATGAAGCCTACCCACCCACTGACACTTCAGTCATGCCAGCTCCAACTCACTAGGCCCTCTACAGACTTGAAAACATGGCCTCAAAGTTTACCAAGCAAACAAGAAAACATGGACAAATCCAGAAGCAATAGGAGAGGTTAAAATAATATATAAAACAACCAGATATATATTAGTCAAAGTATAAGAGATTTGATAAATATAAAACAAAGTTGGCCTAACGGATCTTCTTATAATACTGCAACCAGAAATTGCAAAATATATGCTATTTTAAAGTATGGGACATGTATTAAAACTAAGTGTCCATTATACAGTCTCAACTTATTTCAAAGGAATAAAATCATAAGAGTATATTATTTAATAAGTATTCAGCCAAACTAGAAATCAGTTACAGAAAATAACTGAAATCGTCCTATGAAATAGACTGAATCTATAATTAAAATCTTCCTATAAAGAAATCTCCAAGCCCAGATGCATTGAATAGGGTTTCCACAAAATTAATATGGAAGAAACAAGGTCAATCTTATATAAAGTCTTCCAGAGAACAAAAGAAAAAGGTCTATCCTCCCCGGCTCATTGTATGAGGCTATCACAATCCTGATAGCACAAAATCCAATGAGTACAGTATAAATAGAAAATTTAGAGCCCAATTTCATTCATGAGCATGGATGCCAAAATACTATATAGTATACATATTTGTCATGAAGTTAACAAAATTTGGATACGCAGATAAAGTAGTAAATACAGGGAAGTTTGCTATGCAATACTATATAGTATACATATTTACAAATAGAAAATCAAACATATCCATTTTTAAAAAGGGGACAGGGAGCTAACATATCATTACAAATATTAGTTTATTTCCAGGATGAAAGATTTAACATAAATCAATCAATGTAATTGGCTACATTAATAGATTAAAGGATAAAAATCCTATGTCCATTGCAACAAATTTCAAAAGATAATTTGATACAATTCAACCATTTTCTCTTTCCTAATTATAAATTAAGATAAAAACCTTACTGGCTGGGCACAGCGGATCACACCTCTAATCCCAGCACTTTGGGAGACCAAGGAGGAAGGATCACTTGGGCTCAGGAGTTCAGGACCAACCTGGATAACATAGTGAGACTTCCTCTCTACTAAAATTTTTTTTTAATTAGCTGGGCACGGTGACACATACCTATAATTCCAACTATTTGGGAGACTAGGGCAGAAGGATTGCTTGAACTTGGGAGACCGAAGCTGCAATGAGCTGTGATTGTATCACTGCACTCCAGCCTGGGCTACAAAATAAGATTACGCCTATAATCCCAGCACTTTGGGAGGCCAAGGCAGGCCAATCACCTGAGGTTGGGAGTTCGAGACCAGCCTGACAAACATGGAGAAACCCCGTCTCTATTAAAAATACAAAATTAGCTGGATGTGGTGGTGCATGCCTGTAATCCCAGCTACTCAGGAGGCTGAGGCAGGAGAACCGCTTGAACCAGGAGGCAGAGGTTGTGGTGAGCTGAGATTGCGCCACTGCACTCTAGCCTAGGCAACAAAAGTGAAACTCCATCTCAAAAAAAAATAAAATAAAATAAGACTGTCAAAAAAAGAAAGAAAAGAAAAGAAGAGAAAGTAGAAAGAAGAGAAGGGAAGAGAAGGGGAGTGGAGGGGAGGGGAGGGAAGGGGAGGGAAGGGAAGGGAAAAAGTCTTGCTAAAACTAGAAACAGAGGGATTTCCCTTCATCTTATAAAAAAATCTATAAAAAGTCACAGTAGGCCGGGCGCGGTGGCTCAAGCCTGTAATCCCAGCACTTTGGGAGGCCAAGGCGGGTGGATCACAAGGTCGAAAGATCGAGACCATCCTGGTCAACATGGTGAAACCCCGTCTCTACTAAAAAATACAAAAAAAATTAGCTGGGCATGGTGGCACATGCCTGTAATCCCAGCTACTCAGGAGGCTGAGGCAGGAGAATTGCCTGAGCCCAGGAGGCGGAGGTTGCGGTGAGCCGAGATCGCGCCATTGCACTCCAGCCTGGGTAACAAGAGCGAAACTCCGTCTCAAAAAAAAAAAAAAAAAAAAAAGTCACAGTAAAGATCATGCTTAATAATTAAATTATTGAGATTGAGAATAAGGTAACAAGGCCCACTATCATCACTGCTATTCAACATGGTATCAGAGGTTCTAGCTAGCTTAATTAGAGAAATAAAAGTATGAGATTTAAAAGACAGAAACAAAACTGTGGCTATTTACAAATGACATAAATCTAAAGCAATATACAAATTATGAGAATTAGTAGTTTAGTAAGATAGATGGATATAAACTCAGTATAAAAATACCAATTATATTTCTACATAACAGTAACATTGGTCAAATTAAATTTTTAAAAATCCATTTGTATTTATTTTCTATCACTACCACAACAAATTATAAGAAACTTATTGCTTTACGCTTTTTTAAAATGTATAGACAAATTTATTATCTTACAGTTCAATAAATCAGAAATCTTGACACAGGTATCATCAGGCTAAAATCAAGGTATCAGCAGGGCTGCACTGATCTCTGGAGCCTCTAGTGGAAGATACATTTTCCTACCTTTTCTGGCTTGTAGGGACTACCTTCATTCCTTAGCTTGTGGTTCCCTTCCTTCGTTCTTAGCGTCAGTAACATTGCATTACTTTGATCTTCTTCTGAAGTCACACACCCTTCTGACTAGAGTCAGGAAAAGATTTCCAGTTTTTAAGGTTTCATGTGATTAGATTGGGTCCATGCAGATAATCCAGGATAATCTCCCATCTCAAGGTTCTTAGCCTTAACCACATCTGCAGTCTCTTTTGCCATGAATAATATGTATAAGGCAATATATTCATGGGTTCTAGAGATTAGGGCATGGATGTATTTGGGGGATGATATTTTTCTGCCTATCACAATGCAATTTATAATAGCATTAAAATGTTAAGTATCTAAAAATAAATCCATCAAAAGATCTTTAAAATGCTACACATGAAACTATAAAACATTATTGAGGACAAGTGGCCACACAAAATGGTGGCATAGGAAGCTCTGGGAGCTAGTCTCTCCATCAAAGCAGCCATTGGGCTGGAAAGGGCAACTGGAATCAACTCATTCAGAACCCTGGAACCTGATCAGATACTTAAAACAACCAGCTTAGTGCTCATGAAGGGACAGACTTCCCAAGGGTGGGGGGCAGTCTTGTTTTGGTGACTGGCTGACCACCGATAACGGATCAGAAACTTCAGTGACCACAAATAAGGAATACACATCTTGCAAAAATAGTTCAGAAAAGTCACACATGTATGTCTGCAGCACTCAACAAGCAAAAATAAACGGCTCTTAAGCAGTGACAGAATCAAATTTCCAGAGTTAACCACTCTGGAGTTAATATTCAGAATGTCTTATTATGAACCAAAAAATCACAAAGCATACAAAGGAATCTGGCCCACTCACAGGAAAAAAGAATTTGGCAAAAAATACCACTGAAGCAGCACAGTGGTTTCTCTTGTATTTGATGCCACCAATCTACCACCTACTGACTTTAGGCCTTGTGGCATGTAGCTTCTTTCCTTTTGCTATTCCTCTATGTCAGAGAAAAGACCTCTTTCTTAGGCTTTGTTTAGCAGAGCTCCTACTGTTACTGGGCTTTTGCGATACTGACATTCTCACTGGATTCCTCCACAGTCACTTAGCATGCCCTATCTAGTGCCTCCAAACTCGGGGACATTAGTAAAATCTTGTGTGGCTATACTCCGATTATTGTAAACATTCCCAGAGAAGGTCTAGAGTCTTTTTCAAAGAAGACTTCAGTCCAGACCCATCTACACCAGCCTGAAGAAAGCCATCAGTCAGAAGCAATAAGGTGGTGCTGTGGTCTGAATGTGTCCCACAAAATTCACGTGTTGGGAATTTAATCCCCAATGCAACAACGTTGAGGTGGGGTCTTTTGGGAGGTGTGTAGGTCAGGAGGGAATAGATTAAGGCCATTATAAAGAGACGTGATGGAAGAAGTTTGGTTCCCTTTTGCCCTTCCACCTTCTGCTCTGTGAATACACAGGATTCCTCCCCTCCAGAGGACGCAGTGTTCAAGGTGCTATCTTTGAAGCAAAGACCACACCCTCACCAAACCTTCCAGTGCCTTAAGCTTGGACTTCCCAGCCTCCATAACTGTAAGAAATAAAATTTTTGTTCTTTATAAATCACCAGTCTTAGGTATTCTCTTATAGCAGCACAAACAGGTTCAGACAAGTGGTATGTTGAGATTCACTCTCTTCTCTTTATGTAGTCTTTTATTCTTTTCAGGTCAAGATTGGGCCACAAGGGTGGGGAGTTAGAGTTGGATGTCTGTGCTGGTCATTATCTTAAGCCGAAACATTCTGAATGGTATTTCTAAACAGAACTTCTACTATATACCTATTAGCTGCAACTTTGGGGGTGCAGTGAAGTTCATAAAGACCTAACTTACTTCCTAGCATTGCTATTAATGTTGTTTCAGTTCCCACGGTGCTACAAAACTCAGTAAAAAGTAGACTACCATTTTTGTTATAACTGCACGGACATTTCTGAGGTCTCAGTTTGCCTGGAGCAAAAAAACTTTATTAAAGTCTAATCCAGTAAATACAGTGCTGTCAAGAAATTGTTTTATGTAGTATCTCAATAACTCTCCAGCTCAAACTGTATTTCAGGGTCTCTCCTTCCTTCAAGTTGTTGGTCTGGTGGCGGGCTCTCTTGGCATGGATGGCCTATGATAATGGTATGGCTGTGTCCCCACCCAAATCTCATCTTAAATTGTAGCTCCCATAATTCCTACATTATGGGAGGGACCCAGTGGGAGATAATTTAATCGTGGGGGTGGTTTTTCCCATACTGTTCTCATGGTAGTGAATAAGTCTCACAAGATCTGATGGTTTTATAAGGGGAAACCCCTTTCACTTGGTCCTCATTTTCTCTTGCCTGCTGCTATGTAAGATGTGCCTTTAGTCTGCTACTATGACTGTGAGGCCTCCCTAGCCACATGTAACTGTGACTCCATTAAACCTCTTTTCTTTATAAATTACTCAGTCTCAGGTATGTCTTTATCAGCAGTGCAAAAACAGACTAATACAGCCTGCAATGCAGATTCTTCTGTAGTGTGGCTTGTTAGACTCATGTGCCTGATTAGATCTGAGCAGTTTCTTGGCATAGGAAATCCTACGGAGGCAAGCCACTTGTTCTCACTACTCCAATATTTCTAATAGATTCCTCCCATGACAGAAAAGTCTGTGGGTCTTCCAAATCACTTCAGGATCTGTTTCCATAGCCTGCCTAGTGCCTACTGAAAACACTGGAACTCTACCATGCCAAACTCCACTTAGCAGAAATAATCATGGCTAAGACATGGCAGGCAAAGAATGACCTCTCATAGCCGAGCACAGTGGCTGACGCCTATAATCTCAACACTTTAGGGAGGCTGAGACGGGTGGATCACCTGAGGTCAGGAGTTCGAGATCAGCCTGGCCAACATGGTGAAACTCCATCTCTACTAAAAATTTAAAAATTAGCTGGGCATGGTGGTGGGCAAACACTAAGATCGACTATAGACATTGGATGATAATGATGTGTCAACGTAGGGTCGTCAAATGTAGTAAGCGTACCCTCAGGTAAGAGACGTTAGTAATTGGGGAAGCTATACATGTGCTGGAGTAACGGGAATACAGGAAATCTCTGTATTTTCCTCTAAATTTTGCCGTGAACCTAAAACTGCTCTAAAAATTTTTAAGTATTTGGAAAAAAGAAAAAGAATGTTGAAAAATAAATGAGTGCACACCAGATTAACGTTTTTTAAAATCTGGATAATGGTTACATGGTATGTATTCTTATCCTTTAAAATTATGAAGTATTTTAAATATTTATGAAAGTACAGAGAATGTTGAAGCAAATGTACTTGAAATATACTCAATGAAGAGATAATAGTCCCACCAGAAATTAAAACAATCTCTAAGCAACTAATAATTAACAGTTTAACATATTGCTGTGAAGAAAAAAAAAGATTCAGTGATTAATGGAGCAAAATAGAAAGCCTGGAAATAAATCCTATATTCGAATTTAAATATATGATTATGAGGGCCATCATAAATCAATGGGTCTCAGAATACTTACTTACTTATGGGAATAGAAGACTGATTAACAATGGTTTTTGGGGGGTTTTTTGTTTGTTTGTTTGTTAGATGGAGTCTCACTCTGTCACCCAGGCTGGAGTGCAGTGGCGCAATCTCGGCTCACTGAAACTTCGACCTCACGGGTAAAGCAATTCTCCTGCCTCAGCCTCCTGAGGAGCTGAGGGGTGTGTGTGTGTGTGTGTGTGTGTGTGTGTGTGTGTGTGTGTGTGTGTGTGTATTTTTAGTAGAGACGGTATTTCACTACATTGGCCAGGCTGGTCTCGAACTCCTGACCTCAAGTGATCCGCCTGCCTCAGCCTTCTAAAGTGCTGGGATTACAGGCATAAGCCATCATGCCTGGTCAACAATGGGTTTGCTTTTTTTTTCCCTTAAGCTGCATATGGAAACAATGGGTTTTTACATATTGCATTAAAGATCTCAAATTCTTCGGTAAAACATTAAGAATTTACCATAGTAAAAAGCACATGACACAAAGAGAAATTTTTCACAATGAAAGTCAAATTAGTAAACTTAACAAAAAATTCAACCTCACTAATTATAGCAAAGAAATAAAAATAAAAACAATCAAGAATCATTTTATGCCAATTATTTTTTAAATTTTAAATTACAATATTTACTGCTAAGATTTAAATTAAGTGCTATACTTATATATTTCTAATAGCAGAGTAAATTGGTATAATCTTTTAAAAAGGCAATATGGCAGCATGTTTTTAAAACCTAAAATAATTGTATTTTGGATTTAGTTAATCTCATACCTGGGAATTTATTTCAAGCAAATCATCCAAAAGAAAAGGAAAAAACCACTATATTCATGACATTGGTGACAGCAATACCCTTTGCAATAGCTCACAGATAGAAATGTCCTAATGCCCATCAATGCATTTCAATAAAAATGAACACCAACTGGATGGATACCAGGGTGGGGAATGTGATTAAGATACAGTCTCGGCCCAGCACAGTGGCTCATGCCTGCTATCCCAGCACTGTGGAAAGTGCAGTAGGTAGATTGCTTAAGCTTAGGAGTTCAAGACCAGCCTGGGCAACAAGGCAAAACCTCATCTCTATAAAATATGCGAAAATTAGCCAGGTGTGGTGGTGTATGCATGTAGTCCCAGCTGCTGGAGAAGCTGAAGTAGAATGATGGCTTGAGCCCAGAAGTTCGAGGCTGCAGTGAGTCGAGATCATGTCATTGCATTCCAGCCTGGGTGAGAGTGAGACTCTGCCTCAAATTAAAAAAAAAAAAAAAAAAAAAAAAAAAGACACAATCTTTACTTTCAAAAGAATTCACAATTTGGAGCGGGGAATAAAGAAGGGTACTTCCACTCACAAACAGTAATTACAGGTTATACAGAATTGGGCAAAGGGGACAATGCTTAAGACAATAGTAACAAAAGGAAAATGACACATAACATTTTATCCGTCATGATTCAATTATGTACACCTATGGACAAGGGTTAGCAATGGACATAGAGAAATAAAAATGAGGATCTACTGGAGTATCAGAATTGGAGGTATATCTTTCTTTAACTGTGCTTACAGTAGTTGTAATTTATTGGTACAATACTGTCTTAAATTTTTCACTGTCCTATAAGAGTTATAATACATGAACACATATGAATTATGTAGTCTCAGCCTAAATAATAGCAGTGTCATAATCAAATGAAACTAAGATCATAAAAACTGAGTATATTGCATAAAATTCATTCAAGTTTTAGCAAGTTCAAGTGCTTACCACGTTCTTGGCATATCTTCCTATCTCAACAGTTGACTCTGCTACATATACAAGGTGATCCTCACACATACATTCATTTAGGTACCTTCCATTGTCAACAAACATGGCTGGAAGCTAACCCTCCTCCCCATCCAGAGCTGTGATCAAGGCTGCAGTTGTTCTCCCCAAGCCCTCTGTCTCTCTCACCTCCATTTTTCCTTTCAGTTTCTGACCTCTCACCAGAGAGGCTCATGAGCAAGATTTTCAGCCACTCCCAATCCTGAGAATGGGAAGATAGACAGAGACTGTAGCTGGCTACAGCCTGCACATGTGTGGGAGCGGGATCTTGGGATATCTTTCAGCAATGCAGGGACAGAAGTAGGAAAGAGAAGCTTGGGATTCCTGGCCTCAAAGATCCTAGCTTACATTACAAAGCACCAACAGGGGTACCTGAATGAGAAAGTTGATGCAATCACGATCATATGTGGATCCTGGCGTCACTCTCTGGGTTTGAATTCTGACCACTCATACCCAGTATGCATCTGTAAAATGCTTACCTCACACTTACTGTAGGACTGAGATAAAGCATATAAAGTCCACATCACAGGACTTGGTTCATGGGAAGAACAATAAATGGTAGTGTAACCATTTGTTATTTCTATTATTGAGAAGAGGACTTTCTGGATAGCCCTGTTCCTTATAACAAGCCCACCACTCACTTAAGTGCAGCATCAAAGCATCTGGGTCTCAGTAGCAAAGGGCAGGCCATGCCAGCAATTTACTCTGGACATTCTCTACAACCTGCCTCCCACTGCCATTTCTCTATTACGCACTTCACCCCATTAAGGACACTCAAGGTTGCCAGCAGCAGGCAGAGCTACTGATGCTATCGCAACTGGACATTGAGATTTCAGCCATGCAACCAAACTGGACATTCCGGGGGTGGGGGTGGGTGAGGGTGGGTAACCAAACTGGAGATTTCTAAGCTTGACTCCTAGCCAACTTTGCCTTAATTCACTGTGTAGACTTTTTTCCACAGCAGCCCATACACGTTCCAAGTTCATTTAAGAGCCTATCTTTACTGCCATGCAACAACCTGGGAAACACAAATTATAGTTGACATAAAACACAATTACACAATCTCAATAAGCACAATAAAAACCTTATTTAAGGCTGGGCATGGTGACTCACACCTGTAATCCCAACACTTTAGGAGGCTGAGGCGGGTGGATCACCTGAGGTCAGCAGTTCAACACCAGCCTGGCCAACATGGTGAAACCCCCATCTCTACTAAAAATACAATAATCAGCTGGGCACGGTGGTGGGTGCCTGCAATCCCAGCTACTTGTGAGGCTGAGGTAGGAGAACCCAGGAGGCAGAGGTTGTAGTGAGTGGAGATCACACCACTGTACTCCAGCCTAGGTGACAGAGCAAGACTCAGTCTCAAAACAAACAAACTTAATTTAAGAAGGGTTCTTGATGGTTCCAGTCATCCCTCTGAGAATTTTACACTCCCAAGTTCCTGTCCAATCACACTATTTATCTCTCCAGAGCTTAATGGAGTTCCCTTTAGCTTCCAAGATCCCAGGAAAAGCAGTGCCTTTTGCCCCAAGATACTCTGACTATAGGGCCAACCTATTCTCTTTAACTGTTTAACCCACTAACCCGACAGACTCCTGATTTGATCCATAAGACAGTCTAATGCCCTATAACTCAAAAGGTGGTTTGTGGGCTGGTGACCATCTGAGGACTTCTTCTCACCAGTTTGTAAGTACAGAAATTGAGAATAAATGTTTAAATTTTTATATAGCACTTTACATTGCCAGGACATCCAAGCACATAATCAGTGAACTCATCTCACACAAGGTTTACACCAGTTTGGAACCCATGCAATGAGACATGAGGCATGAGCTATGTGTTAGTCATGTACAACAGAAGCATTTATTTGTCTTTGAAAGACTGGTGGAGGAAGCGGGGGACTAATAACCAGAGGCAGTATAGGAAGCCCTGGTCTAACCTCCACTCAATTTTCCAAGATGATCCAGAAAAGCTTAGCAGACTTGTAATGGTTAATACTAGGTGTCAACTTGATTAGATTGAAGGATGCCTACACAGCTGGTCAAGTATTGTTTCTGGGTGTTATCTGCGAGGGCGTTGCCAGAGGAGTCTGACATTTAGCCAACTGGGAGAGGAAGACCCACCCTCAATGTGAGTGAGCACCATCCAACTGGTTGCCAGCACAGTTAAAACAAAGTAGGCAGAGGAAGGTGGAATAACTCTGCTTGCTCAGTCTTCTGGCTTTCACCTTTCTCCTGTGCTGAATACTTCCCTCTGTTCCTCCTGTCCTTGAACATCAGACTCTAGGTTCTTTGGCATTTAGACTCTTAGACTTACACCAGTGGTTTGCTAGGGGCTCTTAGGCCTTCGGCCACAGAATGAAGGCTGCACTGTTGACTTCCCTGCTTTTGAGGTTTTCACTGAGACAGCCACTAATGGCTTCTTTCTTACCCAGCTGGCAGACCGCCTATTGTGGGACTTTGCCTTGTGACTGTGTGAGCCAATTATCCCTCATAAACTCCCTTTCATACATGGATATATCCTATTAGTTCTGTCCCTCTAGAGAACCCTAATACAAGATTGGTTAGATATCTTTTTTATTTCACAAAACAGTTTTTAAAACATGAATGATGGACAGAAGGAACAGAAATATAGCACGGCCATCTTCTTATTTTCCAGTAAGGATAATCAAAAACCAATGCATAACTATAACAAAAGCCTGCAAGGCTCATGATTACTTCATAAAAGATTATTTTTATGCCAAAAGAGAAAGAATGACTATGTGTAAGTTTCCAAGTACTGTGGGTCATCTTATGTGTACATATATACCTCATATATACATAGATTTCTACCACATTTCCTTCATTTTCTAACTGCAAATTAGTGGAAATTTTATCATGGACTTTCACTAGTCCACAGACTCCCCTGTTTGGAACCACTGGTCTATCTATTTTGCCTGGCTCCTGTTTCACCAACCTTAATTCTTCCCATGCTATCAATAACCCTGCTAGAAAGCAGGGTGATTACACATACAGCCCTGCTTTAAACTCCTGATCAGCTTCCCTTGGCAAGGATGAAGTTCGGCCTCGTTAGCATGGCATACCAGCTTCTTAGTAATTTAAATGTTGTTCACCTCTTCAACATTAATTCTTAGAGTAACCCTCAGTATCACACTAAATATTTTCAGCTCCCTATTATGTCTGGATGACCCATTATGCCCGAGATACAAGGAGTTCCATGCAGGCTGCTAATTACAAATACATGAGATTCACATAATCCAGTTGGTATGAGCTTAATATACAGGTGGGTGAGACCATTTCATGTGAGTACTTAGTCTCCTTTCTTCTTCTTGCCCTGGTAACCTCTCAATCTGAAGAACAGATCTCAAGAACAAGTTCCCTTTTTGCGAGGTATCTAGGAACAGTCCATGGATACATTATTCATTATCCATCACCTGCAATGTAGTTACCAATAATGCACTCAGACCATGAATATCACAGTCTGGCCCTCCAGGGATGTTTCTTCTTGCTCCCTGGATTGATGCTCCTCATCCTGGGGTTTCCAAACTTCTTTGCTGTTTAAATAAATCTGCGAACTCCATAAACTGAGGTTCTTTCTTGTCTCATCTCACAGCATGTCTCCTCAAGACCATTTCTCTAAATGGCAATGCTGCTTTCAGCTACAAGACCTTGCTCTGAGTTCATACTTTCTAACCTTGGATAAAATGGTCTCTATATAGGTTATGACTATTCTGGCTCAAAGTCATCAACATCTAGCTCACTTACATTTTTCTAAACTGTAGCTTCTGGCCAAGCATAGCCTTTCACTATAACAAAGAGTGACCTTTGACTATAACAAAGGGTAACCTTTGCAAAGTATAACCTTTACCTACAACAAAGGGTAACATTTGCAAAGGTGAGACAAGGGAAAGGGAGGTAATTCATCACTCTATTCCTGAAAATGTCATCTGAAAGCAGTCAACCTCAAAGACTTATATACCTTTTCATAAATAAAGCTGCTTGACCCAGTTATGGAGGGAAGAAAAGACACACACATGAAAACTAGACAGCAAATTATTCCTTTGAAACGAGAAAAGAATTCCTCATACGGAAAATAACAGACTGACTTTTTGGAGACAAGGTCTTGCTCTGTCACTCAAGTTGGAGAGCAAAGGCATGATGACGGCTCAGAGCAGCCTCAAACTCCTGGGCTCAAGTGGTCCTCCTGCCTCAGCCTCCTGAGTAGCAAGGACAGGTATGTGCCACGACACCAATCTAATTTTAAAAAATTTTTTTTAGAGATGAGGGTCTTGCTATGTTGCCCAAGCTGGTCTTGAACCTCTGGCCTCCAGTGATCCTTCTGTCTCAGCTTCCCAAAGTGCTGGGATTACAGGCCTGAGCTACCATGCCCAGCCACAAACTTTTTAACAATTCAGTTTCCTGTGAAATGTCAAATGAAACCAATGGCTAGTATTCACTGAATTTGGCACCCCAGATGAAATCAACCCTGAAAAAGTAAAACTGAAGACCAGTTCCCATTTACTACTATGTTAACAGCCTCCTATGAGGCCTAGGCATAAACACCTCTCTAAAAAGTCCATTTCTGGCAGCAGTATCTTCAGTTTCTATTTGAATCTCTCTCTTCCTGAGTTAAGTGAATCACTCATTTCTGCTATTCTTATAATGTACTCAAATGGTCATGCTATATATTCATAGGGGAAATGTATTCATATTTCCTGACGTTTTTTCACCTAATCAATTGCTTCTTGCCCTTGAGAAGTGACAACTTGCTACAACAGACAAAAACACATGGGGTTTTTGTCCACCACAGGGGGTAAAATTGAGCAGCAAGTGTGCTGTGGCCATCTACAGAAAGGTAACAATGCAGAGTGGAGAGGAATGCATGTAAGACTGAGTATAAAAGGCAGTATGAAATTTACAAAGTGCAAAGGGCCTATGTAAGTCCAGGAAAGACCACAGAAAGGAGGAGAGGAGAGGAGAGGGCATTTGGGGGAGCTCCAGTTTAGTTTTTCTGATGTTGAAAAAAGTCTGAACTAAGACTGCAACGTCTGTCTCAAACATGAGATTTACAGAAAATCTGTGTATCTGGTCCTTGCAGATGTGTTTCTAACACTAATATTTCTTTCTAATTTCTTTTGTGGATGGCTTGTATTTTCTATATGATGTTTCTCATTACTATCTCTTTCACAAAATCTTTCTCATTTTTATTCATTTCATCCCTTGTGAAATTTCTTTTATGCCTAACTTGCCCTCTGATCTGCAGATTATCTTGAATATCAGGTCCCCTTCTCAGATATTCACCTGATACCATGCCACAGGATTTGTATTTATCAGAAATTATTTGAAGTTAAATGCTCATTCTCAGCCCAGATTTTTCCATCTGATAAAGAAGAAATGCATACAAATACCACTTCTCTCAGCAATGCCAGAGGGAACTATACCAGAAGTTAGCAAACATTTCTTGCAAAGGGCTACATAGTAAATATTTTAGGCTCTTCAGGCCATACATTTCTGTTCAAATACTCAACCCTATCACTGTAATGTGAATGCAGCTATAGACAATACATAATGAATGAACATGACTGTATTTCGGTAAAACTTCATTTACAGACACTGAAATTTGAATTTCACATAATTATCATGTGTTACAAAATCTTCTTCTTTTGATTTCCTTCAGCCACTAAAAAATTCAACCGTACTTATTTCACAGACCATACACAAAAAGACTGGTGGTAGGTCAGATTTTGGCCTATGGGCCATAGTTTGCCTGCACTAATCAGCAAATAAGATTAATATGTCCTATTATTACACAGCTTTTGTGTCCTTATAAAATGCTTTTTAAAAAAGAGACAAGGTCTCATTCTGTCACCCAAGACTGAGTACAGTAGTGTGATCACAGCCCAATGAAGCCTTGAACTCCTGGGCTCAAGCAATCCTCCTGCCTCAGCCTCCTGAATAGCTGTAAGTACAGGCATGTAACACAACACCAGGCTAAATTTATGTTTTTAGAGATGGGGGTCTTACTATGTTGCCCAGGCTGGCCTCAAACTCCTAGCTTCATGCAATCCTCCTACCACAGCCGTTCAAGTAGCAGGGGTTGTAGATGTGAGCCACCACACCTCTTTAGAGCATTTAGGGAATAAGGTGAGACAAGGAAAAGTCTTGAATCCCAACAGGGAAGAGAAAGCTTTATCAGAGTTCAAGTCCAAAGAGAGTTCAAGATGAAAAGGTAGTAAGAAAGAGGAATCAAAAAGGGAAGGTCATGGTCTATGGGAATGAATGTTAGTATAAAAATACTGAGAACAAATAAGGATGGGAACATGAAACAGAGGACTCAGATAGGGTAGGGAAAGAATGGAGATATAATTGGAAGGCATGAAGTTAGGAAATAATTTCTTAATTAAGTGAAAAACAACAAAAAATATCAAATAACTCTGCATAAAATATGCTATAAATGAGAAAAGTATGATATTATTCCTGTTGTCAGCCTGTAACTTACTTGGAAAATATACATACAACTGTTAAAGAACATAATACTGAATTTGGAGAACGCTTATCAAACTCATCACCCAAAATAACTTCACTCATGAATCATAATGTCACCAAGTCTTTTCCAAAGACTAACCAATGAAATCAGCAATATAAGGATTGTACATCACCGACTATGATTTATCCAAGGAATGGAGGGTAGGGTTCAACACACCAAAAATCAATCAATGTAATGTATACCATATTAATAGAATACAGGATAAAAACAAATTTAACAGTCACAGAATATTATTTCACAAATTCCAACACCCTTCCATGACAAATACTCAACAAATTAGTCACTTGATAACTTGATAAAGAGCATTTCTAAGAAATCATAGTTAACATCATACTTAATGGTAAAAGATTGACTGCTTTCCCCCTAAGATCAAGAGTAAGACAAGAATGTCCACTCTTGCAACTTGTATCCAACATTGTGCCAAAGGTTCTAGCCAGAGTAATTAGGCAAGAGAAAAAGTAAAAGGCATTCAGATTAGAAAGAAAGAGGTAAAACTATCTCTATTTGCAGATGACATAATTTTGTATGTAGAAAATACAAAACAAATTCATCAAAATTCAAAACTGTTGTGCTTCAAAGGATAATATTAGGAAAGTAAAAAGACAATCCACAAAATGGGATGAAATGTTTGTAAGCCATTATCTGATATGGATTTAGTATCCAAATGTCAGAACTTTTAAAACACAAAAATAAAAGGAAAAATAACCAAGTTTAAATAAAACATGCAGAGTTTGAATAGATATTTCTCCAAAGAGAACACATTAAGTGGCCAATAAGCACATAAAAAGATGCTCAATGCCATTAGCCACTGGAGAAATGTAAATAAAACTACAATGAGACAGCACTTCACATCACCAGGATGGCTACAGCCAAAAAGGTAGACAATAGTGTTAGTGAGGATGTGAGGAATTAGGAACCCTCATACATTGCTGGAGGGAATGTAAATTGGTATAGCCACTTTAGAAAAAGTTTTGGCATTCCTCAAAATGTTATACTAAGAGTTACCGTATGACCCAACAAGTATATATCTAGAGCAGGCGTCCCCAAACTAGGGCCCGTGGGCCGCATGCAGCCCCCTGAGGTCATTTATCCAGCCCGCCGCACTTCAGGAAGGGATACCTCTTTCATTGGTGGTCAGTGAGAGGAGCACAGTGTGTGGCGTCCCTCCAACGGTCTGAGGGATAGTGAACTGGCCCCCTGTGTAAAAAGTTTGGGGACGCCTCATCTAGAGTATGCACACATGAGAAAATACATTTGCATTATAACTTGTATACTACTGTACTGATACATGTTACAAAATGGATTAACCTTGAAAACATTATGTTAAGTGAAAGCCAGTGGCAAATCTATAGAAACAAAAAGTAGAAAGTTAGTTTCCTAAAACCAAGAGTTGGGAGATGGGTATGGTGAATGATTCCTAACAGTAGAGGTTTCTAAGATCTAAAAGTAGACTGTGGCATGCTTGCAAGACTCTGTGAATATTCTAAATCCCACTTAATTAAATACTTTAAATGGATGAACTGCATGATTTGTGATTTATATCTCCACAAAGCTGTTTAAAAAAGGACATGAGAGCCTGCTTTGTACATCAAAATGAATTATTTTAATGAATGAAAAACATTAAATCTACAGAAACTAGTCTACAGAAAAAGAAAACGTGCATTTGACATCATTTAAGAGGGCTCTTACATCAACTCCTGACTTAGAAAACTGGTATTTAAATGGCAAGAATTAAGCCTTTCTCCTGTCTTCCCAGCATCGATGATTTTGAAGAATTTTTGATTTTATTACACATAACATTGCTTTAGCTAAGTAAGTATATCTTCTCAGTTCCGAGTATCCTAGAGGGGAGGAAAATCATAACTATAAGCTACCTTAATATTTCAGTATAAAAACTTTATTAATTTTTACATATTAATTCTGATGAAAGACGGTAATTTTTTCTACTTGTTCTATTGGTCAGTGGACAAGATAATACTGCACCAAGTTTATCAATTTTCCAAAACTAGAGAAACTGGAAAAAAAGTGATCACAAATGACCAAGGGATAAAAGCATCCCCGTGTGTGAAATACTGAAGCAGGGTGTTGTGCACTACAATTTAAAGGGATGAGAAGCAATGAATACCACACCAGTCAGAAAGAATGTGATTGATGATCCCAATGTACTCCATGATGCTGGGCACAGAGAACACACACCTTTCCTTTCGATAAAATGAAGGCAAAGGAAGAGGTGAAGCTGGAGAGGATCCCTCTTGCTTAACTCACCTATAAAGCCTGCTCTCCAGTTGCTCCTGCTTAGGACTCCCTGTGGCTGGGTGAAACAGGGCTCTTTCCCTTGCTCCAGATGAGAGACCAAAGCTGGTTTGGAAGTGGGTGGCACTGCTTGAAGGGAAGAAAACATAACATAACAATGAGCATAGTCACGGGGGTCAAACTCAAGCCCATGGCTCCAAGACAAGCAAGGGAGGTGAGGAGGATAATTCCTGGGTGGGTTATATGAGAGGTACCCTAAAGAGGTACAGGGAGGGATCCTGGGAAGAAGAGTCAGGGAAGTTCTTCCAAGGAAGCCTGAAATACCCTGGAAAGCAGATTTCTATTTAAAGGGAAAGAAAATTTTCACCTGCTTTGTCAGAGAATGGAAATCTCCCACTGTGGGAAAAAGACAAATGGCTACAGGAGTAACTCCCAGAGGGAGACAAAGTAGCTGGCTGGGATCTCTCAAGATAATTTGGAGGTTCAATACTAGGCTAAGAGTATCAAGATACAGCTCAAGCCCTACTGTACTCAGAATCACCTCTAAGGCAGGTAGGGAAGGAGGGTAGCTTTGATGATAGAAAAAGAAAGCAAGCCCTTTGCAGGTCAATAGACATCAAGGCTTTCCACACCTGGCAACCTCTGAAATTGCTATTTGGGGTCAGCTTATAATTATAAAAGAGCCCTTCAACCTGAGGGCCCAGGCAGAAACCAGCAGCAGAGAGGCCTTACCTACAAAGGCCACAGCCTCATAGTTCTCCAGCATCACATCCCTGTATAAGGCCCTCTGGTCAGGCACCATGATGGCCCATTCCTTCTTAGTGAAGTACACAGCCACGTCATCAAAAGCCACTGATTCCTGAAACGACAAGTTCCTAGTTTCCCAGACCTCAGTACTTTGGTGCTGGTCAAAACTGTCAATGAGAGACCTGAGAAGGGCACCTATGATGATACATATTCAGTACTGGGTCCTTCACGTGCCTGCGGAGTTTTTGTGTGAAATTTAGGTGTGGAGGAAGATGCAGAATTAAAGGTAGCCAGAGTTCAGCATACTTTCCCAGTAACTACAATTACACCTCTGCTATGAGCTTCTAAACACATGACCTCAACACAGACACTGAACCAGCTGAACAGGAGCTGGGCGTGGGCATGGGCCTGAGCATGAAAGTATGCATGTAGGGCCAGGCGCAGTGGCTCATGCCTGTTATCCCAGCACTTTGGGAAACCAAGGCAGGCAGATCACCTGAGGTCAAGAGTTCGAGACCAACCTGACCAATATGGAGAAACCCCATCTCTACTAAAAATACAAAAATTGGCCAGGCATGGTGGCACATGCCTTTAATCCCAGCTACTCGGGAGGCTGAGGCAGGAGAATCGCTTAAACCCAGGAAGTGGAGGTTGCAGTGAGCTGAGATCTCACCATTGCACCCCAGCCTGGGCAACAAGAGCGAGACTCTGTTGAAGAAAAAAAAAGAAGTGCACATGTAGGAGAACTGATGCCTGAACATAGCTGACATTTTAGCTCTAAGTCCCTCCCCAATTTGTATATATCCCAGTAATTATTTGGGTTACTCATATTACTCCATTTCCCAATTCTACTTTTGTTCTAATCCTTCATTCGTTTTGCTTTTGTTTTTTGTTTTGAGATGGAATTTTGCACTTGTTGCCCAGGTTGGAGTGCAACGGCATGATCTTGGCTCACTGCAACCTCTACCTCCCAGGTTCAAGTGATTCTCCTGCCTTAGCCTCCTGAGTAACTGGGATTACAGGCACGCACCACCATGCCTGGCTAATTTTGTATTTATAGTAGAGATGGGGTTTCTCCATGTTCGTCAGGCTGGTCTCTAACTCCTGACCTGAGGTGATCCACCCACCTTGGCCTCCCAAGTGCTAGGATTAGGTGTGAGCCACTGTGCCCGGCCTCACTCCAATCCTTTCTTGCCTGTCTCTTTGCCCACTAACCCAAGCACAAAGCTCTCCGATCTGTCAGTGAATTCCCACCCACAAGCCACCTTCAAGCAGAAGTAGTAAGGTTAGAGGGGCATAGGAAAATACTGCTTACTTGGGAAAGACTAGGGTCTAGACCAACTTGGTGCATAAGGCTCAAGACAGGCCTAAAAAGGTGGCTATTGGAAGTTTTTAAGCCCTAGAGTTGAGGTCTGTATTTCAGAAATAGAGCTCTAGTGGAAATGGTCTTAACATGGAATATGAGATTAATGGAACCTATGAGCCAGGTGCCAAAGAAAGTTTTGTCAATTATCTTTCTGATGTATTTTTAATTACCTTGAAGAAAAGCCCTCCATGTTATAATGTGTTGCAAAATTCCATGTAACTCATGAATAGTGAGTGTCATGAAATACTAGTTCAGACAGAAAATTCAACTAATAGAACTGAATAGGATTTTAAAAACAGACAGTCACATATGTTCTTCAAATGTATGACAAAGTAACTAGAGCAATTCAGTGGGTAAAAGATAGATCAATATATAATCCTGAGTCAATTGGATACATGTATGGGAGGAAAAAGAAGTTTGATCCATGCCTCACACCTTTAATTTGAGATGAATCACACACCTAAGTAAAAAGGCAAAACAATAAATTCTCTAGAAGAAAGCATAGAAGAATATCTTTGTGATATTTGACTAAGAAAAGATTTCTTATGCAAAACAAACTGATACAGTGGTCTTTATTAAATATCTGTTTGTTAAAAGATACCATTAGGAGTGTGAAAATGCAAGCCACTGACTAGGAGAAGTTATTTAATAATACATATATTTGACAAAGGACTTATAAGAAACTATACAATGTGGGAGAAAAAAGGTACAGTGTAATAAAAAATACAAAAAAATATCTGAACAGGGAGTTCACGTAAGAGGATATGCCAATAAACTTATGAAATGGTGCTCAGCATCACTGCTTACTGGAGAAGAGGAAATTTTTAAAACCCCAATGGGATACTCCAAACGAATGACAATAAGTGTTGGTAAAGATGTGAAGCAACTGTACACTGCTGGTAGAAATGTAAATTGGAAGAATCATTTCAGAAAATTGTTGGGCAGCATCTACTAAAACTAGCCAAATGTATACCCTATGAGCTATCAATTTTACTCACAGAGATATATCCAAGAGAAATGAGGGTCTGTGTCCACAAAAAGACAAGAATGTTTACTGCATTCTTATTCATGGTAGCCCAAAATGGGAACAACCAAAAGTCCACCTACAGTAGAACGAATAAATAAAATATGCTATTATCACAAAATCAAAAACTACTCGAAGTGAAATAGAACAAATCACTGCTGTGTGCAACGTCGGTGAACTTCTCAGACATAATGTTGGGCAAAAGAAGACAGATACAAAAGAATACATGTTGAACGATTCCACTTACATGAAATTCAAAAATAAACAAAACTTTCCCATGGTGACAGAGGTCAGAATAGTGGTTAACTTTGGGATGAGCTATGGATTGCTTGGGAAGCAGTATGAAGGGGCCTTCTGGGGTGCTAATAATGTTCTATGTCTTTATTTGAGTGCGGTCATACAGGCGTACATAGTTCCAAAAAGTGAGCTATACTGTTAAGACTTGTGTTGTGGAAATTAAACCACAATGAGAAATGTGCATATATAGTGTGTATATATACATATATATATATATATATATATATATATATATATGCATATATAAAAGTATTTTATATATCTATGTAAATGTGTATATATAGACATCTTTATGTATGTATCTAATAAACATATATGTATATACACACAGAGATATGTACAGAGACAGAAAAAAACCGGCTTACCTGGGGCCTGGCTGTTGAGGACACAGTTGTCATCGTCTGACCTCTTTTATTCTTTTCTTGGGTAAAGGTAAAAGACTCAGGTGCTGAAGGTAAAGAAAAAAACATTAATGACAATAACTCTATTGACCATAAGTCCTACATACAACCGCTGACCCATCCTGTTTTGAAGACTA
Source organism: Saimiri boliviensis (assembly GCF_048565385.1). Taxonomy (NCBI): domain Eukaryota; kingdom Metazoa; phylum Chordata; class Mammalia; order Primates; family Cebidae; genus Saimiri; species Saimiri boliviensis. The sequence goes on from NC_133456.1 coordinate 18,532,554, forward strand.
GGTAAATAACTGTTCATTAGTTACTGCTTATTACCAGGGACAACTCTAGTCTCACAAAGGGGAAATAGTAGAATTACAGAGAAATGCAGAAAGGAGGTAGAATCATCCAAGGAATGAGCGATGAAAAAGTGGACTGAGAAGACTATCATTTCAGCTAATCCAGAGAAGATATCACAGGAAAGGAAACAGAAAAGGAAACTAGGGTGACAGTAAACAGAATGCTATAGGTGGAAAAGAAAGTTGGAATTCTAAATAGTTAAGATCCCTGAAATCCCTACAGTACAGGTAGGTATTAATTATATAGAAGAAATCCATTAAACACTGTAAGACCTCAGCATGTTCTTCCTCCTCTGCTACTTAATATTAGAACAAGAGAGTTTCTACAACTGAAGTAATAAAAGTTGAACAGACCTTGAAAATAGTTGATTAGGAATATGTGATGTCTCCCTATGACTATTTTTCCCCTAAATACAAGATATTCAGTTTTATAAAGGTGTTGGGAGTGGGTGATGAGAAAGAAAACACTACCATATTAAAAGAATCCATCAACTTCATAATGGTCCCAAATACTCCAAGTTCCTAATATTATAGTATAAGGAAACAAAACTATTTCATTTCTAAAGTAGTTCCAATTCTCATTCTGGGTCATTTAATTAGTTCATCATTAGGAAGTAAGTCTTTTGCCTTTCAAGAGTGAATCATGGATATTTACGCATTAAAAACAACACCTGAAATACAAAGAGCTGCCGTCAGTTGGATCAAAGATATTTAAAAAGCATATAAACACATAAAATTGCACATACTCATAGACCTTAAGAACAACTTCCATTCCAACTCCGTATCTGCAGTTTGCCTTAAGTCTTAGGGTACTGCAACAGCATCCGACAAAAAGACTATGCAGCCAGTGCACTGCCCCTCTCTCCAATGACTCTTCTTAGTGAATCCAGAAAGTCATTCAGCAAGGTAGAGGAAGCTGAAGGTGTCAGAGAAACAGCTGTCAGGAGAGGCTAGAAACTGCATCTTGGAAGTTACAGGGAGTCCAGGAAGGAGAAATATGTATGCGTGTAAAGAGAAGTACCTTAAAAGAAAACACAATGTCAACCTACACAAGTAATGCTGCTAAACTCATGGATGGTTTCTCTCCAAGGGTAACAAAAGCAGTGATTCCTACTGAGCAAATAGGTAACCCTTGTAGTTGTGGAGTCTAATTCACATGACACTGTCATTGTATCAGCAATAAATGTCCCTTACAATGGATACTTAATACGAATAGCATATCAAACAAAAGGACTTAAGCAAAAAGGTCTGATTTGTACAGCTGACAATCTGTGAAAGGGAAATCATCTGGGAACGGAACTACAACAGAGGTCACCCTGCAAAACACACAAAACACTCCCTATGGAAGTGTTTTCCTATGGGGAAAACTATAGGAGTTGAAGCCTAAACAACAAGCTACGTTGGAAAACAAATCACACTCCCAACACAATTGACTAATGGCAGGGACATCAAATGTTAACCTATGAACCTTGACAATTATGACAGTGGAGTAAAAATTAAGACTGTAATGAGAAGAATATAATGAACAATGTCAAGAGGTAAAGAAATCTTTCTACATCTCCAATACTGTGCATAGGAAACTATGTTAAACACTGGACATATATTAGGTGCATGATTGATAGATTACTCCTGTTAGATTTAACATTCATATGAGCCTATCCAAATCGCAGGGCTCCATATTTTCCAAAATGGGACATCCTGGAGACAGGTAGGGAATACATTTAAGTCTTCTCAACATTTTGCTCTCCAAAGGTAACAAGTTTCAAGACCGGTGTACACTATGCCAGGCGAAGATAACTGATCACCAACCGATTTTCTGGGACCAACTGAAATCGTACACTAGCCGAGGGGTAGGGTTGGGGTTTCCGCATCCGGGGCAAAGACAAGCGGGTGGAACGACCAAGGGGTGTGTTCTGTTGCTAGAATGTCCTGGAGCGTGGACAGTTAAAACTTTTTGAGGGTTTCGAAGTTAACACCCGAATGTGTGTCCGTATCCGATTCTGAGTGGGCCGCGGGCTGCCCCGAGTACAGAGAAACGAGGGAGTAAGAGCCTGCGGCCAGCGTTGCGGGCCTTCCAGCGCCACTTCTCGACGCTACCGAGCCGAGCCCCGGGATCGACAAGAGGACCCCGGTACCAGCAGTAGCCGTGCCCGCATCCCTCGGGCCGTTTCCCGTCCTTCTCAGACAAGCTCACCGTGGGTTACCGGCGACCTCTGAAGCTTTTCAGCAAGCAGAGATGGTGACTGCTACTTGTCGAACCTCACAAACCAAATCTCGCGCGACAAAAAAAAAAAAGGCGGCGGCGCCGGAAGTGCGTCATCACACTGACTGGCCAACCGATACACTCCCTGGATTTCTCTCTAGGACTCTTGGAGGACCATCTTGGTGCTTCCCTAAAAGGAAGCACGGCTATCACGCTGGCGAGATCGGCGCTTGGTGTTCCTCCAGAGCCGGGTTCTGAGTCGAGGCACCTTGCTCCTGACTCGGCATCATCGTGCCAGCCATAATACTGGCTTCCAGTGCCTTTATTACTGTGCTACAGTAACTTCAACTACACGTTTTATCCAGAATATGCAAGAAAATGTGAATTGGCTATACGTCACGTAAATTTAGCATTTGGATTGCTATAGCATAATCAATGCACACATTGTACAATCAGGACTTCTCTCGAATTGCTGTAACGATTGCACTCCTAGAATGTGATGTCTTTCAATGTTGCTGACGCCCCTCACTTCCATACATCACCACTAGCGGAGGATTAGCAATGGACCATGGGCAAAGTGAGAGCAGTCAATTCACCCAAAAAATATTCATCCACTGTCCAGCAGAGTTTAACACTGTCCCAGGAAATTATAGCATCACTGTATCGATCAGAGGTTAAAAAAAAAAAAAAAAGAGGATAACTATCATGATTTTAAAAAAAAAAGGAAAGAAAGGAACCTGTTGAAAGCCCTTAGAGGAAACAGGTGTAGCCACCCCAGAGAACTTCCTGACATGTTGTGCCAGAGCCTGTGGAGGGGGTAGAGTACCTACCTTGATGTTAACAGTGAAGAGTGTGAAGAATAAAGGACATTTGCTCCCACCTCCATTGTCCTTGGCTGTTGTAGATCACATGCAACATCACTGTAGGAAGACAAATGAGCAAAGGCTGACACAGGGGCCCGTGCATGTAGCTCACATCCAAGGGTTGGCAGTCGACCCATAATAGCCCAGAGCCCTGAATTCACCCTGTGCCTGGCATAAGTGAAAGCCATTCTGGTAGCTCAGTCTCTTTTCTTTATTTTTCAGTGTTTTTAAAAGTGTGATTCCTTTTGAAAAATCAAGAAATTCCCCTTCTCATGATGTAGAAAACTGAAAAGAGCATGGCCCCACTCTTACAACAACAAAAAACAGCCAGATAATCTAAAATTTCCTCTTGACTACATCAGAAAGCTAAGATCTGGGGGCAAATTTATCTAAAATCTAATATAAGACAAGCATTTGTTTACATAGGACAGATATTATTGGATGCCATGTAAGCTGTTAAGAAGAAATCAGCTAAAATGTTTAGTGAGTTGCTGAGGTCCAAGTGTTGGTTAGCCTGAGAATATAGACTATAGAACTCTTGTGAACCACAGACACAAGAATAATTTCCACCCACTTGCATATTCTTCTCTACGAATATCATCAAATCTGTGCACACATACACACATACGATAGAAGGAAAAGCAAGAAGAATCTTATAAAAACCTCTCCCCTAAAAAAGACATGAATCCCCATCCAGGTCCTTCTCCCCTATTTCCCCTGCAGAACAAAAGCCCTAAGGCTCTGAGGATGAAGAAGCAAATCCTGCCACCCTTAGGGACTGGTTAAGATCCAATGGAACTGAGGGGAAGAAAGAAAAGAAAGCTCTCTATGCATGAGGTAGGGGTAGAATTACATCCTGGGTCCAGACCATGGAGGTCTTCTACAGCTGGGGATAGGGCAACATAACTTAATAGAGCCCACCCTTAAGTCTCAGAGACATGGTGCCTACCTAAGATTAAAACTGAATCACAACAGAAAATGCCATCTCTCCTACCACCATCAAAATATCAAATACTGAGTTACGAAGAACAGCAATCTACTGCTAAAAGAAAGATAAGAACATGGAGAAAGACCTTCTCTGAGGCACAGGATTAAAGGGAAGGCCTAAAGGTGAGGGTGGTACAAACATTGAGAAAATCTCCGTTAACACTCAACGTAATACTAGAAGAATTGAAAGCCTATGGATAAACACAGCAACAAAAACATCTAAACACAGTTTAACTCCTGATTAGATCAACTCAACCCTCCGCAATAAAGATCTACCAGAAGAAAAAGTATGCCCATTTCTGCCTTAGTCTTTATTATACTACACAAGATTTTGAACATTTGACAAAAAAAATGTACAAGGCATACAAAAAGGCCAAAAAAATCAAAAGATAAAATAGTAAACATACAGATCTTGAAATATGAAAAAGCATTAAAATAACTAAAATTAATATGGCAAAGGCTTAGTGGAAAAGGTAATCAGATAAGTAGTTTCAGCAAAGAAAATGAATCTATGAAAAAGAATCAAATGAAAATTTTAGAAATAAAAAACATGGCTCTGGAGATGACAAACACCCACAAGGGACTCATCAGTGGATTCAATTCAACCAAGAAAAAAATTAGTGAACTTGAAAACTGTTCAGTAGAAATTACCCAAGCTGAAACACAAACAAAAAAATTACACACACACACACACACACACACACACACACACAGAGAGAGAGAGAGAGAGAGAGAGAGAGAGAGAGAGAATTGAGTATCTGAGAGCTGTGAGACAATATCAAATGGTCTAACATACATGTAACTGGAATCCCCGAGGAAGAGTATATGTATCTGTGGTATGTATGTGTATGTGAATATATGGGTATATACTATATGTACATATATATGTATATAAATATATATACATACACAAATATTTGAATGTAGCCAGAGAAAAAAAGACACATTGCATACAGAAAAACACAAATAAGAATTACAACCAATTTTGCATCAGAAACCACACAAGGCAGAGATAATGTAGTAACATCTTTAGAGTGCTGATAGTAGGTCGGAGGAAGGTCCGGGACTTCTCAACCCACAATTTTATATTCAGCAAAAATATCTTCCAATAATGCAGGAGAAATAAAGACTTTTTCAGGTAAACAAAACAAAATTCATTGCCACCAGATCTGTACTACAAGAAATGTTAACAGATATTCTTCAGGCAGATTGAGTACGATACCAACCAAAAACTTGGATGTACACAAAGAAACTAAGACCTCTAGAAATGTCAAGAAATGAAAGTAAATATAAAATTAACTTTTTTCTTATTTTAAAAACTACTCTAAAAAATAAGTCACTGTGTAAAGCACAAATAGTATCAAGGTACTATGTAAATAGCATATAAAAAAATAAGACATGACAAAAAATAGCACAAATGTTGGGAGAGAAGGTTTGGCAGTTTGTGTTGTAAAACCCATACACTACATGAGAAGTGACATAATATTATTTGAAAATAAATTCTAATTGTAGATGTATATTGTAAGTTCTAAGAATACACATTAAAAATTTTAGTAGAAATAATAAATTAATTATGGGGCTAACATGAAATCACAAAAAAATCCTCAATTCAAAAGAAGATTTAAAAGAGAAAGAGAAAAAACAAAGAACAGATAGAACAAATACAAAACTACAAACAAATGATAGATTTTAATCCAGTCACATCAATAATTATATTAAAAATAAGTGCTCTAACTGCACTAATTAAAAGACAGAGGCCAGTTGCAGTGGTTCACGCCTGTAATCCCAGCACTTTGGGAGGCTGAGGCTGACAGATCATGAGGTCAGGACTTTAAGACCAGCCTGACCAACATGGTGAAACCCCATCTCTACTAAAAATACAAAAATCAGCTAATCATGGTGGCACATTCCTGTAATTCCAGTTACTTGGGAGGCTGAGGCAGGAGAATTGCTTGAACCAGGACCCTGGAGGCGGATGTCACAATGAGCTGAGACTGTGCCACTGCACTCCAGCCTGGGCTGCAGAGCAAGACTCCATCTTAAAAAAACAAACAACAACAACAAAAAACAGAGAATGTAAGATCTGATTTTTTTAAAAAAGCAAGAATTAACTGCATGCTGCAAACAAGAAACATGCTTTAAATATAAACACATACAAAAATAATAAAATATATATAAAAGAAAAAAGAAAAAAATATATATATAAACACATAGAAAAATGTTAAGTAAAAAGATGGATAAGCTTGTAGGTAACCTATAATTAGCCTATTCTACCTAGTTGTTTCTACTGAATGCAGGTCTAAAACTTGGGTAGAATGTACAGAGTAGGTATTTGACTCTGAAAGGTAAGTAGGAGCAGGCTGTTTGAGGAGGAACCAGAGTTAAAGTACCACAAGATTGACAGTGAGTTTACAACTTTTTCTTCTCATATTCCCTAGCCTGAACTATACATAGCCCAAATTCTGGAAGTGTGCATCAGCAGAGACAGAAGTAAGGGAGAAGCCCTCTAGTTCCATAATAGCTCAAGGAGTGGAAAGTAGTCATCTGATGCTCTGGAAGAGAATAGAAATCCTCTGATTTCTTTTCTTTGTACTTCCATGCCCCAGTCCCAAGTAATCTGTGCTGGGGATAGAAGCAAGAGTAATGGGTGTTGTCCAAAACCTAAAACTCAGAGAGAGTAAGAATCTTCCTCTCTGACCAAAGGAGCTGTGATCTCAAGAGGGTGAGAAACTCAAGCTGCTTTTTTTGTTTCTCCATCCTCTCACTGCTTAGTGTGATCATAATGGAGTGGCATACAGTTTCAATTGCAAAAGGTTTATAGCAGAGACAGCAAGATAAAGCCTCAGCTTTCTACCTGGAGTATCAGAAGAAGAGGGCATGGGCCAGGCGCAGTGGCTCACACCTGTAATCCCAGCACTTTTGGAAGCTGAGGCAGGCTGATTACTTGAGGCCAGGAGTTTGAGACCAGCCTGGCCAACATGGCAAAACCCCATCTCTACAAAAAATACAAAAATTAGTTGGGTATAGTGGTGGGCTCCTGTAATCCCAGAACTCAGGAGGCTGAGGCATGAGAATTGCTTGAACCTAGGAGGGGGAGGTTGCAGTGAACCAAGATTGTGCCACTGCACTCCAGCCTAGGCAACAGAGTAAAACTCTCTCAAAAAAAAGAAAGAAAAGAGGAGCACAAATAGATTAAAAAAAAAAAAAACTACTAGCAAAAGAGAAGGTGGAAGTCAGTAAAACAATCTGTGAAAGTTATTTATGAACTCCTGGGTTTACTCCTGAGCTGCACATGCATGGACCTGACCCCAAACAGCATAGACAGAACTGAATATGAACTACATCACCCCCAAATGCCAGAACGGTCACTTGGTAGCCTGCATAGGGGACAGACATGGATAGTTTTACAAAAGGTTTCAAAAAATGAACTGATTTTAGGATTAAAAAATCAAAGAAAAATGGCCACATTTTATGCCCTGAACCCAACAGGGTTGAATTACTGCTTTAAAAAAAAAGTTATCACTGTACTTAAAATTTAAATATGCTTCAGGGTCTCATAACATAGCATTCAAAATGCTTAGGATACAATAAAACACCACCGAATACACAAACATACCGAGAAAAAATATTGTTTCATTGAAAAAAAAAATCAACAGATGCCAATGTTAAGATGATACAGATGTTAGAATTATCTTACAAAGACTTTAAAGCAGCTATTACAAAAATATTCAAACAATTAAGGGTAGGCACTCTTGAAATTAATGCAAAGACAGAAAACCTCACCAAACAAATAGAAAACAAAAGAAAAACCAAATAAAAATTTTAGAACAAAAAACATAATAAACAAGAAACTCACTGTGTGGGGTCAATGACAGAATGGCGAGGACAGAGAAAAGAAACAGTGAACTTGCAGATAGATTCATAGAAATTATCTAATCTGAAAAACAGGAAAAAAGATGAAAAAATGCGGAGTGCCTTTGGCATCTACGAAGACAACATCAAAAGGTCTAACATTCTTGTTATCAGAATCTCAGAAGGGGAAGAGAAAGAGTGCGATGTAGAATGAATAGCTGCAGAAATAAAGGCTGAAAACTTTCCAAATTTGGTGGAAAAACATAAACCTACAGATTCAAGCTTGGCGAACTCCAAATAGGATAAACACAAACCCAGGCCTAAATACAACATAATCAAACTAAAAAATTAAAAAATATTTAAAAGCTGAGCACAATGGCTCATGCCTGTAATGCCAGTACTTTGGGAGGCCAAGGTGGGAGGACTGCTGAAGTCCAGGTGTCTGAGACCAGCCTATGTAACATAGCAAGATCCTGTGTCTACAGAAAAATTCTAAAAATTATCTGGGAGTAGTAGCACATGTCTGTGTCCCCAGCTGTTCAGGAGGCTGAGGTGGAAGGATTGCTTAAGCCCGGGAGCTCAAGGCAGTGAACCGTGGTTGTACCACTGCACTCCAGCCTGGCCATCTCAAAAAAAAAGAAAAAACGTGAAAGCAGTCAGAAAAAATCAGTGCATTATTTATAGGGTAACAGTGATTCACATCACTCTAATTTAAATGGAACAATATCTTTTTTTCTGTTTTTGAGACAGGGTCTCACTCTGTCACCCAGGCTAGAGTTCAGTGGCACGATCTTGGCTCACTGCAAACACCACCTCTCAGGTTGAAGTAATACTCCCACCTCAGCCTACCAGGACTGCAGGTGTGCACCACCATGCCTTACTAACTTTTGTATTTTTTGTAAAGACAGGGTTTCACTATCTTGGCTGGGCTGGTCTTGAACTCCTGGCCTCAAATGATCCACCCTCCTTGGCCTCCCAAAGTGTTGGGATTACAGCAGTGAGCCACCACGCCTGGCCATAAATGGAACAATATTTTTAAAGTGCCAAAAGAAAAGAATTGTCCAACCCAAAATTCTATTCTCAGTGAAAATATCCTTCAGTCAGAAAAAAAAAAATGAATTATTTATAGGGGAACAATGATTCACATCACTCTAATTTTAAATGGAGAAATATTTTTAAAGTGCTAAAAGAAAATAATTATCAACTCAAATTTCTGTGTTAAGTGAAAATATCCAAGGGCCAGGAGCAGTGGCTCATGCCTGTAATCCCAGCACTTTGGGAGGCCAAGGCCAGCAGATCCCATGAGGTCAGGAGTTCGAGACCAGCCTGGCCAACATGGCAAAACCCCATGTCTACTAAAAACACAAAAATTAGCTAGGCCTGGTGGCATGTGCCTGTAACCCCAGCTACTTGGGAGGCTGAGGCAGGAAAATCCCTTGAACCCAGGAGATGGAGTTTGCAGTGAGCCGAGATCGTACCACTGTACTCCAGCCTGGGCAACAGGCGAGATTCTGTCAAAAAAAAAAAAAAAAGAAAGAAAGAAAGAAAGAGAGAGAGAGAGAGAGGGAGGGAGCAAGGGAGGGAGGGAGGGAGGAGAGGGGAAGGGAGGGGAAAGGAAGGAAAGAAGGAAGGAGGGAGAGAAAGAAAGAAAGAGAGAAAGAGAAAAGATCCTTCCGAATATTTTTCAATGTTTTACTTTTTCGGGGTGATCTTACTCTGACAAACCTCTAAAAATAGCAAACCAATCCCCAGCACTCACAACTCCTTTCCTTCAAGCATATATGGTTTATTCCTTTTGCTTATTGTCTATTTCTCCTGACAGTATGAACTCACAGTCAACTCACTGCTCTGTCCTCAGCATCTGCCACTTAATAGGCACTTGGGAAGTACTGTGTCACAACAGGCACCTGTAAGATACAGAAATATAGTGTAGGGTGACCACACATACAGTAGTGTGTAGACTATGTATTGTGGTCACCCCACTGACATAGCATGGTCTCTCACTCAAAATTTGGTTTGGATGTCTACATTTAAGACATCATTCTCGAGCCGGGCCCGGTAGCTCACGCCTGTAATCCCAGCACTTTGGGAGGCCGAGGCGGGTGGATCACGAGGTCAAGAGATCGAGACCATCCTGGTCAACATGGTGAAACCTCGTCTCTACTAAAAATACAAAAAATTAGCTGGGCATGGTGGTGCGTGCCTGTAATCCCAGCTACTCAGGAGGCTGAGGCAGGAGAATCGCCTGAACCCAGGAGGCGGAGGTTGCGGTGAGCTGAGATCGCGCCATTGCACTCCAGCCTGGGTAACAAGAGTGAAACTCCGTCTCAAAAAAAAAAAAAAAAGACATCATTCTCACAACAAGCAGGTAGAAAAAGATTTCCTACTCCCATAATGAGAACTGGCAGGCTTCCAAACTGCTCTGAATGGCTTGAGACAACAGGGAAAAGGCTCTGGTTTCAGGTTCTATGGTGTTTGGAAGGTGGAGCTGAAGTGAGGGTTTCTCCATATGGGGGAGGTAAGGAAAGCAGCATGAGGTTTTTTATCAGCTTGCCCAGATATGAAGCAAATGGATAAGGAGGAGTGATGGTGCTTGAAAGCTGCCAGCAATCAAACATCGAAAATGGAGCCAGACTCCTTTCACTATGTAACATGCAGTGTGGTCTTAGCATTTGCTGTTTATCTGGCTGCTGGGACAGACAAGTAAGTGTCTATTAAACTCATATACACTCACTAACTATCATTGTATCTACTCACCCTAGTGCAAGGAAGCCTGAAGGCTATGGCAAAATCTGAGGCTAGAACATTTGAAGGCTCATTAAACATTTCCAAAAATAAATGGGATCATCTCTCTCCATATGCCGTTTGTCTATATACACTGCCAAAGTGAAAACCAAACCTTATCACCTCCTTGCTCAGTCACCCTCGGTGCCTCCAGTCCCTCACCCGAGGATTCAGGGCTCCACAGTATGCCCCAACTCATCTCCAACCTGGCCTCCCTGACCTCCCTGCCCTCACATTTCACTGTAGCCACACCTAAATTTCATCTGTGCCTGTTCTTTCTGCAACGCCTGCCTGCCCTTCCTTTCTCTCTATCCATATCCCCATTGCAAAATGTTCAGATGTCATTTTCTCTGTGAATCTTTACCAAGATCTAAAACTAAATAACTTCCTTCCCCTAAATAAACCTATTAAAAACTCAACCTACCCATCCCACTTACAGAAGTTCTTCTCACGGTTCCAGGTATTACAGACATTTGGTGCCTCTAAGAAGAGACTTTTAGTAGTCTCTCAAAATGTGTTTCCCTTGTTGACAGAGATAAAACAAGAAGCAGCAAATCCTTGTATTTAACTGATCAGATTAATGTCCAGAATAAAGGGATTTCCCAGGTGGCTTTGCATCTAGACATGGCCACAAAACATGACACTGAGGAGCACGTGAGTCAGGACTCAGCAATGGTGAACTATCTTGGTCCACACACCTGTGTTCAAAATCTGCCCTTGGCTTTCCCCCACACTTAACAGCAGAATCCAAAGTGATTAACATGGCCTACTGGGTCCTATATGACCTGACACCTGGCTCTGTCTTTGATGTCATTTCCTCCTATAATAGTTTCCTGGGGCTGCCATAACGAAATACTGGAGGCTGGGTGGCTTAAACAACAGAAATTTATTCTCTCACAGTTCTGGAGACTGGAAGTCCAAGATCAAGATGCTGGTAGAGTGGGTTTCCTCCGAGCCCTCTCTCCTTGGATTGCAGATGGCTGTCCTCTTGATGTCTCTTCATATGGCCATCCCTCTGTGTTTGTGCTCCCATGGTGTCTCTCTGTGTGTCCTAATTCCTGCTTCTTATTCTTTTTTTTTTTTTTTTTAGACAGAATCTCACTCTGTCACCCAAGCTGGAGTGCAGTGGTGCTACGTTGGCTCACTGCAACCTCCGCCTCCTGGGCTCAAGAAATTCTGCCTCAGCCTCCCCAGCAGCTAGGATTACAGGTGCCCACCACCATGCCTGACTAATTTTTGTATTTTTAGTAGAGGTGGGGTTTCACCATGTTGGCCAGGCTAGTCTCAAACTCCTGACCTCAAGTGGTCCACCCGCCTTGGCCTCCCAAAGTGCTGGGATTATAGATGTGAGCTAACTTGCCCGGCCCTAATCTTCTCTTTTTATAAGGACAACTGTCAGATTGGATTAGGGCACACTCTAATGGCCTCATTTTAATTTAATTACCCTTTAAAGGCCCTGTGTCCAAATACAGTCACATTCTGTGGTACCAGGGGTTTGGGCTTCAACATATGAATTTTTGGAGGACACAATTCAGTCCGCTTCTCATACTGTGAACCCATTCCACTCCTAGGCATTGCTATCTCAATGTCCCTCTCTCTACTTGGACACTGCAAGCATGCTCCCTCCTGCCTCAGGGCCTTTCTATTTGCTATTCTCTCTACCTAGAATGCTATGCTCCCACTCATCAGCACATCTTGCTCCCTATCTTACTCTAGTCTCTGGTTCAAATGTTCCCTCATCAGAATTTGTCTTTGACCGCTTGATCTATTCCTCTCTATTCCCTTTCCCTGTTTTGCTGTCCTTCAAAGAACTTACTATTACTTGACATAACAATTTATACATGGTTATGTATTAAACTGTGTTAAAAGTATACCTGGGATTTGTTTTAATTGGTTATAGTAATTGACAGACAACAAAACAACTGCCTTTGAAAGAAGAATTTACTACATACAGCTCTCAAGAGGCGGGGCATTCCACACTATGCAGAGCTACATGGGGAAGTACCAGGCCAGGAGGCAGAGAAGTGAAGCAAAAGCATAGGAAAAGCTTTTATTATGTAGTGGCAGGAAGCTGTTAGATGGGACTGTCCTCTTTTGGGAAGGAAGTGAGACACCGATATGGGGGTCTATGGTTAGAAGTTTTTAATATCCACACCCCTGTGAAAGCCTTACTGCAGGAGACAGAAACAACTCTGGCCTTTAGTTTGACCCTGTGATCAATGAATGCCAAATTATCAATTATATAATCAATAAATGTTGGTTAGAACCTCTCACATTTTATTGTTTTGCCAATCTATTGTTTAATAAGGGAATAGATTCCCATATAGCTGGTTTAGTTTGCCCTTCATGTATTTCCGTGTCCTAAAGGTATCTCTTGCTGCCACCACTCTGTTTCCAGGCTTCATCCTGTCCTTTCAGGCCAGGTGTACTTCTGTGCATCTATCTGATCCTACCTGGGACCTCTCAGAGGTCATCCTGCTGGTTAACAAATGGATACATCTTCGTCTTTGAACACAGATTCAGTGAAATGCCTCTGTTGACTTACCTTAAAACTCAAGTGAACAGAAGTTTGAAGGAACCTAACCTCACCTGAGGCCTGGCTATAAAGGACACACCTGTCAATCTCTGGGTTAATTCCTTTCATTGAGAAAAGTATGATTGTCATGAGCTGAAGGCAGAGAAAGATACATCAGCAAGACTGAACTGATCACGACTTCTGTACAGATCCTCTACCCCAGGCTCTATTTAAATATTTAACATTGTATATTGATGGCATGATTCTGTGCTCACAAAAGGGAGATAACAGGCACCTATCAGAATGCTGAGGTGAAGCACAGATGAATTTAGGAAGAAACCTAAGAATACTGTAAGTTGTACAGATGCAGATCCATAATCACAAGATCACAGGATCACAGGAGAGGAGAGTGGGGGAGTCAATAAATACAGGATTTATAAGCCAAGAAAAAAAAATGGAGCCCCGAACTGTGAAATCCAAGGAGGGGGTCATGTGAACCCCAGTTTATAGCCAGTTGGTCAGAAGTATAAGTGACAACCTACTACTTGTGATTGGACCTGAAGTGGGAGGCAATCGTGTGGGACCTAACATGTGGGAACCTACCCTGCTCCAGGTAATGTCGAATTGAGTCAAATCGTAGGACACCTAGTTGGTGTTTGCTGGAAAACTGATTGTTGGTGGAGTGAAACTCCCATACATTTTGGTGATCAGAGGTGAAGTGTTGTATTAACTGGCCTAAGACTAGGAAAAACATTGGTTTTTCCTGTCTCTCACAGAATAGAAGTTTCCAAGAGAAGCATCAGAAAAGTAGAAGGTTGAGAACAACAAATCACAAGCCCTAGGCACCAAACTAGGGTCAAGTGCAAAAGAAGGGTATAATTGTGAAATGGCCCTCCTCTCCACTTCTGCAGCTCCAGTGATGCCGTTCCTACTCCTTGTCACACTGGAATGGTTGCAGGATGAACATGATCCTCTGGAAATGGAATGAGTCCCTAGTAAGGTAAAGTGGATGTCTCAGATTCTGCTTATTGGAGAAATTTCGCTTTTCTTGGTCCTCCAAGCTCATATCTGAAAGGAACATGAGGAAGGAGATTCATTTAGAGAGTTGAAGGGGATACTGTTCTGCCTTAACAGACCATTTCCTTTTGGCATGATACTGGGGACCTGGAACTCTTAGTTGACTACATTAAACAGAATGCTTTTACTTATAAGAGAAAAATCTGAATTACAGGTATAATCATAAAGCAAATTTATTGGTTCATTTAACAAAAATCTCTACAGGTAGTTCAGCTTTTAATGTGGTGTGATCTAATAGTTCATGTTGTCGTTAGTGCCGGTGGTGCTACAGCTCCATTTCTCTGCAATTCTTTTGACTCTCTTTTCTTCTTGCCCTCATAGTAACAAGAAAGTTAGCTACCTCTTGCTTCTGGAGCCGTATGTAGGAGGCTCCACATATAGTTATGCAGTTTTTCCAGGAAGAACATAGGGGCAGAAATCCAAACTATTTTGTTTGGCAAACTGTGGTGCAAGCTGTCTGCACCCATAAGTAGGGTCAATTTTGCTTAGTACAGAGACTCCAAACTTGAACTTACGGGGCTGCACCTGCCCAGAGGAGTGCTTATTTCTAATTACTTCCACCCAGATCAAGCACCGTTTTCAGTCCCATAGGGACTGTACTTTAATGTATTTTTCCACAGGGAAGTTTTCTTTCTAATTTGAACAAAGGCAGTATATAGGCTAGTAATGGCCATGGCTATATGCTATTCAATTTAAATCCAGGGCAAAGAAAGGGAATTTCTCCCTTAAACTATTTTTAAAAGCCCTGAGCTTCACTCTGTTTGGAGAAACCCTGGTCACATGTCCATCCCTAACCAATAAATGTAGCAAAAGAAATGGGACTATCTGAATTGATTTAAGTCAGTCAGGGCTTAAATCTGGTACCCATCCTACAGGTACCTATAGGCCCTATACCAGGGCCTATCCTGATAGCTGGTAGCATAGCTAAACCCACTTTATATGGCTTTATAATGTGGGTACCTGTTAAAAAGAATAAAAGTAAGACTGAATGCTGGAGGAGCAACCAATCAAATCCACTGCATCACCTGGTATCGACTGCAGGGAGGTGAAAAGGCGTCTGTTAGCTAGTGAGCAGTACCAGAGATTTTGTTAAGATTATTTTTTTAAATGTGGCCTTCCTGATTTTGTGGTTTTGGTCTTTAAGCAATAGGATTGGGGGTTTGCCCCTATCCTCCTACATCTCCATTAAATAACTTCTGTTTCAGCAGTGGCTTCAGAGAAGTTTGAAAAATTAAACTGGTGAGAAAAGGCAGAGTCTCATACCTCCAGATGCTGCCTCAGTTACCGGTATTTTAGGACAAGAGCCGTATTGCATCAGTAAGGCAGAGGGTGAGCAGCAATGGCTGTTTAGGAGAAATTGTATTGATTTTCTATTCCCAGTTATGTGGCTCCTCTTTAATATCTTCTAGTGCTTTCACTTACTTTGACTAGGAGAGAAAATTAACTTTGCCAGTAGGCAGAGTGACTGACTTTACAAATGATTTGGTCACTCACTGTAGACAAAGTGTTCCTCTTAATAAATTTGTGTTCCATCCCCTGGTGTTCCCTCTATGAAATGTATTCATCCTTTATCACAGATTTTTGCTTGTTTGCTTGTTTTTTCTAGATCCAATCCTGAATTCGGAGGTAGCAGGTTTTTAAAGGCTCCAAGAAATGACTAACACACTTCCAGATGTTGTTGGTCTATACAAGGTTTCTCCACAGCAGCACTATTGGAATCTGGAGTCAGACAATTCTTTTTTGTGATATAACAAGAAAAAAAAGTCACATAGATAGAGTAAGGAGTCTGGAAGTTACATCAGAAAGATAGGAAGTTATCCATTAGAGAAACTGGAATTCAGAGTATATTTTCATCAAGTTTGAAAAGTGTGTCATGATGATAGAGACAGGAGACAGCCGAATGCCGCCCAGGTCATTGTGCACAGGGGGCTTGCCTAAACATGCCTACTGTGAAAAATTCTATCCCTCAACACGTATGCAGTAAGGCAAATAAATCAGTGTGGAGCAGCTCAGACTAAAGGCACACATGCGTCCTGGGAGAATGGGGTTGGAGCCACCAGGAATTTATGCCTTATTTAGAGGGAGAAGCCTGGCCTCTTCAACTAGGGTGTGATGGCCTGTTACTCAATCTGTAAGGTAGAAAACCTACATGCAGGCTCCCTCTTTTTGCTGAGAATTTTCCTTTTCTCTAAATAAATTCTGTCCTTTAGCTTTTCAATGTGTCTGCATGCCTAATATTTCGTGAGACAAGAACCTGGATATTAATTAGCTGAACTAAGGAGTAAAAAATTCTGCACTATTTTGGTGGTCGGAACAGGGACATGAGGAAAGGTGAGGAAGATGTGGACCCAAAAATCTGATTTCCTTTCACTTCTGAGCTTTCTCATCCTCAGACTTCTTCTGAAGGTAGAGGAAACTGCAGTCTTCCTCCCCTTGGCTGTCATTCTCGGAGGCTGGATTCAGTCCAGCTCAGTATTTTCTATGGCATTTTCCTTATTTGGGGGGGAAAACTTAATGGCACCTATCTTTTCTTTTACAATATTGGGAGCGTTCCACCCCCACCTTAATAACCACAGGTACGCACACAGGATGGACAGGTGAGCAGCAGCTCCATGACCCTGCCCCTCTCCCAGTTGGGACTGGG
Organism: Saimiri boliviensis; assembly: GCF_048565385.1. Classification (NCBI taxonomy): domain Eukaryota; kingdom Metazoa; phylum Chordata; class Mammalia; order Primates; family Cebidae; genus Saimiri; species Saimiri boliviensis. Next base: position 18,549,536 of record NC_133456.1, read on the forward strand.
GCACAAGGCCCCAGGGCCCCATGCAGATGGCTGGCCAGAGTTCCCTGCCATGCTCCCACAGTGCCTTCCCCTCCCCCAGCCAAGGGATCCAGATCAGTCCAACAGCAACAAAAAGTTTCTCTACCTGTTGGAGAAACCCACTGGCATAAGAATAAGAGGATTTTCTCCCAGGTATCTTTCCCACCCTGCACGTAAACTGTTTTTATTTTTTCCTTGTCTCCACCTTGTTGGCCGTTAACACAGCCCTGCACTTAAGCTGGTTTTTTTCTTTCCTCCACCCTGTCAAGAATTAGCTTTTATGCAAGAGGTTTTATTTTTTTCCTTTTAGAAGACGTTTTACTAGGTCAGGACCCAAATTCACAAGACACCCTTTTCTCTCCTTTGTTGGAGGAGGACACAATTCCACAGCTTCACCTTAGGATTTGGCTTATGACAAGGAGTCCATGTAACCCCGAGAATTTTTTTTTTTAAAGAAAGAGAGAAAGAAAAAAATAATAATAATAAAGAATAAAGAAGAGAAAGAAAGAGAAAGGGGGAGAGAGAACGAGGGTATTGCTTTATTGCCCGGGCTAGAATGCAGTCTAAATATGGGTATGCCTATAATTGTGCTTAATAATGGAGACATGAAAAAATTGAGGGAAGAAAATAACAAACAAGGAGCCAACCAATATTTCATTTAAACCTGTAAGCAGGTATGATGTGGTACTGATAAGAGTATATATTTTGTGTATTTAAAGTGGAGAGTTCTATAATTAAGTTTGTTAATTAAGTTTGCTTATTACAGATCTGAGTTCAAGTCCTGGATATCGTTAATTTTCTATCTCATCGATCTGTCAAATATTGATGTTGAAGTCTCCTACTATTATTATGTGGGAGTCTAAGTCTTTTTATAAGTCTTGTATATCTGGGTATTCCTGTATTGGGTGCGTATATATTTAGGATCTTTAGCTCTTCTTGTTGTTGCATTGATCCTTTTATCATTATATAATGTCCTTCTTTGCTTCTTTTGATCTTTGTTGCTTTAAAGACTATTTTACCAGAGGCAAAATTTGTAACTTCTACTTTTTATTTATTTATTTTTGCTCTCCGTTTGGTTGGTAAATCTTTCTCCATCCCTTTCTTTTGGGTCTTTGTGTATCCTTGCATGTGAGATGGGTCTGGATGCAGCATACCGATGCGTTTTAGGCCCATTAGTTGATGTAAATTCTTCGTTATATTGATGCTCTTAACTTTTTGGTATTTTTTAGAAAGGCTGATACTGTTTGTTCCTTTCTATGTGTAGTGGTTCTTTCAGAAGCTCTTGTAAAGCAGGCCTGGTGGTGATGAAATCTGAGTGCTTGCTTGTTCACAAAAAATTTTATTTTTCCTTCGCTTATGAAGCTTAGTTGGGCTGGATGTGAAATTCTTGGTTGAAAGTTCTTTTCTTTAAGGATGTTGAATATCGGCCCCCACTCTCTTCTGGCTTGTAGGGTTTCTGCTGAGAGATCTGCTGTAAGTCTGATTAGGCTTCCCTTTGTGGGTAACCTGACCTTTCTCTCTGGCTGCCCTTAGTATTTTCTCCTTCATTTCAAGCCTGGTGAATCTGACGATTATGTGCCTTGGAGTTGCTCTTCTTGAGGAATATCTTTGCGGTGTTCTCTGTATTACCTGGAGTTGAATATTGTCCTGCCTTACTAGGTTGGGAAAATTTTCCTGAAAAATATCCTGAAGCATATTTTCCAGCTTGGATTCATTCTCTTCGTCACATTCAGGTACACCTATCAAGCGTAGATTAGGTCTTTTCACATAGTCCCATATTTCTTGGAGACTTTGCTCGTTCCTTTTTATCCTTTTTTCCCTAATCTTGTCTTCTTGTTTTATTTCATTGAGTTGGTCTTCAACCTCTGATATCCTTTCTTCTGCTTGATCAATTCGGCTGTTAAAACTTGTGCATACTTCACGAAGTTCTCGTGTTGTGTTTTTCAGCTCCATCAATTCACTTATATTCCTCTCTAAATTGTGTATTCTTGTTAACATTTTGTCAAACCTTTTTTCAAAGTTCTTAGTTTCTTTGGATTGGGTTAGAACAAGTTCTTTTAATTCACAGCAGTTTCTTATTATCCACCTTTTGAAGTCTGCTTCTGTAATTGGAACACACTCGTTCTCCATCAAGCCTTGTTCCGTTGCTGATGAGGAACTGTAATCGCCTGCTGAGGGAGAGGCGTTCTGATCTTGGGTATTCTCAGCCTTTTTTGGCTGTTTTCTTCCCTTCGTTGTAGATTTATCCATCTGTGGTCTTTATAATTACCGTCTTTGTAGTTGGGTTTCTGAGTGGACGTCTAACTTACTGATTCTCAGTGCTGAAATCTGAGCAACCCACTGCTCCGACTAAAACAGTGGCATTAAGACTGATGATGCTTTTCTGACTCTGCACCAAGAACCTACGCTCCGAGGTGTCGGCAAAACCACCTCGCCAGTCACAAGAGTCGCACTGGTAACCCGTGGGGCTCCTCCGCTGGGAATCTCCTGGTGTGTGAGCAACAAGAATTCATCTGAAAGTGTGGCGTCCTCTCATTCTCTGCGCTTTCGCTGGGAGCTACAATCCCGAGCTGCTAGTGATCAGCCATCTTGGATCTCTCCGTCAACCCCGAGAATATTTTTGTCCCAAACTCAATTCCAAGCTTCTACACTTGGAGGCTACAGACAGCAGGGAGTACAGGGTATACATGGGTAAGAGTGGATAATCCCACCCCTAGGCCTCCTGTTAACATGATGAAAGTCACATTGACACCCATGGTCAGCACCCTGTTGTGGTCACCAGGACTTGGGGATATAAGAATGGAAGAAGTAAAGAGGACCCTTGTTCCTTCTTTCCCTCTTATACCCCAGAATTTACTGGGAAGAGAAAGGAACCAGGGACGCCTGCTCCCCTCTTTCTACATCTTCAGTCTAGTTGGCTTGGAATTGAGCTTGGGGGAAGGGAACCCAGAAGCCTGCATGCTGGCAAAAGGGTAAATTTTTTTTTTTTTTTTTTACCACTTAGGACTTTGACCTCCCTCTCCCTGTGCAAACCAGTAAAAGGAATGATAAGGATCACTGTTTATATTCTCTGTAAAGTTTTGACTAATGAAAAAGGATTTATGAGGTTGATCTTAAGCTGTAGCCAATCTAGTGTGCTTTGCATGCCTTAACTGAGACTTGTTGGTTTGACCTGTGAAGTTACTTTCGATAAAGACCAAAAGCCAGAAATATTGGCTGCTTGGCATGGCTGAAGTCGGATAATAAGAGATTTAAAGGGATTTTATTAAAGGCTGCTGAGCTTAATTAAAAGTGGATATCCAAAGTCAGGCACCATGGCTCACGCCTGTAATCCCAACACTTTGGGAGGCCAACATGGGCAGATCACCTGAGGTCAGGAATTTGAGGCCAGCCTGGCCAACATAGTGAAACCCTATCTCTACTAAAAATCAAAAATTAGCTGGGTGTGGTGGCAAGTGCCTGTAATCCCAGCTACTCCAGAGGCTGAAGCAAGAGAATCACTTGAACCCAGGAGGCAGAGGTTGCAGTGAGCTGAGATCACACCACTTCACTCCAGCCTGGGTGACAAGAGTGAAACTCTATCTCAAAAAACAAACGTTTTTTGTTTTTTGAGATAGAGTTTATGTTTCTCTCTTCTTGGATCTTGTTTTGCTGGAAAAAGATTTTTTTTCCTAGTCAAATGAATTTTTTTTCTACATTGTGCTTTGCCATTATTAACACATGCATGAGAGGCCTGGAACTCCTTGGGAAAAGCAGAAAAGACAACACAGATTATATTTTGGGAGAAACTTCTGTTTTCCTCATGGAACCCCAGTAATTAAAAGCAGATAGATCCCTCTCCTCTCAAAATCTGTTTTCGTCTTCTAGCCATACCTGTTTATTGGACCCTAGAAACAGCATGATTTCCTAGACTTTCCCTTAAGGTGCCCCACCCAGAGGCTAATAATCCAATTAGGAAATTGGCAAACAAAAAAACATAGCTACTGATCATCTTCTGTCTATGTAGTTACATATGTGTTATATATGATGTCTATTAAAAAGAGCTTTAATTGGCATAAAAAAATAAATGCTTAGATCAAATGTATTTTGAAGGAAAAGAGCTGTAGTGCCTCTTAGTTCATGTGACTTTAATCTTCGAGAAATAAAAACAGTCTTAAAGATTACTGATAAAATACAAATGTCTTTAAAATGTAAATATGTGCTCTAAAGTATGCAGGTCAGATACTAGGTTTGCTAAATGTTTTAAGGTTATAAAGTATTTCTTTGGCTTTTGAGAACTGTTCCACTTTCCTGCTTTACAACTTGGTAAGGCCTGGGGACATATGAAATTAACCATTCCCCTAACTATACTGAAAAGAGTCAAGCCTAACCTGAACCTAGAACAGAATTAAAACAACTTACCAGGCTTTACATTAAAGTTAAGAATTGCTAAGAATTATCATTATAACATGTAATTGAGACTACTGAAAATAGAGTTACATGCAAAGTGTGTAAGAACAGTAAAGTGTGTTTTTAGTAAAAGATTACAAGAAGGCATGGAAATGTGAATTTTTACCTGGGGTTAAGGATTGTTTTAAATTAGATAAGATAAAGCTAAAGGTTTAAACAAGTTATGGAAGGTTTCTAAAAGGTAAAATCTTTCAAAATAAACTGTGTGTGAACATTAAATTCAAAAGGGTATAATATGGTTCTTCTGTAAAATTGAGTATTAAAATAAAAGCACAACAAGGTTTTCTTAAGGCACTAATCTGCTCTTTAGTAAAATTTGTAAAATGTTATAAAAGGTTTATAAGAATCTTACCTCATGGTCAAACTGGTTATGTTTGGATATAATGGTCTATAAGATTTAATTTTGTAAATTGGGATTGACATTAATAGTAAACAAATGCAAGGGTGAAATTTGGATTCTCTCTTGAACAGGATTTTCATGTAATAGTAAAGGCTAATGAAAGGTGTTTGTTTTTTCAAATTTCTGAGCTATCATTTTGGCAAAATTAATTACTTATAGTAATCTGGAATTCTATTTTTTTCTTGAGATGGAGTCTTGCTCTGTCACCCAGGCTGTAGTGCAGGGGCACCATCTCAAGTGGTTAATTCCATATGTCCCCACTGAAACCTCCACCTCCTGGGTTCAAGTAATTTTGTGCCTCAGTCTCTGAGTAGCTGGAATTACAGGTGCCTCCCACCACACCCAGCTAATTTTCATATTTTTAGTAGAGACAGGGTTTTACCATGTTGGCCAGGCTGGTTTCAAACCAGCCTCACCTGACCTCAGGTGATCCACCCACCCCAATCTCCCAAAGTGCTGGGATTACAGGCATGAGCCACACAGGGCTTGAAATTCTATTTCATAACATCAAATATTTTAAACCTCTAATATACTTAACAGGATTCCCAAAATCAAATTTCAGCTTCAAGGTTGTTTTTCCTTACTCCTAGCTATTGGATGCTACAGAGGGCCCCTGCGGCACTCAGAAGAGATAAACAGGATTGACATGGTTAGGTACATGGAATTGTCAAAATGATGTTTAATCTTCTTCAGATTATATTTTAGGGAATATTAACATATATTCCAAAATTGTATTGGATGTCTGTAATTCTAATGTCTGAGTATATGTTATCAATCATAATTAAGGTTATTATGTTACTGTAAACCACAGAAATAACCAAATTTTCTTTGTCATTATATTTTTAACTCTAACTACCCTGGACATTTTGTCGATCACAGACATTTGTCTTGTTTTGATCCTCTTCAAAGGATGGTTTATAATCAGCCATAGGGCTTTAACAGGTGCTCTCAAATGCAAGTTTCTGATAACCTTGGAGATCATGGCATTGGAATAAAGGAAAACATGCAGGACTCATGAAGAGCTTAAATGTTCAAGAATATCAGACAACAAGAGTTAACAGAAATGTATTGAACCAATAGAAAACGGAAGTAATCTTTTTTTTTAAGTTTTTGCTTGAAATATTGCTGATCTTTGTTTTGTTTTCAGAGTCAAGGAAACTTATTTTGAGCCACGAACAGCCTTTAATAATTGAGTAAGGCCCTATACTCCTGTGAACAAAATTTGGAGGATATTTGTTTCTCTCTGCTTGGCTTCTCCAGAATTTGGAAACTAGCTGTGAGTATTCCTAATTTATGGCAATATAGTTTTTTGCATCATTGCAATAATAATAATTTTCTTTTGCAAGAGGATGCAATTGGAGAAACTGGTTGTTTTACCAAGGCTTTGACTTGATTTCCCTTTTAGAAACCAAGCTTGACTTACAGAGCCAATAAAATCCCCTTAGGAAAACTGACTTCATACCTTGTCTACACAGTCCCCATACAGGTTTCCTAACCTGCAGTGAGTAAGGAATGTCATATGCTAACAGGCCCAGGAACCCCATATTCTTGGGACCTCAAGAAGGGAGAAATTCACCCAACTCATAGTTATTTAAGGGTACAAACCCATGGCTGGGCTCAGCTTTAAGAGTCCTGAGATTCCTTGTCAATTTTTAAAAGCCTATGTAAAAATAATTATTCTTGCTGTACTTTATGCAAATAATCAGGCTAAATACAATACTAAAGTTTATCTTGGAAACAACTCAGTCCTATCATGATTTATTTTTAACAAAAGTGAGAACTGGAGAGAAATTATATTTCAAGATTTATCATACCTTTGTCATTAAATTCTAGACTCATTAGTTGTTTTTAAGTTTTTTGTCCACGTTTTAAACTAATGCTGCTTATTCCTATGAACAAAGCAGTAATCTCTGGCTGCAGCTCAGAAGAAACAAAAGTGATGAGTAAGGTAAAAATCTGGATCAATATTCTAGTTCTGGGCAATTACACTGCAAATAATGCCAGGTGATTGAAGTAAATAAGGTGCCTATAACCCACGGGTTTCTTTTTTGGGAAAATAATACCAAGGGAGCTAACCAAAGCCAAGCCCCATACACCCAAATCTTAGCAGGCATAACTATAGCCACCAGTTATCTGGGTGTGTCAGCAGCCTCAGGATTTCTGAGCTGTCCTTACCATCCCCCCTTTATTTCATTTTGATCATGTCTTCTAACAACCTGATTTGTCTCTTCTCACCTTCAGGCCATTGAATTCCAAACGGTCATGCAATTAGAGCCTCAAACGATGGCTGCCTTTTACCAGGAACCCTTAAATAGGCCTCTGAGGGAGATCTGACTGCTGCTTTTCCAAAACAGTATGACTATCAGCAGGAAGCAGTTAAGAACAGTCGTTATCCTTATCCTTATTCTAAGGGCAGTTAGATGTACTTCTTTAGAGGTGGAAATGATAGAGGCAGGAGACAGCCAAATGCTGTCCAGGTCACTGTGCACAGGGGCTTGCCTAAAGATGCCCATGGTGAAAAGTTCTATCCCTTAACACATATGCAGTAAGGAAAATAAATCAATGTGGAGTGGCTCAGACTAAGAGCCTGCCTGCTCACTGGGAGAATGGGGTGGAGCCACCAGGAATTCATGCCTTACGCAGGGAGAGAAGACTAGGCTCTTAGCTCATGTGTGGTGGCCTGGTATTCAATTTAGTGGGATGGAAAACCTGCATACAGGACCCCTCTTTTTGTTGAGAGTTTTCCTTTTTGCTTAATAAATTCTGCCCTCCTCACTTTTCAATGTGACCCTGCACCTGATTTTTCCTGGTCATGAGACAAGAACCCAAATTTTAGCTGAACTAAGGAGGAAAAATCCTGCATTAATAGTATGGCTTAAAACATCAGTTAGGTAGTATGCATGAAATTAACTGTAGGTCATGAGAGCCCCCTATTTAGATGCTCAACTTCCAAGCAACTGAGATGAGATAAAAATAAAGAGCTTATGAAACTACTAAGCAGAGTAAAAGGTGACACTGAGGAGCTGTATGAGAAAACAGTGCTTTCAAACGTTAAGACTGTAGTTGTGTGGCTAAGTTGCACATAACAGAAAACTCAACTCTAACTCATTTGACAAAAGATGTTTATTGGCTCACATAGCTGAAAAGTTCTGAGGTAGGTCTGCTTCAGGCAAGGCTTGGTCTAGTGGCTCAAAAGATGTCACCAAGGACCTAGTTTCTCTCTGTTTTGCCACTGTCTTCTTTGGTATTGGTTTTATCCTCAGGCTCCATATGGTAGCACCTGGAAGCTCTAGAATCTCCCCTCTTAGTAGAAAAAAAAAAGTTGTTGTAGTTCTAGGCCTCACATTTTCCTATGTGCCGCACAGAGGACAGATAATATCTCCTCTGATAGCTCTCAAAGAAAAGTCTCTCTTTTCCAGAAGGCCCAGTATCTCCTCATATCACAGTGGCTCTGTGGCCAGGGATGGGATAAGCTGATTGACACAAGCCAAACTATATAAATTTTCATGAAAAAAATCTCCAGTTGAGTTTACATATTCCCAATCCCAGAATGTTGTCTCATGAAACAAGGGCAATCAGTTTTCTCAAGACCTGGACTACTCTCTGCTGTTTCCCCAAATTACTTTGGTGACTTCATAGCAACTTCTGAAGAAAAGGTCCTGGAGTTGACAATGTAACTGCAATGCTGTCTCCATCAAATAAGGTTTTCAGTGAGGCAGACTTATGAAAAGCAGTACAAATAAACACTTGTATACAAAAAATATCTACAGAGATACACAACCAGTAGCAGTGATTGCCCCTGGGGAGAATTCAGAGACAGGAATGACAAGAAAATTTACTTTTCACTGAACACCCTTTTCAACTATTTCAATTCTTTTTTTTATCATGCGCATGTTATATTTAGTCAAAGATAAATGTTTCAGGATTTGAAAAATATCAAAGAAATGCAGTGTTGGTCTTCAAAGATTCATTCAGCTGAGATTAAGACTGAGACATGAGACTATTAGAAAAATATAAGATGACACATAATTAAATACTAACTTGGGTGGTATTGACTACAAGTAGAAGAGGAAGAGAGATCTGCTTAGTTGAAGGAGCTGGATCTAAGTGATGAAGGGAAACTAAAAGCACAGAAAATGAGCAAATAATAATGGGCAGAGGCATAAATATGTACAACTAAGTAAAGAACAGTACTAACTCTGCAGTCAGATAGGCCTGGCTCCAATTTCAAATCCATAACTTACTGAGAAACCCTGAATGAGTTTTATAACCTCTTTCAATTCAGATTTCTCATTTATAAAGTGGGGAGAAGAGCACCTACCTTAATAGGATTGTTGTGCAAATTAATCAATGTACGTAAAGTGGTTAGCACCTGATAGAGTAGCTGCCCAACTAAATGACACCTTGTACAAACATCACAGAACAGGGGGACCAGTCTGGCTAGAGTACATGATATATGTTCAAAAGGGCAAGATAATACCAGCTATTAAAGTTAAGGGTTACAGCAAATTGTGAATGGTCATCTCATTTTGTCTCTGGGGTTCCTGTAGCATACGATTTATAAACAAAGATCACCATTATGCACTCGTTCATGTTCAAGAAGGTGAGAGATCTGACAGTTATACAGTTTGTCTCTAGCATGGCACCTCTGGTGCTTAATTAAGACAAAATTCTGACTGAAGGCCTTCCCACAGTCATTACATTTACAGGGTCTTTCCCCAGTATGGATTCTTTGATGCCGAATAAGGTGTGCCTTGCAAAAGAACCTTTTCCCACAGTCAGTACATTCATGAGGCTTGTCACCAGTGTGGACCCTCTGGTGCCGAGCAAGATCAGAGTTCCACATGAAGGCTTTCCCACAGTCCTTACATTCATAAGGCTTCTCCCCAGTGTGCATCCTCTGATGTCGAAGAAGTGCTGGGTTTCGAGTAAAACTTTTCCCACATTCCTTACATGTGTAAGGTTTCTCCCCAGTATGGATCCGTTGATGTTGTGTAAGATTTGTGTTCTGACTAAAGCCCTTCCCACATTCCTTACATTCAAAAGGTTTCTCTCCAGTATGATTCTCTGGTGATGAATCAGGTTTGACTTCCAAACAAAGGCCTTAGCACATTCTTGACATTCACAGGGTTTCACCCCACTGTGAATTCTCTGATGTGCAATGCAATGTGATTGAAAACTGAAAGCCTTCCCACATTCCTTACATTCATAGACCTTCTCTCCATTATGAGTTTTCTGGTGTTGATCAAAACACTTGCTGCATTCTTTACATATACAGAATATTTGCTCATTTAGAATTCTGTGATGTATACCAATGAGTTTATTGACAGTATTCTCTGAACTCTCTTCTACTGAGATCTTCTCATCCTTGACAATTACTTCTTCAATATCATTTGTTGAACTTTCCATACTTCCCCCATTGAGGTAACCAGGCCATCTCCCTAACCTGCTTTTCCCTTTACAGGTTTCCCCAAACCATAATTCCCAGGATCCACACCACCTGGGTCCACTTGATAGGACCATGAGGTCCTGTGCTTCCTCAAGAATTTCCTCCTTCAGAATAAAATCTTTCTTCCTCTTTCACACACCCTCTGAGAAAAGAAATCAGAGCTTTAAATGTCATCATTATCCATGACAGCGCGACTAAGGTCACCAAGTGGTATTAATATGTCCACTTCTCTCTAAGTGCCATCCATGTCTCAGTGGCCTGTCCTAGCTGAAAATGGCAAAAACAAGGCTAACACACAGAAAGAAACCAAAAGCAAAAGACAGCAACTAGACAGAATCCCTGAGGGTTACGATTCCAAGCACCAAACCAAGCTCTCAGAAAACAGGTGAATTGAATCTAAGGCAAACAAGTCAGAATTCCTCCTAGGTAGCTGAGTACAGTTTATAACATGAGAAGAACAGGCCAGGACACAGGGCAGAGGACCTGTTCAGAAATAAGGAATCCTTAGTGGTATACCTGGGAACCTGGGCTTGTCACACACAGTGGACAGTAGCAAGAATGAGTTTCCTCACACTTTTCAACACTAAAGTATAGCATAGTCTTCTCTTTCAATCCAATCACCAAGTTCACCATGAAACCATGAAAAGAACTTCCTCAAACTACTCCAGGCAGAACTGGGCAAAGACTCTCTCTTCTTTGTTCTCATAGTGTCTTATTCACCTTCTGTTACAGCTTCATCATTTTTCTGTAATTATACATTCATGTCACATTAGAATGTGATTATACATTATGTCATATTAGAATGTGAGTTCTTCCAGGATAAGGACCATATATGACTTGACTATTTTATCCCTAGCAACTAACACAATGAGTAAAATACAGCATCTACATTAAAAATATTGGGTGATCATAGCAGCCAGATGGGCAGGCCATCTGTTCAGTTTAAGCCTAAGACCCAAGACTCATCCTTTTTAAATTAATTTAATTAATTGGGCTTGTCCTAATGAAAGTTGGAAGCTTAGGGTTTAATTGGTTGATTTGGGGATTTGGCCCCCAAATTTGTTTAGAACTATAATAGCAAAATGAATTTTTATGTTTTATAAAGGAGGGATAGGAAAAGGTGTGACTGGGAAAAGAATGCTCATTTCCCTCTCACTTACCAGGACAAAGTAGGCTTGGACCCTCTCCTTGCAGTTTCAGGTTCAATGGCTCTTCCAGCTGCTCAAGATGGGAAATCCCCGCAGGCTTTAGAAATAGATATACTGCCAGGGTCAAGATACAAATGAGGCTGGCTCAGTCAGAGGAGTGAGGACCATCAAGAAAGAAGCAGACATGGAAGTGGTAGGGAGAGAATAAAGGTGGGTGAAAAGACTAGTAACATAGATAAGCAGAAATTTGAAGGTATAATAATATAAAGGATAAGCAGGGCGCAGTGGTTCACTGGGAGGCCAAGTTGGGCAGATTACCTAAGGTCAGGAGGTCAAGACTAGCCTGGCCAACATGGTGAAACCCCATCTCCATTAAAAACACAAAAAACATCAGCCAAGCATGGTGGTGTGTACCTGTGTCCCAGCTGCTCAGGAGGCTGAGGCAGGAAAATCACTTCTTAAACCCGGGAGGCAAAGGTTGCAGTGAGCCCAGATTGCACCATTGCACTCCAGCCTGAGCAACAGAGTGAGACTCCATCTCAAAAAATAAATACATACATACTTAATAAAGGATAGAAAATACTAGAATAGAGAAGCTACAATTCTATCAGTTCCCAAAGATATGAAAATATATCACTCATTTATAAATGTCAAGAAGAAATAGAAAAGACTAAGGCCTTTTCTGCACCTGTCCCTAGGAGATGAAATTAAATTCACATAGAAAACAATCAGGATGTGATGGAATTGCAAAGAGCTATTCTTGAGGACTCCCTGTCTAGAAAGGCTATTCTGGGAAACCATAATCTCCTAGTTTCCTTCCTTCCTATCCATTTATTGCTTTCTCATTCCACATAGATTCAATGATGGGGTTTCTCTATAGCATCCATAAAAGATGAACTCATGCCCTCACTCAGCCATTTCCAAAAGCCACTTCTTACTCAGTAACATACTGAGTAAGAACAGTAACTACTGTCCACAGAGATCCACTCTAACACACTTTACTTCTGCTTTCACTAGAACCGTCTCTTCGTAACCCTCATCGAAAACCTACCAAGAAACAGATCAATTCTACATCTTCAAATGACAAACATTTCTGTTGCCAAATCCAGGAACTATGTATCCTCTGAGTATTAACTTCTGTAAGACAAACGTGGACTTTGAGTAGGGACAGGTATGTGCCAAGGAAATCAGCTGCAGGTCAGAGAGTTAGAATTTTGGTCACAGAGTAACTTAGCTGTTGGTTTTCTACCTAATGCAAAGCAAAGCAGAGAAATTCCCTTAGATGGTAAGGAGAGGAAGCACTGAGAATGCAAAGGATGCTGTGGTGGTCTCCCTACACCTATTCCACTCCTCCCCACTGTAAAGTAGCTTTGCCCTTTGTAGGGAGCTGGAGTAGGTGGTTGGGTATCCGAACTCCAATTCCTAGGGTAAGCTCTGACTTGGCTAAGCCAAGCAGGTTAATCCTATCTCACTCACTACACAGGAGACTGATTCAGGGATCGGCAATTCAGACCAAGTCAATCAGTGCATAGTAGTTCGCTTGTCACAGTGATTGACTCAGAGCTGGCATATGACTTAAGGTAGTCCATTAGAGAATACTTAGGACCTTGATTCACATTTTTTAAAGCCTAAGGAAGGGCTGTCTGGTTTCCTTCCCTACGTATGAAGCAGCAGAGTCCTGTTACTACCACTAATCACCTTACAACCAAAAGGGGAGCCAGACTGTAGACAAAGCCAACACATATGAAGACAGACCAGACTGTAATTCTGATCAAACTGTACCTGCAGCCCACTCTACCTCAGACTTCCCAGTTACATGAAACAACAAATTCTTCTTTTTCGTTTAAGCCAGCTTGAATTGGGTTTTAATACCTGCAATCAAGAGCATTCTAATGTGAAAAGACAGAACAAGGAACTGTGAGAATAAGGGTACTGGGAGCACGGCTCAAGTCTCACTGTGCCCACAGAAGAGCCTTGTGGGAAGATGAAATGAGGCCAAGGAGGCAACCAGGAAACACAGTTACCACTAGGAAAACTAAGAGCAAGAAAGTCCTGTTCGGCCTAAAGTAATCCCAGGGCTTTCCCCTGAGGAATAGGAAATATTTGGCTGAGGGTTGAGAGTTCTTGGTTTCTAATGATAAAGATGGTCATTATATCCCAAGCTGGAAGACTCTAAGCAGGCCAGGAAGTAGAAAGGGCACCCAAGATCAGAGTAAACAGGAAACTCAGGGGGCAAAGATACGTGATAGCCATAACAGCAGAGACGGGGAAGAGGCCAAACAGGTTAATGAAGATGGCACACAGAGGAGCCAGGATGAATAAAACAAGGACTCAAGAAGATGGAAAACATGGTAACACACAGAGGAAAAAGAATCCCACTAGTGTCTACAATACTAGGTTAAAAGAACACATATCTATGACATTTTAATGATCATGACAAAGAAACTGGTCAGATAACTGGCACATGTGCCCTCACTCACCTGAGATGCCCCTCTGGCCCTCTCCATCCAGAGCTCCCCGAGGAGCCAAGCACCAGGGTGCTTCGCCTTGCTCCAGCTGGGAAATCAGAGCCGGTTTGGGAAATGGAAATGCTGCTTAAGGAGAAGGAAACAGGACAGGCAGGTGAGTGGTGTGACACAGAGTAATCCCAAGGCTCCTCCCAGGCCAGTGTCTTCAGGGGCAGGAGAGGAAAAAAGGAAAATAACTAAGAGGAACAAAAAATGGAATTCCAGGGTAAAGGACAGGAGAGGAGCCAGGAGACTTACAAAGGTCAGGAAGTTGACAGAGAACTCAATAACTGAGTCAGCAAATGGATAATTTCACTCATTGAGGAATTGAGTCCTCAATTCTTCTCTGTCCTCTCCCTCTTAGCGCTCTCAAGTTCAGACATCCTCATGAGGATGCTTGGAATTGGGCTGGATCTTGCAAACCAAGAGGGCAGGGAACTGAAGGCTCAGTGGGGCACCATGAATCTGCTCTCTTCTCACTATCCCCAAAACACAAGGGTTGGGGTTGGGCAGCTCTCACTCTGGGGCAAGGAAATCCTGTATAAGGCCCAAACTGATACCAGGACTTCCTATTTCCCAACAACTGCTGAGATTGGGTCATTAAAAATCTAAGAGCCTGAAGCTGCCACCGAGCTGGGATGTTAACAACAACTCCTGAGCCTTTGAGAAAGAAGCCAGGAAACCCTGAAGGTTGGAGGCAAGGCCCAAAGGGAGAGACCCTTACCCAGGGAAGCCACAGACCCGTAATTCTCCAGCATCACATCCCTGTAGAGTGCTCTCCGAGCAGGGCCCAGGCCGATCCATTCATTCTCAGAGAAGTAGACGGCCACATCTTCGAAGGTCACTGACTCCTGAAACAAGTGTTTAAAGGCCCTAGGACAACCCCAGGACCAGGCCTGGAGGAAGGGGAGACAGGGCACCAAAAGGTACTGTGGGGATGCCTGCGGGGATTCTGGATTCTGAATGTCTACAGGTACTCTCTCAGCAGAAGATTTTTGCCTCCTATGTACAAAGAGACAAGGCATCAGCCATCAATTTTCTCATGTCTTTTCACCTTTATTTCAGCAAACATGTTTTTTTTTTAAGAGTCTGCAAACATTTTCTAGTTTCATCCTTATATCCCAAACCACATCTCTAGGTCCCATCCTCTCTCCACAATGTGTCCTCCTTCGGAGGTCACCCACCCTTGATAACAACTATCATTTATTAAGCCTGTGCCAAGCCCTTGACATGTATTACTTAGTTTATGTCTCATAGCCTGCAAGGAGGGTATCAGATGGAAACTGAGGCTCAGAGAGATTCACTTGCCCGAAAGTTCCAGAACTGAGACAGAACCCAGGACTGTTTGACTCTGGCTCTTGCCTCTTATGCCACACTGCCTTCCATCCCCACTCCTGCTATCCCTGCTGCCCCTGTGTAGGATTCTTCCTCCTCTGTCCTCCCCAGTCACTGCCACCGGCCACGGAGGCAGCTAGGGGATCCTCCCAACACTCATGTTGCCCTGGAGACTGTACTCCACAGGGTAGATCCTTGCTGTGCCTTTACTCCCTGCCCTCCCCACCCACAACACACGCTCTCAAGCATCCCACCTCGCTTCCCCATGCCCCAATCTCCACATCCTCATTTTCTATGTCTCTAGGAATCTCAGGCCCTGCAAGCTCTTTCCTTTCTCTCATCCTCTTCCTTGAGAAACAAATAGTGCTGACCTCCAGCCATGGAGACTTCCTGTAATTCTCAGCACTGCCTCCCTCAGGGTCTCAGTCTCCATACTGAGTAGTTCTGTGCCCTTGCACCTGCAGCTACTCTTGCCTGAATATCCAGTTCTTCTCTCTTGCTTCTGCACTGCAAATTCCTTTTCAACCTAATCCCCAGCTCAAACATAACCAGCTCTGTAAAGCTGGCTCTGAAATTCTGGCCATTAATCCACCCACGGCACCCTGTGCACTCTGCCCCAGCAGTCGGCTCAACCCCGTACTGGTGCACGTCTGCTCTCCTTGAGGCTCATGTCCGGGGGTGTCGACTGCGCTCTGCTGCTTGTCCCTCGAGGGCCCCCATTCTGGGTTGTACCCCCATTTCCCAGCCGCTGCACCACTCCGTCTCGGGGCCTAGAACCCAGGGCAGGGCCGAGCCTGCTTCCAGGCTCCAGCCCCACACTCACCGGGCACGCCCAGGGCAGCGTGGGCTGTCCCGGCAGCAGCCCGAGGGCAGGGCCGAGGTGTGTCCCGCTCACCAAGGCCGCGGCCGCCATAGCCCAGGTCGCCCTCCGGGAAAGAGAGCGTCCCCCAGACTCGGCCGGAGGTGCAGGGGTCGGGGAGGAGTGCTCTGGACCTGGGCAGGCCTGACACTGCACCCCCGCGCCCTGCAGCCGCCCGGGTAAGACCCCCAACTCCACTCGCTGCCACCCCACGCACGGCTGGCCACCCCACGCACGGCTGCCCGCGCCAGGCGCCAGCCAGACTCGGGGACCCGGGAGGCCGGGGCTCGGGCTGCTCCGGTTGCTCTAGGACGGCGGAGGGCGCCGCGTCTCTGTGGTCCTCCTTTCTCGCCCTGGGAGGGAGAGGAGAGCGGTCCGGTTCTCTTGGAGACCGACGATCCCAGGGGCCGCTACCGGGATAGGGGTGCAGGAGGCTGGAGAGGAATCCTTCCCGGGCACTCCAGGGCACCCCTTCCTCTCCAGCTCGCTGCACCCCAGGCGGACAGCTATATGCTGATAGGAGATAGCGGGTACTTCACTCGACTGCACCTGCTCATTTATCTCTTCTTTTACCAGTTTCTGCATTCCCAGAGCGGACCAGTGTTTCATGTTACGTCTTCAGCATTCTCGTCTTTGTGCCTCTAACATTCGCCTAATGTCTAGCACCTCCTGGGGAGCAATTTCTTTAACTGCCGAGGAATATTTGTAGAATTGTCCACGAAAAGTCAAACTGTAAAATATTTGAAGAGATTTATCCTGAGCCAGATATGAGTGACCGTGGCACGTGTCACAGCCCCAGGAGATCCTGAGAACATGGGCCCAACGTGGTTGGGCTACTTGGTTTTATAGATTTTAGGAAGATAGAAGACATCAATTAATACATGTAAGATGTACATTGGTTCAGTCTGGACAGGTGGGACGACTGGACGAGGGGGGTTTTCAGAGCATAGGTGGATTCAAAGATTTTCTGAGCAGCAATTGTTTACAAGAGTTAAGTTATTGTCTAGAGAGTTAGAATCAATAGAAAGGGCTGTCTCACTTAAGATAAGGGCTTTAGGAGACCAAGGTTTTATCATGCAGATGGAGCCTGTAACAGGCTTCAAAGAATAGATTGTAAATGTTTCTTATCATTATCACACTACCTGATGGTCTGTGAGACTTAAAGAGGCTGTTCTATCAGCCTTAAGGTGTGTGTTGATGTTAACGCTGGTCAGCTGGGCCTGAATTTCAAAAGGGAGGGGGCATAATGAGGCATGCCCAACTCCTCTTTCCCGTCATGGCCTGAACCAGTTTTTCAGGTTAACTTTGGAATGTCCTTGGCCAAGAGGAGAGATTCATTCAGATGGTCAGGGAGCTTAGAATTTTATTTTTGGCTTACAGAATGAAAGAATGAATACATGTTGAACCAACTTTTCAATTGAAGAAATTAAGGCCCAAAGAGAGAAAATGGCTTACCTAACATCACACAACATGCCAGGAAATTATTTTAAAAATTGTAAAAATAAAAGACTACTCAAATGAGAACAAAGACAATTATTCAGAGCTTGCTACATATGACAAGAGAGTCAGCCCTCATCATCTGCATTCAGCAGACTGGAAGGCAGAAGAGTGGGAAAAGCCTCATAATGGAAAAAAGGAATGGCTTCAGGCATTCCCTTATTGGAAGTTGTTGGCATGGGAGTATTACAGATGGGCTAACTAGAAGCAGGACATCTTATGTGAGCCAAAATCCTGCCACTGCACACCAGCCCAGACAACAGAGCAAGATTCTATCTCAAAAAAAAAAAAAAAAGATAAAATAAGGCATTTTTAGACTCATACAATGTATCTACACAGACAGCAAAAGGAAGAGTAGCCAAATAGGCCAGCTCCTCAGGTCCTCATCCTACATGCTAAAAAGAATGCCATGAAACAAAAGGGAGCTGGATGACTGCAATGTGAGTTGAAGGATACTCCATTTCTGAGAAGCCAATTTTAGACTGCAACACTGCTGCAGTCTAAAACTGGCTTCTCAGAAGTGGGTATCCTACAACGCACATTGGATTGAGTGATGAACTTATGTGGTGGCTCATGTTCGTGAGAATTCTTAACCATATGTATGATAGGTTGGGAGGTACAATTGTGGTCCTGGGAGGACCCACCCTACTCAGGTTGTGACTGTTGACTATAACGCTACTTCCTTCTGGAGGAACAAAGTCTCATGCTTCATCAGAATCTCAGAAGCAATGAAAAACTATCTCATGACAGCCCCCTACAGGAGACAGGGAAGGGAGTGAAGGATTGTAGCAGGAGCAGCCGCAGGGAAAGGATCTCTCACACACCGAATGCAGGAGGAAGGAATTTATTTGCAGCTGGTAGCTCGGTAACATATGTGCCCAACAGCCAAGCTCCCCTAACAAAGGGAGGTTCAGCCTTTATATAGGCTTATACTTTAGATGTTACACGTGGAAGAATCTTAAGTTCATAGTTTTAGGACTCACATGTGAAAAGGTTCTGTTTATAGTTTCAGGAATTACATATGAAAGGGTTCCGGTTTACAGATTTAGGACTCACATGTGAAAAGGCTTCTGTTTACAGTTTCAGGAATTACGTATGAAAGGATTCCGGTTTACAGTTTTAGTGCTCACATGTGAAAAGGTTTCTGTTTACAGTTTCAGGAATTACATATGAAAGGGTTCTGGTTTACAGTTTTAGGAACTACAGGCGAAAGGCTTCTGGTCTCCGGATGGAGGAGTGGGGTGGGGGTTTGACCTCGTTTAAGTAAAAACAGTATTTTCCAGAGAGTTTCTCCAATACCAAGCATGCTATTTACAGGAAGGTGATTCAGGAGGCGCCAGCTGGCCTGCTCTCTCTACTATTGAGATGCACAATGGATGTGACAGAGGGAGGAGGGAATCCCAAATGCCTGGGTCTCCCTCCTTAGGATGACCTTGTAAAGCTCCTCTTATCCTTTTGTGTTCTGGATGATCACAAGACAACCTGCTAAGTCTTAGAATAGCTACTATTCATGCTCTTGCCTGTGTGGCCTATGTAGATATATGCAAGATTGCCAGGGTACCCTGGCAGAGTCATTCCTCTACAACTCTACCTCCCAACCTATCACACAGATGGTTAAGAATTCTCAGGAGCATAAACTGCCACATAAGTTCATCAGATACTCTAATTAATTGTACTGATAAAGGCTTAGACCGGATCCATTCCATTTCTTAGGCAACATTAAATCAGAGTAACTAAGATTACAAGTCCCTGTAGTTTAATCAGTTCCACTGGATGGTAGACAGGTTCCCAATCCAGATCGAAGTCAGTTAATAGGGCTGAATGCAGGTGAGGCAAGAGGTGTTGGTAATGGCATATATCATGCCTGAGCTAACCAGCAGAAAATCCAAAACAATGCCGTTGTCCACTATCAGTCATGCTGGAGAATTTAGAACAATAGGTGGTCTGCAAAAAATGTACAAAACAGTCCAGTGATAACAGAATGACGCCAAAGGGAATAATATAAATTTTCAGAAAGTTAACTTTGTTATGTTGTATCTTAGTGAGGCTTTGGGAAGATTCCGAAAGTTTTAAAATTAAGATTGTTTGTTGTCCAGTGGTCAAGTTGATAGTGATAGCAGAAGTCTAGGTTAAATCAACCAGATATCCTGTAGATAGTAGCTAAGATAAATTAATGGGCCTTCTTTCTGAAACCACCTTTGCAAAAATTTTAACTGAGAAAATTATGACAGTGGAAGAGATCTGAACTAACCGACTCCCTCTTGCTTTTAACCTCCAAGCTGTCATTGTTCATTCCTGGACAGAGGCCAAACTAACTTTGGGAGGAACTTAGTTTAAAATTTAACTTTGAAACAAAGACCGTAACAGCCCTTTCCCAAAACAAACCCCCTTCCTGCCTGGAGACGAGACTGCCCTTGCAGGACTAACAAATTAGCCACGAGATTAGAAATTATGGTTTCAGAATCATGCAGCTGGAGGCTGGAGGATTCTGAACTTTCCTAAATTGTTCCTGGGGATAAATCACTCCTGTAAAACCTAAGATCGGGGCTTGAGATGTTTTGCAGACCCTGCACTCAGTGGATCAGCTGGCACCACCCAGATCAGTAAACTGGCACATCTAGCATTGGGGCCCCCACCCAGGAATTGACTTAACAAAAGAGGACAGCTTCAACTCCCTATGATTTCATCTCTGACCTGACCAATCAGGATGCTCCACTTTCCAACCCCCTACCCACCAAATAATCTTTTAAAACCCCAACCCCAGAGTTTTCAGGGAGACTTATTTAAGTCATAATAAAAATTCCAGTCTTCCATACACTGGCTCTGCCTGAATTCTCTGCTCTTTCTCAATTACAATTACCATGTCTTGACAAATCAGCTCTGTCTAGGCAGCAGGCAAGGCAAACCTGTTGGGTGGTTACACCTCTGCCCCTGACAACCCAGAGTCTAAGGTGTTTTCTTACCAACCAGGATTGTTGTTCGTCTCGTTCCACAGCTACACGATCGATATGACTAGTCCCTGCAACAATCACTCCACCTATTTCCCAACTCTCCTGTGTCTTACCCACACCATGCACTCAGACTTATCCCTAATTACTTCAGTAGTTTTTTTCTTATATAACTCATAGCATCCTAGAATGTCTCCCAACCTCTGACATGTGGGCCATGCCAAGACCACCTTAGGAGTTGTCCTCTCGTATTTATGATTTATGATCACTATAATCATTATCTATAATTGCCCAAATCCAATTATCACAGCTGGGTGGCAACACACACACACACACACACACACACACACACACACACGGTATCAGTCTCCCACCCCCGGCTCTTACTATCTACTGTCAAACTGCAACAGTTCAGTTTCCCAGGGTTAAGCAAAGGAGGGGAAAAAATAGAGAAAAATTAATTATGTGGTTATGTCTCTTGTAGTCAGGGCCTTCTCCCACTCCTGAACTTTGCGAAAATGCTACTGGCAGTGAGTCCGCAATAACTGGTGAATCCGCACTGATCCCAACCCTTGTCTTCTCAGAAGAGAGATTTCAACTGACAGACTGAGGCAGGTTTTAAAGCAGAAGCAAAGGATTATTAAAAGAAGCAAAGCACACTTGGAAGAGGGCCAGATGGGGAACTTGTGAGATCACGTGTCCCACTCAGCCCTTAGCTCGGGATTTTTTTTTTTTTTTTTTTTTTTTTTGAGATGGGGTTTTGCTCTTCTTGCCCAGGCTGGAGTGCAGTGGCACGATCTCGGCTCCCTGCAACCTCTGCCTCCTGCATTCAAGCGATTCTCCTGCCTCAGCCTCCTGAGTAGCTGGGATTATAGGCACCTGCCACTATGCCCAGCTAATATTTGTATTTTTAGTAGAGATGGGTTTTCACCATGTTGGCAAGGCTGATCTTGAATACCGGATCTCAAGTAACCCACCCGCCTCAGCCTCCCAGTGTGCTGGGACTCCAGGCATGAGCCACCATGCCTGGCCCAAGAGGAGGCTTCTCTTGAAACATTTTTTGGTGTGTGCCTATTGGCCGTTCTAGGTTGCAGGTTTCCTCAGTGCTCCATCTGTGCGATATGAGAGGCAAAAAGAAAACCCAGAGAGTTCACTGCTATGTTGTTCCTCAAGTCCCAAAGTCCCTAGCCAGTCCACTTTCTTCTTTCAACATTTCAGAATTGTCTTATGTTTCTTTGTTGTATAACCTCCAGAATTTCATATTTGTAAGAGGAAAGACTAGCAAGAAATGGAAATATGCCATCTTGTCTAGAATCAGAAATTGGCACAAAACATTTTCTAAAAATCTTACAGCGTGGTGACATTAGTGAAAACGGCAGAATAAGGACCTCTAAAATTTTTCTCTTCTAAAAAAAGTGACTAGAAAAGTAGCAAAAAAGAATTGTCAGAATCAACTTTTTCAGGAAATTCTAGAAGTTAACCTCAGGCTTATAGCAACCTAGAGATTCAAGAAAACAGCTGAATCTTGATAGAAGCAACAAGTTTTGTGGTATTTTAACTTGCCCTATTCCCATCCCCCCTCTCCAGTTTTGCAGTATCCTTGAACAGCAACAGCCCACAATCATAGTGAAAATCAGCAACCTGGCAACCACCAAAGGGGGAATATGTGGTTGGAGTTCCTTCAAAGCCTTATTCCTGGAGAAGTGTCATTATTTGACCTGTCTAGTGGTTCCCTGGAAAACCCCACTTGCAAGGCTATCTTTATTTGACCCAACTTGGAGCTCACTCAGTGCAAAAGGCTTTTTCATGAGGGAGTCAGTCAAAAACATTTAGGGTTAATTGTTCAATTTTGCAGCTGCCTACGGTGATAGATAAAAATTGGAACAAATCACAGGCTAATGAAAGAGCTTAAAAGGAAAACCTGGAGAATGAGATGTACATAGAGGCTTTGAATAGCTCTGACATATTCCTAGTGTGGGAAGTAGAAAAGTTCCTTTTGAAAGTTTCCTATTTAAAAAAATAAACAAATAAATCACAAATGTGCTAATAACTCTTTGTTAAGCCCTATCCTATGTAGCTGTTACATATGCCATGCATAAAGGCACATAATACATTCTGTATCCTTGTACTTTAACCAAAATATCTTTGCTGGACATGCTCACAGGCATGTCCCAGCTCTCCATTGCTTTTACCTGTTTAGAAAAGTTTTAAGTTGTTAGCCAATCGGGTTTTAGTTCAGAGTGTGAGGTCTGGCTCCAGCCAACAGAGATCAAACACAGCAGTAAGGATGCCCCCAAATGCGTAAGGGATAAATTTCTGTGTTTTCCTTTATTCATTGTACTCTCATGGCAGGATGGCTAGTGAGGGTACCCTTCCTGCAGTCCAGGAAGTAAAAATTGCATTGCTAAAAGATCCTTTGTCTCAACGCTAATTTTTCTTTGTGGCATCAAGCATCTATTCCCAACACCTAGGAATATAGATGTCCACATATAGGCATAGAGCTGTGCATATGTCCAGGAAAGATATGAGAAAGCTTTAAGATCTCACCTCTGGCTGACCCTGAGGGTCTGTGCAAGCAGAAAGTGAATGCTAAGACAGAGTTGTCAAACACCTGGCTGAATGCTGAGGGTGTAGCTAAACATGCACATATGGAAGTGGCACAAAGTTTTTTAAATTGAGAAAAAAAAGAACTGTCAAGCCAGAATTCTATGCCCAGTGGAAATATCCTTCTGGAACAAAGATGAAATCAAGATATTCTCAGATTAAGGTGATAACCTACAGCTCACATTTGGCAGGCTTCCAAATTAAACACCTGGGGAAGGTCTTGTGATTCACGGCTAAATCCTGTTTCAGAGTAAACAATCTTGTGGTGAATTCCCAAATTTTATTATTAGTTTCTCAAACTGTTGATGTACTGATTAATATGTAACCTGATGACGTTGAAAAGGACAATGATTTTTTTCTTTTCCCCTAACCAAGTCTTGCTCTGTCGCCCCAGCTGGAGTGAAGTGATGCAATCTCAGCTCACTGCAACCTCCCCCTCCACGTCCAAGCGATTCTTCTGCCTCAGCCTCCTAAGTAGCTGAGATTACAGGCATGGGCCACCACAGCCAACTAATTTTTGTATTTTTTAGTAGAGACAGGGTTTCACCATGCTAGCCAGGCTTGTCTCGAACTCCTGACTTTGTGATCCGCCCACGTTGGCCTCCCAAAGTGCTGGGATTACAGGCATGAGCCACCGTGCCCAGCCAATGATTTGTTTTTGAATCATGAAGTTTTACTGATTGCCTTGCACATAAAACATTTTAGTCTGTATATTGTCATCTGTAGCCAGTGATTGTAACCTCTATATTATACTCTCCAACAAAAAAAGGACAATGCCTATTATGAGTAGTACCCTCAATAGGAAGGTAGGGTACCTGTAGCCTACTGGTGCCTATGTAGGTCCAATATCCCGAACTGCTGCTCCAGAGTTCTCTTTATGACTCAATTGTGTGGCTGGCAGTTCAGTCCCCACCCATCACAAGCCCAAAATACCAGAGCCACAGGAACAGAATAATTTCAAAGCTTTGTTTCTGACATTCTCATGTGGCTGCCCCAGCTAGGGCACAAGCAGGCCCAGGTACAGCTTGTGCTGCTCCTCCAGAAGTCGCAGGAGAACCATGGCAGCATCATGGAGCTAACTCTCCAAATGCACAGAGTGTAAGAGCTATGGGGGCATAGCTAGATCATTAAATTTTAAGTGCCCCAGATAGCCTCAGGGCCCAGGCAGAGGAGTGCCACAGGGGCAAGGCCACCACAGAGAGCCCCCACTAGGGGACTGCCCAGTGAACATGGGATCAGGGCTGCCCCCAGTATCCTAGACTGGTTGAGCCCCAGCATGCAACTATGTCTAGAAATGCCACAGTCAGAAGACTCTAACCCATGAGAGCTACTTTGTGAGCTGCATTCAGCAAAGCTCTGGAGCAAGGCTGCCTGGAGCCTTGGGGACTCATTCCCACCCTAATGTCCAGAAGTGGGGACACAGAGTTAAAGATTATTCTCCAGCCTTAAGATTTAATGTCGTTTTCCCTGTTGGGTGTTGGACTTACTTGGGACCTGTTTTCCTTTCCTTCTTTCCTACTTCTCCCTTTCAGAATGGGACTATTTATCCTATGCTTGTCCCACCATTGTACTGTAAACTAAAAATAAAATTCTATGGCCCACAACTGACTTAATGGACCATCTCTTGGCCAAGAGAATCACAAAGTAACCTTGAAAACTGAGTTCTTGGCCATGATCAGTCTCACCTCATTATATCCACTCCCTTGCTAACCACGATTAGGCTTTCTTCCCTAAAAGTAAACAGAAACCAGACCTTTCAAAATCTTCCACCACTGATATCAACCAACTGCCTAATGCCATCACTCCTTTTTTGACTGATAAAAAACCGCCAACCATGGAGTGGTTCAGGCCATTCTATGAACAATGCACAATAAGGGTAAAGCACATCCTCTGCTTCACCTTTTGACATCAGAGAACCAGAAACTTCACCTTCAGATCATGCTAATGCTGCCATTTTTGAATATGGGTCCCATGGAGAAGCATGAAGCTCAGTTGTGCATACGCACATGCCTCCTCAAAACTACTCATCACACTTCCCATAGCTTATTGAATATGTATCTTTGGCTATCTTGCTCAGCATAAATTGCTATTCCCTTTCCCCTCCCTCAAAGTGTGTTTCTGGTTTCTGCGTGGAGGCTATGCCTCCCAGCCGGTCAGAATGGCCACCTTGTAAGCTGCAATCCTTTATGAGAAATAAAGGTTTCCTTTTCAAATGTATGAACTTCATCATTCTTCAGTTGATAGTATTTTAAAAGCACATAACTTGTTCAACTTCACAGGCTTACAGCTGGAGGAAATTTTGTCTCAGGATGAATCACACCTTGCAGTCTCACTCATATTGGACTTAGATGAGAGTCTGGACTCTAGACTTTTGAGTTGGTGCAGAGGCCAAGGCAGGAGGACCACTTGAGGCCAGGAGTTCAAGACGAGCCTGGGCAATATAGTGGGACCCTGTCTCTATTTAAAAAACATTTATTTTAATGAAAAAAAAGAAAAGACTTATGGAGCTATTGGAATGGAATGAATTTATTTTGCCTGTGAGATGGATGTGAATGTTGTGGGGCCAGGAGCAGAATGCTATGGTCTGACTTTGTCCTTCCAAAATTCACGTTGAATCTTTTTTTTTTTTTTTTTTTTTTTTGAGACAAAGTCTCACTCTGTTGCCCATGCTGGAGTGTAGTGGTGCAATCTTGGCTCACTGAAACCTCTGCCTCCCGGGCTCAAGCGATTCTCCTGCCTCAGTCTCCCTAATAGCTGAGATTACAGGCACACACCACCAGGCCCGGCTATATTTTGTATTTTTGGTAGAGACAGGGTTTCACCATGTTGGCCAGGCTGTTCTCAAACTCCTGGTCCCAAGTGATACACCCAGCTCAGCCTGATTTCTGCCGTTTTGGGGGTGGAGTGTTTTATATTTATCTGTTAAGTAATTGGCTATTGCATTGTTCAAATTCTCTATTTTCTTACTTATCCTCTGTCCAAATGATCTATCCATTATTGGAAATGAGGTAAATAAGTTTCCAACTATTATCATAAAAACGTATTTTATTCCCTCAATTCTGTCAATTTTTGCTTTATGTATTTTGAGAGTCTATTATTAGGTGTGTAATGTTTATAGTTGTTTAACTTCTCTGCTGTATGGAACATTTTATTAATATATTAAAACTGCCATGGCAAAATTATAACTGAAACAGTGAAACAGATCTGACCTATACCAACTCCATCTTCCTTCTAACCTCCAACTTGTCCTTGTTCATTCCTGAGCACGGGCTGAACTAACTTTGGAAGAAACTTAGTTTATAGTTTAAAACAAAGATGATATAGCCCTTTCCCAAACCAAACCTCCTTCTTGCCTGGGGACTAGACTGCCTTCATAGGACTATTGAATTAGCCACAAGATTAGAAATTATCGTTTAGGGCCAGGCGCAGTGGCTCACGGCTGTAAATCCCAGTACTTTGAGAGGCTGAGGCAGGCAGATCACCTGAGGTCAGGATTTCGAGACCAGCCTGGCCAACATGGTAAAACCCCATCTCTACTAAAAATACAAAAATTAGCCAAGCATGGTGGCAGCTGCTTGTAATCCCAGCTATCTGAGAGGCTGAAGCAGGAGGATTGCTTGAACCCAGGCAGCAGAGGTTGCAGTGAACCGAGATTGCACCACTCCACCCCAGCCTGGGTGACAAGAGTGGGATTCTATCAAAAAAAAAAAAAAAGAAGAAAAAATGAACGAAGGAAGGAAGGAAAAGAAAATAAATTATGGTTTAGAAGTCACAAAGCTGGAGGCTACAGGATTCTGACCCTCCCCAAGTTGCTCCTGAGAATAAAATCATTATTGTAAAACCTAAGACCAGTGCTTCAGATATTTTGCAGACCTTGCACTTGATGGATCAGCTGGCATCATCCAGATCAATAAACTGGCTCAGCTTTGACTGATTAAAAAAACCACCAACCTTGGTGTTGTGTCCACCAACCAGGAACTGACTCAGCACAAGGATTCAAATAGACCCAGAGTTACAAAATAGTCACTTTAGACAGTTCTGCCAGTACAACGTTCCCTAAGTGGTTGAGATGGATTCTTGGTGCTTCCTCTTCCACCAACTTCTCTGCTCAGAAGTCCTCAGTAGTTCTCCACTGCCTGTCAAATGAGATCCATGCCTCAGATGAATTCAAGACACCCAGAATAGGCACCAAGCTATCTTCCAGCTATTTGCCAGATCCTATTGCACAACTGTCACAGGGATGATAGTGATCGACAGGAAAGTGACATCACACATGGGCAAAGGATACTACTCCAGTCTCTTCATGGAAAGTCAAGCTTACCTGGCCCTCAAATTCCCCATGAAGGTGCATTATTGCTGAAGATACTGCTTGATTGCACTGGAATGCAGAGGAAGTTCAACCAAGTATTTTATAAAGTTCTCCTTGCCTTGGGTTGCAGGAGTTGGGGGAACTTAAACTCTCCAAGCTACTCTAGAAATCATGGCATTAAGATCACATCCTTCACACTTGCAAATGCATTGGTCCCCTCTTATCTGCAATTTCACTTTCTGTGGTTTCAGTTATCCAGAGTCAGACACGGTCTGAAAATATTAAATGGAAAATTCCAAAAACAATTCATAAGTTTTAAATTGTGTGCTGTTTTGAGTAGTGTTATGAAATCTCACACCATCCTGCTCCATCCCACTGTAAACCAAAAGTATCTGAGAAAGGACTTAATCAGTTCTGAAGTTTATTTTGCCAAGGTTAAGGACACACCCAGGAGACAGGTCTGTGTCTTTTTCCAAAGATGACGTTGAAGTGTTCAATATTTAAAGGGGAAAAGCAGGCTGCAGGGGAAAGAGAGGTCATTACTGAATCCACGCGTTATAAGAGAAAAGAAACAGATAGGGGAATATTTAATTATGTATTCATCTCATGCTAAGTAAATCTGCAGGTTACATATGATAAGGTGGACATACAGTAGCTACCTGTGGCGATTTTTTACCTTTTATCTGTAGCTATCTGCTTAGGAACAAAAGGAAAGGCAGCTTCTTGCATGACTCAGCTTTTAGCTTGACTTTTTCCTTTCAGCATAGTGAATTGGGTCCCAAGTAGTTATTTTCCTTTCACACCACCCAGCTCGTGAATTATCCCTTTGTCTAGCATATCCATGCTGTATATACTACCTGACCATTAGTCACTTGATAGCCATCACAGTTATCATATTGACAGATCACAAGAAGGGTGAGTACAGTACAATAAAGTATTTTTAGAGACAGACCACATTCACCACATAACTTGTATTATAGCATATTGTTATAATAGTTCTATTTTATTATGAATTATTTTTGTAAATCTCTTACTGCGCCTAATTTATAAGTTAAGCTTTATCATGGGTGTGTGTGTGTGTGTGTGTGTGTGTGTATTATATATATTATATATATATATATATATATATATATATATATATGCAGGAAAATATATAGTATATAGAGAGTTCAGTATGATCCATGGTTTTAGGCATCCACTGGGGATCTTGGGATGTATCCCCTGCAGACAAGGTGGGACTACTGTAACTATTAACAACCCTAATATTTTCTTGAGGGTTTGGTGTGCACATGGATTGAAGGTCAGTTTCCTGGATATCATGTTCATTGGAGTTCTAGGCTTCAGGCCAGCCTGAGTTGTACCTGCATTGATATATCAGATGAACTGGACTTTCTCCTTTAAGCATATCTCACCAGCTCTTTAGATGCCGTTGTCCATAGAGTTGATAGAAATGAGACAGCCAAATGCTGCTCAAGTCATTGTGTACAGGGGGTTGCCTAAACATGCCCACAGTGAAAAATTCTGTCCCTTAACGTATGTGCAGTAAGAGAAATAAATCAATGTAGAGTGGCTCAGACTAAGGGCACGCATGCGCACTGGGAGAATGGGGTGTAGCCACCAGGAATTCACACCTTATGCAGTGCGGAGAAGCCTGGCCTCCTCAGCTGGTGTGTGGGGGGCCTGGTATTCCATCTGTGAGGTGGAAGCCTGTTGGCAAGACCCCCTTTTTTTTTTGCTGAGAGCTTCCTTTCAATAAATTCTACTCTCCTCACCTTTCAATGTGTCCATGTGCCTAATTTTTCCTGGTCATGAGACAAAAATCCAGATTTTAGCTGAACTAAGAAGCAAAAAATCCTCATCAGTGTTTGCCTGAAATACCTTACCTTTCCATTCACAACCTGACCCTATATATCCTTACTAGCCCAACTCAAATGGCTTATTTTTTATAAACCCCTTTCTGACCCTGTTCCCTTTCCCCCAACAAAATGCTACACTGCTCTCAGAATCCACTGGCATTTGGCTCATACTGATTTAGGTTGTACATTTGATATTAAGTGGTTATCCCATTTAATCAATGAGATCCTTGATGGATGATTTGAAACTCCAATCGATCTTTATCTCCCTAAGACTAAGATAACTACCTTGCATATGCTAAGCCTGCATTAAATTATTTATTGATATGAACTATGGAACTGCATATGGACAACTTGTTTCTCCAGTTCCAATTTCTCCCATTTTAGGTTTCTCTGACCCACTTAGCAGTAAAGCTGGCACAAACAAACTGGCTGTATTAAATGTTTAATACACTTAATAAATGTGTGCCCAAGGGAGAGTTCCTCTCACCTCTGAGCCCCAATATTCTCAGCTCAAAAATAAGACTGAATGCCTGCAACAGTAATCAGAGATGGAATTGGAGAATTATTTGTCCATTCAACAAACATTTATAGAGCATTTACTATGTGCCAGGCAATGTGCTAAGTTTTGAGGATAAAGCAATGGACAAGACATAGTCCTTGATTTTAAATAGTTTATTGTGGTGCCACCACACACTGACTCAGAAAAGCTGATTGTCACAGATAGCAACTATCTGGGGCTGGTGGTGTAGGTGGTAAAGGAATTTACCAAGACAGCTGTAGGTAAAGCTGAGGCAGCCCCCCATGTAGCTGGGATTACAGGTGTGCACCACCACAACCAGCTAATTTTTGTATTTTCAGTAGAGATGGGGTTCACCATATTGGCCAGGCTGGTCTCAAACTCCTGACTTCAGGTGATCCACCCACCTCAGCCTCCCAAAGTGCTGAGATTATAGGTGCGAGCCACTATGCCCAGACAAAAAGTGACTTTATAGAGAATAAACAAAGACACTAGATCATTTCACATAATGATAAATGTTTCGATGAAACTAAAATAGGGTAATGATACAAAGTAACTTTAAAAGAGACTACTTTACATACAGTAGTCAGGGAGGGCCTTTTTATAAGGTGAAATCTGAGTTGAGACCTGATTAATTTAAAGAAACCAAGTGAAACATATGGCACATGCCTGCAGTCCCACCTACTTGGGAGGCTGAGGTAGGCAGATTACCTGAGGCCAAGAGTTGGAGGCCAGCCTGGACAACGCAGTGAGATCTTATCTCTAAAGAAATGAATAAATTAAAAAAAAGAAACAGTTGACTAGTCTGTTTTCACAGTGCTGATAAAGACATATCCGAGACTGTATAATTTACAAAGAAAAAGAGGTTTAATGGACTCAGTTTCACGCAGCTAGAGAGGCCTCACAATCATAGCAGAAGGCAAAAGGCACATCTTACATGGTGGCAAATGAGAGAATAAGAACCAAGCAAAAGGGCTTTCCCCTTACAAAACCATCAGCTCTCATGAGAATTACTACCATGAGAACAGTATGGGGGAAACTGCCCCATGATTCAACTATCTCCCACTGGGTCCCTCCCACAACATGTGGGAATTATGGGAGTACAATTCAAGATGAGATTTGGGTGGGGACACAACCAAACCATACCAGTCAAACAAAAAGTTAAGGAAAGAACATTTCAGGCAGAAAGAACAAGGAAAAAGGACTTGAGGAAGCCCCTGGACTGGCACTATGGCAGTGGATGAAGAGCTCAAGTTCTGAGGTAAACAGACTGATTAGACTCTTGGCTGTATCACTTGCTAGTCGTGCAACGCTAGACAAGTTACTAGCCCTTGAAATCTCAATTTTCTCCTCTATAAAATGAAGGCATTATTGCTTCATATGGTTGCTGCATAAAATCACTAACATAGCAAGTCTGAAACCAAAAAGAGGCCTGCTTGCAAGGTAGGCCCCTGCCTAGTGTCTGGGAACTTCACTTTCAAAGTGCATCCAGTCAACATTTAACCAATGAGAGTAGTTCATTATACCTTGACTATTTGTAAAAATATGATTTATAATGAACTTCTGGTTTCCTTCTAGGAGTCTGGAATTTTGGTACATGCTAGGCAGAAGGTGCCTCCATGACCAGTCCCCCAATAAAAACCCTGGGCACTGACTAATTGCTGTGGTTCCCTAGGTAGAAACATGGCCCATATGTTGCTGCATTTTCATTGCTAGGAGGAGTAGGCTTTGTGTGATCTCTCATGGCAGGGAGAAAGAATTCGGAAACCTGCACCTAAGATTCCTCCAGACTCCACTTATGTCTTTTTCCCTTATGATCTGGTTATGTATCCCACCAAATGGACAGGCAGAGAATACTGGCTCTTCCTCAGGCAGAGGTTGGCTTGCCCCTGGGAATTCATCCCATGTGGCTGCCCTCCCCACCATCCCAAGGGGCTGGGGACCAGCAATCCAGCTGTAATCAATCTTAGTCATGATTACAACTGTATTCTGAGTCCCTTGAGTTCTTCTACGGAATTTCTGAATGTGGAAATTAGGGAGAACCCACAAGGATTGATATAAGGATTAAACAGCAAAATATGCGAATTCAGTGTACTACTTAGCTCAAGGTAAGTCCTCAAAATAAGAATGGTGATGGTCTTGGTGGCGATGAGAATGATCAGCATAGAGCCATCAACTGGCTAGAAGCTCAACGCCAATCATTCCAATTCCCACCCTATCCCTCCACCTTCTCACACTATATTCCCTCATATCTCTTGGCAAATTAGTGAACGTGCAACCCAATACCTTTATAACAGCATCTCACTGCTGGCAAGTACCTCGAATTCAGTGTCTCCTGTTTTGACATATCAGAATAAAGGCCCAGAAGGGTAAAACAAAATGTTCTGGGTCATGCCATGAATTGGCAGAGTTGGGACAAGAACCCAGGTTTGCCTTTTATATCCTACACTGGCTTTACTGCAACCTGGCATGTGTGATGCAGGCGAGGTGTTAGCATAGTGAACCTTGAACCAGGCTGTCAGGAACCCAGGCTGCCATGGAGGGCGTTCCTTCCCCTCCGGGAAAACAGAAAGAACCTGGAAAGCTAGAAAGAAAAAGGACACATACATAAGCCCTAAGTGAAACGATTATTACCTGCTCTAAAGGCAGAGTGAAATAGTTTCTCCCCTGTGTTTCCATTTCAATGGTACTGCTTACTGCTGGCGGTGAGGCAGTGAGCAAGAGGTGGCACATACTGAGGGAACAGCCAGTATCATCCAGAGTTAGAAAAGGGGGCAAACAAGACTTACGGGAGATCTGATGCATCCGGACTGGAGAACCCCAGTAAAGGAACCACAGCAGATAAACAGAACCCTCAAGTCAGAGCCCAGTTGCTCAAAATTCTGGGCCATCTATAGAATGAGAAGTCATGACATCGTACGGGAACATAGACCCAGTAGGGACCAGTGTAAAAAACTCAATTCACTGTCCTGCCCACCACGGAAGGTGCGAATTAGATCAGCAGTAAAGGCCGGGCGCGGTGGTTCAAGCCTGTAATCCCAGCACTTTGGGAGGCCGAGGCGGGTGGATCACGAGGTCAAGAGATCGAGACCATCCTGGTCAACATGGTGAAACCCCATCTCTACTAAAAATACGAAAAATTAGCTGGGCATGGTGGCGCGTGCCTGTCATCCCAGCTACTCAGGAGGCTGAGGCAGGAGAATTGCCTGAACCCAGGAGGCGGAGGTTGCGGTGAGCCGAGATCGCGCCATTGCACTCCAGCCTGGGTAACAAGAGCGAAACTCTGTCTCAAAAAAAAAAAAAAAAAAAAAAAAGATTAGCAATACAGGAGTACCCCCGAAGGCCGCAGGACAACCAAAAGGATGCTCTTGCCGGGCTTAGGCCGTGAAAACTCCCAGGGGCGTGAGCAGAGTGGTGGTGACGGGCTCAGCACGCGAGTGGGAAGCCCTTCGCTCGTCCTCCCCGCGGCCCGGACCCTCGCCCGTCCTGATGGCTCCACCGCCGAGCTGACATACGCCGCGCCTGGACGTACACAGGACGCGAAGTCCCGCAGGGCGACCGCCAGAGGTCAGCAACACGCAGCCCGCGCCGCGCCTCCCGGCCCTCGCCGAGGCTGCAGGACCGGAAGTGCATCCGCGCCTTTCCCGAGGGCCCCTCTGGCCCGCCGAAGGCCGCCTCCGTGTGTCGTTGGTCCTATCTGGCCCCCTCGCCCACCGTCGTGACCTCGCCCCAGCGCCCTGACAGATCCCGGACCTAAGGCGTGAAGAGGCTGCGTGCCGCCCGCTCCAGGTGTTGGCTCTGGGTTGCTGGGTTGCTGGTTTGCAGGTCTCCAGCCCCTGCGGAGGGAGAGGAGGGCAGTCGCTTGGGCCGACTTCGCAGGGACAAGCCAGTCTCCGCCCGAGGAAGTGCCCGTATTCCCTGCCTGTCCATCCGGCAGCCCTGCGTGGCCCCCGTGGGCTGGCCCTGGACACAGGCGTGGCTGGGCCGGCTGGCATCAGAGGGATTCAGTGCCAGCGAATGTGTCAAAATCCTAACCTGCACAGAGCTCGCCGACTCTGCACCCTGTGGAGACTCTTCCCCCTTCTCCAAACCCCCAGGCTCATTGGCCCCAGGGTGGGTAGATTCTCGGTACCTTGGGACCACCCTGCAGCAATTCAGTAACATCTTCCGCCTCTACTTCTACTTCTAATTCTCTGTTTCCACCCATCTGCAGTGACTTCCTCCACTGAAGGTTTGAACCCCTCAACGTCATCCATGAGAGTTGGAATCAACCTCTTTCAAACTCTTGTTCATGTTGATATATTAACTCCCTCTCAGGAATCACAAATGTTCTTAGTTGCTCTAAAATGGTGAATCCTTTCCGTAAGGTTTTCAACTGACTTTGCCTAGATCCATTAGAGGAATCACCGTCTATCACAGCTATAGCTTTATGGAATGTATTTCTGAAATAGTAAGACTGAAAAGTTGAAATTACTCCTTGATCCATGGGTTGCAGAATGGATGTTGTGCTAGCAGCATGAAAACAACATTTATCTCCTTGAACATCTTCATCAGAGGTCTTGGGTGACCAGGTACTTTGAAAGAGGGTCTCATTATGTCGCCCAGGCTGGAGTGCAGTGACATGATCTTGGCTCACTGCAGCCTCAACCTCCCAGGCTCAGATGATCCTCCCATACCAGCCTCCCAAGTAGCTGGGACCACAGGCATGCACTGCCATATCCAGCTAATTTTTGTAATTTTCCTAGAGGCAGGGTTTCACCACATTACCCAGGCTGGGCTCCAACCCATGGGCTCAAGCTATCCACCTGCTTTAGCCTTCCAAACTGCTGGGATTACAGGCATGAGCCACCACACTTTGTCTTGTTATTTGTAGAGTAGAGACAGAGTAGATTTAGCATAATTCTGAAGGGCCCTAGGATTTTCAGAATGATCATGAGCATTGGCTCCAACTGAAAGTTACCAGCTACATTAGCCCCTAACAAGAGAGTCATCCTACCCTTTGAGGCTTTGAAGCCAGGCATTGACTTTGCTCTAGAGAAGTCCTTAGATGATCTCTTCTTCAAATATAAGGCTGTTTGAGCTACATTAAAAATCTGTTGTTTACTGTAGCCACCTCCATCAATTATCTTAGCTATGGCTTTTGGATTATTTCTGCAGCTTCTTCATCAACACTTGCTGCTCCATCTTGCACTTCTATGTTGCAGGGATGGCTTCTTTCCTTAAACCTCATGAACCAACCTCTGCTACCTTCAGGCTTTTCTCCAGCTGCTTCCTCATCACTTCCAGCCTTCATAGAAGTGAGGAGAGTTAAGACCTTGCTCTGAATTAGGCTTTGGCTAGGGGAATGTTGTAGCTGGTTTGATCTATGTAGGCCACTAAAGCTTTCTTCACATCAGCAATAAAGCTGTTTTTCTTGTGTTTATGTTTTCACTGGAGCAACACCTCTACTTTCCTTCAAGAACTTTTCTTTTACATTTGCAACTCGGATAACTGTATAGTGCAAGAAGCAGATTTCAGCCTATCTTGGCCTTCCTCACTAAGCTTAGTCATTTCTAGCTTGTGACTTAAAGTGAAATTTAAAGTGATTTAAAGTACAGCTCTTCCTTTCACTTGAACTCTTAGATGCCATTGTAGGGTTATTAATTGGCCCAATTTCAACATTGCGGTGTCTCAGGAAATAGGAAAGCCCAAGGAGCAATAGACGAGGGGAGACCAGCTGGTCAGAAAACACAGAACAGTCAGAAAACACACAACATTTACCAATTAAGTTTGCATCGTATACAGGCCCAGTTCATGGTGCCCCAAAACAATTACAATACTGACAGATCACCGTAACAGCTATAATGATAATAATGAAAAATTTTGAAATATTGTGAGAATTACGAAATGTGACACAGAAACAGAAAGTGAGCACATACTGCTGGAAAAATGGCACCAACAGACTTGCTCGATGCAGGGTTGCCACAAACCCTCAATTTGTCAAAAACACAGTATCTGTGAGGTGCAATAAAGCAAAGCACAGTAAAATGAGAAATATGTGTATAACTACCTTGGAGACCATAAACTGCAAGAGGGTAGGGACTGTGTCTATCTCATTCATGATTGTAATCCCAGATCTTAGCAATATTTCTGCTAGTTAGTGCCCAATAAATATCTAGTGAATGGATAGATGGGGCTTCTTCAAGGAAGGAGGGAATGAATGGATGAGCATGGGTTAATGAATGAGGTAAGAATGAATATGAAATAAGGATTCATCCATTAACAACTAGGGGACAAGTTTCAGTTCATTGGATTTGGCCCACAGACAGCTTCTGACTGAATTCTAAGGATGAGGAGAGTTGAGGATACCAAGTACTGTGGTTTCCCTGAGCAATTAAAGAGTGATTCTGGGAAGCAGAGTGTGGACAGTTCCAACTCCCTGCCAAGGGGAAGCTCAAAGGTAAGGAAGCTCACCCCAGAGAGGATATGCAGGTTCCATACCATTTTGTCTGAAGAGCCTAAGTCACTGTTTTCAGGTCGTTAGGAAGTTAAAGAGTAATTTGGAGATTATTAGAACTGATTGAATTGGGTTTGAACCTCGCCTATTGCAACAGTGGGCCAGGCTGCTTGCCTAACACCTTGGCATCAATGGTACCGCTTTCTCCTTCTTGAGCTGCTGGCAGGAACCTGGCCTTACAGGTCTCAGAAAGCCCTTAGTCAATGACCCTGATCTTATCTCAGGGTCCCAAGCCAGGACAGCTGTCAGAGAGGGTCCCCACTGCATTCTGCATCTAGATCCTCATTGTGAAATGAAGTGATTGAGTGAGGTCCCTATTGTCTCTGACATTTTACAATTCCAGGATTCTGTCTTCTTGTCAGAGAAGTGTATAGGCAAAGCAGTTGGGCAGGTGAGATGTCTCCACGTGAGAGGTTCAGAGACTGAGGGCTAAGCCGCTGCTAAGCATCCTCATCTAGGAAGCTCTATGGGACCCATGAGATGAATTCATTCACACTAATACCAAAGAAGAAAATTAAATAATAGCAATAATAGTCAAACAAAACCTCCTAATTTGTAGTTGCTATATAATAAAGTAGATTTTACTGTTGTGTGTTGTAATATCTCCCCAGCTCTGTTTAAGGTAGAATATTAAACTGCCTTCCTGCAAATCATTTAACCTATATCTATGCACCCCACATTCTCGGCAAAATTCCCAGGCATCTAGATATTCCTGTTTTTCTTGCTGACCAGCTGCAAAGTCACAGAGCAGATAGAAACTGCAGAATGTTGTAACAGGGGCGTGGGAACAGGCTGCAGGGGCATCCCAAAAGGTGCTCACTGTTCCCTGATCAGATGTGTTTTTTCCAGGTCCTTGGGCTCTCACTCACCCAAGAATGGGTAGGAGACCCTGGCGGCATAGTGATATTGTTCAAATAAATATCATACCCAAAGAGCTTTGCAGAAAAGCGATTTATTAGGCAGAGAGAGAGGAAGAGAAATATATATACAGAGAAAGGGCTCCCACGCTGCCGTTGGAGGGGATCCTAGAGAGGGAAATCCGTATAGGTAAGGGAGTAGGGGGGATTTTAACCCCGGAGTTACTCCTGCCCCATTCAAGTTCTCGTCCAGTGAGAGGAGCTTTTCCAAACTTCCTCTGAAGTTATTGATCTTTGACTCTGATGCTGGATTGGCTGTCTGACTTGCAACAGAGCCCCTCTTTCCAAGGATTTTGGCAAGCTTTCTAAACAAAGATAGCACACCTGGGCAGTCTACCTAGCCTGCGCTTGCAAAAGTTAGACAAAGAACTCTAGGCTCCTGGAGGGGGAGGTGGTTGGAGGTTTGACACCGTGAAGTTCTTGCCTTTGAAACCACTCCCCTTGTGGACTTGGGAAGAGAAGTTAACCCAGTCCCTCAGTGCGGTTATCAAAATGTTACTTTTCGAATGTAAAGTACATGACAAGACATGTCACAAGCTAATTAACCCTTCTTTGTTCTGGTGTCTGTACCTGCTGCTTCATCCTAGATGCATAAAAAATGCCCCATTTTCTTTGTCCCAGGTCCACGAGGGGTGTGGTTTCAAAGGCAAGAACTTCCCTGTGCTATACCTCCATCCACCTCCCCCTCCAGGAGCCTAGAGTTCTTTGTCTAACCTTTGCATGTGCAGGCTAGGTAGACTGCCCAGGTGAGCTTCCTTTGTTTAGAAAGCCTGCCAAAATCCTCCTGCAACCCCATCGGATTCTCCAGATCTCTGATTTCCCATTACAATATACCCCCAGATGGAGTCAACACCCTCTCCACCAGCTCAGCCTTCTCAGCATCTAAAGCTTCAGCACTGATGCCTCCTTTCTTTGGGTTAGGAATCAGAGCTCTTGTGGAAGGGCATATATTCATTCTTCACTTGCCTTTGACTGTGTACTGTACACATGGAGGTAGAAGCAGACATGACTTCAACAAGGTCATGCCCCCTTGGCAAGCATCTTTGAGACCAGAGAGGAAGACAGACTTGGAAAAGGATGAGGAGATAAGCATGGGACTGCTGTGGGGCCCAGGGAAGCAGGCAGAGGTAAAAGAGAAGGTTCAGGATACCAACTGACATATAGGGAGCACTAACATGAGCCAGGCACAATTCTAAATACTTTTCAGGTTTTATTTCATTTTGCCTCACAACAGCACCTGTGAGGCACTATAATTAATACCCACTTCACAGGCTTCACAGATGAGGGAATGGAGGCACATTGAAGTGAATTAACTTGACCAAGGGGGCCAACTAGGAATGGCGTTTGTTGAGTCTATTAAGGATGAGGAGTGGATGTGAAATTTTGTATAAGTGCTAGATGTATTTCTACTGCATGAACTGGCAAATAAATAAATGCATGAGTAAATGAGGGTATACCTAGTCAATCACGGGGGTGGGAGTGGGCTCAAGGCAGGCTTAGAGAGAAGGTGCCAGAGCTGAGTCTGAAAAGGTCAGAGCAAAGCAGGAAGCTAGTGAGCAGCTGTGGTAGCTGGAGGCTTTTCTCTGAGCTCTCTCCTAGTTAAGTCCTCCTCCCCCATGTGACCAGAGTCAGCCAATTGTTATGTACAGGAAACATTTTGCTGCTTCCAAATACTGTCTCGCTAGGGTTATTTACCACAACTTGCAGCCACAGGGCAAGGTCCGGGTCCTCAGACCTTTACATCCTGGACTTTCCAAGGCCTCCCAAAGCTCTTTGACACCTAGGGAACCGTGTGTGTCAACAGCTTAATCTGCAGCAGCATAGCCATGGTGCTCTGGGGTCCGGTGCTGGGAGCTCTGCTGGTGGTCATTGTAGTATACCTGTGCCTGCCAGGGATACTTCGACAACGCAGGCCCTGGGAACCCCCTCTGGACAAGGGCACCGTGCCCTGGCTTGGCCATGCCATGGCTTTCCGGAAGAATATGTTTGAATTTCTGAAGCGCATGAGGACCAAGCATGGAGATGTGTTCACAGTGCAGCTAGGGGGCCAGTACTTCACCTTCGTCATGGACCCCCTCTCTTTTGGCCCCATCCTCAAGGATGCACGGAGAAAACTAGACTTTGTTGAATATGCAAAAAAACTGGTGCTGAAGGTATTTGGATACCGTTCAGTGCAAGGGGACAACGAGATGATACACTCAGCCAGTACCAAGCATCTGATGGGGGATGGCTTGAAGGATCTTAATGAGGTCATGCTGGACAGCCTGTCCTTTGTAATGCTGAAGTCCAAAGGCCGGAGTCTGGATGCCAGTTGCTGGCATGAGGACAGCCTCTTTGACTTCTGCTATTACATCTTGTTCACAGCTGGCTACCTGAGCTTGTTCGGCTACACGAAGGACAAGGAGCAGGACCTGCTACAGGCAGGAAGGTTATTCAAGGAGTTCCGAAAGTTTGACCTTCTTTTCCCCAGGTTTGTCTACTCCCTGCTGTGGCCTCGGGAGTGGCTAGAAGTGGGCCGACTCCAGCGTCTCTTTCACAAGATGCTCTCTGTGAAACACAGCCAGGAGAAGGATGGCATCAGCAACTGGCTGTGCAACATGCTTCAGTTTCTGAGGGAGCAGGGAGTCCCCTCAGCTATGCAGGACAAGTTCAACTTCATGATGCTCTGGGCCTCCCAGGGAAACACAGGGCCTGCCTCTTTCTGGACCCTCTTGTTCCTCCTGAAACACCAAGAAGCCATTCAGGCTGTGAGGGAGGAAGCCATCCGGGTCCTGGGTGAGGCCAGGCTGGAGACCAAGCAGCCCTTTGCCTTCAAACTCAGTGCCCTGCAACACACCCCAGTCCTGGACAGTGTGGTGGAGGAGACGCTCCGGCTGAGGGCTGCACCCACCCTCCTCAGGATGGTTCATGAAGACTATACCCTGAAGATGGCCAGTGGGCAGGAATATCTGATCCGCCATGGAGATACCCTGGCCCTCTTTCCCTACCTCTCCGTGCACTTGGACCCTGACATCCACCCTGAGCCCACTGTCTTCAAGTACGATCGCTTCCTCAACCCTGATGGCAGCCGGAAGGTGGACTTCTTCAAGGCAGGCAAGAAGACCCACCACTACACCATGCCCTGGGGTTCGGGCGTTTCCATCTGCCCTGGGAGGTTCTTCGCACTCAGTGAGGTGAAGCTCTTTATCCTGCTTATGGTCACACACTTTGACTTAGAGTTGGTGGACCCTGATGCACCAGTGCCCCAGGTGGACCCGAGGCGCTGGGGTTTTGGCATGATGCAGCCCAGCCATGATGTGCGCTTCCGCCACCGCCTGCATCCCACAGCGTGAGCTCGGCCAAGCCAGCCGCAAAACTGGCCAGAGGGCTTCTATTGGGTCTCTCACCTCTTCTCACCCTCTGCAGCCCCAAGCCCCCACTGACCACCCCTCCCTCTAGTTCTGTGTCACCCCTACCTCTGTTCTCCCTGTCCTCGCTCTCTCCCCACCTAGTCATCTGACAGGCTTATCAGTCCCTCTTTAAAATCCCATCTCTCAGAGTGGGTTCTGCTGAACCGTCCTCTCACAGGAAGTCCAGTGGAAGGGGGAGTATCTGTGGGCAGCTTGGTTTGGGAGGTGATGCCTGCCTTGAGAAGTCCTTAGGACGGAAACTGGTTCCTCCCAGACATGAGTAACATGGCATCTTGCAAACATCAGCCTCCACCCTCCCACCTTGCTTTATTTTTTTCAGCAACGCTTATTCCACATCTTATGGAATTCAGGTTCTAGAACAGTGCTATCCAATAGAAATATGACACAAGCTACATGTATAGTGGGTTCTTTGGGGTGTCTGTTTGTTTTGAGACAGAGTCTCGCCCTGTGCCTCAGACTGGAGTGCAGTGGTGTTGCTCCCTGCAACCTCCACCTCCTGGGTTCAAGCGATTCTCCTGCCTCAGCCTCCCGAGTAACTGGGATGACAGGTACGTGCCACCTCACCCGGCTAATTTAGTTTCCTAGCAAACACACTTTTTAAAAGTAAAATGAAAAAATTTGTTTTTATAATATACTTTGCTTAATCCAATATATGCAAAATATTAGCATTTCAACATGATCGCTATTGAAGATTGTAACAAAATAGTTTTTACATTCCGTTTCCACTCTGTCTTCAACGTCTAGTATGTACTGTCCTCTTACAGCTCTTCTCAGCCCAGACTAGCCACATTCCAAGTGCTCAAGGGCCATGTGTGCCCCATTGGATAGCACAGGTCTAGAGAAATGATGCCTTTTGTTTTGGTTTGGTTTGGTTTGGTTTGGTTTTTTTTGAGACAGAGTCTTGCTCTGTTGCTCAGCCTGCAGTGCAGTGGTGTGATCTTGGCTCACTGCAACCTCTTCCTCCTGGGTTCAGGTAATTCTCCTGCCTCAGCCTCCTGAGTAGCTGGGACTACAGGTGTGCACTACCACACCCGGATAGTTTCTGTATTTTTAGTCGAGATGAGGTTTCACCATGTTGACCAGGCTGGCCTCGACCTCCTGACCCAAGGTGATCCACCGTCGTCAGCCTCCCAAAGCTCTGAGATTACAAGCATGAGCCATTGCACCCAGCCAGGATGCCTTTAATGTAGGAATTATTCAAGGTCCCTCCTTAGTGCCCATGTCTCCCCCATGTCAGGGTGATCTGAACCCTCCCTTGGTTTCCATGATCATTGCTGAACTCAAAGCTTTCTCCTGCCCCTAGACCTCCAGACCCCCATGGGAGTCTCCTAGCACCTCTGACTCAGCTTGGCCAATGCAGAACTTGGCATCTGAGCCCCCGACTCTTCCCTGAACCACTCCTCCTCCTGATTTCCCTGCTCTCTCTGCTCAGAACCCTACCATTCACCCCATCTCCCAAAGCAGATACCAGAGACGCCCTCACTCCCTCCTCCTCTTTCACCCTCATACAAGCAGGCCCCCATGCTGTCAGCACAACCCCATGTGATGCCTCTGAAATGTGTCCCCTCTTCCCTTCTCCTACTGTCATTCTTATACCTGCAACCTTTGCATTTCTCTTCTACACTGCTGCCAGAGACCTTTCGCAAAAAGCACTCCTGATTGTTACTCTTTTACTCTTCTGGTTCCCCTCTGACTTCACATGCTTGACATTAAAATTTCGTTAGTTGGTCCCACTTGCCTTCACATACCTGATGTTTAAATTTTGTCACGGTTGACCTCCAAACTTCTCAATCTGGTGCAATTCAACTTTATCAACTTTCTCCAATGAAACCATCCCTAAAGTAGAGGCATTGCTTTTCCTGCCCATCCCAGTACCAGCTACTCCTTCCTGAAACCCTTCCTGGATTTCACTCATCCCATCCTCTGGCCAGAAATGGCCTCTGAACCCTGGAGCTCCCGCAGCACCATTTGCATCACAGCATATCTATTATGTGTCGTTGCTTTCTGTGTCTTGGTTTCCTCCTGCTGCCCACGTCCCCAGACTGGAGCCTACTGGGACATGGTATTTTATTCATTTCTGACCTCCAATTCCCTAAGGGGAGATTAAATGTTAGAAACTTGACTTCCAGTCTCGGCAAATTTGCTCCTTGTCCTCAAATCATTTCCTGGCGTCAGCCCTCCAGCCTATGAAATGAAGATAATCCCCCTTCCCAGCATGCTTACCAGTGCTGCAAGAGGGTGACGGGGTGGCTGCCATAGCTGCAGCTGGCTGAGGGCAGGGCCTGGCGGGGGGCTGGGACGGGAGGAAGAATGACTGTGGGAGCTGGATAGAGGGTCTCAGAGGAGGTGGGCCCAGGCTGCATGGACCCCCCCACCCAGCCAGCAGCCAGTGGAGCTTCTCTCCACTACTTCTATCTGACATCTCTGGAAGCCTCATATTTCTCCTGAGGCTGCCTGTTCCACTCTGCCAGGAGAGTAGGCAGGGGCCTGAGCTGGGGTGGGTATCTGCCCCCAACTAGCTGTGTGACCCTGGGCTAGAGCCTGCCTTTCTCTGGAGCCAGCTGCCCCTAAATGCTGATGTTTGCCTGATAGAGCTCTGCCTGGTTAGGAGAAGCTGAGAAATTCCAGCCTATTCTACGAGGACCAGGAGCACAGGAGAAGAGTTGAGTAGGGGGCACGGAAGGAGAAGGGCGCTGGAAGGTGTAAGACTGTCCATGGGAAATATACCAATGGCATCTCTGCCCAACCAGGCCCTGTGCCCATACAGAGGGGCTGAGGTTGTGGGGAAGCAGGAAGAGAGACTTCACACACCTCCTTGGCCCTCCCTAGACCTTGGCGCTGTGTTCCCTCCTTTTTCCCACACCCAAGGGAATATGGACCAGGAGCGTGGCCTGTGGATTGGCTGGGGTGGGACTGAGGGGCTGAGTTCCCTGAGTCAGGACCAGAAGGTCTCAGCTGGGAGTGACCGTGTGCAGATAGGAACTTAATGGACCCTGTGGCCTGCCTGAGAGCCCCAGAGGGGATGCTTGGGACCGAGAGAAGCGTCAGTGGGTGAGGTGTGAGGTGAATGCAACTGTACCATCCCACAATCACGGATATCCTGCATAACAACAGGCCTCCCAGGAAGCAAGAGCACCCCAGGATTGGAGCGTGAGCAGGGAGCCCAATGCCCCATGTCTAGAGCCACAGGGAATTGGACATTGGGCTCCCTGCACACACTCCAATCCCAGAGTGCTGGCAGGGGAGGGCCCCATGGCCCCTGTGGCTCTCTGCCCCCTGCATGAACACAGCTTAAGGCAACCCTGGCAGAGGACTTGAGGCGAGAGAAGGACAGCAACCTCCAAGGGCGCCTCTAGTTACCACCCGCCCTCACCCCATCGTTCTGTCCCAATTCCTCACTTCTATGCCAAATATTCTCTTCCTCTCATCCTTTTCCTCATCAGGACCTCAGAGGAAAGCCCACGAAATGTGTTATCTGTGTTTTAACAAAGCAAAATTAGGGATGGCCTTCCCATGGATTTCAGGCACCTGGGAAAGAAAAAAGATGCTTTTCTCATAGAAAATAACTGCAGTCAAAACATCA
Source organism: Saimiri boliviensis (assembly GCF_048565385.1). Classification (NCBI taxonomy): domain Eukaryota; kingdom Metazoa; phylum Chordata; class Mammalia; order Primates; family Cebidae; genus Saimiri; species Saimiri boliviensis. Next base: position 18,593,838 of record NC_133456.1, read on the forward strand.
CATCTCATGGCGTTGAGCGTGGGCAGCAGCCCTGCCCGTAGGCAAAGCCATTTCTACACTTCTTCCTAGGTCAGCCCTAGGGAAGAGTCTACCTTTCCTCAGAGCCTGAGGGTCAGAGGAATTCTGGTTGCTTTCCTGAGACCCCTGGGAAAGGTTTGAGCAGTGGAGGCAGGGAGCCAGAGCTTGTCAGGCCTCTGGGAAGACAGAGCAACAGGTGGGACCCAGGCCCAGGCTGGGAAGTCAAGCTGGGGTGGAGAGGGCTTTATCCTGACCTGGGCAGTGAGAGCTGCTGAGCTGCTCTCACCTATATGGCACCTAAAACAGCGACGGAGAACAAGAGGTGCCTGCAGCTAGCCCTCGCCCTCTCCGTTGAACACAGGCTTCAGAGCACTACTTGTTACATGCCTGCCTTCTGCAGCAAGTACCCACTCACACATATACAGAGAAAGGCAGGAAAAAACAAACAGGACCAGGCAGAGTGGCTTATGCCTGTAATTCCAGCACTTTGGGAGGCCGAGGCGGGCAGATCACTTGAGCTCAGAAGTTCAAGACCAACCTGGCCAATAGGGAGAAATCCTGTCTCTACTAAAAATACAAAAATTAGCTCACGCCTGTAATCCCATCTACTCAGGAGGCTGAGGCGAAGGAATAGCTTGAACCTGGGAGGCAGAGGTTGCAGTGAGCTGAGATCACGTCACTGCACTCCGGCAAGACTCTGTCATCTCAAAAAAAAAAAAAAAAGAACAAATAGAAAACTTGCAGGCACATAGCCAGACCCATTCAGACACAGTGATACAGTTGCATCATCTCCACATACACAACCACACATATACACTACACACAGCCCACAGAGCAACATAGACACATGCACACATATTTCCCAGACAGACAGACACATGGACACACACAAATCCACCAATGCTGGTGTGACAAGCCCTGCTGGGTGTCCCTTGCCTGACATCCTATCTGTGCATCAAGGGCACAAACTCAGGGCTTCTGAGCACCTAGACCCAGTTGGCGCAGCTCAGGCTGTATCTCACCAGCCAGGCTGGCACACCAACAGAAGTTCCTCGTGGGGCAAGATTTCCAGAGCTCTAAAATAGAATTTTATCCTCCGTGTCTTCAAACAAATATCCACCTTCAGATCTAGAGCTTCATTTCCCAGGGGACTAGGAAACTCGGAGTCCTTCCTGATGGTGGGGAACTGGCGGCCTGGAGGAGAGAGAACTAAAGGCAGAGCTGAGAGCGATGGGGCATGGGGAAGGCACAAGGGCAACTTGTGCACCATCAAAAAACTGTCAGACGGCAGGTGACACGTGTGCTGTGACTAGGCCATCAAAAGCTCAGGGGGAGAAAAAACAGCAGCAGAACACTGCCTGCTCAGTCCTCTATCAGCCATTCATTAAAAAAAATACTTTCCCATTCATTCCAGAAAAATCTACTACACTCTGAGCACAGGTTGAAGCACAGCGGATGCAGAGTTTATGCACGGCAAAGTCCCTGCTCTCATGGAGCTTACATTCACCCAGCCATCTGTTCGCCTCCCCTCCATTCCATCCACCTGAAAGCTTCCATGTTCAGTTGTGCCGGACAGACGTGGAGATACGTGGGCAGGTTGCACCAGGTGGTTCTATGAGGTGGGAAGAGCAATGAGTACTTTAGAAGCTTGGGAAAGAGAGATGCTATTTGGACCCGGAGCTCCCCGGGAAAAGCTCCTCAGTGGATGTGTCAGGGGACGGGGAGGATGCCAAGCGTTAGAGACCTGAAGAGAAAAGCACTTGGGCACAGTGTATTAGTCAGGAATCTTTAGGCTGCAAGTCACAAAACGACATGACTCCACACTGAAAGGAATTTACTGGTTCATGTAACTGTTGAGTCCAAGATTGGGACGAGCTTCAGAGGTGCTTTGATGCTGAGGCTCAGACAGGCCCTCGGGATCTGCTCATTACCTCCTTCATCTTCCAAAGTCTGGGTGGATGAAGGAGTAGCTCCAGATCTCAAACCCTCTCAGCTTCCGTTTCATGCCTCTCTTCTCACATGTTCTAGTCACGTCGCACTTCACAGGCTCTGCATGGGTCATGTGCCCGCCCCGAAGAAAATCACGGGACCGGGGAAATGTGAAGGCAGTAAGTGGCCCATGTCCCGTGCTCCACCCAACCTCCACCCAAAGCACAGGGCAGAGTGACCAAGCAATGGTGTCCCAGAGAAAGTGGGATTCAGTTATAAGACAAGGATGAGGGAATAACCGGCTGGAAATTATCCTAATTACATGAGGGAGCCCACAACAGCAAAGGCATAGAAGTGGGAATGTTCAGGAAATGAAAAGGGAATGGAGGACGATGAGGCTGGAAGATGTGTGGAATCCTGATTGCAAAAGCCCTAGCCTTGACGTCAGACAAAGACCGTGGACTTTATAGTACAGGTCCCAGGGAGATCTGAAGGCTCCTGAGATGGGCCCCAGGCCAAGCGTGTTCACTGCCTCCTTCTGCAGACTGCAAATAGTCCTGGGACATTCCCTGGGCAGAGCACTTCTAGGACCTCCCGATTGCCACGTGCTGGGGCCGCCATCAAGGCTACAAGAATGGTCCTTTTAATAGTATTTCCCAACTGAACTACAGAGAATGTGAAAGCCTGCTGAGTAGAGGGCCTTAGGTTCTTTGTCCCCAGCTGTGCCGAAAGGAAAATGCTCCCTCCTCCACCCATGCATTTAACAGATAACTTTCTGAAAACCTACACACCAGGCCCTGTGTTAGGGGCTTGGGTATGGCAATGAGCCTAACCAACATCCCCACCTTGTGGAATTCACCTGGAACAATGTGGGTGGGGACAGTAGCCACTGAACATCACAAATGGGAGAAACATATAGAATGTCTGAAAGAAATAAACGCTTCTGAAAAAATTTAAAATAGAGTATCAGGAAGATCAGGAACATCAGAGATGGGTACATTTGTGTTTAATAGGTTGGACAGGTAATTGAAAGGTGAGATTTAAGCCAAGACCTGAGGAGGTGAGAGGGTGAGCCAAGCAGACAGCTGAGAGGAGAGCAGTCCAGGAAGAGGAATCCCCAGGGAAGTGTGCCGGGCGTGTTTGAGAACAGTTGTGTCTGGAGCACTGGAGGCTGGTGGGCATTGCCAAGATCAGCTCGGTCAAAGGGACCCCAACCCAGGCAGTGTTGAAGGAATTAAGAAACAGAAACAAAGATAGAATGCAAAAGTGGGACCAGAGTGGGACCGTCAGGGGGCTGACAGCATTTCCCAGCTGACAGCCCAGAGCAGACACTGACCCACATATTTATTCTTTGTGAACAAGTGATTATTTTTAATAAGCAGATGCTCAGTGTTTCTTCGTAGAATAAGGATAGACTAAACATGCAGATAGTGCCTGTTCACTGCTAAAATAGAAATAAGCTAGAAAGCACTCTTTGTGAGTCAGCAATGGGGACAAGGTCAAATATCCTGTGTTTTGGGAGCTGACTTAACTAGTGCATGACGGTACATACTGCTTACTATTCTAGCAGTTTTCTGCCTGGGGATGGCTCGGTGTTCCTTGCCATCACCTCTCAGCAAACAACATATACTCCATCACACATGTCAAGACCTCCTCCCAACATGTATACCTTTTTTTCTTTTTTTTTCTTTTTTCTTTTTTTTTTTTTTTTTTTTGCAAGGCTAGAGAAGCAAGCACAGCTTTATTTTGGTGAACTATTTCTTGGAGGATTCAGAATCCGTACCTGTAGACTGCACAAAGAGAAATAAGACAAATTAATAACACAATCACAAAAGCCATCAGGGATCCTCCAAGTGTTTTTCCTCAGGTCACTGGATTTAGGGCTGCTCATCCATCAGCAGCTCCCTCAAGCACTTCCGTTCCCAAAATTAAAGTTAAGTGTGCTTGAGAAGCCTGAAAAACTTGCTCTTTTAATTCCGCTATATCCAAAGATAAGTTTCCAGCATGCCCTTCCAGGTGACACTTTATTTTTTCCCAATTATGCTCAGTTTCATTCTAAGGATGAGGAGTAATACAATAATCAGAAGTATTCCAATCACACTGTAAATGAATTGTATATTCTAAACTAACTACTCTATCCCCTAGCCAGAGGACTGCTTGCCTAAGATCACTAATCTGGTTAGCTATATTCCGATCTATTTTTGTTTAAGAATTCCACAGTAAAGTGGCGTTTTTTTTGCCAATTGTTGACAAACTTAGCGGTTTGTCTGGAGGAGTGCAAGGTTTCTCTGGCCACAGCTGCTGTGGCCGTGACTGCAATCAGTCATAATAACTAAATTTAATATTAATCAGCCATAATAACTAAAATTAAACTTGCAATAATAACTAAAATTAAAATTATTAATCATCCGTAATAACTAAAATTAAAGTTGCAATAAATCTTCGAGTGTGTTTTAGAACCTTTGGTAAAATTTCAGTAAGAATATGCACTGAGGGAGATGCTTCCCAGGGATGAGACAGGTTTACAGGTAGCCAGATTCCCTCTCGAGCTCTGACTAATAGTATAGAGTTGTGAGAATTAAACATAGAAGCATTAACACTAGAAAAAAGCTTACAATTTTGGCATGTTACTTTGGAGTTAATAAAATCAATCTGTAACTTTCCCACCACCGAAAGATAAGGGGGTTTAACACAACTCTGTATCCAAAGAGTTTTATTTTTTACAATTTTGAATGAATAATAATTACTGGAACAGGATCTAGTATAGTTTCCTTTCCAGACTTTTATTGGTTTTAGGGCCATACGTATTTTCCAAAGTTCTTTCTGTTCAGTTCCCATTGTCGGCCAAACCATTCTTGGCTTAGGTTTTGTTATGCCCCCAATTCTCCAAACAATAGAGATGTTAGTCTCAGTGTGCATTGACTCAGGACTGTTATTTTTTACGTACCACCTAACTGACTCCATGTCACAACAAGAGGGCTGACTTATGCAATTAATGCTAGATATCCCCTTAGAGGACCAATCAATAATAATTCCATGGGAATCATTGCGCAGCACCTCAACCTCTGCTGCGACACAATCTTCCCAAATTAATATTTTTGACTTAGGGGACCATTCTTCATTTGTCTGCATTCAGGTTTGGGTGGGCAAAACATTGTTGTTTTATTTCCCAAATTATCATAAGAAACACCAAGGCCAGAAGTCATATACAACTGAGCTCAAGTGTGATTTTTTTTTTTTTCAGGTACTATGGCTGGCCGTGCCTGAATTTTTTATTTTAAACATCCTTTAGCTGCTCTTAGGCATAGGGTAGATGTTCAAAACCAAGAGAAATATTCATCAAAGTACCTTCTTCTTGAGGATAAGACAGGCCATGATTATCTATCAGCTCCAGCATCCACAAGCTATCAGTACTGTATACATCCACCGAGGGGGTGGGGGGGTCTAACCATGTCATAGGTCGCAACAGAGGAGGGAAGGGAATATATGCCCAATAAGTGAAATTTCCTTTTACTTCTGTAGTTAAGTGAAGCAGTGGAGTGGAGAAGGAGCAAAGACATCTGTAACTGGTTGTGATCAATTAGTTGTAAACACCGCTGCACTAGGATCAGCCGTGCTTGATTTTTTTTTCTACATTCTTTCTTTGTATGGCCTCTCCTTCCACAATTAATACAAACTTAAAGGAAAGGCATACCTCCTTTGTTTATTTTTAAACCTGCTATAACTTATGCATGTAAAGGAGCCCATGCACCAATTCCTGTGAGCTGTTCCGTGGTAATATAATTGGAGACTGAGCGTTGGCATTCATATTAGCTTGAACATTAGCCTCATCAGCCCACCAGATCTTAAATTGTAGGAGTTAAGAAAGAGATAGGCAAGCTGGAGTTCAAGTGTCCCAGTCAGCAGGAATTAATTTGAGAGGTGGCCACATTTTTTAACAGTCCCGTAACAAATGGAGATCCTACTTATCTTTGGATATAGCTAAATTAAAAGAGAATTTAAACAATGGCTTGTTTAAATTCTTTTAAAAGTTTAAATGGAAAAGGCTCAACTGTTTGGCTATACCTAAATTAAATGAGAATTTAAACAATGGCTTGTTTAAATTTTTTAAAAAGTTTACAATGGAAAAAGCTCAAGTATTACTTGAAACTGTTCTTGTTGATTTGGGGGTTATGTCACAACAGGAAACTGCCAAGCCTCTAAATCTCTGTCTTTACTACAAGCCTGCTGAATTCCAGCCTGAACAGACCCAGTTACTGCTGTGGAGGGTGTGTATACAGCCACTGGAGCAGCAAGTTTCACTTTCAAAACAGCCTCCGATTCTTCTAATGTCAGGTGAATCTGGCCACTCCTCGGTGAAATGCTGAGGAGGGACTGACGGACAAACTCCTTCTTTTTCCTCATTTATTCTTTCTTTTTTCTTAATTGGGTTATCTTTAATTTCCTCATCCCAGTTATATTCTCCTTTGTCCCCTGAATCTTCCTTCTCATAATCAGTTTGAAATGGCTCTAATGCTGAATGCACCATTGCCCAAACTGACCATACTGGGATTGGAATATCCTCAGCTCCTTCTTTATATGCCTTTTTAAAAGTAGTACCCACTTTTCCCCATTCTTCTATGTCTAGAGTTCCCTGCTCAGGAAACCAAGGGCAATATTTTTCAACTGCCTTAAAAAGCTGTGTTACGTGGCTAGTACTAACTTCAATTCCTCCTCTTTTAAGCAAATAATGAAGCAAGCTAAGATAGCCTTCGTGTTTGCTTGAAGCTTGTCCCATTGCGTCCCTGACCTTCCGAGCTCCCCCAACTTACCCTGGAAGATTTTTTCAAGAGTTCTCAGGTGTCCTTCAGCTTAAATTTATTTCTCCTTTTTCCTGTCACTCAGGCAACCCTTTGTCCTCAGTTTGAGTTCCACGCTTGCGCACCCCTTGCCGAGACCAGCTCGGTGGAAGAGACCCCAACCCATGCGGCACTGAAGGAATCGAGAAGCAGAAACAAAGATAGAGTGCAAAAGTGGGATCAGAGTGGGACCATCAGGGGACTGACAGCATTTCCCAGCTGACAGCCCAGAGCAGACACTGACCCACATATTTATTCTTTGTGAACAAGTGATTATTTTTAATAAGCAGATGCTCAGTGTTTCTTCGTAGAATAAGGATAGACTAAACATGCAGATAGTGCCTGTTCACTGCTAAAATAGAAATAAGCTAGAAAGCACTCTTTGTGAGTCAGCAATGGGGACAAGGTCAAATATCCTGTGTTTTGGGAGCTGATTTAACTAGTGCATGACGGTACATACTGCTTACTATTCTAGCAGTTTTCTGCCTGGGGATGGCTCGGTGTTCCTTGCCATCACCTCTCAGCAAACAACATATACTCCGTCACACACATGTCAAGACCTCCTGCCAACAGGACATAAGGGCAAAGAGTAGCAGGGGCTGCCTACCTACCCTCTTTGCCGTTCCCAGAGGCTTTAAAGGATTACCGTAGGGATTTGAGCTTGTTAAGTAAAAACTCCGAGAGGCCATTGTTTTGGACTAAGCTCCTGCACTAGGTCCCAGTAGACTAGACTAAACCAAAATGGAGTCTGCCATAGTAAAGTTCCATGTCCTCAAACCTAAACTAAGTTGTTATCCGACCTTTGAGACTCCAGGAGAGAGAGTTAGCAGCCAAATTCCTCAACAGGCCAGTTTCAGTTGGCGTGATAATGCAGACAATAACCATGCTCATTAAAGTTCCCTGTGTTTGAATCATTACAAAAAAGTAACCTGAAGAAACCTGATGTCAACCACCCTGTTCTGGCCTTATACAGAAAGTAACTTAGAAATGACTAATCTGGCTGGGCATGGTGGTTCACGCCTATAAGCCCAGCACTTTGAGAGGCCAAGGTGGGTGGATCACAACGTCAAGAGATCAAGATGATCCTGGTCAACATGGTGAAACCCCGTCTCTACTAAAAATACAAAAATTAGCTGGGCATGGTGGCGCATGCCTGTAGTCCTAGCTACTCAGTAGGCTGAGGCAGGAGAATTGCTTGAACCCAGGAGGTGGAGGTTGCATTGATCCAAGATTGCACTATTGCACTCCAGCCTGGGTAACAAGAGCGAAACTCTGTCTCAAAATAAAAAAAGAAAGAAATGACCAATCTGGCCCTGTGAGGTGGTTCACGCCTGTAATCCCAGCACTTTTGGAGGCTGAGGCAGGTGGATCACTTGAGCCCAGGGGTTCCAGCCCAACCTGGGTAACATACTGAGACCCTGTCTCTACAAAAAATACAAAAACTAGCCAAGTGTACTCCTGTAGTCCTAGCTACTTGCAGGGCTGAAATGGGAGGCTCACGTGAGCTCAGGAGATTGAAGCTGCAGTGAGCCATGATTTCAGGATGGCACTTCAGTCAGGGTGACAGAGTGATAACCTGCCTCAAAAAAAAAAAAATCAATCTTCTTTTTGTTCTTCATTTATTTATTTATGCCTTCCAGAGCCCTTTCCTATCTATGAAACTAACCTCTTCTACCCAGCTCATTGGAAAACTCCTATTTTACGGACTGAATCTGTTCCTGATTCAATGAACCTATTGTCTGATTCTAAGACTGCCAATAACACTATTTGAGACCTTTAAACTAAATTTGTTGTAATCTGGTGTTTCAACAGGCTGTTGCTCTGAAGGAGGTAGTAGTGAAGGTCGAGAGTGTCAGGATCACTCTAGCTGCTGGGTGCAGATGAGACGGGAGGAGAGGAAGAAATAGGAAGCACAGTGGCCAGTTGGAAAGCTATTGCAGCAATTCTCCAGCCTGGCCAACATGGTGAAACTCTGTTTCTAATAAAAATACAAAAATTAGCTGGGCACAGTGGTGGCAGGTGCCTATAGTCCCAGCTACTCGGGAGGCTAAGGCATGAGACTCACTTGAACCTGGGAGGCAGAGGCTGCAGTGAGCTGAGATCTCACCACTGCACTCCAGCCTGGGTGACAGAGCAATAGAGTGAGACCCTGTCAGAAAGGAGGGAGAGAGAAAGGGAGGGAGGAAGGGAGAAAGGGAGGAAGAGAGAAAGGAAGGGAGGGAGGGAGGGAGGGAATATTACAGCAATTCAGAAAATAAAGTGTGGTGTCATGGAGGAAGAAGGCAGGGGTAAGCAAATGCTGCTGGTAGTTGAGAACTGAGAATTGACCACTGGGTTTAGCAACATGGTCACTGAGGCCCCTGGAGAGAGCACTCTCAGTGGATGTCCAAATTAGCTGGTTCCCATCTGCTCCCACCAGACCGCGGTTTGGACACTCAGGCTGCTTTATTCCCCACATCCTCCTCGTTAGGGAAGTTCTCGGTCTGCCTCTCCCCAAGGTCATTCATGCCAGTCATTTCTTCTTGGGCAGAAAGACTGCTGCTCTCAGTACAGCTGGGCAATGAGGCCTGGGCAGTGCCAGGTGCCAGATGCCGTCCAAGCACAGCAGCCAGGAGTGTCTTCAGGTACCGGCGGAAGCGGCGACTGGAGAAGGCGTACAGGATGGGGGAAAAGCAGCAGTGAAGGAAGGCGATGCTCTCTGTCACCTGGAGTGCATAGTCTAGGTGCTGGCTGACCTTGCAGTCCCCGAATACTTGCAGGTCCAATAGCGTATGCAGAAATAAGGTGACATTGTATGGGAACCATAGCACGAAGAAGGCCACCACCAGGGCTACAGCTATTTTTAGAGCCCTGCCCCGGCCTGGCGGCCTCAGCGTGACCAAGACACAACCAATACGGGAGTAGAAGAAGATCATGGCAAGGAGTGGAAGGAGAAACCCTAGGAGGTTCTGCTGGAGGCGGAGGGAGAGCTTCCAAATGGTCCCATGCCCACTGAAATCTGCATGGCAGTTCCACACACCCTTGGGGTATTCATGTGTCTGTACAAAGACCATTTCAGGGATAGAGGTGGCCAGGGACACAGCCCATATTATGGTAACAAGAAGCAGGCTCTTGGCCCGGGTCCTCAGCCTGGGGTAGGGCTGAGCATGGACGATCTCCAGGTACTTGTCCAGGCTCATGCAGCCAATGAAAAAGATGCCACTGTACAAGTTAATAGTATAAAGAGTGCTCACCATTTTGCACAAGAAACTCCCAAAGAACCAATGCCAGGCCACAGAGATGCCCCAGAAGGGCAGTGTCACCACAAACAGGAGATTGGAGATGGCCAGATTCAGCAGATAGACCTCAGCCATCCGCCTGCGAGGCACATACCGGAGCAAAAGCATGAGAAGAAGGAGGTTCCCGCTCAGGCCCAACACAAAAATCAGGCTATAGAAGACTGGCAGGAAGATTTTGCTAAAGGACACCACCGCATCCTTCCTGCAGAGCATGAAGGCCACCTCGTCCAGGTAGTCATAGTCATAGAAGCTGCTGTTCTCCGAACCGGCATCCTCCGTGGTGAGTCGCTGCGGAGAGGCAGTGGCAGCCATGTTGGGAGGAAATGCCCAGTCCCGATGTCCTGTAGTGGTGTTGGGGGAACAATATGGTGAGACCTAGCATTCTCTACCTTTCTCTAAACCCACTTTTGCTGCTGCCCTGGGATGTCCAATAGACTCTTCAAATCTACATCAGCATCTGCAGTCCAACAATTAAGAGCACAAGCCTGGGGAGCCATCTGCACCACTTCATGGGTCTGTTATCCAGATATCCCCTCACCTGTGTCTTTTTTTTTTTTTTTTGAGACAGAGTTTTACTTTTGTTGCCCAGACTGGCATGCAATGGCATGATCTCAGCTCACGACAACCTCCACCTCCCGGTTCAAGTAATTCTCCTGCCTCAGCCTCCCAAGTAGCTGGGATTACAGGCATACACCACCATGCCCAGCTAATTTTGTATTTTTAGTAGAGACAGGGTTTCTCCGTGTTGGTCAGGTTGTTCTCCAACTCTCGACCTCCAGTGATTCGCCCACCTAAGCCTTCCAAAGTGCTGGGATTACAGGCGTGAGCCACCACGACCGGCCACCTTTGTCTTATAACTGAATCCCACTTACTCTGGGACACTTACTGTTGGATAAGTGACTAACCTTTAGATGTTCCCATTTAATTATTTCCTTATGATTTTGTTGCTTTATTTTTCTCCTATGTTATTTTTTTAAAAAAACTTACAGTGTCTTTCAAATCTTTATTCTGTAGGGATATCAATTCACCTATTTAATGTGTCTCCTGACCCTTCCTCATGTGTGGTCTATTATTATTTTTTTAATGACAGCTTATCTTCAGTGGGGCTTGTTTTATCCATAAATGTCCAATATATCCACCCTGGCTTTGAGTTTTCTTTACTCCTGTCACCTGAGGATTTCCCTAGCTTTTTGAGAGTTTTAAAATGTTTTATTTGTAAATAGCGAGTTTTATATCAATACTTTTAATGACAAATATTTAATATTTTAAATATTTTATCCAGTATTTCTGTTTGCAGCAAAAGGTGTGATCCGTCATGCTGATAGACTCAGCACCCACTAAACTTTCCCACCTCTCAGTTTCCTCATCTTTAAAATGAAAATAATAACAGTGCCTATCCTGTGAGGTTCTTGTGATGCTTAAATGTGATAATACATGCGGAGCACTTTAAGTTCTACAAAAGTGACTGGAGCATAGCAGACATTCAGTAAATGTGAGCTTAAATTATTGCTTTGCCCAGAACTGAGTTATTCATCTCCCCACCAGCCCCTTTCTTCTTTCCTAGGCCTATCTAACTGAATGACTCCACCAACTACTCAGTCACCTAAGACTGAAACATGAGATACCTTGCAGATTCTTTCCTCATCACCCTCACCCCCACCCTGTGAGTTTTTCCTTTTCAATCGGCCCACCTATCTCCAAGTCCCATAAAAATATGTACATGATACTCTTTTCATGAAAGTAAGACAAATGAAACAAAAAATACATACTTTGAAGGAGTACAAATAGATGACAGGAAGGCGGAGGAACGACAGGCACCAAATTCAAGATGGCAGGTGCCTGGGCAGGAGAAGCCAGTGGCATCGGATGGGGGTGGAGCTATGACAAGGGACAAGTCACTGTCCACAGTCAAGTGTCCTCTGAGGCAGTGAGATCCCAGGATTTTATTTAATTATTTAAAATAATTTTTTTAAGAGAGCTTCACATAAATCAGTGATACAAGTACATGATGAATGAAGAAATATTTTCAAACCTGTAGTGTGTTCTGGAGAAAGGGAGGGAGAGAGGAGAGAGACTTCATGTTGAACAAAGAGCATTCACCAATGGGTAAGGGGGCTCTAGGAGGAGAGAGGAAGGAGATAAAAAAGAGAATGTGGCCCAAGCAGGCAATTATGAAGAGCCACTGCAGAGGGGACTGTAGACTGCTGACTGTCACGGGCACAGACTGAGAAATGCAAATCAGCTCTACCCCATACTTCTGGATTTTATTTTTTTTATATTTGACTCCTGTGAACTTGAACTTTTTCTTCTTTCCGAGATGGAGTCTCACTATGTTGCCAGGCTGGAGTGCAGTGGCACAATCCCAGCTCACTGCAACCTCCACCTCCCAGGTTCAAGCGATTCTCTTGCCTCAGCTTTCAGAGTTGCTGGGACCACAGGTGCTCGCCACCATGCCAGCTAATTTTTGTATTTTTTAGTAGAGACGGGGTTTTACCATGTTGGCCAGGATGGTCTTGATCTCTTGACCTTGTGATCTGCCTGCCTCAGCCTCCCAAAGTGCTGGGATTACAGGTGTGAGCCACTGCACCTGGCCAAGCTTGAACTTTTTAATATGCTCAATGCCCCCTTGTATTTCTTCTATGAATCATTCTTTTAATAGGTAGATTGCTGATTTTATGAGGTCTTATAATAGTGAGGATGTTAGCTTTTTTCATATATATTGCAAATGTTTTCCTTAGCCCTTTCTGATAAAAGTGTTACTTTTTTTTTTTTTTTTTTTCAGGTAGACTTTGAAAGAAATGTTGACTCAGGTTCTCAGTTGACCCATGGTATCCGTTGTACTATGACCTCATGGCTGGTAGAACCATTCAGTGCTGCTGAAGCAGAACCTCTCTTGCAGGAGCCCTAGAGTCCTCCCAGTCTGTGAGCATCTGCCCCACCCTTGGGCTCCTATCCAATGGCATCTGGACCAGATCCTGGGGAAACCACACATGCCCTGTCCCCATCCCAGGAGCTCAGCCTGAGTGGCTTTTTCTGTTTCTGATCAACCTAAGGAACTTTACCCAGTGCCTTTTTTCGCTGGTCTTCCTGTCCCCTTCTCTGCACCAGGGCCTTCCTGGCCTTCAGCTCCTCCCTTTCCTGGGCAGCAGTAAGGACACCCGTAGCATATGGCTCATGCTGGAAGCCTGTGAGCTGCTGCAGAAGGAGGATGTGAGGGGTGTACTCGGGTCTAATCAGGGCTTATTATTCAGGAGTTGACATTGGTTAAACACCAGCTCTTCTGAGCTGCTGACGTGGACCTTGATCTTGACTTGATTTCTCAAAATGCCTTGACTTTTGTTTTAGCAAACAACGAAGTCTGACAAATGTTTCAATCAAAGCCAGAGGTCACAGTCAGCAGAACCTGCTAGTCCAGGCCGCCTTTGTTCTCCGTCTACGTGGAACACTCTATCCGCTTCCAACTCGAGGCCTTTAGCCTCCTGATCTTTCACTCTGGGAATCTGTTAGAACGTCATCTCCACCTCTGGGGCAACAATCCTCCTACCACTTTCATCAATAAGGCCAATGACATTTTTATTGCATTTTATCACAAAGTGGCAACAGCAGTCAGGTCTTTACCCCTGATCTTTCACTTCGGGAATTTTTCTAGGTCTCCCTCATCGCTGGAACAATGATCTCCTCCTATCTCTTTCATCAATAATGCCAACGACAATGACAACAGCAGTCAGCACCCCCATATGCACGTTACAGCTGGCCAGGCACCTTCGTATGCACTGCGGTAGTCTCGTAAGGCAAATCAGGAAGGAACTGTCAGCCCCATTTAACCCAGGAGCAAAGCAACTTTACCAGGGTCACACAGGAAGTCACTAGCCACATTGCATCTGAAATCCAGGTCTTCAGACTCCAGGCACATGGTGCCTTGTCCCTGGTCCTACCTCCGTTCTGCCCTACCCAGCAGTTACGAAAAGAGGTCACTGAGAAAGGTGTGATTGAAGGCCAGGCACGGTGACTCATGCTTATAATTCCAGCACTTTGGGAGGCCAAGGAGGTTGGATCACCTGAGGTCAGGAGTTCAAGACTAGCCTGTTCAACATGGTGAAACCCCATCTCTACTAAAAATACAAAAATTAGCCAAGCATGGTGGGGCACACCTGTAATCCAGCTAGTTGGGAGGCTGAGGCAGGAGAATCACGAACCCGGGAGGTGGAGGTTGCAGTGAACTAAAACTGCACCATTGCACTCCAGCCTGGGCAACAAGAGTGAAATTTGGTGTCAAAATAAAGAAAGATGTGATTGAGTCTTGGTTCGTTGCCCAGGATCTTCCCCTCATTGGGAGTTATGCCGGGTTCACCTCCCTTAGGTCTCTCGGGGAAGTCACAGTTGAGGCAACAAGAGGAAGGATACTGTGATGAGGAGGCAGCCATGTTAGTTGGGTTCCTTCTACGAGTTGAACATGCACATGTAATTTTCTCACCTTATCTTCACCATAGTCCTGGGAAGCAAAGCGATTATAATCTTCACTTTCCAGATGAAGAAACAGGTGTGGAGAGGTGAAGCCCAATTGTTTACAGCCTCAGATTAGCAAATGGTGGGCGGGGCATTGGATGGCCCTCACAACATGAGGTGGAAATGGTGACCCCTTCCCCCCGCCACACACCCTTTCAAAATGGACCTTGAATTTGAAGCCTGAGGCTCCAACAGTGGGAATTCTGGCCTCAGCAACTAGTGGCAGGAAGGTTCAAAGCCAATGGTAGACTGAGAGCCAATCATATGGCATCCGGGAGGCATTAAACAAATGATCATGGAATTAACCAACTCTGCCTTCAGTGATGTTAAGTTGGTAGCTTGAAATTGAGAAAATTTACATCATGGCAAATGCTATAAATCAAGGCTTTCCTCTCTCTCCTCTGCCATCCTGCCTCCCCTGTGCCTCCAGCCCAGAACGTTGTCAAATTTTCACCAGCACTCCCCTGATTAGGCCCCCACAGAGCTTGACTGGACCCTGCCTGACCCACTGAACCCTCTTTTGTGTCTCCCACCATCTCCCCTCTTCCACCTTAAACATCAATTTCACGACCATCTTCCCCACAGCCAAGAACCCTATGGGCAGGGTCACCTGTAGGTCCCCCAGGTGCTGAAAGCACACCCATGCTGAGTGCAAGTGTCCTGTTCACAGTGCAGCTAATTCCACATGCAAGCTGATCAAATAAACAAGACTAAATGTGACCTCCAGAGGCCACACCAGCTTTTGAAATATAAAATCAAGAACACCATTTGAGATCACTTCTAGTGAAAAATACTTTTGCTGGCTTCCTTTGAATGTGGAAAACATATCCTCCTTTAAAATACAATCTAAATCCTCCCCTCCCAGAACCCTGCCTGGGTTGGTGGCCTGGGGAAACCCCTGCCCCAGCCCCTGCAAGCACTCACAGAAGGTCACTCCTCAGTCACAGTGTCCATCACCTGGAAGCAAGACTGCCTTTTGAAGATCACCTGCTTCCCCTGCGAAACTGAGGGCTCCGAGGATCTGCAACTGTGTTCCCAGGACTCACCAGCACAGGGCTGGCATCGGAGAGGCGTTCAACACCCGGCAGTGGAATTAATTAACACAGTCTCGTCTCCCCCTCCATTCTGTCTCCTGACTGTTCCCTTTTCTGATTTCCCACTTCCCTACCACGGGAGCCTGGACACAGCTGAGCCAAGACTCTCCTTCTCTGAGTACATTCTCCAGCCTGGGCCAGCTCTGCCTTAGCAGCGTTGGGAGCCTGTGATCAAGGAACGTTATGAACCCTAAGCCCACGCTGTTTCCACTTGAACCGTGTTCAAGTGCCGCCTCCCGCTGGTGCAGCCTCCCTGGCCTGTGTCACGGGAAGTGGCCCCGTGTCTACCCCAATCCTCCCTTGGGACTCCTTTTGCTCCTCTGATTGCTTTTGGGAAGATTGGGGTGGAAATGGGGTCCCAAGGCCTGAATTCTGTCCTCACTCAGCATGGGACGGTCCACCTCTGGTCCTCTGCCTTTAACTCTGGGACTCCAATCCCATATTCCTGGCCCAACTGTGGCTGGAAAAGTTGAGGCAGGAGTCATGAAGTGATTCAGACTCTGACCACAGTGTCTGGCTGTGGAACACCCTCTGGCCCTGGAAGAGGTGCGTAACTGGATGGGCACACATACCAGGAAACCTGCCTTTGGGGGATCTGGTACCAGTGTTGAGATCTCTCTACTTGCTTCTTCTTGGGCTTGGGAAAACACCAGCTAAACTGTAATTTCATCTATAATAATAATAACAACACTCAGCATTTTTACAGCACTTACTATGGGTCCTGTTCTCATGCATTAATTAATTTCATTCTTTCAGTAACACTATGAGGCTGGTAGTATTCCTATCTCTATCTTACATAGGAGGTGACTGAGACACAGAAGGGCTAAGGAACGTGCCCAAGGCCACACAGCTATTAAATACCTGAGTTGGCTGTCTGGGCAGAAAGATATAAAAAAATAAAATAAAAATAAAAAATACGTGATCTGGGATTTGAACCCAAGCTCAGAGACCAGGCTGGCTCATTAGAAGATGGAGCAAAGACCAGCAAGTACTGGGATGATGGCTCATGCCTATAATCCCAGCACTTTGGGAGGCTGAGGCAGATGGACCATCTGAGGTCAGGAGTTCAAGACCAGCCTGACCAACATGGTGAAATCCCATCTCTACTAACAATACAAAAATTAGCCAGGCATGGTGACGCATCCTTGTAATCACAACTACTAAGGAGGCTGAGGCAGGAAAATTGCTTGAACCCAGAAGGCGGAGGTTGCAGTAAGTGCACTCCAGCCTGGGTGACAGAGTAAGACTCCATCTCAAAAGAAAAAGAAAGAAAATGGAGCAAAGAATGGCACTAGAGATGGAGAAACAACAGGAGACCAGGATGCTATTACATAGGACACCTGAATGGAAAGCTGCTCAGAAGGCCGATGGTGCATGCATAGAAAAGTCAGTGAGAGCCACACATGGAGGATGTGAGGAAAACGGTCTAGATGCTCGGAAATGGCATGCTAGGGAGAGAAGCTCGTGGATGATCAGCTCAGAGGTAGAACTGCACCTCCTACTTCACTGGTCAGTTTGGGATGCACTTGAGCTTAAACCTCCAGGCTCTGCTGGCCCCAAGACAAAAGCAAGGCTTCCAACCAAAGGCCTTGACTTCCATGAGTCAGTTTTCTCATCTATAATATGCACAATGCAATGAAGAACTTTGTGAAGATTCAACCTGATGTCATCATTATAACAGCACTATGGAGTCCTGACCTTTCTGCTGGGCCTGGGGTAAGGGCTTTAAATGTATTATTTAATCCTCACATTTAACTGATAGAAGTAAAGACTATCATTAGCCTTGTTTTAGAGCTGAGAATTCTAAGACACAGGGAAGTTAGAGAACTGGCCCAAGATCACAGAGCAATTGACTAGTAGAGCCAGGATTTGAAACCGGGTGTCCATGCTCTTAAATGCTAGGTTACGATACAACTCAAAGAAAATAGTAAGCACAGCCAGGGGCAGTGGCATGCATCTATAGTTCCAGCTACTTGGGAGGTTGAAATTGAAGGATTCCTTGAACCCAGGAGTTTGAGACCAACATGGGCAACATAGTGAGACCATATCTCAATAATAATAATAATAACAAGGTTGTGGATCCCCTCCCGTGAGCTTTTTAGGTAATAATGCACTGACTGCTCACAATAACTTTATAAGATGGGCCCATTTTACAGATGAGGAACTGAGACTCAGAGAGGGAGAGTAATGTGCCCAAGCACACACAGCAAGTTTATGGCAGGACTGGAAACCAAGTTCCTGTAGCTAGCTCCAGAGCTGGAGCCCCAAATCACACATTGAGAGTTCAGCCTGTGAGCGCCCCTTCCTAGGGCTTGCAGGATGAACAGCTGCCTTCTGGATGGTCTACATGGAAAGTATATTTGGATTGTGATTTATAAAACGACATGAAGACAACAGGAACCAGTCCTGACACTTACACAGGGCTTTGTGTCTCCCGAGACACTTTTTTAGCCCCAGTCATTGCTGTGTCTTCCTGGCTCCCTTATGAAGGGATGGACAGGTATGCATCCCCTCTCTGGTTTCCCAGGAAATCCAGGGCCTCACTGCAAGCCAGGCATAGCTGGCCAGAGGAATCAGCTGGCCCTGGATTCCAGATCACTGCACACTCTCTCTCTTTACTTTTTTAACATGTTATTTTTCCTGATTATCATAATAAAATACAGCGGAAAAATAGAAAGGAGGCCAAAAAACAAAAAAACAAAGCTCCCCTGTGATGCTACCATTGCAAAAATAACCCGCGGGAACATCTTAGTGTATCCTGTTTGTCTGTTTTCATGCCCAGAGCCACATCTGCTACACTAATGCTTATGGATTTGTGTAATCAAAAAGTCTGGCTGGAAGGGAGTGGCCTCGTCCAGTCCTCAGTGGGGCAGGCATCCCCTTGCAGCCTCCAGCTAGACATAGCCATCTCCTGCTCATGAGATATGTGAGGCCCGCCTGCTCCCCATGCTCCCTGGGACCCCACATTACTCAATGTTTCCTGGCCCTTGTCAGGAAACAGAGATGTTTGTGACATGTATAAAATCACAAGAGTAACCCTCCTCCCAAAGCTTATTTCAGCTAACAAAAAGTAAGCACTTTTAGAGCCTGACCCTTCAAGGAGCTGCTGTAGAAGGTGTGACTTTCGTGTCTTTCCCAGAATGTTTTTTGATGTTTTGTTTTTGCCTCTCTCCTTGTTGCCTGAAATGTTCCCATGAGAACTTCTTGCATGTGTATTTCAGCATGACGTCGGGCTCAAAATGAAACACCCCACCACCCACAGGAAGGGCGGCACACTTAGCATGGTAGAATAGACAGAATACAGCTGAATTCACTTCTTAATGGCTGTGCAACTCCAAGTTCATAATTTAACCTGTCTGAGCCTTAGTTTTCTTACTTATAACATGCCTCCCTTGCAGGGTTATTATGGTAAACTGAGGGCCTGGCATATGCTATTCGTTCTCTTTCAGCCCTAAAATGAATACACTCACTGATTAAATGACACTTGACTCAGGCTGGGATGCATGGGAGGGGATCCAAGGACTATTTGAATCTGGAACAGTTTTGGGCAGAAGGAAAGGGGGTCAAGAATTTGGAAAAGGAGGAGGATGGGAAGAGGGTGGACATGTACAAAAGAAGAGACCACAGAGCTGCGAAACTTTGGCCCTGGGCGAGAGGCCCTTAAAGACTATCTCCTCTGCCCCCATTCTCTTACAGCTGGGAACACTGAGGCCCAGAGAAGGAAAGGAATGCCTGAGCTCCGCTAGCCAGCCAGGCTGGAGAACCAACTCTCAGGGATTTTTGGAATCTGCAAAGCAGATTCTCAGAGCCAGAGTCAAGTAGGGGAAGAAGTCAGAAGACCCTTCACTCTCCAGGTGCTGGAAGCAATTGCTGGAGAGAAAGCTCTACACTGACTTAGTACCTCCCTCTTCCCAGCACCTGTGCCCACTCCCCAAGCCACTGGGCTCGTCTGTCCCTGTGGTCCCTGGGCATTCCCACCCCCATCCCAAACCCACCTCCTGAGTGTGGCTATAACCTACCAGAGCCAGAATGACTTGCTTGGGAATGTCCACCACAAGCCTGGGAGCAGAGCAGCAGGGCCCGGGTGCCTTTCCTCAGGAAGTGCAGAG
Source organism: Saimiri boliviensis (assembly GCF_048565385.1). Taxonomy (NCBI): domain Eukaryota; kingdom Metazoa; phylum Chordata; class Mammalia; order Primates; family Cebidae; genus Saimiri; species Saimiri boliviensis. The sequence continues at coordinate 18,613,610 of NC_133456.1, forward strand.
GGAGTATGATTCTTCTCTGAAGGCTCGTCCCCTCTCTGGACAGCAGCTTGTGTACATATCCTGCTTTCAGACTGGAAAAAAAAAAAATTCCCTTTGCCCTTGCCCCAACCCTCATCCTGCACAGCATTGAGCGTTTCTCTCATTGACAAGAGTCAAGCTCAGATGACCTCCCACCTCGTAAGGAGCATCCCCCAAGGATAGTGTTTGGAAAGCACGTAACCCCTCTCTGGAATGATTCCCTCATAACTGGGTCAAGGCCACTAACAGTCCATTCCAGATGTGCAGGCCTTTGCTTACCTTGTGTCTCTGAAGGACCTTCCCAACATTACCTTCAGAGATCCTGCCTCCAGCTTCTTCATCCTGGATACCTTCCCAGCAAGATCTCACTGCCTCCTCATCTGCCCCAACCCTAAACTCTTCCCAGTCTCTTTCTCTGGCCGTAACTTCCACTGAGCAGGGTTGTGTCTGCTACACCCACTGTGTCACCAATAGTTTCATCTCCCAGACTTTCCAAATCATGTTCCCTCTTTCCTTCCCTTCTCCCCTACTCCCCTTCATGACATCTCTGGATGGTTAGCTGCCTGTTTAACTGTCTGTTCCCCTGCTGGGTCAGGAGCTCTCCGGGGAAGGACCATATCTGACCCACTAGCCAGAGCCCAGGGACAGGCAGCAGCAGAGAATGAATGAATGAATGAATGAATGTTGGATATATGATGCATTGCCTGCCACATGCTTAGCAGTATGAGAGTCTGCCTTCCCAGCACAGCACCTGTGGTCCAGGATCAGTATCTCAGCTGCCCTCACCTCCAGTCCCACTGGCCCCCTTGACACACAGCAAGTGCTTGGTGAATGCCTGTTGCCTCCACTTGAACTGAGCAATAATAGAGCAGTAATGTCAAGTGGTTAAAGGTGCTGGCATTGGAGTCACGCTTAGCTGGGGTTGGATCTGGCTCTGCATTTACTGACTTTGTGACTTAGAGATGGTGGCTTCACCTCTCTGGCCCTTGGATTTTGCATCTTTACTGGGGTTGGGGACAGTCCCTCAGACAGACATCAGAGAACAGAATGTCCCAAGATGGCCATGGACTTAGACATTTGCCTTTCTCTGGGGTCCACAGGCTACCAAGAATGGGCTTTAAGACTGTGATGGGTTTTCACTCAAGCAGAGGGAAGCAGGGGACCTTTCAAGTAGGGCCTCCAAGTCTTTCTGGGCCAAACACTACTTTCTAATTGGGAGAATAAGACCCAAGGAGCTGCCCAACAAGAGCCACAGAGTCCTGGGTCCCTCCCACAGAATCGCTAAGTTCTAGGGCCTGGGCTCCTTCTTTATTCCCCCTCACCTCACCCCTTTTGTGTATCCTTAGTTTAAAATAATTTTTAGACTTGCAAAATAAAGCATAAGATTCCTAGATACCTGTCTGCCAGCTTCCCCTAATATTAACATCAGTTAAATTAAGCTTAGCCTAAGGCTGAACTTAGATATTTTAATATATTTTTAATATATAAAACCTATGTTTTATACATTTAATATATAAAACTTATATATCTTAAGTTTGGCCTAAAGGTTTCTCCACACATAATGAACTGTAACCAGACTGAATGTGTAAACAGGCTATAACCTATTCTTGTGCCAATTACAGAGTTTCAGCCAATTGCATTTGGCCAACCATTCAAACTGTGTTCAAATAAGGCAAATGCCAAGCTGTAACCAATCCAGCTGTTTGTCCTTCACTTCCATCTTCTGTCCATCACTTTTCTTTTCTGCCATAAGTCTTCTTCCACCACGCAGCATCACCCAAGTTTCCCTGGACCTAATCTAGTCTGGGAGGCTGCCACATTCTCAAACTGTTCTTTGCTCAATTAAACTCTGTATAATTTGCCTAAGGTTTTATATTATTATTATTATTATTATTATTGAGACAGAGTCTCAAGTCTGGAGTGTAGATGTGTGATCTCAGCTCACTACAACCTCTGCCTCCCATGTTCAAGGGATTCTTCTGCCTTAACCTCCCAAGTAGCTGGGATTACAGGTGCCCACCATCATACCCAGTCAAACTTTGTATTTTTAGTAGAGGTGAGGTTTCACCATGTTGCCTAGAATGGTCTCGAACTCCTGAGCTCAAACGATCTGCCTGCCTCAGCCTCCTGAGTAGCTGGAATTACAGGTGCCCACCACAATACCCAGCTAAACTTTGTATTTTTAGTAGAGGTGAGGTTTCACCATGTTGGCCAGAATGGTCTCGAACTCCTGAGCTCAAACGATCTGCCTGCCTCAGCCTCCAAAGGTATTGGCGTGAGCCACCGTGGCTGGCCTCTAAGTTAGGGAGTTCATTTTTAACACATCTACATAATCACAGTAGTGAATCTAAACAAGAAAATTAACATTGACACAACACTGTTGAGTAACCTACATACTTTACTGAAATTTCAACAGTTGTCCCACTAATGTCCTTTCTCTGGCCCAGGATCTAAACCAGAATACACTTGATTCTTGTGTCTCCTTTGTCTCTTCATTCTGAGGCAGATCCTCAGTCTTGCTTTGTCTTTTGTCACCTTGACAGTTTTGAAGAGTGCTGGCCAGTTCATTTGTAGAATGCTCCTAAATTTCAGTTTGGTTTTTCTTCAGGATTAGATTGAGATTATGTATTTTGGGCAGGAACACCACAGAAGTGACCTTATGTCCTCAGTATACATATCAGAGGTACATAGTTTCGAGATGTCTCTTTCCTGGTAATGTTAACTTTGATCACTTGAAAAATGTGGTATCTGACAAGTTTTCCCATTGTGAAATTACTATTTATGCTCCTGCTACATTGAGACTATGCAAATATCCTATTTCTCATCATGGTTTTGTCCACTAATTTTTGCATCCATTTATGCTTTCCAACAATAATTATTACTGTGTGGTGATTTTATGTTTCCATCATTCTTTCTACATGTATTGATTCGAATTTTATTATGAGAGAGCTGGGCACAGCATCTCACAGCACTTTGAGAAGCTGAGGCAGGTAAATGGCTTGAGCCTAGAAGTTTGAGACTAGCCTGGGCAACATGGCAAAACCCCATCTCTGCAAAAAATACAAAAATTAGCCAGGCATGGTGGCATGCACTTGTACTCTCAGCTACTTGGGAGGCTGAGGTGGGAGGATTGCTTGAGCCTGGGAGGTGGAGGCTACAGTGGGACAAGATCTTGCCATGCACTCCAATGTGGGCAACAGAGGGAGACCCCATCTCAAAAAAAAAAAAAAAAAAAAAAAAAATTTAACAGTTGGCCTTTCTCCATATTAATTGATTCTCCATATTAGTATGACCTCATGGATATTTATTTTATTCTATTGCTCCCATTATTTATCTTGCTGTTCAAATTGTCTCATCCTCTTTGAAAATATTTCAACCCATCTGTTTCCTGTTAAGCTGCTTTTCCTAACAAGTTGTGGCCCAAGGCTAAGTCACTCTCTCAGTGTCACTCGCCAGCTATAGCACATCAGCCACTCCCTGGTATGCAGGGCAGGTGATTGGGCGACCTCTGAGCCTTTGTGTGAGTAGCCACGTTTCCCTTTTCCCTGAAACTCACTGAAGCATCTTCCCAACAAGGGCTGGGCTTTTTCCTGGAATGGGCAGGTTGCAGTCAGACAAGTCAGTCCTAGCTCCACAGACAAAGAGTTCCGGGAAGGGCTGAGCCTGCCAGGTAGCCCCAGATCCCCCACCCCTGCTCTCCATCAGGCACCCTCCCTCCAGCACCACCAATCTCATGCTCTGATTGCCCTTCTTGAGTCTCCCTTCTGAGCCAGACTGCAGAGAGAGTTACAGAGACATCCGGGCAGCGGTTAGCTTGGCAGCATTTGCCCAGATTTGCAGAGGAAATGCTCTGCACCCAGGGGATGGTTACCAGCTGTTCTCCACTTGCCCCATGGGCAACCAAAATGAAGAGGGCAGTGCATTGCAGGGGTGAGGGGGACTCTAGTCAAAGAGAAAGGAGACTTCCAGATGTTGAAGTGGGCTGAAGGGAGAGGCTGTGAACTCACATTCTTTGCTCTCTTTAAGGCATGCAAGGATCCTGAGATGGGAATGCACCCAGCCAGAGGCCAGACAGGCAGAAGCACAGGGCCTCTCCATAGGGTGCTATGCCACTTCTGAATTCAGAGTAGACATTAAAATCATGACTAGTTTGATGTACTTCCTAATGTACTTACACCTTTCACGTTGGAAAAATCTACAATTACCATAAAAGGTGGCATCACATTTTCAAAACACCAGCTTCTCTCTTTAGCCAAGTACTGAGTGCGTATCTGTGAACCTTTGACCTACAGCTGATCCATCCTGTCCTCCACCACCCTGGAAGTCTTCAGGCTCACCTCCCACTGGAAGTCTTCCCAAGCCTCTCCAGACATCCCTGATCCTCTGTTCTGAGCCTCCTTCCCAAGTCAGTAGAGGAATTACTGTTCAGGGGCAAATCTGTCTCCCTACCGGACTGCAGATTTTTCATAGACAGGAGCCTTATTCATTTGCACAGAGTACCTGGTGCTGTCCCCGCACTAAGCAGGAGATCCACAGGCAAGGGCTCCTGATTGCCAGCATGGCCCAGCCAGCTCTTGACAGCCTCGTTTTTGATGGCAGAGCCCTGGGCTGGCCCTGCCTCATCCTCTGTCTCACTGTTTCTTTCTCACTATTTCTCTGTCTTCCTCGGGCAAAGTTTGACCCGTTCTAGCTTAACTCAAGAGGGAGTCAGTCCAGTCCTTCTCTAGGGCCTTAAAACTCTGAATTCCTAGGCCACAAACTTGCCCTCCAATTTAGAAGCCTGGATAGAGCCCACATTTACTCACTTTGATTCGCTGTTAACGCCAGAATCTCAGACTTCTTCCTATCATGCCCCATTGACGACAGGAAGGAAATGGTGCTCCTCTCACCTCTTCCACTTCCTCTTTCTGTGCTGCCCCCTCCTGGCCCCTCCGGCCACTCAGACTGTGTTGTCTCCTCTTTTGTACATCTGTCCAAGTCACCCTTCAACCAAGCAGCAGGTACGTCTAACTCATTCCCCAATTACTACTCCCTTGCCTTGCTACAAATGCATTTGTTTGAAATCAATATATTTATTCATTTATCAAAATACCTTCACGTATATATTTATTACACATTAAAATTATGGAGTGGTTCCCCAGATATCTTCTCTGTGGGTAGGCCAGGCTGAGGTTATCACATCCATTTTGCAGACAGAGTTGCCAAGACTCAGAGAGGGAAAGTCACTTGCCAGAAACACAGTTGATAGCAGCCACATGGACTTTCTGATTCCTACTCCAGTGCTCTTTTGCTCATTGTCTTTGTGAATATTCCGTGTAATTCTTCCTTCCTTCTCCCCAGCCCCTCCACCTCAGATCTGGTTAGCGATTCCAGGACAGAAATTATTTCTGGCTCATCTGAACGTCCCCCACTGTGTAGCCCAGCCAGCACCTGACACACAGTAGACACTCAGTAAATGTTTGTTGGGTGAATGCAAGCTTTGATGTAGGAAGCCTTCCTAGAATTACTTGATCTTACCTAACAGCAATTTCAATGCTTCTTGTACAAAGACTCCACCACCTTAAGCTTCTTGGGGACTCAGTTTCCCTGCCTGTAAAGTGACTATGGAGCAAGCTTATCCAACCCACAGGCCACATGCTGCCTAGGACAGCTTTGAATGTGGCCCAACACAAATTCTTAAACTTTCTTAAAACATGGATGAGGTTTTTTTCTGTGTGATACTTTTTTTTTTTTTTTTTTTTTTTTTAGCTCATCAGCCATCATTAGTGTTAGTATATTTGATGTGACACAAGACAATTCTTCCAGTGTGGCCCAGGAAAGCCAAAGGATCGGACACCCCTGTATAGAGGGTTAGACTCAACCATGTCCGTGCTCCCATCAGCAGTGACATGCTGTTGTTTCCTTTAGGACTTCCCCAATGAGGACTGCATGCACCTGTCTGGAAACTGAAATGCCAAGCCAGCCCAAGCAGCAATATAAAAATAGCAGCTGCTGGGCACACCCTTGGGTTCCAGGCAAAGAAGATTGCATCCTGTAAGGTTTGGAAGTTGGTGTTTCCAGCTGACCCTGGGAGTGGGTGAGTGACATGGACAGGCTGAGCTGCCAGCTTTCTGGAGGCAGTTTTATTTCTTAGGAACTATTTTCTTGTCAATATTGTCAGGGTCTCTGGAAACTGACAAAGTTGACAGCTAATCAACAGTTGAGAACTGGGGACCTTGCTCCAGCACCCCTTCACTTTTTCACCCCATCTATCCATCCAGGAAGCCTTTCCCGAGTGCCTGCCCTGGGTTTCATTTCAGACAGGGCACTAGGGGCAGAACGATAAAGTCAGCTGACCTTTAAATGGCACTTGGACTGAACAGGACACTGTTTCAAGTGCATTACATAAATTAATTTCTCTAATCCTCCCACCAACCCCGTGTTATAATGAGGAAAATCAGGCACAGAGAGATTAGGTAACTTTTCCAAATTGCAGGACTGGGATTTGGACCAGACTACTCCTGCCCCCACCCTCAGCCTCCACCCAGTTAGTTTACTACATTTCCCTTCTGAATCAGATGTTTTCTCCTCTCACCAGATAAATTTTGTAGTTCTATGATGTTTTTTTCTTTTCTTTTTTCTTTTTTCGGATAGAGTCTTGCTGTCGCCCAGGCTGGAGTGCAGTGGTACGATCTCAGCTCACTGCAGCCTCTGCCTCCCAGGTTCAAGTGATTCTCATGCCTCTCAGCCTCCTAAGTAGCTGGAATGACAGGCATGTGCCACCATGCCTGGCGAATTTTTTAAATTTTTAGTAGAGCCGGGGTTTCACCATGATGGCCAGGCTGGTCTCAAACTCCTGACCTCAGGCGATCTACCTGCCTCAGTTTCCCAAAGTGCTAGGATTATAGGCATGAACCACTGGACCCCCTTATGATGTTCTTTATTATCTTAGTATTCAAACACATACCCCTGGAAATTCCAGAAGAGTATGAGGAACTCCCATCAGCCATCATCCAACTTCAGCAATGACCCGCTAGTGGCCAATCTTTTTCCTCTATACTGCCACCTACTCACCCCTTTTAGTATTATTATTTTGAAGCAAATACTAGATATCATACCATTTAATCGGCAAATGTTTGAGTCTGTTCCTTTAAAATGTAAGGACTTCAACCACTGTCTCACCTAAAGAAGCTAACATTAATTAGCCAGTCACTCCGCATGTAAAAGTCATAATTTTCTTCTTTACAGTTTGTCTGAATCATGATCCAAACAAGAATCACACACTGTGAGTGGTTGATACTTTTCCCGATCTCTTTTCATCTATAGGTTTCATCTCCATCTCCATCTTTTGCTTTTTTTTGTAACTTATTTATTGAAGAGGCTGGTTTTTCATACTGTGTGGAAAGTTTCCTGAAGTCTGGATTTTGCTGACTGCATTTTTATGTTATTGTTTAACATGCCACTCCGTTCTCTGTATTTCCCATAAATGGAAAGGTGGAGGTTTGATCTGATTCAGGTCGAAGATGTTTGTAAGACTACCTCACAGTTGGTGCTGCTCCTCTCAGAAGGCACTTTCCGGCTGGTCGCTGCTGCTTGTGGAGTGAGCAGCCACTGACGTCAATCCCAGATCCATTCATTCTTTAGTGATTGTACACTGGTGACCTGGCTTAACTTCAACACCCTATAGCCTCCTCCTACAGACACTTGCCCACCTCTGTCCCTGCTTCAGTGCCTTCCCCCTAAGTGGCTCCTTAGCTACCACATTCCTTGGTACTTGTCTCCCAGATTCCCATCCTGGCCACAGTACCACATATGACTGGGCATAACAAGCAGGAGACAGAGTCCAAACTCCACCTGAAACTTCCTAGTTAGGGGATTGTCCTTCCCGGAGAGGAGGCTGGGAGGTCATCACAACACAAAACCCTGACTCCTCCAACTAAAATAAGAAAATTCCCTACAGGTGAATTCAAGTGCAGCTCAGAGTCAGCTAAGATCCCATCATCCTTTGAAAGGGAATGAAATGGCAGCCGGGCACAGTGGCTCACACCTGTAATCCCAGCACTTTGGGAAGCTGAGGTGTATGGAACACGAGATCAGGAGTTCAAGACCAGCCTGGCCAGCCAGCATGATGAAACCCTATCTCTACTAAAAAGACAAAAAATTAGCCAGGCGTGGTGGTGGGTACCAGCTACTTGGGAGACTGAGGCAGGAGAACTGCTGGAACCTGGCTGGCAGATGTTGCAGTGAGCTGAGATCATGCCATGCTCTCCAGCCTGGGCAACAGAGTGAGACTCCATCTCAAGGAAAAGAAGAAAAAGAAAGGGAATTAAATGGGATTGCCCCTGCTAAAATTCCCAGGTGCTTATGTTGTCTCTGTCACTTGGAGCTCTGAGTCTACTTCCCCTAACTCTCCATCCCACTCACTGCTCACCTCTCACACCTGTCCTCTTCTCCCTGCAGATCCAGGTAAGGAACTCTGCTCCTTCACTGTGCTTTGCCTCCTAAAATCTCTAACACGGCTCATTTTTGAGCATGGCAGATTTTCCTTAAGTTTGGGGCAATTGTTGGGTTTCAAGCTGCCATGTGGCTGGGCTCCTCTCATTCTTCTCTGGCCCCTCGCCATCCTCTAGGTTCACAGAATCACTACCCCACATTATAGTCCAGCTCAGCTCAATATGTCACTGTGACGACAGAGACTATCTGGTTCTTGTCTCACTCCAACAGCACGGAAGCCCTGACAAGGCTTTGAAATTGCTGCCCTTCCCTGTTCCCACTCCCAGCCGGACTCTAGGAATTCTCTCTAGAAATAATGTAGAGGCAGACATTCCTCTCCCCTTAGAACTATATTTTCATACCAGTGGATCCCTTGGGCAGTCTGACAAAGCCTTTGGTCTCCTTCTCAGAATAATGTTTTCAAAACACAAAATAAAATACATTAAAAACCAATTATAGCTCAAAGCTGGAAATAATCTGGATGTCTTCCAGTGGGTAATGGTTCAGCAGACTAGGTACTAGGTCTACCACGGAAGACCACTCAGCAATAAAAAGAAACAAGCTGTTGATCTGCACACACGTGGATACATTTCAAGGGGATTTTGCTGAACGAAAACAAGCCAATACTGTAACCTTCCAAGGGGTTCAGCTTGCCCACTGCCTAGACAGAGCCAATTCATCAAGACAGGGGAATTGCAATTGAGAAAGGGTAATTCACACAGAGCGGCTGTGCGGGAGACCAGAGTTTTATTACTACTCAAATCAGTCTCCCTGAGCATTTAGGGAGCAGAGTTTTTAAGGAAAACTTTCTGGGTGTGGGGAAGCCAGTGAGCCAGGAGTGCTAATTGATCAGGGATGAAATCATAGGAGTTGAAGCTGTCTTCTTGCACTGAGTCAGTGCCTGAGTCAAATCTCCTTGCACAAGATTAGAAGAGCCAGTTTATTTATCTGGGCGGTGTCTGGTGAGGGTCTGCTTCCCGGTTCATAGATGGTGCCTTCTCACTGTGAACTCACACGATGGAAGGGACAAGAGAGCTTTCTGGGATCTCTTTCATAAGGGCATTAATCTCATTCATAGGGGCTCCAACCTCATGACCTAGTCACCTCCAAAAAGCCCCACCTCCAAAAATCATCACATTGGAAATTAAGTTTCAACATATCAATTTGGAGGTAGGGAGAACAATTATTCAGTCTGTAATAGTGATGAGTATAAATTATGTTTCAAGATACCTGTGACAAGGTCCCAATAATATTACAAGCTGATATTAGAGATCCCTAATCCAAAACTCCAAAATGCTCCAAAATTCAAAACTTTTTGAGTGCTAACATGATGCCACAAGTGAAAAACTTCACACCTCACCTTATGCGATGGGTTGCAACCAAAATACAGTGAAAACTTTGTTTCATGCACAAAATTCTTTTAACTATTGTTTAAAATTACCTTTGGATCATGTGTGTAAAGTGCATATGAAACATAAATGAATTTCATGTTTTTGTGTCCCAGCCCCAAAATGTCTCATTATGCATATGCAGATATTCCAAAATCTGAAAAAAATCCAAAATCCAAAACACTTCAGGTTCAAAACATTTTAAAGAGATATTCAACATGTTCTGTGTTTCATTGCCTTCATTCATGATTGAAAGAAAAGTTAATTTTGTGAGAGGTTAATGAAAATAAAAGTGGAAAATTTTTCCCATCCAACTTCAAAAATTTCCTGAATTAGATCATGGACTTCAAATTAAGAATCCTTGCCTTGCTTAAAACAGCAACTTTCTCTCCTCCATTACATGGCTACAATAGTCATAAAGCAAAAAGTAGCAGCAGAAGCATCTGTGGAAGGGGCCGTGGTCACATTGCCTTGTTAAGGGTGAGACCAGAGGTTCCCTAGGGGTCAAGGCAGAATTTCATATTTTAAAATGTCAATCAGAGGCCGAGGTGGGTGGATCATCTGAGGTGAGGAGTTCAAGACCAGCTTGGCCAACATGCAGAAACCCCGTCTCTAACAAAAATACAAAAAAATTAGCCAGGTATGGTGCCATGTGCCTGTAGTTCCACCTACTCAGGAGGCTGAGGAATTGCTTGAGCCCAGGAGGCAGAGATTGCAGTTAGCAGAGATCACGCCAATGCACCAGCCTGGGCAACAGAATGAGACTCTGTCCCAATCGATCAGTCAGTCAATCAATGTTAATTGGCGTTTCCCCACCATTCACTTTTCTTCTACTCAAACAGCGAGACTCAGGGAGGGTCTTTGAATTTTTTCTTTGTTTTTGATTACAGGAGTTTGAGGCAATTAAGGTTCTGTTTCTATTCTATACCAAACTAAACAAGTATTCCCCAGGCTAAGAAGGTGAGAGGCAGGAAGGAAGCAGGTCAATCTAAACATTAGAGGGACCCTGTGCCCTGCCTTATGGCCACAGTCCTGGTGTTTGTGGGACCCAGAGGGGCACAGGGACATGGCACATGGGGAGTCCAAGGTGAACAGGTCCACAGGTAGCCCTATCCCAATCCCTAGCCTGAAGCAACCAAAGGAAAGTGCTCAATGAGCTGCCGGGCCTGAAGGTGCCAGTGGACCAGAGTGAGTGTGGACATACAGGCTGGCATCCATCAGGGAGGCAGCATGCGATGTCTCAGTGGAGGCTTGTGTGGACAGATGCCACCATGAGCCAGGTGGCGCCATGCTCCCCTGCACCTGAGCACTAACCAGTTTCCTGCAACTGATGCAATTCAATTCCGAGTGACAGCAATTTAGTGTCCACATCCTGTAGAATGTGGTCTCAAAATAGAAAATAGCTTGTTCTAGAAAAATACAGTCATATTTTCTCATCTACTTGAGTCTGTGGCCAGACGTGCTCACTGGAGGCACCTTCAGAATCCCCTGGCAGAGCTCCTATAGCAGGCACCATTGGTGGCCCTCGTCTACCAGAGCTTCCACCTACTGGGCACACGCTGGCTGACTTCCAGCTGTCTGTACCCACACTGCTCTGTCTGTGGCCTTGCTCTGACTAATAGCAAAGCCTGTTGTGCCTCTGCCTGCCAGTGCAGCATGCCAGAAATTCCAGGACATAATGTTCCCTGCCCCCCACCAAGAACCCCCAACCAATGACTGAGGTCAGTTGGTGCCTAAATGCGCCACCTCGCTTGCCCTTGGGTGGAATAACTCCAAGGTGTGTGCACCCCACTATCTCCCTGAGTTTCTCCCAGGGGATTAAGTCCAGCCACCCACAGGGGAAGCTGGTTTGCTAACACACTCTTTACTGGCTGCCTTCCTTCGTCTGCCTCGCCTCCCTACTCTCCTGCCCCAGTCTCCAACTCCCAGATAAACCATTAGTGGAACCATATGACGTTGCCAATATTTGAGCTTTTTGACCTATAAAATTGGCAATTTCATATAGCTCAACCTAAAATGTACACTCAAATCATTGTCTCAGAGTCCGCTCCAGGACTACTTCCCTTTCAACGCTTATCTACTGCTCTATCCAAAGCCTGTCCCCTCAAGTCACCTCCCAGCCACGCCTGGAAAGAGTCAATGGAAAGAAACTGCTGAACAAAATTCCAGGAGCTGAACCTGTGGGATGACAGGGCCGTAGGCCTCCTCTTATCTCACAGCCCGGAGACGTGGGGGTGGGGCTACACGGAGACAGCTCCAGGAATGAATGCGTGACCCATCCACATCATATATCATAGTGGGAAACGTGGCAACAAAATGAGGAAGTCGTGAGAGATAAGGAAACGCTGTAACTGGAAAAGTGATGGAAGGTTTGGAAGCAGAAGCTCTGGGTGTGGGCTGGGAAGCTGGAAAAGGGAACGCGGGTGGCTAAGAAAAAGCCCAGAGGCCTGATCCTAGTCCCCCCTCCTAAAGAATTCAATTCCCTGTAAATGGAGAGTTCTAGGCATATAAATAGGTTCAGGAACACTTTGGCTAAATCAACATCTCAGGCATAAACACAGCACTTTACCATCTCACTTAGGCACCCAACAAAAATTATTCTGTTTCTGTGGCTCGCAGAGTATGAAGACCATCCTGCTAGACAGCAGAGGAGGGGGAGAATTTGGATGAGAATCCAGTCCTGTTACCATCTAAGCAGATATTTTTGCCTGTATCCCACAATAGGAAATGCATTTTACTTAGCAGTCCATCGTACGGGTACACACACATACATACACCTGAAAAAATAGGTTAAACAAAATAATATTACCCTAACTACTACCAATGTACTCAGATATTTTCTGTTTCATAGTTTTTAAAAGCTGAACATGAGCCAAGCGTAGTGGCTAATGCCTGTAATCCCAGCACTTTGGGAGGCTGAAGTAGGTGGATCACTTGAGGTCAGGAGTTCAAGACCAGCCTGGCCAACATGGTGAAACCCCAACTCTACTAAAAAATTAGCTGAGCATGGTGGCGGGTACCTGTAATCCCTGCTACTAGGGAAGCTGAGGCAGGAGAATCACTTCAGCCCAGGAGGTGAAGGTTGCAGTGAGCCGTAATTGTGCCACTGAACTCCAGCCTGGGTGACAGAAAGACTCCATCTCAAAAAATAATAAATAAATAAATAAATAAATAAATAAAAGCTGAACATGGCTCATTAACTTTTTTTTTTTTTTTTTTTTAGACAGAGTCTCACTCTGTCACCCAGGCTGGAGTGCAGTGGCACAATCATGGCTCACTGCAACCTTCACCTCCCAGGTTTGAGCAATTCTCATGCCTCAGCCTCCCAAATAGCTTGGATTACAGGCATGCTACCACCACACCTGGCTAATTTTTGGTAGAGATGGGGTCTCACCATGTTGGCCAAGCTGGCCTTGAACTCCTCATCTCAAATGATGCACCCACCTTGGCCTCCCAACGTGCTGGGATTACAGGCGTGAGCCACCATGTAATGAACTGATTTCATAACCTGCTTCTGAGTGGTGACCTGCAATTTCAAATATTGACCTTGAGTGTATTCAGAAATGAAGGGGTGTGGACGGAATTTCTGGACTTTTCTCAAACACTGTGTATTTGCTATCAGCCTCTGTCCCATTCAGGGGTTCAGGAATTGCTGGGTTGAGCCAGAGAAACTTCTAAAATTTCATAAGGTGCAGACGGTTCTGATCTCCCAATCCAGTGATTCAAATAAGGCACTGCTACCACCTTCACATTATTTGCCACATCCGCCTACCACCTATGCTATGTTTGAGTGTATGAATAGCTTCTCTAAATCAACTCACTGCTCTTTAAAACTTAAAGACTTACTCTAGCCCTGTTTTATGGAATATTATCAGTAAAAGCACACATTTAATGTTATGCCCCAAGGCAAAAAAATAAACATGTAACTCGAAAAAATAAAACATGCTTGTCCATTCCACATTAACTCATCAGACCAATGGCTCTCCCTGCCCAGTTCCTTTCACAGAAAACCATCCAGTCTGCTGTCCCTAATGCCTAGAAAGGCCTCAACTTCTGTCCACCTCTTCAGTGACAATCAGCCCCATCACTGTGGCCAGCAGAACTTAAACTTACCAACCCTATGAAGTGTTAGGGTCATTTCCATTTTACAAATGAGGAACTGAGGCACAGAGAGATCAGGGAGACCTGCCCAAAATCCTACAGCTAGGAAGTGACGAAGCCAGGTTTTGAACCCAGGCTGTCTGATGACAGAGCCTGTGTGCCTAACTGCTAGGTGTTCCTGCCCTCTTCTGAAGCTGCCCATCCCAGTCCCAACCCCAGTATCGCCCCTTAGAGGACAGCTTCCTGGACTACCCGGCCCAAAGAATTACTCTTCGTATGTTCCCAAAGCACTCACTTCTTGTCTGCTTAATTCATTTGGAGGTAAATCATAACCTATGGAGACATTGCCTTTTCTAGGCTGGGTGCTTCTTGAAGGCAAAGCAGCATCTTATTCCTGTGTATATTTCTGGCTCCAACAGCCCATCTGTGGCCTTTCGTGTTTGCTGGACACTGTGATCTGCCTTGTGGTTTAACACACACTCAGCACTCTTGGCTAGTTATCAGCTCACAGGCAGGTTTCCAGCAAAGCCCTGTGAATAGTCAGGGGTAAAGGGAGATGAGTCAGAAGCAACGATTAAAGGAGTCTTAATCTGAGGTCAATGGATCCCCAAAGATCCATACCTGGTATGCAAGAGATCTGAGCTTATGTGAGTACAAGATTATATCCTTATTTTCACAAACTTCTGACGGAGATTCAGCATTTCCTTTCATCGAAATGTGACCCATGACTTTGTCCCCAGTAAAATCCCTAATAGTTTCATTTCACATCGCCATTAGAACAGACATCTAAAAATATTTACACTCAGTACTTCCTGGAAATTCTGGTTGTTTTCAGACTCACTGCTAGATCTTGTATTTAAGGCATTAATAATAACACACATAAATAGCACCCACCATACTATAATTTTTTTACAAACTTGGTAACTATTTCAGTAAGATTGACATTCTTAGAAACTTCAGAATTGATAATCGTATGTATTTTATTTTATGCATTTTAAAACATGTTTTTGTTTTGTTTTGTTTTGTTTTGTTTTGTTTGAGATGGAGTTTCACTCTGTCACCCAGGCTGGAACTCAGTGGCGAAATCTTGGCTCGCTGCAACCTCTGCATCCCGGATTCAAGCAATTCTCCTACCCTAGCCTCCCCAGTAGTTCCAGCTATGGAATATTATCAGTAAAAGCATTGCATATTTTCCCAATGGAGCCTTTGAAGCAATGAGAATAAATGAACTACAACTGCATGTAACATCGCCAACATAATGTTGAATAAAAAGAAATCAAACACAAAATACTATATTCTATATGACAGGTTAGCATTTTTAGAAGCTAACCTGTCGTGTTTGAAGTCCGGAGAGTTACTACTATTCTTAGGGTGGTAACTTACTGGAAAGGCGCACAGAATGAGAACTTTTCTGTATGTCAGGCTCTATTTGAAAAGATAAAAATAAATCTAAGTGAGATGGGAGAGGTAGGAGAGGATGATCGAATATGCTCCAGCTCTCTAGTTCTGCCCTGTTGGGCTGCGGTATTTAGAATGTGAACCAGCCCCACCCAGTGGAAATAACACATTTAATGTTATTTCCCACAGCAATTTTTGTATTTTTAATAGAGATGGGGTTTCACCATGTTAACCAGGGTGGTCTTGATCTCCTGACCTTGTGATCCACCTGCCTTGCCTTCCCTGCAATCCTGTGCTGCTGGGATTACAGGTGTGAACTACCTTGCCTGGCCTAAAGATGATTCTGAGAGGGGCTCCATAGGTTTCACCAGACTGTTGGGGATGGAGGGGAGGGCTATGGCACAAAAAAGGTTAAGGCACTCTCCATAGAGTATCATAATTTAGAAATGGGTTTTGGAGCCAGATAGACTGGAGTTCAAACCTTAGTTTTGCCACTTACAAGCCAAGCTGCCTGGGCCTCAGTTCTCTCACCTGAAAAATGGGGATTACTACCTACTTTATGAGATTAGCATTTAGCACCTGAGTAAAGATGATTTCCTAACTCAGCTGGACTTCCTGGTGAGGCAGACAGTGCCTGATCCTCAGCTTGGATTGGGTCCACCTTTCTCTCTGCTTCCTATCCCTCCCGCTAGAGAAGTCACATGTGTCTCTCAGCCTGGCGGAACCCAGCTCTCTGCAGCAGGACAGAAAGGCTGACCTCAGGCTCTCCTTGGATACTCTATTTTATTTCTGAGCCCAAGATCTGCACCCCACACCCCAAATTAGCTGCCACTACCTGAGGCTCCCAAGAGAGACCAGTCATCTTGCTATCACATGCAAGTAGTGTGAACCAGCCCCACCCAGTGGACAAATGTAGAAGTGCATGTAAAGAAGGCTTACATGCGTTTCTACATTTGTCCACTGGGTGGGGCTGGTTCACATTCTAAACACCGCAGCCCAGCAGGGCAGAACTAGAGAGCTGGAGCATATTCGATCATCCTCTCCTACCTCTCCCATCTCACTTAGATTTATTTTTATCTTTTCAAATAGAGCCTGACATACAGAAGAGTTCTCATTCTGTGCTCCTTTCCAGTAAGTTACCACCCTAAGAACAGTAGTAACTCTCCGGACTTCAAACACGACAGGTTAGCTTCTAAAAATGCTAACCTGTCATATAGAATATAGTATTTTGTGTTTGGTTTCTTTTATTCAACATTATGTTGGCGATATTACGTGCAGCTGTAGTTCATTTATTCTCATTGCTTCTAAGGCTCCATTGGGAAAACAGGCAAAAAATGCATTTGTATCCTCATCTGTTGCGTTGGTGAAACAATTGAGGATACAATCTACAATTGTTTCACATTCGCCTAAGTTCTCAGTATGGTCAGTTCTTGGTACGAGTCTCGCTCAGGCTGGAGTTGGCTGGAGTGCCATGGCGCAATCTTGGCTCACTGTAACCTCCGCCTCCCAGGTTCAAGCGATTCTCCTGCGTCAGCCTCCCCCGCAGCCGGGATTACAGGCGTTTGCCGCTAGCCCCGGCTAATTTTTTTACTTTCAGCCATTCTAATGAATACGAAGTGGTATCTCATTGTGATTTCAGTTTGCATTTCCTCGTGAACTAACGACATTGAACGTATTTTCATATGCTTACTTGTCATCCATATGCCTTCTTTAATGAAGTATTTTCTCACATATTTTGTCAATTTTTTACAAAATTGGGCTGTGTATTTTCTTACTATTGAGTTCAGAGGATTACTTCCATATCCTTGATAAAAAGTCCTTTATCAGATATATGATTTGCAAATATTTTCTACTAGTCTGCGACTTCTGTTTTATTCTCTTAGTGTCTTTTGAAGAGCACACCTTCTTAATTTTGGTGGAGTCCAAGTAATTGATTTTTTTCTTTTATGGATTATGCTTTTGGTGTCTTAACTAAGAAACCTCTGTTTACCCTAATGTCATGTAGTTGTTTTCTCCTACAAATTTTATAATTTTAGGTTTTACATTTAGGCCCATGATTGATGAGTCTATATTAGTAAAGTCTGGAAGGCTATTTGAAAGGGGGTTCTGATAATATAAATTTATATATCTTCAGTGTCCTGTAAACACTGAAGATATATAAGGAAGGTCATATTTCTGTACATAAAGTCAAACATTAAGGACTTTTGCCAATTCAGAGTTAATGGCATGGAGTTCTGGGGAAATGGGGTCTTACTTCCTCTTTGTGCCCTCCCTTTTATAGATGTTTTGCCTACAGTGTATATTTAATAGTGTGATGATTAATTTAGGTGTCAACTTGACTGACTTAAGGAATACCTAGACACTTCAGGAAGCATTATTTTGGGGTGTATTTGTGGAGGTGTTTCCAGAGGTAATCAGCATGAGAATCTAAGTGGACTAGGTGGGGAAGACTCACTTTCCATGTGGGCAGGCAACTTCCAATCTGTCAGGGACCTGGAGAGAACAAAAACAGAAAAGGCGATCTGTGTCCGTCGATCTGCTGGAGCTGGAATACACTCTTACTCTCCCATCAGAACTCCAGGCTTCCAGCTGGATGTGGTGGCTCATGCCTGTGATCCCAACACTTTGAAGGCTGAGGAAGGAGAACCACTTAAACCCAGGAGTTTGAGACCACCTGGGCACAGGCCCTGAGAAAAGTGATCCTTAATAGAGATGTGGTTTTGCCATGTTGCCCAAGCTGGTCTCAAACTCATGGGCTCAGGCAATCCTCCCACCTCAGCCTCCCAAAGTGTTGGGATTACAGGTGCGAGCCACCCCACCTATGTGATCCTGCCTTTTTAATACCACAAAGGTTTTAGTGCCTGGTTTTCAAACCTTTATCCACACCACATATGCAGAGCTAGTATGAGAACTTGAGTAACTTACAAGATATTTCTGAGAATCAGTTTCTTCTAGAGCCAAAGTTTCTTGTGACCCAGGATACATCTGGCAGGGAAGAGGTAAGTGGAGGCTTCATCAGAAGACAAAAGATCACTGCAATGTATTGGATGCCGTATCTGGGGACTTAAGGCAGCACAAAGTCACTGGATGACTCCAAGAAGTGAGACTGTTCCAAGAAAAAAGTGGGTGGAGAGTCAGCAGGAAGGAGCTGTCCCTTCTTAAGGATCACTTTTCTCAGGGCCTGTACCAGGTGCGCTACACAGATCACTTAACTCTTCACAGCCACTCTGGTGGTCACATTATGATCTCTTTTACAACTTTTTTTTAAGACAGGGTCTCACTCTGTCACCCATGCTAGAGTGCAGTGGTGCCATCTCTGCTCGCTGCAACTTCTGCTTTTCGGGTTCAAGTGATTCTCCTGCCTCAGCTTCCTGAGTAGCTGATTTTACAGATGTGCACCACCACACCCAGGTAATATTTGTATTCTTAGTACAGACGGGGTTTCACCATGTTGGTCAGGCTGGTCTCTAACTCTTGACCTCAGGTGATCTGCCTACCTTTGCCTCCCAGTGTTCTGGAATTACAGGTGTGAGCCCAGCCTCATTACAAATTTAAAAGTGAGGTAATGAAAGCTAACTCCTGCAAGGTCACACAAGCAGAGACAAAGTTAAAAAGAAAGTTATTTTCTTCTTTCCCTCCTGCACGACATGACTGTTTTGATTCTCAAACTCAGGTAAAAGTTACTTGGTCCTGCCAGGCATTGTGACTCACAATGCTTATAATCCCAATGCTTTGGGAGAACTAAGTAGGATTGCTTACAGCCAGGAGCTCAAGACCAGCCTGGGCAACAATGAGATCCCCATCTCTACCAAAACAATTTTTTGTTTAATTAGCAGGGTGTTGTGGCATGTTCCTGCAGCCCCAGCGAGCCTTCCACTTGGGAGGCTGAGGCAGGATTACTAGAGTCCAGAAGTTGGAGGTTGCAGTGAGCTATCATTGTGCCACTGCACTCCAGCCTGGGGACAGAGTAAAACTGTCTCTCTCTCAAAAAAAAAAAAAAAAAAAAAAAAAAAGAAAGAAAGAAAGAAAAGAAAACTTACTGATCCTATAGTTCAATTTCCTTTCTTATTTTTCTTTTCTTCTGTAGAGACAAGATCTCACTGTGTTACCCAAGCTGGTTTCAAACCCCCAGGCTCAAGCAATCCTCCCACCTCAGCCTTCCAAGTAGCTGGAACTACATGTGTACCACACCTGGCTTATTTTTAAACTTTTTGTAGAGATGGATTCTCACTGTGTTGCCCAGGTTGGTCTTCAGCTCCTGTGCTCAAGTGATCCTCCTGCCTCAGCCTTCCAAAGTGCTGGTATTAAAGGCATGAGCCATCTCACCCAGCCTTATCTTACAAAGTAGCTCATATTAGCAGGAAAAAAGTGATTGCAAACATCAGTTTGCCTCTTAAGCCTCCCCTCTCCGAATCTTAGCCCTTTTGACTCTCATTGTTTCAGTAGCCCACCAATGTTTTAAAGTAGACAATTTCCTATTTTATCTGGCTTCTCCATTGTTCACAGAATTGGAAGTGTGCGGCAATCCAATCTGAAAAATCTGTTTTGCTTTTTAAATAACTTATCAATAATTCACTAAAGCTAAATAAGTCAAAAATTCCTCACAATGCTATTTCCTTCCTTTTCTTCTTTCCCACCTTCCCTTTCTCTGTCCTTTTCTTTCTCTTCCCTCCCTCCCTTCCTTTTTTGAGACAGTCTCACTGTCGAGCAGGCTGGAGTGCAGTGGTACAATCTTAGAATCTCAGCTCACTGTAACCTCCAAGTCCCAAGCTCAAGCAATCCTCCCACTTCATCATCCCAAGTAGCTGGGACTACAGGTGTGCACCACCACACTTGGTTAATTTTTGTGTTTTTTGTAAAGAAGGGGTTTTGCCGTGTTGCCCAGGCTGGTCTCAAACTCCTGAGCTCTAGCAACTTGCCCACCTCAGTCTCTCAAAGTGCTGGGATTAAGCACCGCAGGTATAAGCACCACACCTACTCTTATTTTATTTTATTTTATTTTATTGAGATTGAGTCTCACTTGGTTGCCAAGGCTGGAGTGCAGTGGCACAATCTTGGCTTATTGCAACCTCAGCCTCCCGGATTCAAGTGATTCTTGTGCCTCAGCCTCCCAAGTAGCTGGGATTACAGGTACACCACGCCACCACGTCTGGCTAATTTTTATATTTTTAGTAGAGACAGGGTTTCACCATGTTGGCCAAGCTGGTTTCAAACTCCTGACCTCAGGTGATCCACCCGCCTGGGCCTCCCAGAGTGCTGGGATTACAGGCATCAGCCACCATGCCCAGCTGAGTTATTGGTCTTTTTCTTAAAGAACTGGCAGATACTTTACATAAAGGAATTAGCTCTTTGTGACGCGTTGCAACTATTTCTTCCCAAGTTTGCCACAGCTTCCAATTTCCCTTGATGGTAGTTTCTGTTATGCAGAACTTTTAGTTTTTATGTAGCCAATTTTTACATACTTTTAAGCTGTGGTAAAATACACATAATAGCCCATTTTTATTTTTAATATTTTATTTTTCAGATTCCAGCCTCTGCACAGCCTTAGTACTCCCTGAGAAATTAAACGTTTTCATATTCCTTCCACAAAAATGAGAGGAAAAAGTAGCAGTACATTCCAATGACTAATACATTTATTAGTTTCTAACAAAAAGAGGATACATGGTAAGAATAGCAGAAATACTAATAGAGAAATTAGTTTATCTTGAAACCAATTTTAGTCAGGAAGACTACTTCACAGACAAGTAGCTGAATATATAAATCCTAAATATACCACATGATAGGCTATTGTTTTTCCATTCTTTTTTGGTCACAGACTATTCCAGGCAGATTAAATAGCTTTTAATTTGAGGAGTTCCAAGAATGTCCACTCTAAAACATGAAGTGAAACTGCTCTTAACTGATTTGATGAGAAAATCGATCTTGATCTGTTTTAGACACATTTGGTTTATTTTACTTAATGATCAATGTGACAGTATAGTTGCAAACTATACTTCATTTGACTACAATCATTACTCAGAGAGCAGTCAACTTAAGAGGCAAATTAGGTTTTAAATTAGCATAGAATTTATAATTAACCAATCAAAATTGATAAAGATGCCATCAAGGATGCAAAGATGAACAAAACTTCTATCACAAAACTTGGAGGAAAAAGTCTTAATGACATACAAAAATACTGGCAAAGTGAAGCTAGAATTAGCTCTAGGACATTTTATCCTATTTCCCCATTAAAAGAATAGATGACTAGGTATCAGCAGAAATGTTAAAGCTACCTGTTCGTTACTAATTAAGGAAACAAAAGATCAACCGTCTCTGAGCTAAATTTCACAAAATGAAATCCGTGTCTTCTGATTTAACTTTCAGGAGTAAGAAAGGGCAAAACCCAAGCATCCTATTTTCTATTTCTGTTCATAAACTCGAATAAGAGCAGCATCAAAACAAATGATAATATAAGAAAATACATGGTGATGTTTCAGGTTCCATAACATAAGATACTGTGATATAACTCTCCTATAATCTCATTTTTTCTGGAACAGCAAATGAACAGAAATGCAGGTTTCCAAAAATCCACACAATTTAGTAACTAATTTTTATTTTGACACCTGATAGTATGGTGTGAAAAGCTACAAAACCCAAATGTCTCCTGTGTTGTTTCACAAAGGAAGGACAAGGGAGGAGGATGCTCTGCCAAACTGCACCTGCTGCTTCACCCTGGACTAGTTTCTGACCACCAGTTGCAATGATCCCAGACCAATGATCCCAGTCAGTCACGCCATCCTGCCTGTCACCCCATCCAGCCTCATCCCAGCTCTTAACTCCTTTTGCAGAGTCTAGTTTCCTTTCTAGCAACAAATTCTCAATTTCCTAGAAAACCCTGACTGTCTGATTTAATACTGATTCTAATCCATTTTAAACGAAAGGAAAGAGGCCAGGCATGACGGCTCATGCCTGTAATCCCAGCATTCTGGCAGGCCAAAGCAGGTGGATCCCCTGAGGTCAGGAGTGCAAGAGAATCCCATCTCTACTGAAAATACCAAAAAATTTTAGCTGGGTATGGTGGCGCACACCTGCGATCCCAGCTACTCGGGAGGCTGAGGCAGGAGAATCGCTTGAACCTGGGAGGCGGAGGTTGTGGTAAGCTGAGATTTCACCACTGCAGCCTGGACAACAGAGCAAAACTTGGTTTAAAAACAAAAAAATCACCAAAGGAATCACTACAATGCTGAAAATTTAATTAAACTGGAGATGGAAATTAGATTACTTCAGGAAAATACATTTTGAATACTCTGTAAACGTGGGACAATAGCCAAGAAGATGTGGATTTTAAACCCTGCATGGGTTCCTTAATTAGTTAGAATAGTATAATCTTGATTACCAGTCATGACAAAAAAGTGTGCAAAGGCCAAAAAACATGCGTTTTTTGGAAAAAGAATGGCACTTGAAGACTTCTTGGAGTTGGCCAAAGCTAAGGTATTGTCCTTACGACCACACAGACCTTTAATTAAGGACAATGAGTGTGCCTAGAGAGCAGCATGAATGACACATGTATAAAGATTCTATGATAAGAGAACAGCTTCACAATCCAGCTTTACTAGATTACAAAGCACTCCCTTTAAAGGCATGCATTACTTCGGACATCTGTGAAACATCTGAAAAATGCTTCTCTGTGAAATGTTTGGCTGTAGGGATTGAGCACTTCTGGTTACATTACAACGATTTCTAGTAGAATTTGGCGTCTTTCCTCCATTAACTGAATGCTTCAGCTGCATCCTAACAGAGAGTTGCCTATTTTCGTCCTTTGAGCCTCTCTCAGGTTTTGGGCGCTCTGTATCAGTTTGCCTTTTGAAGTTCCTATCTCTGGAATTCTTCCTCTGTCCATTTCGCACTTTGTCTGGAGGTGAGGACGCAGCACGTAAGTGATACTCATCAGGGGATCCTTTTTGCCGGTTTGGCTTCATTTGTTCTTTGTCCACCTCCTTCTGAAGTTGTAATGCGAATAACCTGTCCTGTTCTTCTTGTTTATGTCTCTCTAACAGTAGATGCTCCAAGTCTATCAGTTTCTGGGTAAAGTTTGTTTCTGTTTCCTCTTGATCTGAGGAGTTGAGGAACATCTTCCTTCTTTTTGCATAAAAGCGTGCATCCTTGACTGCTTCAAAGGAAGACTCTTGGTTTTTTCTTTTGGAAATATCCTTACTGATCAGTAGGCAAGACTCTTCATTTTCTGTCTCACCTGTGCTGTTTCCGTTTGTCTGTGTAACCCCTGATGTGGCGCACCCACTCTCTGTTCTGCCAATAGGCACAACTACAGTTTCTTTAGAGTTGGGATCTCTGGTTTCAGGTCCCTCGGGAGTTAAGACACACTCTTTATGATGATTGTTTGGTTCTGTTTTGACTTCTCTTTCGTGGTACAATTCAGCACCACAGGCACATAACCATGGCATGGGGGACTCTATTGAAGAATCTGCACCTTGTTCTCCAATTCCAAGGCATATCTGTGGAGAAAGTGTTGGCATATCTTCTATTTCTGTATCTTGGCATGTTGGGCTTTTGATATCACTACTGTCAATGTCCTGTAGAAAACAAAAAAACACTGAGTGAACTAGGGGAAAATACCGAATCATAAGATGCAAGTCTAATTACACTGATACTATAGCTGACCTGTTAGTATACATTATTCAGTATCACTAATAAGGTTTGTTTATTTATTTAGCGACAGAGCCTTGCTCTGTCACCCAGGCTGGAGTGCAGTGGCGCAATATCAGCTCACTGCCATCTTCACCTCCCAGGTTTAAGTGATTCTCCCACCTCAGCCTCCTAAGTAGGTGTTTGTTTGTTTATTTAATTTTTTGAGACGGAGTCTCACTCTGTCGCCCAGGCTAGAGTGCAGTGATGTGATCTCGGCTCAATGTAACCTCCGCTACCCGGGTTCAAGTGAGTCTCCTGCCTCAGAATTGCTTGAACCCGGGTGGCGGAAACTACAGGTGTGTGCCACCACACCTGGCTAATTTATTTTTAGTAGAGATGGAGTTTCACCATGTTGGCCAGGCTGGTCTCAAACTCCTAACCTCAGGTATCTGCCCACCTTGGCCACCCAAAGTGCTGGGATTAAAGGCGTGAGCCACCACATCCACCCGTATTTATTCTTAACAGTATTTTTATTTCATGGGCCAGTTTAGATGAAGTAATGTATTACTTCATTTTCGCTCCCATGGAAACCTACCGATTAAAACCCACAGAGTAGACTCCAAATATGGCCAATAGCTGGTATCAGGACCTGATCTCTTTTCACCTTACAAAGGTTCGCCAGCACAGTGGTTTTTAACCCTTTTCTGTGCTGTGGACCTTCCTTTTGGTATTTAGGTGAAGCTTACAGACAACTTTTGAGAATAATGTTTTTAAGTAAAATTTAGATCTACAGTGGCTTTACAAAAGGAACAATATTGTAGCACAATTATTAAAAGATTTTAAAAATGTGATTTAATACTAGCCAGTCTAATAACTCATAATATCTAATTGTCTGTGTCATCCCTGATGTACTAGACCCACTCTGTTTTGCCACAAGGTGTAACTGCAGTCTAATATCAAAGTATAGATAAGCATGAATGATATTTAAAGATATTTGTAACCTGACTGGGCACGGTGGCCCATGCCTGTAATTCCAGCACTTTGGGAGGCCAAGGTGGACGGATCACCTGAGGTCAGGAGTTTGAGATCAGCCTGGCCAACATGCTGAAACTCCATCTCTACTAAAAGTACAAAAATTAGCCAGGCATGGGAGTGTAAGCCTGTAGTCCCAGCTACCAGGGAAGCTGAGGATCCACGGCACCCCAGCCTGGGCAACACAGATTCTCTCTCAAAAAACAGACAAAACAAAACAACGAAAACAAAACCAACCAAAACCACCTTGTGTCTGGAAGACAAAGCTTGGGACTTGTTAAGTAACTTGTAATTGTTGGCTGGGTGTGTTTCTTACGAAAACCCCTGGAAGCTACATCCATTGTTTGTTACAAGAAATAACTGACACTTACAGGGTATGAATCTTCAAAGTAGTTAATACACTCACTTGTGTGGTCTTATTTCCAGGGCATCACTTTGGAGCTCTGCTGTTTAGGACTCCTGCTGAACACACATGCCTGATGCTGCCTTACTAGCACACTTTTCCCTTCATCCTGTAATATTCCTTTTGTTTGTTTTGTTTTGTTTCGTCTTGTTTTGTTTTTTTTTTTGAGGCAGAGTCTCACTCTGTTGTCCAGGTTGGAGTACAGTGGCATGATCTTAGCTCACTGCAACCTCTGCCTCCCAGGTTCAAGTGATTCTCCTGCCTCAGCTTCCTGAGTAGCTGGGACTACAGGTGTATGCCACACCTAGCTAATTTTTTTTTTTTTTTTTTTGTATTTTTAGTAGAGATGTGGTTTCGCCACACTGGCCAGGGTCATCTCAAACTCCTGATTTCAGATGATCCAACCACTTAAGCCTCCCAAAGTGTTAGGATTACAGGCACTAGCCACTGTGCCCAGCTTCCCATCTTGTAATAGTCTAAGTCTCTAAGTGAAGCTGGTGCCAGGTATAACCTATTCAGTTTTGTCCGTATGGATTAGATACATAGGTCAAGAATCAGTAATCTATGGTTCATGGACCAAATCCAGCCTCCGCCTGTTTTTGTAGACAAAGTTTTATTGGAATACATACAAGCTAATTTGTGTACATATTATCTATAGACGCTTTCACAGTATAAGACGTTGTAACACAGACCATACTAACCACAAAGGCTAAAATATTTACTCTCTAGCCCTTTAGAGAAAAACTTTGCCTTTTAAGGTAGATTTGCTTTCTGTATTAAGTGTATTTTAAAAATTGTAAAGTTTCCTTTAGAGAAAAAGTGCTTTTTCTCTAGGTGAGCCTAAGATAACTAAGAGTGTTTTGATTAACTACAGTGGCTTTTTTTTTCTTTTCTTTTTTTTTTTTTTGGAGATGGAGTCTCACTCTGTCACCAGGCTATACTGGAGTGCAGTGGTGTGATCTTGGCTCACTGCAACCTCTGCCTCCTGGGTTCAAGCAATCCCACTGCCTCAGCCTCCCGAGTAGCTGGGACTACAGGCACGTGCCACCACACGCAGCTAATTTTTGTATTTTTAGTAGAGATGGGGTTTCACTATGTTGGCCAAAATGGTCTCAATCTCTTCACCTTGTGATCCGCCTGCCTCAGCCTCTGAAAGTGTTGGGATTACGGGCGTGAGCTAATGTGCCCAGCCAACAACAGTGGCTTTTTTTTTAAGTTAGAACACTACGGGTATTAGTAATCTATAGCATTAATAAACCAGCAAAACTCAGAACATCTTCAGTATCAACATACCTTAGATATGGAGTTTTTCCTGACTTCTTGTACAACTTCAGAGTGTGAGGCTGACACAAACTGAGATTTAGGTGTCAAATACCTTAAAAAAGAGTTTATCAAAGTTTGAATGCTTTGAAAGACAGACAGTATGTACCAACATAATAAAGCCAAATTAATGATTTATACCGAAGGTTGTCTGGTTTGCTGCATGACTGATTTATCAGAGTGTATTTCATTTTGGTGCTTCAGGTATTTTGGTCTAACTCCACGACAAAAGTTAAATGGTTGAGTATTGATATTTCAGTGAAAAACAGAAGTGGAAGTAAGTCAAATCTAAATATTTCTTCTTTTCCTTTTTTTTTGAGATGGAGTCTCACTCTGTTGTCCAGGCTGAAGTGCAGTGGCATGATCTTGGCTCACTGCAACCTCCACCTCCTGGGTTCAAACGATTCTCCTGCCTCAGCCTCCCAGTAGCTGGGATTACAGGCGTGTGCCACCAGGCCCAGCTAATTTTTGTGGTTTTAGTAGAAATGGATTTTCATCATGTTGGTCAGACTAGTCTCAAACTCCTGACCTTGTGATCCACCTGACTTGGCCTCCCAAAGTGCTGGGATTACAGGCATGAGCCATCGTGCCTGACCTAAATATTTCTTAATTATTGAAAAAAGCTTAAAAAAGCAGACAGCAGGGGCAGGGCACGGTGGCTCAAGCCTATAATCCCAGTACTTTGAGAGGCCGAGGTGGGTGCATCACAAGGTCAGGAGCTTGAGACCAGCTGGCCAAATAGTGAAACCCCATCTCTACTAAAAATACAAAAAATTAGTAGGGCGTGGTGGTGGGTACCTGTAATCCCATCTACTTGGGAGGCTGAGGCAGGAAAATGTCTTGAACCTGTGAGGCAGAGGCTGCAGTGATCTGAGATCACGCCACTGCACTCCAGCCTGGGCAACAATGTGAGACTCTGTCTCAAAATAATAAATAAATAAATAATAAATATTTTGAACAATTAGAACACAGAGACACAGGGAGGAGAGCATCACACGCTGTTGAACAATATGTTGAACAATGAGAACACAGGGACAGCGAGGCAGTGGGCAGGTCAGGGAGGGATAACATGGGGAGAAATGCCAGATGTAGGTGATGGGGGGATGGAGGCAGCAAACCACATTGCCATGTGTGTACCTATACCACAATCCTGCATGATCTGCACATGTACCCCAGAACCTAAAGTACAATAAAAAAAAAATATTTTTTAACTTCATAGTGTAAATAAATAAAATACAATTTTTTGAATAAATAATCAATAAGCAGACAGCATCGAAACAATGCAAGACTCTATAATCTTCCCAAAAGTAATGAAAACGATGCTTTAAGCCAGGAGAAAGGATATGTTAGTTTCTTCTTTATGCCAGAAATGTTGGCTGTTCTCTACATTTTAAATCTCTACTATTGGGGAAAAGTCCGTGATTAAATTCTTTACTATCCTGGTACAAAAATGTTATTATATGTATTTTCATATCAACTCTCTTTTTTTTGTTTGAGACGGAGTCTTGCTCTGTCACCCAGGCTGGAGTGCAGTGGTGCAATCTCGGCTTACTGCAACCTCTGTCTCCCAGGTTCAAGTGATTCTGCTGCCTTAGCCTCCCAGGTAGCTGTGGGCACAGGCATGTGCCAGCATGCCTGGCTAATTTTTGTATTTTTATTTTTATTGTTTACTTATTTATTTTTTTTTGAGACACAGTCTCACTGTCACTCAGCCTGGAGTGCAGTGGCATGATCTTGGCTCACTGCAACCTCCGCCTCCCGGGTTCAAGCAATTCTCCTGCCTCAGCCTCCCAAGTAGCTGGGACTACAGGTGCACATCACCATGCCCAGGTAATTTTTGTATTTTTAGTAGAGACGGGGTTTCACCATGTTAGCCAGGATGGTGTTGATGTCCTAACCTCGTGATCCACCTGCTTTGGCCTCCCAAAGTGTTGGGATTACAGGTGGTTGAGCCAATGAACCCGGCCAATTTTTGTATTTTTAGTAGAGATGGGGTTTCACCATGTTGGCCAGGCTGGTCTCAAACTACTGACCTCAGGTCATATGCCTGCTTCAGCCTCCCAAAGTGCTGGGATTACAGGCGTGAGCCACTGTGCCTGGCCCTCAACCCTCTTCCTAGAAATATACATATCTTTGCATTTCTAAAAATCTTTAATAGGTTGTTTGCCACTGAAAACATTACGTTTTTAATATAATGGAAAACGTTATTAAAAAAAGTGGGGGAATAAACAAGGCAGGGTACAAGATGGTAGGTATAGTTTAAAAATTGTATTGCTTTGCTTTTTATACACTGAGATTTGAAAAAAATAAAAATAAAAATCGCAAAATACCCAAAAACGTACAAATTTGTTTAAATTACTATGTTTAAAAGTGGCAGAAATCTCCCAAAATGTTGGTTGTCTCCAAATGTTGGTAACTTTGGGTGATTTTCAAAGAGCAGCAAGCTATTATTACATTTAGAATTAAAGGAAAAAAAGAAAAAGAAAAAAAGTGACTACAAATAATACACAAATTCGTAAGTTATACTGTGTCAAAAGCACCAACAAGTAGCATATGGGACAATAAAACCTAGATAGAGATCTCATATAAAGAACTAATGAATATTCCTTATGGGCAAACAAGAGTATCCAAAGATATTTAGTTATACCAATCTATATATTTACTCTGTAAACTTTGAAGAACAAGAACCAAACTTTCAGTTGAAAAGAAGCTGTCTCATTTAGTTTCTCAAGGCTGAAGAATTCCTTCTGCCAATGCCAATGCTGGACCACTAGCTACCAAGTATATCAGTACCAAAGTATCACTGCTATAATTGTTTTTAAGTTCATAAGCAGAGAACAAAATGTTATGACTTATCCAACATAATCAGTCAAGATTCATTAACTCTCTTGGATATTCCTCATTTATAATAACCAAGTAACGTATGAATACATGCTCCTTCTAAAAAATAAGCAGAACTGGCCGTGGTGGTTCATGCCTGTAATTCTAACACTTTGGGAGGCTGAGGTGGGAGGATTATTTGAGGCCAGGAGTTTAAGACCTAGGCAACAAAGCAAGACCCATCTCTACAAAAAAATTAGAAAAAAAAAATTAGCTGGGCATAATGGTGTGTGCCTATATTCCCAGCTAATCTGGAGGCTAAGGTGGGAGGATCACTTGAGCCCAGGAATTTGAGGCTGCAGTAAGCTGTTCTCTTGCCACTATGGCTTAAGTGACAGTGAGACCCTGTCTCTTAAACAAAACAGAAATACAGGACATTTATGTCATCAACCCTTTCCCGACTCATACTTTAAGAATTTTCTTTTTCTTTTTTCCTTGAGTCTGAATTTTTGGGATCCATTACCATTTGCTTGCCATTCCCATTTCCTTTACATGTTAAGTTTAGCCTAAAGCTCCCTCCTGACATATTTTAAGGTTTCTCTCTACATAGTGAACTATAGCCAAAAAATGGAGGTGTAAACAGTCCGTACACTCACCAAGTTTTGGCCAAAGGGGGCCAACTTGAAATCATGTTCAAATAAGGTAAATGTCGAGCTATAATAACCAACCACTCCGGCTGTTTCTGCACCTCACGTCTGCTTTCTGCTCAGCACTTACCCTTTTCTGTCCATAAATCTTCTTCCAGCATGGGGTTTTACTGCAGTCTCTCTAAGCCTATTCTGACTCGGGAGGCTACCTAATTTGTGAATTGTTCTTTGCTTAATTAAACTCTGTTGCTAATTTAATTTGTCTACAGTTTTCCTTCTAACATTTATAACTAATTTTTTAAAAATATATATGATTTCTATGTAACACACACTATCTTTTTTATTTATTTCATTTAGTTATTTAGTTTGGAGATAGTCTCACTCTGTCGCCCAGGCTGGAGTGCAATGGTACGATCTCTGCTCCCTGCAACCTCCACCTCCTGGGTTTAAGCAACTCTCCTGTCTCAGCCTCCCAGTAGCTGGGATTACAGGTGTCTGCCACCACACCCAGCTAATTTTTGTATTTCTGGTAGAGACAGGGTTCCGCCATGTTGGCCTGGCTGGTCTTGAACTCCTGACCTCAGGTGATTTGCCCCCCTTGGCCTCCCAAAGTGCTGGGATTACAGGCATGAGCCACGACACCTGGCCATTATTTTACTTTTTGAGGCAGGGTCTCACTCTCTCACCAAGGCTGGAGTGCAATAGCATCATCATGGCTCACTGCAGCTTTGACCTCCCAGGCTCAAGCAATCCTCCTACCTCAGCCTCCCAAACAGCTGGGACCACAGGCTCATGCCACCATCCCCCTGCTAATTTCTGTATTTTTTTGTAGAGACAGAGTTTCCCCATGTTGCCCAGGCTGGTCTCAAACTCCGGGGCTAGAGTAATCCACCTGCCTTGGCCTCCCAAATTGCTGGGATTGCAGGTATGAGCCACTGCACCTAGCCTTACACTTTTTTTTTTTCCTGAGATGGAGTCTCACTCTGTAGCCCAGGCTGGCGTGCAGCGGCACGACCATGACTCACTGCAACAGACTCTGCCTCCCAGGTTCAAGCTATTCTCCTGCCTCGGCCTCCTGAGCAGCTGGGATTACAGGTGCCTGCCACAATGCCCTGCTAATTTTTTCTATTTTTAGTAGAGACGAGGTTTCACCATCTTGGCCAAGCTGGTCTTGAACTCCTGACTTGGTGGTCCACCCACCACGGCCTCCCAAAGTGCTGGGATTACAGGCCACGGTGCCCGGCCCTTTTCACATACTTATTAGCTTTCAGGTTTCATTTACCGTGAAGTCAAAGTTCTTTGCTCATTTTTCTATGGAGCATCTTTTTCTCATTAATAGATGGATATTCTTTAACAGTAACTTTTTGTCAGTTAAAGAAGTTAAAATATCTTCTTGAACTCTGCAGCTTATCTTTTTATTCTCTATAGGTATTTTGATAGACATTCTTAAACTGTGGTGTGTTTCTAAGCTACCTATTCTGTTGCTTCAGCCCATTTGTCTGTTCACCCGAGTGTCCCTCATTCTCTCTCTCTCTCTCTCTCTCTCTCTCCTCTCTCTCCTGGACTCAAGCTCAAATGATTCACCACACCCAGCCAAATTTTATTTTTCTTCAGGAGTATCTTTTCAATATGAATTTTATTAAAGTCAGTGTGTTGTGTTAAAAAAAAAAAACAAATTGGAATTCTGACTCGAATTGCATTAACTCTATAGATCAATTTGAGGAGATCTGACCGTTTTGTAGTATTAGGCATCTTTTAACCCATGAATGTTGTATGTTTAATAGAACATAATTTTCTCCATGGGTCTTACAGATTTTTCTTTTTTTTTTTGAGACGGAGTTTCGCTCTTGTTGCCCAGGCTGGAGTGCAATGGCGCGATCTCAGCTCACCGCAACCTCCGCCTCCTGGGTTCAGGCAATTCTCCTGCCTCAGCCTCCTGAGTAGCTCAGATTACAGGCACACGCCACCATGCCCAGCTAATTTTTTTTAGTATTTTTAGTAGAGACGGGGTTTCACCATGTTGACCAGGATGGTCTCGATCTCTTGACCTCGTGATCCACCCGCCTCGGCCTCCCAAAGTGCTGGGATTACAGGCTTGAGCCACCGCGCCCGGCCAGATTTTTCTTTTTTTAAGACATGGTCTTGCTCTGTTGCCCAGGCTAGAGTGCAATGGTACAATTATAGCTCATTGCAGCCACAACCTTTCAAGCTCAAGTGATCCTCCTACCTCAGCCATCTGAGTAGCTGAGACTACAGGTGTACGTTATCATGCCTGGTTGATTTTTTAATTTTTTTAAGAGATGGAGTCTCCCTATGCTGCCCAGGCTGGTCTTGAACTCCTGGGCTCAAGCAATCCTCCCACCTCAGTCTCCCAAAGTGCTGGGATTATAGGCATTTATGCTTGGCTCAGATTTTAATACATTTATTTCTAAGTACGTTTTATTTTGTTACTACTATCCACAGAGTTATTTTTAAAGTTACATTTTACAACTGATTTTTTGTTACAGATTTTATACCTAGCAACCTTGCTAAACTCTTCATTCTCAAAATGTACCTCTGATTTCTTGGGTTTTCTACATAGATAATTATACCTCCTTTGAATAGTGATAGCTTCTTTTTCCTTCCTTTCCAGACTTACATGTTTTATTTCCTTTTATTGTGTTACTGTGCAGATTCAAATCTCCAGTATAAGTCTAAATAGAGGTGGTGAGTAGCAGGCTAACCTTGTGTATTCCTGACCTTACAAGGGGAATGGCTGGGCATGGTGGCTCACCCCTGTAATCCAAGCACTTCGGGAGGCCGAGGTGGCAGGATTGCTTGTACCCCGGAGTTTGAGGTTGCAGTGGGCCATGACTGAACCACTGCGCTCTAGCCTGGGTGACAGAGCAAGAAAGACTCTGTCTCAAAAAAAAGAAAGAAAGAATTTCAATGTTCCACCATTAAGTATGATATGTGATGTAAGTTTTTAATAGGTATCTTTCAACAGGTTAAAAAAAGTTTCCTTCTGTTACCACCTTGTTAAGAATTATCATTTCATATATTTCATATTTATACAGCTAACAATAATTTTCACTGATTCATTTTCTAACATTAAACCAGCAATGTATTCCTAGAACTGCTTTTTAAAATATATTTTCAGCCACTGTCTTTTTTTTTTTTTTTTTTAAGACAGAATCTTGCTCCATCACCCAGGCTGGAGTGCAGTGGCATAATCATAGCTCACTGCAGCATTGACCTCCTGGCTCAAGCAATTCTCCCACCTCAGCCTTCCAAGTGGCTGGGGTTACAGGCATGTACCACTGTGCTTGGCTAATTTTCTTATTTTGTGTAGAGAAGGGGTCTTACTATGTTGCCCAGGCTGGTCTTGAACTCCTGGCCTCAAGCAATCCTACCACCTCAGCCTCCCGAAGTGCTGGGATTATAGGCATGAGCTACTGTGTCAGAGGTTTATTTATTTATTTATTTTTTTAAGAGACAGGATCTTGCTATGTGGCCCAGGCTGGTCTCAAACTCAAACTCCTGGGTTTAAGCAATCCTCCTTCCTAAGCCTCCCACGTAGTAGGTATTACAGGTACATACCACAATGCCTAGCTGCACTTTCTTCTTTTCTGATATGGCATGTAAAGCCTTCTAAATACCACTTTAGCCACATACTGAAAAATTCATGCATATTTTCAGTTCTGTATTTCCAAGAAAATTTACTCCATAATCAACAAGCTATTTAGAAGTTTTCCTTAATTTTAAAACTATATAATCCTGTTATTCATTTTTAAATTTTTGAATTGAGGTGGAATTCACATAAAATGGAATGCCACATTTTGTTTATCCATTCGTTAATAGACATTTGGGCTGTTTCCATTTTTTGGTTATCTGAATAACGTTGACACAAATATTCATGTACAAGTATTTGTCTGAATACCTGCTTTTAGTTTTTTTGGGTACATACCTAGGAGTAGAATTGCTGGGTCATATGCTAATTCGGTTTAACTTTTTGAGGAATCACCAACTGTTTTCTGCAGCCACTACACCATTTTACATTCCTACCAAGCAATGCAAAAGGATTCCAACTTCTCCACATCTCTGTCAACACTTAAATATTTTCCCTTTTTTGTGGATTATGGCCATCTAATGCATATGAAATGCTATCTCACTATGGTTTTGATATGCAATTCCCTAATGACTAATGATGTGAGGCATCTTTTCATGTACTTACTGGACATTTGTACATCATGGGGAAAACAGCTACCTGAATCCCTTTGTCCAGTTTTTAATTATTTGTCTTTTGTTGTTGAGTTTTAAGAGTTTTCACATATTCTAGAGAAAAGACTTTGTTTTTAATATTGTTACAACTTTAATCCATCAGTTTCTCAATTTTTGCTTTTAAATCCTTATATTTCTGGTAAATTTTTAAAATATATTTCAAAGTATATATTTAGATATATAAGGATTCATGAGTTCCAGCCTTAAGCAAAATATTATATCAATAAGAAATACTTCCACATTTTACTGGTTTTCTCTTAATTTTTACTTTGCATATCATGAGTATTTGCAACATTGATATTGTCACTTTTTTTTTTTTTTTTTTGAGACAGAGTCTTGCTCTGTCGCCCAGGCTGGAGTTCAGTGGTGTGATCTCAGCTCATTGTAGCCTCTGCCTCCCGAGTTCAGGCAACCCTCCCGCCCCAGGCTCCAGATTAGCTGGGACTACAGGTGCCCACCACCACACCCAGCTAACTTTTTGTATTTTTAGTAGAGAGGGGGTTTCATCATGTTAGCCAGGATGATCTTGATCTCCTGACCTTGTGATCTGCCCAGCTTGGACTCCCAAAGTGCTGAGATTACAGGCGTGAGCCACACTTTTTTTTTTAATAGCACCTGCCTCATTTAACATACTCTTCTGCTGTTTCCTCCCACCTCAGATCCAAAATTTCAAGAAATCCTGGAAGGAGGTAAGTTATCTGCACAATTTACTCAGCTGAACCAGAGGTCCTTACATATTTTTCAAGTCTAAATTGTGGTTTTTAAAGTTTCCAACTATGAATTACTACGGGAAAGCTTATGTTCGCATAAGCCACCAACTCTGCCAAGTACCTGATCCTGGAGGGGTGTTGTGGTAAAACACAATCACTCCACCTTTGACTACCTGGCTCATGCTTTTTTGTATAACAGAGAAGAAATCTGATGACAGATTGTAAACTGCTTCAATGAAGATAAGCCAATCTGGGACCGGTTTTTCTCATTTGAATTTAAACCAAGAGAAAAAGGAATCCAATGGTTTATTTTGAGAAAATGAGGATAACTAGAAATCCTGAGCCAGTAAGATAAATTACAAATCTGCCACAGGAAGTGGCTGAAAAGCCTGCCAGCTTTCACCTATCTCTTCATGCTAGCCAAGAGGACGCTGTGTGAGTAGCTCTCTCTTCTTTGCACTGTACCTCAATCTCAGACTATTTTCATACAAAGTTCATAGACCAAACTTGAGAATCAGTAGTCTATATGAACAGAAAACACTGGAATATTGTAGGAAGTCAATAAATAATTCACAGTCATGTTCACTTACTTGTGAATATCTCCAGTGTTTCTTTGTTTGTTCTTACTTTTCTTTTCAGACTTGGCTCTAACTGGATCAGATTTTCTGGAATTCAAAGGAGAAGCCAAGATACTTCCCTCACAGAAATTATTCTTCAACAAGAGAAAAAGCATAACAGACATTATGAGTGAGAACTTCATGATAGAATAAGCTATTAACTAATTCAAAAATCCACAGCATTTTTCAGAAATTATAATTACATTTAAATTTTATACATCCTTTGAATAATACTGACCATGCAAAAATCAGAATAAACTAAGTTCATCCAAGCTGGTCTAAATTAATTACATTTTTACTGTACATCATCAAGTACAAAAAAAGGTATAATACTAATCTCATTGGCAGATAATTCCTGTTGATTCTTTTCTTTTTTTCTTTTTTTTTAAAAAAGACAGGGTCTCACTCTGTTGCCTAGGCTAGAATGCAGTACAGCAATCACGGCTATTGCAACCTTGACCTTCCCCCTTCACCTCCCAAGTAGCTTGAACTACAGGCATGAGCTGCCATGCTTGGCTAGGTGCATTTGTTTTGTTTTGTTTTGAGACAGAGTC
The DNA here is from genome assembly GCF_048565385.1 of Saimiri boliviensis. Classification (NCBI taxonomy): domain Eukaryota; kingdom Metazoa; phylum Chordata; class Mammalia; order Primates; family Cebidae; genus Saimiri; species Saimiri boliviensis. The sequence goes on from NC_133456.1 coordinate 18,649,975, forward strand.
TTGCTCTGTCATCCAGGCTGTAGTGCAGTGGACCAATCACAGCTCACTGCAGCTTCAACCTCCTGGGCTCAAGAAATCTTCCCATCTTAACTTCTTGAGTAGCTAGGACTATGGGCATGCGCCACTATGCCCAGCTATTTTAAAAACGTTTTGTAGAGATGAGGTCTCATTATGTTGCCCAGGCTGGTCTCCAACTGTTGAATTCAAGTGATTCCCCCACCTCAACCTCCCAAAGTGTTGAGATTACAGGTCTGAGTCACTGCACCCAGCCTGATTATTTTTCTAATAAATACTTTTATATAATTACTTTGATCTACAGGGACATAATCAAAGAGCTGTGGATATACTTCAAATAAGAGTTTCATGTAATAATAATTTTGTTCTGGACTTTAAGAGCATATCAATAAAAATCACAAATATTTACTTGCTGTACCAGTCTCTTAACTTTCTTACTACCCTAATGGAAAAGTTCATATATGGTAATGGTGAATATTTGGCCTTAAACCACCAAACTTTCACAAATAGATTAAAAAGTATTCTAGGCTGGGCACAGTAGTTCATGTCTGTAATCCCAGCACTTTGGGAGGCCAAGGTGGGTGGATCACATGAGGCCAGGGGCTCAAGACTGGCTTGGCCAACATGGTGAAACCCTGTCTCTACTAAAAATACAAAAATTAACAGGATGTGGTGGCCTGCACCTGTAGTCCCAGATACTCTGGAGGCTGAGGCACAAGAATCACTTGAACCTGTGAGCTGAGATCGTGCTACTGCACTCCAGCGTGGGTGACAGATCAAGACTCTGTCTTAATAAAACAGTAAGTTAAAAATAATTAATCTACAATATCAATTATAAGAGTAGATTTTACTTTTATAATACCATGGGAAAACTAGATAAATTTCTTCCCTATTCCATTTATTATTCCATTGGTCAATGACTTTTATTTTGTTTCCTGATTATGTATCTTTCTAAAGCGATTCTACTCAAAAAAGACACATAAAAAGGGGCAAAAACCCCAAAACTTGGGTAGATTATGAATGGTAGGCCTTTCAAAAGAGAAAAAAATCCCAATTCTGAGTATACTCATTTTGCTAAGTATATATATACACATACACATATACATGATTCAATGGTAAGTATTTTTAAGATATTTGTTGTTTGAAAGCTGAGTTGTTTTCAGAGGCTCGGAAACCTGAATGTTTCAGACTTCCCTAGATGCCTCTGAAGATGGTATGCCCTAGGTCCCATCCCTAGAGACCCTGATTTAATATATTTGGAGTAAACATGAGAGTTTGTATTTTAAAAGAATTCCCAGGTTATTTTCCCAGGCTCTTTCAAACCACTGGGTCCCATTGTATCCTCTGGTCTTAAAGTATGTGTTTTATCACACGTCCTTTAATTCATTTTCTTACAGGCAGCAATTTAACTACCGGAAGAATAAAATCCAAGTTTAATACATTATCTAAAAATTTAATGTGCCTTACTTTCTTTTTTTTTTTTTTTTTTGAGAGAGAGTCTCACTCTCTCACCAGGCTGGAGGGCAGTAGCATGATCTCAGCTCACTGCACCCTTCCACCTCCCGGGTTCAAGCAATTCCCCTGCCTCAGCCTCCCAAGCAGCTGGGACTACAGGTGTGGGCCACCATGCCCAGCTAGTCTTTTGTATTTTAGTAGAGATGGGGTTTCACCATGTTGGCCAGAATGGTGTCGATCTCCTGACCTTAGGATCTGCCCGCCTCGGCCTCCTAAAGTACTGGGATTACAGGCATGAGCCACCACACCTGGCCAATGTGCTTTATTTTCAGAAAGTGATTTACAACCATAAAATGGAATATTATTCTACTCTTTAAGAGAATTAGCCGGGCGCGGTGGCTCAAGCCTGTAATCCCAGCACTTTGGGAGGCCGAGGCGGGTGGATCACGAGGTCGAGAGATCGAGACCATCCTGGTCAACATAGTGAAACCCCGTCTCTACTAAAAATACAAAAAACTAGCTGGGCGTGGTGGCGCGTGCCTGTAATCCCAGCTACTCAGGAGGCTGAGGCAGGAGAATTGCCTGAGCCCAGGAGGTGGAGGTTGCGGTGAGCCGAGATCGCGCCATTGCACTCCAGCCTGCGTAACAAGAGCGAAACTCCGTCTCAAAAAAAAAAAAAAAAAAAAAAAAAAAGAGAATTAGATTGACTACATGTAGTAACATGAAAAATCTCTAAGATATATCAAGTGGCAAAAATGCAAGCAGCAAAAGTGTGACCAATTTATGTAATCCTTTTTAGGTGAATAAAGAAAAAAAGGCTTTTTTAGACAGTCTTCCAGGTTGAAGTACAGTGGTGAGATCAGCTCACTTGAACCTCAAACTCCTGGGCTCAAGGGATCCTCCTGCCTCAGCCTCCCCAGTAGGTGGAACTACAGCCATGCACCACTATACTCAGCTCATTATTTAATTCCTCATTTTGTTGCCCAGGCTGGTCTCAAACTCCTGTGCTCAAGCAGTCCTCTCACCTCAGCTTCTGAAAGTACTGGGATTACAGGCATTAGCCATTGCACCTTGGCAAGAAAAAAGTTTTAAGAAATGTTAATGGTGTTTACCTTTTGGGAAAGAGACTGATACAAATAGAAAAAGAATGGGACTGGACAGGTAGAAGAAGGAAAAAGGAAGCTTTCATTCTTCACTGAATACCTTTCCTACACATAAAAAAAGTTTTTAAACAACCTGTAGTGGCTCACACCACAATCCCAGAACTTTGGGAGGCCGAGGCAGGTGGATGGCTTGAGCCCAGAAGCTCGACACAAGTTCAGAAAACATGGCAAAATCCTGTCTCCACAAAAAATTGGCCAGGCATGATGGCACAGGCCTGTAGTCCCAGCTACTCAGGAGGTTGGGAGGATCCCCTGAGGCCGGTGGTGGAGGCTGCAGTGAGCTGTGACTGTACCACTGCACTCCAACCTGTGTGACAAAGTTACGACCTGTCTCAAGAAACAAAAAAATACCCCAAAAACCTGGATTAGAGCAAACATGAAACAGAATGCAAAAAAAAATTTCTTTAAGTAAAGCAAAAATGTCATCAATAGCTTCTATTTATGGCAATTACCATCTCTTCTGTTCTTTGAAAACCACAGTCAAAGCAATAAGAATGTTAATAGTCAGCTTTCTGTATCAGCAGGTACCAAACACTCAAATTCAACCAGCCTGGGTGGAAAAGACAGTATTGCGGGATGCAGAACCTGAAAATACAAGGAGCCGACTTTCTGTATGAGCAGATTCTGCAACGGATACCAAGGGATGACCGTACCTCAATGTTCTCTCCTAAAACTTACAATATCAATGCTTAACTTTCTTGCCAGTTCTTCATCACTTTTCAGTTGTTCTTCCAGTTCTCTTCGCCTTTTTTCTGCCTGTCTTCTTTCCTCTTCTTCCTCCTCTGCCAATAACCTCTGTATATATTCTTCACTGGCTTTGTTTTCTTCTTCCTCAGTGGCTCGTCGCTCTGCCTCCACCTTAAAAGTGATTAATGAAGAGCCATCCTTCTCTGAATGTTTTAGTATACTTGCAATATTCCATAATAAGAATAGGAAAAGTAGAAAAGGAACAAATCAGCAGAAATTTAAATGATCTCAGGCCGGGCACGGTGGCTCAAGCCTGTAATCCCAGCACTTTGGGAGGCCAAGGTGGGTGGATCATGAGGTCAAGAGATCGAGACCATTCTGGTCAACATGGTGAAACCCCGTCTCTACTAAAAAAAAAAAAAAATACAAAAAATCAGCTGGGCATGTTGGTGCGTGCCTGTAATCCCAGCTACTCAGGAGGCTGAGGCAGGAGAATTGCCTGAACCCAGGAGGCGGAGGTTGCGGTGAGCCGAGATAGCGCCATTGCACTCCAGCCTGGGTAACAAGAGCGAAACTCCGTCTCAAAAAAAAAAAAAAAAAAAGAAATTTAAATGATCTCAAATGAGGTACAGATCTGGAGAAACAGATTCTGCAAGACAGCTGTCCTGTCTCAGCCTCCCAAAACACTGAAGTTACAGGTGTGAGCCTCCACACCCAGCCTGAGATGTATTACAAGTGAAAATTACAAAAAAAAATTTGAAGACTAACCAAAAAAAGAGAAAAATCTCTATGTATAACTTTACATGTAATTAAACATAATACTTCACTGTAAACACTTTTTAGGTACTTTTCCTATTTAGGGACTTCACATTTAGCCCTTTAGCCTTTCTTCATCTAAACCCATCATCTGCCACTCTTCTTCTTTCTTTTAAGCTCAAAACTTTAAGGAAATAAAAAAATGTCCTCGTATGGATTAAATTAGAAAAAAAAGAATTTAAAAATTTCCTTCATATGTAAATGCTTAGGGATCATGATCACATAAGAGCATTAATTATGTATAAGTAAATTATAGCAAAGAACAAAGCCCTTATAAAATACATTAAAATTATCTACACTTCAAGATATACTAGTTATATGAGCACAACAAACTAAATTAAAATCTGAAACTGAAAACACAACAGAAATTTTCCCAAAAAAGAGTAACTATTTAGCACCTACCTTGCTTATTTCCTCTTCATATTCTCTTCTCAACTCCCCAGGTTTACTTAACAGACGAACTGGCTGATAGTCATCAGCTATTTCATATCAAAAAAGAAAATAACATTATAGGCAACACAATTTTATGGTAACTTTGGTCATCCACTAAAACTTACTAATATTAATATGAAAAATTAAAGCATTCAGCTATTAACAACTATAGCAATATCTCCTTTTGGAGTTCCAGTTTATTTAAATTTATTTAATTTTTTTGAGACAGTCTCACTCTATTGCTCATTACATGCATGCACCAGCACAACTGGCTAATTTTTTACGTTTTTGGTAGAAACGAGGTTTCACCATGTTAGCCAAGCTGGGCTCGAACTCCTGGCCTCAAGTGATTCACCCGCCTCAGCTTCCCAAAGTGCTGGGATTACAGTCGTGAGCCACTGCACAAGGCCAGAGGTTTAGGGGTTTTGGTTTGAAACAGCACATGATTGTATATACTTAATCCTTCCTCTAAACTCGAGTAAAGGAATTTTTAAAAACTGTAATCCTACAACAGCAGAGATTAGCAGAGGAGGTTAAGCAATTTAATTATTTTTTTTTTTTTTTTTTTTTTGAGACAGAGTTTTGCTCTGTTGCCCAGGCTGGAGTGTGGTGACACGATCTCAGCTCACTGCAACCTCTGCCTCCTGGGTTAAAGCAATGCTCATGCTCAGCCTCCCAAGTAGCTGGGATTACAGGCATGGCCCCCATGCCTGATAAAGATTTGTATTTTTATTAGAGACTGGGTTTCGCCACGTTGGCCAGGTTGGTTTTGAACTCAAAACCTCAGGTAATCTACCCGCCTGAGCCTCCCAAAGTGCTGGGACTACAAGCGTGAGCTGCTGTGCCTGGCCCAGTTAAAAAACTTTTAACAAATTTCTAGAAAATGTGAAGGCAATGAAATAGAGAGGACTGCTACAGCAGAAATGAAGGAAAAGAAATCCTTGCAAGGGGAAGACTACAGCTAAGGTAGAATTAGAAGGAATCTGCCGCCTATCTGCCTACAGAGGGGCTCAATAGAATCCAGAGTGAGTAAGGGTAGCACCGAAAAACAGAACTCAAGGTTTATACGTTAAATCAGAACCCCTGACTTATCGGCATTTCTCCCTGGATATGGGTATAAGTGCAAACATGCATATTTCTTTAAAAAAACCAATCTTGAGAGAGCCAGAGCAGCTAATGTAAGAGGTGATGACCCAGAGCAAAGTTGTCTGCAACCTGGCAGTTAGGGATGGCAAAGCACAAGGCCAGATTTCCATCTGCTTGAACCCAAACAATGTCTGCCCATCACCAATATACCCTTCCATGTACACAGAGCATTTGTCCCAGGCCTCATTCTCAAACCTGAAAACTAATCCAAGGATCATCAGACATTTGAAATACATCTGCAGGATTACAGAAGGATACAAAAAGAAAAAATCATCATCCTGGAGTTAAAAGATAATTCTAGGTCAGAAAATGACCTAAATGCGTGTATATGTCCTCAGCAAATCTGATGAGATTTTATTCTGTAAAACAAGACACTGTAAAAAAGGAACACCCAGAAAAAGAGAACGCATCTGCCTGTTTCAAGGGGCAGCTGCTACTCAATTCCAGCTGACTACGACTATCAGGAAACTCAGGCCTATCACTGCCATATTTTTGCTGGGTCAAGAAAATCCAGAGGCAGCAGGGGTGGATGATGAGAGATGACGGAATGGGTACAATGTACATTATTTGGGTAATAGATACCCTAAAAAGCCCTGACTTTACCACTAGGCAATCTATACATATAACAAAATTACCCTTGCACCTGTAAATTTATCCAAGTAAAAAGAAAAAAAAAAGAAAATCCAGCAATCCAGATGTTAATATGAAATCTTCCAATGTAAATACTGGCATTGGATGAGTCACAAAAACATGCACACAGGATTCCCATGGCCTGCAGGCCAGAAGTTCTAAATATCTGCAATAGAGAAACTAAAAAACAGTGATGAACTCCATAACAATTAGGGATGCAGTAAGCTGAATTCTATTTTAGTCACTAAGGAGGATCTATTCAAGACAATACAATGGTATATACAGGAGAGACATATATAAGGCTCCTTGAGAAGTAGGAGGGTATTCAGGGGCTAAAACTGAGATCTAGATCAGCAGGTCTCAAAGCAGAATCTATGAACCCCTAGAGGTATCCACAACTGTTTTAAGGGAAACTGCATTGTCAAACTATTTTCAATTAAAAAATTAAAGTAAGCTGAGTACAGTGGCTCACACCTGTAATCCCAGCACTCTGGGAGACTGAGGTAGGTGGATTACCTGAGGTCAGGAGTTCAAGATCAGCCTGGCCAACATGGTGAAACCCCACCTCTACTAAGAATACAAAAATTAGCCGGGTATGGTAGCAGGCGCCTGTAATCCCAGCTATTTGGGAGGCTAAGGCAGGAGAATCGCTTGAGGCCAGAAGGTAGAGGTTGCAGTGAGCTGAGACAGCACCCCACTGCACTCCAGGCTGGGTGACAAAAGTGAGACTCCATCGTCCCCATAAAAAAAGAAGAAACAAACAAAAAACAAATAAAACAACTGACAGTAGGCTGGACGCGGTGGCTCACGCTTGTAATTGCAGCACTTTGGGAGGCCAAGGCAGGTGGATCACTTGACGTCAGGAATTCGAGACCAGCCTGGCCAACATGGCGAAACCTCATCTTTGCCAAAAAATACAAAATTAGATGGGTGCAGTGGCAGGCACCTGTAATCCCAGCTACTGGGGAGGATGAGGCATGAGAATCGCTTGAACCTGGGAGGCGAGGTAGAGGTTGCAGTGAGCTGAGATCGTGCCACTGCAGTCCAGCCTGGGTGACAGTGAGATCCTGTCTGAAAAAAAAAAAAGTAGGAAGGGTTTAAAAAAAAGCCCAGGTGGTTAAGAGGGACAGCACTTCTCTTACAGTGCTTCTAATGAAACATGAAGGGATATGCAGAGAACCAGAGAGAGGTAGTGTAATAGCACATGTGATAACTCAGGGATTTCTGTAAGGGGCCAGACAATACATATTTTCTCTTTTGTGGGCTATGTGGTCTCGGTCGAATTCAGTCAATTCTGCTACTGTAGCACAAAAGCACCCACAGACCTAGACTAATGAATGTAGTGGCCGATGTTCCAATAAAACTTCATTACAAATAAAAGTGTGGGCCAGTTTAAAAGCCTCTGGCTCAAAACATCCCTGTTAAAACTTCTCAAGTACGATTCTGTATCTGTGGAGAAATGAGGTGTGGGGTAAAATATTAAATAATTACAGACACTCAGAAAAGATTTCAGGTTTGTTATTTTTTTAAGTTCACTTGATAAAGAAAAAGAATAAAAATAACCAAGACATCAAGAAAAGGAAAAATAACGCACAGAATGGGAGAAAATATTTGCAAATCACATATCTAATAAAGGATTAATATCCAGAATATATTAAAAATTCCTACAACTCAGTGACAAAAAATAAAAACCCAATTTAAAAATGGGCTAAAGGGGCTGGGTGAGGTGGTTCATTGCCTGTAATCTCAGCCGTTTGGGAGGTGAAGGATCACTTGAGGCCAGGAGTTCAATACCAGCCAGGGCAACAAAACAAGACCTTAGCTGTATAAAAGATTTTTTAATTAGCTGAGCGTGGTGGTGCACACCTTTAGACCTAGCTACTCTGGAGGCTGGGGCAGAGGATCGTCTGAGCCCAGGAGTTTGAGGTTGCAGTGAGCTGTCATTGTGCCAGTGCATTCCAGCTTGGTCAACAGAGCAAGACCCTGTCTCAAAAATTAAATAAAATAAATAAATAAATAAATAAATGTGTGGGGGTGGGGCCAGGCATGGTGGCTTATGCCTATCAGCTCAGCACTCTGCAAAGCCAAAGCAGGAAAGTCACTTGACCCCAGGAGTTTGAGGCTGCAGTGAGCTGTGATTGCGTCAGTGCACTCCAGCCTTAGCAACATAGTGAGACCCTGCCTTTACAAAAAGGGGTGGGGGGATGGAGAGGACCTAAATAGACATTTGAATTTGAGTATTGTATGAGGTAGGCATCTTAACTCCCCCTCCCCTTGATTGCCACTTAAATAGACATTTCTCCAAAGATTATATACAAATGACCAATAAGCACATGAAAAGATGTTCAACATCACCATCACTAGTCCTTAAGAAAATGCAAATCCTAACTACAGAGATACCACTTCATGGGATGGCCAACACTTAGTATTCTTTTCCGTTTTTTGTTTTTTTTTTTGAGACAGAGTCTCACTCTGTTGCCTAGGCTGGAGTATAGTAACACAATCTTGGCTCAGTGCAACCTCTGCCTACTTGGTTCAAGCAATTCTCCTGCCTCAACCTCCTGAGTAGCTGGGACTACAAGCATGCCCCACCACACCTGGCTAATTTTTGTATTTTTGGTAGACACAGGGTTTCACCATGTTGGCCAGGCTGGTCTCGAACTCCTGACCTTGTGATCTGCCTGCCTTGGCCTCCCAAAGTGCTGGGATTACAGGCATGAGCCACCATGCTTGGCCACACTTAGTTTTTTCTAATAGTCATCCATCAGGATGTATACACACACACAGTGGAATATTCAGCCATAAAAGGAAATGGAATTCTGACACATGCTAGAACATGGATGAACCTTCAAGACATTGTAAGTGAAACAGCCAGACACGGAAGGACAAATACTACATAATTCCACTTGCATGAGATACCTAGAGTAATTAAATCCATAGAGACAGAAAGAATGGAGGTTGGCAGTGGCTAGGGGAGAGGTGAATTGGGAATTATTATTTAATGGGCACAGTTTCAAGTGTAGAAGGTTCAGAGATGAATGGTTCAGAGATAAATGGTGGCGACAGCTGCACAAAAATGTGAATGTACTTAATGTCATGGAACTATACATTTAAAAATGGTTAAGATGGTAGATTTTATGTTACATGTTTTACAATAAAACCGTAAAGAAAAGTCAATCACTTTACACATTACATATAATGAAATAGTAGTTAAGAGGCTGGGAACAGTGGCTCATGCCTATAATCCCCCAGAACTTTGAAAGGCTGAGGCAGGAGGACCACTTGAGCTCAGGAGATCAAGACCAGCCTGGGCAACATAGCAAGACCCCATTTCTGTTAAAAAAATCTTTTCTAAGTAGCTAATTTAGGAAAACAATAATGAAGACAGATGTATTATACTAGAAAGCAAAACATATCATAAAGCAGAATTAAACTAAGCAAGTGTGGTACTGACACAACTACTGATAAAGAGATACGTAGTTAAAAAAAAAATAAAAAGCACAAGCCAGGTGCCGTGGCTCATGCCTATTAATCGCAGCACTTTGGGAGGTCGAGGCAGGAGGATGACTTGAGGTCAGGAGTTCAAGATCAGTCTGACCAACAAGATGAATAACCCTAACTCTACTAAAAATACAAAAATTAGCCAGGCGTGGTAGTACACGCCTATAATCCCAGCTACTCAGGAGGCTGAGACAGGAGAATCACTTGAACCCCAGAGGCAGAGGTTGCTATGAGCCGAGATTGTGCCACTGCACTCCACCTGGGTGACAGAGTGAGACGCCATCTCAAAAAAATAAATTGAATAAATAAATAAATAGCCCCAAGTTGCTCTGGAAAATAAGCATGCGATTGTGAACTAGTACATAAAAACAATGTGGCTGGATCATCACCAAGTAGTGTGGCTATAAGTGGCAATCAAGGGGAAGGGGAAGTTAAGATGCCTACCTCACACAATACTCAAAATTCAAGATGGATTAAAAAAATTTTAATGGAAAAAACAAACTATAAATAACAAAGAAGAACATGTAAGATAAATTCTAAAACAATTAAAACTTCCATAAGATGAACCACATTACAAAGTTAAAAACAAACTATAAGTTATTTGCAAATACATAAGTCACTAGAGAATTAGTGACAATGAATACAACCAGAACTTCCAGAGATCACAACAAAGGAAAGGCACATGCAATTTACAGCAGATACCCAACTACAGTAAGCAGTGAACTGTACTTTTGTTCAACCATGGAATGACAGATTTTTCAAGTTTACTTATTTCTACATAAACTGAATCTAAATTAAGATCAGTAAGTTATTCAACTGTAGATGTAAGTTAAAATTGTCTTCATTTGCCTTTTTTTTTTTGAAACAAGATCTCATTCTTGCCCAGGCTGGAGTTCAGTGGTGTGATCATAGCTCACTGCAGCCTCCAACTCTTGAGCTGAAGCGATTCTCCTGCCCTAGCTTCCTGATGTGCTGGCATAACAGGTGTGAGCCACTACACCCAGTCCATTTGCTACTTCTTTTTCTTTTCTTTTTGACAGAGTTTCACTCTTGCTGCTCAGGCTGGAGTGCAATGGCACGATCTTGGCTCACTGCAACCTCCAACTCCCAGGTTCAAGTGATTCTCCTGCCTCAGCCTCCCAAGTAGCTAGGATTACAGGCATGTGCCACCATGCCCAGCTCATGTTTTCTATTTTTAGTAGAGACGGGGTTTCACTATTTTGGCCATGCTGATCTCAAACTCCTGGCCTCAGCAATCTACCCACCTTGGCCTCCCAAAGTGCTAGAGTTACAGGCATGAACCACTGCACCCAGCCTTCCATTTGCTATTTATTTCATTCTTCTTCTTCTTTGTGGGGAGAGGGGGACAGAGTCTCACTCTGTTGCCCAGTCTGGTGTGCAGTGGCACAGTCTCAACTTACTGCAGCCTCCACCTCCTGGGCTCAAGCGATGCTACTGCCTGAGCCTCCTAAGTAGCTGGGACTACAGGTGCACACCACAACACCTGGCTAATTTTTTTATTTTTTTGTCAAAAGGAGCTTTGCCATATTGGCCAGGCTGGTCTCAAACTCCTAGGCTCAAATGATTTGCCTACCTTGAATTCCCAAAGTACTGGGATTATAGGTGTGAGCCCCTGCACCTGGCCTGTTTGCTATTTCTTAAACAATTCTAATTGTATGAGGAACTTGAAAATATCAGTTTTATAGGCTCAAAGTGACTATACAATTTTTGCCATCTGTTGGAAACAACTCTCAACACTGCTCAGTTCTGGTTAACTCTAAAATTTCTGTTGTAACCCACTTAAATGTTCCTACCATACTCAATATTGCTTCTTTGCTGTGTTATTCCTAGGCAGCCAGGGCCCATTTAAGGAAATATATCCCCATGCTTTTTATTTTATTTTGAAGGAAAAATCCAAGTTAGTTAACGACCTGAATGTATAATATTGGATAAAAAATAAATATAAATATAAATAATAAACCTTAACTTAACAGTGACCTGTTCATAAAGTTATCCCTCCGTCACTGAACTAGACTGCTTCTATCACCATGTAAACAGTAGTTTCCTTCTCCCAATTAAATTTGCATTCCTGGACTGAGAACAGGTTACAAAACATAAAGAGATAGTTAAAAAAGAGAAAGCCCAAAATTGCTCTGGAAAATAAGCATATGACTAGTAAAGCAGTATGTACATCAGTGTGGCTGGATCCTCACCAAGTAGTGTGGCTATAAATGGCAATCAGGGGTAAAAGTGCTGGCTCACACCTGTGATCCCAGCACTGTAGGAGGATAAGGAAGGGGTATCACTTGAGCTGAGGAGTTCAAGACCATAGTGAGACCCTATCTCTACAAAAAAAAAATGAAAAAATTAGCCTGACATAGTGCTGTGCGTCTGTGGTCCCAGCTACTCAGGAAGCTGAAGTGGGAGGATTGCTTGAGCCTGGGAGGTACAGGTGGGAGGATTGCTTGAGCCTGGGCCACTGCGTGAGACCCTGTCTCAAAAATGAAATAACATAAAATAAATTTGCACTTCCTGCCTCAATATTTATTTTGAAAATTTTCAAATCTACAGAAATTGCAAAACAGTATGACAAACCTCATTTAACCTGCATTTAGATTCACAAAGTTTTTAAGTTGCCACATTGTCGAGTGTGTGTGTTTATTTTCTGAAGCATTTGAAAGCTGCATGATCATAACCCTTCACTATACACTTAAGTGTACATCTCATAAGAGATGCCATCCTTTTAACATCTCTTGATCTTGAAATATAATGATCAAGTTCAAGAAAACTAATATTGCTATATTACCTATCAATGACAAAAATTTCACCAATTATCCCCATAATGTCTTTAATAACAACCTTCGTCCTAATGCATGTTCTAATCCAGGATCACACACTGCATTTAGCTGTCATTCTCTTTTAAGCTCCCTTTAAACTAGAACAATTCCTAAGGCTTTGCCTTCATGACATTGACATTTTTAAGGTACTAACAACTATGTTTTGTAGAATTTCAATTTGGGTTTTTGTTTTCTCACAATTAGATTCAGGTTATACCTTATACTCATCATATCAGGAGGTCCACATTGTTTGTTCCATGGATAAACTTAATTGTCATCACTTCATTACAGTGATAAACAGAATTCGCAACTGTATCCTTTACCCTTTGTCATTAATAAGCAACCTGTAAAATGATATTTTCACACTATATGAGTCGTCTGTCTCCAAGAAATTTTCAAGCATGGGTTTTGACATCCATTTGTGATTCTCACCTGCATCAATTTTTACAATGATAGCCGTAAATGAAAAGGAAATTTAAACATTCTAAGGCTGATTCTTCCCTAATGTAGGATTCTTTTTTGAGAATTCCAAATGTAAAATGCATCTGTCTCCATCACATTAATTCATTTTCAAATACTTCATTTATTAAAGCTATCTCATATGTTTTCTTACAACCTTCCTTCTAAAAATTAAGAATAAAGTGAATGGGTAGATTCATTTTATGTGTTAACAACATTAACACATAAACACCAATTACATTTTTATAAATTACCAGTGAACAACTAAATAATGAAAATTTCAAAACTTTTACTTAAAACAGTCTCAAAATCTATAATATAATTAAGGATAAATATTAGTTTCTTAGGGCTGCCACATAAAAGTATTACAAATTGGGTGACTTGAAAATACAGAAATTTATTGTCTCACAGTTCTGGTGACTAGAAGTCCAAAATAAAGGCGTCAACAGGGCCATGACACTTTTGAAACTTGTAGGGGAATCCTTCTTTGCCTCTTCCTTGCTTCTGATGGTGTGCTGATAACCTTAGACACTCCTTGGCTTGTAAAAGCATCTCTCCAGTCCTCCAGCTTCATGTGGTGCTCTGTGTCTTTATAACATCTTCCTTCTGTGCATGTCTGTCTCTGTGTCCAAATTTCCCCTTTTTATAAGGAAACCAGTCATAATGGATTAGGGCCCACTCTAAGGACCTTATTTTAACTTCATCACTGAAAAAAATTTGAAGGTGACCTACACAAAGAAATATACTATTTTCACAGATACAAGGACCCTATTGTTGTTTGGATGTCAATTCTCCCCAAATTGTCTATAACTTCAATGCAACCCCAATCAAACTCCTAACAGGGTGCCAGTAGAAACTGGTAAGTTGATTAAAAATTTTAAATAGGCTGGGTGTGGTGCCTCAGGCCTGTAATTCCAGAACTGTAAGAGGCTAAGACAGGAGGACTGCTTGAGGCAAGCTATTCAAGACCAGTCAAGCAAACTGTTCAAGACCAGCCTAGGCAACATAGCAAAACCCCATCTCTACAAAGAATACATGGAGGATGGGCGTGGTGGCTCACACCTGTAATCCCAGCACTTTGGGAGGCCGAGGCGGGCAGATCACCTGAGGTCAGGAGTTTGAGACCAGTCTTGCAAACATGGTGAAACCTGTCTACTAAAAATAGAAAATTTAGCCAGGCATGGTGGTGCATGCCTATAATCCCAGCTACTCAGGAGGCTGAAGAAGGAGCCTGGAACCTTGAACCTGGGAGGCAGAGGTTGCAGTAAGCTGAGATCATGCCACTGTACTCCAGCTTAGGTGACAGAGCAAGACTCTGCCTCAAAAAAAAAAAAAAAAGATTTACTCTGAAGTCACAGTAATCAAGACAGTATGACACTAACATTGGAATCAACAGATCAATGAAACAGAATACACTCTCCTTATTTTTTTAAAAAAAGTCTTTTCAGCAAAAGGTACAGGAATAACTGATACACATATGGGAAAAAGTTGACCTCAACCTCTATCTTACACGATATTCAAAATATATTTGAAATGGATCGAAGACCTAAACATAAAAGCTAAAACTGGCTGGGCGCAGTGGCTCATGTCTGTAATCCCAGCACTTTGGGAGGCCAAGGCAGACGGATCACCTGAGGTCAAGAGTTTGAGACCAGCCTGGCCAACATGGTGACACCCCATCTGTACTAAAAATACAAAAATTAGCTGGGCATGGTGGTACGTGCCTGTAATCCCAGCTACTAGGGAGGCTGAGGCAGGAGAATCACTTGAATCCGGGAGGTGGAGGTTGGGTTGAGCCAAGAGTGCACCACTTGCACTCTAGCCTAGGCTACAGAGTGAGAATCTGTCTCCCAAAAAAAAAAAAAGAATACTACAACTGAATACTACAAACAATTTAGGGGCAAAAGAATTCGACAATTTACAATGAAGACAGAAAAACTGCCAATAAGCAAATAAAAAGAAACACCATCATTAGTCATCTGAAATTGAAATTAAAACAAGATACTACTATCAATACAAACCAACTGGAATGGTTAAAATTAAAAAGACAGATAACAGCAAAGGTTGGTAAGATGTACAAAAACCAGGACCTGTATGCTGTTGGTGGGATTATAAAATGACACAACCACTTTGGAAAAAGATCTAGTAGTTTCTCATAAAACCAAATATGTACCTACCCAACATTGTGTAATTCCAGCTCCTAAGTACCTACCTGAAAACGTAAGGCCACACATACACACACGCAAAAACTTGTAAAAGAATCTTCTCAGCAACTTTATTCATAATATCCAAAAGCTGCAAGCAACTGAGGCACTATCAGTGGAGAATGACCAATAAAATATCGCATAGTCAATAGTGGAATAATACTTTAAAAACTAATTAACTACACAAGAATAAATCCTGAGGTCAGGCTCGGTGACTCATGCCTATAATCCCAGCACTTTAGGAGGCTGAGGCAGGTGGATCACCTGAGGTCAGGAGTTCAAGAGCAGTCTGGGCAACACGGTGAAACCTCGTCTCTACTAAAAATACAAAAATTAGCCAGGCATGGTGGCATGTGCCAGCTACTTGGGAGGCTGAGGCAGGAGAACCACTTAAACACAGGAGGTGGCGGTTGCAGTGAGCCAAGATCCTGTCACTGCATTCCATACTGAGTGACAGAGTGAGACTCCGTCTCAGGAAAAAAAAAAAAAAGGAATAAATCTTGAACCTTATGCTGAATAACCCCCAAAAAGATATGCTGAAGTCCTAACTCCCAGTAACTACAAATGAGCTCTTATTGGAAACAGGGTTGTTGCAGGTATAACAGAGTTCAACAAAGAGTAGAGGACCCTTAATCCAATGTAACTAGTGTCCTTGAAAGAAAAGAGAGAGATACAGAGGAGACGGCCATGTAAAGACAGAGACACGTCGGGAAACTCCACGTGCCAATGGAGGCAGAGACTGCAGTGACGCAGCTGCATGGATTCTGGCAACATCAGAAGCTAAGGAGAAGGGCACGGAACAGATTCTCTCCCAGAGCCTTAAATGGTACATGTCCCTGGTCCCTACTGGCATCCTGGTTTTGGAGTTCTAGTCTTCAGAACTGAGAGAATAAATTTCTGTCAAGTTTGTGGTACTTTGTTATGGTAGCCCTAGGAAATGAAACGAATTCCATTTATATGAAGTTCTAGAACAGAAAAAAACTCATCTATGGTAAATAAAGACTAAAACAGTGGCTGACTTTTGGTAAGTGGAGTAGAAATTAACAGAAAGGGACATGAGAGAACTATTCAGAGGTGATGGTAATATCATGTACTTTGATAAGACTTTGTGTTACAAAAGGTTACACATACGTGAACATTCAGTGAAGGTACAATTAAGATTTGTGCATTTGGCCAGCGCAGTGGCACACGCCTGTAATCCCAGCACTTTGGGAGGCCAAGTCAGGTGGATCACGAGGTCAGGAGATGGAGACCATCCTGCCAGCATGGTGAAACCCTGTCTCTACTAAAAATACAAAAATTAGCTGGGCATGGTGGTGCACGTCTGTAATCCTAGCCATTTGGGAGGCTGAGGCAGGAGAAATGCTTGAAACTGGGAGGTGGAGGCTGTAGTGAGCCGAGATCTCACCACTGTACTCCAGCCTGGCAACAGAGCAAGACTCTGTCTCCAAAAAAAAAAAAAAAAAAAAAATTCTGCATTTCATCGCCTGTAATTTTACATTAATCTCAGCACTTTGGGAGGCCAAGGTGGGAAGACTGCTTGAGCTCAGAAGTTTGAGACCAGCCTGGCCAATATAGTGAGACTCCATCTCTATATAAAAAAATAAAAATTAAATATATACTTCTTGTTTGTTTTTTTTGAGACAGTCTCACTCTGTTACCCGGGCTGGAGTGCAGTGTCATGATCTCAGCTCACTGCAACCTCCGCCTCTTGGGTTCAAGGGATTCTCCTGCCTCAGCCTCTAGAGTAGCTGGGATTGCAGGTGCATGCCACAACACCCAGCTAATTTTTGTATTTTTAGTAGAGACAGAGTTTTGCCATGTTGGCCAGCCTGGTCTCAAATCCCTGATCTCAAGTGATCTACCCACCTCAGTCTCCCAAAGTGCTGGGATTATAGGCATGAGCCACTGCATCTAGCCTAAATACATACTTTTTTTTCTTACATTAAAGAAAAAATTTGTAAGCTCATATTGATTTCTATTTAATATGTGTACTTATATATTTAGGGGGAAATGAGATAAATGAAAAAGATAGAGAGATGAAATGATATGTAATACAGCAGAATGCTGTCCTATGTGTTTATGTGTATGACCGTACACTATAAAATTTTCAACTTTTATATTGCTTTAAATTTTTCATAGTAAAATGTTGGGGGAAAAAAACTGCATAGACTGCCAAAAATTTAATAAAAAAAAAAAAATGAGCACTGGCAAGGATGTAGTATGACTGGAATTCTCATACACTGCTTAAAGGAATGTTTTTTGGTAAAACCACTTTGGAAAACTGTAATACTAAAGAGTGGTCTCAGGCTCTACTAAACATTCAAACTCAGAAAATGACCACAGGCCACAGTTGGCATCAACCTAACAGCGTGAAGGTAAGGCAGCCAAGACAGTCCTTGCTCCACAGAAGCCAACATCTCTTGTAACAAACAACTGTATAGGGCTGGGCACATTGGCTCCCGCCTGTTAATTCCAGCACTTTGGGAGTCCAGGTGGGAGGATCACTTGTGGTCGAGACCAGCCTGGCCAACATGGTGAAACCCCATCTTTACTAAAATACAAAAATTAGCTGGGCGAGGTGGTATGTGCCTGTAATCCCAGCTACTCAGAAGGCTGAGACAGGAAAATCGCTTGGAGTGACGGCTTTATCCAACTTGTTGCAGATAGAGAATACTGGGGACCCATCACCTTCCTCCCAGCTTACTCAGAGAGTGACAGCTCTAGAAGAGACAAATCAAGAAGACCAGAGTTTACTGTGTCTGCCCAGTGCCCTATTCTTAAAGAGAGAAGAAATAATCCATTGTATCCACCTCCAGCTCCAGAGAAATGGTTCTGAGATTTTTTCCAGCGGGAGAGGCAGGCCCTAATAATTGAGAGCTTCAGCAGATCACCTCCCTAAAGGAAATGACATTATGCAGAATAGTGTGGAGAAGTTCAAACATAAGGGCACTCTTGAAAACAATGGCACTTTTAGTTGTAAGTACTCAAAAGGTGGTTGGTGGAATGATGTCAGCAAAATGGTTGAGTAGGCAGCTCCAAGTTCTTATGCCGCCACAAAAACATTGAAAAACAAGCAGTAACCATGAGAACCAACACTGTCAGGACTCTGGAAAACAGCTCAAGGTTTACAGCAACCAAGAAAATGGTAAACCAAATAAAGGGGCAACTTGGAAATAGTAGGAAAGCCCTGTGGATTTTATACTCACTCTACTCCAACCTTCCCCCCTTGGCAAGGTAGCACTTTTGTAGAGGGAAACTCACATTCCCAGACCGGGACACTGGTCCTTGATTTTGGAAGGAGCAGAGCAGACCTTATTTATAAATTATTGTGTATGTCTCTTCTAACCTGTCTGAGCTACCTGAAGGACTGACGGCACATCTGTTTCACCAAACTCAGAACTCAGGACACAAATGCAGAGGCACTGCTTAAAGAAAACACTGTAAGCCAAACTAACAACACTCAGAAGCCCATGGAAATATTATGGTCTGCACATGTAATAGACTGACCCAGGAGCAAAAGCTGAGGAATTTCTTGGGAAAGGTCATTCAAATGCACTCATTATATTACAGGGATCCCTAGGCTAACTGTTGAAGGACAGCCTCGGCACAGTCAATCTATCAAGACTGAGGGAACTGCTTGTTTGTTTTTCAGCAAATGACATTCAAGGAAATTTTTGACAAAACACTAGCTGAACACAAGTTAAAGCAAAGAGACTTCTGTGACCATACACAACAAGGAATACAGTCTTTACAGAAACAGTTTGGGAATTATTTCAACTGTAACTGCAAATCAGGTAATTCTGATTTCTAGAATTACCATATTATAATATTCAAATTTCTAGTTGTCTACAAAAACACATATACACTTCCTGACATACAAAAAACCAGAATAAATTAACAGAAACTATCCCTGAGGAAGTCCAGGCATCAGACTCTCTAGACAAAGACTTTATAACTGTCTTATCAACAAACTGTGTTGGGAAAACTGGATATCCACATGCAAAACAATGAGGTCAGACCTTTGCCTTACACCATATACAAAACTTAACTAAAGACCCAAATTTTAAGACCTAAAACTATAAAACTCCTAGAAGAAAACACAGGGGGAAAGCTTCATGACACTGGATTGGCAATGATTTCTTTGATGTAACAGCAAAAGCAAAGGCAACAAAAGCAAAAATAGACAAACGAGACTACATCAAACTTACAAACACACATGCATCAAAGGACACAATCAGCAGAGTGAAAAGACAACCCACGGAATGAAAGACAATTATTTGCAAATCGTATCAGATAAGGGACAGATATCTAGAATGCACAAAGAATGCCCACAACTCAAAAAAACAACCTGATTAAACAACAGGCAAAGTTGTGGTGTTTTCTAGGTTTGGGAGAAAAAAATAGAAACAAACAAAAAAATGAATGAGCAAAGAATCTGAATAGATATTTCATATTTCTCCAAAGATGATATACAAATGGTCAATAAACACATGCAAAGATGCTTGCCACCTTTAGTCACTGGGGACATGCAAATAAAACGTACAATGGAATACCACCTCACACCCATTAGGATGGCTACTATCAAAACCCAGAAAACAGCAGGTGTTGGTGAGGGTGCAGAGAAATTGGACATCTGTGCACTGTTAGTGGGAATAATGTAAAATGGTATAGTTGCTGTGGAAAACCATACAGTGGTTTCCAAAAACAATTACACACAGAATTACCATATAATCTAGAAATTCCACTTCCAGGTATATACCCAAAAGAATAAAAAACAGGCCCCTTTACAGACATTTGTACACCATGTTCACACCAGCAGTATTTCTAATAGCCAAGAGGTGGAAGCAACCCAAGTGTCCACTGGCAGATGAATAGATTTCTTTTAATGTAGCATATACATGCACTGGAATATTCTTTAGCCTGAAAAAAGAAGGGAATCCTGTCACGTGCGATAGGGATGAACCCTGAAAACATTATGCTAGGTAAAACAGGCCAGACACAAAAGGACAAACACCTACGAAAATTCCACTTATATGAGGTACCCAGAGCAGTCCAGTTCACAGAAATGGAAAGGAGAATGGTGGTTGCCAGGAGATGGGGGAGAAACGGGGAGTTTAATGGGCATGGAAATTCAGTTTGGGAGCACTGAAATGTTCTGGAGATGGATGGTGGTGATGGATACACAACAGTGTAAACACAGGTAATGCCGCTGAACCATACAATTACAGTTAACATTTTTCTTCCTTCTCGCCAAAAAAAAAACATTTTAAAATGGTTAAAATGGTAGTCTTGTTATATTTTACCACAATTTTGTAAAATACAGAGTAAGATACCAGTCCATATGTATGAGGGTAGCACAGAAAATAACAAGAGTTGGTGAGGAAGTGAAGAAATTGGAAACTTCACACTCTCCTAATTGAAATGTAAAATGGTACAGCCACTGCAGAAAACAAATTTGGCAGTTCCTCAAAAAGCTAAACATACAATTACCATATGATCCAGCAATTCCGCTCTGAGATATATAGGCAAAAGAACTAAAAACAGGTATTCAAACAAATATTTGTACATAAATGTTGCATTAGCAGTAGTCAAACAACGAAAAGGTGAAAAAAAAAAAACCACTGTCCACCCAATGGATAAACAAAATGTAACAAATATATCCATAAAACAAATCGTTATTCAGTCCGAAAAAATAAAGTCCTGATCCATGCCACACTGTGCATGAACCTCAGAAACATGCTAAGTGAAATAAGCTAGACATACAAGATCCCATATTGTATGAGTCCACTTACATGAAATATCTAGAATTGCCAAATTCTTAGAGATAGAAGTGGAATAGAAGGTGCTCGGGGCTAGGCGGAGAGGTGGAATGGGGAGTCAGTGCTTCGTGGTTACAGTTTATCCGGGGTAATGAAAAAGTATTGGAAACAGTGGTGATGGTTACATTGTGAATGTATTTAATGCTATTGAATTGTACTTAAAAATGGTTAAAATGTCAAAGTTTGTTATATATACTATGGACAATATTTTAAAAATTAATAATGCAATATACCAAAAACCATTAAGTTGCACACTTTTTAAAATTTTATTGAATTTATGTTACCCAGACTGGTCTCAACTCCTGGATGCAAGCGACCCTCCCACCTCCCAAAGCTCTGGGATTACAGCTGTAAACCACTGCACCCGGCCAAATCGCACACTTTTAGTAGGTGAACTGTATGGTATGTATCTCAATAAAGCTGTTTTTTTGTTTTTTTGGTTTTTTTTTTTTGAGACGGAGTTTCGCTCTTGTTACCCAGGCTGGAGTGCAATGGCGCGATCTCGGCTCACCGCAACCTCCGCCTCCTGGGTTCAGGCAATTCTCCTGCCTCAGCCTCCTGAGTAGCTGGGATTACAGGCACGTGCCACCATGCCCAGCTAATTTTTTGTATTTTTAGTAGAGACGGGGTTTCACCATGTTGACCAGGATGGTCTCGATTTCTCGACCTCGTGATCCACCCGCCTCAGCCTCCCAAAGTGCTGGGATTACAGGCTTGAGCCACCGCACCCGGCTTGTTGTTTTTTTTTTTTAACTATTATTTTAAAATGGTTAAAATGGGAATTTCTGCGATTTTTTTCTTACCACAATAAATGTTTAAAAGGCATGTACACATATAACTGTGACAAAAAATAAAATAAAATAAAAAAGGCTTGTACACGAGAGAGCACAGACACCATATTCTAAGCCCAGGCAGGAACCACTGCACGGCTTATTACTCACATTGGTGGAGGCAAGCTGCTAAGAGTCAAGGGTTCCAGTTTGAGGCTCCCGAGGCCACTGGGTGTAGTGACAAAAGGTGATTTTAGGCTAGTTGCATGATTAGGAAAATAAAGAATTAAATGAATGGAGATGTATACGTAAGTAAATCAGAGGCCGGATGCAGTGGCTCATTCCTGTTTTAATTCTAGCACTTTGGGAGGTCAATGCGGACGGATCACTTTCAGGTCAGGAGTTCGAGACCAGCTTGCCTAACAGGTGAAACTGTCTCTACTAAAATACAAAAATTACCGGGGCACGATGGTGCGCGCCTGTAATCCCATCAACTCTGCAGACAGAGGTTGGTTACAGGGAGCCGAGATCACTTCACTGCACTCCAACGTGGGCGACAGAGCGAGACTCTCACTCAAAAAAAAGGATCTAAACGGGCAATTCTTTAATTTTTAATACAACAAACACCAATCGAACACAACGTAGGTGTTTTGACAATGGACAAAATCTTGCCCTTGATTTTAATCCATCGATATTTGGGGGCCCTTAAACCCTCAAACCTCTGAGAACTATTTAGACAAATACTAGTCGGGTTTTTTTGTGTGTGTGGTTTTCCTATTTAAATGGAGAAGTGACGATTCACCTTTTTAAAGATTTGCGGTTTTTCGCCAATGGACCCGCCGGGGTTTACTCACCGACTTCCTCTGATTCTTGTCCAGCGGCTCGAAGCTTGCACTCCCTTGGATAGTGTTTTTGAATTATCGTCCACAGTTCCATGTTGACAAGGGAATTTCTTCGGGTGTGGTACCGAGTCCACGAAGATACGCGGCGACGACAGAAGGGACAGCATAGACTTGCCTTTTCGACAGTCGACTGGAAGCACGGTTTGCAGAGCGTGTGGTTACACGGGAGCGTGACGGGCTCCAAGAGGATTTCCATGCAGATCCCGCATTGGCACTCAGACAGCGAAGGGACGGCCGCTTTGGGTACAGCCATTTTCATATGTTAATAAAGTCTATGAAACGACACCTGCAAGAAAAAGAATCCTATTTTCGGCCAACCACAGACAGCAAATGCACAGTTTTGTGTTCCAATATTATGCCCAACAGCGTATCAGAATGCGGGGAACAGGAACATCAAACACGTCTTGAAGCAAAAAGGCGCTCGGTGGGTCCGGCAAACAGGAATACTCCGGAGGGCTGCGTCTTTGTCCATTTTTAAGGCAAACGTCCGGCGAGCAAATAAACGCAGGTTTTCGTCAGACGAGCCTGGCTGCTCCGAGGCCTGAACACCGCTGGCTGCAGCTCCGGGTGCAGCGAGTGGAACGCGCCAAGTCCCCTCCTCCCCTCACCCGGTGAGGATGCTCCGCTCCGCTCGCGGCAGCCCGGCCCCGGGACGCGGTTCCAGGAGGAACCCCGGGCTCCGGCTGCAGCAGGACTTACACTTTACTGCAGCTGCGGGGTCGACGAGTGACTCCAGCGTTCAGTGTTCTGGCGCCTTGCGCACTTTCCCAGAGCTCCGCGCCTCTGTCCCTCTTACTCAGCCGAAGACCCTCTGCGTTGCAGCAGAGCAGCAGCCACCGGACGTGGGCTGGTGACGTCACAACCGCCCGCCAAAATAACAATTCGCACTCAGAGAAAGGCCCGGGGCAGACGCTCCCTGGGCGGGACTTCCGGGGTCTGCGCACCGCCCGCCCTGTCAGTCCTCCCAGCCCGGAGACGCTCCCGCCCTAGCGTTGCAGCTCCTCCTAGTGCAGCGGGGGTGGGGCCCGACCTTTCCCTGAGATTTCTGCTCCCAGAGGCTTCAGACACCCCTGGTTTCTTGGTTTCTGGGTAGAAAACGGGAAACCTCAAACCGAATTCAACAACCAAACAAGGTGCATTACCTGAGGTCAGGAGTTCGAGACCAGCCTGACCAACATGAAGAAACCCAGTCTCTACTAAAAATACAAAAATTAGCCGAGCGTGGTGGTGTGCACCTGTAGTTCCAGCTACTTGGGAGGCTGAGGCACAAGAATCGCTTGACCCCCTGGAGGCGAAGGTTCCAGCCAGCCGAGATCACGCCACTGTACGCCAGCCTGAGCGACAAGACCGAGACTCCGTCTTAAAAAAAAAAAAAAAAAATAGCCAGTTTTTCTAATTCTTCCCTCAGTACCCTTGTGAGTACCTTTTTGTTTCTATTGATTTGTAGCGAAGCCCCTGAAGTCTCTTTCCAAAATTCTTTTTTTGTTTCTTCTTTCTTTTTAAAGAAGAATCTTTCCAAAATTCTTAAAGCAGCATTTCCAAGAAATATTGTCAGAGAATTCACAAACCTGGGACAATTTAAGAGACACTTATACTTCCTTCTGTATGGCCCAGCCACTTAAAGTCTGCAGCCCGGAGTAGGTTATTTCAGAATTGCCTTCCCGGCTGGGTGTGGTGTTGCATGCTTGTCATCTCAGCACTTTGGGAGGCCAAGGAGGGCAGATTAGGAGGTCAAGAAATCGAGACCATCCTGGCCGACATGGCGAAACACCGTCTCTACTAAAAATACAAAGATTAACTGGGCGTGGTGGCTTGCGCCAGTAGTCCCGGCTACTCAGGAGGCTAAGGCAGGAGAATCGCTTGTATGGAGGTTGCAGTGACCTGAGATAGCGCCATTGCACTGTAGCCTGGGCGACAGAGAGAGACTCAGTCTCAAAAAAAAAAAAAAAAAAAAAGAATTGCTGCCGGGCGCGGTGGCTCAAGCCTGTAATCCCAGCACTTTGGGAGGCCGAGGCGGGTGGATCACGAGGTCAAGAGATCGAGACCATCCTGGTCAACATGGTGAAACCTCGTCTCTACTAAAAATACAAAAAAGTAGCTGGGCATTGTGGCGCGTGCCTGTAATCCCAGCTACTCAGGAGGCTGAGGCAGGAGAATTGCCTGAACCCGGGAGGCGGAGGTTGCGGTGAGCCGAGATCGCGCCATTGCACTCCAGCCTGGGTAACAAGAGCGAAACTCCGTCTCAAAAAAAAAAAAAAAAAGAATTGCCTTCCCTTCTAAGGGCCTCAGGCCGTTTGGCTTAAGCAACAAACATCAAAGCTGTCTCGGTCCTAGAGCTTAGATGTTATTCATGGGCATCATTTATGTAATATATAGTTTATTAAGTTTCAACAATCAAAATTCTACAAAGGTACAAGGGAGGTTGACAAGAATAGAATTTCACATTTTATGGATGTTGAAGTACGTTTTTATGTCTTGGCATTAACCTTTTGAATTGACAACGGATTCTACAGATTGAGTTCTAAGAAAAAAGCAGAATTTGGCCATGAAAATGAGGGGAAATACATAAGGAATGTGATCCCTAGTACTTAAGATCCTGGCCTAAGGTTTTCATGTTTTGTTTTAGAGTTGGGCTGCTGGGGCCTGAGGTTTTTTCCCTTTGGTTTTAGAATTGGGGTCTCACATCATTTAAACCCAGGAGACAGAGGTAGGAGTGAGCCAAGATCGCTCTGCTGCACTCCAGCCTGGGGGATAAAGTGAGACTCGTCTCAAAAAAAAAAAAAAGGGGGGGGGGTGAGACTCGTTTAAAAAAAAAAAAAAAGGCCATCGCTTCTCGGCCTTTTGCCTAAGATCAAGTGTAAAAAAAAAAAAAAAAGGCCAGGCACGGTGGTTCACGCCTCCTGTAATCCCAGCACTTTGGGAGGCCAAGGCAGGCGATAGTTTGAAGTCAGGAGTTCGAGACCAGCCTAGCCAACATGGTGAAACCTCACTCTCCATCCCTACTAAAAATATAAAAATTAGCCACTCGTGGTGGCAAGCGCCTGCAATCCCAGCTACTCAGGAGGCTGAGGCAGGAGAATGGCTTAAACCTGGAAGGCAGAGGCTGCAGTGAGCCAAGATTGTGCCACTGCACTCCATCCAGCCTGGGGGACAGAGCAAAACTTTCATCTCAAAAAAATAAATAAAAATAAATAAATAAAAGAAATAGGGTCTTACTATTTTGTCCAAGCTGAGGGAGTCTTTCACATCAGCCTCTGGAGTAGCTGGATCTAGAGGCTTGCAACACTGCACCCAGCTCCCAAACTGCATTTTTCTGAGGGAATATTAAATCATTATGAAGAAAGAGAAAAGAAAATCACTGGGCATGAAAACCGCCTTTAAGTTCTTCTGAGATTGCTGAGAGCATTCAGGTTGGGTTAGAGGAGTGGTTTCCAGGTTGAGAAAAACAAGGAGACATGGGTCCTTGGTAGAAATCTTTGGGAGCTTTTATTTCAATTTGGAGAGAGTGCCAAACAAGAATGGGAGCTCTCAGTCAGGTTCATGGATTTATCTGGAACTCATAGCTTGGTTTTTAGGCTTTAGACTGTCCTTAGCTTGAAGGTTGAGTTTCACCGGGGACCCATCCCTGTCTACCTAGGAATTTATCTGCCTCGTATTGCTGTCACTATGTTGCCCAGGCTGATCTCAAACTCCTGAGCTCAAATGATCCTCCTACCTTGGCCTCCCAAGGTGCTTGGATTACAGGCTTGAGCCTTGTTTATTTTTTAACCATGCCCAGCCTTATTTTTTAAATATATAATATATTCACATGGTTCAAAATTGAAAATGTGCAAAATAGATTAACAGTGAAAAGACTTCCTCTTATCTTTGACCCCCTAGCCTCTTAGTTTTCTTTCCTGACAACTAATATTATCCACTTTCTTGTCTATCTCTGCAGAAGAAGTTTATGGATATATAAACTCATATGCATTACACAAACACACACACACACACACACACACACACACACACACATTTGGTTTTGCACCACTTAGCAATATATATTGGAAATAAATATTTGAAAAGAACACCACATTTCATGATAACTTCATATTATTACACAAAGAGCTTCTTCATTCTTTTATATGGTTACAAAGAAAGTATCTATTTTATCAATTTGTCATAATTTATTTAACATCCTCTCACTCTTTGCTATAAAAATAAGACTATAATAAATTGTGTATATTTTTCCCATTTGCAAGATAAAGTACTAGAGGTGGAATTACTGGGTCATAGGATGATAGGTTAGTTTTTGACGGATGGTATCAACTCTTTGAGGGATGACTTTTGCTCTTCAGGGGTCTTAACTGCTTTCCCCTTCTCAATTACCTGCACAGCCCTCAGCAAACTGTCCTGCAGAGCCTGGTTCTTTACCATGTTAGTAATGAGAAACGTGATGTCCCTGATGTACATCTGTCTCACTTTAGCAGCATAGTGTTCTGCCTTGTTACCATGTGCGATAAAGAAGGTACAAAGTGTTGTGATATCTCCTTCTTGCAGCCCACACTCCTCCAAAATGGACTCCCATACAACTCTAATGCACTTGTTCTTAACTTTTCGTCTGAGGACAGAGGCTAGGGTTGGAAGACCTCTCACCAAATCTGGCAGCTTCTCAAGCACACGAGTATGCAAGAGGATAAGTACTTCAATGACGTAGCTATATACAATATTCAATTCCATTGAAGTGAACCTACAAAAAATACGGAGAGCTTCTTAAGCAGTCAAATATTTTATATAGAAAGAAAAAATAAATTCTTTTAGAATAACTCAATATTAACCCACTAGGACAGGCGTCCCCAAACGTTTTACACAGGGGGCCAGTTCACTGTCCCTCAGACCTTTGGAGGGCCGCCACATACTGTGCTCCTCTCACTGACCACCAATGAAAGAGGTGCCCCTTCCTGAAGTGCAGCGGGGGGCCAGATAAATGGCCTCAGGGAGCCACATGCGGCCCGTGGGCCGTAGTTTGGGGACGCCTGCACTAGGAGAACCATCTGTTGTAATTTGG
The DNA here is from genome assembly GCF_048565385.1 of Saimiri boliviensis. NCBI lineage: Eukaryota > Metazoa > Chordata > Mammalia > Primates > Cebidae > Saimiri > Saimiri boliviensis. The sequence continues at coordinate 18,677,861 of NC_133456.1, forward strand.
AAAATATTTACCTTAGAATTCAAATTTAAATACTTACCTTTTTTTTTTAAGAGATAGGGGTCTCACTTTGTTGTCCAGGCTGTTCTCGAACTCCTGAGCTCAAGTGATCCTGTCACCTCAGCTTCCCAGAGTGCCGGGATTAAAGGCATAAGCCATCATGCCCAGCCAATACTTACTTTAGAATTAATGCAAATAGGCTGGGTACAGTGGCTCGCTCCTGTAATCCCAACACTTTGGGAGGCCAAGGTTGGTGGATCACCTTAGGTCATGAGTTCGAGAACAGCCTGGTCAACATAGTGAAATGCCCTGTCCACTAAAAATACAAAAATTAGCTGTGCATGGTGATGCATGCTTGTAATTGCAGCTACTGGGGAGGCTGAGGTAGGAGAATCACTTGAACCGAAGAGGTGGAAATTGCAGTGAGCCAAGATTGCGCCACTGCATTCTAGCCTGGGGAAGAAAGCAAGACTCTGTCTCAAAAAAAATAAAAAATAAAAATAAAGAAAGAAAGAAAGAAAAAGAATTAATGGAAATAAGGCTTTGGGAAGCAAGAGACTGTGAGGAGATATCTGCTACAGTGTCTGGCATATGAAGAGGTGCTCAAACTAATCTTTTTAAAAAAATAAATGAACCTATGAAAATGTAATTGCTTTATAGTCTGCTATTGGAAACATACAAAAAAATTCAATTTTGGAATGACCACTGGAAGGTCTTACAAAGTCACAGAATTCCACTGATTTCTCAACTGATACTCACTTGAGTGCCAGAACTGCTGTCCACATCTCATCTTGAGCTGCTTGGCTTTCCAGGGTCTTCCTATGATGTTCAAATTTCTGCATCAGGTTATCCTTGGTGAAGTCTAGTTCTCTGAACTGTGCTTCTAACACTTGGAGTTTGTGGTCTACTCTGTAGGATAACAGAATCAAAAGCTTAAGTTACAGGACAAAACTAAGGTTTTGCTTTAAGCTAAGGCTCTAATATGTTATTTACAACCACTACCAAATTTGGATAGCCTTTTTTTAACTTTTACTTCAAACTAGGAAGGGAAAATGAGTAGCTATTTGAATTCGAAAGTTTCAACAAATGGTCCGATTTGCTGTTCACTCTAGCCATCATCCTTGTCCTTTCATTCCATATATTACAAACTTTTGAATTGTCTAATTACTTGAATTGCCTGCTATGTCTTGTATTATACCTTATACTTTATGTATGTATGTATTTTCTAATACAGAGTCTCACTCTGTCACCCAAACTGGAGTGCAGTGGCAAAATCACTACCTCCCAGGCTCAAGTGATCCTCCCACCTCAGCCTCCTGAGTAGCTAGGACTACAGTTATGTGCCACCACACTTGGCTAATTTTAAAAAAAATTTTTTTTGTAGAGATCAGATATTACTATGTTTGGCTGGTCTCAAACTCCTGGGCTCCAGCGATCCACCTGACTTGGCCCCCCCAAAGTACTGGGATTACAGGCATGAGGCACCATCCCTGGGCTATTCTTTATACTTTTAAGAATATTTTATGTAAGCATTTCACAACAATCACAAAAATTAAAGCAGTCCTTTTTACTCTTTTACTATTAAAGAAATTGAGTCTCAAGAGGACTGAGACCTAATGTCATAAAGTTAGCTAGTGCTGAGACCAGTATATAATAAGGTGACTTTTTCTACCCCATTCTAATTGTCCAACTCTTATCCTTCTTCCAGGAGCAGCTCAAATCCACTGCCTTTTTGAATCCCCGTTTACCTTGAGATCTCCTTGCCTTCCTAATTCTCCCTCACAAGGACTGCCTCTGTGAACCCATCTCCCCACCTCCTGCTTTACTATTAGGGTTAGCCTTTCATGAACTAAACTCTTAAGTTCTTGGAGGGGAGGAATCAGAGACTATTTATTTATTTATTTATTTTTTCTGAGATGGAGTCTTGCTCTTGTTGCCCAGGCTGGAGTGCAGTGGCACAATCTCAGCTCACTGCAACCTCCACCTCCCAGGTTCAAGCGATTCTCCTGCCTCAGCCTCTCAAGTAGCTGGGATTACAGGCACCCGCCTCCACACTCAGCTAATTTTTGTATTTTTGGTAGTGACCGGGTTTTACCATGTTGGTCAGGCTGGTCTTGAACTCCCAACCTCAGGCAATCTACCTGCCTTGGCCTCACAAAGTGCTGGGGTTACAGGCATGAGCTGCCATGCCCAGTAGAGACTATTTCTTAGATACCTTTATGCTTGTCCCCCAATACCCAGCAAAGGTCTTACATTGTAATAAAAGATTTCTTGTATGATTGACATCTTTGATGTGAATGAGATGCTGAATTCTGTAACCCAAAATGGGGATTTGAGTAGCTCTGAACAGCTGTGATCATCAGAGGGTGCTGTGGCACCAGAATTATGTCTAATTAACCACAAAGACTGCAGCAACACAACTCACTTGCCTAAGCCACCTACGTTGTCTTTATGAGGGCAGTGATGCATAAACATACATGCTAGTTCTCTGAGTTTCCATGTCCCCAGTGACCTGAATACCTTTGCGGTTGCCCAGCATTCTATTCTTGATCATCTTTTATTCTTGGTCCTGAATTTCTCCCAAGGCTAATTCACCTTCAGGTGTTAGGTTTCTTCTAAGCTTTAAACCTGTATTTTCTTTTTTCTTTTCTTTTCCTTTTTTTTTCTTTTAAGACAGAGTTTCACTGTATCTCCCAGGCTGGAGTGCAGTGGTGCAATCTCGGCTCACTGCAACCTCCATCTCCTGGGTTCAAGAAATTATCTTGCCTCAGAGGTCTCCTGAGTAGCTGGGATTACAGGTGCCCACCATCACACATGGCTGATTTTTGTATTTTTAATAGAGATGGGATTTCTCCATGTTGGCCAGGCTTGTCTCAAACTCCTGATCTCAGGTGATCCGCCTGCCTTGGCCTCTCAAAGTGCTGGGAGTATAGGCGTGAGTCACAGCACCAGGCCTAGACCTGTATTTTCAACTATGTTTTGTGCATCTCCAACAAGATGGAGCTACCAAACCTCAACTCTCCTAAGCTTAACCTACTAATACCACCCCCATCTTCAGAAATTACTGTGAAGGAATGTTGTCACTGCTTTACACATAGACAAGACTCACTATAAAATGTTCACTTTGTAGGAATATAAGCCTGTGTGACCTAATATGCCAGCTATTTCTGTCTACAAGTCAAACCCATGTTATTTGGGCTGGGTGCAGTGGCTTACACCTATAATCCTAGCATTTTGGGAGTCTGAGGTGGGTGAATCACTTCAGTCCAGGGGTTTGAGACCAGCTTGGGCAACATAGTGAGACCTCATCTCTACAAAAAATTTAAAAATTAGCCTAGTGTGGTGGTATGTACACTTGTGGTCCCAGCTACTGGGGAGGCTGAGGTAAGAGAATTACTTGAGCCCAGGAGGTCAAGACTGCAGTGAGCTGTGATCATGCCACTGCATTCAGCTTGGGCAACACAGTGAGACCCTGTGTCAAAAAAAAAGTCAGCCAGGCGCAGTGGCTCATGCCTGTAATCCCAGCACTTTGGGAGGCTGAGGTGGGTGGATCACAAGGTCAAGAGATGGAGACCATCCCGGCCAACATGGTGAAACTCTCTGGCTCTACTAAAAATACAAAAATTAGCTAGGCATGGTGGCACATGCCTGTAGTCCCAGCTACTCAGGCAGGAGAATCGCTTGAACCGGGGAGGCATAGGTTACAGTGAGCTGAGATCGTGCCACTGCACTCCAGCCAGCAAGATTCCATCTCAAAAAAAAAAAAAAAAAAAATTATTTGGTATACCATTTGTATTAACTTTCAGACCTTTAAGAGTATATTGCTTATAGGTCATCTGTAGCTTGAACCTCAAGAGATGAACTCTAGCTTGTCGATCAGCATAATATTTTACAATTGCAGCAGCTCTTTGGAATCCTTTCACCGAAGGACAGTCCCTGGCCAGTCCAAATAAATCTAAACCAACATGCAAATCTGAACGCAGCCTGTTTTTTGTTTGTTTGTTTTACTCCTAGTTCCTTAGTTCAATTAATGACCTCACCATCTATCCAGCTGCTTGAACTAGAAATCTCAGAATAATTCTCAACTGCTTTTTCTTCCCCTTTTATGTTTCTCTAACCCATTCCTGCCTCTCCATCTCCACTAAATGAGTTTCTCATCATCTTTCACTAGGACCTGAGATTACAGTAGCCTAACTGGACCCCTGTTTTCAATTTCCAATCCATCCTCCAGACACATTCTTCTAAACCACAATTCTGATCCTGTAACTCAACTGATTATAAATGGTTTATGCCATCCTGACTTGCCCAGTAATATAATTGGAGCCAAATTGGATCTCCTCAGCAGGAAACACAGTGGCCTTTACCCTTTGTTCCTGTTTTCTGCCAGTCCCTCACCCATCCTAGTCATCAATTACATGAGACATGTAGTTGCTACCTGAGTGCATTATGCAATTCCAAGCTTACATATGGCTTATATGCACTGTTTCCTCAGCCTAGAATTCCCTCCCTTATTTTTCTGCCTCATAAGCTCCTACTTGTACTTTAAGATCCAGCTTAAGTTGAGTGCGGTGGCTCAAGCCTGTAATCCCAGCTTTGGGAGGCCAAGGCCAAACCTGAGAGTTTGAGACCAATCTGACTAACATGAAGAAACCCATCTCTACTAAAAATACAAAAATCGGCCAGGTGGTGCATACCTGTAATTCCAGCCACGTGGGAGAATCGATTGAACCTGGGAGGCGGAGGTTGCAGTGAGCCGAGATCACACTATTGCATTCCAGCCTCTGCCACAAGAGCGAGACTCCATCTCAAAAAGAAAAAGATCCAGCTTAAATGATCCTATATGAAGAGTTCCTTTTTCTAGTGTCAAAGGCAAAATTGATTGATCTCCCTTCATGTTCCATAGTCCTATAAGAGCATCACCATTGTAAGGTCAATCACATTCAGTTGTGAATACCTTTGAAACTTTTCTCTTTCCTACAGGTTGTGAGCTCCTTGAGGGCAGAAACCACGTTTTACTTATGTTTGTAAATCTAAGATTTAGCACATGCATACATTGAATGGAGTTACAGCACCTGGAAGCAGACTTTTCTTTATTATTAATTTACATAGATTTGGGCCTGGAAGACTTAAACCACTGTAATAGAGACATAATTCTTTTTTTTTTTCTTTTGAGACGAGTTTCACTCTTGCTGCCAGGCTGGAGTGCAATGGTGCAATTTTGGCTCACTGCAATCTCCACCTCTCGGGTTCAAGTGATTCTCCTGCCTCAGCTTCCCGAGTAGCTGGGATTACAGGCATGCACCACCAAGCCTGGCTAATTTTGTATTTTCAGTAGAGATGGGGTTTCTCCATGTTGGTCAGGCTGGTCTCAAACTCCTGACCTAAGGTGATCTGCCTACCTTGGCCTCCTAAAGTGCTGAGATTACAGGTGTGAGCCACCAAGCCTGGCCTTTTTTTTTTTTTTTTTAGATGGAGTCTTGCTCTGTCACCAGGCTAGAGTGCAGTGGCACGATCTTGGCTCACTGCAACCTTCACCTCCAGGGTTCAAGCGATTCTCCTGCTTCAGCCTCCCAAATAGCTGGAACTACAGACACCCACCACCATGCCCAGCTAATTTTTGTATTTTTAGTAGAGACAGGGTTTTACCATGTTGGCCAGGATGGTCTCGATCTCTTGACCTTGTGATCTGCCCACCTCAGCCTCCCAAAGTGCTAGGATTACAGACGTGAGCCACCGTGCCCAGCCATAGAGACAGAATTCTAATGAGAATTTCTGTAGTTCTTTGTTTATTTCTATTCTTCATTCTTCTCTTACCCATCTTCCCAGAATAGCAGACCCATGCTTGCTCCCTTACTATACCCCTCAGCAACCTTTTCATTGCCTCCTTCAAGGATATCAGGGTTGTGGTTTCATTGTTCATCTTCTTAAGGCAAAAGGAAATAAAACAAAGCAAAAAAAACAACAAATGTTTGAATCCAAATTTTCTGCTGTCTTCCACTCAGCAACAGGCAGCAGAAGTATAAGCATTCAATCTACATTCTGCCTGAAAGGTCACTCAGTACAAGAAGCTTTTAATAGCTTGCACATCCAAATATAGTTTCAGAGAACTGATCCTGTGAACACAGGTGTCCTGGAATGCACTATAACATTTGCCTTTGAAAACTGAACCATAGTACATCAACATAGAGCAACAACCATGTATAATTATGATTCTGTGTATATGCTCGTAAATGTATATACAGATACATTAATGTAACATATACTAAGATTAAATTTGATGGAAATGTTACTCTCATATTTTAACAGCTTCATTATTTAAGTACAACCTAAATTACGTTTAAAGAGTACCCCAGATCTTTTATGATCATGGTGATGGTATCAAAGCAAAAAACCTAACCATGATTAGAAACTACTAAATACTTGTTATGGCTGGGCATGATGGCTCACTCCTGTAATGCCAGCACTTTGGGAAGCCAAGGTGAGAGGATTGCTTGAGCCTAGGAGTTGAAGACCAGCCTGGGCGACAGAGAGAGACTCTGTCTCCACAAAAATTAGCCAGGGGTGGTGGTGTATACCTGTATCCCATCTACTCAAGAGATGGAAGTGGGAGGATTGCTTGAGCCCAGGAGTCTGAGGCTGCAGTGAGCTATGATTATGCCACTGCACTCCAGCCTCTCTCTATAATATATATGTATGTATGGGGCGGGGGGAGAGTGAGCTTTTAGTATTAGATTAGGAATTGAATATAAATATGGAAATAAAATAGGACTTCTGTTTTCTTTAAAAAATTTTTTTTTGAGACAGAGTCTTGCTCTGTCACCCAGGCTGGAGTGCAATGGCATGATCTCTGCTCACTCTATTTTTAGTAGAGATGGGGTTTCACCATGTTAGCCAGGCTGGTCTCCAACTCCTGACCTCATGATCCGCCCACCTCAGCCTCCCAAAGTGCTGGGATTACAGGCGTGAGCCACCGCACCTGGCCTAGGACTTCTGTTTTCATAAGATTTAAAATCTAATTGGGAAGATAGAATATATCCTTAAATAGAAAATGTATATGGGATGTGTGCTAAGTAGATTGAGACCATAAAAATAATAGAAGATCAAAGACTAAGTCACTGAACTCTTGGGTCATTGAAGAAATACTCATATTGAAGATGATACTTGGCTTGGCCTCAAGGTCAAGGTCTTTGATTATCAGAGAAGAGTGTGAAAGGTATTACAAACTGGAGAAATTGTGTGAGCAAAATCACAGAGGTGGCAAAGTAAATGACGTGTTCTGGAAACAATGTGTGGGTATGTTTTGAGCAAAAGATTCATATAAGAAAAAGAAAACAACCACAACATTTAAGCTGTAAGAGCCATGTCATGTATTTGTTCATTCACTGAATAATTTATTCACTTATTCAATACTTACTGAACCTCACAAATATTAACTGAATGGATAAAATCTACGAATGAATGAGCAGCACTATTCCAGGCACTGGCAATATAGTGATAAGTAAGGTGAAATCCTTGTCCTCAAGGAGCCTACTAGCAGGGACACAGCACACAAGAGTTACAAGAAAGGAGATGCATCTAGCTAGACCGGTAGGTGTTTTGACAGATGTTAACTGTTGGTTCTAGAAGAATAATCTAGGGCCAGGTGCAGTGGCTCACACCTGTAATTCCAGCACTTTGGGAGGCTGAGTCGGGCAGATCACTTGAGGTCAGGAATTCGAGACCAGTCTGGCCAACATGGCGAAACTCCATCTCTACTAAAAATATAAAAATTAGCCAGGCATGGTGGCATATACCTGTAGTCCCAGCTACTTGGGAGGCTGAGGTAGAATGGCTTGAACCCAGGAGGCTGAGGTTGTAGTGAGTTTAGATTGTGACTGTACCACTGCACTTCAGCCTGGGTGACACAGCGAGACTCCACCTCAAAAAAAAAAAAAAAAAAAAAAAAAAATTAGCAGTGATATTGTAGCATAATGTGAAATATATTCGATCTTTTCCCCATTTCAGTCAAAAAGCTCCTAAAACCCATGGGATTTCCTGATAAGAGGGTCTTTTGTTATTCATAATGAGCCTCTTTGGATCACAGGAGAGTTTATGCTAATGAGGTGATTTAGGGTGGTGCAACTAGAATAGCTTCCAGATGGGCTGGTCACTATAGGCTGAAACTGTCAGCTCCACCCACTAACTTCTAGGAAATGGAATGAGTGAGCTGGAGATTATGTTCAGTAAAATCTCAGGCAAGGCACAGTGGCTCACACCTGTAATCCCAGCACTTTGAGAGGCCAAGACGGGCAGATCACAAGGTCAGGAGATCGAGACCATCTTGGCTAACATGGTGAAACCCTGTCTCTACTAAAAATACAAAAAATTAGCCAGGCGTGGTGGTGGGTGCCTGTAGTCCCAGCTACTCAAGAGGCTTCGGCAGGAGAATTGCTTGAACCAGGGAGGTGGAAGTTGCAGTGAGCTGAAATCAAGCCCATGCACTCCAGCCTGGGCAACAGAGTGACACTCTGCCTCAAAACAAAACAAAGCAAAACAAAACAAAACAAAACAAAAAACTCTTGGACAGTGAGGTTTAATGAGCTTCTGGGTTGCTGAATACAAGGAAGTGCTGGTGGGGTGGTGCCACAGAGAGGGTGTGGAAGCTCCACAGCGCCCCACCTCCCCTTGCCCCTACCCCGGCATACCTTCCCCTATGCATCTCTAAAACTGGCTGTTCATCTGTATTCTTTCTTTTTTGAGATGGTTGAGATGGACTCTCTCACTCTTGTTGCCCAGACTGGAGTGCAGTGGGGTGATCTGGGCTCACTGAAACCTCTGCCTCCAGGTTACAAGCAGTCCTTCTGCCTCAGCGCGCCCCCGCTCCCCGTAGCTAGGATTACAGGTGCACACCACCACTATTACAGGAGTTATTAAAAACTTATTTTAGGCAGCTAGAAAGGGTAAAAGAGTCCTCAGTAATGCTTTTTCTTTTTATAAAAAGCAGTTGCCTCAAACATTTCTTTTCTAATTGAAAGTGGCCTGAAAAACCAGACCTGCAAGTATTGTGTGGCTTGCATATGAAAATGCTGGTGGCTAAGAGCCAGGTTCACCTAATATGGCAGTTCCTGCTACTTTTTCTTTGTTGTCATGTATACAGATATCATAGCAGCCAGGTAGAAGCCACGTGTACAGGTATCATGACGACCAGCCAAGTAGCCACATATGGATATTAAAGGTTAGGGTGGGAGGGCCAGTGTGTGTGTGTATGTGTGTGTGTGTGTGTGTGTGTGTGTGTGACAAGAGTCTTGCCCTGTCACCCAGGCTGGAGTGCAATGGCACGATCTCAGCTCCCTGCAACCTCTGTCTCCCAGGTTCAAGCAATTCTCCTGCCTCAACCTCTTGAGTAGCTGGGATTACAGGTGTGCACCACCACGCCTGGCTAATTTTTGTATTTTTCATAGAGACAGGGTTTCACCATGTTGGTCAGGCTGGTCTCGAACTCCTGACCTCATGATCTGCCCACCTCGGCCTCCCAAAATGCTGCGATTACAGGTATGAACCACCATGCCCAGCCATGGAGGGCCAGTTTTTTTTTTGTGGGCTACATGAATGACATGTCTGGTCAAACCAATCCCCTCGCCCCTATGCAAATAAGACATCGCCTTCTCAAGCCTGCCAATATAACTGATTGCTTTCTGCTAAAGGAGTTTTTTCCATTAGGTGCCCTCCTCCTTCTGTACAAGGAAGCTGTTCTCTTCCTTCTTGCCAATTAGAGTTTCCACTCCTTAATCCACGCCACCTGTGTCTGTGTTGCTAGTTTTTTCAATACAAGACAAAGGACCCTGGGTGTTTCCCCAGACAATGAAGCCATATCACCATGCTCAGCTAGTTTTTGGATTTTTAGTAGAAATGGGGTTTCACCGTGTTAGCCAGGTTGGTCTCAAACTCCTGAACTCAAGTGATCCACCTGCCTTAGCCTCCCAAAGTGCTGGAGGCAAAGGACCCTGGCACAAGACAAAGGACACTGGGTGTTTTCCTAGACAATGGAGCCATATCATTTTTGGGGGCTCATCCGGAATCCCAAGGTACGACATTCAATGGAGCAGTGAGTACAGCAGCAGTCTCAAAATCTATCCTTTCGTTCCAAGGCTTTTGCCCTCCATTTAAAAATCAAATCAAATCAATAACAAGCATCCATCAGCCAGTTACAGACATAGTTAGTGTGGCTTTCATTCTTAAAGACTTGGATGTCAGGCTTACTGGGGAGACTATGGAGAATCCCCCAATATCCATGGGTAACTGGGCACGTTGGTCACAACCAGCTTCCTTTCATGAGGAAATCTAACCATCCATGAGGCCAGGAAAAGTTCTGAAGCAATTGAGAATTTCTGGCCAGTGCACCCCCTTGTGTTATTCAAAGGCTTCAAGACTGGACTCAGCCTCCGACAGCTCGCCCAGGTGTTGGTAAAGGATTCCCAGCTAGCCTGTCACAAAATTTCCCTTCTGTCTCTATCTGCAGTCACTATGTCTCTTATTCTCTCTGTGTGTCAAATGTGAGGGAATTTTTACACCCCAGGGAAGTAATTCGGTTAGGCAAGATCAGGAAATGCTGTAGTAACCGTGCATATAGCTCAGGAAACTGCACTTGGAATCTTCTAGGAACCTCTAGAGGGTCTCCCCTTTCCCCCACAGTGAGGTCACTCACTACTAGTCTGCTAGCAAGCACATGGTATTTCTAAGCCAACAGCGCCACCTCGTGGAAAAAGAAATCCTCTAGTCACGTTGTTCATTGTTGGTCCACTGTAGCTTCCTAAATTTTCCTTTTTGCACTTTTTTTTTTTTTTTTTTTTCTGAGACAAAGTCTCACTCTGTCACCCAGGCTAGAGTGCAGTGGCACAATCTCAGCTCACTGCAGCCTCCGCCTCCAGGGTTCAAATAATTTTCCTGCCTCAGCATCCCAAGTAGCTGGGATTACAGGCACCCACCACCACACCCAGCCAATTTTTATATTTTTAGTAGAGATGGGGTTTCACCATGTTGGCCAGGATGGTCTTGATCTCCTGACCTATTGATCCACCCGCGTTGGCCTCCCGAAGTGCTGGGATTACAGGCATGAGCCACTGTGCCTGGCCTTTTGCACGTTTCTTTATGATGCTTCTGTCAATGGGAAAATTCTACCTCCAATAATTAGGAGTGAAATATCCTCTGCAGTCAAATTTTAGTCTTGATACTGTCTCATCAGCAGGAAAATCCTCATTAGGCACTTAGGTCCTTTTAAGGCACGTATTCTGTCTCCAATTAAAAGAGTACTTAATTAGTAAGAGGATTTTAAGTCCAAAAGTTAACCAGAACCATTTTCTAAGGGTAAATCCTTTAGCACGGGCCATAATAGCAGGCAATCGAGCACATTTCATCCATTAAAGGAGCCTTGCCTTTTACATAGTCTTACCCAAGATCCATTTTTTCAGGGAGGCAAATAGATCACACAAGTCTAGGAAATAAAAGGGGAATCACAAACAGAATTAGGACAGTGTGGGTATGCATGACTAATCCCGTCCTCTAGTTCCTCTGGTTCCATGGCTTGGGGTCACACCTACAACCATGGGTGCTGCATTTAACAAGGTGCTGGGATCCAGGAACCAAGGAGGTATAACAGTCATGGGGGACACTCCCGCTGTCTTCTTCTCCACCCTGGGTCACACTCTGAAAGGAAGGAGACCAAAAGGATGCCTTTTTCTCACTTCTCTTTCTAGGTGAGTAACAGACCATGTTTGACTTGCACTCCTCTCAAGTGCATTCTATAGCACTGGGACTCCTTCAGCCTTGAGACTTTGAAGAAAAAGGGCCTCATATTCTATTGAACAAGGACATGGCCTTCTTACCATCTTAGGGACTGACAAGCCTGCTGAAGGGAAACTTGATCTTAATATTATCCAACAATTAGATCTTTTCTACAGATGGAAGGGCAAAAGGTCTGAGGTCCCCTATGTACAGGCTATTTGGCCTATTTATTTATTTTCATGACGGGCTCACTCTGTCACCTAGGCTTGAGTGCACTGGGATGATCATGGCTCACTGCAGCCTCAATTTCCTGGGCTCCATGTGATCCTCCCTCCTCAGCCTCCCAGGTAGCTGGGACTACAGGTGTAGGTCACTAGACCCAGCTAATTTTTTTTTTTTTAGTAGACTCGAGGCCTCGCTATGTTACCTAGGCTAGTTTCAAATTCCTGGCCTCAAGTGATCCTCCTGCCTCGGTCACCCAAAGTGCTGAGATTACAAGCATGATCCACTGCACCCAGCCAGAATCAATCTATTGTAACTTAATCTATTGTCATAATCAGAGCCTGATAAATATCACTGAAGTAGAGAAATTTCTTATCGGCACTGAGAATAGAAATTATTGTGAGTATGCTTAAAACCATCATGTTTGCAGTTCATGGAAAAAAAAATTGGCTGCGTGCAGTGGTTCATGCCTATAATCTTAGAACTTTGAGAGGCTGAGGTAGGAGGATTGCTTGAGGTCTGGAGTTCAAGACCAGCTAGGGCAATGTAGCAAGACTCCATCGTTTCAAAAAATAAAAAAGAGCCAGCTGCGGTGACACATGCCTGTAGTCCCAGCTACTCAGGAGGCTGAGATGGGAGGATCACTTGAGCCCAGGAGTTCGAGGCTGCAGTGAAGTATGATTGTGCCACTGCACTTCAGGCTGGGGGACTGGTTGAGACCATCTCTCTAAATAAATTAATAGATAATTTTAAATGGTTCTTTGAAAAAGCTATTGATATTGAAAAACTCCTGACAAGATTAATAAATAAGAGAAGCCACGGATAACCAATAACAGGATTGAAGAAGGGGATACCATTATATATGTAAACAGATGATAAAAAGCTAAGAGGATATTATAAACAAATTCATGGCAATAAATTCAAAACTCTTATCTAAACATTCAGGTTGTAAGGAATCTGGGCTGATTTCAGTTTTGAGCTATTCCAAATAAAGCTGCTATAAACGTTTGTGTACAATATTTTTCTGGAATAAATGCCCAGGAATGCAATTGCTGGGTAATGTGGGTAATACGGTAGTAGCATGGTTAGTTTTGTAAGAAACTGCCAAACTGTTCTCCAGAGTAGCTATACCACCGGGCATTCCAACCATCAATGTAGGAGTGACCCAGTTTCTCCACATACTCACCACCATTTAGTGTTGTCACTATTTTTTCTTTTTTGAGTCGGAGTCTCACTCTGTCACCCAGGCTGAAGGGCAATGGCATGATCTTCGGCTCACTGCAACCTCCACCTTCCAGGCTCAAGCAATTCTCCTGCCTCAGTCTCCCAATTATCTGGGATTACAGGTGCCTGCCACCATGCCCAGCTAATTTTTTGTTGGTTTTTTTTTTGTTGTTTGTTTGTTTGTTTTTGTTTTTTTTTTTAGTAGAGATGGGATTTTACCATATTGGCCAGGCTGGTCTCTTGGCCAGGCTGGTCTCAAACTCTTGACCTTGTGATCCGCCTGCATCAGCCTCCCAAAGTGCTGGGATTACAGGCATAAACCACCACACCCAGCCTACTATTTCTTATATTAACCATTTTGATAAGTGCAATCCATTTAAAAAATACTTTACACATGTTTTGTTAGTATTCTGGAAGGCTACATGGATCTGCAGCATGCTAAACGATACTGTAACCTGTTAAACTCATTCTGTAATTTGTATTTAATCAGTTTTTTGACAGATAGGATCCAGACATCTAGATAGTTTTTATTTTATTTTTTATTTTTAAATTAATTTTTTTTCTTGAGACACAATCTCTCTCTGTCGCCCAGGCTGAAATGCAATGGCATGACCTTGCCTCATTGCAACCTCCGCCTCCTGGGTTCAAGCAATTCTCCTCCCTCAGCCTCCTGAAGTAGCTGAGACTCCAGGCACATATCAACACACCCGGATGATTTTTGTATTTTTAGTAGAGACAGGGTTTTGCCATGTTGGCCAGGCTGCTCTTGAACTCCTGACCTCAGATGATCCACCAGCCTCAGCCTCCCAAAGTGCTGGGATTACAGGCATAAGCCACCAAGCCCAGCCAATTTTTTATTTTTATTTTTTTGAAACAGGATCTTGCTTTGTCGCCCAGGCTGGAGTGCAGTGGTGTGACCTTGGCTCACTGCAACCTCCGCTTCCCAGTTCAAGCGATTCTCCTGCTTCAGCCTCCTGTGTAGCTGAGAATACAAGCACCAGCCACCACACCTGGCTAAGTTTTTTTACTTTTAGTAGAGACAACAGGGTTTCACCATGTTGGCCAGGCTGGTCTTAAACTCCTGACCTCAAGTGATCCACCAGCCTTAGCCTCCCAAGGTGTCAGAATTACAGGCAGTAAGCCACCATGCCTGGCCTAGATAGTTTTCAAATCAACAAAGGTGAATCTGATTTGCAATCAAGGTTATGAACCACTGGTCTCAGAAGACATAAGCTTTGAAGGAAGTGGCCACAGTCAATAACGGAAAGAGACAGTGGAAGTACATAGTGGGATACTAAAGATGAATGATGTTTCATAAACATAAACAAGGATGCTATGACTCTGGGAAATAACATTTTTTGGAAAATAATTTTTAAAACTTTTGAAAAAAAATTTTTTTTGAGACAGAGTCTTGCTCTGTCACCCAGGCTGGAGTGTCATGGTGTGATCTTGGCTCACTGCAACCTCTGCCTCCCAGGTTCAAGTGATTCTCCTGCGTCAGCCTCCGGAGCAGCTGGGCTTACAGGCATGAGCCATCATGCCTGGGTAATTTTTGTATTTTTAGTAAGAGTTGCGTTTTCACCATGTTGGCCAGGCTGGTCTTGAACTCCTGGTCTCAAGTGATCTGCCCACCTCAGCCTCCCAAAGTGCTGGGATTACAGGCATGAGCCACCATGCTCCACCTGGAAATTTAAAATAGACTAATTGTAAAGAAATCTACTTGGGCAAAAAAAATTTTAATTTGAATACCGAAATAATAATGGTTCCTTAGAGCCATAAAGGGCTTATTAACAAGAAATGTAGTTGATAAAAGATATGTCTAATTGCTCAACTCACATAGAAAATTAAAAAATTGAAAAAGTTCAGGTAGTGACTAGTCAAGTTAATTGATTATTGAGGATATCAAAATCTCTGGGTGAGGCACAGTGGCTCACACCTGTAATCCCAGCACTTTGGGAGGCCAAGGTGGGTGGATCAATTGAGGTCAGGAGTTTGAGACCAGCTTGGTCAACATGGTGAAACCCCATCTCCACTAAAAACACAAAAATAAGCTGGGCATGGTGGTGGATGCCTGTAATCCCAGCTACTGGGGAGGCTGAGACAGGAAAATCGCTTGAACCCATGCGGGCGGAGGTCGCAGTGAACCAAGATCAAGCCACTGCACTCCAGCCTGGGCCACAGAGTGAGACTCCATCTCAAAAAAAAAAAAAAAAAAAAAAAAAAAAAAAAAAAAAAAAAAAAATCTGGACACATCCACCGACTTCCTGACTTCCTCTTTTTCCAGCTGGAACCACGGAGGGTGTAGAAGAGAAGAAGAAGATTCCTGCTGTGACAGAAACCCTTATGAAGGAATTTTGTAGAGCTGAAGATCAAGCACCTGAGAAAGAAGTTTGCCCAAAAGATGCCTCAAAAGACAAGGAAGAAGCTTATCTATGAAAAAGCAAAGCACTATCACAAGGAATATAGGCAGAAGTACAGAACTGAAATTCGAATGGTGTGGTTGGCAAGAAAAGCGGGCAACCTGTCTGTACCTGCAGAACCCAAATTGGCGTTTGTCATCAGGATCAGAGGTATCCATGGTGTGAGCTCAAAGGTCCAAAAGACGTTGTAGCTTCTTTGTCTTCGTCAAATCTTCAACAGAACCTTTGTTAAGTTCAACAAGGCTTCAGTTAACATGCTGAGAATTGTAGAGTCACTATTGCCTGGGGGTGCCCAAATCTGAAGTCAGTAAGTGAACTAATTCACAAGGGTGGTTATGGCAAAATCAATAAGAATCGAATTGCTTTGACAGACAACGCTTTGGATCGATCTCTTGGTAAATATGGCGTCATCTACATGGAGGATCTGATTCATGAGATCTGTACTGTTGGGGAACGCTTCAAAAAAGCAAATAACTTCCTGTGGCCTTTCAAATTATCTTCTCCACGAGGCAGAATGAAGAAAAAGACCACCTATTTTGTAGAAGGTGGAGATGCTGCCAACAGGGAGGAGCAGATCAACAGGCTTATTAGAAGAATGAACTAAGGTGTCTACGATGATCATTTTTCTAAGATGGTCGGTTAAGAAACAGTACCTGCTCTCAAACTGAAATATACCAAAAAATTTTTGTAATTGGGGAGAGAAAAAAAAAAAACAAAACAACAACAAAAAAATTCTGACGACCTAGGAAAATTGTGGATTGTGCCGCTAGGGGGCGCTGAACGTCTACAGAGCAATGCAGGAAGGGTAAACGTTTAAAATTCTCAGAACCCCACCCACACCTAAAACCTCTCTACAAAAGACAAGCAACATCAATTAGAAAATTAGAGTATGTTATTTAAAAAGGAGCAAGTCTAAGAGTAAAAGACATTTAAGAGAAGGAGAAAGAGAAGTTCTGCCTGGTGCCTCCTCTACCTTACTCTAGTAAGAGGAAGGCAAACAGCCTGTTCCCAACAGCCCCTGCCTCTCCAGTGGGGTTCTGTCACATACAGACAAGAATCCTGACTAATACCGGAAGCTATGTGCTACTTGGAGAACTTAGTAATGACACCAGAATAGCTAGTCAGAGCCAGTCGGGGCAGATAAGGTCTGAGTAGTCCAACTTGCTCACCCTCTTGAGCTCCCTACCTGGATTTATGGCATTGGGATCCACCCAGTCACTGAAGCCAGAAACCTGAGCTCCATTTTCCACTCCAGTATCTCCTGTTGATAATTTCACTAGCTTTGTGACCTGGCTACCTTAGAATTTATACTCAAAAATCCTTGTGCCTCATCAGAGTAACTGCTTCTGCAGCAAACTGAGTTCTAACCTTGCTGCTTTCTCCACATTCCCCAGCATCACCCTTGACCAAATCCTGGTCCCACCTGGAAATGCTATAGGCGCCTCAAGAGAATTTTTAGGACACTATCTGCAAGTCTGTGAACTCAAATTGAGTATTGTGTATACTTATTCTTCTTAAGAGACAAGGTCTCCTTATGTTTTCCAGGCTGGAATACAGTGGGACAGTCATAGCTCACTGCAGCCTTGAACACCTGGGCTCAAGTGATCCTCTGGCCTCAGCCTCTCACAGTGCTGGGATTACAGGTGTGAGACAATGTACTGGGCTGAGTTTTGTTTTGTTTGTTTGTTTCTTTTCTTTCTTTTTTTCTATCTTTCTTTTTTACATGGTCTCATTCTGTCACCCAGGCTGGAGCACAGTGGTACGATCTCAGCTCACTACAACCTCAACCTCCTGGACTCCAGGGATCCTCCCACCTTAGCCTCTTGAGTAGCTGAGATGACCACACCTAGCTAGTTTTTGTATTTTTGTAGAGATGGGGTTTTGCCATGTTGTCCAGACTGGTCTCAAACTCCTGTAATCAAGTGATCTGCCTGCCTTTGTCTCCCAAAGTGCTAGGATTACAAGCATGAGCCACCGCATCAAGCCTATCAGTACTGTATACTTCTAAGAGAAAAAATTATTATGCTTTCAGGATTGATTACAAATTATCATACTTAAATTGTTTTTTAGCATAATGCTGATTAAATATGTCCAACCTAATATGAGGTGTAAATTTCTTATGCTTATACCTCTTGTGCAACTAGAACAGCAAAAGAAACCAACATATTAAATAAAAAATGAATTACAAGTAATAAAATTACATTGACAGCATTAACTTACTATGATGGCTGATGCTGTTTTGTTGTAACTAAGTCACCTCTCACATCATAGATTTCACAACCCTGCTTTACAGCAGGTTTTTTTTGCATTGGGCAGAGAAATGACTCAATCATAAAATTTTTCTAATTGAATTGCACTTGTCACTTGGTTTATGCATTCTCAGTTTACAAATTTTAGATGAAAAAAAATCTAAATATATATACCTGTCATTTATTCTAAAAACATGTTTAGATATTGTGTTTTTTTTTTTTTTTTTTTTTTTTTTTTTTGAGACGGAGTTTCACTCTTGTTACCCAGGCTGGAGTGCAATGGCGCGATCTCGGCTCACCGCAACCTCCGCCTCCTGGGTTCAGGCAATTCTCCTGCCTCAGCCTCCTGAGTGGCTGGGATTACAGGAACACGCCACCATGCCCAGCTAATTTTTAGTATTTTTTTAGTAGAGATGGAGTTTCACCATGTTGACCAGGATGGTCTCGATCTCTTGACCTCGTGATCCACCCGCCTCGGCCTCCCAAAGTGCTGGGATTGATTACAGGCTTGAGCCACCGCGCCCAGCCGATATTGTGTATTTTCAAACCCAAGATACTCTGATATAATATGGAAGAGACGTTCTTCCTGTCACTTCTACTACTACCATGATGAATACAGCACTGATGATGGATCACTGGGGAAAGAGGTTGTTGGCCCTTGTTTTGAGTGACTGTTAGCTCTGAGGGGATTGTGTCTGCTGAAAAACCAGTCAAGGTGTTTCTGTTGAACACACCCAGTTAAAAATCTGGCTGGTCTCAAACTCCTGGGCTAAAGTCATCCTCCAGCCACACCCTCCTGAGTAGCTGGAACTACAGGTGTGTGCCACCATGCCTAACTAGTATTATCATTTCTTTTTTTGAGACAGAGTTTCACTCTTGTCACCTAGGCTGGAGTGCAATGGGGTGGTCTCAGCTCACTGCAACCTCTGCCTTCTGGGTTCATGTGTTTCTCCTGCCTCAGCCTCCTGAGTATCTGGGATTACAGGTGTGCATCACCATGCCCGGCTAACTTTTGTATTTTTAGTAAAGACAGGGTTTTACCATGTTACCATGTTGGCCAGGCTGGTCTCAAATTCCTGACCTAAGGTGATCCACCTGCCTAGTCCTCGAAAGGTGCTGGGATTACAGGCATGAGCCACTACCCCCACCCTGTATTTTCATTTCTTTCTTCCTTCCTTCCTTTCTTTCCTTTCCTTTCCTTTTCTCTCCTCCCTCTCTCCTTTCCTCCCTCTCTCCCTTCCTTCCTCCCTTCCTCCTTTCCTTCTTTTTTCCTTTTTTTTTTGAGGGAGTCTTGCTCTGTCACTAGGCTGGAGTACAGTGGCGGGATCTCAACTCACTGCCACCTATACCTCCCAGGTTCAAGTGATCCCCCTGCCTCAGCCTCTGGAGTAGCTGGGACTACAGGCACATGCCACAATGCCCAGCCAATATTTTTTGGATTTTAGTAGAGACAGGGTTTCACCATGTTGGCCAGGATTGTCTCGCTCTCCTGACCTTGTGATCCACTGCGTTGGCCTCCCAAAGTGCTGGGATTACCAGCGTGAGTCACCACGCCCAGCCTATTATTTGTAACTTCATAACTTCAAACAAGACCAAAAAAAGGTGGAGAAAGTATTAATTTAAGTTGTGAAACCTCATTTTAAAAATCCTTATTTTAGGCTGGGCAGAGTGGCTCACATCTATAATCACAGCACTTTTGGAGACCGAGGTAAGTCAATCATTTGAGGGTCAGAAGTTTGAGAACAGCCTGGTCAACATGGTGAGACTGTCTCTAATAAAAATACAAAAATTCAGTGGCTCACACCTGTAATCTCAATCCTTTGGAGGCTGAGGCAGGTGGATCACCTGAGATCAGGAGTTCAAGACCAGCCTGGCCAACATGGTGAAACCCCACCTCTACTAAAACTACAAAAATTAGCCAGGCGTGGTGTTGCATGCCTGTAATCCCAGCTACTTGGGAGGCTGAGGCAGGAGAATGGCTTGAACCTGGGAGGCAGAGGTTACAGTGAGGAGAGATTGTGCCATTGCACCTCCAGCCAGGGCGACAGAGTGAGACTTCATCTCAAAACAACAACGACAGCAACAAAAATGAAAATTAGCTAGGCTGGTGGTGCACACCTGTAATCCTAGCTACTTGGGAAGCTGAGGTAGGAGAATTGCTTGAACCTGGGAGACGGAGGTTGCAGTGATCTCAGATGGCAACACTCCACTCCAGTGTCAGCAACAGAGCAAGACTCTGTTTTACAAAAAAAAAAAAAAAAAAAAAAATCCTACTTCAAGTGAATAATTAGTAGAATTAAAGTAAATCAAAATAATACAAACATGAATGGCAGTGAAAGCTTGAAACTCTCTAGTAAGAGATTTGGGGTAGTAAAGGTCTAGAAGAAGCACTAAGACACTTATCTCGAAACCGAATTTCTGTAGCAAGCAAACTTTTAAAAAATTAGTTTTCAGCCCCGATTCAGTGGCTCACACCTATAATTCTAGCACTTTCTTTCTTTCTTTTTTTTTTTTTTAAGACAGGGTTTCACCATGTTGGTCAGGCTGGTTTTGAACTCCCAACCTCGGGTGATCCGCCCGCCTTGGCCTCCAAAGTGCTTGGATTACAGGCGTGAGCCACTGCGGCGGGCCAATTCTAGCACTTTTGCAGGCTAAGGCCAGAGCATCTCTTGAGGCCAGGAATTCAAGACCAGCCTGGGCAACATAGAAAGACCCCATCTCTAATTTTAAAAATAAATTAGTTTTGATATATAACTTACATATAATAAAATTCAATAATTTTAAAAGTACAGCTTGCTGAGCTCTGACAAATGTTTACAGTCATATAACTACCACCACAATCATGATAAAGATCACAGAATATCCCCCATCACTCTGAAAAGTTCCCTTGTGCTTCTTTACAGCCAATCCTGTACCCACCTCTGACCGCTGGTAATCTCTGAGCTGCTTTCTGTTTTGCCTTTTCTAGAATGTCATATAAATAGAATCATATAGTATCTGGATGTAAATGGAACCATTATTTTCACTGTGAGGCATATACTTGCTTCTTTCACATACCATAATGCTTTTGAGATTTGTCCATGTTCTTGCCTGTCTCCACAGTCTCTTCCTTTTATTGCTCAATAGTATTCCATTACATGGAAGCACTATGAGTCGTTCAGCTAAGGGACATTTATTTCCAATTTGACTATTATGAATAAAGTAGCTATAAACATTTGGGTCAAGATTTTTGTGTGAACATTTTTTTTATATTTCTTGTTAAAATTTTTTTATTATTTATTTTTCTTTTTTAAAAAAAGCCCAAATGTGAATAGTATTTTACTTTTCTTGAGCACACACCTAAAAGTAGAATTGCTAGGTCATATTGTAAGCATCTGTTAAGCTTTAAAAGTGGCCAAACTGCTATCCAAAGCAGCTGTACCACTTGCATTCATACTAACAATGTATGAGAGTTCCAGTTACTCAGCATTCTTGTCAACGTTGTCAGTCTTCATAATTTTAGCCATTCTAGTGGGTGTATACAGGTGTTACATTGTAGTTTTAATTTGCATTTACCTAATGACTATTCATGTCAGGCACTTTTTCATGTACTTATTGGCCATTTATATATCCATTTTGGTGAGGTGTCCAAATCTTTTGCCCATTTTAAAATTGGGTTTTTGTCTTTTTAAGTTGTAAGAGTTCCATACGTATATATTCTGGATATACGCTCTTTAGTAGGTATACATTCTACATATATATTCTCCCAGTCTGGTTTGCCTTTTTGTTTGGTTTGGTTTGGTTTGGTTTGGTTTGGTTTTGAGACAGGGTTCTCACTCTGTCTCCCAGGCTGGAGTGCAGTGGCACAATCTCAGCTCACTGCACCGCGCATCTCCTGGGCTCAAGCAACTCTCCCACCTCAGCCTTCTGGCAGTTGGGACTACAGGCATGAGTCACTACACTCAGCTAATTTTTTATTTGTTGTAGAGACAGGGCTTTACCATGCTGCCCAGGCTGCTCTCAACCTCCTGAGGTCAAGCTATCCACTGGCCTGGGCCTCCCAAGGTGCTAGGATTATAGGCATGAGCCACCACGCCCGGCCAGCTTTTCGTTTCTTAACAGTTTTTGTTTGTTTGTTTGTTTGTTTGTTTTTAAGAACAAAAGTTTTCCACTTTGATAAGGTCCAATTTGTCAATTTTGTGTCTTAAGAAATCTGTGCTGAATGCAAGGTCACAAAGATCTTCTTTTATGTTTCCTACATTTTAGAGCATTAGCTCTTATTTTTAGTTTTATGACCCATTATTTGTGATGTAACAATTGAGGTTCATTTTTGGCATATGGCTTCCAATTGTTCCAGTAACACCTGTACTTGTTAGAAAGACTAAAATTTCCCCGTTGAATAACCTTGGCACCTGTGCTGAAAATTTGTTTGCCATAAATATGTAAGCCTTTAAGCCTATGAAGAAATGCTGAACATCATTAGTAATTAGGGAAATGCAAATTGAAACTTCAATTACATTCCACTTCATACCCAGCCAGAAAACTATAATTTAAAAAAGACAGATAATAACAAATAATGAGATATGGAAAAACAGGAATCTCATACTTTGCTGCTGGGAATGTAAAATGGTGTAGTCACTTTGGAAAACCATCTGGCAGTTCCTCAAAATATGAACACATATTTACCATATGACCCATCAATTTCACTCCTACATATATACTTATTCATAGCAGCATTATTTGGAATAGCTCAAGAACAGAAACAATCAAAATACTCATCAGCTAATGAGAAGATAAACAAATTGTGGTACAGTATATAAGCACAACGGAATATTATTCAGCCCTAAAAATGAATGAAGTACTGATACTTGCTACATTATTACCTTGAAAACATAATACTGGCCGGGTGCAGTGGCTCTCACCTATAATCTCAGCACTTGGGAGGCTGGGGCAGGTGGATCACATGTCAAGAATTCAAGACCAGCCTGGCCAACATGGTGAAACCCTGTCTCTACCAAAAGCACACAAATTAGCCAGGTGTGGTGGCAGGCACCTGTAATCCCACCTACTGGAGAGGCTGAGACAGGAGAATTACTTGAACTGGGGAGGCGGAGGTTGCAGTGAGCCAAGATTGTGCCACTGCACTCCAGCTTGAGTGACAGAGCAAGACCCCAACTCAAAAAGTAAAAAAATAAAAAGAGTCTGTGTACTCAGAAGGCATACAATTCTTACAAACACTTTTCACTGTATTATATTTATAATGTCACTTATTTGACAGTGCACTTTGTAGAAATTCTAAGTATTTAGTAGCTAAACTTTAAAAAAATCCACTCAGCCAGGCGTGGTGGCTCAAGCCTGTAATCCCAGCACTTTGGGAGGCCAAGGCAGGCAGATCATTTGAAGTCAAGGGTTTGAAACCAGCCTGGCCAACATGGTGAAATACCATATCTACCAAAAATACAAAAATTAGCCAAGCCTGATGGCTGGTGCCTATAATACCAGCTACTCAAAAGGCTGAGGAAGGAGAATTGCTTGAACCTAGGAGGCAGAGGTTGCAGTGAGCTGAGATTGTGCCACTGCACTCCAGCCTGGGGGATACAGTGAGACTGTCTCAAAAAAAAAAAAAAAAAAAAAAAAAAAAAGATCCACTCAATTTTTAGGTCACTATATACCTCTGACAGGTTGTGTCAATATCTGTAAATCAATAGGATTTGTATTTACTTGATCACTGCACATTCTGGATGTTTCTTTATTCACTGACTAGGATTACAGGAAAATTATGCCCCAGTAAACTTTGGGTTCAAGCATTTTTTATGGCTATGGAAAGGACTTGATGGAGTCTCTATTCAACCCCAGCCCAGACCCTTTCCTCACCAAGAGTAAGGGAATAGCAGGGGCTCTCCTCAAGTACTGGGGAGGTGGTCTGTATTTTTCCTACATGCTCTCCTGGGCCTCGATTCAATCTTACTTCTCTGGCTGGGTATGACCCAGGTGCTAGAGGTGACGACAGCATATCTTGTTCACTCCAGCCAAGACTCTACACTATTCCATAATGTCCCTCTGGCCTAGGAACTTAGTCTCTATGTGAACTCTAGGTCAGAAAAAGAGACAATCTTCCCCTACTGGAAATATCCCACAGTAAGAGACTTGACTAGAAAGAAGGCCTGCCTCTGCCCAAACCCCAGACTGTGCTACAAGGTTTCTCTTGTCCACAGCCTCTCACCTCCATAAGCCCTGCTCATGGCTGCTGAGGGGCCTGTCTTCTGACCAGTTCTGCTGCTACCCTCTCCTGACACCAGATTTTTTGTGCAGTAAGGATGGTATGAGGCACAACTGCTAGTCAAGACCAAGAATGTGAGTTATTGCCAAGTTTCTCAGACATGATATCTGTATTATGGTTACACTAGAAAATGTCCTTTTTTAGCAGATGCATGCTGAAGTTTTGAGATCAAGTGTGATATGGTTTTGGTGTCCCCACCAAAATCTAATCTGGAATTCTGTGTTGTGGGAGGGACTTGGTGGGGGTAATCAAATCATGGGGGCAGGTCTTTCCCATGCTATTCTTATGATAGCGAATGAGTCATGAGATCTGATGATTCTATAAGGGGATTTTAAAAAATTAGATTGTGGTGATGCCAGGACCCTCTCAATTTATTAAAAACCATTGACTTGTATACTTTATTTTTTTGGTTGAACTTTGTAGAGAAGTAGATTTGTATACTTTAAATGGATAAATTGTATGGCATGTGAACTATACCTCAATAAGGCAGTTTTTAAAATCTGAAATTACATAATTGTTGAAAAGTTTGTTCTGGCTGGGCATGGTGGCTCATGCCTGTAACACTTGGAGAGCCTGATATGGGAGGATTACCGAGCCCAGGAGGTCAAGGCTGCAGTGAGCCATGATCATACCATGCACCCCAGCCTGGGCAACAGAGTGAGACCCTGTCTCAAAATAAAAGTTTTGTTCCCTAAAGTTATATTATTGTTTCCACTAGTACTATTAGGGGGAATTTCCCTGCACAAGCTTTCTCTCTGTCTACTGCCAGCCATGTAAGACATGACTTGCTCCTCCTTGCCTTCTGCCATGATTGTGAGGCCTCCCCAGCCACATGGAACTGTAAGTCCATTAAATCCTTTTTCCTGTATAAATTACCAAGTCTTGGGTATGTCTTTATCAGCAGTGTGAAAACGAACTAATACAGTAAACTGATACCAGCAGAGTGGGGTGCTATTGAAAAGATACCTGAAAATGTGGAAGTAACTTTGGAACTGGGTAACATGCAAAGGTTGGAACAGCTTGGAGGACTCAGAAGACAGGAAAATATGGAAAAGTTTGGAACTCCTAGAGACTTGCTGAATGACTTTGACCAAAATGCTGATAATGATATGGACAATGAAATCCAGGCTGAGGTGGTCTCAGATGAAGATGAGAAATTTATTGGGAACTGGAGTAAAGATGACTCTTGCTATGTTTTAGCAAAGAGCATTTTGCCCCTGCCTTAGAGCTTTGTGAAACTTTGAACTTGATTTAGGGTATCTGGCAGAAGAAATTTCTAAGCAGCAAAGCATTCAAGAGGTGACTTGGGTGGAAGCCATTCAGTTTTAAAAGGGAAACAGAGCATAAAAGTTTGGTAAGTTTGCAGCCTGACAATGCAGTAGAAAAGAAAATCCCATTTTCTGAGGAGAAATTCAAGCCAGCTGCAGAAATTTGCATAAGTAACAAGGAGTCCAATGTTAATCCCCAAGACAAGGGGGAAAATGTCTCCAGGGCATGTCAGAGGTCTTCATGGCAACCCCTCCCATCACAGACCCCAAGCCTAGGAGGAAAAAAAACTGGTTTAGTGTGTTGCATCCAGGGTCCCCCATGCTGTGTGCAGCCTAGGGACTTGGTGCCCTGTGTCCCAGTCATGCCAGCTGTGGCTGAAAGGGGACAATATAGAGCTTGGGCTGTGGCTTCAGAGGGTGCAAGTCCCAAGCCTTGGCAGCTTCCACGTAGTGTTGAGCCTATGAATGCACAGGCTACTTCTGTGGGGTTTGGGAACTTCTGCCTAAATTTCAGATGTATGGGAATGCCTGAATGTTCAGGCAGAAGTCTGCTGTAGGGGCAGGGTGCTCACTGAGAACCTCTGCTAGGGCAATGTGGAAGGAAATGTGGGGTCAGAGTCCCCACACAGTGTCCCTACTGGGGCACCCCAGAGTGGAGCTATGAGAAGAGGGCCACCATCATCCAGACCCCAAAATGGTAGCTCTACTGACAGCTTGCATCATTCACCTGGAAAAGCTGCAGATACTCAACGCCAGCCCATGAAAGTAGCTGGGCGGGAGACTGTACCCTGCAGAGCCACAGGGGCAGAGCTGCCCAAGACCATGGGAACCCACCTCTTGCATCAGTGTGACCTGGATGTGAGACGTGGAGTAAAATGAGATCATTTGGGAGCTTTAAGACTTGATTGCCCCACTGGATTCTGGACTTAGCCCCTTAGTTTTGGCCCATTTCTCCCACTTGGAATAGCTGTATTTACCCAATGCCTGTACCCCCATTGTATCTAGGAAGTAACTAACTTGCTTCTGATTTTACAGGCTCATAAGTGGAAGGGACTTGCCTTGTCTCAGATGAGACTTTGGACTGTAGATTTTGGAGTTAATGCTGAAACGAGTTAAGACTTCAGGAGACTGTTGAGAAGGCATGATTCGGTTTGAAATATGAGAACACGAAATTTGGGTGGGGCTGGGGTGGAACCCAAATTTCATCTTGAATTCCCATGTTTCGGGAGGGACCAAATGGAAGGTAATTAAATCATGGGGCAGGTCTTTCCTGTGCTGTTTTCAAGACAGTGAATACATCTCACAAGATCTGATGGTTCTATAAAGGGTATTTTCTTGCAAAAGCTCTCTCTTGCTACCTGCCGCCATCCATGTAAGACATGACTTGCTCCTCCTTGCCTTCTGCCATGATTGTGAGGCCTCCCTAGCCATGTGGAACTGTAAATTCCATTAAACCTTCTTTCCTGTATAAATTAACCACACTCAGATATGTCTTTATCAGCAGCATGAAAACTCACTTTGAAATAGTTCAGCAAACCAAACACACATATACACACATACAAAACATATGTGCAGTGCATTATTGTTTTTCACTAATTCATTGCTTGTAAATAAGAAAACTGTGGTCAAGGGAGAGCTGGTCATATGCCGATGGCACCAGAACTACACAATTCTGCCAGAACGTGACTGATTAATCCTGAAAGTATTTTGGCTCTTGGTAAGGAGGGTGGTTGGGTGGCATTGTATCAGCCTCGGGTTTGTATATCCAGGACCACAAACTGATTGTAATTTGGAGAGGGCACATGAAATCTGAAATAATTTGGGAGGCCAAGGAGGGCAGATCACCTGAGGTCAGGGGTTCAAGACTAGCCTGGCCAACATGGTGAAACCCCCATCTCTACTAAAAATACAAAAAATTTAGCTGGATGTGGTGGTGGGTGCCTGTAATTCCAGCTACTCAGGAGGCTGAGACATGAGAACCACTTGAACCCAGGAGGTGGAGGTTACAGTGAGCCAAGATGGTGCCACTGCACTCCAGCCTGGGCAACAGAGTAAAACTGTCTTGGGAAAATAAAATTAGCCAGGTGTAGTGGCATACCCCTGTAATCCCAGCTACTTGGGAGGCCAAGACACTAGTATCACTTGAACCAGGAGGCAGAGGTTGCAGTGAGCCAAGATTATGCCATTGCACAACAGCCTGGTGACAGTGAGACTCTGTCTCAAAAAAAAAAAAAAGAAAGAAAGAAAAAAATGTGAAATTCACACCTGTAATTCCACCCCTTTGGGAGGCCAAGGTGGGGATCACCTGAAGTCAGGAATTTGAGACCAGCTTGGGCAACATGGCAAAACCGAGTCTCTACTAAAAATACAATAATCAGCTGGGTGTGGTGGCTGGTGCCCATAATCCCAGCTACTCAAAAGGCTGAGGCAGGAGAATTGCTTGAACCTAAGAGGTGGAGGTTGCAGTAAGCTGAGATCACACCACTGCACTCCAGCCTGGGTGATAGAGCAAGACTTCATCTCTAAATAAAATAAAATAAAAATAACCTGGAGAACAAGCAAAGGGTTGGGTCTGGTTCCCAGGCAATCCTGCCACTGGTTCCCTTCAGGTTTTTTTTCTACCCACATTTTTTCATATTTTGACTTTCTGTGTCTCCTTTAATTCATTTAGTATCTTATGAGTACTGTTTATATTGGCAGGGGAGCCTAGGACAGGCCATATTGTATGCTCTGAAGTGAAAGAGGGAATCTTTACCTTCAAGCATCTTATGCTCTAATAAAAACAGACAAGCAAGTAGTTATCCCTCTGTACTCATGGGTTCCACGCTCTGTGGAGTCGGCCAACTGTGGCTCAAATGTATTCAGGGAAGAAAAAAACAAGAGAAAACAACTATACAATGATAAAAAATAATACAAATAAAAAATAGAGAATACCAACTATGTATATAGCATTTCCCATTGTATTAGGTATTATAAGTAATCTAGAGATGATTTAAAGTATATGGGAGGATATGCATAGGTTATTTGCAAAATATCATTATTTTCTTTAACATAATCCTTTAAGATTCATAGATTAATCAGATCTGCAAAGATCCTTCTGCCATGTTTAATAAATTTACTTATCACTATTAAATATATTAATAAAAATATTAAATATCATTGTTTAATAATTACATAGCAATCTCATATATAATATTCACAATATTTTAAATAATTAAAATTTATATTTAATAGTAATAATACAGGTTCCAGTGATTAGAAACTGTTATCTTTGGAGGACATTTTTCAGCCTTCTACAGGTGGGGGACATTGAAATCTTGCTTTTAAGGGGTGATCACTGAAGTTCCTATTTGTCACCTTGAGTGGCCAGTTGACTACTAGAACTAAGCTATATTCAAAATTATATCCTGGTTCTCTGTAAATTTAGGCTAGGGTGCTTTGCTTACTTATCCTGCCAGCTTAGCCACCCCAGCAGTATGTATCTGACTATTCTTGGACTTCTCAGTTATGTGAGCCAATACATTCCTTTTAAATCTGTTAAGTCAATTTGAATTTAGTTTCTGTCACCTGCAACAGAAGTCCTAAAACTGAACTTACAAAAAAGAGATCCTCATAAAATTAATAATGGTAATCAATCAGATTATCTCTTCAAAGCTTTGAATATTGGCCAAGTATAGTGGCTAACACCTGTAATCCCAACACTTTGGGAGGCCAAGGCAAAAGGGTCACTTGAGGCCAGGATTTTGAGACCAGTCTGGCCAACATAGCAAGGCTCATCTCTATAAAAAAATTAAAATTTATCATACAAATACTACACAGAAAAAATAAAAAACTTTAAAAAACTTTTGACTGTAAGAGCAGGCAGTATGAGTGAAAGCTGAAGGAACATGCAGAGAAGACAGCAATCCAAGCCTCAGTGGAAAGGAACCCAACTTTTGACACCCTATCTAGGCCTCTATTCCCTTTTCTACCTTCTGCTTAGTCAGAATTTCTGCTTATTAATAACTGCAACTTATTCTCGCTCCACCAGCATCATAGCCTGGATTGCTGCATAATATCCTAAACTGATTTGACCCTGGAACCCTTTTTTTTTAGAAACACAAAAAAAGGTAATTGCCAGCAAAGCAATTTGGGTTTCACACAGAACAAGAACAGGTTTCCTCTTCCAACTTGATAATGCTCCTCATGGCATCCTGGGGATCAGAAACAACTAATGATATTTATATATTTATTCATTTTGAGACAGAGTCTTGCTCTGTCGCCCAGGCTGGAGTGCAGTGGAGTGATCGTGGCTCACTGCAACCTCCACCTTCTAGGTTCAAGCGATTCTCCTGCCTTAGCCTCCCGAGTAGCTCAGATTACAGGTGTGCGCTTCCATGCCTGGCTAATTTTTGTATTTTTAGTAGAGACAGGCTTTTGCCATATTGGCCAGGCTGGTCTTAAACTCCTAACCTTAGGTAATCTGCCTGGATCGGCCTCCCAAAGTGTTGGGATTACAGGTGTGAGCCACCGTGCCTGACCAGAAATAACTAATGTTATAACTAAGGTGGTGACCAATTTGGACCAGGATGTGGTCTTCCCTAAGGCAGCTTGACAAAATAAGCAAGGTCCTTTGCAGACAAGTAATTAATTGTGCCTTCAATTTTCCTGGATCTTCAAGTTACTTAATATCTCTAAGTCTTAATTCCTATGGCACTAAAATAGGAGAAATCACTTCATTGATCTGGAACAAGAAATGAAATATATGTAAAATGGCTGGTACACCGTACATAATAAATAGTCATTCTCTTCCTCCAAACTTTAATATGTCATTTACTCTATAAAGTATTATCCAATTATCTTTTGTTCAAATATCTTAAAAATTCGTACAGTAGAATGGTATGATTTTACATTTAACAAACAGCTTAAATAAAGAACCAGGACCTTTTTTAGATCTAAAAAACAGTTTTGCCACAGTTCTTCCAATGTTTTTATTGGATTTAAAATTCATTTAAGGGATATACAGATATACAACTAGTTTGATCAGCTACTAATATATTTTGGTGTCCCTTTATGTTTGTACCCAAGAGCCAGTTCACTTTTTCTCCATGTTCAATATTTAGCTTTGGTAAAATTTTGCCATGTTCTTCCTCATCTATTACTGAAGCATTAGTATTCCCATCCTGCTTGGTGCAAGCTCCTTTTTTAGGTTTCTTCCTGTGGGTATGTTTTGTAGGACTCTTCTGTTTTTTCTCAATTTCACTGCTTGCATCCCACAACATTATCTTCCCATCATTCCCTCCAGTAAGCAGCAAATAGGATTCTGGCAGAAAGCAGACCTGGGAAACCCCTAAAGTGTGGCCCTTAAATCCCAGTTCCTGTTCACACTTAACTCCCATCACCCGAAAGATTCGAACCTTACCATCTTCTGCACCACAACTAAAAATATTACCACACGATGCCACTGAGATCGAGTGGGCTAGAGCAGGGTTTAAGAGCTGCCCAGGTGATTGTGGGCCTTCCATTTCTTCTGTTTCATCCTCCTGTAAATTTGTAATCCAGAGAGGTCGGGCTTTTTGAAGACTCCACAGCATTACCTTTACATGAGAAGAAATTACAGTCATACAGAATGCTAGCCAATTTGCTCAACTATCATGCTTATTCAGCTTCTAATAAAACAATTAAAGTAGTCTAAGAATAAGCAGTATGATACATTCCCAGCAGTATTAAAAAAAACAGATGCTACCATAACATGCCAGTGGAATGCTATCCTGGGACTAAAACTAGAGTGCAGTATTTTGGTCTATTTTGGTCTTACAAAATCCAGAAAGAACAACAAACCTTTGAAACATTTGTTTTCAGATGCAAAAACAGGCAGGGAAAGTAAATCAACATGTACACTACAGAAATACGACAGCTTAAATTTTCTAAAAGTCTTCAAGAGAAAAAAACTACAGTTCAGTAGTAGGTACACAGGTATTTATTTAATTTTTTTTCTTTTTATTTTTTTTTTGAGACAGGGTCTCACCGTTCCCAGGCTGGAGTTCAGTGGCACAATCTTGACTCACTGCAACCTCAACCTCGCAGACTCAAGCAATCCTCCCATATCAGCCCCCTAAGTAGCTGGGACTACAGGTGCTCACAACACGTCTGGCTAACTTTTGTATCTTTTGTAGAAATGGGGTTTCACTATGTTGCCCAGGCTGGTCTCAAACTCCTGAGTTCAAGCGATCCACTTGCCATGGCCTCCCAAAGTGCAAGGATAACGGGCATGAGCGCCCGGCCTAATGTTATTCTTTATACCTCATCTATATAAATATTATTTTGTACCTATTAAATAAAAAATTAAGCAGTCTCAAGTGTCTTAATGAACCACACTTTGCTTTTAAGGTCCCTGCCTCTTTGAATGCACTTTGCCTATTTTATTTTTTTGAGACAGGGTCTCACTTTGTCATCCAGGCTAAAGTGCAGTGGCGAGATCATGGCTCACTACAGCCTCAACCTCCCTGGGTTCAGGTGATCCTCCCACCTCAACTTCTCAAGTAGCTGGGACTATAGGTGCATGCTAATTTTTGTATTTATTTATTTATTTTATTTTTTGTAGAGATAGGGTTTTGCCACGTTGCCCAGGCTGGTCTCAAATTCCTGGGCTCAATTGATCTGCCTGCCTTGGCCTCCCAGAGTGCTGGGATCACAGGCATGAGACCTCAGGCACGTAAGCGACTATGCCTGACCCTGCCTAATTATTTTAACCTAAGTCAAAAGAAATACTTTTATAATTATTGTTACATAAGAAGAAAGA
Source organism: Saimiri boliviensis (assembly GCF_048565385.1). Taxonomy (NCBI): domain Eukaryota; kingdom Metazoa; phylum Chordata; class Mammalia; order Primates; family Cebidae; genus Saimiri; species Saimiri boliviensis. The sequence continues at coordinate 18,710,041 of NC_133456.1, forward strand.
CAGGTATATTGAACATGGCAATGATTCAACTCCTGCCTGAGATAAAATGTTTTCTCAGAGAGAAGTAACTCAAAATAGTCAGAACTCCCTTTCACTATTGTTATACCTATATTCTGGGCTCCCCCATAAACTGGCTATCCTTAAAGTTTAGCATAATACTGGATGAACAAGTTTGAGGAAGAAAATGGTGGAAAAAAATTGGAGTTCCAACTTCAGTTAAGGAAGTAATTTCTTAAAAGCATGGTTGTAAGGCTGTTACATCACAACCCAGTGTAGAAACAAATCTATCGTGAACCTTTAGCAATTTTACCAAGCAAATCAAAATAAAAAATTACCTGAGCTTCCCTTTTTCAAAATACTTGTTTCCTAGGCTGTTCACTAGCAAGTGCCTGCTACTAAAATGTCTCACCTGAAATTGGAGGCAAGACAGTACATTCTGAATGCCTATTCCTTACCTAATCTGAAAAGTACACATCACTTTTGCATACCTAATTGTCTATTGCCATGCCTAGTGGTTAATTAATGAGCCACTGATGGAAAACTGGTATAGCTGAAGGGTGACAGAATGACTACTCAAAGACACACTGTATAATCTGCCTACTTAAAACATATCCACTGGTTGTATACGTGTTTCTTTATAACCACAAGGGCAAGTTATCACCACTAGGGTGGAGAATGTAGGAGATTTATAAAGGGCTTGGTCAAAACCTAGGAATGGAAAAGGAATTTAGAGGTTGTACGGTCACTATGCCCCATACATATAGAGTGAATCTCAACCGAGGCACTATCGATGTTTTTGGGGGGACAATTCTTTACCGTTTGGAGACTGTCCTGGCACTGCAGGACGCCCACTGATTCTGCCTACTGAATATCAGGTAGCTTGCAGGAGAGGGGAACAGCATTGTAACAACAGTCTCATCGTTCTTCAATTATAAGGGGTATGCAGGGTTGAGGAGGGAGAGGTAAAGACCACTAGCCAAGAGGGTGGAAGTCAAATGCTATTAAGAAGAACGTGAAATCTTAGAAGATACTGTATGTAACTCAGAACAGAGATTAAATACCTAAACAGTGCTGGACACATAGGTCATTAACAATGGTTCTCTTTCTAAAACCCACCTGATCCCAAACTAAGAAACTTTTCTATCACATTACTGATGACACTCTGCTTGAATACCTGTCATCCTAGAGAAAAAATATAGACTTCGGAGCCAGAGAAATTGAGGACTGAATCCCAGTCAGAAAGCTATGTAGAAACTTAATGTGAATTTCAGTTCCCTTATATATATATATATATATATATAAACTGGGATGGTGTGATTAGAATTAAGACTAACATATACAAAGCACGGACAAGAACTAATTGCTCAACAGACAGAAATCATGATGATTCTCACTCTAGTGATGAGATTTACTTTCTCAGGAGGAAGCACATCCTGCCATGGGAACGTTCAAGCTATGTGAAACTTTTCATTAAGCCCAAATCTGCTTTCCCATGATTTCTCTTATGAAGACCAGCATATTCCACTTCTTCCCCCTCAAGAAAACTAAGAACTAAGCACCTCCAGTTCTCTACATAATGGGATTTCTAGATGTATCTACTCTCCTGATGGACTTCCTCTGGATTTGGACTAATTTGTGATGCTCCTTTTTCTTCTTTTTTTTTGAGACAGAGTCTCACTCTGTCGCCCAAGCTGGAGTGCAGTGGCGTGATCTTGGCTGATTGCAACCTTCACCTCGCAGGTTCAAGCGATTCTCCTGCATCAGCCTCCCGAATAGCTAGGATAACAGGCGCCCACCACCACACCCAGCTAATTTTTGTATTTTTAGTAGAGACGGGGTTTCACCATGTTGGCCAGGCTGGTCTCAAACTCCTGACCTTAGGTGATCTGCCCACCTCAGTCCCCGCAAAGTGCTAGGATTACAGGCATGAGCCACTGTGCCTGGCCGTGATGCTCCTTTCAAAACTCAGCATTAAATACAATGCTCTGATCCTGATCACCAATCCACAATATTTCAGTTAAAGTACCCTAGAACTTTAAAGTAAAAACAGACCCAGTCCCTCTAACTTTTTGTTTAAACAGATCACAGAGAATGGGGGGGACCAACTCTGCCTTTAGTACTCACTGTTGTTTGTTTAAACAGATGTTTACAATCAAATATTTAAATTTTCAGGTTTTAGGAATATCTTATAGTATAGAGAAAGGTCTAAAGAAGTAATGATTACTTTGTGAATAAAATCTACTAGGTTTTGTCAGTCTAGCATTAAATATAGAAATGAGGCTTATTGTTCATAAATGGATAACATGTTAGTAGAAAACAGAAAAAGCAAATATATTTGGTGTGATCAATAATTTGATTATGTTAGAAAATCCCATTTAGAAATTACCCAAGTACTCTCTGCAAAAGCATCACCTGCATATCCAGTCCACATGATACCAGGCTCTGAGGCCTCTGAGGTCGAAAAGCCACAGAGGAGCAGATATTGGAATGTCTCTTCAAGGATCTGCTAACTTTCTTGTTTTCCAAGTCTAGGATTTTGATTGCCCCAGAGTCATCAGCAGAAGCCAGCAGGTTTTCAGTTTGATTCAATGAAAGACAATTGATTTCTTCTTCATTCACATGAAAATGGTCCAAGGAACCTTTGAGGGACCTGACATCCAGTATACTAATGGTTTCGCCATGTGAGGCATAGAGCTTAGTGGGGCAGGAGGGAGAAAATAAGACACTGGTAACATCATCAGCCCCTGGGAATCGCGTGTGTCCTAATAGAGTTCCATCTTCACCCCAAGCTGTGAGATCTCCACCCTCTGCTCCGGAAGCCACTAGCCCTTCTTTACTTGCATTTAGGCAGAGGATAGGAAAAGAATGTCCACCAGTCCACTTCACTGCCATAATGGTCCAGAAGACTCTGTGAAGTTGGGGAAAACAACTATAATCTCATGTTTTATACATCAACTTGATGGTAGGAGACAGATGTAATAAACAATAGTTCATTTAAATATTTTAAAAAGACATCATAAAAAACCTCAGTTAATTTTAAAGAACACTTAAAGATCAAATCTCCAAAAGCCCAGTTGAACACAGGGTTGTATCCTGGCTGGCAAATGCTTTAGTGGGCTTCCTTTGCCATCGGGGATCCAGGTAAGGCGGGTCCCTCAGTCTTTGATATGGACCCACAGAAGAATAAACACTAAATATATTTATTTTAAATTCGGAAAAATTCTTTTAAAGAGAGGGCTGTACAATCATCAGGTTATACCTCTTATCTGAATAATGTTTTAGAAGGTGAGCTCTGTAGATAGGCTCTCCAGGTTTGTAGTAGCTAGGTAACTGGGCAAATTACTGAACCTGTCACTCACTTTTCTTCTCTATAAAATGAGGACAGTAATAGCACTCATTTCACAGGATCATGGTAATATATGTAAGCCACACATAATAGTGCCTGGTACATAACGAATACTCAACAAGTATTCCTATTGTTACTTTTCTATTTTTATTAGGCTAGTCCAAAGTGGCATTATATATACTGCACTAGTACTCTCAAAGTGTGGTCCCCAGACTAGCACCATCAGCATCACCTAGGAACTTGTCAGAAATGCAAATTGTCAGACCCAATCCTAGATCTACTGAATCTGAAACTCTGGGGATGGGACCAAGCAATGTATTTTAGTAAGTCCTCCAGGTAATCCTGATGTACAATGGAATTGCAGAATCTATATTACATGAATAACCATCTTGGGAACTGGTAAAAATGGCAAACCCTTGGGTCTCAACACCAGAGATTTATTCAGCAGGTTATTAATTTTATTCTCAAAACAACCCTTTTGATTGATATTATTCCATTTTAGGGATAACAAAACTGAGTCTCAGAAATGTTAAATAATTTTCCCAAGTTCACTGGACTCTTAGGATTTGTAAGGGATCCCAAATGTTTTGTTTTGAGACAGGGTTTTGCTCTGTCACCCAGGCTGTAATGCAGTGGCACAATCATGGTTCACTGCAGCCTTGACCTCCCAGGCCTATGCAATCCTCCCACCTCAGTCTCCTGAGTAGCTCAGACCACTTGTGTGCACCATTATGCCTGGCTAATTTTTATTTTATTTTATATTTTTTTTGCAGAGTTGGGGTCTCCCTATGTTACCCAGGCTCCAAATATTTAAATAACAAAGGTCCAGGCCGGGCGCGGTGGCTCAAGCCTGTAATCCCAGCACTTTGGGAGGCCGAGGCGGGTGGATCACGAGGTCAAGAGATCGAGACCATCCTGGTCAACATGGTGAAACCCCGTCTCTATTAAAAATACAAAGAAGTAGCTGGGCGTGGTGGCACGTGCCTGTAATCTGAGCTACTCAGGAGGCTGAAGCAGGACAATTGCCTGAACCCAGGAGGCGGAGGTTGCGGTGAGCCAAGATCGCGCCATTGCACTCCAACCTGGGTAACAAGAGTGAAACTCCGTCTCAAAAAAAAAAAACAAAAACAAAGGTCCTTTCTAACAACTCCACCTGACAAACAGTTTTACTTGTTATTATTCTTTGCAGAAACAGAAAATGACCAAAAGTTACTAGTAAATCATCAGTGCTTTAAAATGTACTAATGTATGTTTAATCATATTATCATCTATCTATACTTACACAACAGTGCAAAATTTAGATTTCTGATCCTCTAGGAATCTCAGATATATGCACACTGGAATTGCCTCATAATACCACCCTGCCTTGCCTGCCTGCTGGTCAAGGCAAAAAGGAAATCAGGGGAATTTATACAACTCTAATATTGGTCAAGACAAAAGGAAGCAAACAAATGTATCTGGACAAATTTAATTTTTCATTTCATAAGCCAAGGGAGAATTTACCAAGTGCCAGACTGCCAGAGTTGATGTACTATTTTCAGATAAGATACTTGAATTTAGTCCAATGGTACAGAGATAAATTTCCTTATTTGGAAAAATCATTTAAAATAATCTGGCAATCTGCCTAAAGTTTCCATTCCCAACACAAAGCTGTTTTGTTTTTTTTTTTTGAGATGGAGTCTTGCTCTGTTGCCCAGGTTGGAGTGCAATGGCACAATCTCAGCTCACTGCAACCTCTGCTTCCTAAGTTCAAACAACTCTACTGCCTCAGCCTCCCAAGTAGCTGAGATTATAAGTGCCCACCCCATGCGCAGCTAATTTTTGTATTTTTCATAGAGACAAGGTTTCAACATGTTGGCCAGGCTGGTTTGGAACTTCTGACCTTAAGTGATCCACCCCCCTCAGCCTCCCAAAGTGCTGGGATTACAGGCATGAGCCACTTCGCCCAGTGTCCTCCTACTTTTAACCACACATACAATCACTAATTAGACTGCAAAAAAATCACTGATCTATTAAGGTAACAGAAACGTAGTCACAAAATCAAATACAGAAATGTTCATAAAATTACAAAATGGAAAAAAGACAAATTGAACTTAATTTTCAAGCAGAAGCACTCAATTAATATACAGAGGAAATGAATTAGAGACTGAAGCAATAATATTTAAAGAAGATTGGAGAGGAAATGACTCAGAGGGAGGTAAAAATATGGAACCCTGGTGGTTTGACTTTTGCTGACAAGTACTGAAACAGCAGCAGGTAAATAATTTTCTGCCATAACAAAGACTGTTGCCAAAAGTTCCAGATAAACCAAGATTTTAAACAAAGGTACTGATATTATTTAGGCTTAGGAACTGTAATATTGACTTATGATAAAGATGCTATCCCGCAAATTTGAATTGAGTATTGAAAAGTCAATTTAAGTTATAAATAATTGTGTTTAACAATTTCAGTTTCTTTCCTTTTTTTTTTTTTTTTCCTTTGAGACAGGGTCTTGCTCTGTCACCTAGGCCTTAACTTGCCCAGGCTCAAGAGATCCTCCTGCCTTAGCCTCCTGATTAGCTGGGCCTACAGGCTCTCACCACCAAACCCAGCTAATTTTTTTTTTTTTTTTTTGTAGAGATGAGGTTTTCCCACGTTGCCCAGGCTGCTCTTTAACTCGGCTCAAGCGATCCTCCCACTTCAGCGTCCCAAAGTCTGGGATCACAGGCATAAGCCACCGCACCAAGCCAATGCCTTCAAATCTTTAGAATGTTGATCACTTCTTTGCCAAGTTAGAGTTTTAATTGTGCTATGATGAATAACATTTAAAGTCAGGAAGTCTATACTGCAGAGCTTTAAGATTTGCTGATATTTGTGTGCATACAGGTTTTGTATCCTAGCTGGGATTTCAGGTTTTCTCTAAAACAAGAATGAGGCAGGGTTTCTAGTACTTCTATTTCTCCATTACAAATCTACACACAGGAGAGCCAAACAAATGTTAACTGACAGACAAAAGTTTTAGCAGGTTTTCTTCCCGATTTTTTTTCTAGAAAAGATTAACTCAGTTTTCAAGGTTCATTTGGTTAAGTTTCACTCCAAAGTGTGAGAAGTTAGGCAATAAACGAATTTTGTCCTTAAAGGGATTATCATAAAGGATACATTTCCTATCAATTTTTCCATAACGGAATCAATAGTAACTCTTGTTCTATTAGTCTCATAAGACCTAAGAACAGTACTACCTTATTAAACTTTACGCACTGAACTCCTACTCTCTAAATCACATAGATAATATTTAATGGTCATCTATCTAGTCAGAAAAATAAAAATAAATATTACCGGAAATGTTAAAAAAAAAAAATGGAAAGGAGGCTGGGTGCAGTGGCTCATGCGTGTAATTCCATCACTTTGGGAGGCTGAGGTGGGTGGATCACTGGAGGTCAGGAGTTCAAGACCAGTTGGCCAAGATGGAGAAACCCAGTCTCTATTAAAAATACAAAAGTTAGCTGGGCATGGTAACAACTGTCTGTAATCCCAGCTACTTAGGAGGCTGAGGCAGGAGAATCACTTGAACCTGGGAGGTGGAGGTTGTAGTGGTGAGCCAAGATTGCACCACTGTACTCCAGCCTGGACAAGAGTGAGGCTGTGACACACACACACACACACACACACACACACACACACACAGAGGAAATGAGGGGGAAAGTTTGGAAAGTCCCAGAAATCTATATTCTCTGTGACTATTAATTTTAGTCAATCAAGATTTATCATGCAAAGTACTGATCAGTGATTCAACTAGAGCATCCAAAATCATTTACTTAGTCTATAAAATTAAAATGATTTGTTTTAATTTGGAATACAACCAAAGACCACTATAAGAAAGTTAAACAATCAGATTTTTGTGATAGAAGTGTATTGGGGACTGGCACAGTGGCTCAGGCCTGTAATCCCAGCACTTTAGGAGGCCGAGGGGGGCAGATGACAAGGTCAGGAGTTTAAGATCAGCCTGGCTAATATGGTGAAACCCCATCTCTACTAAAAATAAAAATAAATTAGCCAGGCAAGGTGGTGGGCACCTGTAATCCCAACTACTAGGGAGGAGGAGGCAGGAGAATCACTTGAACCCGGGAGGCAGAGGTTGTAGTGAGCCAAGCCCCAGCGTGGGCAACAGAACAAGACTCGGTCTCCAAAAAAAAAAAAAAAAAAAGGTAGTGGGGAAAGATGTAATTAAAGTTGGGTTAAATCAAAACAATTTTTCAGAAATGAGTTGACAAGCAACTGTTTGTTTTTCTGACTGCAACTGGAAAGCCTGACAGAAATAGGTTAAGTGTCACCATCCCCTCATTGATCTATCAAGTCAACAAGCTTCTCTTTTACTGTGTAGTTGCCTAAAGCCTCAAGCACAGCAATTAATCATATCCTACTGTAAATTACTTTAATTAGATAATAGAGTCCTTCCTTCTAATACCTAATGAAATCATAGAGTGGGTGAGGGAAAGGTGATTTTTTATTTTATTTTATTTTATTTCACAGGGTCTCCCGCTGCTACCCATACCGGAGTGCAGTGGCCCAATCTCTGCTCATTGCAACCTCCACCTTCTGGACTCAAGTGATCCTCCCACCTTAGTCTCCCAAGTAGCTGGGATTACAGGCATGCACCACCACCACACCCAGCTAATTACGGTATTTTTTGTAAAGACAGGATTTCACCATGTTGCCCAAGCTGGTCTCCAACTCCTGAGCTCAAGCAATCCACCCACCTCAGGCTCCCAAAGTGCTGGGATTACAGGCGTGAGCTACTATGCCCCACCAGGTGAGTTATTTTGAGAGCATTTTTTTTTTTTTTTGAGATGGCGTTTCCCTCTTCTCCTCATCTCCATTCACTGCAACCTCCACCTCCCAGGTTCAAACAATTTTCATGCCTCAGCCTCCTGAGTAGCTGGGATTACAGGTGCGTGCAACCATGCCCAGCTAATTTTTGTATTTTTCGTAGAGACGGGGTTTCACCATGTTAGCCAGGCTGGTCTCGACCTCCTGACCTCAGGTGATCCACCTGCCTCGGCCTCCCAAAGTGTTGGGATTACAGGCCCCGCGCCCAGCTGAGAGCATTTTTTAAAAGCGTGAAGTGCCACAGTTGGCAGTTCTCATCCGCCAGAGGAGAGAATGAGAGTACTAAACATGGGGAAGAGGCTTGGTGAGGTGGGTGATGAGCAGGTGAAAGATTTGTAAAAAAGAAAAGGAGGGATTGAGAAGGGTAATCTTTTACTTTGAAATTCTACCTGGGCCACTTAGGAGACGGTCTCCCATTGAAAGTCACCTTAGTGACTCGACTAGATTAGCACCAGAATAACAACATGGGATCCTTGAAAGGCTCTACCTCAGCTGTACTGTGGCAGACAAGATAAAGGCCAAAGTCTTTAAAAACGGAATGATCTCTAAACACTCTGCACCAGTTATACCACCACTGTCCCTTTCAACAGTCTGTGCCTTTAAGGCTGTTCATTCTGTCTAGTTCGTTATCCCTTTCTCAGACCGATCAACTCTGACTATCCTTGAAGACCTACAAGAAATTAGTGAGGCCGGGCGCAGCAGCTCATGCCTGTAATCCCAGCACTTAGGGAGGCTGAGGAAGGCAGATCACAAGGTCAGGAGATCGAGACCACCCTGGCTAACACCGTGAAACCCTGTCTCTACTAAAACTACAAAAAAATCAGCCGTGCATGGTGGCGCGCACCTGTAGTCCCAGATACTTGGGAGGCTGAGGTAGGAGAATCGCTTGAACCCGGGAGGTGAAGGTTGCAGTGTGCCGAGATCGTGCCACTACACTCCAGCCTGGGCGACAGAGCAAATTCCTCTGTCTCATAAAAAAAAAAAAAGAAAGAAAGAAAGAAATTAGTGAGAAACAGTCACCATCATGATAGTCAGCACAGGTCAACTTTTCTTTACAGGTTTGGAGTTTCTAAAGGCGGTCTTGATGTGGAGAAGCTGGATAGCAACCAAAATGATTGAAGGGCTGCGGCACTGGCATTAGCAAGAACGAAAAGAATTAGGGTTACTGGACGTGGTGAAAAAGACATTATGAGGAGAAGTGACAGGCAAGTAATAATCAAACACCATGTATCTGAGAGTAGGGAAGGTAGCTAACGTTCCCTTGCTTTTACTAGAGATCAAGAAATGGACTATACATAGCAAGAAGCTTCAGAAAAGATTTATGAAGGTTCCAAGACACTGGAGTTGACTAAGGGAGTCTGTGAACCCTATTATTATAATTACTTACTTCATGGAGTTGTCTTAAGAATTACATATATAAAAATCTGCATAAATGACCTAGTATAGTGCCTGGTTCACAAACAAATGATGGTTATTATTATTCTCTTACTAAGCATTCTTTAAAGGCTGTCGGAAAACTTTTGGGGCCACCTAGGCAATCGTAGTGTAATCAAATAATGCTAAAATTCGTGTGTGTGTGTGGGGGGGGGTGTGACAGAGAGAGAGAGAGAGAGGGAGGGAGGGAGAGAGAGATGGGGGAAGGGAGAGGTGGGGAGGGAGACAGACGCTCACTCTGTCGCCCAGGCTGGAGCAAAGCGGTGCGATTATGTTTCACTGCAGCATCGACTTCCCGGGCTCAGCCTCCCAAGTAGCTGGAACTAAAGGCGCACGCCACTACCCTCGGCTATTTTTTCTATTTTTTGTAGCGACACGGTCTCGCTATGTTGCATGCTGGGATGCTGAAATTCTTTCCTTTCCAAGAATCCATCTACAATTATAGCCTCCACGTCATTCTCCCTATTGGAATGTTTAATTGACTAAAACCACATTGCCTCAATCTGCTTACTAAGCGGTGGATCTAGTAAAGACCACATCTTGTCCAAAAGACGGCAGGGTTCAATTAGCACTCAAATGGCACTTGAAGGTTTGGGCGCAGGGGTGTTCACATGCAGCCACTTTACTTTCCGAAGGCACACTGGGATAGACGTTCGGCCAAGTATTGATACTCAGGGAGAACAAGAGCGCCTGACCAGGTAAAGACGGCTTCAGCTGCCCACGCTACAGAAAAAGGTGAGGGAGCGAGAAAGTGGCTAGCAAGGAAAAAGTTTCATGCGTTGACCTGGGGGTCTGAAGCAAGCACCTAGCACAGAGAAACGTCACAGGAAAGAGGGCCCAAGAGAGCAGACGCGGAGCCACCAGACCAGAAAGAGAAAAACGCACTAGAAAACAGCACCGACGCCACCGGCGCCAGCCTCATACCTGCGCTTCCCGCTCCCCTCCTCAGCGCCCAGTGATGACCTCACCTGCCGGCGCCCAATCCCGTCGAGCGTAGAGCGTGAGGCGGTGCAGCCAAACAGTCACATCCGGGGCTGAGAGGAACCGCGAACGAGCTGGGCGTGCGCCCTTGCTTCGTGCCCTCAGCCCGCATGGCGGAGCCGCGGGCGCGTCGTGGAAAGGCCGGGCTGGTCGGGCGGTTTCGGCGCCCGCGCTGAGCCGCGGGGGAGGGGCGGAGGACGCCCGTGCAGCCGGTGCGTTTGCCCTCAGTGAGGCGGGGCGCGCGGCGGACGCCCCCGGGCAGGGGCGGGAGTGGTGAAGGCGCCGGCGGTTGGCACTGAAAGGGGCGGTGAGCGAGCCGCTCCGGTCTCCAGGAGAGGCTTGGCCTTCTGAGCAGAGACGGCGGGAAGCGGCGGCGGCGGCGGCGGCCCTCGGGCCGGCTAGTGAGGCGATGGCGGCGCCGGCCCCGGGGGCTGGGGCAGCCTCGGGCGGCGCTGGCTGTAGCGGCGGCAGCGGCAGCGGCGCGGGCGCGGGCGCCGGCTCGGGCTCGGGGGTCGGGGGCCGGCTGCCCAGCCGGGTGCTGGAGTTGGTGTTCTCTTACCTGGAGCTGTCCGAGCTGCGGAGCTGCGCCCTGGTGTGCAAGCACTGGTACCGCTGCCTGCACGGCGATGAGAACAGCGAGGTGTGGCGGAGCCTGTGCGCCCGCAGCCTGGCAGAAGAGGCTCTGCGCACGGACATTCTCTGCAACCTGCCCAGCTACAAGGCCAAGGTGAGAGAGCCCCGGGCCACACCGCTGCCCCCAGTTCCGCTCCTCGGCGCCGTTCTCGGTGTTTTTCATCTAAGATTCTGAGTCAGACGCCTCGCCTCACCAGCCCGCCTTTCCACGGGTCCGGTCAATACCTTTCTCACCATCCCCCGACAGAAAGATTCTCTTTTCTTTGGATCGAAGTTCTGCTGCTTAACCCACCCCACTTCCGTGATCCACTTTTCAAATTTCTAGGTAGTTTCCATCGCTCATTCAACTTTTGACAGTTTTCCCGGTTAAAGGCAGACCACCACTCTTGTACGTTTTAATGCCCTCATCCTAATTTCTCCCTGGCCTCCAAACAGACTTCATTCTATTAAATAATGAGGTAATAAGCCCGTGTTAAGGTAGCATGGCTTAGTATCCTTGACATGGTCTTAGTTTCTAGTTGGCTTTCACTCCACATTTATCTCTTTTCCAACCTCTAATTTTTAATCATTTTTTCATTGTTTTCTCCAAGTTCTCTTTATTCCCTCCACTATATTTGAGGCTTACAAGTGAGTTGTACTCCTAGTAATCCTGCTAACTTACAAGATACCGGCTTTTATAAACATCCGTGGATACTATTAACATAATGCTTTGTCCTACTATTATTGGCTATTTCCTTGCTGACTTTTTAATAGTACCACAGTGATGGTGTGTGTCTCTTCTGTTTGTCATCTAACATGCTGGTTACAGTTTTGCTGCGTCCTTTCCCCACCCCCCGACCCCCAGATTCTTGTTCATATTCCTCCCGCCTTCATATACAAAATAAAAATGTCAAGGAACAGGTTGTGGTAGGGCTGAAAGGATTCTCGTGCCATATAAACAAAGGGTCTTGGTTTTGGGTTCAGTTGATTGGTTAACAGGTATTCAGTATAGCATTCAACCAAGATTATATATAAGAGAAGAAAAAGTCTGATTGCAATGTAGTAAACATAATAAATACATTAGTAACTAAAACAAAGGATAACATCTTTTTTTTTTTTTTTTTTTTTTTTTTTTTTTTTTTTGAGACGGTGTTTTGCTGCTGTTGCCCAGGCTGGAGTGCATTGGCACGATCTTGGCTTACTGCAACCTCCGCCTCTCAGGTTCAAGTGATTCTCCTGCCTCAGCCTCCCTAGTAGCTGGGATTACAGGCATGTGCTACCACACCTGGCTAATTTTGTATTTTTAGTAGAGATAGAGTTTCTCCTTGTTGGTCATGCTGGTCTCGAACTCCCGACCTCTGATGATCTGCCCACCTTGGCCTCCCAACGGGTTGGGATTACAGGTGTGAGCCACTGCTCTGGGCCAACATCGCTTTTTAATACTAGCTTGCCAACAGGAGTCAGAGTAAGAAGTAAAAAATTTTTTTTCATGTGAAGCATGTTATAGTAACACCAGTTTTAGTTATAGAAGATAAGGAACATTGCCAACTATAAAGTTTTTCTATTAAGCAAGATAATTTATTAGGACTATTTGCACATGGTAGGTATTCAGTGGATACTGGTTTTAATTTATATAGGTGAGTGCAGAAGATTGGAATTTTGTCCTACTTTGAGAAGTGTGTAGGTTTTGTTTAGATTTTATTTTTCCATAAAGCTTTGTTTTTACTTGTTTTAAACTAGGAGTTTTTGTTGTTGTTTTTAAAACAGGTTCTCTCACTCTGTCGCCCAGGCTGGAGTGTAGTGAGTGGCACAATCATAGCTTACTGCAGCCTCAACCTCCTGAGCCCAAGTGATCCTCGTTAGCTTATCCTCCTGAGTAGCTGGAACTACAGGCACGTGCCACCACACCAGCTAAGTGTTTATTTTTTACAGATAAGGGGTTGCCCGGGCTGGTCTCAAACTCCTGGGCTCAAGCGATCTTCCCGCCTCAGCCTCCCAAAGTGCTGGGGTTACAGGCAGGAGCCGCTGCACTCAGTCTAAACTAGGAGTTGTTGTTGTTTTGGTAATTGACTTATAATAGAAATGTTCACATGATTCAAGATTTATGTTATGTAATAGATCATGTGTCCATGTGAGTCAAGCTTCGATAGAAGCAAAATGCTATCCAGCAAAATGTTTTCCATTCATCCTTGTCTCCCAGCTACCCAGTTCCTCTCCATGTATGCAGTCTGTCTTACTATTTCTTTTGTATCCTAACAGAGATATTTTAGGTTTCTGAAGTTTTTAATACTTGGCCTTTCTGCTATGTGCATCATAGGCGTTATAGACTTGTACTAATCACATGTTCATTCAGACATTGTAGGACTTTTCTTGAATATTTTGAGGGTAAAAGATTAATTCAAAAGGAGTCAAATAGGCGAAGTAGGAAAGTCTTCAATCTAGTAGGGGAGGGCCGGGCGCGGTGGCTCAAACCTGTATTCCCAGCACTTTGGGAGGCCGAGGCGGGTGGATCACGAGGTCAAGAGATCGAGACCATTCTAGTCAACACGGTGAAACCCCGTCTCTACTAAAAATACAAAAAATTAGCTGGGCATGGTGGCGCGTGCCTGTAATCCCAGCTACTCAGGAGGCTGAGGCTGGAGAATTGCCTGAATCCAGGAGGCGTAGGTTGCGGTGAGCCGAGATCGTGCCATTGCACTCCAGCATGGGTAACAAGAGTGAAACTCCATCTCAAAAAAAAAAAAAAAAAAATCTAGTAGAGGAGAAAAAATGTATGGAAATAACTGTTAATGTGTGGTAGAAATTGCTCCTTACCGTTACAGACATTTTTTAAAAGTATACTTACTAGAAGTTGGCTGGGTGCAGTGGCTCATGCCTGTAATCCCAGCACTTTGGGAGGCCAAGGTGGGCAGATCACGAGGTCAAGAGTTCAAGACCAGCCTGGCCAACATAGTGAAACCCCAGTCTCTACTAAAAATACAAAAAGTAACTGAGTTTGGTGACATGCGCCTGTAGTCCCAGCTACTTGGGAGGCTGAGGCATGATAATCACTTGAACCCAGGAGGCGGAGATTGCAGTGAGCCGAGACGATGCCATAGCACTCCAGCCTGGGTCACAGAGTGAGAGAGACTCCCTCTCGAAAAAAAAAAAAAAAGTATACTAGAAGTTCAGTGAAAGGAGAAATTTACAAATTGAATGGAGACTTGGAGAAGATGTAAGGTTGAGGTTATATTTGAGCTGAATTTTAAAGATGAGGAGGAGTTGAATATTTTAGGAAGAGGAAGTACTCTGCACAGAAGCAAGACAAGAGGAAAGTAAAGGGTTTGTACAACATACATTTTTATTTTAAAACAATGAGTGCCAGGCACTACGCTCAGTTTTGCAGATGCAACGGCAAATAAAACAGACACAGTCTCCTTTTATGAGACAGATTTTCTCTCTGTCACCCAGACTGGAGTGCAGTGGTGCGATCTCGGCTTACTGCAACCTCTGCTCCCGGATTCAAGTGATTCTCCTGCCTCAGCCACCTGAGTAGGCTAGTCTCAAACTCCTGACCTCAGATGATCCCCCCACTTCAGCCTCCCAAAGTGTTGGGATTACAGGTGTGAGCCACTGCACCTGGCAGACACAGACTCTTATGGATGCCTTGCCTTATGGAGCTTACAGTCTAGTGGGTAAATGGATTTTTATTTTTTTGAGATGTCCCACCTGGGCCTCACAAAGTGCTGGATTACAAGCGTGAGCCACCACGCATGGCCAAGAAATGGATATTAATCAAATAATCACACAGATGTAAAGCCACGTCTGGTAAGTAGTATGAGGGAAAGATACCTAGTTCTCTGATTGTCGGTAGTGGAGGATTTGATCTAGGTAGAGAGATCAGGGAAGGCCTTCTCAGAGGAAGTGATCTGTGTACTGAGACATGAAGGATGATAAATAGGCCAAGGGGAGAGAGAACGGCCTTCCAGGAGGGAACCTGATGAGTATGAGGGACAGAAAATACGTCAGTGTGGCTGGAGCACAGAGAGCAAAAGTGATGCTGGTTTAAGATAAGATGGAAGAAGTGGGCTGGGGCCAAAACATAGGGAAGCCATTTTGAGTTGTAAGCAAGAAGGTGTGGGGATTGGTTATATGATTATTTTGCATTTTAAGAGATTATTTCTGACTTTAGTATGGAGAACAGCTTGGAAAGGGACCTTAGAAGTATGGTAAATCCATTAGGAAATAGGTAGTGGAAGAGATAGAAATGGGCAGATTTAGTAAGTAAAATCTACAGAATTTGGCAATAGATTTGAAATAGGGATGAGGAACAGGGAAGTGGTAAGGATGACTTTTTAGTATTTGGTTCACATAATGCAGAGATCATTTGATCTAGATTTTTTTCCGTTTTTTTTTTTTTTTTTTTTTTTTTTTTTTTGAAGACGAGGTCTTGTTCTGTTGCCCTAGCTGGAGTGCAGTGGACTGATAATAGCTCACTGTGGCCTTGAATTCCTAGGCTCAAGCAATCCTCCCACTTCAGCCTCCTGTGTAGCTGGAACTATAAGCATGTGGCACCATGCCCAGCTGATTTTAAATTTTTTTTATAGAGATGTGGTCTCACTGTGTTGCCCAGGCTAATAGGCTAGGGTTTGAAGGAATGGCAATGAGTTCAGTTTTGGGAGAGTAGCATTTGCAGTATTTTTGAGACAGAGATTTCAAATAGGCAGCTATTGCAGGTTGGAGCTTAGAGGAGAGATCCGGGCTAAAGATATAAAATATTATAGTTAGATTGAATGAAAGGAAATAGTGGGAAATATTGTAAAGATATATCATGGGACTAGATATATCATGGAGGGCCTTGAAATATAGCCTTCCAACTATAGTTTGGGTTTTGTTCTACAGTTGGAAACCATAGAAATTTGAATAGGAGAGGGACAAAATTAAGGCTGTACTTTAAAAATACTAGACTAGATTATTTGGAGAGGGCAAGGGTTAGTGCCTATTCCAGAGATACTTAGGACCTGAACAGGTATGTAGAGGAGAGAAGGGGATGACTGGAGAGCTGTTGTAGAAAACAGCATACATAGATAGACAGGTGACTGGGTGAATGAGATGAGGAAGATGGAGGCATCAAATGGAACTTTCCAGAAGGCTGGGTAACAGAGAGGGACAGGGGGCAGGTTTAGGACAGCATAAAACAGGAAAGTGGAGTTTGTTAATCTGTTTAGTGTTTTTCTTAGGTTCATGTTTTACATGTCACCACATAGCATTAATTATTTCAGTCATACTTGGCATCTGATGAGAATTCTCTAAAGTTCAGACTTAAATTTTAAGCTAGGTCTTAATGCTGTTTGCTATAACAAAATCCAGGTTGTGCCTGGGACTGTGAGGCTATGGATTGTTTTTATTTATTAATTTGGTCTTTATTTTCGTTTTTTTTAGGCAGTCTCGCTCTGTGACCCAGGCCGGAGTGCAGTGGCGCAATCTCAGCTCACTGTAATTCCGCCTCCAAGGTTCAAGCGATTCTTTCGCCTCAGCCTCCAAGTAGTTGGGACTACAGGCATGCACTACTACTCCTGGCTAATTTTTGTAA
Source organism: Saimiri boliviensis (assembly GCF_048565385.1). Classification (NCBI taxonomy): domain Eukaryota; kingdom Metazoa; phylum Chordata; class Mammalia; order Primates; family Cebidae; genus Saimiri; species Saimiri boliviensis. The sequence continues at coordinate 18,726,852 of NC_133456.1, forward strand.
TTTTTAGTAGAGACAGGGTTTCACCATATTGGCCAGGCTGGTCTTGAATTCCTGACCTCGTGATCCACCTGCCTCAGCCTCCCAAAGTGCTGGGATTACAGGCATGAGCCACTGCGTCCTGCCCCCATTTCTTTCTTTTGAGACTTGAGTCTCACTCTGTCTCAGGCTGGAGTGCAGTGATGATCTCGGCTCACTACAACCTCCGCCTCCTGGCTTCAAGTAATACTCCTGCCTCAGCCTCCTGAGTAGCTGGGACTACATGCATGCACCATCATACCCAGCTAATTTTTGTATTTTTAGTAGAGGCGGGATTTCACCATGTTGGCCTTGATGGTTTTGATATGACCTCGTGATCCGCCTGCCTTGGCCTCCAAAAGTGCTGGGGTTATAGGCATGAGCCACCGCACATGGCCTGTTTTCCCATTTTATATGAAGTTTCCAGTATCTTTTTCTGTTTCTCAAAAATAAAGACACTTAACATAATCACAATATTGTTATCACATCTAAAAATAAATTTACATAAAATTCCTTAATATCAGAAATGCAGCATTCAGATTGCCACTTGTCTCATAAATGTTAAATGTTCATTTTAAACTTACATTTTCTATAATCAAGATCTGTTTAAGGTTCCCATGACCAAGGTTGATATGTAGGCTATTTTAGTCTACATATTCACTCACCATCTCCCCTACCTCCCGTCTTATATGTTTAGGAAACCAGGATGTTTACTCTCGCCTGGATTTTGCTGATTTCATTCCCATGGTGTTGCTGGACATGTTCTTCTGTCCTCTATTTCCTATAGAGGTTTGATCAATTTAGATTAGATTTTTTTTTGCAAGTTATTTTTCACTAGAATCAATGATTAAAGATGTGTTAGAAAATAAGAGCTACTAAATAGTTATGTGGTACAGAAAGTGGTGGGTAGGCACTCAGGAGAGAGAGAAACAAAGGGAATTGGGTGACCCTGGCTGAGGATAGCTTAATAAAGGTGGTCTTAGAGGATATGTGGAAGAAGAAAGCACATATAATACCATAAGCAAGAAGAACAACATCAATGTAGAAAGAGAAATAGGAAGAATCAGATTTGGAGGGCTTCGAAAGCCAGACAGAAGAATTTACAATTGATAATGGTACTAAGTATAGAACTACCAAAGGTTGTAGAACTGGGATGAGATGTAGTAAAGGTGCTGTTTTAGAAAGACAGGTCTGGAAATAATTCAGATAGCTGAGAACTGAGTTTGGAGAATTTGGTGTGGGCAGAGGAAGGATGGTCACCAAAAAAAGAAAACGATAAGAGGATCAGTCCCGGGAAGATGTCCGAGAAACTTGAGGAAGAGAGGCTGGGTGTGGTGGCTCACACCTGTAATCTCAGCACTTGGGGAGGCTGAGGTGGGCAGATCACCTGAGGTCAAGAGTTTGAAACCAGCCTGGCCAACATGGTGAAACCCTCTCTCTACTAAAAATATAATAATTATCCAGGTGTAGTGGTCCACACTGTAATCCTAGCTACTTGGTAGGCTGAGACGGGAGAATTGCTTGAACTCGGGAGGCAGAGGTTGCAGTGAGCTGAGATTGAGCGACAGAGTGAGACTCCATCTCAAAAAAAATCGTTTGAGGAAGAGGTTGTCAATGTGAAATTGGAATTTATAAGAATTGGAGAATAGGCATAGGGAAATGTTAAATAATTTATAGTGAATTATTGATATTATTCTTTCGAGTTACTTAGACAGTATTTGCTATTTGGGGGACATTTTCCTTCCCCATTTAATCTTTTTTCTTTCTTTCTTTCTTTTTTTTTTTTTCGAGGCAGGGTCTTGCTCTGTCACCTAAGCTGCTGGAGTACAGTGGTATGATCTCAGCTCACTGCAACCTCTGCCTCCTGGGCTCAAGCACTCCTCCTACTTCATCCTCCCAGGTAGCTGGGATTACAAGTGTGCACCACCATGCCCAGCTAGTTTTTTGTATTTTTACTAGAGTTAGGATTTCGCCATGTTGCCAAGGCTGGTTTTGAACTCTGAGTTCAAGTGATCTGCCCACCTTGCTTTCCCGAAGTGCCGGGATTGCAGGGGTGAGCCACCGCACCCAGCCTCTGCATTGAATCTTATGTTTTGTTTTTATAAGTACACTTTATACGTATAAAGCAGATGGGAAAAAAATTGGGAATGCTTCTGTTTTATAGCCTCCTTTTAAATACATAGAATACCTGAAACAAATAGTTCTTTTCTTTTTTTTAATCTGTGCTCTGCAGTACAACAAAACAGTAAAGTACTGGTGAATGATATATGAACAGGTGATGAGAGAACTGGATACCTGACTTCTCTTTGGGCCTCTTGCACTGACTAGCAGTTAAAATCCCTGAGAAGGACTAGATGACCTTTAAGGCTCTTCCTAAATGCTGACATTCTGTGACTCTGGAATTGATTTCTCAGGTTAACTGAAGCAGTAGCTCCCAGCCTTCCACTGCTTTTGGGTAATTTGGCTACAGTAAAGAAGGGATTTTTTTAAAAACATACAAACCAGGCAGGCCTAGGGACTTCAACCTGTAACCCCAACTACTCAGGAGGCTGAGATGGGAGTATCACTTGAGCCCAGGAATTCAAGAGTGCAGTGCACTATGATTGTGCCACTGCACTCCAGTCTGGGTGACAGAGTGAGACCTCTAAAAAAAAGTTTTAAACATGCAGACTGAAAGTTTAAAATTGTTTATGAGAAATTATTATTTGTATAGAATTATTTTCATACCCTCTTTATTTCAGAAGCGTAAACCTTTGTATTTACTGAAGAGTCAACTAGCTTGTCTTACTGATAACTTCTCTTTATAAATTCTAGTAGTTGAACTTAGATGCTATCTAGGGGATTATTTGATTTGGTGAAATGAGATGGTTGCTTTTTTATTGTATGAGTCATATCCAGCAAGTAGGCTGAGGATCTAAAGTAGTTTGTGTTTACTAAAATTTTTCATAAACTTTAATGCTGCTATGATTCAAGTTTCTGTTTTATGTAAAATATAATTCTTATTGATGACAGCATTGCCCCTATGAAAACTGTACTTCTCAACTTTTTATAAAAATATCAAATATAAGCAAAAGTAGAGAAAATAGTTTCATGAATTTCCTTATACCCACCACCAAGCTTTACCAGTGATTAATTTATGGCCAGTCTAGTTTCATGTTTATATCACACACTCTCCAACTCCATCTCTGGATATTTAAAAGCAATTCCCAGATATCATTATTTTATTCATAAACAGTATTATCTCTAAGATACAAGAATTCTCTTTTTTTTTTTTTTTTGATGTTTTGAGAAATCTGAGGAAATACTGCAATTTTGGTCAGTGATGAAACGGTTGGCAGTTATTTTTAATGTTTTCCAATTTATTCTGTTAGTATACCATCCTGAAACTTTAGCCATTATTTTAAATACTTGTGTTATTTAAAAATATATAACTTGGTTATTTAAAAACATGTAGCCTGAAGTTTGGGTACATTTTAATATTTAAGAAAAATAAAATTTTCATTTCTTTGGTCTGTTTCTCATTTTTTTAGATACGTGCTTTCCAGCATGCCTTCAGCACTAATGACTGCTCCAGGAATGTCTACATTAAAAAGAATGGCTTTACTTTACATCGAAACCCCATCGCTCAGAGCACTGATGGTGCAAGGACCAAGATTGGTTTCAGTGAGGGCCGCCATGCATGGGAAGTATGGTGGGAGGGCCCTCTGGGCACTGTGGCAGTGATTGGAATCGCCACAAAACGGGCCCCAATGCAGTGCCAAGGTTATGTGGCATTGCTAGGCAGTGATGACCAGAGCTGGGGCTGGAATCTAGTGGACAATAATCTACTACATAATGGCGAAGTCAATGGCAGTTTTCCACAGTGCAACAATGCACCAAAATACCAGGTGAGAAACTGGGGGTTTTCTTAAGTATGGGCCTTTGTCAGATCATGCCTTAATCTGCTTTAAATTTGCAGATTTTTACATAGCAGTTTTGTTTGTCTTTTTGGTAACTTTTATTTTTATTGTTTATTTTTATTTTTCCAAATTCCCAAACTTCAAGGAGATTTTTTGACAATGTTTAAATAAATGTATAAATTATCTATCTCATTATTGTTTCCTAATACAACTTTAATCAGCCTCTCTTTGTTCCAGATCAGGGTTGGCAAACCTTGTCTGTAAAGGCCAGGTAGCAAATATTTTAGGCTTTGCAGTCCATATGGTCTCTGTCACAACTTTTTTTTTTTAATGTCATTTTCAAGGTAAGGATCTGTCTCAACTTTCAACTCTATTTATAGCACAAATGCAGTCATAGATAATATGTAAGTGAATGAACATGGCTGTATTCCATAGACCTTATTTATGGGCAGCAGGACAGCTGTAGTCTAGGGACCATAGTTTGCCAGTTCATACTCTATGTCATGCTTTGCACAGCCTGCATGGAGCCCACGATGGCTTTGAATTCGACCCAATGCAAATTCATAAATTTTCTTAAAACATTATGAGATTTTTTTTTTTTTTTTGCTTTTTTTTTTTATTTTTTGAGACCAAGTCTCACTCTGTTGCCGAGACTGGAGTGCAATGGTGCAATCTTGGCTCACCACAGCCTCTACCTCCCAGGTTCAAGCAATTCTCCCTCAGCCTCCTGAGTAGCTGCAACTACAGGCATGTGCCACCATGCCCGGCTAATTTTTGTATTTTTAGTAGAGTCGGGGTTTCATTGTGTTGGCCAGGCTGGTGTCAAACTCCTGACCCCGTGATCCACCTGCCTCGGCCTCCCAAAGTGCTGGGATTACAGGCGTGAGCCACCATGCCCAGCTGAATTTTTTTTTTTTTTTTAAGCTCATCAGATATTTTTAGTGTGTATTTTATATGTGACCCAAAACAATTCTTCTTCCAGTGTAGCCCAGGGAAGCCAAAAAATTGAATACACCTGCTCTAGATGGCCATCTTTCCTATATCGTGGCACATCCAAGTCTTTTTCTAAGCTCCTTACCCCAATAAATACATCTCTATGTATGCACATGCACACATACCCGCTGTTTGTGGATTCAAAGCCGCTGGAGGCATCAGTGATTTCTGTAGAGACAGGCAAATTCAGGCAAACTGCTATATTTTATTCTTTTCATCTTAGGCTTAAGGCTTACTCATTTGATTCTAGAGTTAAAATCGTATTTCCTATTTGTAAAAGCCGTATTTATTACTATACACTCAGCAGGGTGTAATATACAATAATCTGATAAGAAATTGGAAGTCTTTAAAGAATTAGAGATTGCATGTTTCAGAGCCACTTGTAGCATGAAAGCTCCAGACTCAAGAAGAATAGAAAGAGAAATAAAAATAAATTTTAAAAAAAGAAGAAAAAAAAGAAAGCTCCAGCCTCAGTAATGGTCTCAAGTCAGGCATACTAAAGCAGAAGAACCAAAAATACATCCCATTTTCTGAGGTATAAAAGCTGGAAGGATTTTTTTTTTCATAGAATGTTTCCTCACTATCCTTTTAGGATCTTCAGATACTATAGTGAGAAGGGTGTCTAGACTTTATCACTAAAAAGAAAGTTCTGTAACTACCCTTGTAATGATTTTGTAAGTGAAAGTCCTTAAGTTTTTGTTTTTCAGAGAACATGCTCTATGGCTTCAGTCCTTTTACATTTATTAAGATTAGTTTTACTCCAATATGTGGTCTGTTTTGATGAGTGCCCCATGTGTGCCTGAAAAAAATGTATATTCTTTTGTTGAATGGAATATTCTGAAAATGAGAATTAGGTGAAGTCAATTGATAATGTTCAAGTCTTTATAGTGTTACTGATTTTTTGTCCTACCCCTTCTATCATTTACTGAGAAGCGTATTGAAATCTCCGTCTATGGTTGCTGATTTGTCTTTTTCTTCTTTTAGTTCTGTCACTGTTTGCTTCATGTATTTTGGAGCTCTGTTACTACTGGTGCATATACATTTCTAATTGTATCTCCCTGCCTGATTTATTTTTCTGTTATGAAATGACCTCTTTTGACTCTAGAAATACTGTCTTTATGTCCATTTTTTCTGATTTGAATTCAGCCACTTCAGCTTCCTTATGCTTACAGTTACAAAGTACCTTCTTCTTGTATCCTTTTATTTTTAATCTGTCTTTGTATTTAAAATGGATCTCCTATACAGAGACTATCTAATCCAGTCTCATTTTCTAACTTTTAAGTGTTTCAATCATTTACCTTTAATGTAATTAAGGTAAATGGACTGCTTGATATTGTCCTTATCTCTGTGCCTGTCAAGCTGTGTTCTTGTTTTCTTCCTAACCTTGTTTCTTTCTAATCTTTGAATTAGATAATTTTCTTTTCTTTTCTTTTTCTTTTTTTTCTTTTCTTTTCTTTTTTTTTTTTTTTTTTTTGAGATAGGGTTTCCCTGTGACACCCCAGCTGAAGTGGTGCAGTGGCGTGATGATCTTGGCTCACTGAAACCTCTGCCTCCTGGGCTCAAGCGATCCTCCTGCCTCACCTCCAGAGTAGCTGGGACTATAGGTGCTCCCCACCAGTGCCCGGCTAGTATTTGTATTTTTTGTAGAGACAGGTTTTCACCGTTTTGCCCAGGCTGGTCTCAAACTGCTGAGCTCAAGCAATCTGCCTGCCTTGGCCTTCCAAAGTGCTGGGATTACAGGCATGACCCCGTGCCCCACCTAAGTTAGATAATTTTTGTTGTTCTATCTTCAAGTTTACAGATTTTTTTCTTTTGCCATCTCAACTCTGCTGTTGAGCTGGGCTAGTAAATTTTGTTTATTGTACACTTCAGCTTTACAATTTTCATTTGGTTCTTTTTTATAGTAAATTTCCTTTTCTCTATTGAGTTTCCTTATTTATTTACTTATACTATATTTTTTAAAAATTATTTGGATATATTTATAATAGTTGCTTTGAAGTCTTTGCCAAATCCAACATTTAGGCCCACTTGGGTTCAGCTTCTATTGATTGCTCTTTTTCCCCCGAATATGAATCACACTTTCCTGTTTCTTTTCGTATCTAGTAATTTTTTTACTGAAACCTAGACATGTAGATAATATGTATTAGTAACTCCTGAATGTTTTGTTTCTAGAAACTGCTGTATTCTTCTGAAAAGTATAGGTTTTCTTGTTTTAGTAGGCAGTTAACTCAAACTATAAGCTCTGTCTCTTGTGATGTGTAGCAGCTAACATCTGCTCAGTTTTTTCAGCTTTGCTGCTTTTTCAGCATGGTTTTCTGGGGGATTTACCCTGTGTCTTTGTATTATAGTGGTCACTCAGGGATTTGGGCAGTTAATTCTCAAATTTTGGGGTTCATCCTTTCTGTGGTTCTGTTGCTTCTGGAGTTCCACCTCCAAGTTTCCAGTTGCTCTGCCATCTCCCAAGTTTTACCCTCTGGCACCTAAAGGTGGTAAGACTTCTGCTTTCTCCTCCCTGTGCTTTGGGCATGCTGTATGCTCAAAGGTGAAGCAAATTTGCAAATTTCACCAAGAGTAATTGTTGCTTAGTGTCAACTTCTGTAAAATAGGGATAATTCCTAGGATTGGTGTAAGGATTAAATGGGATAATACAAATAAAACACAAAACAAAGACTCAACAAAATTAGCTTTACATTTCTAGTTTGTTGTTAATATTTTGTTGGTAGGAGTAGTGGTGGTGGTGGTGATCTGGAGGTTTTTAGATCCATAAAATGGGGTGTGGGTTAGTCTGTAAGGTAGGAAAAGGGAGGAAAAAAGCAGATGTTGGCAGTTACTGTTAACAGAAATACAGTGAAGGAAAGTAAATGACAATAGCAGGGGTTATCCTAATCAGGAATAATTAAATTTTGATTGCAAACATAAGGACTTTCTGCTTCCAATTTTGTAGATGCAACATCCTTTTATAAATGTAAACTATAAAGATGAAGCATTCTTTTTTTTTTTTTTTTTGCTTGCTTTTTCAAATGGGAAAAAATGGTATATTGTGCTTCCAGTTTCGTTTAATAATCAGGTGTTTCGGAGTTGTGAACCACAAATTGACTATTTAATAAGCCTATTCTATATTCTACCTTAGACTTTAGAGCCAGATTTGATTATTCATGATTCTACATTATATGTGTAACTGCTTTGTAAAAACTTTAAAAGCTATGTTTCTTACTGTGATTTTTAAAATTGTGATGAAACATACATTTTATTATTTTAACCATTTATAAGTATGCCATTTGGTGGCATTATATACATTCACAATGTTGTGTAACCATCACCTCTCTATACCCAAAACTTTTTCCTCACCCCAACTTGCTCAAAGGTGAAGCAAATTTGCAAATTTCACCAAGAGTAATTGTTGCTTAGTTTCAACTTCTGTAAAATAGGGATAATTTCCAGGATTGGTGTGAGGATTAAATGGGATAATACAAATAAAACACAAAATCTCTAGTATGTTCATTCCCTATTTCCTTCATTCCCCACCCCTGGTAGCCTCTATTCTATTGACTATATGTATTTGACTGTTCTAGATACTATATAAATGGAATTCATACCATTTAGGCTTTTGTGTCTGGCTCGTTTCACTTAGCATAATATTTTAATAGTTCATCTATGTTGTGGCATGTATTAAAATTTTATTTCAGTTTATGGCTGAATAATACTCCATTGTATGTATAATGTAGTAATTTAAGAAGCTGATTGACATTGCTCTTTTCGGTGGTAAAATATGCCAAGTTACAGATTTTAGTGTTAACCTCAAGAAAAACCTTTAAACATGGCTGGGCGCCGTGGCTTATGCTGTAATCCCAGCACTTTGGGAGGCTGAAAAAGCGGGCAGATCACCTGAGGTCAGGAGTTCGAGACCAGCCTGGCCAACATGGTGAAACCCACATGTCTACTAAAAATACAAAAATTAGCCAGGTGTGGTGGCACGTGCCTGTAATCCCAGTTACTTGGGAGGCTGAGGCAGGAGAATTGCTTGAACCCAGGAGGTAGAGGTTGCAGCCAGCTGCGATCGCACCACTGTACTGCAGCCTGGGCAGTAGAGTGAGACTTCATCTCAAAAAATAAAAAAGAAAGAAAAACCTTTAAACAAAGAGTAAATAAAATCAATCTAGGCAGTGTTCAGGTGGAACATTTAAATTGTTAGTAATTAAATGTAGATTCCATATGAGTCTTAAAAACAAAACTATCAAAGTAACTATTTGTGATGAGATTGGTGTGCGTTACCCAGGCTGGAGTGCAGTGGGCAGTGGTGCAATATGGACTTTGCACCACCACACCCAGCTAATTTTTGTATTTTTAGTAGAGATGGGTTTTCACCATGTTGCTCAGGCTGGTCTTGAACTCCTGGGCTCAAGCAATCCATCCACCTCAACTTCCCAAAGTGCTAAGATTACAGGCATGAGCCACCATACCTGGCCAGGTGTGTGTCCTTTTTTTATAGATGTTTCCTCCTGACTAGAAAGCTTCCCTTCTGCTTTTTTTTTTTTTTTTTTTTTTTTTTTTTGAGATGGAATTCGGCTCTGTAGCCCAGGCAGGAGTGCAGTGGTGCAATGTCAGCTCACTGCAACCTCTGCCTTCCGGGTCCCGATTCAAGCAATTCTCATACCTCAGCCTCCCAAGCAGCTGGGATCACAGGCATGAGCCACCATGCCCAGCTAATTTTTCTATTTTTTAGTAGAGACACAGTTTCACCATGTTGGCCAGTCTGGTCTTGAACTCCTGACCTTGTGATCCACTCGCCTCGGCCTCCCAAAGTGCTGGGACTATTGGCGTGAGTTACCGCGCCTGGCCCCTTTCTGATTTTCCTAGATAGCTTTCAGGGTATATGTTCTTAATATTTGCAACTTCTTGATTTGTATTGTGTTTCTTCTAGCTGTGCCTTTGGCAGATTTTCTTCTAACCGTTTCATGTCTGTTTGCAGATAGGAGAAAGAATTCGAGTCATCTTGGACATGGAAGATAAGACTTTAGCTTTTGAACGTGGATATGAGTTCCTGGGGGTTGCATTTAGAGGACTTCCAAAGGTCTGCTTATATCCAGCAGTTTCTGCTGTATATGGCAACACAGAAGTGACTTTGGTTTACCTTGGAAAACCTTTGGATGGATGACGGTGGCTTTCTTGTGATGAAATAAATATAGAATGGAGGAGAGATCTGCTTATGGGAAGTAGAACCATGAAGTGACCGTGTCATATGTGCATGTCCAAGAAACATCCTGAAAAACACATGAAGTTGAAAACTGGAGAAGCAACTCTACACCAGAGATTATCTTCGTGTTTCCTCTTTCTACTGGGCCAGAAAAATCCTCAGGGTTGCAGTTGGTTGAGTGGGCAGTTGACATATGCATGTTGCAACAGATGTTGTCTCTAAGTTAGCAATGTGTTATTTCCAACTTTAATGGTGAGACTGTAGAGATGCTGTCAAAGGGATAAGATAAGGAAATAGCAAGATTTTTAAGTAGTGTGTTTGTGAAGACTGATCCCATTTTACAACTGCCTGTTCTTTCTCCAGTCCCTTTTTTTCCGGCCAGCTTGACTATTAGAAAATTATGAAACTGGTTGAGTTTTATTTAATATTTTTAATATATTGAGAAGCATGGTCTGCCTGGACTGCACTTCTCTAAAAGTGAGATATAAAATTGTGCAGCTATTTTAAAAGTTGTATATACAATATGTGTGTTTAAAAAAAAAACTGTAAAAAAAAAAAAAGGACAAACAGTTTGCTTTGTTCTAGTTCTAATTTCTTAAAAACCACTACATGGTTACAAAATTGGAATAACATTTGGAGACAGTTGGATTAACTACAAAGAAGAGGATTTTAAGAGAAGATGTGTTTTATTGACGCATTTTGTATTATTTTTGGCTTATAGTTCCCATGGCTGTTAGAGTCTGGTTTGTTTTTGTTTTTACTATCAAAATTATAGTAAAGATCTCTCAATCTCCTGGCTAAAGATTGAGGGAAGACAAATCTGTTTCTAATTATACATATATCAGAATGTAAGGATGTTCTCAACATCATAATAATGTGCATCTTTTGGTATCCAGTTTTTGGCCTTCTAAGAAAGTGTCTCCTAACCAGAACATTGCCATTTGCTCTTATAGGCCTCAAATATTAAAACTATTAGTCATAGAGCTTAGGAAAAAAAGAATTGATTAATGGTCTTTTTATTTTGTAACCTTATAATGCTGTAGATATTATCAAAACAACTTTTAATTTCATATTGTTTACATCATGCAACTAATCTAAGCCTCAAACTCGTTACTGGGGCTATAAAGAAAATGTTTACTTACCCACCTGAAACAGGTTAAGAATATTCTTAACCTCATTATAGATAATTGCCCCCATGGGACTTGAAATATAACACCTTGTGCTGAAAACTTCAGGTTGGCAATATTTGAAGGTTTCATTGTAGAAGAGTTTAACATTAACTCCTGTTTTGACTTACAAATCTTATTTCTCATCACTAAAAATGCTTTTGAATTAATAATCCAACACACATGAGCTGAGAGTTTTTCTTTTGTTAGAAAAGAAACTGACATCATCTTTCTGTATGAAAGTATAAATTGTATGGTTTTAGGTACATAAGAATTGACAAAGGAAAGTGAAATCTTTGTGCTTCTGAGTTATTGATGTATTTATATTTTGTTTTAAATCTAATAAGGGACAGCAAGCTGCCGGCTGGGATTCTTGGGCTGCTCCTTGAGAGTTAAGATTGTCAATACTCCTATGAAGCAAGGGATTTCAGCCATAGAACAAAGGTTTGTTGTTGCCACCTGAAAGGTTTACAAGTATTTATTGTGTATTTGATACATTGCTTGAAAAGATGAACTCTATTAAAGATTCTTTTTGATGTCCATGTTAAGAAGAAACCTCCTTGTATAGGGTGAAATTATATGTTAAATGTATTAGAGAATATAGATAATATAGAAATCGATTTTTCTTGGTGTAGAACAACTCAATTCGGCAAAGTTTAAAATTTTATTAAACAAGAGAAGTGATTCAGGATGAAGATTCACTTGTTAGAAAGTGATCAAGTCCTTTAAGTACTTGTGTCTTTTTCAGGTTGTGATAAGGGCATTCCAAGAGGTTTTGTTGAGAATTTTGTTTATAATTGTCTCTTTTGTTAGTAAACATTCATTTGCAACAGTTTTGAAGGTGCTGAGTGGAAAACAGAAACACATGGTTACTGCATATTAGACCTAGAATGAAATAATTGCCTAAATATTTAACAACAAGCCATTCTTAAAGATTTAAGTTCCTGAATATCTCATTTGCAAATTATATGCGATAGGGGTTAATAGCATGAGCATCTGGGTAATGAAGAGCCTTCATTTATAAGCCGATAGGTAAATGTGTCACTAGAAACCAGTAGTAGCTCTACAGAATATTAAAAGAAACTGCTACAATGTTCAAAGAAATGGAATATCTTTTTCATTGGTGCTGAGAAGAGCATTCAAGTAGAAGACAATTGCACCTGAAGATTGAGTATAAATCATCCAAACCAGTGGTTCTCAACATTGGCTGTACTTTGCAGTCACTTTGGAGTGTTCTAAGAAGCACTGATGCTTGGGTTCCATATGCTAAGATTCTGATGTTGGTCTGTAATATCACCCAGTCATAAAGATTTTTAAAAACTTTCTGGGGCATTTCAACATGTTGCCAAGGTTGAGAACCATTGATCTAAAATTCACCTTGAGTTTTCTCATCTGCAAAATAGAAAAAAAAAATCCTTGCTCCCTCCCTTCACTACCTCACAAGGATATTGAGGGTAAAGGAGAAAATAATGGGAAAGTGCTTATGCTGTGGATAAAAAGTGCTATTAAAAGCAAAGTGTAGTGTTCTATTTCAATTCATAGTGTGATCAGGAAAAGTGTAACTGACTATACTTTGTTGACTTGGGAAACCCGGAGCACTTCCTTTGGTTCTTTAACGAAGCATACAGATGTGGAAGCAGACGTTACTATTCTTATTCCTACTATGGTCTTCTGTCACACTTGGGATAGGCTGTTTTAATTACCTGGTTTTACATAGGAAAGAAGAATATTAAGGCTTAAAGTATGTAATGGTCAATGACTCATAATTCATTAAATCTTTTCATACAAGGAATTTGTGGTTAATGTCATTTCATAGTTGCCATTATTTTTTCATTTGACTTGAATGTTAAACCATTTATTTCATCTCCCTCATTCACATTAAGTGTAGATACGGATTCGATAAGACACCTAAAGCCAGTAGGATTTACACAGTTGAATATTTGAAACCATTGTTCAACGACTAGGCATTTTCTGCCTTTTAGAATGATTTGAGTAGAGAAAGAGTTTCAAAAATAACAGAACCCTAAACTATAAAGAAGCTATTATATAATGAACTTTTGTTTTTGGAGACAGGGTTTCACTATATTGCCTAGGCTGGTCTTGAACTCCCGGGCTCAAGCAATCTTCCTGCCTCAGGCTCCCAGGCAGCTGGGATTACCTGGTATACATTACAGGGTATGCCACCATACCCAGCTTTAACTTTAAGTCACCAAACTATATAGACTGTCATATTAGTTTTTCTTGTTCTTTTGAAGAAGCAAGTAGTTTGAAGAGATAAACTTAGGGAGAGAGAGAGAGAGTGTGTGTGTGTGTGTGTGCGTGTGTTTTGAAGACAGTTGCTCAGGCTCTAGTGCACAATCTTGGTTCACTGCAACCTTTGCCTGCCAGGTTCAAGTGATTCTCATGCCTCAGTCTCCCGAGTAGTTGAGATTACAGGCATGTGCCACCACACCCGGCTAATTTTTGTATTTTTAGTTGGGTGATGGGTGTTGCCATGTTGGCCAGGCTGGTATCGAACTCCTGGCCTCAAGCAATCTGCCTGCCTCACCTCCTGAAGTGCTGGGATTACAGGTGTGAACTACCGTGCCCTCAGAAACTTGAGTTTTAAAGGTTAGTGTTGAAAAGATTACTTTCCAGAAATTAAGACCACCATAGTTCTACAATTGGGACTGTGGTAGATAATCAGGACCACATAAAAGCCTTTATTAGGAACAGTCCATACCCAGCCCAAATGTCCTCATAAAAACATTCCGCCGGGCGCGGTGGCTCAAGCCTGTAATCCCAGCACTTTGGGAGGCCGAGGTGGGTGGATCACGAGGTCGAGAGATCGAGACCATCCTGGTCAACATGGTGAAACCCCATCTCTACTAAAAATACAAAAGAATTAGCTGGGCATGGTGGCGTGTGCCTGTAATCCCAGCTACTCAGGAGGCTGAGGAAGGAGAATTGCCTGAACCCAGGAGGCGGAGGTTGCGGTGAGCCGAGATTGCGCCATTGCACTCCAGCCTGGGTAACGAGAGCGAAACTCCGTCTCAAAAAAAAAAAAAAAAACATTCCTCAGTTTCTCTAGCTGAATGTAATCTCTCCTTGAAACTTCCCTAGTTTTATTTATCTATAGTTGTGGCTAGTACTGTATTTATTACTTTATACCTTGTTTAAAATTATTATTTATTGGTGTCATATCTCCCCTAAACTGGGACAAGATCTCTTATGGACTCATCTTTGTGCTAATGACATGTAAGCCCAATAGGCAGCTGCTCACATATTTGCTGAAGTAACAGAACCATGTAGAAAGACAAAAGTTCCTCTGAAGTTACGGACTATAGACGCAAAAATTATAATAGCAAATATGGATGAGAAATTCTATGTTCTAGTCCAAGAGAAGCAGGAAGGAAAGGGATGCAGATCTGAGGCTAGGAAGGAGAAATGATTACTGTGAATGCATTTAGCCATTCCCCTCTCTTTGAAAATACTGGTAAACTCTGATTTTTATATTTGTTTGGAATTTAAATTAGAATTCTGTATCTTTATTTTTTGGAATTCTGTTTTGCCTTAGTTTCTTAATAAAAAGTTAAAACGAACATTAACCACCTGTGATTGCTTACATTTAAAGAAAATTTTTACACATTGGTCAGAAAGAAAAATTGGGGTGCCTTAGTAGCCAAAGGTGGTGATGGAATTTACCTATTCCATGGCTTTAATAATAGAATCCACATTCTCCATGTTTAGAATGGCAAGTGGACAGGGAACAGTAATTCACTAGGGTTTTATTCCCCAATTGCCTCTACTGCCTTCCCACCCCTCTGCTGACGTGTTCGATAATGCAGTTGTTTGCCAAGAATTATAAGAGACAGACATGCTATTCCTGAACTGGAGAATAAATGGCTCCTATGATCCAAAAGCTTAAAAGAGAATCAGTCAGTTGATTATGTTGCTAAAAGTTGCCTAATATGTTAAACGTTCACACAAAGCATTTTAATTTTCTTTTTTCTGAGACAGAGTCTTGCTTTATCACCCAGGCTGGAGTGCAGTGACCCAATCTCGGCTCACTGCAAGCTCCGCCTTCTGGATTCAAGTGATTCTCGTGCCTGAGCCTCCCAAGTAGTTTCTACTACAGGCCCCTGCATCCATGCTCTGCTAATTTTTGTATTTTTAATAGAGATGGGATTTCACTCTGCCGGCCAGGCTGCAACTTCTGACCTCAGGTGATCGCCTGCCTCAGCCTCCCAGAGTGCTGGGATTACAGGCGTGAGCCACCGTGCCCAGCTCTTGGTGGGTTTTTTTTCCCTTTTCTTTCTTTCTTTTTTTTTTTTTTAGAGAGAGTTTCACATTTCACTCTTGTTCCCTAGTTTGGAGTGCAATGGCAAGATCTTGGCTCACTGCAACCTCTGCTTCCCAGGTTCAAGTGATTCTCCTGTCTCAGCCTCCCGAGTAGCTGGGATTACAGGCGCCTGCCACCATGCCCGGCTAATTTTTTGTATTTTTAGTAGAGATGGGGTTTCACTATGTTAGTCAGGCTAGTCTTGAACTCCTGACCTCAGGCGATCCACTTGCCTCAGCCTCCCAAAGTGCTAGGATTACAGGTGTGAGCCATTGCACCCAGCCAATTTCTATTGGCTGGAAAACATTTAAAAAAAAGATTAGAGAAGTCAGGTCCTGTCTATTCTATGGTATGATGCTTGTATACCATATTATATTTCTCCTCCCTTTCCTCTGTAAATAAAATGAGGAAAAAATAAAGTAATGGTTTTGAGGTTATAGCTCTCCTGAGAGTCTCCCTGAAATAATTTATGAAAATTCTAGTGTCTCAAGTTAGATTAATTAGAGGCATATTGTAGTGGGAATGGGCCAGATATCTTTGTTTATTTTAATGTAGCTAACTTGTTCACTATTCCTAACTGATGTTTAAAGGGCATATTATCGATCAGGACCCCTTTGTTGGTCATCTTCACCTTTGAAGGAAAGGAGGCTTAAGGTTGGAATGAGGGTTGTCAGTGACATCTCTAATCCTTCAATAGGCCAAAAAGTGATATAGTTCATTATTAAATTGCCCAGAACAGAGGGCTACTCAATAAAAGACGTTTGTTTTGTTTTGTTTTGTTTTGTTTTGTTTTGTTTTGTTTTTTTAATGGAGTCTCGCTCTGTCGCCCTGGCTGGAACACAGTGGTGTGATCTCAGCTTACTGCAACCTCCGCCTCCTGGGTTCAAGCAATTCTCCTGCATCAGCCTCCTGAGTAGCTGGGATTACAGGCGCCTGCCACCACTCCCAGCTAATTTTTGTACTTTTAGTAGAGACAGAGTTTCACCATGTTAGTCAGACTGGTCTTGAACTCCTGACCTCGTGATCCACCTGCCTTGGCCTCCCAAAGTGCTGGGATTACAGGCATGAGCCATCACACCTGGCCCTAAAAGACATGTTGGTAGCAAAGACGCTGCTCTGAGCAGAGACTGGTAGCAAAGCCAGTGTAATCCACCCTTCTAAGCACAGCCTACAAGAACTTCAGTGCCTATGGATTGTGGAGCTGATTGAGAGTGACTCCGCAGGCCACTCTGGGTTTTATGTGGCTATAGTTGAGCTTCTGAAATTGTGAAGGATCTGCCTGTCCACTCAGCTACTAGTCATCCACTCGGTAATTTAGAAAGAATGAAAAAAGCATAAAAGATAATTCATCAAATATTTTCTAGTATCCATTATATATCAGGCTTTTACCAGGGACTAGGGATGTAAAGATGAGAAGAAAGAAACAAAGTTGCTGACAAGCTACTGTGAAAGCAAAAGTGGAAATGGACTACCATGAAACTGGGATAATTGCTTTAACGGAATTACAGATGAGGTCCAGTGTGGCATAGGAGAGGGAATATTTAACTTAACCTGGGGTGATGTTTCAGCCGAGCTTAGAACATAGTAGGTAGGAGCTACTAAAGATAAATCCACTGTTTCAGGCAAGTGGGATAGGATGTGCTGTGATATAGAGGCACAAATAGGTCTGGTATGTCTGGAACCATGCTGGACAAGTGATGGGAGAGGGTATGGGACAAGGAAATTGGGTCTGGATTATAACTACCATACTAAAGAGTTTGAGTTGTGTCTATTTTTTTATGGGGAAGCTATTCAAAGGTTTTAAGCAGGAGCATGACTACTCTAACTACAAAAAGCAGTATCTGAAAGGTGGGAGTCAGGAGATCCAGGCAGAAATTGATGAGGACCTAAACCAGGCGTCCCCAAACTACGGCCCACGGGCCACATGCGGCCCCCTGAGGCCATTTATCCAGCCCCCCCCCCCCCCCGCCCGCCGCACTTCAGGAAGGGATACCTCTTTCATTGGTGGTCAGTGATAGTAGCACAGTATGTGGCAGCCCTCCAATGGCCCCCTGTGTAAAAAGTTTGGGGACGCCTGACCTAAACTAAGGTGAGTAAAGATGGAGGAGGAATGTATTTAAGAGATATTCAGGAAGATATGTGGACACTATTTGTATGTCAAGAGTGAGACACTTTTTGGTGCAGACATTTGAGAGAATAGTGGTACTCTTTATTAAGAAAGGGTATTGAGCCGGGCGCGGTGGCTCAAGCCTGTAATCCCAGCACTTTGGGAGGCCGAGGCGGGTGGATCACGAGGTCAAAAGATCGAGACCATCCTGATCAACATGGTGAAACCCCGTCTCTACTAAAAATACAAAAAATTAGCTGGGCATGGTGGCGCATGCCTGTAATCCCAGCTACTCAGGAGGCTGAGGCAGGAGAATTGCCCGAACCCAGGAGGCAGAGGTTGCGGTGAGCCGAGATCGCGCCATTGCACTCCAGCCTGGGTAACAAGAGCGAAACTCCATCTCAAAAAAAAAAAAAAAAAAAAAAAAAAAAAAGGGTATTGAAAAGGAGGAATAGATTGGGGAGGTGAGGGGCCGGGCATGGTGGCGCATGCCTATAATCCCAGCACTTTGAGAGGCTGAGGTGGGTGGATCACCTGAGGTCAGGAGTTCAAGACCAGCCTGGCCAACATGATGAAACCCCATCTCTACTAAAAATACAAAAATTAGCCAGGCATGGTGGCAGGTGCCTGTAATCCCAGTTACTTGTGAGGCTGAGGCAGGAGGATCACGTAAGCCTGGGAGGCAGAGGTTGCAGTGAGCTGAGATCGAGTCACTCCACTCCAGCTTGGGCGAGCAAGACTCCATACCAAGAAAAAAAAAAAAAAGATTGGGGGCGAGGGTAATGAGTTCAGTTTTGAACATGTTGAAATGGAGGTAGAAGAAATACTGAAAAGGCAGTTGGAACTAGTGAGTTTGGAGTTAAGGAGATCGGCAGCCAACTGAACAAGAGAGCTGCTGGTGTGCCGGTTTCCTCACTGGCTCTACAGGCTCCACAATCCAGCAGGCAGAGTGAGGGGAGGTAGGACTGGAATACCCTGAAAGGACAACCAACTGCCTTCTAAATCAGACTCTAGCAACTAAAGGCTGGTGGGGTGTTTGTTTTGTTGTTTAGGATTTTTGTTTTCTTTTTTTTCCCTCACGTACACCACACCTCTAAATAATAATGCTAGCAGTTTAATTTTTTTTTTTTTTTTTTTTTTTTTTTTTTTTTTTTAGATGGAGTCTTGCTCTGTTGCCCAGGCTTGAGTGCAATGGTGCAATCTTGGCTCACTGCAAACTCTGCCTCTCAGATTCCAGCGATTCTCCTGCCTCAGCCTCCTGAGTAGCTAGGATGACAGGGGCCTGCCACCTTGCCCAGCTAATTTTTGAATTTTTAGTAGAGACAGGGTTTCACCATGTTAGCCAGGCTGGTCTTGAACTCCTGACCTCAGGTGATCCGCCCCCCTCAACCTTCCAAAGTGCTGGGATTACAGATGTGAGCCACCTTGCCCAGCTGCAGTTCAAATTATTTTTTTAAGTGCCTCTTTTTAATTTTGGAGAAACTCAACAATGTTCTGTCATTTTGGTCTGAAGGCAAGACTACTTGGTCAGTAGCACAAGACTTATAGGTTCTAAGTCCTGGCGGGGCTGCTGGCCATGACACGATTCCTGAGCAGATGTCTTCCTTTCTGGGGCTGTTCCTGAGGTTGACCTACCTCAATGATTCTCGTATTGGGATGCCCACTAGAATCATCTGGGGAGCTTTTAATTTTTTAAAAAATCAGCTTTATTGAGATAACAACTGACATCCAACAAGCTATATATATTTACAGTGCACAATTTGATAAGCTTTGATGTATGCACATATCCATCACAATCAAGATAACCTATACCTGGGGAGCTTTTAAAAGATAAGATTTGGCCAGGGGCAGTGGCTCATGCCTATAATTCCAGAACTTTGGGAGGCCGAGGCAGGTGGATCACCTGAGGTTAGGAGCTACAGACCAGCTTGGCCAACGTGGTAAAACCCCATCTCTACTACAAATACAAAAATTCATAAAAATTAGCTGGACATGGTGGCGAGCGCCTGTAATCCCAGCTACTCCAGAAGCTGAGGCAGGAGAATCGCTTGAACCCAGGAGACAGAGGTTGCAGTGAGCCGAGATCATGCCACTGCACTCCAGCCTGGGTGACAGAACAAGACTCCATGTCAAATAAATAAATAAATAAATAAATAAATAAATAAATAAATAAATAAATAAGATGCCCAGGCAAATTAAATCCCATGGGACAGTAGAGTGGAGTTTTTGTTTGTTTTTCAGTCTCCAGGTACTTCTCCCCTGAACTAGAAGACCACCATTCAGGAGTGACATTTGAGCAGCCTCAAGTGGAGGCAAACATTTCTGGTTTATAACCAGGAAAACTGTATAAGAACAAAGAACTCTAGCATTAGAGACCAAGTGCAAGGTGATGGCAGTGCCAGACTGAGCACCTGAGGCATGGCTATCTCTTCTGTGGGTCTTTCTATGGCCCTTAGTGAGCTACAGTGAGGCAGTCATTTAAAAGAGGTTATAGGCTGGGCGTGGGTGGCTCACGCCTGTAATCCCAACACTCTGGGAGGCCAAGGCCCAGTTCATGAGGTCAGGAGTTCAAGAGCAGCCTGGCCAACATGGTGAAATCTCATCTCTATAATAATACAAAAATGAGCCAGGCGTGGTGGCGAACGTCTATAATCCCAGCTACTCCTGAGTCTGAGGCAGGAGAATTGCTTGAATGCAGGAGGCAGAGGTTGCAGTGAGTTGCGATCACACCACTGCACTCCAGCCTGAGTGACAGAGCAAGACTCTGTCTCAAAAACAAAAAAAAAAAAAGAAAAAGAAGTGTATCCTTATCAGGATTCTTTCTAGGATTAGTGACTTCCTAAATTGGTCCTTCCTAAATCAAAGTGGCAGTGAAATTTGGGTAAAATTGAAATCCTAACCTCCAGTACCTCAGAATGTGACCTTATTTGGAAGTGGGGTCATTGCAGATGTAAGTAATTAAGATAAGGTCATGCCAGAAAAGACTGGACCCCTAATTCAAGATAATTGGTATATTTATAAAAAGAGATTTACATGCAGACATGCACACAGGGAGAATTCCATGTGAAGATGAAGGCAGAGATCAGGGCAGTCCAGCAGAAGCCAAGAAGTGCCAAAGACTGCCAGCAAAACCAACAGAAGCCGGGGAGCGGCATGGAACAGATTCTTCCCCACGCCCCTCAGACGGAACCAGTCCTGCTGACACCTGCGTCTCAGACTTTTAGCCTCCAGGACTGTGGGACAATATCTTTCTTTTTTTTGAAGGAGGCTCATTCTGTCGCCCAGGCTGGAGTGCAGTAGTGTGATCTCGGCTCACTGCAACCTTTACCTCTTGGGTTCAAGCAATTTTGTCTCAGCCTGCCGAGTAGCTGGGATTACAGGTGCCTGTCACCATGCCCAGGTAATTTTTGTGCTTTTAGTGGAGATGGGGGTTTCACCATGTTGACCAGGCTGATCTCGAACTCCTCACCTCAGGTGATCCACCCACCTAGGCCTCCCAAAGTGCCGGGATTACAGGCATGAACCACCGCATCCAGAAAGTGATGTTTTGTTTTTGAAGCTACCCAGTTTGTGGTACTTTGCTGTGGCAACCCTAGGAAACACATCTTTTAATTTTTCTCTCTACCAATTCTATTTCTTTCTGGAGGCAACTTTGATGCTGTGTTTGGTTGTTCACTGGAACCATGGGAAAGGCCAGGAACAATTTTAGGGTGTTACAGAGTTGTTGGACGGTCTTTGACAGATTGCATTCGTAACCCAGTGTTTGTAAAGTACTTAGTGGAGTGGTTAGGGGCATGGATTCTAGAGTCATGAGTTCAAACCTCTGTTCCACCACTTACGTTCTGTAACCCTGGGTGGGACATTTGATCCCTCCATGCCTCAATTCCCTTATCTGTAAAATGGGGGGCAGGGGGAATTGTGCTACCTACTTTAAAAAGTGATGCAAGCAATACATGAAATGCACAGTCAGCCACTTAGAACAGTGCCAGCATTCACCACATTTCTCATTATTATTACTGAACTGTTCAATAACAGGTAAATATAATTAGAAGCCAACCATAAAAGAAAAGCAATTTTAGTTACTGAAAAAAAAAATTTGGTGAAATATAAAATATTCCATTCATCTGGTTCTAAAATTAAGAATAGAAAACATTTTAAAATAGGAAATGTTTTAAAATATAGGAAACATTTAAAACTATTCAAAGCAACAGAACTTGAGGTAGTTTAAGTGAAATAAGTCTATTTCAGAGATACAGGTCTAGCTCACAGAGATCAATATCAGGAATGCCTTGGTTTTCATGAGGAAGTTGGACAAACCAATGGAAAGCCATCAGGAGCCAGGGAATACTACTTCTTCCTTATTCCTAAGATATTTCTTCGTTCTTTCCCCAAACTTTCTCTTCTACATAGTCCACATTGTGAATAGTGGCCACCCATACTTCTCCCCTCCATTCAAGAGATCGTCTCAGGGTCCCAAGGTAGAGACTGCAATTCCTACTTACTAGTCCAATCAGCTATGGCCATGGGATGAGGAGTGGGCTCACACAGTCCCTAGGATGCTACTGGAGTCTCAGCCCTATGACTCTGTGGCTGGAGGATGAGGTGGGGGGCAGTCATAAGAAGAGAGAATGGATATTGCATGAAGACACTAACAAACATGCTTCCTCCCACCCCAAAGTTTGGCCATGTGAAGAATAGCACATTTGAGGACTACAGAAGAAAAAAGACAAAGGAGGCTGAAAGAAGTGAAGAGGAAAAAAAGACATAGAGAAGGCGAGCAAGCAACCCCCTAAAGTACTGCAGATTCACAGCAAGACAGCCATCTAGAGGGAGTGTGCAGTGTCTCAGTGTAAGATTCGGATTGGTGCCTTGCCCAGCCTCTCCCCTGAGAGGCAACAGACGCTACTTGAGCTGTCAGGGTCTGTGTCTGAGCAGGATCTGGTTTGCTAAATCAAGGGCAAAAATAGAAAGCTCAGGTCTTTTGGATTTTGAAGAAAGAAATTATACTTCTTACCTTGTCCTTCTGGTCTCTGTTTTAAGGGAGAGACTAAAGAATGCTGAGGTTTGAAACTCAGAGGAAAGTCAGCTTGGTGATCTCTTTGTTTGGCTGCTACTAAATCATTCACACCCAGCAGCTCACTAGCTGCTTATTTTGAGCATGAAAAACGAGGGTAATTGCATTGTTAATCAATTTCTCCCTCTCTTGTGGGAATTATGTTCACATCTTTCACTGGATTCCTTACCTACAGACCCAAGGGCTTAATTTTGGTTGCTTTTGGAATACTAAAATGAACAGAGGGTCCTAGCCTGGAGGGGAGCTTGGTGATGAGGTGAAATGAAGACATATTTTAGTGAAAGGATGATAAAGGAATTCAAATCCTCTGCCGTAACAACCAAGTGAAATGTTCTGCTTCTCACAGAGTGACACTTAGAGCTCTGGGTTTTGAGATAGAAAAGAATCTCTTTTTTTTTTTTTTTTTTTTGAGACGGAGTTTCGCTCTTGTTGCCCAGGCTGGAGTGCAATGGAGTGATCTCAGTTCGCTGCAACCTCCGCCTCCCAGTTCAAGCGATTCTCCCATCTCAGCCTCCCGAGTAGCTGGGATTACAAGCATGCACCACCACTGCCAGCTAATTTTTGTATTATTAGTAGACACAGGGTTTCTCCACGTTGGCCAGGCTGGTCTCAAACTCCCAACCTTTGATCTGCCTACCTAGGCCTCTCAAAGTGCTGAGATTATAGGCGTGAGCCACCACGCCCAGAGGAAAAGGATCTCTCGTAGGCAGATGGAACCCAGAGGGGCTGAAGAGGACCTACTGCACCTGCGGGCCTCCTCTCCCTGCATGAAACTGTCCCTGATATCATGATCAGTTGTAATGAAATCACCCCCCAAGTCCCTGACTTAGGAACTCCCATGAGGAGTTG
This sequence comes from Saimiri boliviensis, assembly GCF_048565385.1. NCBI lineage: Eukaryota > Metazoa > Chordata > Mammalia > Primates > Cebidae > Saimiri > Saimiri boliviensis. The sequence continues at coordinate 18,750,470 of NC_133456.1, forward strand.
ACTTGTCCCTGGCCAGGCATGGTGGCTCATGCCTGTAATCCCAGTACTTTGAGAGGCTGAGGAAGGAGGATCACCTGAGGTCAGAAGTTCCAAACTAGCCTGGCCAACATGGCAAAACCCTGTCTCTACTAAAGATACAAAAAAATCAGCTGGGTGTGGTGGCATGTGCCTGTTATCCCAGCTACTGGGGAGGCTGAGGCAGGAGAATCTCTTGAACCTGGGAGGCGGAGGTTGCAATGAGCCATTCTATGTGTTTGAGGTGAGGGCATTCTATCTTTTATTTGCCAAATGTAGCAACCCTAAAACTCCGTCAGATCAGAGACCTCTTGCCTGGCCCTGATGTCACATCTAGCCCATCTAACCCTTGTCTTTTCTCTGTCGCACCCCGGCCTGGATTCCTGGTCCTCTGGTCCTCACTCTGCCTCTCCTCATTTGCTGCTGCACATGACTCAGCGTGAGACTGTGTCTGGGGCTGCTGTAGAGAAAGCTCTCGCCATCTCTTCTTGCGTTGCTTTCTCTGAGAGCACCTCCCAGGCACCACATAAACAGGTTGGCAGCATAGGCTGAACCTGAATGTAGAAACTGGCAGAACTTCAACTCAAAGGAAATGGCTCAAGAGGAGAAAATGTTGAAACAGCAAAAGTTTATGGCCTCATTTCAGAGCACTCACAGTTACACATATACAAAGTTAGACACTTTGCAGGCTGGAAGAAACTGACTTTTTAGTTATTTGATCCTTTTCTAGCTTAGGGTTCCAGATTCCTTCTTCTTCTTTCCCTTTTCCAGATACTAACTAAGGACCTGCCATGAGCACCACACTGACAGGCAGGCATAGACAAGCAAAACTCTGCCCTCAAGGATCTAGCCCCACTGAGGAAGCCAAGACCCTTCTAAATAGTTGTAACATATAGAAAATGAGAACAGCTGAAGGAAATACAGGAGGAATGCAACGTGAGGGCATTTGTGGGTGAGGAAGGGTTGTAGTCCAAGGAACTTTGTGGAGGAGATGTCATCTGAGCAGAACCTTAAAGGATAAATCGGATTTAAGCATGTATCAATTTGCCAAATAAAATTGTTAACACACATTTATATTGATTGATTGACTATTTTTTTTAGATGAAGTCTCACTGTGTCACGTAGGCTGGAATGTGATCTCGGACTGCAACCTCCACCTCCCAGGATCAAGCGATTCTCCTGCCTCAGCCTTCCATGTAGCTGGGATTACAGGTGCATGCCACCATGCCTGGCTAATTTTTGTATTTTTAGTAGAGACAGGGTTTCACCATCTTGGCTAGGCTGGTCTTGAACTCCTGATCTCAGGTGATCCGCCCACCTCGGCCTCCCAAAGTGCTGGGATTATAGGCATGAGCCACCGAGCCTTGCTGCACAAATTTATTAACAGCAGTTTATCAATGTTGCTAGCTAAAACTTTATTACTTTTAAGGATGTGTAGAATTTGTAGCAATTTACTTTTTTGTAAATTGCTGGGTACGGTGGCTCACACCTGTAGTCCCAGAACTTTAGGAGGCTGAGGCAGGCAGATCACAAGGTCAAGAGATCAAGACTATCCTGGCCAACACGGTAAAACCCCGTCTCTACTAAAAATACAAAAAAAATTAGCTGGGCATGGTGGCTCATGCCCATAGTCTCAACTACTTAGGAGGCTGAGATGGAAGAATCACTTGAACCCAGGAGGTAGAGGTTGCAGTGAGCCGAGATCGTGCCACTGCACTCCAGCCTAGTGACAGAGCAAGACTGCGTCTCAAAAACAAACAAACAAAAAAACAATATAAAACAAAAAGAAAGCCGGGCGCGGTGGCTCAAGCCTGTAATCCCAGCACTTTGGGAGGCCGAGGCGGGTGGATCACGAGGTCGAGAGATCGAGACCATCCTGGTCAACGTGGTGAAACCCCGTCTCTACTAAAAATACAAAAATTAGCTGGGCATGGTGGCACATGCCTGTAATCCCAGCTACTCAGGAGGCTGAGGCAGGAGAATTGCTTGAACCCAGGAGGCGGAGGTTGCGGTGAGCCGAGATCGCGCCATTGCACTCCAGCCTGGGTAACAAGAGCGAAACTCCGTCTCAAAAAAACAAACAAACAAACAAACAAACAAACAAAAACAAAAACAAAAAACACAAGAAGTGGAGAACAAAGTCATCCACAATTACAAGCAGTTTACAGTTTGCTGTGTCCTTCTACTTCCTGTATGTGTGCAGACACAACATCCAATGGATTGTGTTTTTTCACGCATCATTCTGCCCAATTTTAAATCTCTTTTGCCGCCTCCTTGGGATTCTGTGACTCTAATGGCTTGGTTCCCAGGTATGTCCCTTTGCAAACCTATGCTTGAAGTTTTCTCTGCCATGCTAAGTCAGTGACTATTTTTTTTAAATTTGACATCTTTGAAATATTCAAAAGAGTAAAGAGAATAACAACAAACACCCATTTGGCCAATGTTCCACTTTAGTTTCTGTTCATGACTGTTGGTCTTAACATGTCATATTTGCTTCAGATATTTTTTCTAAGAAGCAAAATATTACAGATACAATTGAACCCTCTTATACCCCTATGCCTGTGATTTGACTCCTTTCCCTCCCTCTCCAGAACTTGACACTTGTCCTTGCTATTTGTTTTTGTGCTTTTCTGTGGTGTGACAGATCCCCAGCTAAGTTACTGAAGAGTGTCTGCCTGCCGCCTGAACCCCGAAGGCCAGGCCATGAGACAAGGCCACAGTGCTCAGCAGAGGAGCAGGCATCTCTCGGAACCAGACATCCCAGAGGGTATCTAAGAAACCACCAAGAAAAACAGTCCATCACACACACACAGTGGGCACAGAGCCAGGCTTAAGAGTGGGAGACAGTACAGGTCTGTAAAGCTGTCCTGCTGCTGCCCGGGAGGCCTTGCATGTAGGTCCAAATAAACTCGTCCCCTCGCCAAGCTGGACTTGTCTCAGTCATTCTTTGGTCTCTCACCTCCTCCTAGCTTGGGAAAAGGTTTTGTGTTTGTAGATTTTTTTAAAATACAATTCCAGGTTTTCCTTTTTTTCTTTTTTCTTTTTTTGGATATGGAGTTTCACTCTTGTCACCCAGGCTGGAGTGCAGTGGCATGATCTCGGCTTACTGCAACCTCTGCCTCGAGGGTTCAAGCAATTCTCCTGCCTCTGCCTCCCAAGTACGGATTACAGGTGCCGCACCACCACGCCCAGAGAATTTTTTTTTTTTTTTTTTTTTGGTAGGGACGGGGTTTCACCATGTTGGTCAGGCTGCTCTCGAACTCCTGACTTCAGGTGATCTGCATTAGATTCTCATTGCAACGCAAACTCTGTGCATGCAAGGGATCTAGGCTGCATACTCTTTATGAGAATCTAATGCCTGATGATCTGTCACTGTCTCCCATTACTCCCATATGGAACCATCTAGTTGCAGGGAAACAAGCTCAGGGCTCCACTGATTCTACCCTATGGTGAGTTGTATAATTATTTCATTATATATTACAATATAATAATAATAGAAATAAAGTGCACAATAAATGTAATGAGCTTGAATCATCCCCAGACCATCCCCCACAACCCCCAATCTATGAAAAAATGGTCTTCCACGAAACTGATCCCTGATGCCAAAAAGGTTGGGGACCACTGCTGTTCAGGTTTCCATTTCACCAGTATACTACAGTCTATTGATTCTTCTGTTCATGACCATGTAGGTTGTTTCCAATTTGTGATCACAAACAAAGCTGGCAGGAATTCTGTATCTGTGTGCTATACTCTCTGGAACACATTATGAGAAGTGGCATCTTGGGTTCTAGCTTATGCTCATCTCCACCTTTGTTAGATATTGCCTAATTGTTTATTACGACATTTGGACCAATTTGCATTCACCCTCAATATTTGTTTATCAAGCAAGGGACAAGAGCAAGCACCAAAAATAATACATGGTACTGGTAAGTTTCAACCTGCAAGTGTAACGGGATGCATGCAGCGCCCAAGATTCTCAGCATGTCATGGGGAAGAGTGCTTAGGCTAGGCATAGCTGGGCACAGCATATGTTCTGTACAAGGAGAGGGAATATAAAATTCCTTGTTGCCTCACACATTTATACAGAATCATGGAGGGGCTGAGCTCAATGGCTCACGCCTGTAATCTCAGCACTTTGGGAAGCTGAGGTGGGTGGATCAACTGAAGTCAGGAGTTCAAGGTCAGCCTGGCCAACATGGTGAAATCCGTCTCTACTAAAAACACAAAATTAGCTGGGTGTGGTGGAGTGTGCCTGTAAACCCAGTCACTCATGAAACTGAGGTAGGAAAATTGCTTGAACCCGGGAGGTGGAGGTTGCAGTGAGCGGGGATTGCACCATTGCACTCCAGCATGGGCAACAGAGCAAGACTTCATCTCAAAAAAAAAAAAAAAAAAAAATAGAATTATGGAGGAATCAGAGATCATCTGAGCAAGCTGGCTTTGCAATTAAGGTTTAAGGTTTCAGCCTTTCTGGCATGAGAAATAATATTAGAAACAATCCAGTAATCCAGAGAGTTTACACATTAGGGGATTTGTAGACCTCCCTGAAGAGCCAGTTCATTGCTAGGTTACCTGAAAAAAGACTCACAAGGGTCATCCACTTAAACCTGTTTATCCCTCTACATTATACCTCTGGCCCTGGCGATGTATTAAACAGACTTTCCAACCTAGGGCTTATATTAGTTGACAACATTGTGACAAGTTTGCATCAAGGGCCGTGAAAGGCATAAAAGGTATTTTGAGGCTTTTGTCCATATCTGTAATACAAAAGGAGAAATAGTCTTTAGAACATTTTAATAGGTTTTTAATCTGTCTAGAATTTATTTTTGTTATGGAGAAAGTAGAAATTTCGTTATTAAAAATATATGGTTAGACCAGACACAGTGGCTCATGCCTGTAATCCCAGCACTTTGGGAGGCTGAGGTGGGCAGATCACGAAGTCAGGATATCAAGACCATCCTGGCCAATATGGTGAAACCCCATCTCTACTAGAATACAAAAAATTAGTTGGACATGGTGGTGGGTACCTGTAGTCCCAGCTACTCGGGAGGCTGAGGCAGGGGAATTGCTTGAACCCAGGCGGCAGAGGTTGCAATGAGCTGAGATCATGCCACTGCACTCCAGCTGGGTGACAGAGCAAAACTCCGTCTCAAAAAAAAAAAAATTATATATATATATATGGTTAACATTTTATCCTGGTCCTGTTTATTGAATAGTTTATCCTTTCATTGATTGGCAGTGCCTCCTCTGTCACTTATTAAGTTTCCACATATACGTATACACAGGCCAGCTTCTGGGCTGTCTGATTCTTTTATAGATAGGTTAGTACCATACACTCATTTTATAATCAATCATTGGGTTTTTGTTTTGTTTTAGAGTCAGGGTCTTGCTCTGTCACTGAGGCTGGAGTACAGTGGCATGATCATAACTCATTGTAACCTTGAACTCTTGGGCTCAAGAGATCTTCCTATCTCAGTCTCCCAAGTAGCTGGGACTTCAGGCATGCACTGTCACACCTAGTCAATCTTTTTTACAGCTCTTTTATAATTTTAAAAAGAATCTTTTTCTAGAGCTGGAGTCTCACCATGTTGCCAAATTTGGTCTCATATTCCAGGTCTCAAATGATCTTCCTCAGCCTCCCCAAGAGTTGGGATTACAGGCATGAGCCCTGTGATCACAGCTCACTGCAGCCTCTATCTCCTGGGCTCAACTCCTGATCTTGAACTCCTGGGCTCAAGTGATCCTCCCACCTCAGCCTCCCAAATAGCTAGAATTACAGGCACACACCACTTTGCTGGCTATTTTTTTGTAGAGACGGTTTCATCATGTTGCCCAGGCTGGTCTTGAACTCCTCGGCTCAAGCAATTTGCCCACCTTGGCCTCCCAAAGGGCTGGGTTTACAGGAATAAACCAGGGTGCCCAGCCCCAGTCTTCATTTTGAAAGACAAATTCCCTCAAACTTTTGATTTTAAAAAAAATTGTTTTGGTTATTCTTGGCCCTTTGCTCTTCTGAATATATTTGTTTTATTTTATTTTTGTGATGGAGTCTCATTCTGTCTCCAGGCTGGAGTGCAGTGGCGCGATCTTGACTCACTGCAACCTCTGCCTCGTGGGTTCAAGTGATTCTCCTGTCTCAATCTCATGAGTAGCTGGGACTACAGGTACACACCACCATGCCAGGCTAATTTTTGTATTTTTACTAGAGACGAAGTTTTGCCATGTTGACCAGAATATTCTCAATCTCTTGACTTCATGATTTACCTTCCTCGACCTTCCAAAGTGCTGGGATTAGAGGTGTGAGCCACTGCGCCTGGCCCTATATAGATTTTAGAGTGTCTCTTGTCAAATTACCTGGAAATTCTGTTGGGATTTTTATTGAAAATCGAAAATATAGGCCGGGCGCGGTGGCTCAAGCCTGTAATCCCAGCACTTTGGGAGGCTGAGGCGGGTGGATCACGAGGTCGAGAGATCGAGACCATCCTGGTCAACAAGGTGAAACCCCGTCTCTACTAAAAATACAAAAAATTAGCTGGGCATAGTGGTGGGTGCCTGTAATCCCAGCTACTCAGGAGACTGAGGCAGGAGAATTGCTTGAACCCAGGAGGCGGAGGTTGCGGTGAGCCGAGATCACGCCATTGCACTCCAGCCTGGGTAACAAGAGCGAAACTCTGTCTCCAAAAAAAAAAAAAAAAAAAAGAAAATCGAAAATATAAATCAGTCAGTGAATCATAGACTTGGGAATCAAGTCTGGTGAATCAATGGTGATTGATTCACATGCATGGTGAATCAATAGACTTGGGAAGAATTAATACCCTTATGATGAAATGCATTCTCATCCATGGCTATGGTATATCTCACCATCTTTTGTGTCACTCAGTATTGTCTTTTAGGACTCAATAAAAAGATAGAGTTCCTGTGGGGTTTGGCCCCTATAGAGGCCAAAATATAATCTTTATTGCTGATAGTGACCAGGTTAGTGGATGTAGCTTGAGACCAGCCTGGGCAACATGACAAAACCCCATCTCTACTAAAAATACAAAAACAATTAGCTAGGCATGGTAGTGTGCAACCATAATCCCAGCTACTTGGGAGGCTAAGGTGAAACCCTGTCTGGATGTTGTGGCAGGTGCCTGCAGTCCCTGCTACTCTGGAGGCTGAGGCAGGAGAATCACTTGAACCCAGGAGGCAGAAGTTGCATTGAGCTGAGATTGCACCACTGCTCTCCAGCCTGTGAGATATAGTGAGACTCTGTCTCAGTAAATACATACATACATACATACATACATACATACATACATACATACATAAAATAAAATAAAAATAAAGGCTGGGCTCGGTGGCTCATGCCTGTAATCTCAGCACTTTGGGAGGCCTAGGCAGGTGGATCACCTGACGTTAGGAGTTTGAAACCAGCCTGGCTAACACGGTAAATCCACGTTTCTACTAAAAATACAAAAAATTAGCTGGGTGTGGTGGTGCGTGCTTGTAATCCCAGCTACTCAGGAGGCTGAGGCAGGAGAATCACTTGAACCTGGGTGGTGGAGGTTGCAGTGAGCTGAGATCATATCATCACACTCCAGCTTGGGCAACAAGTGAAACTCTATCTCAAAAAAATAAAATAAAACAAAATGTGTAATATGTCTTTTTACTGTTGAGTTGTAAGTCCAACTTATTTATTTCTTTTGTCGGTTGGGCTTTTAGTATCATAGCTAAGAAATCATTTTCTAATTCAAAGTCACAAAGCCTTTTCTTCAAAGGCTTTTATAGTTTGATCTCTTACATGTAGGTCTATGAGAAGTTACAATTATTTTTTGTTTATGGTGTGTGGTAGGGATTCAACTTCTCTTACATGTGGATATTCATGTGAACTTTTTTTTTTTTTTTTTTTTTTTTTGAGACAGTTTCACTCTTTTTGCCCAGGCTAGAGTGCAATAGCATGATCTCGGCTCACTGCAACCTCTGCCTCCCAGGTTCAAGCAATTCTCCTGCCTCAGCCTCCCAAGTAGCTGGGATTACAGGCACCTGCCACCATGCTCAGCTAATTTTTCATATTTTTGGTAGAGACGGAGTTTCACATGTTGGCCAGGATGATCTTGAACTCCTGACCTCAGGTGATCTGCCTGCCTTGGGCTCCCAAAGTGCTGGGATTACAGGTGTCAGCCTCTGCACCCAGTCCTCACGTGAGCTATTATCTGTTCAATAATTTCTTCTTTACCATTATTTTTTTTTCTGAGGCTTTTAAAAGAGGATAGAGAGCCAATGTATTGTCTCCGTTGCTTAGCTGCTGTCACATATTTTTTACTTGAAAAAAATTTCATTACTATGTTTACTCTTTTGTCATGTCTTAATTCATAAATTTTCTCTTTGTGTTCAGTCTGGAGTTTATTCTGTCTATCAGATTTTTAAAATCATTAAATCTATGTTATGTTCCTAAGATTTGTAACCTATATTTTCTGATTTAAAAATAAACTATTTCTGAGGCAGACAAATCACTAGGTCAGGAGTTCAAGACCAGCCTGGCCAACATGGTGAAACCCCATCTCCACTAAAAAAAAAAAAAAAGAAAAAAAAAAAAACAAAGAAAAAAAACCTAGCTGGGCATAGTGGCGAGCACATGTAATCCCAGCCATGCAGGAGGCTGAGGCAGGAGAACTGCTTGAACCCGGAGGTGGAGGTTTCAGTGAGCCAAGATTGTACTACTGCACTACAGCCTGGGTAAGAGAGTGAGACTCTGTCTCAAAAAATAAAATTAAATTTTAAAAAACTAATGAATTTGTTATTTTTGAATCTAAAACATAGGCACATGGTACAAAATTCAAAGGATAAAAAAATACACTGATGAGGTTATTGGCTTTAAAAATATTTGCCTGTTCGCCGGGCGCGGTGGCTCAAGCCTGTAATCCCAGCACTTTGGGAGGCTGAGGCGGGGGGATCACGAGGTCAAGAGATCGAGACCATCCTGGTCAACATGGTGAAACCCTGTCTCTACTAAAGGTGCAAAAAGTTAGCTGGGCATGGTGGCGCGTGCCTGTAATCCCAGCTACTCCGGAGGCTGAGGCGGGAGAATTGCCTGAACCCAGGAGGCGGAGGTTGCGGTGAGCCGAGATCGCGCCATTGCACTCCAGCCTGGGTAACAAGAGAGAAACTCAGTCTCAAAAAAAAAAAAAAAAAAAAAAAAAATTTGCCTGTTCTTGTTTCATTTTTGTCGGTTCTTGTTTCATAATTTTGTATATAATGTGTGTTACTTATAGAGATATAAGTGTGTGTGGAGGTGGGTTCGATGTTGGTAGGAGACAACATAGGTGAACAGCCTGAGCAAGGAAGAACTGTGGGAGGGAAGGCTAAAGAGGTAGGTTGGGTTCAGTTTGCAGACTTTGGAATAAAAGAGAAAAAAACAGTTTTTGGAGAGTTTGAACCTTATTATATTAGCTATGTAGTCTCTGAAGAATTTTTTTTTTAACCACATAATAAGCATTGTGCTTTAAGAAGGCTAAAATGCTTCAGATATGCCAAAGGGTGGAGATGGGCAATCTAGGCCTCATTAAAAGGCTTGCATCTCAGGTGGGTACCCAACCACCTTATACTTCCTTGACCCCTTCTTACAGGCCTGTATGCTCATTATAAGCCAGATGTTTCAGACATTTTGTGCAAAGATTTTCATGTCTGGCTATATTTAAATGTTATGTTTTATAACCTACCCCTCAAAGTCCTCTCCTCTCCTGCCCCTGATGTGGCCACTCTGAAAAGGAGTCCCTCTCCCTGGGATCCAACAGCGTTCTCCCAGCAGGGGGCAGCAGCGGCACATGTCCCGTGTTCAGGGTAGGGTGGGGTCCTGCGGGGTGCCCTATGGGGAGGAACTTGCAGGAGGAAACACAGAAAGTGGAAAAAGTAAACTAGTTCCTCGGTCCCACTTCAGCGTCAAACCCACACCTGTGGTGAGCTGAGCCAAAAATATGTTTACTCTAAAGCTGGCAGCCTTTGATTTTAAGGAGGAAGATGCACTCAATACTATTGAGGACCTGGCTTTTGTTCTTTGCTTTTTCCTAATTCCTTATCCTCTGCTTTGGCCATAAACGTTCAATTTCTCTCACTCTTCTCTTTCCTTTCTTCTGTGTCCAACATTCTCCTATTTTTTTCCCCACTCTCAGGAGTATAGATCTGGTCAAATCATCACCCTTTAGTCACTCTGGAAATAAGAAACACAGCATAAGGGAAGGAAAAAGCTGGCTGGCTTCCCCAGTTTCTCCCCTACCCCAGGGACATTACATTTATCTTCAAGACAAAGGCCTCTCCCGATTCATTACACATCTCCGTGTTCCCCATTCACTTGCTGGACTGTATGAGAACATAGACACCCACCTGCGATCTGGGCTATAGCTTTGTCCACATCTGCATGGCATGTGGAGAAGGAATGCCTGGGGGTGGGGCCTGGGGGGGCTGGGGATCAAAACACGGTGATGAGAGAGAGTTTTGCAGAAATCCCCAAAAATGTGATCCTAGGACCTTCTCACTGCTTCTTCCTGAAATCCCTTATACTCTCCTGAAATCCCTTAAACTATTACAATACCCTTACACTATCTCTGCACCCTGGTATACCACAGTAGAGGCAGTGTGGTAACTATGTGATACTGTGTGATCTCTAAACTAGTCCCACCATGGCCAAGGTGATACACATGTACATGGGAGTTTATCATCTTGGGCATGGTGGGACTAGGATAGAAGTCACATAGTTAATTTCAGGCAAGTAACTTGCCTTCTCTGGGCCTCACTTTTCTTATCTGTAAATGAGTATTAATAATGCCTTTCATAAATACCTCACAGAGGCCAGAGCAGTGGCTCGTGCCTGTAATCCCAACATTTTGGGAGTCCAAGGCTGGAGAATTGCTTGAGGTCAGGAATTTGAAACCAGCCCGGGCAACACAGTAAGACTCCATGTCCACAAAAAATAAAAATTAGCTGGCCACATTGGTGCATACCTGTAATCCAAGGTACTTGGGAGGCTGAGGCAAGAGGATCACTTAACCCCAGAAGATGGAGGCTGCAGTGAGCTATGACTGTGCCACTGTACTCTAGCATGGGCGACAGAGTGAGACCTTGTCTCTAAAACATAATTTTGAAAAAACCTCACAGAATTGAGATACTCAAGTAGATCATAATGTGAAAAGGTTGCATTGACGGTAGAGTGTTTTTAAACACTGTTTATCATTACCCATTCTTTTTCAAGAGCACTTTGGCCGTCTCATGGGCGTGTTCCTTGAGTTTAAGCCTAAGAATTCGGTGTTGAGAAAAATTGGCTTTAAAAACATCTTTTAAATTTTATTTTAATTTATTTTTAGAGATATGGTCTATGTTGCCCAGGCTGGTCTCAAATTCCTGGCCTTAAGCCAACCGCCTTGCCTCGACCTCCCAAAGTGCTAGAATTACAGACATGAGCCACCAGGCCAGGCCAAACATTTTTTATTTTTTATTATTGTGGATACATAATAGTTGTACACCTTTTTTATTTGTTTGTTTGTTTGTTGTTGAGACAGAGTCTTGCTCTGTCGCCCAGGCTGGAGTGTAGTGGCGCTGTCTCAGCTCACAGCAACCTCCATCTCCTGGGTTCAAGCAATTCTCTGCCTCAGCCTCCCAAGTAGCTGGGATTACAGGAGCCAGCCACCACACCCAGCTAATTTTTTTTTTGTATTTTTAGTAGAAACGGAGTTTCACCATGTTGGCCAGGCTGGTCTTGAACTCCTGACCTCATGATCCACCTGCCTCAGCCTCCCACAGTGCTGGAATTACAGACATCAGCCACCACACTGGCCTACTTGTCCATCTTTCAAATTGATCTCCTGAGGGCTCTGGGGCCACTGAAAGGAGAGACAGCACAGAACCAGGTGGATTTATTTCTAGGGATTTGGCTCCTAGCCCCCTGTCAGGGAAGGTGGCTTCTTTCTTTCCCTCGGGCCAAGAGAGACTAATAGGGAGATGTATCTCTAGAATCCTGGGTCTGAATGAGATCACCAAAGGGTCATTGGTTTTAGGCTTTTTTTTTTTTTTTTCTTGCCTCTCACATAAGGCTACATCTAAACTACTCTAGAGGGATAAGAAATATAGGATATAGTCTGTCTGTTAAATGTTTCCAAGGAGATTCCATATTCTTTCCTGGTAATTCAGGACTAAATATGTGTTACTTCTTTTTAGCCTTTTGGCTGCAATGGAGTATTGCAAATGAGGGTAGAGTCTATTCATCTTTAGATCCTGTGCAAACCCAGCGCAGAGTGGCCCTAGGGTCCTGTCTGTCGACCTGAACTGCATTGTTCTCTTCTCCCTGGAGCTAGGAAATACGCTGGTCACTGTTTTTTGTTGGCTTTAAATACAGTATATGCAAAGTTTAAAACAAACCTCCTGATCGGTTGGCTTGCGGCTTCTCTCGTAAATCCCCCTCCTTTCAGAATGGTCAGGATGGGAGTTGGAAGTGTCAAGACAGCTTCTGTTTCTGTTCAAAGATAGTCCCTGCAATGGCTTGGGTTGAGCTGCCCTCCCTCTCCTTATCAAATGAAATCAGCCACCAGAGGAAATTGGCTTCTCCAGATTGTAGGAGACAGGAAGCAGCGCCACAAAGCAGGGTCCAGGGAGGGAAGCCAGAGATCAGAGAAACAGCTCAAGTCCCAGCTCTGTCAGTGCCTGGCCCCGGCCTCGCTTTCTGCCTCTCTGTCCCATTCTTACCATCTCTAGCCTCACCTACCCTTCTCCTGGGTCTTGGCGTCTGAGGCTGAAAGGCCCCATCGAAGTGGTCAATGCCAGCCTCCCTCCGGCTCAGTCACTCCCAAGTCTTCCAGCCTGTGCTTGACCCTTCCAGGGATGGAAATTTTACTGCTTCCCCTAAGAAACCAGTTCCGTTTTGCCTTTTATCCATCTGAAACCTCCCTCCTCCAGTGTTTTCCATAGGTCCACATGGGGCTCGCTTTTCCTTGGGACAGCCCTTTCCATACCTGAGTCTCCAGGCTAAGCCCACCTGGAGAGGTCTCTTAATAGAGGCATGAGTTTCTCAGAAACTCAACCAGAGGGAGTCAGGAAGGGGCCTAGGCAGGAAGGAAAAGGCGAAAACAATGCCACTCGTGGGCCCTTTCCTTGCCAAGAAGTTACGTATGGTGGCTTTTAACTCGATGTTAATACAATCTCAATGTGCTTTTCATCTCCTGCGTGCCTACTGTCTTATGGGAAGAGTATCTTCCCTTTTAGCTCACTTCATTAATTTTTTTATGAATATTAAAAACATATATAAAAGTATCACGACACTCCACTCCTAAATACTTCGCTATATATCTTTAAAACACAAGAATATTTTTCGGCCTGGTGTGGTGGCTCATGCCTGTAATCCCAGCACTTTGGGAGGCTGAGGTGGGCGAATCACCTGAGGTCAGGAGCTCCAGACCAACCTAGCCAAGATGGTGAAACCCTGTATCTACTAAAAATACAAAAATGAGCTGGGCATGGTGGCGGATGTCTGTAATCCCAGCTTCTCAGGAGACTGAGGCAGGAGAATCACTTGAACCCGGGAGGTGGAGTGAGCCAAGATGGGACCACTGCACTCCAGCCTGGGCAACAAGAGCAAAACTCCATCTCAAAAAAAAAAGGGGGGGTGGGTGGGTATTTTTCTGTATAGCTAAAATCAAAGTCTAATACCCAATAAAATAACTATAGCCTCCTAACATTACTTAATACTTAATCCATATTCTAAATTGTTTCCAAAATGTCCTTTATGGCTGGTTTGTTCAAACCAGGATCCAGTTCAGGACCATGCATTTCATCTGGTTGTTATGGTACTTAAGTCTCTCTTATGGATGATGCTGATAAATGGAAGTTTCCTTGTTAAAGTGCTCTCTCTTTAAAAATGCATATCAGGGCCAGGTGCAGTGGCTCATGCCTGTAATCCTACCACTTTGGGAGGCTGAGGCAGGCGATCAACTGAGGTCAAGAATTCAAGACTAGCCTGGGCAACGTGGTGAAACCCTGTCTCCACTAAAAATACAAAAACTAACCGGGCATGGTGGTGCACCTGGGAGGCCGAGGCAGGAGAGTGGCTTGAACCTGGGAGGCAGAGGTTGTGGTGAGCTGAGATCCACTGCACTCTAGCCTGGGCAACAGAGCAAGACTCCCTCTCTAAATAAAATAATCAGGCTGGGCATGGTGGCTCACTCCTACAATCCCAGCACTTTGGGAGGCTGAGGGGGGCAAATCACTTGAGCCCAGGAGTTTGAAACCAGCCTGGGTGACCTGGAGAGACCTTATCTCTTCAAAAAATACAAAAATTAGTGGGGCAAGGTGGCGCATGCCTGTGGTCCCAGCTGCTGGAGAGGCTGAGGTGGGAGGATCTCTTGAGTCCAAGAGGCTGTGGTTTCAGTGAGCTGAGATCATGCCACTGCACTCTAGCCTGAACCGCAGAATCAAACCCTGTCTCAAAAAAAAGCAAAAAACGAAAAGATAAAACAAAACCAAACAAAAATACATACCATATATCATCGAATAGTTCATTACATCACAATCATATCATCAATATAGTTCACATTACACATCAGGTGACAGTTGTACCACTCAGACACCATAAACCTGCTACTTGAGACAGTTAAATTCAAGCATAACTTTTTTTCTGGCCGGATGAGGTGGTTTATGTCTGTAATCCTAGCACTTTGGGAGACCGAGGCAGGCAGATCACCTGAGGTCAGGAGTTCGAGACCAACACGACCAACATGGTGAAACCTCATCTCTACTAAAAATATAAAAATTTGCTGGGTGTGGTAGCTGGTATCTGTAATCCCAGCTACTTGGGAGGCTGAGGCAGGAGAATTGCTTGAGCACAGGAGGCAGAGGTTCCAGTGAGCCAAGATCCTGCACTTCAGCTTGCTCTTTTTTTTTTTTTTTTTCGAGACAGTCTGCTCTGTTGCCCAGGCTGGCATGCAGTGGCACCATCTTGGCTCACTGCAACCTCCACCTCCAAGGCTCAAGTGATTCTCCTGTCTCAACCTCCCTAGTAGCTGGGACTACAGGTATGCACCACCATGCCCAGCTAATTTTTGTATTTTTAGTAAAGTCGGGGTTTCACCATGTTGGACAGGCTGGTCTTGAACTCCTGACCTCAGGTGATCCTGCCCACCTTGGCCTCTCAAAGTGCTGGGATTACAGGCATGAGCCACCTCGCCTGACCAAGAGTAATTTTTTTCAAGAAGTATTTAGTCTATGGAGTACCAGTAACAGAGATAATAAACATACACATGGTAGTATTTCACATTCATGAATTTGTTCAGCTTGGGAACAGTGGGAATTTAGCTTTTTGGTTTTTTTTTCCTTTTTTTTGAAGTGAGGTCTCACTCTATTGCCCAGGCTGGAGTGCAATGGCACAATCTCGGCTCACTACAACCTCTGCATCCTGGGTTCAAGTGATTCTCCCACCTCAGCCTCCCAAGTAGCTGGGATTACAGGCATCCGCCATCATGCCCAACTAATTTTTGTATTTATAGTAGAGCTGTGGTTTCACCATGTTGGCCAGGCTGATCTCGAACTCCTGACCTCAAGTGATCTGCCCACCTTGGCCTCCCAAAGCTCTGGGATTACACAGGTGTGAGCCACTGCACCCGGCCTAGATTTTTCATATTTATTTATTTTTTCAGAATAGCCTGAAATTTATTCTAGTTATATTGGAAAAAAGAAAAACCTCTATGACCATTCACATCATGCAACGTATCAATTCTGACTGAAATGCTGACCTACATTTTTTTTTTAGACTGATGGGGTGCATGTGCATGTTTGTTACATGGGGTTTTTATTTAGACAAAGTCTCATTCTGTCACACAGGCTGGAGTGCAGTGGCATGATATTGGCTCACTGCGCCTCTGCCTCCCAGTTTCAAGCGATTCTCTCGCCTCAGCCTCCTATGTGGCTGGGATTACAGGCACCTGTCACCATGCCCTGCTAATTTTTATACTTTTTTAGTAGAGACAGGGTTTCACCATGTTGGTCAGGCTGATCTCAGACTCCTGACCTCGAGTGATCTGTTGGCCTCAGCCTCGCAAAGTGCTGAGATTACAGGTATGAGCCACCTATTGCATAATGCTGGGGACTGGGCTTCCGGTGTATCCATCACCCAAACACTGCTAATTACCTAGTAGGTAATTTTTTTTTTTTTTTTTTTTTTTTTTTGGAGATGGAGTTTCACTCTTGTTACCCAGGCTGGAGTGCAGTGGCGCGATCTCGGCTCACTGCAACCTCTGCCTTCCAGGTTCAAGCAATTCTCCTGCCTCAGCCTTCCAAGTAGCTGGAATTACAGGCATGTGCCACCATGCCCAGCTAATTTTGTATTTTTTTAGTAGAGACGGGGTTTCTCCATGTTGGTCAGGCTGGTCTCAAACTCCCAAACTCAGGTGATCTGGGATTACAGGTGTGAGCCACCACGCCTGGCCTTAGTAGGTAATTTTTTAACCCTCATCCCTCTCTCATCCTCCCCCACTTTTGGAGTCCCAGTGTCTACTGTTCCCATCTTTATGTCCATGTGTACCTATTGTTTATTTCCCACTTATAAGTAAGAACATGAGGTATGAGGTATTTGAGTTCCTGAGTTAGTTGACTTAGGATAATGGCCTCCAGCTCTAACCATGTTGCTGCAAACCAAGGACATAATTTCTTTCTTTCTTTCTTTTTGAGACAGAGTCTTACTCTGTTGCTCAGACTGGAGTGTAGTGATTCTGCCTCAACTCACTGTGACCTCTGCTTCCCGAGTTCAAGCAATTCTTGTTCCTCAGCCTCCTGAGTAGCTGGGATTACAGACATGCACTACTATGCCCAGCTAATTTTCGTATTTTTGTATTTTCGTATTTTCAGTAGAGACGGGGTTTCACCATGTTGGCCAGTCTGGTCTCAAACTGCTGGCCTCAAGTGATCCACCCACCTTAGCTTCTCAGAGTACTGGGATTACAGGTGTGAGCCACTATGCCTGGCCAGATTTCATTCCTTTTTATGTCTACGGTTACAGTGTTCTAGCTGGTTCTTGTGTGCCCTTTATTGCCTATAAATGACAAATGAGATATTAAGGTTTGATTTAATTCAAGTTAAACACTTTTAGCAAGGATAAAAGTGCTGTTGTGTACTTTATGTGCACCACAGTGGAAGACATACTCTGGTTTTCTCCCATCAGTGATGCTAGGATTAACCCCTGCCTTAGGTGTTGACAGTGTGACCTCTTTCTTGTGTTTTTTTTTCTTCTCTTGTGACCAAAGAGAAGTATGTGTGGTTGCTGTTGCATTACACAAAAGTCAAGTGATGTTTATTTTAAAGTCACAATTGGTCAGAGAAAGAAAAGGCAGATATGTTAGGATTCTCAAGGGAAACAGAACCAATAGGACATTTATATAGAGAAGGAGTTTGTTTTTTGTTTTTTGTTTTTTTTTTGAGACGGAGTCTCTCTCTGTTGTCCAGGCTGGAGTGTAGTGGCACAATCTCAGCTCGTGCAACCTCTACCTACCAGGTTCAAGTGATTCTCCTGCCTCAGCCTCCGGAGTGGCTGGGACTATAGGCACGTGTCACCATACCCAGCTAATTTTTTGTATTTTTAGTAGATATGGGGTTTCACCGTGTTAGCCAGCATGGTCTCAATCTCCTGACGTTATGATCCACCAGCCTTGGCATCCCAAAGTGCTGAGATTACAGGCGTGAGCCACCATGCCTGGCCAAGAGATTTTTTTTTTTTTTTTTTTTAAGGAATTGGTTCACCTATGTGAACCAATAGAGGCTGGCTAGTCCAAAATCTGCAGAGGGAGCTAGCAGGCTAGAGAACTTCCTTTTGCTCCAGGAGGCTCGGTCTTTTTGTTTTAGGCCTTCAATGGACTGGATGAGGAGACCCACTTGCATTATGGAAGGTAATCCGCTTTCCTTAAAATCCACTGATTTGAACGTTAATCTTATCCAGAAATATCCTCACAGAGACATCTGGAATAACGTTTAACCACATATCTGCTCTGAAAAGTCAATGGGTTCATTTTTTTTCTATTAAAAACCCCATCACATATCTGGGCATTGTGACCCAGCTAAGCTGACATGTAAAATTAAGACATCACAGAAGAGCTGAGAGAGAGAAAGTTTCCATCTCTGCTACTGTGTTCTGCTCCAGCGTCAATAATTTAACACTTAGGGCCTCAGTTTTCCTCTCTGTAAAACAAAGGGTTTGGACTAAAAGATCTCTAAGTTTGGCCGGGCGCGGTGGCTCATGCATGTAATCCTAGCACTTTGGGAGGCCAAGGTGGGTGGATCACCTGAGATCCGAAGTTCAAGACCAGCCTGGCCATCAGGGTGAAAACCCATCTTTTTTTTTTTTTTTTTTTTTTTTTTTTAAAGATCTCTAAGTTTCCTTCCTATTTTAAAGTTCTTTCAAAAGTTGTGGTAGAACTGGTGCGGTGGTTGACATCTGTAATCTCAGCACTTTTGGAGGCCCAGGTGGGTGGATCACTTGAGGTCAGGAGTTTGAGACCAGCCTGACCAACATGGTGAAACTCCATCTCTACCAAAAACACAAAAATTAGCCAGGTGTGGTGGTGTGCACCTGTAATCCCAGCTACTCAGGAGGCTGAAGCAGGAGAATCGCTTGACCCTGGAAGGCAGACGTTGCAGTGAGCCGAAATCATGCCATCGTACTCCAGCCTGGGCAACAAGAGCAAATCGCTGTCTCAAAAAAAAAAAAAAAAAAAAAAAATCATTGTGGTAAAGTACACATAACAAAAAATGTACCATCTTAACCGTTTGTAACAGTTCAACGGTGTTAAGTATATTCCCATTGTTGGTCAACCAGTCTCTGGGAGTTTTTCATCTTTCAAAATAAACTCTATATCTGGTCTGGCTTGGTGGCTCACACATGTAATCCCAGCACTTTGGGAGGCCAAGGCGGCTGGATCACCTGAGGTCTGGAGTTCGAGACCAGCCTGGCCAACATGGTGAAATCCCATCTCTACTAAAAATACAAAAAATTAGCTGGATGTAGTGGTGGGTACCTGTAATCCCAGCTACTCGGGAGGCTGAAGCAAGAGAATCACTTGAACCCAGGGGGCAGAGGTTGCAGTGACCAGAGATCACACCATTGCACTCCAGCCTGGGCAACAAGATCCAGACTCCATCTCAAAAAATAAGAACAAAAAAACCTCTATATCCATTAAACATTATTTCCCCCCTTCACAGGCCCTGGTTGCTTCCAATGCTTTTGGGTATATGCCCATAAGTAGAATTCCTGGGTTCTATGGTAATTCTTATTTTAAGTTTTGAGGGAGCTATCACACTGTTTTCCATAGTGGTACTACCATTTTACATTCCCACCAACAGTGTATAAGAGTTCCAGTTTCTCTCCATCATTTCTAACACTTGTTTTTGGGTATGAGTGTGTGTTTTATAGCAGCCATCCTAATGGGTATGAGGTGGTATCTCATGGCTTTGATTTGCATTGTCCTAATGGTTAGTGATGTTGAGCATCTTTTCCTATGCTTCTTAATTATTTGTATATATTTTTTGTAGAAATGTCTACTCAGCTGGGCATGGTGGCTCCTGCCTGTAATCCCAGCACTTCGGGAGGCTGAGGCGGGCAGACCACCTGAGGTCAGGAGTTTGAGATCAGCCTGGCCAATGTGGTGAAACCCTGCCTCTACTAAAGAATACAAAAATTAGCTGGGTGTAGTGGCACATGCCTGTAATCCCAGCTACTCAGGAGGCTGAGGCAGGAGAATCACTTGAACCTGGGAGGTAGAGGTTACAGTGAGCTGAGATTGTGCCATTGCATTCCAGCCTGGGTGACAGAGCAAGACTCCATTTTTTTTTTAAAGTGTCTACTCAAGCCCTTTGCCCATTTTTAAATGAGGCTGTTTTTGTTGTTGTTGTTGTTGAGTTTTAAATGTTCTTTATATATTCTGGATATTAACTCCTTATCAGATGTGATTCACAAATGTTTTCTCCTGTCTCATGGTTTGTCTTATCCCTCTGCTGATTGGGTCTTTAGTGCACATAAACTCCTTTAAGCCTATGAAATTTGGGGTTGCAACTCTTCATCCCATCTTCGGTGTAGGAGATTGGTCAGGGTGGTGGGAAAAGTTATAGAGAAAGATGCAAACCTTCCTGGAAGACCAGAAGGTTTTGCAAAAGCTTTGGGAAAAGGTTTATGGCTGAAGACAGCTTAATCCTCTTACCTTGAGCTAATAGCAAAGGCAGATAACAAGGGAATATAGAGGAGTTTATCTACATAGCTTGTTTATCGATTTCCCACAGAAACCAACCTTTGATCACCCTCTCGCTCACATGACTGCTCACTACTTGGGGGGTTAGAAATGTTAATTACACACTAATGGTGTTTGCTTAAGACCTTTGTCATTAAATTTGTTCCAAAATAAATGCAAGCCTCTCCGACATATGGGAACTCCACAGACCTGACTCCCTCTTTGGGATCTGTGAGCCAGGGGGTCCCGTGGCCATGCTTACACAGGCAAAACATCTGTGTCTGCATACTCTGTCATCCTTCTCTCAGGCAGTGTCTGCTGGTCAGACTCGGCAGCTGGTGCCCCCGTGTGACGGTCACTGCAGCGGATTCGGCACTTTGGCTTATAACTGCAGCTTGAGGACCTTAACCTCTCTTTCCTAAATGAGTGGTATTCCTGCCCTCCTATCTTTTGATGATACATGTTTCAGAATAGAACTCTTAAGTTCTTATTGCTGGAATCAACTTCAGAGTCCTTGTCTAACCCCATTTTACTCATGGACAAACAGGGCCCTTTGTGAGCAACAGAGCTGGGTCTGCAGTGTGTATCTTCTCTCTCCATCCAGCGTTCTCTGCACTGCTATCCAACTCTACCAGTCTACTGGTTGTTTTAATGAACTCCTCAGGAAACATAACCAATTACAGGAAAAGACATCCGGGCTATTATGAGGGAATTTTATTTTATTGAAACTCTGTTATGGGGAAACATGTGGTTTTGTTATAGGTAATCTATTTACATTTTCAAAAAGCTTTTTACTTTCTAAAAGCAACTACACATATTCTAGGATTGGGAATGCTGTTTTCTGGTAAATGGGGAGTTGCTTAGAAACCAGGAATAAGGGATGGAGACCAGTGGTCTCCTGTGGATGAGGTATAAACAGTAGCTCTTCTAAGGAATCAGTAATAACTTTGGAAAGAAGATGGACATAATTTTTCTTTCTTTCTTTTTTTTTTTTTTTTGAGACAGGGTTTCGCTCTTGTTACCCAGGCTGGAGTGCAACGGCGCAATCTCGGCTCACCGCAACCTCCGCCTCCTGGGTTCAGGCAATTCTCCTGCCTCAGCCTCCTGAGTAGCTGGGATTACAGGCACGAGCCACCATGCCCAGCTAATTTTTTGTATTTTTAGTAGAGATGGGGTTTCACTATGTTGACCGGGATGGTCTCGATCTCTTGACCTCGTGATCCACCTGCCTCGGCCTCCCAAAGTGCTGGGATTACAGGCTTGAGCCACTGCGCCCGGCTTCTTTCTTTCTTTTCTTTCTTTTTTTTTTTTTTAAAGATGGGGTTTCACCATATTGGTCAGGCTGGTCTCGAACTCCTGACCTCAGGTGATCCACCCTCCTCAGCCTCCCAAAGTGCATGAGCCACTGTGCCTGGCAGACATAATTTTTCTCTGCACAACCTCTATCCCTCTTCTGATGAAAGCACCCTACGTTTCTTTAAGGGTGTACTCCTCCATAAATAGGTAGCCCACGTAGTTTGGTTGGGGCTTCAGGAATCGGCATATGACTGAGTCCAGAAAAATCAGGACATCCCATCCCCCAACCACAGTGACTGATTAGAGGCACTTGACCCCAGGTCACACCAAGGGGATTCCGTTCTGGGACTTTTGCTGCACTGTTTCGGGATTCCGTTCTGGGACTTTTGCTGCACTGTTTTGAAAGAGGCCCTCTTTCCCCTGGTATTGCTACCCTAGCCAGCCATTAGCCTGTAACTGCCAGAACCCATCCTTGATGCCACCTGGGAAGAGTCAGGGGAGAGCAGGGCTGAGAGCTGGAGACAGATTTCTGAAAGCATTGTTTGAGCACGTGAATCCAGTCTTGCCTTAAATCAGACTTTTTGGTAATATGAGCCAATAAATTCCTCTGCTACACTAGTTTGAGTTGGGTTTCTATCACTAAAGATTAAGAGTCCTGGCCAGGTGCGGTGGCTCATGCCTGTAATCCCAGCACTTGTGGAGGCCAAGGTGGGTAGGATTACCTGAGGTCAGGAGTTCGAGACCAGCCTGGCCAACATAGTGAAACCCTGTCTGTACTAAAAATACAAAATTAGCCAGGTGTGGTGGTGGTTCATGCCTGTAATCCCAGCTACTAGGGAAGCTGAGGCAGGAGAATTGCTTGAACCCAGGAGGTGGAGGTTGCAGTGAGCAAAGATTGCACCATTGCACTCCAGCCTGGGCAACAAGAGTGTAACTCCATCTCAAGTAAAAAAAAAAAAAAAAAAAAAAAAAAAAAAAAAAAAAAAAAAAAGAATCCTGAAAACAGCAGCAAAGCAGGCAAAGTCTAAAGGAGGGGAAGTGAGGAGATCAAGAGCTCAAAGTGCAAGCTAGAACAGTCATGTTGGGACCGATCAAATGTGATGCCTGCGCTTACAGTTTTCACATGAATAACTTACAGGTTTGATTATAGACTAGACTGTTACTATAGGGAGCACATCTGAAACCTGGAGGTATGCTTTAAATAAATAAATAAATAAATAAAATGGAAAATTACCTCATGCAGAGGATTGTACACTCATGAAATTTATTACTCTAAGAGGCAGTATAATTTGAAAGTAAAAATCAATTCCAAAATGGTTTAAATACACAAATGAAGGAGTTTTAAGTCACCCAAAGAATCTTGAATTTTGAGGTTAATATCAAGATGTGAGAGAGAAAAATGGACTATAGTGGATCTGGGAATTCTTATGTTTAATAATAAATAAAATTTTGAACATAAATAAAACTTAGATTAGCTTTTCATTGACCCTTCTGAAAGCATGCACCTTATATAATACATTTACCTCTTTCATTGGAATTCTGAACTACTATCTACTACCCTCTCAGGACGTCTTGACCAGGAGTCCATCTATTCTAGGGGTCTGTGGATAGAATTCTATTTCAGTGTAGTCGGTTTCTTCTCCATGCATATGTATTTCATTTTCTACATTTAAAAACATGATTCTGAGGAGTTCACAGAAGTTGCTAGAGTACCAGAGGATTGTGTGGCACGATGAAGTTTAAGATTTCCTTGTAGACCAAACCAGCTGTCTGGGTTTCCCAGGGTATAACACAGAAGGGCATTGCCTTGCTTTACAGTTCTTGTGAGGATCCTGGTTACCAGGGCACTTCCCAGCCCTTGGAGAGACAGGGTTGTCTCTCCACTTTGGTGTGGATGCAGAAGGCACAGAGAATAGCATTGAGGCAGAAACAAGTAAGAAGCTCTCCCACCCCAGGGGCCTGGTTAGCAAGGAGGAAGCTGAGCTGTCAGGGCCATCTTCCAGGCACCAGCACAGGTGGCACATCCCTGCCCTGATTGCTGCTAACACAGACTCTCCCTGCAATTCCATTCTCTGATCCCATCCTTCAGGACTGGATGCACTTTTGGATCAAGCACTGAGACAAAACTGAATTTAAAATTTACGTTAGGCCAGGAGCGGTTATCCTGTAATCCCAGTAGTTTGGGACGCTGAGGCGGCTGGATCACCTGAGGTCAGGAGTTTGAGACCAGCCTGGCCAACATGACAAAACCCCATCTCTACTAAAAATACGAAATTAGCTGGGCATGGTGGCATGCCTGTAATCCCAGCTCCTCGGGAGGCTGAGGCAAGAGAATCACTTGAACTTGGGAAGCGGAGATTGCAGTGAGCCAAGATCGTGCCATTGCACCCCAACCTGGGCAACAAGAGCGAAACTCCATCTCAAAAAACAAAACAAAACCAAAATTAGCCGAGTGTGATGGCAGGTGCCTGTAACCCCAGCTACTCAGGAGGCTGAGGCAAGAAAATTGCTTGGACCTGAGGCAGAGGTTGCAGTGAGCTGAGATCATGCCACTGCACTCTAGCCTGGGTGACAAAGAGAAACTTCATTTCAAAAAATAAAAATAAATGAAAAAGAATTAATCCTAGTGAAAAAGATTTCAATTTAATAAAAATAGAAATAGACAAAAATGGAAATGTTTCAAATGAGTGTCATAAAAAGATGACCAAATAATTAAATTGACTTTGTGAGTTTGTTCCAGAAAACATGTTCTTCAGAACAAAAAGGTCTTTAGCTCCCTACACAGTCTCCTAGTGACCATGGCCATCTCATTAATAAATGGCTTTGATTACAGGACTCAGTAAACAAAATGGCTTGTGGTGCGTGGAGCTGAGTTTCTTTGCTGTTTTGCAAATTGTACTAAATGCTTGTCTCCAGAGGTTTGTTCCTTAGACAACGCCTGGAGGGAAATTTATTTGCAAAACTCCCCACACCCTGGAAAAACATTTGTTCTGGTCAGATTCCTGGAATTCATACACAGGTCTGTCACAATTCTTTCTGCCAACTTTGAGTTAACTTTTCCTCCGGGCGTTTCAGTTCTAAGAATGTTCCCTTTGACAGAGAAAACAGAAGCAAAATACAAATTGAGGAGTTCTGCTTTCTCTTGTCACCCACCAACATGACAACATTGACCGCAAACAACGTATCCCCTTTTTTGCTTTGAATATGACTTTATGAAGCCCTTGTACGGGCCTCAATTCATGCGAGGCTTTCACTTTCTCAGAAGTACGCTGGCGTTTGTTCCATCTTCTTAAGTGCATCTGCGGGCGAAAGCACTCTCTGTTCAGCTCAGGCTAACCTTCTCTTACAATCACATCAACAAACATCTGCAGCCCTAGGGTTTCTTTAAGCCCTTTCCTCTTTTTTCACAGAATTGAGATTTCACTGGCAAAGTGAATGCTCTTAGGCGGTACTACATTCTTGAGCATCTTTCTAATGTCTCAAGCCATGGTATGTGCTTTTAATTGGTAAAATCTAGGGACCACATCTAACTGCCCTACCATTTCCCTCACTATCTTGAGGAAGACAGTTGCTTTCTCCCAAGCTTCCTGTCATTTCTACTCTGCCAACCAATTCCTCCTTTTGGTCAAATTTAGGTTCAGAGTGACAGTTCCCCTTACTACTTCCTCTACTCTCTGGAAGATGAATTTGTCAGCATGCATTAATAATAGCTGACATCTACTGAGCTCTTTCTGTGTGAAAGGCATCTTTACTATGAGGAAGCGGAGGCACAGAGATGCTCAAGTTCATCCATCTGGGAGGTGGCGGAGTTCGGGCATTCAAGCCAGGGTCTGACTCCAGATCCTAAGTTCTGTTTCTTGCTCTACGCACCTGTCAAAGGTTCTGATTTCAGCTGGATAGGCTTTCAGCAGGCCCGAGGATGTCAAGATCTCCCATCAGCATCTCCCTATCTTGGGGTCACCTTTGTGATAGGGAGGGGTCTGTGGTCTCTTTCCTGAGTCATGTTGTGGGAGCTGGGCAACTCCCACTGCAGTGGATAGAGATACCTTTTTGGTATCTCTTCTTTCCTTCCACCTTCAGCCTTCTATCCTTGTGATCTATAACCCCACACCTCCTCCACTCCTAACAGAGTGTTCTTGGTTCCTTCCAGGATGTCTTCATATTCTCCCCTGACGATTCCTGCAAACAGGCTTTTCTTAAACACCTTTGCTTCTTCCTGCCTGTGGACCATCTTACACTCACTGGAGACGTGGCTGGCAGGAGGATAATTGTGACCCGCCTCTAGGACCACTTGATTAGTGGTGGGTTCCCAAGTGGAATAGTTCTTCTTTGTAGATTTCTCTCTAAATGGTTCTGCTCTTCCACCCCACCCCCCGCTAAATTTCAATAAGTTTTGGGAATGCCACATTTTCTGGGTTAAGTCATCTCATTTTAACAAAATGGCTCTCCAAGGCTGCTTTCCCTTCCGTAGTCACTGAGAATACACCTCACTTTGCCCCAAGTAAAAAAACCCTGCAATCACAATAACAACAATAAACACAGAACTCTTAATGTGTGTCAGGTGCTGTGTCTAAGGGCTTGCACGATTTATTTATTTATTTTTTCACAACAATTCTATACAGTAGGTACTATTATTATCACCATTTTACAGATGTGGAAATGGAGGCACAGAGAAGCCATCCCACTACTGAACAGGGCATTTTTGCTCATAGAACCAAGTCTAGGCCGGGCATGGTGGCTTACGCCTGTAATCCCAGCACTTTGGAAGGCCAAGGCAGGTGTATCACCTGAGGTCAGGAGTACAAGACCAGCCTGACCAACATGGAGAAACTCCGTCTCTACTAAAAATACGAAAAATTAGCTGGGTGTGGTGGTGGGTGCTTGTAATCCCAGCTACTTAGGAGGCTGAGGCAGGAGAATTGCTTGAACCCAGGAGGTGGAGGCTACAGTGAGCCGAGATCACGCCATTGCACTGTAGCCTGAGCAACAAGAGCAAAACTCCGTCTAAAAAAAATGGTCTATGTGAATCTGTTTCTTATACAAACTTTCTATTAATAATTTTCAGCCAATCCATGTAATCAAGAGGATCCTAGATTGAAAGAAGTATCATTTCATTGAAATGATTTCAAATTTAGGCTGGGCTTGGGAGCTTACACCTGTAATCCCAGCACTTTGGGAGGCTGAGGCGGGTGACAGAGCGAGACTCCATCTCAAGAAAAGAAAAATAAATAAAGATCTGTTTTGCTCTTGTTGCCCAGGCTGGGGTGCAATGGCACAACACCGCAACCTCTGCTTCCCTGATTCAAGCGATTCTCCTGCCTCAGCCTCCTGAGTAGCTGTGATTACAGGTATTTGCCACCACACCCATCTAACTTTGTATTTTTCTTCCATGTTGGTCAGGCTGGTTTCAAACTCCTGACCTCAGGTGATCTGCCCACCTTGGCCTCCCAAAGTGCTGGGATTACAGGTGTGAGCCACTGCACCCGGCCTAGAAAGATTTCAAATTTAGTATTACCAAATTTCACCTATAAGCCACTCTAAACTTAGAATCTACTAGCTTCTGGTCAATAATTTAAATTATCGTGTTTGTTATTATACTTATGTAGAACTGTAATTTCAGAATAGCTTAAATAGTAATTATGACCCAAACTAAAAATATTCTTCTCCCAACCAACTGTAAGTCAATTCTATCAATTTCTTACTTTTGTTTGGTTTGAGATTATTTCACCTAAAACATTTATTGTCTATTAATGTTTCCGCTAATATTTTGAGCATCTTGCAAATACTTCAGTTTTTTCTATCTTATTTTGCAGTTTTTGCTAACATTTAACTCCTTTTTAGGCTTTCCCAGACCTAACTTATCCTAAAGTTTACCCCACCAAGAAACATCACTCAGAATATCAGACGCTGCTGCCTCTGTAAATAATTCCATTACTCTATCACTCAAGTGACTCAGTTACCTCTGGGGTGGTAGACTGTAATTTTTGACTTTTGCCAATTGAATTGCAGTTCTGGTTTCCCCGGGAGCCCAGTAGTTTTGCACATAGCTGCAGGTAATGTTCTTGTACTCTGGCAAGACTTGCAGTTGCCATTGCTTTCTGCTAATTCCAGGAAAAACCTTATTTTCCTTTCCAAATCCCAGTACCTCTTTCCTTCCCCTGTCTCCCCTCCTTCCCTCCTCACCTTTCTCAACTTTGTTGTTGTCTTTGACGGGGAGGGGTCAAAGACCCCTTTCTGCTTTTTTTTTTTTTTTTTTTTTTTTTCCTACTTGGAGAATGAGACAGGGTTTTTAACTGCAAACAGCAAAAACTGATTCTGACTCACGTGAGCAGGAAAGGAATGTATTGGAAGAACAGTGACTAAATGTCAGTGTGAAGGCTGGAGTTGCAGGTGAGCAAATGGCAGCAGCAAGGGGTGGTGGGCAGCTGTACCCACAGCCATGGTCATGCCAGGGGGCGGCCTGGCTGGAAGGCTGTATCATTGTGACTGCCTGGGACAGCAGAGGCTGCTGCTGCCACCCCTGGAATAAGGCAGCTTCCTCACATCACTTGCTCCATGCCCATGTTTCTTGGTATGCATTCAGATGGTTGAGCCCAGATCATGCAACCAAGTCCTAATTTCCAAGGGATAGGGCTCTGTTTCCAAGCAAGACCATGCAAGGAAAGGCTCCCCTTAACAGTCAAGGGGTTCAGATGCCAAGCACCAGTCGAAGATAACCCCTGCAAATATTGACTATGAGAGATTCCAACTCCAGAGACATACTCCTCTTATCTCCAAACAGAAGAGAGTCATTTCTGCTCTCAAAGGGATGAGTATCCTTTTCTCCTTAACAAGAAATACCACTTCCTGAAGTTTTCTGATATTTATTTATTGATTTAGAGGCAGAGTCTCACTCTGCTGCCAGGCTGGAGTGCAGAGATGACATGGCTTGCTCTCCGCTCACTACAATCTTCTCCTCCCAGGTTCAAATGATTCCTCTGCCCCAGCCTCCTGAGTAGCTGGGACTACAGGCGCACACCACCAAGCCCCTAATATTTGTTTTTAGTAGAGATGAGATTTTACTATGTTGGCCAGGATGGTCTCGATTTCCTGACCTTGTGATCTGCCCACCTGGGCCTCCCAAAGTGCTGGGATTACAGGCGTGAGCCACTGTGCCCAGTCAGCTTTCTGATATTTAAATTATATAACATTTTAATATATTTAAATTATATAATTTTAAAATATATTATTCTTGATATAATTATATTTAATACATTATACTAATATGATATATAATTTACTAATATAGTAGAACATAATTAATATATAAATAATCTTCCTAGTAGTCATCTCCAACATAGGATTAAGGATAATTGTGGAGATTTTTTTATTTTGTTTTGTTTCTGAAACAGCATCTCACTTTGTCACCCAGGCTGGAGTGCAGTGGCACAATTTTGATTCACTGCAGCCTCGACCTCCTGGGCACAAATGAGCCTCCTGAGTAGCTGGGACGACAGGCTCATGCCACCATGTCTGGCTAACTCTTTTGCATTTTGTATTTTTGTAGAGATGGGGTTTCACCATGTTGCCTAGGCTGTTCTAAATCTCTTGAGCACAAGTGATCCACCCACCTCAGCCTCCTGAAGTGCTAGGATTACAGGTGTGAGCCACTGTGCCTGGCCCAGATAATTGTATTTTAAATCAGAAAACTAAAGCTTCAAAATCTTCAAACTGTAACACTTAAAAACATATATACAGATACTAAAGGAATAGTTCAGTAGCAGTGAAATATTTTTAATTTGAGAAGCCAAATACATATTCATGAATCACTCTACAGCTACAAAGAGAAACTGCACAATTTCAAAATAGTATGGTCAAAACGCTGTATCATTCTGTTCAACTAGCTTTAAGATGATGCTAGTTGCTCTAATGCTCTATCTGATTTAGACTGTAATAGGAAATCATGTTTTACATAAATGTATTTTCCAAAGAACTGGAGAGTGTCAGTTTAAGCATCAATTTTTTTTAATTCTGATTTTCAAAAAATGTTAAACAAATCACATTTCACTTACAGGTATGAGCCACTATACTTCCCTTTCTTGTATAGTGAGTCTATGTTAATCTATTCTTTTTTTTTCTGCTTTGTTTATTTTTATATAACAGCTTTATTGAGATATAACTCATCTGCTATCTAATTTACACATTTAACATGTACAAGGCAATTTTTTTAGCATATTCAGAGTCATGAAACCATCACCACAATTTTAGAACATTTTCATAACCTCAAAAGGAAACCCCATACCCATTACCAGTCACTCCCATTTTTCCCAAACCCCCAGACCTGGGTAACCACTAATCTTTCTCTCTCTATATATTTGCCATTTCTGGACAATTCATATAAATGAAATTATGTAACATGTGATCATTTGTGACTGACTTTTTTCACTTAGCGTAATGTTTTCAAAGTTTGTCCCAGTTGTAGCATGTTATCAGTACTTTATTCTCTTCTATGGCTGAAAAATACTCCACTGTATGGCTGGGTGCAGTGGCTTATGCCAGTATTTTCAGCACTTTGTGAGGTCAAGGCGATGGATTGCTTGAGCTCAGGAGTTTGAGACCAGCCTGGGCAACGTGGTGAAACCCCGTCTTCTACCAAAAATACAAAAAAATTAGTCAGGTGTGGAGGCAGGCAGCTACTACGGAGGCTAAGGTGGGAGGATCACTTGAGCCCAGAAGGAGGTTGCAGTTAGCTGAGATAGTGCCACTGAACTCCAGCCTAGGTGACAGAAAGAGACCTCATCTCAGAAAGAAAGAAAAGGAAGAAAGAAAGAAAAGAAAGGAAGGAAGGAAGGAAGGAAGGAGAAAGATGACAGAAAGAAAGATATTCAACTGCATGGATATACTGTATTTATCCATTCGTCATGCAGTTGATGAACATTTGTGTTGTTTCCACTTCTTGGTTATCATGAATAATGCTGTTCTGAACATTCATTTTCAGGTTTTTGTATAGCGTGTCTTCATTTCTTTTGGGTCCCTAGGAATGGCATTTGTGAGCCGTCTGATAACTCCATGCTTAACCTTTTGAGGAACTGCCAGACTCCTTTTGTATTTTAGTAGAGACAAGATTTCACTATGTTGGCCAGGATGGTCTCCAAAGTTTCTGCACCATTTTACATTCCCCCAACAGTGTATGGAGGGTCCCAGTTTCTCTACATACGTGTTATTATCTGACCTTTTAACCCTAGGCATCCTAGTGGATATAAAGTGCTTTCTCATTGTAGTTTTTGTTTTTTGGGTTTTTTTTAGACAGGGTTTCACTCCCATCGCCCAGGTTGGAGTGCAAAGGCACAATCTCTGCTCACTGCAACCTCTGCCTCTCGGGTTCAAGTGATTCTCCTGCCTCAGACTCCCGAGTAGCTCAGATTACAGGCACAAGCCACCGTGCCCGGCTAATTTTTGTATTTTTTTGTAGAGATGGGGTTTCACCATATTGGCCAGGCTGGGCTTGAACTCCTTGGCTCAAGCGATCCATCCGCCTCTGCCTCCCAAAGCACTGGGATTACAGCTCCTGGCCTTTCATTGTAGTTTTGATTTGCATTTCCCCGATGACAAATGATATCAAATATCTTTTCATATGATTATTGGCCATTTGTATACCTTCTGCGGAAATGTGGTAACTCCCTTTGCCCATTGTAAAATAGGGTTGTTTATTATTGAGTTGTAAGAATTCCTTCTCTTGGTCCAGCGCAGGGGCTCACACCTGTAATCCCAGCACTTTGTAAAGCCGAAGCGGTGGATCACCTCAGGTCAAGAGTTCGAGACCAGCCTGACCAACATGGAGAAACCCTCTCTTAATAAAAATACAAAATTAGCTGGGCGTGGTGGTACATGCCTGTAGTCCCAGCTACTCAGGAGGCTGAGGCAGGAGAATCGCTTGACCCTGGGAGGTAGAGGTTGCAGTGAGCAGAATCTCCCTCTCAAAAAAAAAAATAATAATAATAATTCCTTCTTTCGAGTGTCAGTGACTGAGGTTCGCTGTGACACAGAGGGGCTCTCCTGGAGAGTTATGGCAGGTGCTCTATATTAAAAAGCAACATGATGCTGTCAGCAAGAACAAAAAAGCAATTGTAAAAACATGTTATTACATATTTACACATCTTTTTTCTTACTCTTTCTTTGCTATCCTCTCTTATTCTCACAGCTCTAAATATGAATTATTTCTCTAGGTAAAGGCCAAGGAGTGAGTCAGCTTCTCCCAAGAATGAGTTGCCTGGGCTTTGAGATCGTTTTCTGCCGTGTTTTGGCTAATCGTAGTTGCCAGAAGTCTGATTTCTGAGGGAATTAGGTGGCATTTGACATAAGTGGAGATAGTAGGTTGAATAGGGCGGGACTAATTGGGGCAAGTTTTGGGGAGGTGAATCTTTAGTGAAATCTCCAAGAACACAATGGTGAGGACCTGGCAGAGAGGAGGACAGCCCAAGGCTGGGGGAATTGAGTAGTGGCATCTACGCACTAGGTCCTGTAGAAGGGAATTGGCAAGACGAATGATCAAGGCATCACCGGTGTGGCTGATCTTGGTAAAGATGGTGAGAAGCAGTGAAGAGGCAGGGTCTGCATGGGATCAGTGAAACGTCTAAATTCAGCCTTTCGGCTCAGTGCTAGGCTGATGCCAGTAATTAGTTCTAATAGGTTGAGCTTCCTCTGGTTCGCTGGTCTGAGAAAAAAGAAAACCTACTCCTCCCAGTTTCCGCCTCACCAGCTTCCCCTCCTCTGCCAACCCCACCCTGCCTCCAGCCCCCACCCTGCCCGCAGCCCGTGTGGCTAAACTGCCCAACTGCCAATTAAAACCCACACCTCCAAACATGCCTTGCACCACACAGCAGCCCAGTCCCCACCATTCATTCTGCTCCCCTGCCGAGAGCAGCTCCAGCCAATCACCTTCAGGTTCAGGGCTCCACTGCAGGGCCTCTGCCTCTTTGGGGGCCTCTCCCTCCCACCTCCCCTGATTGTGGCTGAACTGCCACCACTTGATAGCAAACCACACTTGACACAGGAAGGAGAACAGGGCCTATGGCCCTAGGCCTCCATGAAATCAACAAGGGCTTGTTCCTCCCACCACAAGCTGCTTCTGAGCCTCCCGCCTTTCCTTCCGGTCTCTGGGTCTCAAGCAGCCCAGCAGGGAGCCCTCTGGTGGTCTTGTTCTTTGCTATTGTCGTTTACGATAGCAAAGGGAGAGTAAGAAAAAATCCTTATCCTACTCTTCTTACAGCTACTTTTTTCCTTACAACTACTTTTTTGTTCTTCCTGACAGCATCATCGTGCTGCCTTTTAATATGGCAGTAGGTGGGTGGGAGATGAGTTTGGATCATCGGGCCTCTGCTTTGTGGCAGTTTACACCTTGCCCCACTGCCAAAGCGCCTGTGATCTGGGTTAACTCTTCCTCCTCTCCCAGGTCTCAGGAACCTGCTGTTGACCCCCAAGCCCGAGCCCTCCCGGTTCTGGGAATCCACCACGACTTTTTTTGCTTTTGTTTGGGTAGCTGGCGGAGGGGCAATGGGGCTTAGGAAAGGGCAATGACAAAAGCTCTGAGCCAGAGTCGGCTTGGCTCCAATGAGGAGCTGCAGGAGGACATTACGCTCTTTTGTAGAGTAAGTGAGGAGCAGAGTGATAGGATGTAAAATCAGAGGGAGCAGGGAAGGGACCGGATCATGCAGGGCCTTGAGCCTGTGGTAAGGACTCTGGGATTTATATTCACCAGTTATGAAAAAAAACTTCTTGGCCAGGTGTGGTGGCTCACACCTGTAATCCCAGCACTTTGGGAGGCCGGGGCAGGTAGATCACCTGAGGTCGGGAGTTTGAGACCAGCCTGGACAACATGGTGAAACCTCGTCTCTACTAAAAATACAAAAATTAGCGGGGCGTGGTGGCATGTAACTGTAATACCAGATACTTGGGAGGCTGAGGCAGGAGAATGCTTGAGGCAGGAGGTTGCGGTGAGCTGAGATTGCATCATTGCACTCCAGCCTGGGCAACAAGAGCGAAACTCCATCTCAAAACAAAAAAAAAAAAAAAGAAAGAAAGAAAGAAAGAGGAAAAGGACTTATCAATGACCACAAATGACTAAGTCCTCAACCTCTTCAACGGCTCTAGAGCAAATGACACTTTAGCCTTCATTCATTTAAGAAACTTGTGCTGAGACCCTACAAGGGGCTAGACTAAGCATTCTTGGGGATACATACGAATGTGAACAAGCCAGAGGCCCTGCCTCAGGACTCGCTGTCCAGGGGGAAGGCAGAACTGCACAGCTGAGCTGGGATGCCCCATGGGAAACGCTGGACAGAGCCAGCAACAAAGTCCTGTTGAGGCTCAAAGAGAGGCCATCATCCGCCTGCCGTCTCCTCCTTAGCATGACCTCATCTTCCTTGTCACAACCTTGGTGTCCCACCCCATGCCAAGTCCTGCCTCGGGAGGGTCCAGTTCACATTTTCAGGAAGGCGGGGCTGCACTGTTCCATCGGCTATGGCCTTTGTGCTCTCTGCCTCCCAGGACTCTCGTGCCCATTTTTCCCTGACTCCCTTCCTCACCCCTGGACCGGACTGTGGTTAGTTGTGGGTACCCCTTCCTCTCCCTGTCCCATGCCACGCCCTGGCACTGACAGGCCACTTCCATGTTTAGGACCAGGGGTCCTAACATGCACAACTTTGCACAATATGGACTCTTTGATCATATGTTGATACTGTCAGTGTTTCAGAACAGGAAGAGGCACTGTCCCCACCGAGGTCAGCCACTGGAGTTAGTGGCTGAGGGAGGCCGTGGGCAGCAGGGAGCCAGGGGAGCTGACCTCAGAATTGGAGACTTCTGCCTCCTCTAGGAGGAAAAAACATGCCAGGAAGAGCCCCCAGCTCCACTCCACCCCTGCACGGCCTTCAGCCTCTGCACTGACCCCTCCACTTTTCCAGGACAGGCATCATGTGGGGTTGAGTGGTACCAATGTGGGCGGTGGGCTCTCCTCTTTCCGGTTTTAATTCTTGGTTCTTAAAAACTCCATTCCAAATGAGGGAAATGAAACTACTGAACACTCTCCCCCAGTAGCCAGCTGACGTGGGGCAAGAGAACAATTCCCAGTTAAGGCCCCAAAGGAAATCCCCTCCCTGTCATGTGCTGAGGCTGGGAGGCGTGGGGGAGGCTCTAGCTCGATGCGCTGCTCGGCCAGGCTCCGCCACCAAGGTGAAGGGCCAGGATG
Organism: Saimiri boliviensis; assembly: GCF_048565385.1. NCBI lineage: Eukaryota > Metazoa > Chordata > Mammalia > Primates > Cebidae > Saimiri > Saimiri boliviensis. The sequence goes on from NC_133456.1 coordinate 18,785,228, forward strand.
GAAGGGCTGCCCTGTCTGTGGCCAGTGGCTGAGAGCCCGCAGCACAGTGGAGAACCCCAGAGGCAAGAGCGAGAGGACCATGATCTCTCCCGGGGTGAGCCGCCAGTTCCAGGCCTCCCCCCACTGCCTCCCCTCTGCCCGCTCCTCTGCTAGGTGCAATCCATGTGCTCCTCTCCCACAGACACGGCTGGTGTCGGGAGAAGCCCGGACTCCTCCCACAGGCTCCCTTGAACACTGAGCTGTGTCTCCCCTCAGTCCGGCTGTAGCCCCCACCCCTGGTCCTAAATAGGTTACCATCTCGAAAAGCAGTCAGGGGTCGGGGTGGAGGACAGAAGCCAAGGCTCCCTTTGATCTCCTTGGGAGGCTGAGAAGTCCCACAAGCGACGAACTGTTATGAAGCTTAGTTTAAGAAAGAAAAAAGATCAGAGGGCAACAGCTAGAGAATTACACAGACAAAGTGTGTTGACCACCATCACTCCTTCCTTTCCTCTCTTTACTCCTTCCTTCTTTGAACAAATAGTCACCAAACCCCTTTATGTGCATGAGACAGTAATTTGTTGGAATAACATATGACCTCTGCCTTCAAAAGTTTGTAGTGGGCTGGGTGCAGTGGTTCATGCCTGTAATTCCAGCACTTTGGGAGGCTGAGGCAGGCGGATCACCTGAGGTTAGGAGTTCAAGACCAGCCTGGCCAATATGGTGAAACCCCGTCTCTACTAAAAATACAAAAAATTAGCTGTGCAGGGTGATGGGCGCCTGTAATCCCAGCTATTCAGGAGGCTGAGGCAGGAGAATCTCTTGAACCCAGGAGGCAGAGGTTGCAGTGAGCTGAGATCACGCCATTGTACTCCAGCCTGAGCAACAAGAGCGAAGCTCTGTCTAAAAAAAAAAAAAATGGGGTGCAGTGAGTGGCTTACGTCTGTAATCCCAGCACTTTAGGAGTCTGAGGCAGGTGGATCACCTGAGATTGGGAGTTCGAGACCAGACTGACCAACATGAGAAACCCTGTCTCTACTAAAAATACAAAATTACCCAGGCATGGTGGCACATTCCTATGATCCTAGCTACTCGGGAGGCTGAGGCAGGAGAATCTCTTGAACCCAGGTGGCGGAGGTTTCAGTGAGCCAAAGATCGTGCCACAGCACTCCAGCCAAGAGTGAAACTCTATCTCCAAAAAAAAAAAAAAAAAAAAAAAAAAGTTTGTAGTGTAGTTGTGGAAACAAGACAGAAGTCAAAAAAGTAAAATCACAACACAAGAGATGTCAGGAGGCTGGTGGATACTGGGGATGCTGCACCATGTGTTCAGAGGACAAGGAGGCAATGCAGTGGGGAAAGCTTCATGGAAGAGGGTGTGGAGGAGGGGAGTCCAAGGCATGCCTTTGGGATGGGTAGCCAGACAAGGCCATTCCAAGCAAGGGAAACTCCTGACAGAGAGATTACAGAGTGGCGAGTGTTTGTTCTGTGTTTGGGGAAATAGTGAGCAGCCCAGACTGGATGAAACCCACTTGCAGGCCATGTGTGCAGTAACCATGAAACGTGGGTGGTAATTGTGAACAGAGGCTGGAGGCAGCCTCAGGCTGAACGAAGCCGGGCGCGGTGGCTCAAGCCTGTAATCCCAGCACTTTGGGAGGCTGAGGCAGGTGGATCACGAGGTCAAGAGATCGAGACCATCCTAGTCAACATGGTGAAACCCCGTCTCTACTAAAGATACAAAAAAATTAGCTGGGCATGGTGGCGCATGCCTGTAATGCCAGCTACTCAGGAGGCTGAGGCAGGAGAATTGCCTGAACCCAGGAGGCGGAGGTTGTGGTGAGCCGAGATCACGCCATTGCACTCCAGCCTGGGTAACAAGAGCGAAACACCGTCTCAAAAAAAAAAAAAAAAAAAAAAAAAAGGCTGAACGAGACATCTGGACTTTTTCCTCCAGCCAGGAGCTGCCTGTTGTCTTGCGTTCACTTCAGATCTCAGAGATGCTCTGTGCTGCTTAACACTGGACTTGCTTTATTCCTGTTGAGTGGAATAAAGCAAACACCCCAATAGGTGGAGCAAGCTCAAAGGAAGAGGCATACAGCTCCCCAGAAATTCTCATCATCCTGTGGAGGGGTGAGCTTGGCTAGGGCAGGCAGGACTGGATGCACCAGGGTTGCATTTAAGGGGAAGCACTCTGGTCTCCTCTGCCTCAAAAAGCATAGTGAGCAGGGAGCCCACAGTGCCCGACCAAGTTGGAGGATTCTGAGCTGTGCAGTCAGGCTTCCAGCCTTGCTGGTATGCTCTGCTTTCAGCTGAAATCTGCATTGGTTTCAGCTGGAAGTCCAGGCTTCCACCCGCTGAACCAGCGTGCTGCTAGACTATAGGAGGGCTGCTGGTGTTGCCAACCAACTGGCTTGTCTCTACACACCCCTCGAGATCCCTGGGGCCAGGTGCAGTGGCTCACACCTATAATCCCAGCATTTTGGGAGGCCAAGGTGGGCAGGTTGCTTGGGCCCAGGAGTTCAAGACCAGTCTAGACAACAGTGAGACACCCGTCTCTACCAAAAATACAAAAAATTAGCCAGACATGGTGGCGTGTGCCTGTGGTCCCAGCTACTCAAGAGGCTGAGGTAGAAGGATCACCTGAGCCTGAAGGTCGAGGCTGTGGTGAGCCGTGATCGTGCTACTGCACTCCAGCCTGGGCAAAAGAATGAGACCCTGAAAAAAAAAAAGTATAAGAATTAAAAAGAAAAAAAAGATCATTGGTTTACTAGATTTTTTTTAAGGGGTAGCAGCTACCTTTCTCAAAAGAAATTCTATAGAGAACCCCAAGGTATAAAACATATCAAAGTGGAATTCTTGGGATGCAGAGGGAATGGGGTACCTGTAAAAGGGTTTGAAGCAGGTAGTGAGATGACCCAGTACACTTTTTTTATTTTGAGATGGAATCTCGCTCTGTCACCAAGACTGGAGTTCAATAGCTCAATCTTGGCTCACTGCAACCTCCGCCTCCCAAGTTCAAGCAATTCTCCTGCCTCAGCCTCCCACATAGCTGGGATTACAGGCACCTGCAACCATGCCTGGCTAGATTTTGTATTTTCAGTAGAGATGGGGTTTCACCATATTGGCCAGGCTGAGTCTCAAACTCCTCACCTCGTGATCTGCCCTCCTTGGCCTCCCAAAGTGCTGTGATTACAGGCATGAGCCACGCACCTGGCATCAATACACAATTTAGAAAGATGCCCGTGGCTGCTAGGGGGAATTGACATTGGAGAGGGACTAGATTAGGGGCAGGGAGCCAGTTTCAGGAGGTTATTAATGTGGTCCAGACATGAGCTAATGAGGTCTAGACTCAGGGCAACAGCCTAAGGACGAAGAGCAGGGTTGGATTCAAGAAACATTTCTGAGCTAGAATCAGCAGGAATTGGTGGTCAGTTAGCAATGAAGGATGGAGTCTGTGAGGGCTGGACTGCCTGGGCTGAAACATGCCATAAAATGCGACAGCTTTACAGGGAGAGAAACTGCTGAAACAAAGGATAAGAGTTGAGTTTGGGGCTGGGCACAGTGGCTCACGCCTGTAATCTCAACACTCTGGGAGGCTGAGGTGGCCAGATCACCTGAGGTCAGGAGTTTGAGACCAGCCTGGCTAACATGGTGAAACCCTGTCTCTACTAAAAATACTAAAATTAGCCAGGCATGGTGACAGGTGCCTGTAATTCCAGCTGCTCAGGAGGCTGAGGCAGGAGAATCACTTGAACCTGGGAGGCAGAGGATGCAATGAGCCAAGATTGAGCCACTGCACTCCAGCCTGGGCAGCAGAGCATGACTCCCTCTCAAAAAAAAAAAAAAAAATAGAATTGAGTTTGGGATATATCATGTTATGGTGACTCTGGGACATAAGGAGTTGATTGACCAGTAGATAGTTAAAAATGCAAGCCTGGACCTTCTCTCATGGAAGAAAATGTTGGCACTAGAGATTAAAATTGGGGATTTAACAACAGATTGGTAGACAGAAAAGACATGAAGTACAGAATGTGCATACGGAAGAGAAAGAGGCCTGAATCAGACACCTGGCTTTGCAACAATTTGATCTTTATTTAGCTTTTTCATTCATGTCATTGTTATTACCATCATGAATGAATATATATTTTCAAAATTATTTTTATTTTTTAAAAAACAGGGTCACACTCTATCGCACAGGCTGGAGTCCAGTGGCGTGATCTTGGCATATTGCAGCCTCAGCGCTCCTGGGCTCAGGTGATCCTCCCACCTCAGCCTCCCAAATACTTGGGACTACAGGTGCATGCCACCAGCTCTGGCTAATTTTTGAATTTTTTTGTACATACAGGGTCTTGCTATGTTGCCCAGGCTAGTCTTGCACTCAAGGGGTCCACCTTGGCCTCCCAAAGTGCTAGGATTACAAGCATGAGCCACTGTGTCCCGCCAGGATTGAATACTGTAGAGAGCAGAGACAATCTGCTGGGTTTTTGGAGTAGAAAGGACCTGTTCCTCTTCTCTTAGAATGAACAACAGTACACAGAATCAGAAATCACAGGCTACAAGAGAGGTGACCCAATTCTGCAGGACACTTCAACATTCAAGATTTTTTTTTTTTTTTTTTTTTTGAGACAGTCTTACTCTCTTGCCCAGGCAGGAGTGCAGTGGCACAATCTCGGCTCACTGCAACCTCTGCCTCCTGAGTTCAAGTGATTCTCCTGCCTCAGCCTCCAGAGTAGCAGGGACTGCAGGCACCTGCCACAACATCCAGACAGGGTTTGACCATATTGGCTAAGCTGGTCTCAAACTCCTGACCTCAGGTGAGCCTCCTGCCTCAGCCTCCCAAAGTGCTGGGATTACAGGAGTGAGCCACTGCGCCAAGCCCAGCATTCCGGATTTGAAGGGGAATGAGAGATCAGAACTGGAGACCCCTCCTCTGAGCCCACTAGTATGGTGGTCCACGTCACTCACTGGGCATGCAGCAGACCCTGTAAATATTTCACCTTCTCTGGACAACAGTAGTTTCTCAAGAACAGGAGCTCTGGGAGAATGCACGGTGTCTGGCGCTCCTTCGATGATGGTGATATTATCGATACTTCTTATTCCTTTGAATCCTTGGCAAGAGCTGGCAGGGAACTTTTTACACATCAGGTACAAAAACCCTCACCCATGCAGTCTATGATCCAGAAGTTCATGGCACTCCCTGACAGTTCACGACAAAGCAGTTCCACTGCTTTTTAACACAGCGAGGGTCCATGAAAGGAGATTATCCATAAGGACTAGCTGAGTGGATAAAAAGACAGACTAGCTGAGTGGCTGACTCTTCCAGATGGCAGGCTGTCCCTCTTGACAAGTGGGAACCATGTGCTGCCATTCCCAAAGTCGGCCTCAGCTTGGTCCTTGGCTGGAACCCTGTAGAAAAGTTTCTGGGTCAGCAGACCTCACCAGACAAGGATCCCTAGCTGGCCACCCCCAGCCCTGTTAAGGCTCTAAGAAGGCAAGAAAGCGGGGGAGCCTAGTTCGCATTGCTGGAAAATCATTAAAATATCCCCAATGCTTGGCGACTAAGCCCGGCAGGTATTAGGGGCTCGCTTCCCCTCAGCCCGCCCCATCCCCCGCGCCCCGCGCTGCAGTTCCCTCTAAGAAGCGCGATCTAAGTGAGCCTGAGTGCTGAGTCGCTGAGCAGCCCGCTCTCCATGTGACTTCAGTTTCCGTCTGTTCCTTCCGCTAGTGCTAAAATAATCTGATGCCCCAGAGAAAGGAGGCAGCCCAGCCCGGCGTTCGACTGCTCTTGAGGAGGCTGGAGCCCCCGGAGAGGATGCGCCCCGCGGAGCCGCCTGGGCCTGCGGGAGCCGTGAGTATTTCCCATGTGGGGGCGTCCTCTGGGGACAGCCGGGGCCCTTCTCCAGGTGGGCGAGCTCGGCGAGGATGGGTGGTAGGAAGTCAGCGTCCGTGGCCCGCGGCTGAGGGCTGCCCAGGAAGCTGTGGCTTGCTGCATCCAAGCGCCGGCGATTCTGTGCTGGGTGTGGGGGCCGCAGCTCTGGGTGGAGGTGGAAATAACTCCCTCCAGGAGCACTTACAGTGAAAAAGGTGGTGCGGTGTAGTGGAAACCACGAGGGCTTCAGACTCAGACCTGGATTTGACTCCTGGCTCTGCAGGGAGCATGAGAGCAGGCCGTTAAGGTTTCCTAGCCTCAGTTTTCTCATCTGCAAAATGGGAACAATGATGCTGCCTTCCTGGGCTGGGCGACTAGATGTGATGAGACCACTCTGTGCACACTCAGCATGCTGAGCGCTGGGATCTCCTCTCCTGCCCCACAACGTGGGTTGAGAACCACTATTTCATAGATGAAGACACTAAGACTGGTGAACAGCAACACATGTTCACAGATGTCTTCCATGTGCCAGGCCTGTACAAGGCCTTGGGAACACAGCTCAGCTGTGAAGATGTGCAAAGCTTGGGAGATTCACTGTGGCTCTGTGACTTGGATCCATGACTAGCCTAGTCTTTTTTTTTTTGAGACGAATCTCACTCTGTCTCCCAAGCTGGAGTGCAGTGGCACAATCTTGGTTCACTGCAACCTCTGCCTCCTCCTGAGTTAGAGCAATTCTGTTGCCTTACCCTCCTGAATAGCTGGAATTACAGGTGTGTGCCACCACACCTGCCTAATTTTTGAATTTTTAGTAAAGACAGGATTTCAACATGTTGGCCAGGCCGGTCTTGAACTCCTGACCTCAGGTCATCCACCCACCTCAGCCTCTCAAAGTACTGGGATTAGAGATGTAATCCCAGCAGCCCAGCCAGCTAGCCTAGTCTTAGATCCATGGCTTATCAGAAGGAGACTAAGACTCGATGCCCTTCTGTAGCCCTCGTAGCCTCTCCATGTGGGCCAGCTTCTGAAGAGGTCAGCATACACCCCCATGTACCCAGGAGCTAGACGGAAAGAAGGAGCCACTAATGTGGCTTTGTGCTGCTTCTGAGAAGGTGAACCATTCCAGTTGGTGGCAGGGACTGGAGGAGGCTGGGTCAGGGTCCTAAGGATGGAGCCTCTGGACAGGGCTGGTTGGGGCTGGTGTGCTTCCAGAGGGGCTGAGGGAACCCCGCTGGAGGCTTCCTCATGATGGATACAGTCTATTAGGAGTCTGGATGCTAGAAACATTCAGAGTCTATGGAGGTGGCTCTCCATGCTTTCCTGTGTGCCTTTTACTCGCTGGCTGTGACACACAGACTGTTCCTGTGAATGCTGGGGCTTTGCTGGGCTTTACATCCCTGAGTCATATTTATTCTCCTCACACACCCCTTAGGTTTCTATGTCTATGCCTGAGAGTTCCTAAAGGAGATTATAGAATCATGGGCCTGGGGCGGGGGGTGGGGGGGTGGGGAAAAAAAAACCTTAACTCATGTCTTTATGTTAAAAAAAAAAAAAAAAAAAAAAAAAAAAACAACTCAGCTTCACAAAGAAGGCACTACTTTAAAAATTTTTTATTTCTTTCTTTATTTTTAGCAACAGGCTCCTGCTCTGTTGCCCAGACTGAAGTATGGTGGCATGATCACAGATCACTGCAGCCTCAAACTCTTGGGCTCAAATAATCCTCCCGCTTCAGCCATCTGAGTAGCTAAGACTACAGGTGCATAACAACATGCCAGCTAATTTAAAAAAAAATTTTTTTGTCGAGACAGGGTCTTGCTATGTTGCCCAGGCTGGTCTCAAACTCCTGGGCTCAAGCAATCCACCTGCCTCAGCTTCCCAAAGTGCTGGGAGTATGGGCATGAGCCACCACACCCTGAGTTCATCTAATGGATACCCTCATGGAAACTTCACGAAAACCCATATAAATATAATCTCTCATAGTTTTAAACCCATCTTCCAAGAGTTCCTCCTCTTTGATGATGAGACATGCACGGTAAACTCTAAAACAGAGAGTAGATTCCCAATATCTTTGTTCTGGGATCTGCATTGAGAATACACTGACCGGCCAGGCACGGTGGCTCACACCTGTAATCCCAGCACTTTGGGAGGCTGAGGCGAGCAGATCACCTGAGGTTGGCAGTTTGAGACCAGCCTGACCAACATGGAGAAACCCTGAACTCTACTAAAAATACAAAATTAGCCGGGCATGGTGGCACATGCCTATAATCCCAGCTACTCAGGAGACTGAGGCAGGAGAATTGCTTGAATCCTGGAGGTAGAGGTTGCAGTGAGCTGAGACCACACCATTGCACTCCAGCCTGGGCAACAGGAGTGAAACTCCATCTCAAAAATAAAATAAAAAAAAAGAATACATTGACTTGTCTGTCTCTGGTCTTGAGTCTTTTGGAAAAGAGGTGCTAGTACTGATTACAACCTGCATTCTCTGTGTATCCACACTGCAAAGTGTAAGCCAGATGCTCCTATGGGCAATGACTGTGCCTCATGTCATGCATAGATCCATTGTATAGTCTCATAAGTTAGGAGAGGGTGGACTTTCAACCATGACTGAAAAACACTATCTTTCTTAGGACATGCTGTCTATTACATACTTATAGATGTCTGTGTTTACTGATGCTTTTTAATGCGTCATTGCGCATCAGTGACAAGCATTTATCTTTTTTTTTTCTTTTCATTTTCCTCCCAAGCCATTTTTCCCAACTTCATCATGAAACAAATGTCATGTGCTCAATCTGTGATGGGGCTCTGGGCTAGGTTAGGTGACAATTTCTGAAAGCTCAGAGAGGTGAGGTGAAGGAAAAACGACATTGATGCTTGGATCTTATAAGCCTCACATGCAACAATAAACCCAATTCTTAGATATTCACATTCTTAGATAGATTGGTTTGGTTGCAAATGACAAAACAAAACAAAACAAAACAAAACAAAACAACAAAACAAAAAAACCTCAAATTAGCCTCAGCAAAACAAGAGGATTTATTGTTTTAAATAACTGAAAAGTCTATAAATAGTTTCAGGCATGGCTGAGTCCAAATGCTCAAACAACTTTGCCAGGAATCCATCTACCTTCATTTCTCAGCTTTGCCTTCCTTTCTGTGGGTCTCATTGGCAGGAGTCCTGGAGCTGGCGGCAAAGATGGCTGCCTGCACCTCCAACTATATTCCCACTGGCTTGGCATCTGAAACAGAAAGAGCAAGGCTCCTTTCCATGAGTTCTAGCAACTGCCCTTGGATTGATTCTCATGGGCTTGGCTTTTGTGATGAGTCTGTGTTAGGAAAATGGCGTGCTCTCATTCTCTATGAATGGGACCAGCCTTATTCATAGGCCCCACCCTGAAACCAGGAGTTGAGATCAGACCCAAACAAACACAGACTTTTTAAGAAAGGAAGGAGGTTGGTTGCACAACAGCATAAGTATATTTACTACTATTGAATTGTATTCTTAAAAGTGGTTAAGATGATCACTTACAGCCAGGCACAGTAGCTCACGCCTATAATCCCAGCACTTTGGGATGCTGAGGCAGGCAGATCACCTGAGGCCAGGAGTTCAAGACCAGCCTGGTCAACATGGTGAAACCCTGTCTCTACTAAGAATACAAAAATTAGCTGGACATGGTGGTGGGCACCTGTAATCCCAGCAACTCAGGAGGCTAAGGCAGGAGAATCGCTTGAACCCTGGTGACTGAGGCTGCAGTGAGCCAAGATTGCACCATTGTACTCCTGGGCAACAGAGCAGACTCCATCTCAAAAAAAAAAATGATGATCATTTTCATGTTTTATGTATTTTACTACAACTGAACATTTTCTAAAGAAAATTGAGGAGTTGTTACCAAAAGGAGAAATGAATGTGAGTGGGTAAAACCAACCAATTTCCAGAACGAATAGATTCAGATGCTGAGACCAAACAAATGCGTCTTTTCTCGCTTTAATGCTGGAGAGATTTCAGACTTAACAGAGTGAAGAAAGGAGGAAGTGGAACCCGGTCATGGTCCTCACCCATGAGGTGGGCGTGAGGAGCAGGCTGGTACTGGATGAGTTCAGTTCGGCCACAAAGCCTGGTGAGGTCACAGGGACTCTCCTCTTCCAGCCCCAACCCAAAAGGTTGCCTAAGTCAGGTGCTGTGCCATGTGCACCAAGAAACTTTCTGCTGCCAACTCTAAGAAAGAGAAGGATCAGGACGGGATTTCTCCCAGGAGATAGCACTGAAGGCACCATCTTTTCATCTGTCTGTTCTCAAGCAGGACCTTAGTGTCTGACGCAGCCCTACACCCACAGTGCCTGGCAGGGGCTAACCCTGGGGTACACATCATGTTCTCCTAAGCTCATGTCACTCCATTTCAGATGTCAACTGGACACGGACTCCTGCTGATCCTCCCTACTGTCATTCACTCCTCTCCTGGTCCAGTCTTGATCTCATGAGGTCTCTTCTGCCTTTCCAGTGTCTCCCCTCTGTGGTCCCACCAGGCACCAAGGCTGAGCCTTTCCCTCGGCCTGCAAGGTCGGTGGGGACCCTGAAGTCCAGGGTCCCTGCCTGGCCCTGGACCACCTCCTTCAACTTCAGCAAGTTAGTGGTCTCCCTGTCACCATGCAGCCTGGCACCCTGAGATCTCCTCGCGGGCCTCCCTCAATGGCCTTTCTCTTGTTCTAGAATATTGGACCCTTCCTCAGCTCCTGATGCTTCCATTTGGCTTCTCATCTTTTTCCACATACCGTTTTCTTCTAGGCTCTCTGGCTCCATTTTGTTTTGTTTTTTTGTTTTGTTTTGAGATGCAGTCTCGCTCTGTCGCCTAGGCTGGAGTGCAGTGGTGCAATCTCGGCTCATTGCAACTTCTGCCTCTCAAGTTCAAGCAATTCTCCTGCCTCAGCCTCCCGAGCAGCTGGGATTACTGGTGAGCACCACCATGCCTGGCTAATTTTTTTTTTTTTTTTTTTTTTTAGTAGAGACAGGGTTTCACTGTGCTGGTTAGGCTGGTCTCGAACTCCTGACCTCGTCATGATCTGACCACCTTGGCCTCCCAAAGTGTTGGGATTACAGGCATGAACCACCGCACCCGGCCATCTCTGGCTCCTTTTGAAGGCCTCTGACAGCCCCTATCTTATTTCTTCTCCATAGAAGGCAATGGTGCCATGACATACTCAGGGGCACTGTTCAGAATATCAGGCACCACGTGGCACGGGCACTGACCTTCAGAATAGACACTGTCATCAACACCGGGGTCCTGAGGGACTCTGTTGGATCAGCTGTCATCTTCTTGGTTCTTGGATCATGATGGGGACCCTGGGAGTTCCAAGAGGGGGGTCCAGGCAGCTGGGGTAGGGGCTCATGGGATGGCTGTTTACCAAAAAATACATACCTGCACCTCCAGTGAACATTCACTTGACACATTCCTCCAGGAAGCTACATGTCTAGCACCTCCTGCCTGAGCCTAAGCTCAGTTCTTGATTTGGCTTCACTAAATACAAGTTATGTGATTTGAGCAATTCACTTTGGCTTTTTTTTTTTTTTTTTTTTTTTTGAGATGGAGTCTCACTACTTTGCCCAGGCTGGAGTACAATGGCATGATCTCGACTCACTGCAGCCTCCATCTCCTGGGTTCAAGCATTTCTCCTGCCTCAGCCTCCCAAGTAGCTGGGATTGCAGGCATGTGCCAGCACACCCAGCTAATTTTTGTATTTTTAGTAGAGATAGGGTTTCACCGTGCTGGCTAGGCTGGTCTGGAACTCCTGACCTCGCCATGATCCACCCATCTTGGCCTCCCAAAGTGCTGGGATTACAGGCACGAGCCACCGTGCCTGGCCCACTTTGGCTTTTTTGAGTCTTGGGTTTCTTATCTGTAAAATGGAAATAGTAAGCAGGGAATCAAACAGATGTGTATACACTGGCTTTATTCACATTAGCCAAAATATCTATCTAAATATCTATCAATAAATGAATATAGTGTATGTATATATATACACACACGTAAATATATACAATGGAATGTTATTCCACTTTACAAAGGAATGAAATTCTGATACATGCTACGATATGGATAAGCCTTGAAAACATTAGTTAAGTAAAACAAGCTAAAAGGACAAATACGGCATGATTTCACCTATATGAGTACTTAAAATAGGCAAATTCATAGAGAAAGAAAGAACAGTGGTTACCAGAGAGGAGAAGTGGGGAGTTATTGTTTGATAGATACAGAGTTTTAGTTTGGGTGTACAGAAAAGTTGGTTGCACAACAATGTGACTCAACTTGATGTCATTGAACTGCACATTCAAAATAGGTTAAGATGGCAAACTTTATGTATATTTTATCACAATAAAAAATGAACGCCGGGTGCAGTGGCCCAAGCCTGTAATCCCAGCACTTTAGGTGGCTGAGGCAGGTGGATCACCTGAGGTGAGGAGTTTAAGACCAGCCTGGCCAACATAGCGAAACCCCATCTCTACTAAAAATACAAAAATTAGCCAGGTATGGTGGTGCATTCCTGTAATCCCAGCTACTTGGGAGGCTGAGGAAGGAGAATCACTTGAACCCAGGAGGCAGAGTTTGCAGCGAGCCGAGTTCGAGCCACTGCACTCCAGCCTGGGCAACAGAGTAAGATTCTGTCTCCAAAAAGAAAAAAAAAAAAGAAAATACTAATGCCTACTACATGGAATTATTGCAAATATTACATGAGATCATTTGTCTGTAAGAAGCCTTGCAACCTCAAGTGCTATTATTGTTACTGGCCAATAGCATTAAGTTATAATTCAATTATCTTGGCTTTATCCAAGAATTTCCTAAAAATTATTTTTGTATTTTAGGAAGGGAATTTATAACATTCACACTACTCCTATTCTTTTGTGAATTCAAGTAAGTTCTAGAGAAAGAAAAATCAGCTAAGAACAGCTTGCCAGTATTATTTGAGGGAATATGGAAAGGACAAAATAATCACCTTTACAATCTGGAAATGACACCATGAAAACTGTATTATTTTTCATCATCACACATATAAACACCTATTGAAGAGTAGTGCATTAAGGCAGATAGAAGTCATTCACTCTTGACTGTGAGCTGCTTTCCTTCTGACTTCAGCTGAGCACACTAAGGCAGAGTCTATCACATCTTTTTTTTTTTCTTTGCTGCTATTGAAGACAGAATTTCTTTAACAACATATAAACAGTATTTCCCCAAATAAAATGTCAAACTTTATAATCTCAGGATGCTCTTCAATGAAATTGACCGAGAATATTGACAAAGTAGAAATGTTTTTAAAAAGTTAAATCACAGGCCGGCGAAGTGGCTCATGCCCGTAATCCCAGCACTTTGGGAGGCCAAGGTGGGTGGATCACTTGAGGTCAAGAGTTCAAGACCAGCCTGGCCAACATAGTGAAGCCCTGACTCTGCTAAAAATACAAAAATCAGCTGGGCGTGGTGGTGTAATCTCAGCTACTTGGGAAGCTGAGGCAGGAGAATCTCAGCTACTTGGGAGGCTGAGAAAGGAGAATCGCTTGAACCCCAGAGGTGGAGATTGTAGTGCCACTGCACTCCAGCCTGGGTCACAGAGTGAGACTCTGTCTCAAAAAAAAAAAAAAACAAATCACTTGATACGCATTCTGAAATATTTAGGGGAAAGTATATCAATGACTGCAATGTACTTTGAAATGTACCATAAGGCCAGGTGCAGTGGCTCACGCCTATAATCCCAGCAATTTGGAAGGCCAAGGAGGGTGGATCACCCGAGGTCAGGAGTTCGAAACCAGTCTGTTCAACATGGTGAAACCCTGTCTCTACTAAAAATACAAAAATTAGCCAGGCCTGGTAGTGGGCACCTGTGATCCCAGCTACTCAGGAGGCTGAGGCAGGAGAATCGCTTGAACGTGGGAGGCAGAGATTGCAGTGAGCCGAGATCGTCCCACTGCACTCCAGCCTGGGTGACAAAGTAAGACTCCATCTCAAAAAAAAAAAAAAAAAAAAAAAAAAAGAAGAAGAAGAAAAGAAAAGAAATGCACTGGGAGTGGCGTTGTGTGCCTGTAGTCCTAGCTAATCAGTAGCCTTAGGCAGGAGGATTACTTGAGGCCAGGAGCTTGAGGCGATAGTGTGCTACAATCCCATCTGTGAATAACTACTGCACTCCAGCCTGGGCAACATAGTGAAACCTCTAAAAAAAGGAGAAAGAAAGATGGACAGAAGTATAGATAGATGGGTAGATGTATGCTGTTGGGGAAAGGTTAAATGACTAACAGTACCTGGTAACTGTTCACATTCCTTGTCATAATCATAAAAATCAAATAATGAGAAATTAGAAAACTGCCGCAGGAACTATAACTACCTATAATATACTGTCATATGAATTAGTGGATTATTGCTCCACTGAACTATTAGTTTGTGATGAGGAGGTGATACAAGCACTGAGCCTGGCGGGATGAATAAGAGCTTGGCAGGTGAAGAGCAGCATAAGAGCCTTTCCCGCAGAGGAAACAGTGTGTGAGCGTGCGTGATTTAGTCAAGGACTGCAGGCATTCCAGGATGGCTAGGGCTTGTGGTGTTGAGGTTGAGTTGATGCAGAAGTCACAGACCTGGGTTTGAATTGCAGCTCTTACATTCTCTAGCTATATGGCCTAAACCTATGTGAGCCTCCATTGACCAAGTGTGAAATGGGATGGATAACATTTACCTGCCGGGATTTTTGTGGCAATTATATGTAAAGCACCTGGTATAGCACGCGTTCCAGGGTGAGCACTCACTAAGCATGAGCTGTGGACAGAATCTAGGAGCAATTATTCAGACCTTAAATATCATTGAATTGACCTTTGAATTGGTCTAATGTCAGGAATCCGTATCATCTCATTCCTCAGTGGTACACTTTCTCAAGGAAACCAAGTAGTCAGGGTAGGGGGATGTATTTTCATTGTTTTTCCACTGTGGCCACTAAGCTTCTGCCACCACCTGTCATTCCCGCCCACAGCCTACCATGGACTCTGGGTGCTCTTTCCCCCCCGGACATTCCAGGGTCCACATACTGCAGCTCCCAGTGGTGGGGGAAGGGACAAAAGCTCCTTCTCCTTCACTGTATTTCCTTCAACACCAGCTTGCTGTTTGCAGAGACGAACTCTGCTTTCCCTTTAATTAACACACTACTTTGTCTCACTAGAGAAAACATCGCCCCCACCTCCAGTGGGGGAGTGTCCTCCTGCAGGCCTTGGAGGACTTGGTGGGAGTCCCCTGCTCACTGAACTTCAAGTCCAAAACATTCCCTTATATTGACAAAGGCTTTTGTTTTCTTTCTTTCCTTCTTTTTTTTTTGAGACAGAGTTTCACTCTTGTTGCCCAGGCTGGAGTGCAATGGCGCAATCTCGGCTCACCGCAACCTCCGCCACCCAGTTTCAAGTGATTCTCCTGCCTCAGCCTCCCAAGGAGCTGGCATTACAGGCATACATCACCACATCTGACTAATTTTGTATTTTTAGTAGAGATGGGGTTTCTCCATGTTGGTCAGGCTAGTCTCGAACTCCCGACCTCAGATGATCTGCCCACCTCGGCCTCCCAAGTGCTGGGATTACAGGGCTGAGCCACCTCGCCTGGCCCTGACAAAGCCTTTTCACACACACTCTCTCATTCAGTCTTGACACAACCCTGTGAGGTCAGCAAGACAAGTGTTGTCCTCCATGGCCACCACCAGAGTGAAGGAGCCAGCCTTGGGCCCAGGTCTCTTTCCCTAGTCCAGGGTCCCTTCTCAACACAGATCCCACCTGCTGCTTCTTATGGAGAAAGGCAGTGGCAGGTAGTCACTTTCTCAGAAGTGACCAGAGGGAACAACCTTGTGATACTGAAGGGAATTAGATGCTAACCTGTTACGTAGTTGAGTGCCTATCAGCAGAGATGACTTGGGTCTCTTCTATTGAAAGCTGACAGCGAGGACCCACCACCAGCCATCACCAACATGCAAGAGCAAGGTGTTAACTCGCAATGGGAGCAGATTTGCATTTATTAGGATCTGTGGCCAGATGCAGCCTGTGGCCATGGAACAGGACGAGATGAACTGACCTCTGCTGGTTCTGCCAGGCTGATGCTGACCACATGGGAAGCCAGCTGGCTTACTTGCCATGCTGAGGTAATGAGGGCTGAGCAGGGAGGTGCTCAAAGCGGGCTTCTTACACTGGCTATCTGGAGTCACTATGAGAAGGGCCCAAGGGAAGAAGGGTTGCTGTGACCCCTAAATGCCCCTCCAGGTGGAGGCAGAGCCTCATCCATTCCCAGAGAGAGTCTCCTGTCACAAGCCCCGATAGAGCCCTGGCTGACCAGGAGTGCAAGGCTCAGTGGGAACCAGAGATCTGCATTTAACCCTTGCTGGGAACCATCACACTGCCTTCCCCGAGCCACCATGAGCCTCCCATTTCATCTCTCTGGCCTGAGTGCTCGCACCTCCATATGGTGGTGAGTAGTCCCTTCAGAAACGTTGCAGTTCTTCTTGGAAGGATGGTCAGTTACTAAACTTCAATGAATGTGCATTTGCTAGAAGAGCCATGTGCAACAAAACTGATCTTTCTCACGCAAATCCTCAGGACCACACATTCAAGGAGCGCTCCAACAAATTCAAGTGATACAACTCCCCCTCATTTGTCTAGGCTCAGAGGGAGATCCAAGTCCTAATGGCCAATGTGAAGGGTGCCAGTGGTACAGCTGGGTGATTACAGGCAGTAAGAGTAGTAAAGACTACTTTTTGAACATTCTTTTTGAAATTGTCTTTTTTTTTTTTTTTTCCAGACAGAGTCTTGCTCTGTTTCCCAGGCTGGAGTGCAGTGGCAGGATCTCCTCACTGCAACCTCCACCTCCTGGGTTTAAGTGATTCTCCTGCTTGTAATCCCAGCACTCTGGGAGGCCAAGGCGGGCAGATCATGAGGTCAGGAGTTCAAGACCAGCTTGGCCAACACGGTGAAACCCAGTCTCTACCAAAAATACAAAAATTAGCTGGACTTGGTTGTGGGCACCTGTAATCCCAGCTACTCAGGAGGCTGAGGCAGGAGAACCACTTGAAACTGGAAGGCGGAGATTGCAGTGAGCCGAGACCGTGCCACTGCACTCCAGCCTGGGCAACAAGAGTGAAATGCTGTCTCAAAAAAACAAAAAACCATAGGGTATCCTGGATTAAATGTTCATAGCAGCATTATAAATAACAGCCAAAGAGTAGAAACAACCCAAATGTCCAACAACTGATGAATGAATGGATAAACTAAATCTGAAATATTTATAAAATGGAATATAAATTAGCTGTAGGCTCACTGCAACCTCTGCCTCCTGGGTTCAGGCAATTCTCCTGCCTCAGCCTCCTGAGTAGCTGGGATTACAGGCACACGCCACCACGCCCAGCTAATTTTTTGTATTTTTAGTAGAGACGGGGTTTCACCATGTTGACCAGGATGGTCTTGATCTCTCGACCTCATGATCCACCCGCCTCGGCCTCCCAAAGTGCTGGGATTACAGGCTTGAGCCACCGTGCCCGGCCCTATATCTCAGTTTTAAAAATATATATTTTATGGCCTATATTTAGAGAAAGGGACCGGACTACGTGGTATCTTTCCAAAAGTTTTAAGGAACTCCCTTAAATCTGATAGCTAGTTAAGAAAAATTTTTGGTAGCTAGTTATGAAAATAATCCAAACCTCAATTATCAAAGGTTGAATAGTTTTCAGATTGAATTTAAAGTTTGGGCCAAATGTCACTCTGCCTTTCTCCTCCCTCCCTCCTCTTATTACCTTTACCAGGTTATGCTTTTTTCTTTTTTTTTGAGACAGAGTCTCACTCTGTCACCCAGGCTGGAGTGCAGTGTCACGATCTCAGCTCACTGCAACCTCTGCCTCCCGGGTTCAAGTGATTCTCCTGCCTCAGCCTCCCGAGTAGCTGGGAATACAGGAGCCTGCCACCACACCCAGCTGGTTTTTTGTATTTTCAGTAGAGACAGGGTTTCACTGTGTTGGCTAGGCTGGTCTCAAACTTCTGACCTCATGATCCACCCGCCTTGGCCTCCCGAAGTTCTAGGATTACAAACATGAGCCACCGCACCCGGCCCCTTTACTAGGTTATGTTTTAAGCAATAAATAGATTTCACAAAAACATTTGTTTGGTGTAAGAATGATTTCTCCAAGCAAAACTGCAAATAAAACTAGTTTATGCACAGATTTTTAAAACTATGATAATTTGTCAGTACTCAAAAGAAGTCATTTGTCCTAGGTTACATAAATCTAATCAGTATTACAATGTCCTCTTTACAAACAACTTGTACGTGTTAATCTTTTGTAACTCTTATTTTACATGAAATTTTAAACTTACAGAAAAGCTGCAAGAATACTACAAAGATTCCCATAACTCTTCCCCAGTTGTTAACATTTGCTTTCTCTTTCTCCCTTTCTCAATGGATAGATAGATAGATAGATAAATAGATAATTGATAGATATACACACACATATATACACACACATTTAATTTCGTTTCAGTGTGTATTTTCTAAGATAAAAAATCTGGGAAGTTAACATTGAGGGCCAAGTGTGGTGGCTCACGTCTATAATCTTAGCACTTCGAGAGACCTAGGAGGTTGGATCCCCTGAGCCCAGGAGTTCAAGACCAGCCTGGGCAACATTGCAAAACCCAGTTTTTGTTGTTGTTGTTGATGTTGTTTTAGATAGAGTCTTGCTCTGTTGCCAGGCTGGAGTACAGTGGTGCAATCTCTGCTCACTGCAACCTCCGCCTCCCAGGTTCAAGTTTTTCTCCTGCCTCAGCCTCCCAAGTAGCTGGGACTACAGGTGCATACCACTAAGGCCAGCCAATTTTTGTTGTTGTGGTTTGGTTTTGTTTTGTTTGAGACGGAGTCTTGCTCTGTCACCCAGGCTGGAGTGCAATGACGTGATCTTGGCTCACTGCAACGTCTGTCTCCCGGGCAAGTGATTTTCCTGCCTCAACCTGCTGAGCAGCTGGGATTACAGATGCGTGCCACCATGCCCAGCGAATTTTTGTATTTTTAGTAGAGATGGAGTTTCACCATGTTGGCCAGGCTGGTCTTGAACTCCTGACCTCATAATCTGCCCACCTCGGCCTCCCTAAGTCCTAGGATTACAGGCATGAGCTGCAGTGCCCATTTTTGTTTTTTTTTTTTTTTTATAGAGACAGGGTTTTGCCACTTTGTTCAGGCTGGTCTTTAACTCCTGAGATCAAGCAATCCACCCTCCTTGGCCTCCTAAAGTGTTGGGATTACAGGCGTGAGCCGGCGCACCTGATCGCAAACAAACATAATTTCCAAAGCAAAGGAGACTCTGCAGCTGCTGTATGTTCTACTTCCTCACTGTCAGTGTTCTCTTGTTACAAAATACAATCTCCATTCATGTTGTTTTTGTGAATGAATCAGTTTTTACCACTGTCTTCCACAGGTCTAGAGGCAGAAAACCATGTTGTCTTATTTGCCTAAAAAGGCAACACCACATCTTCATAGAGAAGGGGTGGCTATGCAGTGGACTCACAGCGTTCCATCATAACCAGTTAGAACACATCCGTTTTCGGCCATACTCGTTGGCTCACGCCTGAAATCCTAGCACTTTGGGAGGCTGAGGCAGGCAGATTACGAGGTCAGGAGTTTGAGACCAGCCTGGCCAATATGGTGAAACCCTGTCTCTACTAAAAATACGAAAATTAGCCTGGCATACTGGTGCATGCCTGTAGTCCCAGCTACTTAGGAAGCTGAGCCAGAATGGCTTGAATGTGGGAGGCGGAGGTTGCAGTCAACCAAGATCGCGCTACTGCACTCCAGCCTAGGACAGAGGGTCAGAGTGACAGAGCGAGATTCCATCTCAAAAAATAATAATAAAATAAAATAAAAAGAATCCATCAGTTTTCCAAATGGGCTAAACCTTGTCGAGAGAGCAATAGGCAACTCAGGGTCCCAGGAACACTCACCAGCTGGCAGCCCCTTGGGAAGCTGTTGGGCTTTCCACCTGTTCCTGCATGTTGGGCACATGCTGGCTTAGATGCCCTCTTACAGCTGCAGGCACTGTGGCGTAGTCCTCACCACTGAGGTTGTGTGGGAGGAGAGGAAGCAGTCCTGTGCACACAGGGAATGAGTCATGGGATTTTGCAGTGAGATATGGCAAGCAGATTGTTTACCTTGGACTCTTGGCAGTGCCGTGGCTCTGAGGAAGCTCTCTGTGCCTACACACTCTAGGAAGTGTTTCTCCACCTCAGTGGTCTCGTATTTTGACAGCCTTTTATTTCTTTACAGTCATTACTTACCTTTTTTTTTTTTTTTTTTTTGAGACGGAGTTTCGCTCTTGTTACCCAGGCTGGAGTGCAACAATGGTGCGATCTCGGCTCACCGCAACTTCCGCCTCCTGGGTTCAGGCAATTCTCCTGCCTCAGCCTCCTGAGTAGCTGGGATTACAGGCACGTGCCACCATGCCCAGCTAATTTTTTGTATTTTTAGTAGAGACGGGGTTTCACCATGTTGACCAGGATGGTCTCGATCTCTTGACCTCGTGATCCACCCGCCTCGGCCTCCCAAAGTGCTGGGATTACAGGCTTGAGCCACCGCGCCCGGCCCATTACTTACCTTTAAGTTAGCACTGGGTCATGGCTATTCTCACTTACCTGATTGTATCAGTCAGGGTCCAATCAGGAAACAGAAACTGCCCAGATTATCTAAAACAGAGGGTGTTTAATGCAAGAAAGTGGCAATGCATGATGGAAGAGGCTGAGAAGCCAAGCAGCAAATACACAGTCAGCACAGTGATGAGCAACTTCAGGAAGCCTCTTATCTCACCTAGGTAGGGTGAGGATAAGAGAAGGAGGTGGGCCAGGTGTGGTGGCTCATGCCCATAATACCAGTACTTTGGGAGGCTGAAATGGGTGGATCACCTGAAGTCATGAGTTCGAGACCAGGCTGGCCAGCATGGTGAAACCCCATCTCTACTAAAAATGCAAAAATTAGCCAGGCCTGGTGGCACGCACCTATAAACCTAGCTACTCAGGAGGTTGAGGCAGGAGAATCACTTGAACCCAGGAAGCAGAGGTTGTAGTGAGCCGAGATTGCGACATTGTACTCCAGCCTGGGCAACAAGAGCAAAGCTCCATTTCAAAAAAAACAGAATAAAACAAAGCAAAAATACAAAGACGAGGAGGTGGTGTCACTTCCGGATGTCTCTGTCCAAGGCAGAGAGGAAGGGAGAGATATGCCCTGGATTCTTTCTACCCTCTGCTGTCTGAGCTCCCAGTAGTATCTTCCATTGACTAAACCAGCTGGAGGCCAGCTGACAGTAGAGTTTGGGATCAGAACCTTCAGAAGTCAGAGCCCTGCCACACCCAGCAGAGCAGGGAAGGGGAAGGCATGGCTCTGGGGACAAACTGCTCTCAGCCAGCATAGTCATCTGTGCGCAAGGTTAGCCTTGCTCTGCAATTTACTATGTACAATTTTTAATCTAACCTTCCTGCATACCTTTTACACATCTAGCTGGTATAATTCATCCATCCAGTCACATTACTCATGCCTTTATTTTAGACTTTGTGTATCTGTTGAATTATCTTGGAGATTACACAGGAATAGCCAGCACTCAATCAGCTCACTGGTGTTCGGAACTCATAAGTAATAATTGTGTCACTCGCTGCCTTCACAGCTAAGGAAGCACTTTCACATATGTGAGACTGGTTTATTCTCATGCAACTCTGGAATAGTTATTATTATTCCCACTTTGTAGACAGATTCTCTGAGTCTTGGATACTTTGTTTGAATTCCTGAAGGACAAACAATGAGTAACAGAGGCAGAATTCAAACTCTGTTCTGTTTGGTTCCAAACTCCATAATCTTCCCATGATATCCTGCTGCTTCCTGCCAGAAGGAGCTGCCCAGGGCCACAGCAAGAGTTTTTCTGGGCTGGTGCGCTGAATTTAGGAGGAAGAAGAGGGTATATTTTAAACTTGCAAAATTCTTAATGACCCATAAATTAAAATGCCCTTCCTGGATGTGACACGTGGCCTATCTTGCCTTCCAATCTGAAGGTTACCTTCTCGCTGAAGGACCTGCACTCTTTCCCCTTACACATCTAGATTGAGTTCTTCAATATACAGCGCTTGCTGTTCTAGAAAGATCGAAGTCGGCCAGGTACAGTGGCTCATGCCTGTAATTCCAGCACTTTGAGAGGCTGAGGCAGGCAAATCATGAGGTCAGGAGGTCGAGACAAGCCAGGCCAACATGGTGAAACCCCGACTCTACTAAAAATACAAAAATTAGCCGGGTGTGGTGTCAGGTGCCTGTAATCCCAGCTACTTGGGAGGCTGAGGCAGGAGAATCACTTGAACCCGGGAGGCAGAGGTTGCAGTGACCCAAGACCGTGCCACTGTGCTCCAGCCTGGGTGACAGAGTAAGACTTAGTCTCAAAAAAAAAAAAAGGAAAGAAAGAAAGAAAGATCAGAGTCACAGAAGTGGGTACCACCCCATGCCTGACAGAGGCAGGCAGAGAGGAAAGGAGGGTTCTTATCTCCCCATTTCCCCTCAATAAAATTCAGGATGCCCAGTGAAGTTTGAATGTCAGATAAACAACTTGTTGGTATAAGGATGTATCTAGCATTGAAATGATGCCTTGTAATTTGCTAAATCTGAAACTATGCAACCTTTTTTCATAGTGGGCAGTGACGGTGATCCCAGGTTTCAGAGGAAGGGTGCTGGGGGGATCCTGAGGTCAGGAGCCCATACAGCTCTGCTTTTGCCCTCTATGCCCTGTGCCAACCACAAGGTAATGATTCCTGTGTGGGTGCAGAGGTGGGTCTGGAAGGGAATTCCCAGTGTCTGGCAAGTTCTGGTGAATTCTGCATTGGAGATTCTCTCTGTAGTAAGGGGAGTTGGCCTGGCCTGAAGTGAAAGCTGACTTACCCGGTTTCACTTAGCTCTTCAGCTAGTCTGTTTTCCCTGGTGAGCATTCAGATCTCAACCAGAAGGTAGAATGAGCCTTCGGGATACCTAAATGCATTTGAAGAAAGGAAAGAGGAGGGGTGGAGGAGGGCTTACATGTGCTCAGCAGAAAGGCCCCTGAGTAGCTGGAGTGAACAGTTGGGGTGAGCTGGTGCTGCTGGCCCAGGAGAAGGTGGGAGGGCGGACACGGGGCCTCGGGTGGATGTCAAGGAAGGGGGCAGAATGGAATGCTTTTGCCTCTGGGTCTGCAGAATGCAGAGCTGGGGCGTGCACCGGGTGTCAGGTCCCCAGCAGGGCAGCAGTGAATGCAGCCTCGGTGTTGGGAGAAACTGTGCCGCAGACTCATCAGGAGCTCGGGGAGCGAGCTGCTCTCAGCTCCACCACTAAGGTCATCCGCAGCCTCGAGTAAGCAGGTAGTATCTCTGGGCCTTCGTTCACATGACAAATGTGATGGTGGGAGATATATTGCATTTTCCTTATGGATCTTCTTCTTTCTGGATCTCTCCTGGTTTGTATATAATTTCAAGCCTTCTCATGACTGCTGTTCTGTGTGCACTGGCCAGGCAAGAGGGCTGGCAACCACGTTTCATTAATCATCTTTATTCTATCTGAAGATTGCTTCTTCATTTTCCCCTCCATTTCCCCCCCTATCCAGGCAAAATATCAAACCTCTTCTTTTCTTTTGAGACAGAGCCATAGGGAAATGCAATATATCACCCAGGCTGGAGTGCAATGGCACCATCTCAGCTCACTGCAACCTCCACCTCCCAGGTTCAAGCGATTCTCCTGCCTCAGCCTCCTGAGTAGCTGGGATTATAGACACGTGCCACCATGCCCAGTTAATTTTTGTATTTTTAGTAAGGACAGGGTTTCACCATGTTGGTCTGGCTGGTCTCGAACTCCTGACCCCGTGATCTGCCCCCCTCAACCTCCCAAAGTGCTGAGATTACAGGGTGAGCCACCATGCCCAGCTAAACCTCTTTTTTCAAAGGGCCACAGTCAAATGACTTAACCAAAGATATCAATGCTTTTGTAATAGCTGCCTGTCAGCAAGATGGTTAGTAACTCTGCGGGACAGAGGCTATGATTCATATTTCAGTCTCAGTTCATTCTTCAACTATTCATTCATTCACTCAGCAAATACTTCCTGAGCTCAGGGGATGCATCAGGCCGATTGGAGCTGGAGGCAGGGAAACTTCAGCAGAATTACAAAATATGGGAAACTCCAGGTGACTGGAGACCTGGTTACTCAAGCTTTTGCGTCTCCCTCTGTGCTGGACTCGCTGAAGTCTAGTGTTCAGCCACACGTCCATCAAATGGTAGAGGCAAAATGAAATTGAGTTCTTGTCAACAGTTTCAGTGAAAGGCTGGAAGGCTTGGCTTAATGGAGGTATTTGAGTAACCTGTGGGTTGCATCTCTATGGAGCTGTGAGCTCCACAGAGCTCCAAGACCACGTAGAATTGGAACTGGCTTCTTCTCCCAAGAATACAAAGCAGGCCTCTGGGATGTCCTTCTCTTACTTGCTTCTTCCTTGCTCTCTGTCCACAGGGCTGCCCTTGAGATGGAGTTGTTGCCCTTTTGGCTCTGCCTGGGTTTTCACTTCTTGACAGTGGACTGGAGGAACAGAAGTGGAACGGCCACAGCAGCTTCCCAAGGGGGCTGCAAGTTGGTGAGTTTTCCCTTGAACCCTGATTTGTCAGTTGCTCCTGTCCTGACAAGGTTTGGTCCATTTGGAAAGCTGACAGATTGTCCATCAGGAAGGGCAAAGAATGAAGAAGGCTGAATCACTCTGTGCCTGCCTAGCACAGTGCTATGTGCAGCTGCTCTTTAACCACAGGATTTTAAGATGCTGCCTGAGAAAAGCCAGGCAGTCCCTGCCCCACCCTTCTCATATCTGCTGAGAACAGGAGGCATCTGAGACCAGCCTAGGGCAGCCTCCTGGAAAAAGAACAACTTGTTAAAAATCTGGATGATTCAGGATGGGTGCAGTGGCTCATGCCTGTAATCCCAGCACTTTGGAAGGCTTAGGCAGGCAGATCACTTGAGCCCAGGAGTTCGAGACCAGCCTGGGCAATATGGCAAAACCACATCTCAACAAAATACAAGAATCAGCCAGACGTGGTGGCACACACCTATAGTTCCAGCTACTCTGAAGGCTGTGGTGGGAGGATGGCTTGAGCCAGGGAAGTGGAGGTTGCAATGAGCTGAGATCATGCCCCTGCCCTCCAGCCTACGTGATGGAGCCAGACTTTGTCTTTAAAAAAAAAAAAAAATGCCAGGTGTGGTGGCTCACACCTGTAATCCTAGCACTTTGGGAGGGCAAAGTGGGTGGGTCACCTGAGGTCACGAGTTCAAGACCATCCTGGCCAACATGGTGAAACTCCATCTCTACTAAAAATACAAAAATTAGCCGAGTGTGTTGGCATATGCCTGTAGTCCCAGCTACTTGTAAGGCTGAGGCTGGAGAATTGCTTGAACCTGGGAGGCGGAGGTTGCAGTGAGCCAAGAATGCACCACTGCACTCTGGCCTGGTGACAGAGAGAGACTCCGTCTCAAAACACAAACAAACAAAAAATTACAAAAATTAGCCGGGTGTGGTGGCATATGCTTGCAATCCCAGCTACTGGGAAGGCTGAGGCAGGAGAATCACTTGAATCCAGGAGGCAGAGGTTGCAGTGAGCCAAGATCACACCACTTCACTCCAGCCTGAGCCACAGCATGAGACTCTGTCTCAGAAAAAAAAAAAAAAAAAGAAAGAAAAAGAAAGAAAGAAAGAAAGAAAACAACAGCAATAAAAAACTCTGGATGATTGAGCTGCATTGATGGTATGAGAATATCTGGGTGAGGTGCATTAAAGTTGGAGAAGCTCACCTCGGAGTTTGTGGACAAGTCGATAGCTAAGGCTTATATAGCTGTAGGGAGGGCTTGCTTCCAGGCTGCACTGCAGAGCAACAGCCTGGGCCATGCTCAGGCCAAGAAGACCCAGACAGTGGATACTCAAGCCTTTACAGGTACCTTCTCCAGGGCTTTCAGCCTATATGTGGAAATACACTTGGCTCAAAATTGAGACATTTCCAGGAATTTTCTCCTTCACCTATAACAATGATATCAAAAGTCTGCTCAAGAAACATTTAGGCTGGGCGTGGTGGCTCATGCCTGTAATCCCAACACTTTGGGAGGCCAAGGTGGGAGGATCACGAGGTCAAGAGTTTGAGACTAGCCTGGCCAACATGGTGAGACCCTGTCTCTACTAAAAATACAAAAATTAGCTGGGCATGGTGGCGGGGGCCTGTAATTGTAGCTACTCGGGAGGCTGAGGCTGAGGCAAGAGAATCATTTGAACCCAAGAGGCAGAGGTTGCAGTGAGCTGATATCATGCCACTGCACTCCAGCCTGGGTGACAGAGCAAGACTTCATCTCAAAAAACAAACAAAAACACTTTTTTCCTCGACACCTAAATGACATCCTATGGCTGATTGTTGTCTTTGCCAGTGTTGCAAATCATGGGGCTGAATTAAAGCATTCTGGCGTGTGTGCTTTCTGCGGTATGACCTGGGTGGCCTCGTCCCTCCCGCCTCCTTATTCTGCACAATCAGAGTAGAACCCTGCTCAGCAAAAGCACTGAACTGGGCAGAGCCCTGGGATCCAGTCCCAACACTGCCACTGGCTCTTCACTACTCCCCTCCAGACCCACTTTACTTCTCTGTACAATTCAGGACAGTGACAAGCTCTCAGGTCCTTTTAAACTGTGATATTTATCAATCCAGAATGGAGGGGAGCCTCCCAGGCAAAGCAACTTTGGGTGAAATGAAGATGTTGCCATACCACGGGTTGTGCCTCACTGGCTTTGGGGTTATGCAATAGTCGTAACAGTTGGTGGAGACCCGTCACCAAGTGCCGGCTGTGTGCCAGGTGCTGTGTTAAGCACTTCAGGAGCAGCCACTGGTTTGATCTGACAGCAATGTTCTGAAGCAGATACTATTTGTTTCTCCATATTTCAGAGGAATTGACAGACTTAAACTAAATGATTTGCCCAAGGACACACAGAAATAAATGACAGAGGTGGGATTCAACTCCAGGTAGAAACCCTGTCCTCAATCCCCATAGTTAAAACCTGTTTGCAAGTAGGGCTGTGACCTCTCAGCACCTGATGAACAGGGGCTTGGATCTTCTCTTTTTTTATTTTTTGAGGCAGTCTCGCTCTGTCACATAGGCTGGAGTGCAGTGGCGCCATCCTAGCTCACTGCAACCTCTGCCTCCTGGATTCAAGCAATTTTCGTGTCTCAACTTCTCAAGTAGCTGGGATTATGGGCTAATTTTTATATTTTTAGTAGAGACAGGGTTTCACCATGTTGACCAGGCTGGTCTTGAACCCCTGGCCTCAAGTGATCTGCCCAACTCTGCCTCCCGGTGTGCTGGGATTCCAGTGTGAGCCACTGTGCCTGTCTTCTCTAACATTCTGTGTTTTAAGTGAGGCCTGGAATTTGGCTCCTAGCTGACCATTTAAGTGTGAAATAGAACAATGTAAAGAACATTCTTTTTCTTTTTTGAGACGAAGTCTTGCTCTGTTGCTCAGGCTGGAGTGCAATGGCACGATCTTGACTCACTGCAACCTTCACCTCCGGGATTCAAGCGATTATCCTGTCTCAGCCTCCCAAGTATCTGAAATCACAGATGTGCACCACCACACCCAGCTAATTTTTTGTATTTTTAGTAGAGACAAGGTTTCACCATGTTGGCCATGCTAGTTTTGAACTCCTGACCTCAAGTGATCTGCCTGCCCCAGCCTTCCAAAGTGCTAGGATTACAGGCGTGAGCCACTGCATCTGGCCTTTTCTAGCCTATTTTTAAAATGAGAATTCCTAGAGCCATCCCCAGCAGTTGCAGGAACAGCCTGATAAATGAACTAAGTTTCTATGCATAAATGCCTGCCTCTGGGCCTCCTTCCTGCTGACCAGTGTGGTTTTGGCCGCAGGTAGGTGGAGCCACTGACTGCCGAGGGCAGAGCCTTGCTTCGGTGCCCAGCAGCCTCCCACCCCATGCCCAGACACTCATCTTGGATGCCAACCCTCTCAAGACCCTGTGGAATCACTCCCTCCAGCTTTATCCTCTTCTGGAGAGCCTCAGCCTGCACAGCTGCCACCTGGAACGCATGGACAGCGGCGCCTTCCAGAAGCAAGGCCACCTGCGCAGCCTGGTCCTGGGGGACAACTGCCTCTCAGAGAACTACAAGGAGACAGCAGCCGCACTCCACGCCCTGCGGAGTCTGCGGAGGTTGGACTTGTCAGGAAACTCCCTGACAGAGGACATGGCGGCCCTCATGCTCCAGAACCTCTCCTCGCTGCAGTCCGTGTCCCTTGCAAGGAACACCATCCTGCGGCTGGATGACTCCGTCTTTGAGGGTCTGGAGCATCTCCGGGAGCTGGATTTGCAGAGGAACTACATCTTTGAGATTGAGGGAGGTGCTTTTGACAGCCTGACTGAGCTGAGGCACCTCAACCTGGCCTACAACAACCTCCCCTGTATCGTGGACTTCCGGCTCACGCAGCTGCGGTTCCTCAATGTCAGCTACAATGCCCTGGAGTGGTTCCTTGCGAGCGGGGGTGAGGCTGCCTTTGAGTTGGAGATGCTGGACCTTTCTCACAATCAGCTGCTGTTTTTCCCTCTCCTGCCCCAGTCCAGCAAGTTGCACACCCTCCTGCTGCACGACAACAACATGGGCTTCTACCGGGACCTGTACAACGCCTCGTCACCAAGGGAGATGGTGGCTCAGTTCCTTCTCGTGGACGGCAATGTGACCAACATCACCACCGTCAACCTCTGGGAGGAATTTTCCTCCAGCGACCTCTCAGATCTCCGCTTCCTGGACATGAGCCAGAACCAGTTCCAGTACCTGCCAGATGGCTTCCTGAAAAAGATGCCTTCCCTCTCCCACCTGAACCTCAACCAGAATTGCCTGATGACGCTTCACATTCGGGAGCACGAGCCCCCAGGGGGGCTCACCGAGCTGGACCTGAGCCACAACCAGCTTTCGGAGCTGCACCTGGCTCCAGGGCTCGCCAGCTGCCTGGGAAGCCTGCGCTTGTTCAACCTGAGCTCCAACCAGCTCCTGGGCGTCCCTCCTGGCCTCTTCACCAATGCCAGGAACATCACTACACTTGACATGAGCCACAATCAGATCTCACTTTGTCTCCCGCTAGCTGCCTCAGACCAGGTGGGACCCCCCAGCTGTGTGGATTTCAGGAATATGGCATCTTTAAGGAGCCTCTCTCTGGAGGGCTGTGGGCTGGGGGCATTGCCAGATGGCCCATTCCAAGGGACCTCCCTCACCTACTTAGACCTCTCAAGCAATTGGGGGGTTCTGAATGGGAGCCTTGCCCCACTCCGGGATGTGGCCCCCATGTTACAGATCCTGTCACTCAGGAACATGGGCCTCCACTCCAGCTTTATGGAGTTGGACTTCTCTGGGTTTGGGAATCTGAGGGAGTTAGATCTGTCGGGAAATTGCTTGACCACCTTCCCAAGGTTTCGGGGCAGCCTGGCCCTGCAGACCCTGGATCTCCGTAGAAACTCGCTCACAGCCCTTCCCCAGAAGGCTGTATCTGAGCAGCTCTTGAGAGGTCTGCGGACCATCTACCTCAGTCAGAATCCGTATGACTGCTGCGGGGTGGACGGCTGGGGAGCCCTGCAGCATGGACAGACTGTGGCCGACTGGGCCATGGTCACTTGCAACCTCTCCTCCAAAATCATCCATGTGACGGAGTTGTCAGGAGGCGTGCCTTGGGACTGTAAGTGGCAGCGGCTAGACCTAGGCCTGCTCTACCTCGTGCTCATCCTCCCCAGCTGCCTCACCCTGCTGGTGGCTTGCACCATCATCGTCCTCACTTTTAAGAAGCCTCTGCTTCAGGTAATCAAGAGCCGCTGCCACTGGTCCTCCGTATACTGACCCAGCTGTGTGCCAAGTCTCGAAATTTGGTCTGCATGTAAGAGGACATTGTCTCTGCTAGCTTTCAAGATGTGATGCAGAGGCCAAGTCTGATGAATTGAAGTTTCAATTAACATTTAAAATGTTTCCATTCCTTCTTCTCCCCCAAATTCTTTTTCCAGCCTTATAATTCGTCCTCATTATCTTGGTAAAATATTTATTAAGTGACATTTTATAGAAATAAAAGACAACGTGTCTCAGAAATATTTTTTAAGTTAAATACAGTTTGTGTTTCTTTTTTAAATATTCTTTAGTGGTTTCCCTTGGATTATTTTTTAGTGTCTTTCTCTTGGTGACATCCATGGAGCTGAAAGGGTAGCAATTCAATGCTAGAAATGGTGAAAGCCCGTGCCCTGGGGATTCATGAAGGACAAGAATTTCAAAGCACAACAACAGCAACAAAGAATTTCAAAGCACAGCTGGAGGGTCTGACATAAGATCTTAAGATGAGGACTCTCACCTGCTGCGTGACTGGCCACTGCAGTCAGAACTGGCCTGTGATCCCAGCACTTTGGGAGGCTGAGGCGGTTGGATCACCTGAGGTCAGGAGTTCGAGACCAGCTTGGCCAACATGGTGAAACCCTGTCTCTACTAAAAGTGTAAAAATTAGCCAGATATAGTGGTGTGTGCCTGTAAGCTCAGCTACTCCGGGGGGCTGAGACAGGAGAATTGCTTGAACCCAGGAGGCAGAGGTTACAGTGAGCCCAAATTGCCACATTGCACTCCAGCCTGGGCACCAAGAGTGAGACTCTGTCTCAAAAGATGAAAAAAGAATGGACCTCTGACAGGACCCTTTCGAGGTGCCCTGGCTTCATACCTGGAGTCTCTGGCAGGCAGACATGACTTTTCCACGCAGAAACTAAGAGAAAATAACTGGCCCCGAGTTTATCTAGTCAGTGAGCCGGATACAGTCCTGGTTCTGAAGGGAAGGAAAGAGGAATGTAGAAAGGAATGAATTCTGCTCGCTTGTGAACCCACCTAACTCTTCACAAAAAAATGGCCTACGACTTCTTAGCAGATGTTTAGTATCTATATTCACTAGATTCTTAGCTTTCTTTCTCTATTTATTCAATGACTAACGAACAATTTCTGTGCTCCTCTCTGGGAGAAAAGATAAAAAAGACATAGCTCCCGTCCTTTGGTAGTTGAGAATTTACACTGTCCTCAACGTTTTTAATCCCTGCTTACTAAATCATAAAGGAATTAAATGCAATGGGGGACGGATGGGGAGGGAGAGAGGCTAGAAATCCCACACACTGATTGCTATTACCATGCAGACTAACTGTCAGCAGAAATGTTTAGGCAAATCAAAGAGATAAAATCAGTGGTCTTACTTTGACAAAGCAGGAACTTCCCTTGGATGCTCTACAGAGGTTTGAACAGGCCATTTCAGGCTCCACATTCATAGTATTCGTGGCAGGCCCTGTCAGACTTTGCCCTTATTATGATCCCACCTTTCCCTCCTGCACTGCGCCCAGCCTAGTGCCTGGGCTGTCTCTCAGGTTGCCTTGAAGTCTTCTGAGCTAGTCCCATCAGGCAAAGCCCATCGGACCAGACTCTCCTGATTTCCTCTTCGCATCGACAAAAACCCTTTCCCTGGGGTCCTGCTGTTTCTCAATGTGACAACGAGCTAATTAGACAAATAAGAGAAATGCATCTATCTGTGACTAGTGGATTCACAGCTTCTCTTGAGTTAATGCCTCACCTCTCTTTTTTTTCTTTTCTTTCTTTTTTTTTTTTTTTGAGATGGAGTTTCATTCTTGTTTTCCAGGCTGGAGTGTAGTGGAGCAATCTCGGCTCACTGCAGCCTCTACTTCCTGGGTTTAAGCGATTCTCCTGACTCAGCCTCCCAAGTAGTTTGGATCACAGGCATGTGCCACCAGGCCCAGCTAATTTTGTATTTTTAGTACAGACAGGGTTTCTCCATGTTGGTCAGGCTGGTCTTGAACTACTGACCTCAGGTGATCTGCCAGCCTCAACCTCCCAAAGTGCTGGGATTATAGAATTATAGGTGTGAGCCACTGCACCCAGCAATGCATCACCTCTTGTATTAATCAGTGTTCTTAGTCTCATGCAACTAAAGATGGTTCTGTCTGATTTAAGCAGCATACACATTTAGTAAGAGAATATTGGACTCACGGGAAGGCCAAGGAATAGGCTCGGAAAAAGGGCAGGAACAGGGGATGCTGTCCAGCAACTGGGATCACAATCCAAACCCTGCCATAAGCAGTAACTGTGAGAGCATGACTGCAGCCACCTCTGCCACCCGCTGCTGAAATAAGTACTCCCCAAATTCTGCTGTGTCACCAGCTCCTGACCCTAGGCCATGTGCCCCTGCCCTGAGTACAAGAAAGACTGGCACAGCAATGCTTTACCTTTTGTCGAGGTGTCTATGGTAGAAGATAGGCTCTAATTCCTCCAAATACTCATGAGGGGGCAGAGTTCTTGAAACATAAGAAGGGAAGTGAGATGCTGAGAAAACAATATGAATGAAAAGCAAGTCCCATACCCTTTTATGGCAGCATGTGCATTTCATTAATTTATTTTTTTAGACGGAGTCTCACTCTGTCACCCAGGGTGGAGTGCAGAGTGGTGTGATCTTGGCTCAGCAACCTCCACCTCCCGGGTTCAAGCGATTCTCCTGCCTCAGCCTGCCGAGTAACTGGGATTACAGGCATGTGCCACCACACTTGGGTAATTTTCGTATTTTTAGTAGAGTTGGGGTTTCACCATGTTGGTCAGGCTGGTCTTGAACTCCTGACCTCAGGGTGATCTGCCCACCGTGGCCTCCCAAAGTGCTAGGATTACAGGCATGAGCCACTGCGCCCAGCCAGCATGTACGATTAACAGATGACTCCTGGAAGCAAATTCTTAGCACAAAGAAATTACTCAAATGATGAAAACTTCAGACAGAAGCTCAGGCCAGCGGTGGAGATAGTTTGGGGTTCAGCAGGACTTTTGAAACCTCTCACGTCACACTATGTAGATGACCACTCAATCTTTCTGTTCTTAGCGTCCATCCTGGAAGGATGGCAAATTAAGCCCCAGCCCTGCCTGTGACTGTGACTTTAGAAGCCAAGTGGGCTTTCCTTCCTAGTGTTTTCCATCACAAGGATCCAAAGGTGAGTTCCCGCTGGGCACGGTGGCTCACGCCTATAATCCCAGCACTTTGGGAGGCCAAGGAAGGTAGTTCACCTAAGGTCAGGAGTTTGAGGCAAGCCCGGCCAATATGGCGAAATCCTGTCTCTACTAAAAACACAAAAATTAGCTGAGTGTGCTGGTGGGCACTTGTAATCTCAACTACTCTGGAGGCAGGAGAATCGCTGGAACCCTGGAGGCCGAGGTTGCAGTGAGCCAAGATGGAGCCACTGCACTCCAGCCAGGGTGACAGAGCAAGACTCCATCTCAAAAAAAAAAAAAAAAAAAAAAAATAAATGTGCTTTTCTAGGTTTCTCTCAGTATGCAGAAAGTTACAGAGGGAAGAGGCTTTCTGCCTCCGGCTATGGTTTCCCCCAGCAAATTCTGTCCCCTTTCCCTGCTTCTCCCACTCCAACCTGTGGCCATATCGGAGAACGTGCTGGCAAGGGAAGGACCCGTAGAGGCTGTGACCGGATTTCCCTGGTGGGGCCAGAATAGTTGTCAGCCCAAGATCTCCCATTCAGTCAGATGGGGCACCACATGGTTCTTCCTCAGTGGGTGGGAGGTGGGGGGCCACTTCCAATTGCCACATGCCAGAATATTCAGACAGGAGAATACTCAGAATCACAGATCAATAATATCAGAGACTGGTCTGTGAACATGAGTAACAGCAACTTAGATTTTGAAAATCTAGTCAGCTGGGCACGGTGGCTCATGCCTGTAATCCTAGCACTTTGGGAGGCCAAGGCAGGCAGATCACCTGAGTTCAGGAGTTTGAGACCAGCCTGGCCAACATGGTGATGCCATGTCTTTTAAAAAAAAATAAAAATAGGAGCCCGGTGAAGCTCCGCAGAGCCCCGCAGAGTCTGGCCGGCCTCCAATTTTAAAAATTTTAAAAAAAATTTTAAAATAAAAAACAGGCCAGGCGTGGTGGCTCACACCTGTAATCCCAGCACTTTGGGAGGCTGAAGCGGGCAGATCACCTGAAGTCAGGAGTTCAAGACCAGCCTGACCAACATGGTGAAACCCTGTCTCTATTTAAAAAAAAAAAAAAAGGTTTTTTTAAAAAAATAAAATAAAAATAAAAAACAAAAATTAGCCGGGCATGGTGGTGTGTACCTGTAAACCCAGCTACTGGGAGGCTAAGGCAGAAGAATCACTCGAACCCAGGAGGTGGAGGTTGCAGTGAGCCAAGATTACGCCACTGCATTCCAGCTGGGCGACAAAGTGAGACTACATCTCAAAAAAAAAAAAAAAAGAAAAGAAAAGAAAAGAAAATCCACTCATCAAAGAAAAGCTGAAGGTTTTTTCTAGAGGCATGGAACTTAGGGATCGATTAATTTTTTTTCAAGGACCCAGTTGCAAATAATTGGACAAGCTCCAATCTTTGGTTCATATACTGGCCATATCCCTTTTTATTTATTTAAAGTGCCAGATAACTTCCCACTCTTCCCCACTCTGCTCCGGGAGGCTGGCCTCAATGGGCTCCTCTACTCGTTGGCTTCCAGTGGTATTTGGCTGAGAAGGCAGCTTGGCAAATTAGAAAGGGGGAGGAAAGTGAGATCAGAGTATTTCTTCTCCTGACTCCTCCCTGGAGATTTGCCTCAAACTGGCTGCACCTATCAACCAACTCATACTCCTCCCAAGGTGGCTCTTTGCACACAGATCTCTGCCTTGGGTGTCTAGGAACCACTCACTCTACCGGCCTTCCTCTCTGGGCCTAGGTATGGGTAACAGCTCTGCCTCACCAGCTCGGGGGTAATTGCCTTATCCTTTGTGGTTTACCTTCCCCTCTCCCCTCCTTTGTGAATCATCCGTTTATAAATCCTCCTGATATGTCCTTGTTTGACTGTGCCATCTGGTGCCTGCTGGGTCCCTGTAGAATGCAGCTGGCTACTCATTTAGTAATACTGAGACCGAGAGATCCCAGCACTTGTATCAGGAAGCCACATAGTGCTAAGGATGTGGCCAGTGCCAGGAAAGCAAATCCCCCGAAGATGGAGTCCCTCTGATTTGTGGGTGAACGTGAGGAAGACAGCACACCTGAGGGTATTACAAACATTCCTATTTTACCAAAATTAGAGTGGGAGAGGTTTCTAGCCTTGGAGACCTTCAAGAGTGTGGGTGTTGTGATAGCCAGAGCAAACAGATGATGGAGCTGGGTGGGGGGAAACAGTTATTTTAAAAAATACTTCTTGGATGCAATGGCTCATGCCTGTAATTCTAGCACTTTGAGAGGCCGAGGTGGGTGGAACACCTGAGTTTAGGAGTTCAAGACCAGCCTACCCAACATGGCAAAACCCTGTCTTTACTAAAAATACAAAAAGTTAGCTGGGCATGGTGGCTTGTGTCTGGAATCCCAGCTACTCGGCAGGCTGAGGGAGGAAAATTGCTTGAACCCAGGAGGTGGATGTTGTGGTGAGCTGAGATCGCTCCACTGCGTTCCAGCCTGGGCAACAAGAGTGAAACTTCTTCCCAAACAAAAACAAAAACAAAAACTTCCCACTAACTAGTCATCTTCTATTTCATCCTTATCAACAGCTACCAAGCACTTATTTTGTACTAAGTGCTTTATGTGGATAATTTCACTTAATCTCAGAGAAAACAACAGGCTGAGAGCAGTTAAGATTTGTTCAAGGTGGCTAGGCATGGGGGCTCATGCTTGTAATCCCAGCACTTTGGGAGGCCATGGTGGCAGGATCACTTGAAGATCAGGATTTTTTTTTTTTTTTTTTTTTAAATATACCCTCGCTCTGTTCCCTAGGCTGGAGTGCAGTGACGCAATCCGTCTCACTGCAACCTCTACCTCCCAGGTTCAAGCGATTCAACTGCCTCAGGCTCCCGAGTAGCTGGGACTACAGGTGCCCGCTATCATACTTGGCTCATTTTCTTTTCTTTTTTTTTTTTTGAGACCGAGTTTCACTCTTGTTACCCAGGCTTGAGTGCAATGGCACGATCTCGGCTCACCGCAACCTCTGCCTCCTGAGTTCAGGCAATTCTCCTGCCTCAGCCTCCTGAGTAGCTGGGATTACAGGCACGCGCCACCATGCCCAGCTAATTTTTTGTATTTTTAGTAGAGACGGGGTTTCACCATGTTGACCAGGATGGTCTCGATCTCTTGACCTCGTGATCCACCCGCCTCGGCCTCCCAAAGTGCTGGGATTACAGGCTTGAGTCACCGCGCCCGGCCCATTTTCTGTATTTTTAGTAGAGATAGGGCTTCACCATGTTGTCCAGGCTGGCCTCAAACTCCTGACCTCAGATGATCTGCCCTCCTCAGCCTCCCAAAGTGCTGGAATTACAGACAAGAGCCACCACACCTGGTCAGAGGGTCAGGATTTTGAGACCAGCTTGGGCAACAGAGCAAGACCCTATCTCTACAAAAAATACAAAAATTACTTAGGTATGGTGGCATGAGCCTGTAGGCTGAGCTACTCGAGAGGCTGATCACTTGAGCCCAGGAGGTAGAAGCTGCAGTGAACCATGATTTCGCCACTGCACTCCAGCCTGGGCAATAGAATGAGACCCTGTCTCATAAAAAATAAAAAAATAAAAAATAAAAAGATGATTTCCCCAAGAACTGTGGTAAAGACGTTAGCATTATGCTAAAAAAGAGAAAACAGCTTCAGCAACTTGATATCTTTATCAAGTGTATCAAACTGCCAACCGATAGTGGTTAGTGGTTGCTGAACAGCAGTTTGCTGATTAAATGGCAGAAATAGAGAAGGTTTCTATGGGGCATAGGTGAGGAAGCACATAGCAGTGGAAGATCACATACTTCCACTGAGACTGTTCAAAGTCTGCAGCATGATTTAGTGAGAGCCTGGAGGTAATTAGCAGCAGAGGAACCTTACTCAATTCCTTCCTCCTTCAGCCAAGCAACATCTTCCTGCTGAACAATCAGGACCAAAGGCTGACGTAAGGGGACTCTGGTTTTCACTGTTATTTTAATGGTTTATGGTGGGTGTGGGCACTGATTAGGAAAACCATCTTGCCAGGGAGGAAACTGTTTCTGAGATAATCACCTGATCCAAGTTTTTCAAATGTAGAACCCAACTTTTACAGATGTGATTTCTCAAGGAAGAAAGGCTAGACTAAATACCAACAGATGGACTACTCACTCACAGACTTAAGAGTTGTTAAAGCACTGATCCATTCATTCCAGGACCTCTGAGAGCTCAGGCAGTTGGTTCTTGTCCTCAGCTTTACCAAGAATGGTAGATGGTGGACGGACAAGAGCCAACTAAACCTCAGGAAAGACTAGAAGAGGAGGATCACAAGGCCACAGATCTCGACTCCCCAAGGAGTGCCTCTCAAATTATACTTCTCAGGGCTCCTTTAAAAATGGTCTTCTTTAAGGCTGAGGCAGGCGGATTGCCTGAGCTCAGGAGTTCCAGACCAGCCAGGGCAACATGGCAAAACCCAGTCTCTACTATAAACACAAAAATTAGCCAGCTGTGGTGGCATGCGCCTGTAGTCCCAGCTACTCCAGAGGCTGGAGCACGAGAATTGCTTGAGTTCAGGAGGTGGAGGTTGCAGTGAGCTGAGAGATTGTGCCATTGCACTCCAGTCTGAGTGACAGAGAGAGACTCTGTCTCCACACACACATACACACAAAATGTCTTCTGTAATCAGTCCCAAGAGCCATTGTGTCTTTCATTCATTCCAGACATGGCTTTTGTTTTCATGGTCCCATCTTCATGCCAGTGCAATCAGTGCAATGACTGTCCTCAGCAGCTTTGTGGACCTTCTTGGTCCTGTTGAAGAAGAGTAAAACTCTGGGAAAAAAAAAAAAAAAAAATATATATATATATATATATACACACACACACACACACACACACACACACAGATTATATATATACGTAAACATATATATAGACACATACACAGATATATATATACAGATATATATACACAGATATATATATATATATGAATATATATATATACACACACAGATATATATGAGACAGAGTCGTGCTCTGGCACCCAGGCTATAGTGGGGTTGCATGGCCTCTTGGGTTCAAGCAATTCTCCTGCTTCAGCCTTCCAAGTAGTTCGGATTATAGGCTCATGCCACCATGCCCAACTAATTTTTGTGTTTTTAGTGGAGATGGATTTCACCATATTGCCCAAGCTGGTTTCAAACTCCTGACCTCAGGTGATCCACCTGCCTTGGCTTCCCAAAGTGCTGGGGATTACAGGCATGAGCCACCACACCTGCCCAGAACTCTGTAAAATATTTGAAGAGACTTATAGAACTCTGTAAATTATTTGAAGAGATTTATTCTGAGCCAAATAGGAGTGACCATGGCCCGTGACTGGTCCTGAGAACATGTGCCCAAGGTGGTCAGGGCACAGCTTGGTTTTATGCATTTTAGAGAGGCATGAGACATCAATCAAATACATTTAAGAAATGCATTGCTTTGGTCCAGAAAGGTGGGACAACTCAAAGAGTTGGGGGGCCTTCCAGACTGTAGGTGAATTTAAACACTTTCTGGTTGACAGATGGCTGAGTTTGTCTAAAGACCTGGGATTCACAGAAAGGGAATGTTCAGGCTAAGATAAAGATTGTAGGCTGGGCACAGTGGGTCACATCTATAATCCCAGCACTTTGGGAGTCCAAGGTGGTCAGGTCACTGGAGGTCCGGAGATCGAGACTAGTGTGGCCAACACGGTAAAACCCCATCTCTGCTAAAAATACAAAATTAGCTGGGCATGGTGGCAGGCACCTGTAATCTCAGCTACTAGGGAGGCTGAGGCAGGAGAATCGCTTGAACCCAGGAGGTGAAGGTTTCCGTGAGCCAAGATCATGCCATTTCACTCCAGCCTGGGCAACAAGAGGGAAACTCTATCTCCACCTCCCTGGTTCAAGCGATTCTCCAGTCTCAGCCTCCCGAATAGCTGGGATTACAGGTGCCCAACACCACGCCTGGCTAATTTTGTATTTTTAGCAGAGACAAAAATTGAGGGGTTTCACCATGTTGGCCAGGCTGGTCTTGAACTCCTGACCTCAGGTGATCCACCTACCTCAGCCTCCCAAAGTGCTGGGATTACAGGCTTGAGCCACCGCACTGGGCCTCTTTTGAAGTCTTATAATGATTGCCCTTAGAGACAGTAGACGACAAATATTTGCTATCAGACTTAGTTCATCTCTTAAGAATTGGGAGGGTCTGGAAGAAAAAGATCTAGCTATATTAATAGAGATTCTTTACAGATGTAAATTTTCCCCCACAAACAACAGCTTTGCAGTGCCATTTCAAAATATAACAAAGAAACATGTTTTGGGGTAAAATATTTTTATTTTCTTCCTTATCTCGTAATGTTATGCCAGAGTCAGATTGGAAAGCAAATCACAATATATAAGGTTAAATAAAACCCATCTGATGAGAATTTATGATTCGTATGTCATCACTCCCCAGACCCATTAGACAATAATTTGGGCAAGATAAAAAAAAAAAAAATCGCCCGGCGGTGGCACGTGCCTGTAGTCCCAGCTACTCACGAGGCTGAGGTGGGAGTATGGCTTGAGCGTAGGGGTTCTGGGCTGTACTGTGCTATGCCGATCGAGTGTCTACACTAAGTCAGGCATCAATATGCTGACCTCCCGGGGGCGGGGGACCACCAGGTTGCCTAAGGAGGGGTGAACCGGCCCAGGTCAGAAATGGAGCAGGTCAAAACTCCCATGCTGATCAGTAGTGGGATTGCGCCTATAAATATAGCCACTGCACTCCAGCCTGGGCAACATAGTGAGACCCCGGCTCTTAAAATAAATAAACAAAGTGATTTATGAAAAAAAAAATCAGAATTTAGTCCTCAGTCCTGTGATCATTCTCCCCTTCCCCAACCCCCAAAAGTTTTTCTGGAAACAACCTATGGTCATTCTTCAGACACTGGGTCTTGCAGTCCTACCACCTCCAGATCCCTTAAAATGTAAACTATGAAAACTAGAGTCAGCTTCTACCAGGCCCATCGTTGTGGCTCATGCCTGTAATCCCACCACTTTGGGAGGCTGAGATGGGCAGATTACTTGAGGTCAGGAGTTTGAGACCAGCCTGGCCAACATGGTGAAACCTCATCTGTATTCAAAATACAAAAAATTAGCTAGGCAAGGTGGCATGCACTTGTAATCCCAGCTACTTGTGAGGCTGAGGCAGGAGAATTGCTTGAACCTGGCAGGTGGAGGTTGCAGTGAGCCAAGATCACGCCACTGCACTCCAGCCTGGGTGACAGAGTTAGACTCCATGTCAAGAAAAAAAAAATTTTTTTTAAACATAAACTTTAATCATATTTGAGGCTGGGCGCAGTGGCTCAAGCCTGTAATCCCAGCACTTTGGGAGGCCGAGGCGGGTGGATCACGAGGTCAAGAGATTGAGACCATCCTGGTCAACATGGTGAAACCCCGTCTCTACTAAAAATACAAAAAATTAGCTGGGCATGGTGGCATGTGCCTGTAATCCCAGCTACTCAGGAGGCTGAAGCAGGAGAATTGCCTGAACCCAGGAGGCGGAGGTTGCGGTGAGCCAAGATCGCGCCATTGCACTCCAGCCTGGGTAACAAGAGAGAAACTCTGTCTCAAAAACAAACAAACAAACAAACAAACAAACAAAAATTCATATTTGAAACTCTTATCCCTGTACACACTGAGTTTGTAATCAGTAATCCTTCCCTTTGCTTATTTCAGAGGTGTTTAGCTTATAAATGGCAACACAGCAAACCATTTTACATATAAGAACATGCAGAGCAATTCTGACACTGAATCTGTGTCTCAATGGTTGATTAACCCCCCTTAGTAACTACATAACAGCATCTTATCTTGCTGAGACTGAGAGAAGTTTCTTGCGTCATCTCAAAATCTTAAGAGAGATGGTATTAGCAGATCACAGCTCAAAAACAGTCTTTCCCACAGACCTCCAAAAACCTTTGTCTAGGAGAACATGGGAAAGTACCCACACAGCCACATCAAACCTCAAAGTGGATAAAACTGGCATGGACGCTGGTGGGGCCTGCAGAGTGCAACCCCAAAGGGGCCTCCCAGTCTTTGAGAGGGAAGTGGGGCTGCATGGGGAGGGTGGAGAGAGCAAGGAGGAGCGGGAGAGGTCATGCTTTCTGAAGGGTGGGTGTGTGCTCTCTTTTCCGGCTACTGTTTTCAATGTGGTAACACATCCCTTCAGCTGAATGCCCTGGAGAGGAAGCCCAGTGCTTCCTGTTGTCTTACCAATGCTGCAAAATGCAAGTTAGAAATAAAGAAAAAAGGGGAAAAAGGAGAAAAAATAGGAAGCCCTCCTGGCTAGATAGGCATGCCAGCCCTTAGGAGGAAACAGCTCACTTTTTTCCCTGGAGATGCAGAGGAAGAGGCACATCTCACATATGAGTTGCTTCTCAAATCAGGATTCAGAAAATAATTTCTCTCTATAAAAAGGGCATTTTATTTATTTAAAATGCCTTTTTTAATTGATTGATTGATTGATTGATTTTGAGTTGGAGTCTCGCTGTCACCCAGGCTGGAGTGCCGTGGCACGATCTCGGCTCACTGCAACCTCCATCTCCTGGGTTCAAGCAATTCTCCTGCCTCAGCCTCCCGAGTAGCCGGGATACAGGCGTGCACTACTACGCTTGGCTAATTTTTCTATTTTTAGTAGAGATGGTGTTTTCACCATGTTGGCCAGGCAGTTCTCGAACTCCTGATCTCAGGTGATCCACCTGTCTCAGCCTTCCAAAGTTCTGGGATGACAGGCGTGACCCACTGCGCCCGGCCTAAAAATGGCACTTTGAAAAGCAACAGAATCAGCTGGTTGGTTGCTTATATGCCTATAATCCCAACCCTTTGGAAGGCAACACAAGTGGATCACTTGGATCACTTGAGCTCAGGAGTTCAAGATCAGCCTGGGTAGCATAGCAAGACCCCATCTCTACTAAAAATACAAAATTAGCGGAGTGTGGTGGTGCACACCCATGGTCCCAGGTACTTGGGAGGCTGAGGTAGGAGAATCACTGGAACCCAGGAGGCAGAGGTTGCAGTGAGCTGAGATCCCACCACTGTACTCCAGCCTGGGCAAGAGAGCGAGACTCTCACAAAAAAAGAAAAAAGAAAAAAGAAAAAAAAAAGGAAAGGAAAGGAAAGAAAAACAGCGGAATAAACAACAAAGTTGTGGGTCTTAAAAGGCAGACCAAGGAGACATGTCTAGGAGATACAGCCAAAGAAATATACCCATTCCCTGTTTAATTCCCTCAAAATCCTTCCATGCTGTGAGAATATCTACCCCAAGATCTTGCAGTGTTGGAAAGAATCATTCAAATATCAGATTTAGGCCAGTCATGGTGGCTCACGCCTGTAATCCCAACACTTTGGGAGGCTGAGTTGAACGGATCACCTGAGGTCAGGAGTTCGAGACCAGCTGGCCAACATGTTGAAACCTCATCTCTACTAAAAATCCCAAAAATTAGCCAAGCATAGTAGCAGGTGCCTGTAATCCCAGGGACTCAGGAGGCTGAGACAGGAGAATTGCTTGAACCTGGGAGGCGGAGGTGGCAGTGAGCCAAGATTATGCCATTGCACTGCAGCCTGGGCAACAAGAGTGAATCTCAATTTCAAATAAATAAATAAATATCAGATTTAGTTTTATTGCTTTGCTGCTCTGAGCATCTTAGTTGTCTATGAGATATTTCATGAGATGTAGCAGAAACATCCTGGCCCCCAGGGTAGAGTACACAGGCATTCCTGACAGGTCACCCTGTATTCATATACTCATTTATATCACCATAATTAATATACATCTATTTATTTATTTTTAACATTACCATACAGCTTACCACTTACCAAAATAGCCTCTCTTTGTCTGTTATTTCACTAACGAACTTTTTTCTTCTATTCTTTAAAAAGCCAATATATCTCGGCCAAGTGCAATGGCTAATGCCTGTAACCCAGCACTTTGGGAGGCTGAGGCAGGTGGATCACCTGAGGTCAGGAGTTCAAGACCAACCTGGCCAACATGGTGAAACCCTGTGTCTACTAAAAATGTAAACATTCACTGGGCTTGGTGTTGGGCGCCTGTAATCCCAGCTACTCCTAAGGCAGGAGAATCACTTGAACCTGGGAGGCAGAGGTTGCAGTGAGTGGAGACCGCATCAGTGCACTCTAGCCTGGGCAACAGAGCGAGACTCTATCTCACACACACACACACACACACACACACACACACACACACAAGCCAATATATTTTCATTCAAATTTTGTTCTGCCATTTGCCTTCCCCACATCCCCTTCTAAGATAATGTCTGTGAGAAATCCATGGGAAGGACTGTTTTTAAACCATCATCTGCTAATGACTCCGCTCCTGAAATTTTGAGATTATGCGAGAAACTTCTCTCAAAGTTTCAAGTGAACCCTGACTTTCTTGATCTAGATTTCTTGAACAATATCATCTTCCTCTACTGCCTGTGTTTCACTTTGTAGAACATCCTTCCTCTGAAAGAGAGATAACAACAAAAATCCCACTTTGATGCCAACAGTCGATTAGAAAAGAAAACTCTCTCCAATTCTCTAACTTTCAAAAATGTCATGCTTTCCTTTTGAACACAAGTCAGTGTTGTCCTACGGGCAACTAATTTTTCTTATTTTATTTCTTTATGACCACTGTCCTCATTTAATTTATTATTTTTAACTTTTGTGGTTACAGGAAAGTGTACGTATTTATCAGGTAATGAGACATTTTGATACAGGTACACAATGTGTAATAATCACATCAGGGCAAATGGGGTACCCATTACCTCAAGCATTTATCTTTCCTTTGGTTATGAACAATCCAAATATACTCCTTCAGGTATTTTAAAATGTACAGTAAATTATTGTTGACTGTAGTCATTCTATTTTGCTATTAAATACCAGATTTTATTCATTCATTCTTTTTATTTTATTTTTTTTCCTGAGACAGGGTCTCGCTCTGTCACCAGGCTGAAAGTACAGTGGCAGGATCATGGCTCACTGGCTTCTCAACTACCTCGGCTCAAATGATTCTCCCACCTCAACCTTCTAAGTATCTGGGATTATAGGCGTGCACCACCACACCCAGCTAATTTTTTAAATTTTTTGTAGACATGGACCCTCACTCTGTTGCCTAGGCTGGTGTTGAACTCCTGGGCTCAATCATTCCTCCCATATTGGCTTTGAGCAGTGCTGGTAGCATGAGCTCCCGCACTCAGCCTATTTTTCTCCTTTTTTTTTTTTTTTTTTTTTGAGATAGAGTTTTGCTCTTGTCACCCCGGCTGGAGTGCAATGGTGCAATCTCAGCTCACTGTAACCTCCACCTCCCGGGTTCAAGCAATTCTCCTGCCTCAGCCTTCCGAGTAACTGGGATTACAGGCCACCATGCTCAGCTAATTTTGTATTTTTAGTAGATGGGGTTTCACCATATTGGTCAGGCTGGTCTCAAACTCCTGACATCATGTGACCAGACTGCCTTGGCCTTCCAATGTGCTGGGATTACAGGCGTGACACACCATGCCCACTCCATTGTTTTTTTGTACCCATTAACTATCCCAGTTACCTCTGACCAATCACTCTTTCCAGCCTCCAGAAACCATCATTCTACTCTATATCTCCAGGAATTCAACTGTTTTACTATTTTTAGCTCCCCCAAATAAGTGAGAACATGCAAAGCTTGTCTTTCTCTGCCTGGCTTATTTGATTTAACATACTGACCTCCAGATTCAAGCGAATCTCCTGCCTCAGCCTCCCAAGTAGCTGGGATTACAGGTGCTGGCCACCACACCCAGCTAATTTTTGTGTTTTTGGTAAAGACAGGGTTTCACCATGTTGGCCAGGCTGGTCTTGAACTCCTGACCTTGTGATTCCCCCACTTCAGCCTCCCAAAGTGCTGGGATTACAGGTGTGAGCTACCGAGCTCTGTCCACGGTTTCTATCTTCT
This sequence comes from Saimiri boliviensis, assembly GCF_048565385.1. NCBI lineage: Eukaryota > Metazoa > Chordata > Mammalia > Primates > Cebidae > Saimiri > Saimiri boliviensis. Next base: position 18,830,093 of record NC_133456.1, read on the forward strand.
AATGGGACATATTGTATTTCCTAATCCCAAGAAGCCTTTTGCCAGCTAGATATATGACTTTTAAAAAATCATCCATTTTTATTTTTTATTGGTGATGTTTTCCATTGTCGGTTCCTGAGCTTCAGCAGGTAGAAAGGTAGGAGAGCCTGCAGTCTGGCTGCTGCATCCACTCTGAGGTTACTCAGGGTAGAGGAGCAGCACCAGAATAACAGAGACAGCTTTCAACTGGGCATTAGCACTGAGGTTATGGTCCCAGGTCGACTTCTAACGAAATGTGTGCCTTGAGCTAAGCATTTCCCTCCTGGACTTCACTTTCCTCACCTACAAAATAAGGAGGTTGAGCTAGATAATTTCTACAGCTTCCTGCAAATCTAACATTTCACGTTTCTAAGAGCTTTCTGTTGGATTACCTGGGTGAATTAGGCAAGTATTAGAAATATTTATAAAGAAAATATCAATTGTAAATAAAATTAGAAAGAGTGGGACAGGTTAGCTTAGTTAAGAAAGGGAGCAGGCCGGGCCCGGTGGCTCACACCTGTAATCCCAACACTTTGGGAGGCCGAGGCAGGCGGATCATGAAGTCAGGAGATTAAGACCATCCTGGCCATGGTGAAACCCCATCTCTACTAAAGTGCAAAAAATTAACTGGGCATGGTGGCGTGCACCTATAGTCCCAGCTACTCAAGAGGCTGAGGCAGCGGAATCACTTGGATCTGGGAGAACGGAGGTTGCAGTGAGCCGAAATTGTGCCACTGCACCCCAGCCTGGTGAAAGAGAAAGACTCTATCTCAAAAAAAAAAAAAAAGAAAAGAAAAAAGAAAGAAAGAAAGGGAGCAATGTGGAGGTGTTTGGTTTGCCAGTGGCCCAGAGATGTTGATAAAGCAGCCTTTCCTTCCCGTCCCCACAACCTTTATCTGATTGTTTATAACTGTGAGCTTCTAGTCTGTGAGAAGACCTATATGGATTTTATTTATTGTCTCCGAGGGTTTCAGCTAACTCATACCCACAAAGTCTAACAGCCCTCTGGCATGTCTCAGCTCTCTCTTTCTCATCCAGCTTCCAGCATCTACCTGTGAGATACTGACCAGGAATCTCTTTCCTAACACTCCTGCAATAGGCTGGATCTGCCCCCCACCCCTCAAGCGAGCTGACAGCAACACCAGGACAAGGTTAAATGTTACTAAGCTGACAAAGGATACTCTGCTAGGGAACTGCCCACTGGTTTCTTGATATCAGTCAACTAGAGCTTCACCATCCACCCCCACAGCCTCAAATCTGATATCCTAATCAGGGAATTACAGCTCAGTCTTCCCTTATGATTTCAACATCGTAAACCTTTTAGGTCTGTTCAGTTTTAGAAAAATGCATTTATTTGCTTGGGGCTTATTTCAAGTCCAAATACATAAAAATCTTACTCCTTGTTTGAGCAAATCCCTAAGACATTCATTCATTCAGCAAATATTTATCAAGCTGCTGCCCTGTGCCAGGCACTAATTAGCTCTGGGGATACATACAAAGCTATATTTTTAATTCATTGGTTGTACTTACAAGTTATTTTAATTTAATGTGCTCCTGAAAGAGGAATCAGTTTCTCTTCCTGTGTCACCCATGCATTTGCCACATAATATAACACAATAGGCCATTTCTGTTCTTAATGCCAAAGCTGGATGACACAGAGCATCAATTTGCCATTTATCCAGTCATCCAACAGACACATAATTCCAGGCTCTGGGATCAGAATCTCAAAGAAACTAGAAAACAAGTAATATGGCTGGGTGCGGTGGCTCACGCCTATAATCCCAGTATTTTGGGAGGCCAAGGTGGGTGGATCACCTAAGGTCAGGAGTTTGAGACTAGGCTAGCCAACATGGTGAATCTCTGTCTCTACTAAAAATACAAAAATTAGCTGGGCTTGATGGCACACGCCTGTAATCTCACTTATTTGGGAGGCTGAGGCAGGAGAATCACTTGAACCCAAAAGGCAGAGGTTGCAGGGAGCCGAGATTGTGCCACTGCACTTAGATGGATCACCTGAGGTCAACCCAATCTGAAATACATTCTACAAAATATCTGACCAGTCCTCTTCAAAACTGTCAAGGTCACGAAACACAAGGAAAGCCTAAGAAAGTAACTAAACACAGTGCAGTATTCTGGATTGAATCCTGGAAGAAACAAAGATCACTAATGAAAATACCTGGTGAAATGTGAGTGAAGTCTGGAGTTTATTAATAGTGACATATCAGTGTTGATTTCTTAGTTTTGACAAATATATTGAGTAAGCAAATTGGGTGAAAGATATATGGAAATGTTTTGTACTATCTTCAGAACTTTCCTGTGACTCTGAAGTTATTCTAAAATTTAAAAAAAATTAATAAACTCTCAAGAGGAAAAAAGGAATTACCAATATCAGGAATCAAAATGAGAATATGGATACAAATTCTACAACATTAAGAAGATAATAAGATGTCGTAACTATCTTGGTGCAATAATTTGAATCATTTAGATAAAATTAGCAAATTCTTTGGAAAATACAAGTAAATAAATCTGAGACAAGAAGAATAAAATCTGAATAGTCCTGTAAGTTGGATTTGTAATTAAAACCTTCCTACAAAGAAAACTCCATGTCTAGATGGCTTTGCTAGTGAATTACTCAAAATATTTAAGAAAGAAAAAATATTAATATTCTTCAAAAATTTTTTAAACAATAGAGGTTAATGACTAGCCTGACCAACATAATGAAATACTGTCTCTACTAAAAATACAAAAATTAGCCAGACATGGTGGCTTATGCCTATAATCCCAGCCAACTCATGAGGCTGAGGCAGGAGAATTGCTTGAACCCAGGAGATGGAGGTTACAGTGAGTTGAGATCACACTCTTGCACTCCAGCCTGGGCGACAGAGCAAGACTCTGTCTACCAAAAAAAAAAAAAAAAAAGAGGAAAAGGTAATATATTCCAACATGTTTTATGAAGTGGGCAAAATCCTGATATTGAGACTCAAAAGCAGACATTGCAAAAAGAGAAAATTGTTGGACAACTTCTTTAATGAACTTGGATATAAATATCCTAAACAAAATATTAACAAATCAAATCCGGCAATACACCAAAAAAAGACTTTACACCTTGCTCAGTAATGCCAGCTTTATTCTAGTAATGCAAGATTAGTATAATGTTTGAACATCCATCAGCACAAATTTGACATGAACAGACTAAAAAAAAAATCATGTAATCATCTCAATATGCAAAAAAAAAAAGCACCAGGAAAAAATTCAATACCTGTTAATGTAACAACACTCAGGAAACCAATAATAGAAAATTTTTTAATCCACTAAATTGTTTCCATCTGTACCAGGCGCGGTGGCTCATGCTTGTAATCTTAGTACTTTGGGAGGCCAAGGCAGGTGGATCATGAGGTCAGGAGTTCAAGACCAGCCTGACCAAGATGGTAAAACCCCATCTCTACTAAAAATACAAAAATTAGCCAAGCATAGTGGCAGGCACTTGTAATTCCAACTACTCGGGAGGCTGAGGCAGGAGATTTGCTTGAACCTGAGAGGCAGAGGTTGCAGTGAGCCAAGATCATGCCACTGTACTCCAGCCTGGGCAACAGAGTGAGACTCCATTTCAAAAAAAAAAAAAAAAAAAAAAAAAAAAAAATCCGTCTGTAAAAAGCCTATAGGTATCATCAAACTTAATGCTGAAATACTGAATACTTTCCCCTGACATCAGAAGCATGCCAATGATATGTAGCATCACCGCAAATACTCAACAGTATACTGGAGGTTCTAGCCATTACTATAAAGAAAGGGGGGAAAGGAATAAAGGCTGGAAACAAACCTATCATTAATCACAAATGCCATGATATACCTAGAAAATCTGAAAGAATCTGCAAATAAACTGTTAGATTTTATAAATGAATTTCGCACTGTTGTTAGAAAGGTCAATATACAAAAATCAACTGTATTTGTTCATGCTTCTACAATCAACTAGAAAATAAAAATCTTTAAGACATCATTTATAATAACGCCCAGCGATTCCACATTTTTAGCAGCTTTGTCACAATAACCAAAAACTGACAACCACCTAAAATTCCATCCACAGAGGGCTGAATAACCAAACTGCAATATATTCATATAATGGAATGCCACACTGCAATACAAAAGAGTAAGTTACTGTTTTATGCCAGTGAGAGTCAATGAATCTCACTGCCCTATGTTAAGCAAAGAAACGAGGTGCCAAAAAGTATATACTGTTTTATTCAGTTACCTCCAAGATGACAAAAGCAGTCGAAGTTACAGTAGTTCATCCTTTTGGGGGGTTGGTGTTGACAAGCAAGGGGATGAGGCAGCCTTTTAGAGGTGCTGGAGATGTGTGGTGGTGCTCACAGGGGTGTACATCCAAGTCAACATTCATTGAACTGTACCAATTTAAAATTGGTGCGCTTTGCAGTACCTCCATTGAATAAAAAGAACTGTGGATCAACAATAGAAACCAATCTAGACAGTGATGATACTGTAGACAGCATATGACGAAAACCTGGGCCGAAGCAGGTGAGGGCAGGGATTCTAATTTCTGCAACTGATTCTTCAGGACTTAGAAAGATACATGTAAAAGTTACCACCCTATAATGAGAAAATAGATTTCTTTGCAATTTTATTTTGTATTTTAAAGGACACTGTTTTTGTTTGTTTGTTTTCGAGATGGAGTGCTGCTCTGTCACCCAAACTGGAGTTCAGTGGCATGATCTCAGATCGCTGCAGCCTCCGCCTCACGGGTTCAAGCGATTTTCCTGCCTCAGACTCCCAAGTAGTTGGGATCACAGGTGCCCACCACCACGCCAGGCTAATTTTTGTATTTTGGGTAGAGACGGGGTTTCACCATGCTGGCCAGGCTGATCTTGAACTCCTGACCTCGTGATCTGCCCGCCTCGGCCTCCCAAAGTACTGGGATTACAGGTGTGAGCCACTGTGCCTGGCCCACTGTTGCTTTAAACATTTGATATCAGTGGTTTTCAAAAAGTGAATTGCCTCTGTGTTACAGCCTAGCTGGGGAGAACGTGCAGGTCTTGTTAATTAGCGAACACACATTGTGTGGAAAACATGCTACTCTCTGTGAGAAAGCAAAAGCAAAAGGAGCCTCAGGAAATGAACCTGTAAATTAAAGAAAGCGGGGAAAGATGTTTCCTCCAGGTAGTGGGAAACCTGGAGAGAGGATATAGGTGGCTCTTCCCCCATTCCCACACCTCTGGACTTTTCCCTCAAGGAGGAAGGAAGGAAATGCAGATATATTTGCTGGGGGGATTTTCTCTGAAGCAGGATGTAAACAAAATATTGTGAACCAACCTAAGGTAATTTGTCCCTTTATAATCGTCGGTAGATAACAGATGAGGTCCACAGATGTCCTGACCCGCAACATCATGGCCACAGTGGAAGCAAGTCTCAGCCCAGATATGGCCGCATGCGCATAAAGTTTATTATCGGGCAGGTACAGAAACAGTTTCAAATGTGTTCTGTGGACATGATGAAGCCCCAGATCTTGCACTTTTTAAATACTGCTCCATTTCACTTGAAACAAATGAAATACTGGTCTCCAGTGAGGATTTAGCGAGTATCTTGTCAAACTCAAAGGGCCAAGACTCTTTTGAATCAGTGGCTGGATTACAAGAGCATTTAGGAATCAAACCTACAGTGCTATTCTAAGGGTCACTAGGTGTGGGATCCTGATCCCGCAATGGCAGGGAAAGCTCTTCAGTATTTCCAGAGAATTCACACATCTTGGACGCTGCTAACTTCTCCAGTGAAACACCTCTAACATCCATCGTGCTGGTTAAAATCTCCCACGTAACTGAACACAGAGCTATCTGAAGCATTTGATGACTTGCTTCACTAACCACCCCTAGAGTGTGTGCTCTTGCTTAGGGCATCTGGCCCTAGCTTGCAGCTCCAATCTGATTAACACATACATTTATTATTACAGTGATTCTGCTGAAGTCTTTCCTTTTTTTTTTTTTTTTTTTTTCCTGAGACTGAGTTTCACTCTTGTTGTCCAGGCTGGAGTTCAGTGTGGCGCAATCTTGGCTCACTGCAACCTTCGCCTCCTGGGTTCAAGTGATTCTCCTGCCTCAGCCTCCCAAGTAGCTGAGATTACAGGCATGGATCACCATGCCCAGCTAATTTTTGTATTTTTAGTAGAGATGGGGTTTCACCATGTTGGCCAGGCTGGTCTCAAACTCCTGATCTCATGATCCGCCCGCCTCAGCCTCCCAAGTGTTGTGATTACAGGCTTGAGCCACCACACCGGGCCATGAAGTCGTTCAGTTATAGACAACAGAACAGAAGCCATCACAGAAAGGTTTTCTAATGGAGGGACATAAAGTCAAGATTAGTGGAAAGGGTCAAGGCTCTCTCTTTGACAATGGACACAGAGCTGAAAGGACAATGAGTGACAAAAATTAATGATAAGTGAAAAACAAAAACAGGAAAATAGGAGTTACAGTAACATTGTTTGAAGTATTTTGTTTTTGTTTGAGATGGAGTCTTATTCTGTCGCCCAGGCTGGAGTGCAGTGGCATGATCTTGGCTCACTGCAACCTCCATCTCCCGGGTTCAAGCGATTCTCCTGCCTCAGCCTCTCGAGTAGCTGGAACTACAGGCACCCACCACGATGTCTGTATTTTTGTATTTTTAGTAAAGACGGGCTTCCACCACAGTGGCCAGGCTGATCTTGAACTCCTGACCACAAGTAATCTGCCTGCCTCTGCCTCCCAAAGTGTTGGGATCACAGGCATGAGCCACTGCGCCAGCCTGTTTGAAGTTTTCATAATGTATTGCATTTAATCAAAGAGGGTTGTAAATGTTTTTAAACTCAGGTGATCTCTGACATTGCCTAGCCCTTGGATTTACCCAAACCAGTGTTTAACTCCTACCTCTGCCACTCACGAAATGCTCGGTTGCCTACTATTTACTTTCTGCTCCTTAGTTTCTTAATATGCATAACAGGATCGGAAATTAAGCTGTGAGGAAATTTGGAAAGGAAAACCCAAACCTGGCAGGCAATTGACATTGGCACCCTTCTGCCCCCTGGCGGTCATTTTTAGAACCATGTGGGCAATGGCGAGGGCAAAAATTAAATGTGGAAAGTGTCAAACAAAAACCACGTGTCTTCCTTGTCATGCACAGCAGCGTTTGAATTGGTCATTTTCTTGCCTCCTCAGTGCTCTCTCCCTCCTGCTACTATCAGTAGTCCAACCACGCATCGCAGGAAGTTTCAGGAGTCATCCACTTAACCTAGAGCAAACTTGTCCAACCTCTGCCCGCAGCCCGCATGTGACCCAGGTGGCTTTGAATGAAGCCCAACACAAATTTGTAAGCTTTCTAAAATTATGGGATTTTTTTGGTGACTTTTTTTCCTAGCTCATTCGCTAACATTAGTGTTAGTGTAATTTTTTTTTTTTTTTTTTTTTTTTTTTTTTTTTAGATGGAGTCTTGCCCTGTCTCCCAGGTTGCTGTGCAGTGGCATGATCTCGGCTCACTGCAACCTCCGCCTCCCAGGTTCAAGCAATCCTGCCTCAGCCTCCCGAGTAGCTGAAATTATAGGCATGCACCACCCCACCTGGCTAATTTTTTGTATTTTTTAGTAGAGCTGGTTTTCACCATGTTGGCCAGGCTAGTCTCTAACTCCTGATCCATCCTCCTTAGCCTCCCACAGTGCTGGGATTACATATATGAGCCACCCCACCCAACAGTTTTAGTGCATTTTTTATGTGTGGCCCAAGACAATATTTCTTCTTTTAATGTGGGAAGAAAAAAGTTTGGACGCTCCTACCCTAGAGGAATTATAGGGTATAATACTTGTTTTCAGTCTTATTTTTCCTTTTCCTCTACTTAACATGAATTTGTGGAGCATATCCATGTCCTCGGGGCATTAGCATGGCTTTTTAGGGGATATGATCACAGAGTCAAACCCATGGGAGACATACAGAATTCAGCTGAAGATCACTTAAATATCTAGCACTGCTGTAGCACTAGTGATAGAAAGACTATAAAGAGAATTCAAGATTGAACAAAGTGGCCAGGCACAGTGGCTCATGCCTGTTATTCCAGCACTTTGGGAGGCTGAGGCGAGTGGATCACTTGTGGTCAGGAGTTCAAGACCAGCCTGGTCAACATGGTGAAACCCCATCTCTACTAAAAATACAAACAATGAGCCAGGTATATTGGTGCATGTCTGTAATCCCAGCTACTCAGGAGGCTGAGGCAGGAGAATCACTTGAACCTGGGAGGCGGAGATTGCAGTGAGCCGAGATCACACCAGTGCACTCCAACCTGGATGACAGAGCAAGACTCTTGTCTCGAAAAAAAAAAGAAAAAAGGATTTAACAAAGCAGTGAATAGGTTAATTGGATTTAATTGATGAAAGAATTGAGTAATGGAACTTTACCCATTCTAATCAGGTGAAAAAGTAGAAAAAATTCAAAGATTTAGTAGGAGTTTAAATTGAGCTTAGGGGAATGGGATTACAATTCCAATCCCATTGGTAAGACAAGTTTCATTTTTAAAAATTCATGTGTTTCCCTTCTCTATACAACTGTAAATATGAGTTTGGAGTTGGAGTGGGGGAGGAAAGCAAAGAATGAAGGGAAAGAAGTAGGAGGAAGATTCTAGAAATGGGGACAGCGTGGGGGAAGTGGCGGGAACAAAGCCCTGGCATATAGATGCCAAAGTCAAAACTTCTGCCCTGTTTCCTAGCTGTTTGGTATCAGCGCTGGGGCCTTTCCCCCAGCCTGTGACCTTGGCACCCTCTGTGTCAACCTGGACTCTGCTCTGGTTACTCCACCTGGACGTCCTTCAGTGGGTACTAGCCAGAGTCCTATTGCTCCCTTTAATCTCTGGAGCTTCTGCCTGCTACATTTTCTTCCACTGATGCTGACTCAGGCCTAATCCTGGGTAAAGTCATGGTGTGGCTGAGGTGTTTGGGTGTAATTCAAGAATCCTTGAGGGGGAATCAGATGTTTTGGGTTCCAGCTCCAACTTGGTAATTTACCAAGTCCCAGCCTCCTGGAGCCTGGGTTTCTTGATAAACAAAATGAAGAAATCTGTCTTCTCTAGTTAATAAGTTGTAAAGATCAAATGTGTAAATGCATAGACAAATGCCTATGAAAGATAAGGTATCTATCACTGTAAAGAAGTATCATTGATAACTAGTATACGATAACTAATCTGCTACTGTCTGCCTTCCCCTTATGAACCCTATGATGCTCTCAGAATCGCCGCTTCCTGCCTCTTCCCCATCACCTATCACAACCTGCTTTTTGTATGTGATTGCTCTGTATACCCTGATCATATTAAATCAGAGATTTATACAATTAAATTTGAGATAGTTACCTCTTGTCCAGAAATAGTCACATATTAAGCCTGATCTCTATTTGGGTGGTAAAAACATTTAGTCTTTGTTCAAGAAACGTTAACCTACTGTTTGGCGTAGGAGGGAGAAGTGAGGCTTATCTTGCATTCTGAAATCACTATATTTCACGCCTGAATTAGCCTGTCTGAGCTGGAATTCAGAGTGAATCTTTGGATCAATGTTTTAAAGGGACAACTATAGAGACTTCCATTGCTCTTTCTATGCACATATTTTTTGTTTTGTTTTTGCTGGAATCATATTACAGTTACAGTTGCATTCAATGGACCAACACAGTCCATCGAGGGCCATAGTAGTGAGACGGTCGGTACACAGATGCTGGAGCCAGATGACGTGGGTTCAAATCTCAGCTCTCCCACTTACTACCGTGTGACCTTGGACAGGCTGCTTCACTGCACCCAGCCTCAGTTTCCTAATTTGCAAAATGGGGGAAATTAATAATACCATCTCCCAATGAACGGAGGTTCATTGGAAAGATTAAATAATAGGTCTAATATTAGGTCTAATAATAGACACTTTAGAGCAGTGTCTGGCACTGAGTCCACATTAACTAGAATTTGTATCAATTGCATGTTTGAAAAAAGTTTAAACCATTCAGAAATTTAATTTTAAAAATAAAAACTAAAAACTCACTTAAGTTCTCTCGCTCCCACTTTAACTCCACTCCCCTTTCCACAGGCAAACTGTTAACAGTCACTTTGCAAACATCATTCAAGAGTTTTTACTGATATATTTTGTTGTCGTTTGTATCTGAGACAGAGTCTCGCTCTGTCCCCCAGGCTGGAGTGCAGAGGCATAATCTCAGCTCACTGCAACCTCTACCTCCCAGGTTCAAGCAGTTCTCCTGCCTCAGCTTCGTGAGTAGCTGGGATTACAGGCTCACACCACCACACCCGACTAATTTTTGTATTTTTAGTAGAGATGAGGTTTCACCGTGTTAGCCAGACTGGTCTTGAACTCCTGACCTGGTGATCCACCCGCTTTGGCCTTCCAAAGTGCTGGAGTTATAGGCGTGAGTCACCATGCCCAGTCTATTGATGGATTTTTTAAAATCAGGGGATTATAACATACTGTTTGGCAGCTTGTTTTCCTCACTTAGCCATGTAGCTAGGAATTGTTTCCAGGTCACTATGCCCAGTGCTACCTTCTTCTTCCTACCGGTTTCATAGTGTGCCACAGCATGAACACCACACAGTTCCTTTAACCAATGTCTTTTTGATGGATATTTGGAGTGTTTCCAGTTTTCCACTATCACATTCACTTTTTACACATTCTTTTATTTTTATAATTCAAAACCATCCAGCTGAAGCCCAGCAGGGCTTCCTCATTTCATCATGATAGCTCATTTCCTATTGAGCAAAGCTTCTTCCTCAGGTCAGCTCTTGCCACACTTCTTTCTACAAAATGAAGAAGTGGAATTATCTGTCCTGGGCTTTGGGAGTAAACACACCCATTCCCTTGATGGTGCTGCCCACGCTGCTTTGCCCTGAGACTCTTGAATAATAACCTGCTGGACAAAATTCAACGTCCCTCTGGCTACCACACAGCTGATTGCACTTAATAGGTCATAATAGCCCTGGCAACAGACAGGCTCCTTCCCATGATGTATTTCACCTCCTCATTGAAGAGATGTGTGTTCCAGTGTGAGTCTGTTCTTCTGTGTCATCCCAATAAATGCTCCTGTGTTCAGGTGTCGCTGTCAGGATGGTTCCCTTGTCAGGGATACTCTTTCCTCTCCCTTCTGAACAGACAAATCTCCTGTTGAGGACACATTCAACTCCAACCCCTTTTGTGAAGCTTTCTGAGTTGCTCCAGCCCACACGAATCCTTCCCTCCACCAAATTTCTTCAGCAAGAATGCCTTCTAGGCTGGTGCAGTGGCTCATGCCTATAATCTCAGCACTGTGGGAGGCCGAGGCAGGTGGATCCCCTGAAGCTGGGAGTTGGAGATCAGCCTGACCAACATGGAGAAACCCTGTCTCTACTAAAAATACAAAATTTGCCAGGTGTGGCGGCGCATACCTGTAATCCCAGCTACTCAGGAGGCTGAGGCAGGAGACTCACTTGAACCCAAGAGGTGGAGGTTGCAGTGAGCCTAGATCGCACCGTTGTACTCCAGCCTGAGCAACAAGAGCAAAACTCCATCTCAAAGAAAAAAAAAAAAAAGAGGCCAGGCGTGGTGGCTTATGCTTGTAATCCCAGCACTTTGGGAGGCCAAGGTAGATCATGAGGTCACTAGTTCAAGACCAGCCTGGCCAACACAGTGAAACCCTCTCTCTACTAAAAATACAAAAATTAGCTGGGCATGGTGGTGCATGCCTGAAATCCCAGCTACTCAGGAGTCTGAGGTAGGAGAATCGCTTGAACCTGGGAGGTGGAGGTTGCAGTGAGCTGAGACTGTGCCACTGCACTCCAGTCTGGGCAACAGAGCTAGATTTTGTCTCAAAAAAAAAAAAACCACAAAAAACCAGAATGCCTTCTAAGTGTATAGCACCTGTGTGAGGGTGAAACCCTGGCCCACAGAGCCAGTGGTTGTAGAAAAATTTAAAATAGAAGGCCATAGTACACCGCAATTGCATAGAAACAAGAAGCCTATAAGCAGAGAGACGCTATGGAATATACTGAAGATAATATGAGCAGAAGGGAATTGTGTAATGGAACACCAACACCGACAATAACAATGAAGGAAAGCAAAAGCCTAGCATGGTTTTTCTCAAAGTATTGTCTGAGGGCTTGTTAGAAATGCAAATTCTTGGCCAGGCACAGTATCTCACACCTGTAATCCTAGCACTTAGGGAAGCCAAGGCGGGCAGATCGCCTGAGGTCAGGAGTTTGAGAGCAGCCTGGCCCGTCTCTACTAAAAATATAAAAATAAGCTGGGTATGGTAGTGCATGTCTATAATCCCAGCTACTCAGGAGGTTGAGGCAGGAGAATCACTTAAACCCAGGAGGCAGAAGTTGCAGTGAGCTGAGATCACACCACTGTACTCCAGCCTGGGTGACAAGAGTGAGACGCTGTCTCAAAAAAAAAAAAAAAAAAAGAGCTATGCAAATTCTTGGGCACCAACCCAGACTTACTGAATCAGAAATTCTGGGGTGGGATGCAGCAGTCTGCGTTATCGCAAGTCCTCCAGGTGAGTCTGATGCCTGTTGACGTCTGAGAACCACTAGCTTGAGTAGAGATTTAAAGTTCGTGTCTCTAACACAGAAAGACTCTTGCAACCATGAGTCTCAGGAGGTGTAAAGAAAGTAGCACCCACTGTCTGCTGAGAACATTAGGAGCATCTGCTGCTTTCTGGGTTGGGTGGGAGGAAATAGAGACAAAAGCAAGTGACACCTGGCCTTGCGCTTTGTAAGAGAAGACGGGATGCATCAATAGGACAATAATCATACAAGGTAAGATGGCCTTGGTGCCAAAATGAATGCTAGAGACTAATAGTTCCCAAATGGGGCCTCCAGGTAATCTCATTTGTTACAGATAAGATTCCTAGCTCCCATCCTGGGAGATTCTGATTCAGGAGATCTGAGGAGTGACTGAGGCTATCCTTTAAAAAAGCTGCTTAGGTAACATGTTTAAAGAGAAGTCTGATTTGGGAAGCGCTGGTATGAAGAGTGTCTTAAGAAGATTCCAAGTAGGAGAACTCACGCGTGGCGGGGCTGGGAAGCCCCAGCTGGCAGGGAGGGATCCTACCTGGCGAGCTACCCACAAGGGCCTGCCCTGGTCAAGTGTCTCCCAGAGGGTCTGCTCCAAGAAGGAGAAATACAGGTGTCCAGGGCTAGCGTTCTGACTGATAATTGGCCCTAGGATTTCTCTCCTGGGACCACTTGGAGAGGCAAGCCTTGGCTGCCAGAGGAAAAGGCTGATGGAGGGGGCTGGACAGGAGGAAGGTCTGTGGGAGAAGGGTGCCAAAGTGGGAAGGGAGCATGTGAGGAGAGTCTTAAAGGTTAATGCCAATTATCTTTTTTTTTTTTTTTTTTTTTGAGAGGGAGTTTCACTCTTGTTACCCAGGCTGGAGTACAATGGCGTGATCTCGGCTCACCGCAACCTCCACCTCCTGGGTTCAAGCGATTCTCCTGCCTCAGCCTCCCGAGTAGCTGGGACTACAGGCGTGTGCCACCATGCCCAGCTAATTTTTTTGTATTTTTAGTAGAAACAGGGTTTCACCATGTTGACCAGTTTGGTCCCAGTCTCTTGACCTCGTGATCCACCTGCCTCGGCCTCCCAAAGTGCTGGGATTATAGGCGTGAGTCACCACGCCTGGCCAATCCAATTATCTCTACAAAATTGTGAGGCTTTACAGACTCAAGAGCTACTAACCAAAAGATTGAAAAAACTGCCTTAAAGCTGGGTGCAGTGGCTCGCGCCTGTAATCCCAGCACTTTGGGAGGCCAAGGTGGGTGGATCACAAGGTCAGGAGTTCAAGACCAGCCTGACCAATATGGTGAAACCCTGATCTCTACTAAAAATACAAAAATTAGCCTGGTGCAGTGGCAGGTGCCTGTAATCCCAGCTACTCAGGAGGCTGACGCAGGAGAATCGCTTGAACTCGGGCAGCAGAGTTTGCAGTGAGCCAGGATTGTGCCACTGCACTCCAGCCTGGGTGACAGAGTGAGACTCCATCTAAAAATAAAAATAAAAAATAAAAAGAGATGGTGAAGAAATCCATTATCTCTGGTAGTTTGCAAGTTTGATTTTAGCAGTAGAACCCTTAATGAAGATCTCAAGTGGAACTCTGAAATAGGAAACACTTAAACACATGAGAATTGAGCTGCTATGGAGAAATTAGGAGTCCAGTTCCTACCTCCTTATTCTTTTTATCACTCAAGAACGATGACCATTTTTATATCCCAACCTCAACCCTAGCTCCCCTGGATGGTGCTCCACAGAGGTAGCTTGAAAAACACGGAAGGCTAACCTCTCTAGCGCCTCACTGGGCTGCTTTAGGGACAGCTGGGTCACTACTTCACAAAGTCATCCTTCCCATTCCTGGCAGTTTTGATCTTCAGAAAGTTCTGTCTTTTCTTTTTCTTTTTTTAGACAGAGTTTCGCGCTTGTCCCCCAGGCTGGAGAGCAGTGGCGCGATCTCTGCTCACTACAACCTCCACTCCTGGGTTGAAGTAATTCTCGTGCCTCAGCCTCCTGAGTAGCTGAGATTACAGGTATCTGCCACCATGGCTGGCTAATTTTTGGAGTTTTAGCAGAGACGGGGGTTTCATCATGTTAGCCAGGCTGGTCTCAAACTCTGACCTCAAGGGTTCCACCCACCTTGGCATCTCAAAGTGCTACGATTATAGGCATGAGCCGCCACACCTTTTCTTGAAGTGAGAGCTGCCCCCTAAATTTTCGATCACTGTGCCTAGTTTTTCCCTCTAGAAGCACTAATATATTCTTCTGTATGAAAGATTGTTAAATAACTAAAGAGCTTTAAAAGCAATCTTTTAATTTTTGACTTTTCCAGGCAAAAATCTCATCACTTCTTCCAAAGGATTCTCATATGACATGGTCACCCTCTGTGGGACATACTCCAGTTTGTCAACATCTTTTAAAATGAGGCTCCTGGAAGAAAACATGGCTCCAGACAAGCCCTGACCAGGACAGTGTAAAATGGAGTCATTCCTTTCCCTGATCTGAGCATTAAACCTCAATTAATGCAGCTTAGGCTTACATTCGCTTTCTGGGCAGCGCTCCACAGAGTGTTCGTACTGCATCTGCTGCCAGTTCGATGCCCTCTGTCTGTTTCACATTGATTGCTTTCGGGTTAATTATTTCCTATCCTGTGCTCACGCAGTTGATATTTCTTAATGCAAATGCTGGATTTTACTTTTGTCTCCATAATATTTCATCCTGTTGGTGATAGTCCGGTCACTCAAAATATTATAAAACATAGATATTGTTTTTCTTCTTTTCTTTTTTGAGATGGAGTTTCGCTCTTGTTGCCCAGGCTGGAGTGCAATGGTGCAGTCTTGGCTCACTGCAACTTCTGCCTCCTGGGTTCAAGCCATTCTCCTGCCTCAGCCTCCCCAATAGCTGGGATTACAGGCACCCGCTACCACACCCGGCTAATTTTTGTATTTTTAGAAGAGATGGGGTTTTTCCATGTTGGTCAGGCTGGTGTCCAACTCCTGACCTCAGGTGATCCACCTGCCTCAGCCTCCCAAAGCCCTGGGATTATAGGTGTGAGCCACCATGCCTGGCTGATCTTGTTTTTCCATGAACTATTACTTCCTAGATATAGCTGCCTCAAATTTTAATAAGTATCACTTATGTACACTTGTAAGACAGCTAACATGTTTCTGGAGCTAAGGAGAGTGGGAGAGGGAGAGACTTTTTTTTTCTTTTTTGGGGGGACAGAGTCTTGCTCTATCACCCAGGCTGGAGTGCAGGTCCAGGCTGGTCTCAAACTCCTGACCTCATGATCTGCCCACCTCAGCCTCCCAAAGTGCTGGGATTACAGGTGTGAGTCACCATGCCCGGCTGGCAAGAGACTTTTTAAAAAAAAATTCACATATTGAAAATACTTACTCCATGACAGACACTGTTCTATGCATGCAGTATCTAACTTCCTCTTTACACCCGCCCAGTGAAAACGGGTATTAACATCCCATTTTACAAATGAGAAAACTGGGGAAAGGAACAAAAATGAAGGTATCCTGATTTCTGAGTTTTTCTGCTGTCAGTCTCAGTGATGACTGAGCATGCAGATGTTCCTACACACATAGCCACTGAAGCCCCACCCAGCAATCCTAACGGAAGAGCTGGGTTCAGCAATGGATGAAAGACTTGAATCACAGGAGGGAGAGCAGAAGAAAAATCACCTTGATTCCTTCTTCCTAGGGTGACATCTCATCAACCTTTTGAAGAAAGTGAGGCCAGGCATAGGAATGGACCAAAAAATGAAAAAGAGTTAAAGCTGGATTTTAAAATAAAGCTTATTGAGCATATAATGTTATAAAATGTGCTTGCTCATGCAGTTGTCTTGGATATAAGATCCTGATATGTGGGAAGTAAAAAAGTTCCTCTTTAAAGTTTCCTAGGCTGGGCGCGGTGGCTCATGTCTGTAATCCCAGCACTTTGGGAGGCCGAGGCAGGTGAATCATTGGGCTAGGAGTTCAAGACCAGCTGGCCAAGATGCTGAAATTCCATCTCTACTAAAAATACAAAAATTAGCCAGGCGTGGTGGCGGGCACCTGTAATCGCAGCTACTCGAGAGGCTGAGGCAGGGAACTGCTTGAACCCAGGAGGCAGAGATTGCAGTGAGCCGAGATTGTGCGACTGCACTCCAGTCTGGGCGACAGAGCAAGACTTGGGCTCAAAAAAAGAAGTTTCCTTTCTTGCTAAAAAATAAGTGTGTCAATAACTTTGTTAAGCCCTATCCTATGTAGCTGTTAAACATGCCATGCTTATAAGCATGTAGTACCCTTTATGTCCTTGTACTTTAACCAAGATATCTGTACTGGACGTATTCACAGGCATGTCCCAACTCTCCATTGCTTTTATCTGTTTGGAAAAGTTTTAAGTTGTTAGCCAATCAGGTTTTTGTTTAGATTGTGAAGTCTGACTCCAGCAAACGGAGATCAGACACAGTAGTAAGGATGATCCCAAATGCGTTAAGGGATAAATGTGTCTGTTTTCCTTTGTTCATTGTACTCTCCTGGCAAGATGGCTAGTGAGAGTACCCTTCCTGCAGTCCAGGAAGTAAAAGTCGCATTGTTGAAAGATCCTTCGTCTCAGTGCTAATTTTTTTTTTGAGGGACCGAGCATCTATTTCCAACATGATATTTGCATACAGTGTCTTTATCAGGCTGAAATTTTTTCTTCCTTGACTTCCTTTTTATTATGTGTTTGTTTGTTTCTTTATTTATTTAGAGACAGAGTCTCGCTCTGTTGGCCAGGCTGGAGTGCAGTGGGGCCATCTTGGTTCACTGCAACCTCTGCCTCCCAGGTTCAAGTGATTCTCCTGCCTCATCCTCCCGAGTAGCTGGGATTACAGACACCTGCCACCATGCCTGGCTAATTTTTGTATTTTTGGTAGAGATGGGGTTTTACTATGTTGGCCAGGCTGTTCTCCAACTCCTGACCTCAGGTGATCCGCCTGCCTCGGCCTCCCAAAGTGCTGGGATTACAAGCATGAACCACCTTGCCTGGCTTTAACTTCCTTTTTAGATTTTGCAGGAGGGAATGGTGATTGAGTGAAGGAGTAGCCCCACATAGTCTACTTTATCTACACAGCATTTATGACCATATCATATTTTTATTTTTCTTTTCTTTTTACCTATAGTTTCTTGTTGGAAAAAGATATTTTTTCTCATTAACTGTTGCTCCCCCATGGAAATGTGAGCTCCATGAAAGAAAAGTCCTGGCTGCTTAGTCCTCCTCTGTATCCCTCTGTATCCCTGTTACCTAGAATACAGCTTGGCGCATATGAAGTGCTTTAGACATATTAGGTGAATAATTAAATAATGGTTCTATGTATGGCACAGACAACCTAGCATTTTTAAAAGATTAATTAAAAACAATGTAAATTCTGAGCAAGGCTCACTCTAGATATAGAGGTAGTCACATTTAAATTATGAGAAAAAAATTGCAGCCGGGCACGGTGGCTCACACCTGTAATCCTAGCACTTTGGGAGGCCAACTCCGGCAGTTCACTTGAGGTCAGGAGTTCAAGACCAGCCTGGCCAACACTGTGAAACCCTGTGTCTACTAAAATGCAAAAATTAGCCAGGTGTGGTGGCGCATGCCTCTAATTCCAGCTAGTCAGGAGGCTGAGGCAGGAGAATTGCTTGAACCCTGGAGTTGGAGGTTGCAGTGAGCCGAGATAGCACCACGACTCTCCAGCCTGGGTGACAGAGCAAGATATCATCTCAAAAAAAAAAAAAGAAAGAAAGAAAGAAAGAAAAAATTGCTGGAAAAAATACCCAGTCCCAAGCCAGAGCTACCTTTTGATAAGTTAAAGAACAAATACTGCCCTCTGATGGTAGTAGTTTCTTAATTTTTAATTTTAGCAGCAATAAACATCCTCATTTCCTTCATACCAAACTATGGCTACCCATAGTGGCAGAGCCATTGGGAGGCACTTGAAGCTGCACAATGTGCTTGCTATCTATGTCCAAGATAATTCTCTTAGCCACTACCCGCACGCCCCAACCTTTCCAACCAGATTGCTGCCCCAGCCTCTCCTATATAGAAATTCTAGAGCCCCACTGATTAACTTGGCAGTGCTAGTGTGGGCCTTCCCAGAAGCAGTGACGGGAAGAAAGTGACACAGCTTATTTGCTTGGGCCAGCTAGAATCCAGAGGCAGGTAACCCATAACATGGCAATTATTCTTTATTCTGTCTGGCTTTTCAACTTGGCCTCTTCTGTTTTTGCCTCCAGCTTTCTGCTCTTTTCCTGCTTCCTGTTCTCAGCTCCTCTCATAGGTAGAAATGCGGAAAGTCTAAAATATATTAGTCCATTATATCAAAAGCATACTCCAAAAGGGGGTCCAGGCACAGTGGCTCACACCTGTCATCCCAGCACTTTGAGAGACCACGGCAGGCCGATTACCTGAGCTCAGGAGTTCAAAACCAGCCTGGCTAACATGGTGAAACCCCATCTCTACTAAAAATACAAAAATTAGCTGGGCATGGTGGTGGTTGCCTGTAGTTCCAGCTACTTGGGAGACCAAGGTAGGATTAATTACTTAAACCTGGGAGGTGGAAGTTGCAGTGAACTGAGATCATGCCACTGCACTCCAGCCTGGGTGACAGAGGGAGACTCCGTCTCAAAAAAAAAAAGCATTAAAGTATCCAAGCATGCACCAAAAAACTAAAAGATTTTTTTTACATCTATTATTTATTTATTTTTGAGACAAGGTATTGCTCTGTCGCTCAGGCCGGAGTGCCATGGCTTGATTTCAGCTCCTTGCAGCCTTCACTTCCAGGGCTCAAGTGATTCTCTCACCTCAGCCTTCCTAGTAGCTGGGGACCACAGGTGCACACCACCACATCCAGCGAATTTTTTTTGTATTTTTTGCAGAAATGAGGTTCTCACTATTTTGCCCAGGCTGGTCTTGAACTCCTGGACTCACTGATCCTCCTGCCTCAGCTTCCCAAAGTGCTGGGACCACAGACATTAGCCCTGTACCTGGCCCTAAAAAGATGTTAATCTCTTTATCATACAGGCTATCAGTGCCAAGGTATAATTTTCAAAATTTAAAAAAGCATAATTATCATATAAATAGAAAATGAATCCATGTTTAAGACTTATTAACTCATTGGGGAAGAAGACCAGTAAAATGTAAAGCTAGTTCGAAGAGTATTTACAGGTATTCACAAAGGGATGTTAAAATAAGACTGTTAGTTTAGCTTTAAAAGTGGTTAATGAACTGGACGTGGTGGCTCACGACTGTAATCCTTTGGGAAGCCAAGGCAGGCAGATCACTTCAGGTTAGGAATTTGAGACCATTCTGGCCAACATAGTGAAACCCCGTCTCTACTAAAAATACAAAAATCTGTGGTTGTGGCAGTGTGCACTTTTAATCCCAGCTACTTGGGAGGCTGAGGCAGAAGGATCGCTTGAGCCCGGGAGGCAGAGGTTGCAATGAGCCAGAATCAGGCCATTGCATTGTATCCTGGGCAAGGAAGTGAGATGCTATCTCAAGGAGAGGGGCAGGAAAGGGGTTAATGTCCTATAGGGAAATGAACTATAACCTTCACAGTTATCTTTTTTACTGGGCAGAACTCTTCAAGTTAATATGTAGCTGCACTATGTCTAGGCTCTAATCAAATTGTATATAGCAAAGTCAAACAGTTACATTGTTCTAGAAAATTAAATAAACCTTGTGCAAACTTTTAAATAATGCACTAGTATGACATTGAAAAGACATGTGGTCCTCATTTTTGCCTTATTGGTAAGTTTCAGATAGTTAACACAAGTTTATATATTTTTCTTTTATTATTATTATTTTTTTGAGATGGAGTCTCGCTCTGTCACCAGTCTGAAGTGCAATGGTGCAAGCTAAACCTCCGCCTCTCAGGTTCAAGCAATTCTCCTGCCTCAGCCTCCCAAGTAGCTGAGACTACAGGTGCATGCCACCTGCTCAGCTAATTTTTGTATTTTTAGTAGAAACAGGGTTTCACCATGTTGGCCACGCTGGTCTCTAACTCTTGGCCTCAGGTGATGCACCCACCTCAGCCTCCCAAATTGCTGGGATTACAGGCGTGAGCCACCACAAACAGCCAAATTTGTATATTTTTCAAGGTCTTACCTTCTCCTATTAGTCTTTCCATTTGGAAGTGTGTTAGTACTTCTCGAATTAAACAGTGAATATGAAAAACAGAAAATATAAATATCCCAAAACTTCTTTTGTTACTAGTTCACAATTCTAATTTCAGAGTGGGAAGAAAAAAGAAAAAGTGAGAGAAGAGATTAAAGTTTTGGCTTAAATGGATTTTTTTTTTTTTTTTTTTTTGAGAGGAGTTTTCTTCTGTCACATAGGCTAGAGTGCCGTGGCACGATCTTGGCTCACTGTAACATCTGCCTCCTGGGTTCAAGCAATTCTCCTGTCTCAGCCTCCTGAGTAGCTGGGATTATGGGCACACCACCACGCCTGGCTAATTTTTGTATTTTTAGTAGAGACGAGGTTTCACCATTTTGGCCAGGCTGATCTTGAACTCCTGACCTCATAATCCACCCACCTTAGTCTCCCAAAATACTGGAATTACAGGCATGAGCCGCCTTGCCCAGCCATAAATTTTGAGGATTATATATAATGAGTTTCAATGTATCCATTCTATTTCTACGGTTCATTATTAGAGATAACAGACACCTCTAAGTTTCTTGAGGGCAGAGAAGGCCTCTGGCCAAAAATGTGAAAATTACCTAGTATCCAATATATAATATCAGGGAAGAGGGACAATGGAATCAAGAAATATTTAATAGTAGTGATGACAGATGTCTTGGCTCTGGCTAGAGGCATATGGCAATCTTATTGGCCCAACTACACAAGACTACAATTAATTAGGCCACGGGTGGAGAAGAAGGCAGCTCTAAAATGTTCCTGGATTAGGTGTCCATGTTTAAGTTAGGCCCAAGGAACATCATTGCATTTGAAGAATATGCTGTCTGTCTTGAACATGTACTACCATGTTTTTTTCCTTTTGGTGGAGCATGTATAGATATATGTAGAAATTTTTGATATACATGTCTGTATATTTTAAATCTAACCTTCCTAATCTTTTATCACTTCTCTCCTCTGTACTGTTTCTTTCCTTTTCCTAAACATCTATTTTGATTCCATCTTTTTACATTTTCTTCTTCAAGTTGGTGCAGTTGCTGAAACCATAGTAAGCATTTTACACCCACCCAAGTGACTTTAGGATCTGGCTGATTTTTTTTTTCTTTCTGAGACAGAGTCTTACCTGTCACCAGGCTGGAGTACAGTGGCGAGATCTCGGCTCACTGCAACCTCCACTTCCTGGGTTCAAGCGATTCCCCTGCCTCACCCTCCTGAGTAGCTGAGACTACAGGCACCCACCACCACGCCTGGCTAATTTTTTGTAGTTTAATAGAGTCGGGGGTTTCACCATCCTGTCCAGGATGGTCTTGATCTCCTGACCTCACGATCTGCCTGCCTCGGCCTCCCAAAGTGCTGATCTGGCCAATTTTATTCTCCCTTCTGCCGCTCATCAATGTTCCCAGGATCTTTCAACATCTGAGCTGTTGCTCCTTTACACTCCTTGATTTCACAAGACTCTAACTTTCTTGATTTCCTGTACTTTCCTCTCTGTCTTTTAGGAGCATGCAGATGCCAGATCTCATCAGCACCAGGGCTTCTAAACTTCTGAAATCTCTTGACTCAGCATTCCCCTTCTCTGACCCAATTGCTTTATCTCTTTTCTCTCAAGCAAACCTGCCACAACTTGCTAAATCTGCTCTGGTGCAATTAATCAGCTCCTATTGTTTGACTCACTGTTTCCTGGCTCCACAGGACTCTGTCCAGCTTTAGATTCCAAGGTCCACTGCTTTGTGTTGCCCTTGCCAGTTTCCTGGCCTTCCTCAATCTCTTATGCCTGCTCTGTCCACTGAATCAGTCTCTTCCCAGAGGTCTCCGGGCCTATTCTTGAGAGGCAGATGGTCCACATCGTGTCCAGAGATGGAAGAGCCCAATGGAAGAGGTGTGTTCCCTTGTTAACAGGAAGTTTTTACTGCAATAAACTGAAAAATACCAATTTGGTTTTTATTTTTATTTTTATTTTTATTTATTTATTTTTTTTTGAGACGGAGTTTCGCTCTTGTTACCCAGGCTGGAGTGCAATGGCGCGATCTCGGCTCACCGCAACCTCCGCCTCCTGGGTTCAGGCAATTCTCCTGCCTCAGCCTCCTGAGTAGCTGGGATTATAGGCACGCGCCACCATGCCCAGCTAATTTTTTGTATTTTTAGTAGAGACGGGGTTTCACCATGTTGACCAGGTTGGTCTCGATCTCTCGACCTTGTGATCCACCCGCCTCGGCCTCCCAAAGTGCTGGGATTACAGGCTTGAGCCACCGTGCCCGGCTTATTTTTATTTTTATTATCATTGTTTTATTGATTTATTGATTTATTGCAATGGAGTCTCACTCTGCCACCCAGGCTGGAGTGCCATGGTGCAAGCTGGGCTCACTACAATCTCTGCCTCCCGGGTTCAAGCAATTTTCCTGTCTCAGCCTCCCGAGTAGCTGGGATTACAGGCGCGGACCACCACACCTGGCCAATATTTTTAGTAGAGACAGGGTTTCACCATGTTGGCCAAGCTGGTCTCGAACTCCTGACCTCAGGTGATCCGCCTGCCTCAGCCTCCCAAACTGCTGGGATTACAGGCATGAGCCTCTGTGCCTGGCCTAAATTGGTTTTTAAAATGGAAAATTTGGCCAGGTATGGTGGCTCACGCCTATAATCCCAGAACTTTGTGGATCACCTGAGGTCAGGAGTTCAAGACCAGCCTGGCCAATATGGTGAAACCCCATCTCTAGTAAAAATACAAGTTTGCACCACTGCATTCCAGCCTGGCTGACAGAGTGAGACTCCATCTCAAAAAATAAATAAATGAATAAATTGTTAAAATTGGAAATTTGTTGTTTCATATAACAAGGTAGGATACCCTCTATGTGCAGCATATCAGGGTTCTGCGATTCTTTGTTCTGCCCTCATTAATGATGACTATCATCCTCAGGCTGGTGACAAAACAATCACAGTATTTCCCAATATCACATTCAGACCCAACCACATCTAGAGAACTAGAGTGGATTTTTCTTTTCTCCAACAAGTATAGAACACCTTTCTACAGTTGATCTTAGCCAAAAGGCAGAGAAGAAATCTAAAACATCTTTCTCACAAGTCCTCATTGATGCTGCTTTCACATCTCATTGGTCAGAACCAGATAATGTTCCCATCTCTAAACAAATCGTAGACAATGGAAGGGGATCACTGAGATTTATTTATTATTCAGTTTTAAATTTTATTCTTTATTTCTTTGAGAGACAGGGTTGTTCTATCACCGAGGCCAGAGTGCAGTGGCATAATCATAGCTCACTGTGGCCTTGAACTCTTGCCTCAGCCTCCCAAGTAGTTGGAACCACAGGTGTGCACTACCATGCCTAGCTAATTTTTAAAAATTTCTGTGGAGATAGGGGAGGGGAGGCTCTTACTGTGTTGCCCAGGCTGGTCTTGAACTCCTGGCCTCAAGCAACCCTTTCACCTTGGCTTTCCAAAATGCTGGGATTACAGGCGTGAGCATACTACGTCCAGAGATTTATTTAAATCAGTCATGATTTGCCTCTGGATCTGAGACTTGCGTGGGAGGCTTATACTTGAACCACAAAATTGGACTTCTGCAGGCAATAAAGAAGGTGATTAAGGATACTGAATAGGTCATTGCCAGTATCTGTATAGTGTGAAATGGTGGACCATCGAGAAGAAGACTTTATAGTCATAAAAGTTAAAATTTCTGAGTTTGAAGGTCATTAATTTAACCATTAACACTCTTCTTGTAAATTTGACCAACGGAAGCTCTTTTGTTAGTTGTTTTTTCAGGGGAGATGGTGAAGATGGGGGAGATTCTTTTTAATTTATAACTCCTGGCCAGGAGCGGTGACTCACGCCTGTAACCCATCACTTTGGGAGGACGAGGTGGGTGGATCACCTGAGGTCAGGAGTTCAAGACCAACCTGGCCAACATGGAAAAACCTCGTCTCTACTAATAATACAAAAATTATCTGGGCATGGTTGTGGGCGCCTGTAATCTCAGCAGCTTGGGAGGCTGAGACAGGAGAATCACTTGAACCTGGGAGGTGGAGGTTGCAGTGAGCCGAGATCACACCACTGCACTCCAGCCTGGGTGAAAAAGTTGACTCTGCCTCAAAATAAATTTTTTTTTAAACTTCTGGATCATCCATTTTTGTTTGACCTCCTAGAATCTACTTTCTCCAACTATGTTGAACACATCCAACCTTAGACTTCCATCTGAAAAAAGGTCCTCTGCTCACCTCCTCCTTTTACCCTAACTACTCCCTCTCTCCTGTGCTTCTCCCCAGTCTCACTCTAATCACATGGCTCTGCTTGTGCTATTTATGAGAAAGCAGAAATCGTTAACCTCTTAACCAGCTCTTGGCATCATAAACTGACCTGACCATAACTACATCAGTCTTTTGTCTTGTTCTTCCCTTTCCCTGAAAGTTATCTTTCTCCAGACATCCCGGGGATTTTTCCCATTTATTCAGTAAATACTCAAAAGTGTTTACTGAATAAATGCATTTATTCTGTCCCTTCTCCAGCATTTTTTTAACCTGCACCTCTGTGTGGGCTCAAGGAGGTTTTAAATGTATCTTTGGTCCTCTTTGCTCAATCTTAAAACAATGGTCTGCAGATGCTTGTTTCCTATTTTTTTTTGACAGCTTTATCGAGACATAATTTACATAGCTCAATATATGCCATAACATTTACCTGTTTCTAAGTGCACAAATCAATTACTTACAGTGAATTTATACAATTGTGAAAACAAGACACAATTCAGTTTTAAAGTGTTTTCATCAACCCCCCAAATATCATCTCCCATGTCCACTTGCAGTCAATTCCCATTCCTTAGCCCCAGGCAGCCATAATCTGCCTTCTGTCTCTATAGAGTTGCCTTTAAAAAACATTTCATATAAATGGACCATATAATATAGTCTTTTCTGCCTGGCTTCTTTCTTTTTTATTTTTTAATTTTTTAAGACGGGGTTTCACCATATTGGCCAGGATGGTCTCTATCTCCTGATTATGTCGGCCTCCCAGCGTGCCCAGCTTTTCTTTCGTTCTTTTTTTCTTTTTTTTTCTTTTTTTTTGAGATGGAGTCTCCCTCTGTTGCCCAGGCTGGAGTGCAATGGTGTGATCTCGGCTCACTGCAACCTCTGCCTCCTGAGTTCAAGCAATTCTCCTGCTTCATCCTTCTGAGTAGCTGGGATTACAGATGTGCACCACCACACCCAGCTAATTTTTGTATTTTTAGTAGAGACAGGATTTCACCATGTTGACCAGGATGGTCTCCATCTCCTGACCTTGTGATCCACTGGCCTCGGCCTCCTAAAGTGCTGGGATTACAGGCGTGAGCCACCACACCCAGCCCTGTCTGGCTTCTTTCACTTAGCATAGCGTTTTTGAGAATCACCCTGTATTGCTAGTTCATTTTTCTTTTTTTTTTTTTTTTTTTTGAGATGGAGTCAGAGAGTCACTATTTTTTCTTTTCTTTTCTTTTGAGACAGAGTCTCAATCTGTTGCCCAGGCTGGAGTGTGGAGTGCAGTGGCACGATCTTGGCTCACTGCAACCTCTGCCTCCCCATTCAAGCCATTCTCCTGCCTCAGCCTCCCGAGTAGCTGAAGCTACAAATGCACACCACCATGCCTGACTAATTTTTGTATTTTTTTGGTAGAGACAGAGTTTTGCCATGTTGGTCAGGCTGGTCTTGAACTCCTGACCTCAGGTGATCCACCCGTCTTGCCCTCCCAAAGTGTTGGGATTACAGGCATGAGTCACCGCACCCTGCCAGTTTCTTATTACTGCTGAATAATATTCTATTATATGGCTATCCAACATTTTGTTTCTCCATTCACCAATCAATGGACATTTGTATTGTTTTCATTCTTTGCCTTCTTTGCTATTATAAATAATACTGTTATGAACAGTCACATGCAAGTCTGTGTGTGGACGTATGTTTCCATTTCTCTTTGGCAGATTCCTACAGGTGGAATTTCTAGGTAGTACAGGAATTGGGGGAAGAAGGGAAAAGGGGAATTTTCTCATTTTACTTTTACATTCTGGTATTTGTTTAAATTTTTAAAATAATAAGTATGTATTAATTTTATAATGAAAAAAGTAAAAAGAGCTCAGCTTAACTTTGAAAAGGGCAAGATACATGGAGGAGCCCACACATGGTGGCTTCCATCTACAATCCTGGCACTTTGGGAGGCTGAGGTGGGAGGATTATTTGAGCCCTGGGGCTTAAGACCAGCCTGGACAACACAGAGAGCCCCTATTTCAACAAATATAATAAAAAATATTAGCTGGGTATGGTAATGCACACCTGTTATCGAAGCTACTTAGAAGGCTGAGGTGGGAGGATCACTAGAGCCTGGGAGGTCAAGGCTACAATGAGCTGTGATCTTGCCACTGCACTCCAGCAAAAACAAAACTCAACTCATTCATATGATCTCCCCATTCTGTTTTGGCTAAGCTATGTAACACCTCAAAGGCCAAAGTTAAGATGATTTTGTAGCTTTCTTTTGCTCCTAACCTAGCAGACTAATGGGATGTGCTCAATAAACATCAAAAAACATTAATTTGGGCTGGGAGTGGTGGTTCATAACTGTATTTCTAGCACTTTAGGAGGCCAAGCCGGGCAGATCACCTGAGGTCAGGAGTTCGAGACCAGCCTGGCCAACATGGTGAAACTCTGTCTCTACTAAAAATGCACAAAATTAGCTGGGAGTTGGAGCATGTGCCTGTAATCTCAGCTACTTGGGAAGCTGAGGCAGGAGAATTGCATGAACCAGAGAGAGAGAGGTTGCAATGAGCCACAATCACGCCACTGCACTCCAGCCTGGGTGACAAAGTAAGACTCAGTCTTGTAAAAAAAGAAAAGAAAAAAACATGAATTGGGAAGACTGCTACAGATGATATTAACATCATCAAAAAATAACTACTTTGATACATATGGGAATTTAGTGTATGATAAAAATGACATTTTAAATCAAATGGGGAAAAGATAAGTTATTCAATAGATAGTGGTGTTGGGACAATTGAATTGGCACCTGGACAAAAAAGTTGGATTCACATCTCACATCGTATTCCAAAATAAATTTGTATATAGAAAAAGAGACACTTAAAAAATAATCTTGGCAAGGCTCAGTGGCTGCCCTTTGGGAGGCCAAGGCAGGTGGATTACCTGAGGTCAGGAGTTTGAGACCAGCCTGGCCAACATGGCAAAACTCCGTCTCTACTAAAAATGTAAAAATTAGCCAGACATGGTGGCGGGCGCCTGTAGTCCCAGCTACTGAAGAGGCTGAGGCAGGAGAATCACTTGAACCCGGGAGGCAGAGGTTGCAGTGACCCAAGATCACATCACTACACTCCAGTCTCAGTGACAGGGTGAGACTCCATCTCAAAAAAGAAAAAAGAAAAAAAAGAAAAATCTTGTAAGGAATGGCTTTCTATATTTGACCAAAGGTGCAGAAGTGTAGAGAAAAATATTCATCAATTTTACCACATTAAAAAATCTACCTGAAAAATATTCGATTTTTTTAAATGACAAGGTGGAAATATTTGCAACTTATATCATAGACTAAGGACTAATTTCCTTAATAAACAACTTATATACATCTGTAAGAAAAAGACCAGCAACCCAATAGAAAAATGAACAAAGGACTTATTTCATTAAAAATGGCTCTTGGCCAGGTATGGTGGCTTATGCCAATAATCCCAGCACTTTGGGAGGTTGAGGCAGGTGGATCACGAGGTCAAGACCATCCTGGCCAACGTGGTGAAACCCCATCTCTACTAAAAATACAAAAATTAGCTGGGCATGGTGGCACTTGCCTATAGTCCCAGCTACTTGGGAGGCTAAAGGAGGAGAATCGCTTGAACCCAGGAGGCGGAGGTTGCAGTGAGCCAAGATCATGCCACTGTTCTGCAGCCAGGGCTACAGAGTGAAAATCCGTCTAAAAAAAAAAAAAAAAAAAAAGCTCTTAAATGTATGATACACATCCCCCTCAAAATAAGGGAAATGCAAATCAAAACTATAAGATACCACTTTTATATTGAAAAATTGGCAAAACTCAAAAAGTTTGATTAACATTCTCCATTGATGAGTATTTGGGGATGGGTATTAAATGTACTGCTGATAGTTTAAGTTGGTACAACCTTCATGGTAAGTACTATGCATTGGTAAAATACACTCCAACCTAATCTACCATTTCTTCTCTTGCACAATGTGTGTTAGCCACACTGGCCTCCTGCTCCTCCTCAAACATACAAGGCACACTCTAGCTGCAAGGCTAATGCACTTGCCTTTCCCCGCTAACCCTGAAATGCATACCAATTTTTCCTTATCTCCTCAGGCCTTTGCTCAAATGTCAGTGCAGCATTCTCTGATCACCCATCTAAAACAGCAGCTCCCATCCCCTCTATAATTCTCCTTTTCACCCCATTTTTTTCTTTTGAGCACTTACCATCTGATGACATTATTCTACGCATTTATGTTTACTGTCTCTGCTTTCCAATTGTAAACCTAGGACTTTGTTGTATATACTGCTGTAACCCCAAACTCCAGAACATTACAGGCTTAGAACGCAGTAGGTGCTCATTAAGTACAAATAATGAATGAACGTCTATTGAGGACAACTTAATATCTATTAAAACTTAGAATGCACATACTTAATAAGCCTCCTTTAGGCATTTATCTAACAGATATCCTTGTACATGTGTGAAACAGAGAATGTAAAGGTTATTTGTTGTAGCACTGTTTATAGTAATGAAAGAAGAAAACAACCTAAGGACATTTTTTTCTTTTTTGAGACAGAGTCTCACTCTGTTGTCCAGGCTGGAGTGCAATAGTGTGATCTTGGCTCACTGCAACCTTGCCCCCCAGTTTCAAGTGATTCTCCTGCCTCAGCCTCCTGAGTAGCTGGGACTACAGGCACCACCATGCACAGCTAACTTTTTATATTTTTAGTAGAGATGGGGTTTCACCGTGTTAGCCAGGATGGTCTCAATCTCCTGACCTTGTGATCTGCCCACCTCAGCCTCCCAAAATGCTAGGATTACAAGTGTGAGTCACTGTACCTGGCTGGATAAATTTTAAAATAAGTTACCTATAGCCAGGCATGGTGGCTGATGTCTGTAATCCTAGCACTTTGGGAGGTTGAGGCAGGCGAATTGCTTGAGCCCAGGAGTTTGAGACCAGCCCGGGAAACATGCTGAAACCTCGTCTCTATAAAGAATACAAAAATTAGCCAGGTGTGGTGGTGGGCACCTGTAATCCCAGCTACTTAGGAGGCTGAAGTGGGAGGATCACTTGAGCCCAGGAGGTTGAGGCTGGGGTGAGCCGTGATCATGCCACTGTACTCCAGCCTGGGTGACAGAGTGAGACCCTGTCTCAAATTAAAAATAAGGACAATAGAATAAAGAAATACTATGTAGATATGAAAAGATCTCTAATTGAGAAAATTATTTGACTCTCTTTGGCAACTGTACTATCTCAAAACTCTGGTGATGTCACTACAAGAATTAGCTCCCTTACAATGAAGTGCTTAATGATAAGGAGAGTAGAGGTGAACAGGTAGAAACAGTAATTATTTTCACTACAGTTTTATTTAATAAGCATCAGTTTCCTTGTAGAAAACATAGAATTTCTACCAATTAAACAATATTCTAATAAGAATAAATGTATCAAATCACAGATAATGTTGCTAAATGAAGATGCGCTCTTGCAGATCCAGTCACAAATAGGCCTAAACTGGCAGTGCCTATTGTTCATTTATTATGGGTGGATTTCCCATTTTACAAACAAACCTTTATTTATGGGAAGAGGTTCGGCATTTCACAATGTCTTTAGTATACATTTCCTGATGCCAGAGGGGCAGAATCCCCTTTTGTCCATCAAATGACATCTACTTGCAGCTGCAGGGCATTTTGCAGGGGTACTCTTTTCCAGAGTTAAATACATACAAAGACATAACATACAAGATAATTTCCTGGTAACCATATATGGCCCCCAATCTTGTCAAACTATAATTTGCTTATTCCTCAAAAATAAAATTCTGCTTCTTCTCCCTTTACTAGCTCTCCTTTCCTTCTTCAGTTGCTCTTATCTGGAATCCTACACAAGCGGCTACCTAAATACTACCATTTCAAGGGCCAGGCCAACTCCTACCTCTTTACTAAAGGACAAAGTCTTCTCTTACTATTCTACTCTACATTAATATAGGCTCTGAACTTCTTTAGCCTTTATCATGCATTTGGCTCTAATCTTTTTGTTGTTTAATACTGCCAATTAGCTTTTCACGTTTTTTACATCTTCCAGTAGATTGACTGTAAGCCTTTTTTTTTTTTTTTTTTTTGGGATGGAATTTTGCTCTTGTTGCCCAGGCTGGAGTACAGTGGCACTATCTTGGCTCACTACAACCTCCGCCTCCAGGGTTCAAGTGATCCTCCTGCTTGTCTCGTTAGTAGCTGGGTAACAGGTGCCCACCACCATGCCTGGCTAATTTTTGTATTTTTAGTAGAGACAGGGTTTCATCACGCTGGCCAGGCTGGTCTCAAACTCCTGACCTTAGGTGATCTGCCTGCCTCAGCCTCCCAAAGTGCTGGGATTAAGGCGTGAGCCACTGTGCCCAGTACAATTGCAAGCTCCTTAAAGACAGATTCCTTTATTCTGTTTTTCCCATATTCCTCATGCACCTACATAGCAGATGCTTTAATTGTCTTAGTTTTGAAAAGTAGCATGGTCAATCCCCTACAACCCAACACATATATTTAGTATTCTTTAAAGCTTTTTCCAGAACCAGTCTGGTATAAATATAGGTATTCTGCTAGCCCAATACATTTTTTGAGTGTTTGGTATCAGAACTCATCAGCTGACTCTGTGTCCCAGCCACAGGACTGCAGTTGTTCATCCTGTGGGAATTCAACTTCAATGTCATAAACAAAATTTGGATCATCCTTCTTCTTCTGATTTTTCTCAAACAGTTCATCCATGATGCTCTTCCTTTTGGCAAGCTCCTTGTCATCTAGTTTGTTCAGATCTTCCTCAGGATCAATGGTGGTTTCCCGACGAATCTGTTCCATTGTTTCTGCCAAGCTCTGCCCGGACAAGTAACCTCGTAAAAAACTGAATAGCTTCTCTAGCTGCCTCAGGGATACTTGTTCCAGGTAACTCTTGTGTCGTGGATTATTCTTTAATTGTTCAGCAGCCCTGGTGCAATCTGGGAGAGAGAAGAAAACTATATACCACATACATACTGCATACATTATATACACCACAAACTACTGCAACAGCCAAAATAGAACCCAACACTCGGAACCCTGAAAGCGTTATCTCCATTATAGTCAAGCAGCTAAATGGTTTTATTGGAATGAATTATTTTGTAAAACTATTCCTTTATATTGAGCTTTCAGTGTGGTGGGAAGAGAGATACATTTTTGACTTCTTTAATTCACAAATCACTTTGTGGAGGTATTAAACACTTTCAGCTGGAGAATATGTCTGAGAAGAAAAGTGATATTATAGATTTTAGAGAGCAGTAGTGGTATTAATAAAATACTAAGACTACAAATAAAAAACATTTGGAAGGAGAGAAGGGAATTGAAATTATTGAATAATGCTGTATCATTTAACCCAGCTAGTAATCCCAAAAGGATTATTAATTCTCAAACTGAGGGGAAAAAAACCAATTCCTTTTTATAGATTAGGAAACCGAAGCTCATTGACAGTAAGTAATTAATCCAGTGTCACACATCCAGTCCCAAACCTGTATTTAGAGAATATTTAAGACAGGAGGCAAGATAAGACATGAGGTACCTGAAAACTTTGAAAAGTTTCGAACTGGCATAATGCGCTGGCGAATTTTCCCCTTGATTTCATTCTCATAGATTAAGATAATAGCTGGAGGCTGAAATCTAATCCCACATTTCTTGGCAGTGCACATCATTCCCACATACACGTCAGGGTAAATCAGAGGAAATCTGATGACAATGTGTAAGTTGCATAATGACTTCCTGCTAAAGAGAAAAAACAACTAGGTGTTGGATAAATGTCACTCATTTCCCTCACCCGATCTGGTTTTAGTCCAGTTCTGGCAACACATGCTCAGCCTGTGAAGCTTAATATTCTTTTCTTTTCTTTTTTTTGGGATGGAGTTTCACTCTGTCACCCAGGCTGGAGTACAATGGTGCAATCTCTGTTTACCACAACCTTCACCTCCTGGGAGTGATTCTCCTGCCTCAGCCTCCTGAGTAGCTGGGATTATAGGCATGAGCCACCACGCCCGGACTTCTTTTTCTTTTTTCAATTAAAATATGGAATGCTTCCTGAATTTTTGTGCCATCCTTGCTCACAGGCCATGCTAATACTCTGTATCATTCCAATTTTGGTGTTTGTGCACTGAAGCGAGCACAAAGCTCAGTTACTTTGAGAGCTGCTGGGAAAGTTCAGTTTGGCCCTGGGTTAGTTTCAGTCTGTTGGGACTCCTAAGACTCTGGTTCCCTCAAGAATATAGACTTGTTCATATGTGAATCTGGGGATGCAATCCAGTTTGAATCTCTTAGTCAAAGATTGAATATGAATCCCTAAGTCAGCCCAATAGCTTACCTACATTCTATTTATCAATTAAGAAAGGATGTATCAAGCATCCTCTGTATCAAGGTATTATGAGCTTTTTAACCTTAATCATTTTGTCCTGAGGGGTTCACCAGTCCAGAGCTGTCTCCTTTGTACTTTCCTAATTATTTTCCAAGAGTTTTTCTTTATTACTTATTTAATCATCTATCTTCCCTTCTAGTCAATATGGTACATGAGGGTGGGGGGCATATTCATTTTTCACCACAATATCTCAGCATTGTTTAATGCTATGAATTAACATGATGGTCCCTGAACACTTTTGTAAACACTTAAAGTCTAGAAGCCTGATCAAAAAGCAGACCTGATGCAGAATCAGCTTCTTCATATACAAGTCAGGAATGTTTCCATGGCTTTTATTTTGGCTTATTTGTCACACTATATGATATTTTTCTAGCTACCAGAAATATAGCTATTTGTAGATTAAAACTTACTATTCTCTCTTCTTTTCCCCACCCTCAATGCCCAAATCCACTTAAAAATAATCACTGCTTTAGATGTGACTATGACATTCTCAGAAAGATTCATCAATGTCAAGAAACATTGAGGTAAAGTGGCATAGGGTGATGATATCTCCATGAACTCAGTTCTGTTGGGAGAATCACTATTAGGAACATGCTTTTTTTTTTTTTTTTCCACTCAAAAACCTAGTGTCTATATCTAAGGAACATACTTTTAATAAAACACTTAGCAGTGATTATACACATTCATTGTAGAATAATGGGGCAAAGGAGAGGGGAAACAGAAAATACTCACCCTTGATTGTGTCTTTTTTCTTTCTTCTTTTTTTTTGGGGTGGGGGGGGCGGGGTGAGACGGAGTCTTGCTCTGTCGCCAGGCTGAGTGCAGTGGTGGGATCTCAATTCACTGCAACCTCTACCTCCCAGGTTCAAGCGATTCTCCTTGCCTCAGCCTCCCGAGTAGGTGAGATTACAAACACGTGAGTCCCTGTGCCCAGTCACAAAAACCTATTTTAAAAAATTACTGTGCTCTAGTTCTAATCTGACGCAATGATCTCACACCATTTTCTCCTTCTTTTCCTTTTCTTGTTTTTTGAATGAATACTACTCCCAATTCACCTAAAATTTGATGTTAGTAAACTAGAACCTACTGAGCACAATATAAACTCTACACACTGAAGCAACTGATTGTCCTCGTCAAAGATGTACACAACTGGTATTCAAATAATGTAGTTTTACTAGACTCTTTTCTTTTTAAAATTTAACTTTAATCTTTGCTAAAATAATGTTTGCATTTGGAATATAAAATAATTCTATAAGGCTTATAACAAAAAACTACAGTTTGCCCTATCCTTTTCATAGGGAGCCAGACTGAATTTTAAAAGGCATGTCTTCCAAAATTTACCTCTCCATTTCTTAAAAAACATGCTTACACTACCATTTTCAGTGTTTTTGTTTTTGTTTTGAGATGGAGTGTTGCTCTGTCGCCCAGGTGGAGTGCAGCGGCGCGATCTCGGCTCACTGCAGTCTCCTCCTCCCAGGTTCAAGCGATTTTCGTGCCTCAGCCTTCTAAGTAGCTGAGATTACAGATGCCTGCCACCACGCCTGGCTAATTTTTGTTATCTTTAGTAGAGACGGGGTTTCGCCATGTTGTTCAGGCTGGTCTCGAACACCTGACCTCAGGTGATCTGGCCAAAGTGCTGGGCCCACAGGCGTGAGCCACCTTGCCCGGCTACTTCCAGTTTTAGATCGTTATCTTTTGACTTACACTCTCTTTCCTCTTTGCGACACCCGTCCTAGAGCGCTCTGTTCCACTCCAAGCCACCTGGATGCTCTCTAGGCCTGCTTACAGATTCCACTCTGTTTAGGAAGGAGGACGGCACGTTTACCGGATTATTCTTCCTGAATACTCTTCTCCCCAAAGATCAGTAACCGCCCACAATTTTGTTAGGAAGCCCCACAGCACCTAAGTCGTACGGATGTCCCCAAAGGGTAGACGATTCTCTCTACTCACGTCTCCACTAGTGCAAGGCTGGCTTTCTTACCCTTAGAGACATACAGAAATGACATCTTCTGCAGGCCAGCGTCTAAACAGCCAGGAGTGGGTATTTTTCCACCCAACTGCAGTGCACCGAAAGCACCTAAGCCGACTTTGAGGACGGGCGGAGCCTGGCGCTGCAGGAAGAGGCGACAGCCACAGCCCTCCAGACGAGCCCGAGGGGTGAACTCCCCCACTGGAGGCCCGAACCCGGAAATACCGGGAAGCGGAGTGGGGCCGGCCGGGGCCGCGGTCCCCCGGCTCCCACCGCTGCGTGCGTGGATCCGAGGTCCCGCCAGGCGCTGGCCGAGCGGTTTCCACAGCAACAGGCCGGGCGCGCGTCCCCGCGCGTGCGCAGCTCCTCGCCCGCCCCTGGGAGGGCGGAGAGGGGAACGGAGAGGCGGGAACGGACGCCTCACGCCGCGCGGGAACGTTTGGGGGCCGGGGCTGCAGGCAGCGAAGATCCGCGGGAGCTAGGCGCGCGCACCCAGCACTGGGTCCCGGCGGCGAAATCCGCGGTAGCTCGCTGTAGGAGCGGCGGGCGGCCAGTGCACGCCCTTTCCTGCGTCCCCGGGTGGCTCCGCGCGCCCCTCTCGGGCGTCCGGCCTCCGGCGTCCTGGCGGCTTGGGTGGTGGCGGTTCGGGCAGTCGCCTGGCTGTTCCTCGGGGCGGCGACCTGGCTCACGCGCGGGCCCGCCGCGGCCTTCACCGCCGCAAGCTCTGACGCCGGTAAGGGGGGCCGGGCTGCGGAGTCCGGGCGCGGCTCGAGGGCCAGAGCGTGGTGAGCGGTCCCGGCTCCCCTGCCTCTCCGCGGGTTGCTGGGACGTGGGGACCCGGCGCGGGCCCTAGATCGATAGGGCGAGCCGGAGGTCAAACACCAGAGCCACGTGCCCTCCTCTGTCCCCCTGCCCTCCCGTGCGCTTTGCTCTGCGGCGGATCCCGGGTCTCCGGAGAGTCGGGCTCCAGCTCTGCGGTTCCCAGGCTGGACTGGCCGCAGAGTTGCTAAAGTCCTGAGAAGGAAGGTCAGCCGTCAAGCGTCTTGGCACGCTCTTGGATTGCACGAAGCTTCTGATCACCAAGGGGCCAGCAACGCCTTAGCGCTCTGTGAGGCATGAGAGTCCCCAAATTGAATATAGGGACTTCGTGGTAAACTGCTAGTTGTTCGTGCAAGAGTAGTTGGCAAACTGCTTGCACTACTGCTGGACAAGTGCAGGAGTAATTACAATAAAGTAGTAAGGTTTGAGGGGGGAAGGAAAGCACAAACCTGGAAAGTTTCTCCATCTGTAAAATGAGGATGTTTCTGTCATCCTTCGTACCATTTAGATCCCATTTATTATCTGTCAGTCAGCGAAGCTCTGCTTTTGTGTGTTTACATATTGGGTTTCCAAGTTTATCTAAAGAAAGGATTATGAGGGCCAAGAAGAATTTTTAAACAGTTGGATTTGGTGATCTCTAGAGGCTTCCAACATTGGCATTTTATAATTAAAAAGGGGTCAGAATTAGCCAGGCATGATGGCGTGTGCTTGTACTCGGGAGGCTAAGACTGGAGAATCGCTTGAACTCGGGAGGCAGAGGTTGCAATGAGCCTAGATCACATCATTGCACTCCAGTCTGGGTGACAGAGTGAGACTCTGTCTCAAAAAAAAAAAAAAAATTACAAAGTCAATTTCCAAAACCAAAGTAATATTTAAGAGGAAAAATGTTGAAGGTAAATTCACATCCAACAAATTCGTTTTCAAAATGGTACTTCTGCCTTTAAAATCATAATAATAGTTTTGCTATACTGTTTGTAAATTAGCCTTTCTCCAATCCCAATGATCAACTGCTGCCTAGTGTACATATCCATAGGATTTAAGCCTGTTAATAATTTTTCTTCTAATTTAATTTATAGGTAGATATTAGCCCTCATTTCCCACTCTACCCCCATTAAAATTAAACACGATGAAGAAAAATCTGGATTTGTGCTGAGCACAGTGGCTCACACCTGTAATTCTTTTTTTTTTTTCCTGAGACAGAGTTTCACTCTTGTTGCTCAGCCTGGAGTGCAATTCGTGATCTCTGCTCACTGCAACCTCTGCCTCCCAGGTTCAAGCAATTCTGCTTCAGCCTCTGGAGTAGCTGGGATTATAGGCACATGCCACCATGGCTGGTTAATTTTTTGTATTTTTAGTAGAGACGGGGTTTCTTCATGTTGGTTGAGCTGGTATCAAACTCCTGACTTCAGGTGATCCGCCCGCCTCAGCCTCCCAAAGTGCTGGGATTATAGGCATGAGCCACTGCGCCTGGTCACATACCTGTAATTCTAACACTTCGGGAGGCTCTGGTGGGAGGATTGCTTGAGACCAAGAGTTTGAAACCAGTCTGGAAAACATAGCAAGACCCTGTCTCTACAAAAAAAATTTAAAAGTAGCGGTGTGGTGGCATGGGCCTGTAGTCCTAGCTACTTGGGAGGCTGATGCAAGAGGATTGCTAAATTCAAGGCTGCAGTGAGCTGCGATCATGCCACGGCACTCAGCTTGGGTGACAGAGTAAGGCTTTGTCACTAAAAAAATAAAACAAAACAAAAAAAATTAAAAAAGAACAAAGAGGCCGGGCACCGTGGCTCATGTCTGTAATCCCAGCACTTTGGGAGGCTGAGGCGGGCAGATCACGAGAGTGAGACCATCCTGGCTGACATGGTGAAACTCTGTCTCTACAAAAATACAAAAATTAGCTACATGTGACACACACCTGTGGTCCCAGCTACTTGGGAGGCTGAGGCAGGAGAATCACTTGAACCTGGGAGGCAGAAGTTATAGTGAGCTGAGATTGAGCCTCTGCACTCCAGCCTGGTAAAAGAGCGAGAGTCTGTCTCAAAAAAAAAAAAAAAAAAAAAAAAAAAAAGAACAAAGAAAAATCTGTATTGGTACAAGATACAGGGTGTGGGGATTTGTTTTTTTGGGAAAAGATCATATACTTCTCCAAAGCAAATACAATTTGTTTTTTGAGGGTTGGAGGTTTTCCAGTGAAACATAACGAGGTAAATTCTGAAAGAGCTGTTAACACTAAAATTTCTTTCAGTTTTATTGTTGAGAGTGGAAGTATCTTAGGCTTCAAAAGTCAGGCAAACCTTGCTTCGAATGGGTCATGTAGTTAGTTGTATGACCCAGGGTTAGTTACTGATGCTTTATAAATACAAATTTCCTCCTGCAAACAAATAGCAGTAATTTTGCTAACTTCACTACATTGTGAAAGTTAAAACACACATGAAAGCACCAAGGAGAGAATCTAGCATGCTAGATATTATTTAACAAATGTTATTTTTTCCTATTCTTTTTTCATTCCTTCAGATAGTTTCACCTTCACATCATTTTTTTTTTCTTTTTTTTTTCTTTTTTTTTTTTTTTTGAGAGAGTCTCACTCTGTTGCCAGGGCTGGAGTGCAGTAGTGTGATCTCCGCCCACTGCAACCTACCCCTCCCAAGTTCAAGCGATTCTTCTGCCTCAGCCTCATGAGTAGCTGGGATTACAGGCACAAGCCACGCCTGGGTAATTTTTGTATTTTTAGTAGAAATGGGGTTTCACCATGTTGGTCAGGCTGGTCTCGAACTCCTGACCTCGATATCCGCCGGCCTCAGCCTCCCAAAGTGCTGGGATTACAGGTGTGAGCCACTGTGCCCGGTCCCACATCATTTTTCTTAATGCATCTTTTCAGAAGCACATCTGATGGATTCAGCAATATTCAATGATAATAATAGGATTATGTAAATAATATATAGTTTTCTGTGTGTGTGTGTGTGTGTGTGTGTGTGTGTGTGTGTATGTGTGTGTGTGTGTTTGTTAGTTTTTGAGACAAGATCTGGCTTTGTCACCCAGGCTGCAGTATAGTGGTGCAATATTGGCTGACTGCAGCCTCCCTCCACCACCTGGCCTAAGCCATCCTCTCACCTAGTCTCCTCAGTAGCTAATTTTTGTATTTTTCTTCGTGGAGATGGAGTTTTGCTATGTTGTCCAGGCTTGTGTGTTTTTTTAATGTTCTTCCCACAGATTTACAGCTTTTGAAAGGGGACAAAGTTCCATAGCAAATGCCTGGTAGAGTTGCTTGCCAG
Organism: Saimiri boliviensis; assembly: GCF_048565385.1. Taxonomy (NCBI): domain Eukaryota; kingdom Metazoa; phylum Chordata; class Mammalia; order Primates; family Cebidae; genus Saimiri; species Saimiri boliviensis. The sequence goes on from NC_133456.1 coordinate 18,869,485, forward strand.
TAGTAACTTAATTTTTAGTTTTAAGATGCTTACATTGAGTAGTAGTTTTTTTTTTTTTTTTTTTGTCTTTAGAGACGAGATCTCTCTCTCTGTCACCCAGGCTTGAGTGCAGTGGTGCAACCATAGCTCACTGCAGCATCCATCCCCTGGGTTCAAGCAATATTCCCACCTCAGGTGTGAACTAGCACACCTGGCTCTGAGTAATAGCTTTAATGTCTGGATTCTCAGTGAAGTCAGTATGCTGAGATTTCTGGTTATTCTAAGTTTACAATGGAACCCATTGAACCTTTGAGTGCCTCCAGCTTTGCTTTTTTTCTTTTTTTCTTAAACCTTCCAACATCTCCACAAGGCATAAATGTATCATCTTCCTGGTTTTATAGGCATGGATGTTAGAATATAGAAATTGCCATTATGTATCTAATACACAGTTTCTGTGAACTAGGATTAAAATGGAGATTTCCTGGCTGTTTAGCCATCCTGTTCCTTTTTGTTATATTGGGATCACCTGAATAAAGCAATGTTAATAACAAACACATAGAATGCTTACTATGCGGTCGGTAGGGTCTGTTCCAAGTGCTTCTACACATATTAAATTCTCATGAGGGTGAATAGAGAGATAAACTATCTTGCCCAAAGTTGACACAGCTGTTAAGTTACAGACTGGGATTTGAAATTAGGCACTCTAACTCCAGAGTCATTGTTCTTAACCACTGTGCTATATTAGAAGTAGATTTATATATATCTCAAATTGCTTAAATTTTGAAAGTTTTTGTTTTTAGGTTGGATAGATTTTCTGGGCAAGTAAAGCCTACTAAAATAACTATTTTCTAATTATTTAAATATTCTTTTATTGAGTGCTTTTGTTTTTAAAAAAATATCTTTGATTCTTATAGGCATAAGGGCCACGTGTTCTGAAATTACTTTGAGACAAGAAGTTTTGAAAGATGGTTTCCACAGGTAAGTAGCCCGTTATTTCTATTCCTATTAAAATAATGTCTCATATAATTGTGTACAAAAAGTTGATAGTTGAAATATGTATAAACTGAAAAATCAGGCTGGGTGCAGTGGCTCATGCCTGTAAGCCTAGCACTTTGGGAGTCCAAGGTGGGCAGATCATGAGGTCAGGAGTTCAAGACAAGCCTGGCCAATGTAGTGAAACCCCATCTCTACTAAACATGAAAAAATTATCTGGGCATAGTGGTGTGTGCCTATAGTCCCTGCAACTTGGGAGGCTGAGGCAGGAGAATCGCTTGAACCCTGGAGGTGGAGGCTGTGGTGAGCAGAGATCACACCACTGCACTCCAGCTTGGGCAACAGAGCAAGACTTTGTCTCAAAAAAAAAAAAAGAAAGAAAAGAAAAATCACTTGCTTTCTCAAAGTTATTTAGTGATGGCGTATGTGGTTCACTCTTTGAAATAGTGATTAAAATAACTGAGTAGAGCAAAAAAGAAAACAAATATATATTTATCATGTACAATTGTCCCTTGGTATCTGAGGGGGATTGGTTCCTCCTGGACTTCCCCTGAGGATACCAAAAGCCTCAGATGCTCAAGTCCTCTGTATCAAATGGCATAGTATTAGTATAGAACCTACACACACCTTCTCATATATAGTATATTTTTATATATACAACCAGTGCCTATATATAGTATTCCACTTAATCTTCGTGATGGCCTGAGATAGGTGATTTTTTCTTATTTTTCAGATGAAGGAGGTAGAGCTCAAAGAATTTAAATAATTTGGTAGCAATTAGAATGATAGAGCTCTGACTCAAATTTAGTACCATTATATGAAAAAAAAAATTTTTTTTTTTGAGATCGAGTCTTGCTCAGTCACGTCCAGGCTGGAGTGCAGTGGCGTGATCTTGGCTCACTGCAACCTCCACTTTCCAGGTTCAAGTGATTCTCCTGCCTCAGCCTCCCAAGTAGCTTTACAGGCGTGTACCACCAAGCCCAGCTAATTATTGTATTTTTAGTAGAGATGGGGTTTCACCATGTTGGTCAGGCTGGTCTCGAACTCCTGACCTCAAGTGATCCTCCCACCTTGACCTCCCAAGTGCTGGGATTACAGGCGTGAACCACTGCGCGCAGCCTAGACCACATTATTAAAAGGATGGTTTGTGATCACGGAAGAGGTGGTGTAACTGTGCTTTTCTTGGGGTTGTGCTGCAGTCCAGTGAGTATGTAGTGAGGGCAATACTGCTAATGCCTACACAACATGTATGCATCAACTGGAGCTTAGTTTTACCTTGGTGCAATTTTTGGTAAAATGAAAAACCTCTTTTTCATGAAAAATAAATAAATAAGAAGTGGTGATCTTTGAGAATTTGCATAAATGTATTACAAATATTTTCTTTACAGAGTTACTTGATAGGTAGATCAGGGAAATGCTATAATTATAGTATCTCTATATACAGATTTTCTGGAAGACTTTTGACCAAGTTTTACGTCTTACATTTGTGAACAAGATGAAGAAATGTGTATTGGAAGACAATGGAGGTGAATGACTCCATAAAGATTCACAAATATATCCAACATCTTCTGATTAATGGATTGAATGTGATCTTGGAGGGAGGTCCTGAAGGGTTTCTGTCTTTTTAAAATACATATGCTTTTTCTGATTATAAAAGTATTACCTGTTCATAAATACGTATATAGTGTCCAGGAGAAAATAGATTACAGATATATTCTGCTTTTATAGAAAATATATCTATATGGCTAATGATGTGGGCCTTAGAGTAAAACTATGATCATTCGAATCTTGGCTAGATAGGATACTTAGCCTCTCAGTGCCTTGGTTATATAATTCCAAGGAATTTTAATAGAATTATTTCATGGTTTAAAAAAATCAACTTCATTGAGGTTTAACACATGTATACACTCATGTAACCACAACCAGACCAGAATCAAAATATAGAACATTTCTATCCTAAAAAACACCTGTGTGCTGCTTCCAATTATTCTTCCCCACATACCCACTCACAGCCAACCACTTGTCTGTTTTCTGTCACTGTATAGGTTTTCTAGACTTTTATATAAATGAAATCACACAGCATATGCTTTTTTATATCTAGCTTCTTTCACTCAGTGTTATGTCAGTGAGATTCATACATGTTCTGTATAGAAGTTATTTTTTCTTTTTTGTTGCTACGTGCTGAAATGTGTTGATCCATTCACATATCAATGGCATGGGAGTAGTTTCCAGTTTGGGGCTGTTATTATAAAGCAAGCTGCCGTGAACATTTGTGTACATGTCTTTGTGTGGCCATGTTTCCATTTCTCTTGTGTAGATATTGATAAGTGGAATTCTGAGTATGTGGTAGATATATGTTGAACCTTTTAAGAAACTGTCAAACTGTTTTCCAAAGTGGTTATACCATTTTACATTTCACCAGCAGCGTGTAAGAATTCTCTTTCTCCCATTTCTTCGGCAACACTGGATATGATTAGTCTTAGACATTCTGGTGGCTGTGTAGTGGCATTTCATTGTAGTTTTAATTTGCATTTCTTTGATGACTAATAATGTCATCTTTCCACCATGCTTATTGTATATCTTCCTTTGGGAAGTGTTTGCTTAAATGAAAACACCTATTTTTAAGTTGGGTTGTTTATTATCTTATTAAGTTGTAAGAATTCTTCATATATGTATTTTTGATATAAGTCCTTTGGCAGATGTATGCATTGAGAATATTTTCTCCCTCTTTATGGCTTGCCATTTCATTTTCTTAGACAGGGTCCCACTCTTACCCAGGCTGGAATGCAGTGGCACAATAATTGCTCACTGCAGGGTAGACCTCCTGGGCCCAAGTGATCCTCCTGCCTCAGCCTCCTCAGTAGCTGGGACAACAGGTGCATAGTATCATGCCCAACTACATTTTTTACATTTTTAAAGATTAAAAAACAAAAGTGGGCCAGGTATGGTGGTGCACATCTGTAATCCCAGCACTTTGGGAGGTTGAGGTGGGCAGGTCCCTTGAGTCCAGGAGTATGAGACCAGCTTGGGTGACATGGTGAAACCCTATTTCTACCAAAAAAAAAAAAATACAAAAATTAGCCAGACATGGTGACATGCAGCTGTAGTCTTAGCTACTTGGGAGGCTGAAGTGAGCAGATCATTTGAGTCCAGGAGATTGAGGTTCCAGTGAGCCAAGATTATGCCACTGCATGACAGCTTGGGCAACAGAGTGAGACCCTTTCTCAAAAAAGAAAACCAAAGCAAAGAAAAATGCAACAGAGACTATATGTGGCTAGCAAAGCCTAAATTATTTACTGTCAGAAAAAGTTTTCCAACTCCTGATCTATATGACCATCTTGATAACTATCTTGACCATCAGAAAGTATGAATCCACCAACTTTTTTTTTTCCCCAAAAAGTTGTTCTGGTTATTCTAGATCTTTTGTATTTCCATATAAATTTTTTTATCAGTTTAATGATTGCTTCAAAAAAAGCTTCATGAAATTTTGATTGAGATTGTTGAAACACTAGATCAACTTGGAGATAACTGATGTGTTAACATTAATTAATGAATGTTTTAATCCATGAATATGGCATCTTCATTTATTTAGTTGTCCCCCCCCCATCTTAATCATGTATTAGGCTGGTGCAAAAATAATTGCAGGTTTTTGCCATTAAAAGTAATTACTTGGCTGGGCACTGTGGCTCATGCCTGTAATCCCAGAACTTTGGGAGGCCGAGGCAGGCAGATCACCTGAGTGTCAGCAGTTTGACATCAGCCTAGCCAACATGTTGAAACCCCATCTCTACTAAAAATACAAAAAATTAGCTGGATGTGGTGGCAGGATGCCTGTAATCCCAGCTACTTGGAAGACTGGGACAGGAGAATCCCATGAACCCGGGAGGCTGAGGTGTCGGTGAGCCAAGATCGCGCCACTGCACTCCAACCTGGGAAACAGAGCATGACTGTCTCAAAAAAGAAAAAAAAAAAAAGGTAAGGGTATATAGGTATTTCACCATGAAGTATATTTGTGTTAGGTTTTTTGTAGATAGCTTTTATCAGTTGAGGACTTTCTCTTAATTTCTAGTTTCCTGAGATTTTTTTTTTATGATTAGGTATTAATTTAGTTAGATACTTTTTCTTCCTCTGTTTTGAGAGGATCATACAATTTTCATACTATATTCTTTTAATATGATGAAGTACACTGGTGTTTCCAATAGTAAACCTACCCCTTGGTCATGCAATATTATCTTCTTGAAATATGTCTGTATTTGTTTTGCTAATAACTTGCTAAGTATTTTTACTTGTATGATCATGAAGGCTATTGGTCCGTTACTGTGTTGTGATGTCTTATTCTGGTTTCGCTGTCAGTGGCATTATTGGCCTTATAAAATAGGTTGGGAAATACGTCCTTCTCTATTTTCTGCTGGTGTAGCACTGTTATTATTTCTTCCTTTAATATTTAATAGAATTTAACGATGACTATTTTGAAGCTCTGTTTTTGGGTGTGTATGCTACATTTAGGATTGTTCTTGATGTTCTTGATATGTTCCTTGATGAGTTGGCCCTTTTATCTTTATATAATGTCTTTCTTTATGACTGGCCATATTCCTTGTCCTGGAGTCTCCTTACTCTAATATTAATATAGCCATCCCATATTTATTATTAATATTTGCATATCTTTTCTATCCTTTAAACTTTCTGTCTTTACCTTCAGTGTGTTTCCTGTTGATAGCGTATGATAGCATATAGTTAAGGATGGCCTTTTTTTTCTTTACAAATCCCAAGAGCCTGTGAAAGGAGTTGCTCTTTTGTCCATCTGTCAGTCTCTGCATTCTAATTGGAGTGATTAGACCATTTATTTTTCATGTAAATATTAATATGGTTGGTTTGGTTTAAATCTATTTTGCTACTTTTTTTCTATTTGTTCCATCTGGTGTTTTCCTTTTTTTTTTTTTTTTTTTTGCCTTATTTTGGATGTATTGAGTGATTTTTAAGCATTCTATTTTATCTCAATTTTTGACTTATTAGCTGTACTTCTCTCTGTTTTTAATTTGTTGCTTTAGGGTTTACAATGTGCAATTGTTACCTATCACAGTCTACCTTCAAATAATTTTATTCCATGTCATAGATACTGTTCTATCAGAATGGTTTCATTTCCTTCTTTTCCCTATGCTATTGTAATTACATATTTTACTTCATTTTTCACTTGTGTTATGAACCCCACAATATATTGTTATTGGTTTTTCTTTAAGTAATCACTTTTTACATTATTTATTTTAATTGTGATAAAATACCCATAACATAAAATTTACAATTTTAATTTTTTTTTTTTTTTTTTGAGATGGAATGTCATCTGATGCCCAGGCTGGCATGTAGTGGCTCCTTCTCAACTTACTGCAACCTCCATCTCCTGGGTTCAAGCAATTCTCCTCCCTCAGCCTCCTGAGTAGCTGGGATTATAGGCATGCACCACCATGTTGGGCTAATTTTTTGTGTTTTTAGCAGAGATGGGGTTTCACCATGTTGGTCAGGTTGGTCTCAAACTCCTGACCTTGTGATCCACTGGCCTTGGCCTCCCAAAGGTCTGAGATTACAGGCATGAGCCACTGCACCCGGCTAACTGCAATTTTAACTATTTTTAAGAGTATAATTCAGTGGCATCAAGTACATTCACGTTATTGTGCTACCATCACCACTATTCATTTACAGAACTCTTCATTTTGTAAAATTGAAACTCTTTGCCTATTAAGCAATAACTACTCATTCCCCCTTCTCCCAGCTCCTGGCAACCACCATTCTACTTTCTGCCTCTGTGAATTTGACTCCTCTAGGTACTTCATGTAAATGGAATCATATAATACTTGTGACTAGCTTATTTCACTTAGCATAAGGTTCTCACAGTTCATGCATGTTTTAGGGTATGTCAGAATTTCCCTTCTTTTTAAAGCTGAGTAATATTCCGTTGTATGTTTATACCACATCTTGCTTACCCATTCATTGTTGGTGGGCACTTTGGTTGCCCCTGCCTTTTGGCTGTTGCAAATAATGCTGCTGTGAACAGGATTTACAATTGTCTCTTAAATGCCTGCTTTCATTTCCTTTGGGGAAATGAAATACCCAGAAGTGGAATTGCTGGATCATGTGATAATTCTATTTTACTTTTTTGAAAAATTGTCATACAGTTTTCCATAATGACCACATCATTTTACAGTCCCACCAACAATGCACAAGGGTTCCAATTGTCTATCAATCATATTTGAAAGCAATTAAAACATGAGAGAAGTATTTCATATTCTCCCACATATTTACCATTTCTGACCTCTTCTTTCTTACAGATTTATGTTTCTATCTAGTATCATTTACTTTCTGTCACTTCTTGCGATGTCAAATTCTCTTAGTTTGTATTTGTGTGAATTTTTATGTTGCCTTTATTTTTGAAGGGTTTTCCTCCTGTATATAAAATTCTAGATTGACAGCTTCTTTTCTTTTAGTACTTTAAATAGGTTGCTCCATTATCTTCTAGCTTATTCTTATCTTTGTTACACTTTACATAATTTTTGATAGTTTTTAAGATTTTTTTTTTCCCATTGACTGGATAATAATGTGCCTTGATGTGATTTTCTTTGTATTTATCCTGCTTGGGGTTGGTTGAGCTGCTTGGATTCATAGATATATAATTTTTATGAAATTCAGAAAGTTTCAGCCATTATATCTCTTTTTTTTTTTCTGTTACATTCTCTCTTCTTATTTAGGAACTCCAATTATAGGTATACTAGACTAGTTGATATTGTTTAAAAGCCATGGAAGCTGTTCCTTTTTTTCTTCCTGGTCTTTTTTCCTCTCTGTGCTTCAGTAGATAGTTTCTGTTCCTCTGTCCACAAGTCACTGATCTTTTCTTCTTTAACATCTAATGACTTTTAATTACATTTGGGTAAGCTTTTATTTCAGAAATTATATTCTCCATCTCTTAAAGTTGGATTAAGTTTTTAAAAAAACATCTTTTCTCTCTCTCTCTCTTTTTTCTTGAGACAGGATCTTGTCTCTGTCTCCCAAGCTGGAATATAGTGGCACTTTCAGAGCTCACTGCAGCCTCAACCTCCCAGGCTCAAAAGATTCTCCTACTACACCCTCCCTTGTAGTTGGGACTATGGGCATACATCACCACACCTGACTAATTGTTTTATTTTTTATAGAGACAGGAGTCTCCATGTTGCTTAGGCTGGTCTCAGACTCCTGGCTTCAAACGAATCTTGCACTGGACTCCCAAAGTACTGGGATTACAGGCATGAGCCACCATTCCCAGCCTTTTTTTTTTTTTAAGACGGGGTTTTGCTCTGTCACTCAGGCTGTAGTACAAAGGCATGATCTTGGCTTACCGCAACCTTCGCCTCCTGGCTCAAGCAGTTCTCCTGCCTCAGCCTCCTGAGTAGCTGGACCACAGGCATGTGCCACCATGCCTGGCTAATTTTTGTATTTTTGGTAGAGATGGCATCTTGCCATGTTACCCAGGCTGGTCTCAAGCTCCTGAGCTCAGGCAATCAGCCACCTTGGCCTCCCAAAGTGCTAGGATTATAGGCGTGAGCCACTGTGCCCACCCTCTGGTCTATTTTTTTCTAGGTAAATATCTAGTTGTATCAGTCCCATTTATTGAAAAGACTATCTTTTCCCCCATTAAATAGCATTGGTACCTTTATTGAAAATTGTGTGAGTGTTACTGGATTCCATTCCTTTCCATTGGTCTTTGTCTATTTTTACGGTAATGCTATAGTGGCTTACGACATAAATTATGAAAGATCTAATGGATGATTCTGACATGTTATACATATTTCATTTGACCTTATAATCTGCTTTTGGAAAATGAATTTGAAATACAATGTTTTCACTAATAGGAACATAGTATTATGTTACCTCATTTAACAATTGAATGAAGAGATTTACTTTAAATGCACTTGTCTTACAGAGACCTTTTAATAAAAGTGAAGTTTGGAGAAGGCATTGAGGACTTACAGAGATGCCGACTCTTAATTAAACAGTACATTCCTACAGGACTTTTTGTGGATCCATATGAGTTGGCTTCATTACGAGAGAGAAACATAACAGAGGTACAGTTATTAGGAGATTTTTTGTGGAGAGAAATTAATTTAGGCTGTATACCTGAAAAATGCCTTCATTGGGACAGTGGTTTAATTTGACTACTTCTAAGGTCTTGATTATATAATTCCTTGGCTTTTGCCAATGAGTTCTGTAACTGCTGTGATTAACTGAAAAGGAACAACATGTAATGAAAATGTAGCACTTGGTGTCACTGTCACAGGAAAGTTAGGATGCTTGATGTGATGGGAAGGAGTTAATGCTGTTTGTTTCTATGAGTTATACCAGGGGTATGCATGGACAAGTTGCATGTGTGTACATCCATACATATGCACATAGATTATGTATATAATGCCTATACGTGTGTGTGCATATACATGTGTGTATACATGAATATGTATGTATATGTGGATATATATGCATAATAAATACACATTATAACTCAGGCCTAATTTCTGTCACATTGACATTTTCTCTGTTGATGTAGAATACTATACTTTTATTTAAAATAGTTTTTACCATATTATTTTAAAAAATCATTTACTGCTTTTTCCACTAACTTTTTATACCCTCTCTAGAAAGAGTGCTGACCTTTGCTTTGACTTCCTGACCACAGTGCTCTTACTCATTGCCATCTCGCTTGCTTCTCTGAAGAACAGGAAATTATCAGAATGATACCAATCATTTTAACTCAATACAGGTTTAACTCTTTGTCCTAGTTTTTGTAGTTACTGAATAATGCTATAGTCACAAAATTTCTTTGTTCATAGGCACCTATTTTGTCTACCTAAACAAAGACTAATAAGAAAATATCTTATTATTTAAAAACAGAAATGTTTTTAAATTTTTTTATTTTTATTTTTTGAGATGGAGTCTTGCTCTGTTGCCCAGGCTGGAGTGCAGTGCCGTGATCTCGGCTCACTGCAACCTCCACCTCCCAGGTTCAAGTGATTCTCCTGCCTCAGCCTCCTGAGTAGCTGAGATTACAGGCATGTGCCACCACGCCCAGCTAATTTTTGTATTTTATTTATTTATTTATTTATTTTTTTTTTTTGAGACGGAGTTTCGCTCTTGTTACCCAGGCTGGAGTGCAATGGCGCGATCTCGGCTCACCGCAACCTCCGCCTCCTGGGTTCAGGCAATTCTCCTGCCTCAGCCTCCTGAGTAGCTGGGATTACAGGCACGCGCCACCGTGCCCAGCTAATTTTTTTTTTTTTTGTATTTTTAGTAGAGACGGGGTTTCACCATGTTGACCAGGTTGGTCTCCATCTCTCGACCTTGTGATCCACCCACCTCGGCCTCCCAAAGTGCTGGGATTACAGGCTTGAGCCACCGCGCCCTGCCAATTTTGTATTTTTAGTAGAGACAGGGTTTCACCATGTTTGCCAGGCGGGTCTAGAACTCCTGATCTCGTGATCTGCCCGCTTCAGCCTCCCAAAATGCTGGGATTACAGGCGTGAGCCACCGCAGCTGGCCAGAAATAATTTTTTATTATGGAGAAATTTGGTACCCTAGAATAAAATTTCCCCAGTTTACTTTTAGTAAGCAAACTTTTATTAAACATAAACGATCTTGTGTTTTTCTCCTTAAAATTGAGGCTGGAAGGGGAATGAAATTGTTTATAAAGAAGGCAAATTTGACACTGCTGTTTATCTGTATAGCAGTCTCCTGGTTTTAACTTTTTAAAAACTCTTCCTCATTCATTTCTTCTTGATTAATATTTATTTTCTTTTTGAACAGGCAATGATGATTTCGGAAAATTTTGATATAGAGGCCCCTAACTATTTGTCCAAGGAATCTGAAGTTCTCATTTATGCCAGACAAGACTCACAGTGCACTGATTGTTTTCAAGCCTTTTTGCCTGTGCACTACCGCTATCATCGGCCACATAGTAAAGATGGAGAAACCTTTACTGTGGTCAGTAACCCAGATTTGTTGATGTATTGTGAACAAGGTAAGGGTTGCAAGTGTTTTCTGAGAGTTGAAAAATAAGAATAAAAGCATGGTGGCAAGTCGCAGTCAGGGACAGGGATGGCAAAAGCATGTTTCTTTTTCTTTTAACTTTTTGATTGTAAAATAAAGCACACATAAAAATCTCAAAAAAAAAAAGAAGTCACATTCAACTTCTGCAGTACTTTTGTAATTTTCTAATTTCTTAGGCTTTCACATAAAAAGGATGCTAAAATAACAGTATGTGATAGATGGGTCCAAATCGTATACATATACGATAGAAGTAGTTCTATCTGTTGAGGTTTAATACAAGCCTAGCTTTGAGTCCAAATAAAGGTTTTCTGACATCATTTTTTTTTTTGAGACTGAGTTTCGCTCTTGTTACCCAGGCCGGAGTGCAATATCTTGGCTCACCGCAACATCTGCCTCCTGGGTTCAGGCAATTCTCCTGCCTCAGCCTCCTGTCTGACATCATTTTCTACCACTTCCCTCAGAGTTCCCGATTTTGAAATGCTGGGCCCACTCAGAAGTGGCAGCTCCTTGTGCTTTGGAGAATGAAGATATCTGCCAGTGGAACAAGATGAAGTATAAATCAGTAAGCTCATATTTTATGTTGCTTTTTAGATTATGCTGCCTCATTTAAACATCTTTCTATAATGTTTCTGCCACATTTAAAGGATTAACATTTTCTTTTCTTTTCTTTTCTTTTTTTTTTTTTTTTTTGAGCCGGTGTCTTGCTCTTGTTGCCCAAGCTGGAGTGCAATGGCACAATCTCGGCTCACTGCAACCTCCACCTATCAAGTTCAAGTGATTCTCCTGCCTCAGCCTCCCAAGTAGCTGGGATTACAGGCACCCACCACCATACCTGGCTAATTTTTGTATTTTTGGTAGAGAAAGGGTTTCACCCTGTTGGCCAGGCTGGTCTCGAACTCCTGACCTCAGGTGATCCGCACACCTCAGCCTCTCAAAGTGCTGGGATTACAGTAGTGAGCCACCGCACCTGGCTGGGATTAGCATTTTCTAACATAAAAAGCGATTTGTTCTTACAGCAAAGGTTTACTACAAAGCACTGCTATTTTTTTGTTAGGCAACTTTCTGTGAACAGACAGTTGGGAAGATGGTTGACCATGCAATCTTATGCAATGTAGAATTGTTTTTGAGTAGGTTGCTATTTGCCATATGGTACCTGAAAATTTTTCTCAAACTCTGAAATACATCTGGAGACCTGCATGTGATTGTTTATGTCAATGAAGGGTATGCTTAGTATTTATGATTTATTGATTTAGCAAATTCTTGGTGTGCATTGCTGCAAGATAAGTAGAGACCTTATTAAAACACTTTGAATTCCATTGTCTTTTTATTTATTTATTTATTTATTTGAGACAGAGTCTTATTCCATCTCCCAGGCTGGAGTGCAGTAGCATGATCTCAGCTCACTGTAACCTCTGCTTCCCCGGTTCAAGCAATTCTCCTGTCTCAGCTTCCCGAGTAGCTGGGACTACAGACACCTGCCACCACGCTCAGCTGAGTTTTGTATTTTTAGTAGAAATGGGATTTCACCTTGTTGGTTAGCTGGTCTCAAACTCTGGACCTCACGTGGTCTACCTGCCTCAGTCTCCCACAGTGCTGGGATTACAGACATGAGCCACCACGCCTGACGTCAGTTGTCTTTAAAACTCTGTAACTTGCCATAAAAGATCATAGTTGAACACTTTAAATATAGTTTGTTTGTTTGTTTGTTTTAATATGGAGCCTTGCTCTGTTGTCCAGGCTGGAGTGCAGTGTTGCAGTCTTGGCTTACCACCACAACCTCTGCCTCCCGGGCTCAAGCCTCAGCCTCTCAAGTAGCTGGGACCTCAGGCATGGCTGATTTTTGTATTTTTAATAGAGACAGGGTTTCACTGTGTTGGCCAGGCTGGTCTTGAACTCCTGACCTCGCGATCCGCCCACCTCAGCCTCCCACAGTGCTGGGATTGCAGGCGTGCCTCTCCACACCTGGCCAACTTTATGTATATTTCATCTTTATATATACCAGAAAAATAGATGACCATTACTAAGGTGGTATTCCGTCCCAAGGTTTGTTGAAGGTGGCATTTTTTGAATGATGTTTTTCGGATAGCACTTTGTTACTGATTGGGTTGGTAACTTTTATTTTTTAGGTTGTGAAATCATAATTCAGGTATTTACAGAAAGAAAACAAAAAGTATTGCCAAGTTACTTACATTTTAATGTTTTTTAAAACTTATTTTTAAGGTATAAACTGTCCCAGTATTTTTAATTGAACCCCTTTATCTTTAAAACCAAATAGAAAATAGAAACTGGCCGGGCGTGGTGGCTCAAGCCTGTAATCCCAGCACTTTGGGAGGTCGAGGTGAGTGGATCACGAGGTCAAGAGATCGAGACCATCCCGGTCAATATGGTGAAACCCCATCTCTACTAAAAATACAAAAAATTAGCTGGGCATGGTGGCACGTGCCCATAATCCCAGCTACTCTGGAGGCTGAGGCAGGAGAATTGCCTGAACTCAGGAGGCGGAGGTTGCGGTGAGCCGAGATCGTGCCATTGCACTCTAGCTTGGGTAACAAGAGTGAAACTCCATCTCAAAAAAAAAAAAAAAGAAAATAGAAACTGAGTCGAATATAGGAGCTTTGCATTGCTGGTCATGGGAAAGATCACATTCAGTTGTACAATATGTGAATAACAATGTTTTAAAAGCTATCTGGGGAGAGAAAGGCAAACATGAATGAAAAGATAATTTAGTTTTTTGTTGTTTTAATGTTTTTCCTATAAGTATTCAAATTTAGAGAGAATTCTGTGTTCTAGTGTTCTAATTTGAAGCATGGTAAGAGGAAGTAAATGTTTATATTGATTCCAGAGGTGACACTGGGATATAGCTTCTCTTTTTCTTTCTTTCTTTTTTTTTTTTTTTTTTTGAGACAGTGTCTCACTCTGTCACCCAGGCTGGCGCACAGTGGTACAATCTCGGCTCACTGCAACCTCCGGCTTCTGGGTTCAAGCAATTCTCCTGCCTCAACTCTGGGATTATAGGCTCACACTAGCACATCCAGCTAATTTTTGTATTTTTAATAGAGATGGGGTTTCACTATGTTGGCCAGGCTGGTCTCAAACTCCTGATCTTGTGATACACCTGCCTCGGTCTCCCAAAGTGCTGAAATTACAGGCATCAGCCACCATGCCTGGCATATATAGCTTTTCTTAAAAGAATATACTTAACTCTGTAAAAAGCAGAAAAATCAGAACTAATGAGATTTAACAAATTATTGTGGGAATTGAGTCTGATTCTGTAACATTAAATGATATGTTAGATTCAAAAGTCATTCAAACCAGTAATATTACATGTCGTGTAGTACTGGCTGAGATATTTAAAAGAAAGAAAAAGATCCAATTAAAAATCAAAGAAATATTGGTCTCACCTTATGACATGCATTTGATTGATTGATTGATTGATTGAGACGGAGTCTTGCTCTGTCGCCCAGGTTGGAGTGCAGCATGATCTCAGCTCACTGCAAACCTCCACCTCCTAGGTTCAAGTGATTCTTCTGCCTTAGCCTTCCGAGTAGCTGGCATTACAGGCACCTGCCATCACACCTGGCTAAGTTTTTTATTTTTAGTAGAGACAGGGTTTCACATGGTTGGCCAGGCTGGTTTCAAACTCCTGACCTCAAGTGATCTGTCTGCGTTGGCCTCCTAAAGTGCTGGGATTACAGGCTTGAGCCACCATGCCTGGCCCATGACATGCATTTTAAATATCTATTTTTTTTTCTCTCTCTCCATAGGTATATAAGAATGTGACTCTGCAGGTTCCAGTGGGACTGACTATACATACCTCTTTAGTATGTTCTGTGACTCTGCTCGTTACAATCCTGTGCTCCACTTTGATCCTTGTAACAGTTTTCAAATATGGCAATTTTTCCCTATAAGTTTTATGTAGTTAAATGCTTCCTAGAAACCTAAATAAGATCTATTAAATTCTGATGAGAGGTGTTCTTCTAGAATTGATCTAATAACTTTTATCGTTTGTCTTCATTTGTGGCCAAAATTATGTTTACTAGAGGAAATCTGGGATCATTCTCAGCTAATTCCAAAATTTAGTGCTCTATTGCATAGATCCTTGGTAATCCTCAAGCATCAAATGTGGTAAGAGGAAACTTAATTCTGCTAAATTGATAATTTATTTTGTGAGAAGTGACTTTATCTTCATTTGGGATAGAAAAATTATTTCTTTATGTAGTAGAGACAAATTATTCTCATTTTGTGAATACTTTCCATTTAAGCTACAAATTGTGAAAACCATACAAATAAGAATAAAATAGGCCAGGCACAGTGGCTCACACCTTTAATCCCAGCACTTTGGGAGGCCAAGGTGGGTGGATCACCTGAGGACTAGAGTTCTAGATCAGCTTGGTGAAACCCCGTCTCTACTAAAAACACAAAAATTAGCTGGGCGTGGTGGTGGGTACCTTTAGTCCTAGCAGTTGGGAGGGAGATGTGGGAGAATCGCTTGCACCTGGGAGGCAGAGGTTCCAGAGAGCCAAGACTGCACTACCGCACTCCAGTTTGGGCGACAGAGTGAGACCCTATCTCCAAAGGAAAAAAAAAAAGAATAAAATCACTTGGGTTGAAAATCATGTTTATTTAAATATTAATGTCATGAGAATATTAAAGACATTTGCCAGTTTCAACAAAAATCATTAAAGTAGGACAGCTAAGAAATTATTAATGTTAATATCAAAATTATTGATAATCTTAAATTGTTGACTCCGTTCTCCTTTTACATTTTATAATGTTTATTTTGAATATATGAATTGGCAAATGGCTTGATGAAACTGAGTACTAAGATTTAGTACGCAGTATGTCAAGAAGAGAACTCAGATTGCCATTTTAAAGTTGTACATGAACAATAATTGGAATCATCAAGTAATTTTTTAAAACAAAGGTTCTTAATTTACTGTGATGCTTGGGAAAAAAATAGAAAATAAAGCAAGTGCCATAGGCTAATTAAAAAATAAAACTTTAGCTGGGCGCGGTGGCACAAGCCTGTAATCCCAGCACTTTGGGAGGCCGAGGCAGGTGGATCACGAGGTCAAGAGATCGAGACCATCCTGGTCAACATGGTGAAACCCCGTCTCTACTAAAAATACAAAAAATTAGCGGGACATGGTGGCGCGTGCCTGTAATCCCAGCTACTCAGGAGGCTGAGGCAGGAGAATTGTCTGAGCCCAGGAGGTGGAGGTTGCGGTGAGCCGAGATCGGGCCATTGCACTCCAGCCTGGGTAACAAGAGCGAAACTCTGTCTCAAAAAAATAAAAAAATAAAATAAAATAAAACTTTAGAGCAAGCGTGTTCCAGAAGAGAAGCCATCAAACCAGGGTATGTTGGCATTATTTGTTTTATATAGAGTATTGAGATGTGATAAACCTTTACACATGCTATTGCTGCTCAATTTCCTGAAACATTTTGGTGTTTTCATGGGACCACAGCTTGTATAATTTGACATATGTGACTTGACTAGTCATAAAAGTTCTTTTTAAAGGTGTATTTGAGACTTAAATATTGGAAAAGGCAACCCAGTGCCATCAGGCAGAAATAGTGACCTTTAAAATGACTAAAATTTCAACCCAGTAGAGTTTCATGCCTATTTCATGCTTTCTCATAAGAAAGAATTTCATGTTTTAGAAACATTTCTTTCACTATGGGATTAATAATGTGACACTGAAATGGAATTATATGTCAGTTAAAATTCACTAACATTGACAGGCAACATTTTGGCATATGGTTAAACAGGTAGGGGAACATGGTACTGTTTAACATCTTAAGAGTATGGGCCAGGCGCGGTGGCTCATTCCTGTAATCCCAGCACTTTGGGAGGCTGAGACGGGCGGATGACGAGGTCAAGAGATCGAGTCCATCCTGGCCAACATAGTGAAACCCCGTCTCTACTAAAATATAAAAGAATTAGCTGGGTGTGGTGGCGCACATCTGTAGTCCCAGCTGCTCAGGAGCCTGAGGTGGGAGAATTGCTTGAACCCAGGAGGCCAAGGTTGCAGTGAGCCAAGATCGTGCTACTACACTCTAGCCTGCCGCCTGGCAACAGAGAAAAACTGTGTCTAAAAAAAAAAAGAATATATGAGGCATGTGTATATAGAATGTTTTTATTTTTGCTCATCACAACCAGGTTTCATCAGTATTTAAAATAAGATTGTGGCTTGGAATGTGATTCAGCCATTTACTCACTTATACAAATATTCAGAAGTGTAATAAAAATGTGAATGAAGAAAGCTTTGATACGACTTTTCTTGCCTGGATAAATGGTTGCAGATGACATCACTTTTAGTGTAACAGAACATTTCTGGTTTTGACGTCTTTATATTATCTTCTTTGGATACTTAAACAATAAACAAATGCTTATTTTAAAATCGTTTTGAAATTTCGTGTATGGTCTTTTTTAAGGGAAGGAGAATGGGTACCATTTTCTTGGTCATTATGCTCCAATATTTGTCCCACTTTTATGGTTTATTTTTCTTAAGTTATTGTTTTAGGTTCTTTTGCATGCAGAGAACAAAGAAACTGGTTACCTCAACTAAGGGTGATAGCAGAGCAGCAGAATAGTGTGTGTATATGTGTCTCTATCTCAGCTGCCTACCAAAACCAGGCGCGGTGGCTCACGTCTGTAATCCCAGCACTTTGGGAGGCTGAGGCGGATGGATCACCTGAGGTCAGGAGTTCCAGACCTGCCTGACCAACATGGAGAAACTCCATCTCTTCTAAAAATACAAAATTAGCTGGGCACCGTGGCACATGCCTGTAATCCCGGCTATTCGGGAGGCTGAGGCAGGAGAATCACTTGAACCCAAGAGGCGGAGGTTGTGGTGAGCCAAGATCTTGCCATTGCACTCTAGCCTGGGCAACAAGAGTGAAACTCTGTCTCAAAAAAAAAAAAAAAAAAAAAATTACCTAGATATTTTGGAGGATATTACATGGTTTGAGAATTGGAAAGATATATTGCAGCTTAATAATTTCAAAATATATTGAGCTTAAGAATTGTTATAGCCAGATAGTCTATTCATTTAAAGCTACTTATAATTTATACATTTGATAATTAATACTGACTGATAATGATCTGGAGATAAATTGGGGTGAAGTGACCAACACCTACCTGTGTTGTCCACCTACAAACTGTGCAACTAGCAGGTAGTTGAATGTAAAGTTTGGTAGGCTGTGAGACACTGAAATAATACGAATTAAGTATGCTCTTCAGGATTGTCCTAATCAGTGATATAATGGTAGGTATTAGCTATCAGTGTGACTTCTTGCATCTTAGACCTTCCTTCTGAGATTACTTTCCTCCTGAAATGTACCTTTTAAGGAGTTCCTTTAGTATGTCTCTGTTGACAGCTGTTTCATGATCTGCTTATTTCACTCTCATCTGATGGATAATTTAGGTAGTTGTACACTTCTTTTGTTGTTGTTGTTGTTGAGATAGAGTCTCACTCCAGGTTGGAGTGCAGTAGCATGATCCCTGCTCACTGCAACCTCCACTTCCCAGGTTCATGTGAGTCTCCTGCCTCAGCCTCCCAAGTAGCTGGGACTAAAGGTGCACACTACTACACCTGCTAATTTTTATATTTTTAGCAGAGACAGGGTTTGAACATTGTTGGCCAGGCTGGTCTTGAACTCCTGACCTCAAGTGATACACCCGCCTCAGCCTCCCAAAGTGCTGGTATTACAGGCATGAGCCACCGTGCCCAGCTGGTAGTTGTACACTTCTAAGCCTGGTTATTTTCTCTTGGTACTTTGAAAATATACCATTATTGACTGGCACCCATTTTGCTGTTAAGAAATCTGCTATGCCAGGCGTGGTGGCTCAAGCCTGTAATCCCAGCACTTTGGGAGGCTGAGGCGGCTGGATCATGAGGTCAAGAGATCGAGACCATCCTGGTCAACTTGGTGAAACCCCGTCTCTACTAAAAATACAAAAAATTCGCTGCGCATGGTGGCGTGTGCCTGTAATTCCAGCTACTCAGGAGGCTGAGGCAGGAGAATTGCCTGAACCCAGGAGGCGGAGGTTGCGGTGAGCCGAGATCGCGCCATTGCACTCCAGCCTGGGTAACAAGAGCGAAAACTCCGTCTCAAAAAAAAAAAAAAAGAAAGAAATCTGCTATGAATATAATAGTTGTTTCTTTTTGTAGAATGTCTTTCCTCTCTGGTTGCTTTATCTCTGGTATTCTGCAGTTTCATTTTGATGTGTTTGAGATTTCTTTTACTTATCCTGCTTGGTCTTCAGTTTGCTTTCTGAATCTGAAAATTCTTGTCTTTAATCAATTCTGGAAATTTTTCAGCTATTATTTCATCATTATCTGTCTCTCTCAGTTTCTCTCTTTTCTCTCCTGGAATTCTCATTAGGAGTATGGTAGACCTTAGTAATCTATCCCCATGTCTCTTAAGCTTGCTTTCTTTTTTCCTGTCTCTAGGCTTTTCTCTAATTTCTTTTCTTTTTTTTTTTCTCCCAGATCCCTGTTTTTTATGTTCTCAGTAATTTCTTTTGATCTCTCTTCCGGCTACTAATTTTCTCTTCACTTGTGTATAATCTGCTATTTAACCAAACGTTGGCTTTGGTTTCAATTATTCTTTATTTCTAGAAATTCTACTTAATTCATTTTCTGTTTTTGTTTGTTTTGAGATGAAGTTTTGCTCTTGTTACCCAGGCTAGAGAGCAGTGGCACAATCTCGGCTCACTGCAGTCTTTACCTCCCAGGTTCAAGCAATTCTCCTGCCTCAGCCTCCCAAGTAGCTGGGACTACAGGCGCTCACTACCACGCCAGGTGAATTTTTGCATTTTTAGTAGATAGGGTTTCACCATGTTGGCCAGGATGGTCTTGAACTCCTGACCTCAGGTGATCCGTCCGCCTTGGCATCCCAAAGTGTGACAGACGTGAGCCACTGTGCACAGCCTACTTAATTCATTTTCAAAGCTATTTGGTTGTCTAAAAAAAAAAAAAAAAAAGCTGCTTATTTCCTGCTTATGTTTCCTAGCTTCTGTCTTTCTTTAATCATTTAAATAAGTGTATTTTATATTCTGTAGCTATCAATTCCAGTAGCTAAAGTCCGTATGGGTTTCATTATGTTATTTGTAATTTCTCTTGACTCACTCATTGCAGCTTATTTCCTTAGGTGTATTGTATTTTGGGTGCTGATGTTTGTCTCTGGAAATCCTGTTTATCTGTGGAATCTTTTGAGACCAGGTTGAGGGTACACCTGTGCAGTCAGGATTTGTATTTGCTTCTTCCCAGGCCCCCCAACTCTCTAGCCTGGGACCACTTTCTTGACAAATTTGAACTTTAAAACTTAGTAAGGGAAAAATTGTGGTTTTTATTTCTAAAGGGAAAATGTTCTTTTTCCCTCCACGCGCACCGCAGACCAAAGTAAATAAATGTTTTGTATGTCTCCCTGGGCTAGTATAGGGTTTTTTTCACCCAATCTGTTCTTGGAGAGTATAGCACTTTGAATTTCCAGTCCTATGCAGGATCACACTCCTGATTTCTTGTATAGGCCCAAGTCCTTGTCTTTAGTTTCCTGTGCAGCTGTTAAAACTCTAGAGATTTCTGAGATAAGTAGGTAGCCTCAACCATGGTTTCACTGCTCTGCTTACCACTCTGGTTTCCTGCTCCTTCTTCAGGTTGAGTGTGAAGTTTGGAAGACTATCAGAAGCATTCTCTTTTCATTCTTGCAAGTTATGCCTTTGAAATGATGTCTTACTTATCTAATGTTTCTGTGTGTTTAATAATCAGAGCATTTTTCAGGTTATCTTGTACTGTGCCATGTTGTTCCTTGATTCCTTTCTCTCCTGTACCCTCTTTATCCTTTGAGTTTTTTGCTCTACATTGATAGAGAAGCACAATCTCTCTTTATTACCACTGCCTTCCTAGTTTATTTCCCTTCTATGCTGGCATCTCTATACTCCATTCTCCACATTGCAGTCTAGTGATCTTAAAGTGTAAACTAGGTAACATCACTTCCCTGCTTAAAAACCTTTTAATAGCTTTTTGTAATAAAGTGCAGACTTTTTACCATGGCATTCAGGATATTTGATGACCTGAATCTTGTCTGCTCTAGTGTTTTCTCAGTAGTACTGCCTTCTTGTACTAGGCCCCAGCTACACAGGCCTTCTTAACCGACTGTAGCAAGCTCTTTTCTTTCTTCTCCTGCTTGTATTGCTTTTCTTTGGGTGCTTCTTATTGCTTTCTCTTTTTGTTCTTACCTTAAGTGTCACTTCCTTCACGAAGCCTTCCAAAGTAATCTCCCCAAGTTTTTTCTTATACCAGGTGTGACTAATTGCTGTGTCTTCATATAAGCTCCACAAAGGCTTGGTGAATCAATTTGCATTTCTTTTGTGTTTTTTTGTTTCGTTTTGTTTTGGAGATGGAGTCTGGCTCTGTCACCCACACTGGAGTGCAGTGGTCCAATCTTGGCTCACTGCAACCTCCTCTTCCCAGGTTCAAGCGATTCTCCTGCCTCAGCCTCCCCAGTAGCTAGGACTACAAGCACTCCCCGGCGAATTTTTGTATTTTTAGTAGAGATGGGGTTTCACCATCTTGGCCAGGTTGGTCTCGAACTCCTGACCTCAGGTGATCTGCCCGCCTCTGCTTCCCACAGTGCTGGGATTACAGGCGTGAACCACCACGCCTGGCCTACCCTTGCATTTCTGATGCTTAACAGTATCTAGTCCATATTGGACATTCAAATATTTGTAGAATAAGTGAAACATTGATGAACTCCTCAGTGGATAAAATAGGGAAGTATTAATTTGTAAGGAGGTGGGGCTTAATTTAGCAGCAGAATTGGTTTGTAAGCAAAAAAGCAAAGCGGATAACATATGAATTCCCAGAAACAAATGTCGCGGAGGAAATGTGTATAACAGCAATCGTCTGTCAGCGTCTTCTGTCGGCAAAGACCTGCTTGGAGACAATGCTAAATTAAATGAGGGACTGGCTGCTCCTCTCAGTGCAAAGACTACCAAACGAATAAAAAGCAACGTCGATCACCAAACTACGACTCCCAGCGGTCCCCGCGCGGGCCTGCCCGTGGGAGGCGGTGCTCGTCTCCACTCTGGGGAGCTCCGGCTTCAGGGCGGGAGGGGTTCTGGGTTCTGGCCCCGCCTCGCACTGCTCCCTGCCGTCGCCCTCCCCCAGGGTTGTGGCCACGCGCAGCGGCGGCGGTTGTTCCGCTTCCCCTCCGGCCCGGGCCGTCGCCATTGCCGAAGGCTCCCTCCCCTCCCCTCCCTGGTGGCCGCAGGGCTCCGCCGCCGCTGGGCCTAGCGGTAGCAGCGGCTGCTCCAGTGCGGCGTCTCTTCCCGCCCCGCTTCCCCTTCCCTCCCCTCCCCTCCCCGCGCCGCGCGCTGGCCCGGGGCGGTTCCGCAGCCCGCCGGGAGCTCCGACCAAGGCGCCTCGCTGGGGCGGGGACCTTGGCTCGCCTGGGGTAAGTGCACACAGGCCCGCCGGCGCGGGACGCGGGCCGGCTCTCTTCCTCCTTCCTTCTCCGCGGCCTGGCGGGCGGGAGCGGCCCGGGACAGGGAGCCGCCACCTGCGTGCTGGGAGCCGCGGCTCCCGGGGCGGTGGCTCATTGTCTGCTCCCCAGGGCTGTTTTCTTCTCTGGCTTTAGCCCGAAATGGGAAGCTTGCTGAGCTGCTGAGGTCTGACTCTTCCTGGACCCAGCCCTGTCCTGAACCGTGCGGCACCACGGGCTCTGCCGACTCTCGGTCTTCCCTTCCCTTGCGTTTCACCCTCTTCCTCTTCTCCGTTTTCTTAAATGCTCGGGTTTTGCTCCTTGATTTTTCCTCTCTCACTGATTCTCAGCCCCTCCTTGCTAGCTCTCTGTTCACCCCAGTTTCACTGCTCAGGAATATTTTCGCGAGTACCTTAACCGTTTTCTCAGCTCGGGTCTGTAACCTCTTTTCCACATTCCACATTTGTAAAAACCTAGAGCGTCCCGGGCGCTCGAGGGCCACTGCCTACGAACAGAACTTTCAGAGATTCTTGCTCCTATTTGATCTTCAGCCTGGGGGTGAAAATTCGGTTCTTTAGGTAACTTAGGTGAAGTTAAGATTGGTTTTTCACCATGTTTGGCTTTCTTTGAAACACACGCACGCACAAACATAAAACGTTGCCACAGATTTCTCTGTGGACTCAACCTTTTGACTAATTCTTTAAAGATAACCCATCCAAGAACAGAAGTGTGTCATTGTCAGTTCGTGTGAGGTTGTACTCATCCTTGCATCTTAATTTTAATAGTAATGCTCTTGTGAGCGTGATTTGTTTTCCCTTGATAAAAGAACGAACTCCCATTGATATCATTATCTCAGTTTGGCTTTACAGGTGACGTATCATTTCTTTGTTTTCTTTTTTAATCTTTATGAAAAGACAGAATGGTTAGTCCTAAAATTAGACTACGAAGAGCTGTGTTTTGGATCAAGGTTGTGCACGTCACGTTTTTTCCCCTGCTGTGTTCGACTCTTCCGCTCTTATAAGTAGGCAGGATATTGAAATGTACAAGAATTTGCTCTGGGGGTTTTGTTTTTGTAAGGTTGTCCAAAAGAATAACACTCAATAAAGTTAGATTGGGATGAAGGCAGTGAATAGTAATTTTTAAAGCAGGTTAAAACCTGTCAATTTTGCCAGAAGCTCTGTGGCTTTTGTAAAACACACTCTTGCTTGTGTATATATGAAGAGCCTTTTTCATGTTCTGTTACTGTGATTTCAGGCAACTTTTTCACTCTTGTCATCTTCAGCTTTTAAATCTTTTGAGCTACTAATTAGCCAAGCACACTGATTTACACTTATATTATGGAAAGTGAACCTATAATAGATGTAGGTCTTAAACCAGCCTTCTGGTTTGGTAACAGAGGTTGACCTAAATTCAGTGTATTTTGTGTTTTCACTAGCCCATTGTTACCTTTCCCTCCTGCAAGGCTCTGAAACAAGTGGCTTCACTACTCAGCTTCAATACTGCCATCGTTTATTAAATAGTAGTATCAGTTGTTTTTAATTTAATGGATGTTTTATGGCCTGAGGGATTAAGGTGTAGAAATGTTGGAGTTTGAAACTTGGTCTGTAGATGTTAGCGTCTATGCCGGTTTTTTCTAAAAGCAGATATTTTTATGAAGGTTCCTGGGTATTTCACTTCCTTTAGGGCCTCAATTTATGTTTTACTATGATTCAGAGACAGTTAACTCTTCTGGACTTCCTGCTATTTAATACCAACCTTGCAAACCCAAATTCAAAATGTAAGTTCATAGTTCCAGTATACAAGTGATAGGGCTCTGTGATCTTTATGGTAGACAGGTTCCCAAGTAGATGCGGTTAACAGTTTCTTTTTTTTTTTTTTTTTTTTTTTTGAGATGGAGTTCCGCTCTTGTTGCCCATGCTGGAATGCAGTGGCGTGATCTCGGCTTAATGCAACCCAAGCCTCCCCATGTTCAGGAGATTCTCCTGCCTCAGCCTCTGGAGTACCTGGGATTACAGACATGCACCACCATTCCTGGCTAATTTTGTATTTTTAGTAGTGATGGGGTTTCTCCATGTTGGCCAGGCTGGTCTCAGGCTCGAGTCTCCAGCTCCGGACCCGACCTTAGGTGATCCGCCTGCATTGGCCTCCCAAAGTGCTGGGTTTACAGGTGTGAGCCCCCGCGTCCGGCCAACAGTTTCTATTTCTTTTCAGTTATACTTTTTAAGAGAGATAACTTAGAACTTGTTCAGGTAGCTAAGGATAGACTTTATTTTTTTAATAGTACCTGAGGTACAAAGGATAGACTTTGAATTATACTTTTCTAAGATGTAAGAACTTCTTCAAGTAGCCAAGGATAAAACAAGTAGGTATTGTTAGATTGTTCCTACCTTTTTTTTTTTTTTTGATACGGAGTCTCGGACTGTTGCCTGGGCTGGAGTGCAGTGGTGTGATCTCAGCTTACTGCAACCTCCACCTCTCGGATTCAAGTGATTCTCCTGCCCCAGCCTCCCGAGTGGCTGGGATTACGGGCATACACCACCACACCCAGCTAATTTTTAAATTTTTACTAGAGACGGGGTTTCACTATGTTGGCCAAGCTGGTCTTGAACTCCTGACCTCGTGATCCATCCTCCTTGGCCTCCCAGAGTGCTGGGATTACAGGCATGAGCCACTGCACCTGGCTGGATTCTTCTTTTCTCTATCAAAATTGATTATTATTATATTTGAGTATGACATTTCTTTTGGCTTTCTGACTTGAGCACTTCTGATTAAACTTTGAAACTGGGTCATCTTGAAGACGTTAAGTTGTAAGGGTTTTGATCAGTTTGTTATCAAAAGCCCTTTCCAGTTTTAAGATATAAGTTTCCAGACTATTCAGAGAGAGGGTGTCAGTTGCAAATTGGGTGTCTGAACTCTTCCTAGTATCCTTTTTGTGCCTTAACAGAGCAGAAGAGGGAAGGAAAAAATAATCCTCATTGCCCCAAGAAATAAAATACTGATTGTCTTCTTCTGTGATCAGAGTTGAGTTTTTCAT
This sequence comes from Saimiri boliviensis, assembly GCF_048565385.1. Classification (NCBI taxonomy): domain Eukaryota; kingdom Metazoa; phylum Chordata; class Mammalia; order Primates; family Cebidae; genus Saimiri; species Saimiri boliviensis. The sequence goes on from NC_133456.1 coordinate 18,895,040, forward strand.
CACTTCTTCACTTCTAGGATCACCTACCTGGCTAAGGGTAGTCAGTCTGGATTTCAGTGTTCTAGCCTACTATCTCTGAGTTACTTTAGTACCGACTCCATGTATCACAGGTGGTTAGGAGCTAGAGTCCTGGGTTTGAATTCTGGCTGTTCTACTTTACCCTGGGCAAGATACATATTTTTTCTTTCCTTTTTTTTTTTTTTTTTTTTTTGAGATGGAGTCTCATTCCGTCACCCAGGCTGGAGTGCAGTAGCACAATCTCAGCTCATTGCAACCTTCACCTCCTGGGTTCAAGGGATTCTGCTGCCTCAACCTCCCAAGTAGCTGGGACTAGCTTTTTGTGTTTTCAGTAGAGACGAGGTTTTGCCATGTTAGCTAGGGATGGTCTCCATCTCCTAACTTCGTGACCACTCATCTCTGCCTCCCACAGCGCTGAATTACAGGTGTGAGCCACTGCACCCAGCCAAAATAGCATTTTTTCAAGACTTGCTTTTCTCATTTGCAAGATGGGGATAATAATAAACATAATATCAATTTCATAGGGATATTTAGATCGAATGAGAGAATGCAGGTAAAGTATTCTGTAAGTATTGTTCTTAATAAATGTTAGTTAATAGACTGCTCTTACATGCCGTAGAGTTGATACTCCTAAACTTAGATTTATAACTGCCTCCTCAGGTGGGCTCGTTGGCTCATGCCTGTAATACCAACACTTTGGGAGGCTGAGGCTGGTGGATCACTTGAGGTCAGTAGAGCGAGACCAGCCTGGGCAACATGGTCAAACCCTGTCTTTACTAAAAATACAAATATTAGCTGGCTGCGGTGGTGGGCACCTGTAATTTCAGATACTCAGGAGACAGGCAGAATTGCTTGACCCCTGGAGGCAGAGGCTGTGGCGAACTGACATCACACCACTGCACTTCAATCTGGGTGACAGTGATACTCCATCTCAAAAAAAAAAAAAAAAGTAAAACTGCCTTCTAAAAGACTGAAGTTTCTGAGACCATAACTTTAAAAAAAATATTTTTTAGGAGAAAAAATATAAAATAGTTTCACCACTGAAATAAAACATAGGGGTTTTGAACACAAGTATATCAGATTTAAAAACATGCATATTTCTTGTAGAAAATTTGAAAAGTGGGCAGTAGCTGGTGATGGCCTGTGTAGTCCCAGCTACTTGGGAGTCAGAGGATCTTTTGAGCCCAGGAATTTGAGGTCAGCCTGGGCCACATATGGAGACCCCCATCTCTTAAATGAGTCAAAGATAAAAGTAGAAAAAAATATCAAATAAGAAATTTGGAAAGTAGTAAAAACTATTAAGACAAAAATCACCTTAGTCTCAGCTGGCAGAGGGAACCATCGTAACAGATTAGAACAGTGGTTTTGTTCCTTATTTTAAATTTAAATTCTAAAAGCAGTACATGTTTATTATAAAAGGTTCATACAAGTCAATTAAATATTTAAAGAGTGAAAATTCCAGCACTTTGGGAGGCTGAGGCAGGAGGATCACCTGAGCCCAAAAGTTGGCGGTGCACTGAGCTATGATTGCACCACTGCATTACAGCCTGGGTGACAGAATAAGACCCTGTCCCTCAAAATTTTTAAAAAGTGAAAATTGCTCTCTCTTCACTTTTTAGTCCCATTTCTTAGAAGTACCTACTCACTGTTAATAGTTTTACTTAATAAATTAGCAATAAGTACCTATTGTGTGTGAGATACTTTTGTTGTTCTTCTTGTTTTGAGATGAAGTCTCACCCTGTCGCCCAGACTGGTGTCCAATGGCATGATCTTGGCTCACTGCAACCTCCATCTCCCGGGTTCAAACAAGTCTCCTGCCTCAGCCTGCTGAGTAGCTGGGTTTACAGGTGCCCACCACCATGCCCAGCTAATTTTTGTATTTCTTGTAGAGACAGGGTTTCACCATGTTGGCCAGGCTGATCTCCAACTCCTGACCTCCTGATGCGCCTGCCTCGGCCTCCCAAAGTGTTGGGATTACAGGTGTAAGTCGTCTTGCCCGGCCTGAATACTTTTTATGTTGATTTTAAAATAAAAAATTGGATCTTTATATATTGTTTTTTTATCTTATTACATGTAATGGCACCTCATCTTTTTAAGTCATAAGATAGTACATTATATAGTAGTACTTTAATTATTTGTCGTCATTTATGTTTCTTTTTTTTTTTTAATGGTGAAAAGATATACATATATTTAGAATTAGCCAGTTGGACTCCGTTTAGATGATCCCAATTTTGTTGGCAACATCCAAAGTATCATAATCAGGAGCCAGTCGAACATAAGCCTTCTTCTCTCCATCAGGCCGAATCAGGGTGTCGACCTTGGCCACATCAATGTCATAGAGCTTCTTCACAGCCTGTTTGATCTGGTGCTTGTTGGCTTTAACATCCACAATGAACACAAGTGTGTTGTTGTCTTCTGTCTTCTTCATGGCAGACTCAGTGGTCAGTGGAAACTTGATGATAGCATAGTGGTCCAGTTTGCTTCTCCCGGGGGCGCTCTTCCGAGGATATTTGGGCTGCCTCCGGAGTCGCAGTGCTTGGGCCGCCGGAATGTGGGTGACGTGCGGATCTTCTTTTTTTTGTGGCTGTGGACACCTTTCAACACTGCCTTCTTGGCCTTTAAAGCCTTCGCCTTCGCTTTGGCTTCGGCTTTAGGTGGGGCAGGAGCTTCCTTCTTTGCTTTCCGCGCCATCTTGTGAAAAGGCCATTTATGTTTCTAATTTTGATCAGCTAAAACTAGAGCCATAATGAACTTCCTTATATGTATGTCTGTGTGCACATGCATATGTATACAAGTATTTTCTTAACGATTTGTGTGTGTTTAAATTTCTTTTTACTCTTTTTGAATTGCCTTCCAAAAAGACTTTACCAATCTATATTTCCTTATTGAATTAGAGAAGCTCTTCACATGTAATAGATATTAACCTGTGGCCTTCTGTTTAAGGACTTCCTCATTCCACCTTTACAAAAAATATTCTTATGTGTTTTCTTCTGGTACTTTTAATAATTAGTTATTATTATTTTTTTTTTTTTTTTTTTTTTTTTTTTTTTGTGGAGGCTACATAGTCTCACTCTGTGACCCAGGCTGGAGTACAGTGATGCAATCTCAGCTCACTGCAACTTCCACCTCCCAGGTTCAAGGGATTCTCATGCCTCAGCCTCCCCAGTAGCTGGGATTACAGATAGGCACCACCATGCTCGGCTAATTTTTTGTGTTTTTAGTAGAGATGGGGTTTCACTAATTTGGCTAGGCTGGTCTTGAACTCCTGACCTCAGGTGATCCACCTTGCCTCGGCCTCCCAAAGTGCTGGGATTACAGGCATGAGCCACTGCATGCGGCCTGGTTACTCTAAGTGCTTATTAGAACTAATGGAAATAGTCTGGGAGCAGTGGCTCACACCTGAAATCCCAGCACTTTGGGAGGCCGAGATGATTGGGTCACCTGATATCAGGAGTTAGAGACAGCCTAACCAACATGTGAAAGTCTATTTATTTTGTTTTCCAGGTTCATTGTTTTATATGAGAATAATATTAACTTCAACCTGTTTTCTTTTTTTTTTTTTTTTCAGCCTGTTTTCTGTAGTTAAAATATTTAACCCTGTTTTAGGTCTTTATTACATTGGCCTGAAATTCCAAGACTTGATTCAACAAGAGAGGTGTCATTGTCTTGAAATGACTCTAGTATTAATATTTTTGCATTTAGGGATGATGGCAGCTATTGGTTTTAAAGAAAGATTCTTTTTGTTTATTTCTTGCTCTGTCACCCAGGCTAGAGTGCAGTGACACAGTCTCTGCTCACTGCAGCCTTCACCTCCTGAGTTCAAATGATTCTCCTGCCTCAGCCTCCTGAGTAGCTGGGATTATAGGCACACGCCACCATGCTTGGCTTATTTTTGTGTTTTTAGCAGAGATGGGGTTTCACCATGTTGACCAGGTTGGTCTCGATCTCTTGACCTCGTGATCCACCCGCCTCGGCCTCCCAAAGTGCTGGGATTACAGGCTTGAGCCACCGCGCCCGGCAATTATATGGTATTTTCAAACAAAGATCTGGCTGGGTGTGATGGCTCACGCCTGTAATCCCAGGACTTTGGGAGGCCAGAGAGAGTGGATCACTTGAGGTCAGAAGTTCAAGACCAGCCTGACCACCCTGGTGAAACCCTGTCTCTACTAAAATAAAAAAATTAGCCAGGTGTGGTGGTGGGTACCTGTAATCCCAGCTACTCAGGAGGCTGAGGCAGGAGAATTGCTTGAATCCAGGGAACAGAGGTTGCCGTGAGTGGAGATTGCGCCACTTCACTCCAGCCTGGGCAGTCTTTCATGATCACCTCTGCCTACCCCGACTCTGCGTCTGACTTCCTGCTCCACTGTGTGTTTATTTTCCTTTATAGCACGTCCGTCTGAAGTTTCTTTCTCATTTACCTGGATTTTACTCTATTTTACAGAGCTTTGAATAAATAGGTATGGAATAAGTATGTGTTGGTTGAGTGTCACTCTCTTATTTCTAATGATATTTTAAAATGTTTATTCATTTTAATTAATAGACTTTGCAGGATTTTAGGTTCACAGCAAAATTGAGCCTAAGATAGAGTTCCCATACACCCCATGCTCCTCACACCCCTCTTCTCCAAGCCTCCCCATCATCAATATCCTGCATCACTGTGGTATATTTGATAGTCAGTGAACCAATATTCACACATTATTACTACCCAAAGCCCATAGTTTACATTAGGGTTCGCTCCTGTGGTACTGTACATTCAGTGGGTCTTGACAAATGTACAGCAACATGTATCCACCATTATAGTATCCTACAGAATTGTTTCTTCACCTTAAAACTCTCTGCTCCACCTGTTCCTCTCCACTTTACTGCAAGTCCTGGCAACCACTGATCTTTTACTATCTCCATCGCAGTGCCTTTTCCACAATGTCCCATAGTTGGAATTACATAGTATGTAGCCTTTTTCTCTTGGCTTCCTTCATTTAGCAGTATGCATCTGAGGTTGTTCCATGTTCATGGCTTGATAGGTCATTTCATTTTAGCACTGAATAATATTCCATTGTTTGGATGTATGTTCACCTATTGAAGGACCAGGTTTGGTGATTATGAGTAAAGCGGCTATTAACATTGATGTGTGGAGTTTCTCATTGTGGTTTAAAATACACATAACGGAATTTACCATCTTAACCAGTTTTAAGTATATAGTTAAGTGGTACTAAATACATTTATCATGTGCAGCTGTCACCACCATCTATCTCTGAAACTCTTTCCATCCTGCAAAACTGAAATTCTGTACCCTTTCAGAAAGTAGAAGGAAATTTTGCTTTCTGTCTGCATGATTTTGACTACTCTTAAGTACCTCATGTAAGTGGAATCATAGAATATTTGTGTTTTTTGATTTATTTCACTTATCCTCGAGGTTCATCTGTGTTGTAGCAAGTCAGAATTTTTTTTAGGGTGAATAATATTCCCGTGTATGTATTTGCCTCATTTTGCTTGACACTTGGGTTGCTTCCATATTTTAGCTATGGAGGATAATGCCACTATGAACATGGGTATACAAGTATTCTTTGAGACCTTTTTTCCAGTTCTTTTTGAGTACATATCCAGAATGGAGTTGCTGGGTTATATGATAATTCTGTTTAATTTTTTTAAATTCTTTGTTTAATTTTTTGAGGAATAACCATATTGCTTTGCACAGTGGCTGCATCACTTTACATTTCCACCAGCAGTGCACAACAGTTCCAATTTCTCTGCCTCCTTTTTGACACAACTGTTGTTTTGTTTGTTTTGTTTTGAGATGGAGTCTCGCTCTATAGCCCAGGCTGGAGTGCAGTGGTGCAATCTTGGCTTACTGAAACCTCCACCTCCCAGGTCCCAGTTGAAGCAATTCTCCTACCTCAGCTTCTCAGGTAGCTGGGATTACAGGTGCACGCCACCATGCCTGCCTAATTTTGCATTTTTAGTAGATACGGGGTTTCACCATGTTGGCTAGGCCTGTCTTTAACTTCTGACCTCAGGTGATCTACCTGTCTGGGCCTCCCAAAGTGCTGGGATTACAGGCGTGAGCCACCGCACCCAGTCACAAATGAGTGTCATATTTAGACTTGGGTCTCATCCCCAAGATATCTCATTATGCAAATATTCCAATGTTAGAAATCTGAAACAATTCTAGTTCCAAGCATTTTGCATTTTGGATAAGGCGTACTCAACCTATAGTACTTAATTCCTTTTTAAAGGTGAGTAATATTTCATTCTACGTATTATACCACCTTTTGTTTATCTGTTCACCTATCAATGTTTTCCGTTTTTTGTTTTGTAAATTGTATTTGGTTTGCTTTTATCTCAGATATTTGGAATGTATACATCCTGTTTTTAAAGTGTACTAGCTTAAGTGAATTTGAGTCTAAATCTGAATTGAAAAAAATTTTTCTCATCTGTCAGTCTGAAAAAGAAAATTGTTTTGACTCTTCCTATATCTGAAAATTATTAAGATTTCTTTTCTCTTAACCGTTTCTCATTTTATCCTCCTTTCACTTCTTTGGTGAGCCTGGACCACAATATTGTTAATATTTTTTTCTATATTTCATGTTTCTAATCCCATCATCTTTCAGTAATTTTGTTTTATTTATTTATTTGAGACAGAGTCTTGCTTTGTTGCCCAGGCCTTAGTGCAGTGGTACGATCTTGGCTCACTGCAACCCCCTCTTCCCAGGTTCAAGCAATTTTCCTGCCTCAGCCTCTCTAGTAGCTGGGATTACAGGTGTGCATACCATGCCTGGCTAATTTTTGTATTTTTAATAGAGACAGGGTTTTGTCATGTTGGCTAGGCTGATCTCAAACTCCTGTCCTCGAGTGATCCACCTGCCTTGGCCTCCCAAAGTGCTGGGATTACAAGTGTGAGCTACCATGTCTGACCTATTTATTTTTGAGACAAGGTCTCGCTCTGTTGTTCCAAGCTCACCATGGAGGTGAAAAGAGGTTAAAGTGAGAATGGGTTAAGAGAAAAAAACATCTTATAATCTTCAGATACAGGAAGGTTGCTCAGGTTGGAGTGCAGTGGTGCAACCTCAGCTCGTTGCAGCCTCAGGCAGTCCTCCCGCCTTAGCCGCCTAAGTAGTGAGACTACAGGTGCATGCCACCACACCCGCCTAATTTTTAAATTTTTTGTAGAGATGAGGTTTCACTATGTTGCCAAGGCTGGTCTCAAACTCCTGGGCTCAAGTGATCCTCCTGTCTCAGCCTCCCAAAATGCTGGGATTATAAGTGAGGGCCGTCACACCTGGCCTAATTATTACTTTTATCTCGGCAATTACATTTAGTATTAACACAAGTTATTTAAACTTTATTTATGTGAATTCATTGCTCATTGTCAGTTTTCTCAGTTTTACATTTAAATTCATTAATCAGTATATCATCTAGTGTACATGTTCAGCTAATATTTTCAGTAGGAGTACCTGGAAGCCACATTTAATTATTTAGATTACTAACTTCCCTCAGAAATCCTGTTGATGTTCTGTCACCTTGAGTTAATCATTTTGTTTCAGATCTTCAGTCTCTCCCACCCCATTTCTGCTGTGTCTGAATGGTGGTAGGAATTTTCCTTTTTCTTTCTTTTTTGAGGTGGAGTTTCGCTCTTGTTACCCAGGCTGGAGTGCAATGGCGCTATCTCGGCTCACCGTAACCTCTGCCTCCTGGATTCAGGCAATTCTCCTGCCTCAGCCTCCCGAGTAGCTGGGATTACAGGCACGTGCCACCATGCCCAGCTAGTTTTTTGTACTTTTAGTAGAGACGGGGTTTCACCACGTTGACCAGGATGGTCTCAATCTCTTGACCTCGTGATCCACCCGCTTCGGCCTCCCAAAGTGCTGAGATTACAGGCGTGAGCCACTGTCCTTTTTCTTTAAGTATTTTGACAGATTCTGTCTTGTACAGGCTCACTAATGTTGCCTGAAACTTTAGCTCCTTATGATCTTTGTGCCTGGTGCTTTTTTAAAATTTCCAATAATACTTTTGGTTATTACTTTTGTTTCAGTTCTTTTTCCTTCCTTGGAAACATGTAATTATTAGGTTGGCTTACCATTTCTGTCCTCTTCGGAGCTGCTCAAATATTTGCCCCCCCTTTTTTTTTTTTTTTAATCACTCGTGTGATTTTTCTTTTTCACTTCCAATATTGGCTTTATTTTTGCTGCAATCTTAATTTTTTTGCATCCTTTTAAAATTTATCTCACTTTTCTTAAATTATCTTATCTCATCTTGGTCTCTTCTCTCCATATATGCCTGTTTTGTGTAGTTTGCCAAATAGGGACTGGAAGTTAGTTCTGTCCTGAAGTAATTTACCATCTAAGTTAGGTTTTGCCTCTGTGAGAAGGGTAATCTTCCTTGTGGTTTTCTTTTGTTGTTAGGATCAGTGCTGGATTTCTTACTGCTTACTCATCATTGAACAGTAACTGTTATGTCCTATCTGATGTGCATTTGTCAGAAATGTATGTGGGTTTTCCTTGCCTCTACAGTGGACTGGAGTTCTGATGAAACCACTTCTCAGATGTATTGCTGAGGGGTGAATACACAGCTCCTAGTGTGATTTCCAGTGATTAACAGACATTCCTCTTCATATGGTAGTTCTGGGCTAGGGTAGGAGGATCTTATCCTACCCTGTTTCTGTCTGTGTAAGTCTCTGAACTGATACAGTTTGAGAGGGGTCCTGATTTCTAGCATGTGCTGCTGTTAAGGCTTTTCTGATTCTAATCTTATACCCGCAACATAACACTCTCCTTGTGACTTCATTAAACCTCCCAGGAAGCAGTGTGTCTGTCCATTCAGGTCTTCCTGCCCTTACACAGCTCCACTGGAACCTTACCTACACACAGACGCAGATACACACTTCCTTGTTTGTTTTCTGGAATTTGCGCCTGGTAGTCTCCCTGGATGTATGTTGAGAGATCAGAGAAGATAAGGAACTGTGGCTGCTGCAAAAACTGCCTCTGCGTAGCGAGGGTTGGCTGACCAATTCTTGATTCTGCCTTGATTCTTCAAAGCAGACGGAGTCTCCAAATAAAGGGATGGCTAGTGGAGAGACACAGGGTATCTTCATATCTTCTTTCAGGCAGATGGTTGAGCTTTGTTTTATGAGGCAGGCAGGCTGGGTTGTGAGTCTTTTTTCAGTTACGGTTGACCTTAAAGCTAGTAGAAATTCTTCAGAGATATCATATAATTTGTATTGGTGGATATTTGGGACAGACTACATTGTTGATTTCTGATTTGATTCCATTATTTACTAGAGTAAGCCTGTTCCAATTTTGTGAAATTCAGGTAACCACTTAATAACATCAGTCTTGACTTTCATCTTTCAGTAAAAGATTTTACCTCATATTGATAGATTTTCACTTTGATAGTAGGAGAATGGTATCTTGTTCCATATTTGCATCTGTTTGGTAAATCTAGTGAGGCTGAAAATTTTTCATGTTTATTGCCCCTCCCTCCCTGTTTTTCCATTTTGAATTGCCACTAGGGTTCGTGGCCAAAATTAGGGAAAACTAGGCTTCAGAATGTTTATGTATTTCTTCTGACTTTTTTTTTTTTTTTGAGATGGAGTTTCACTCTTGTTGCTCAGGCTGGAGTGCAATGGCGTGATCTTGGCTGACCACAAGTGATTCTCCCAGGTTCAAGTGACTCTCCTGACTCAGGCTCCCGAGTACCTGGGATTACAGGCATGTACCACCATGCCCAGCTGATATTTTTAGTAGAGACAGGGTTTCTCCATGTCAATCAGGCTGGTCTCGAACTCCCGAACTTACGAGGTCCACCCGCCTTGGTCTCCCAAAGTGCTGGGATCATTTTTGCATTTTTAGTAGAGATGGGGTTTCACCATGTTGATCAGGCTGGTCTTGAACTCCTGACCTCGTGATCCGCCCACCTCGGCCTCCCAAAGTTCTGGGATTACAGGCGTGAGCCATCGTGCCCGGTCACTTCTTCCAACTTTTTTAGTCATCTTTCTTGTTGCTCGCCTGTTCTCTCCCTGTTCCCACTGTAAGGCAGTTTTGAAGCATTTTCTGAGCCTCACCACTTGACTTCATGCTTTGTCGTTGTTTCACTTTTTAGTGTGGTGATTGGGTGAAAGCCAAGGAGAAGAAGAAAAAGAGAAAGAAGGGTCACATTTGAATTACAAAATGCCTTTACACTCCCTGTGGTCTCTGTTTACAGATACCTTCCTCTCTTTCTTTGCCTGACAAATTCCTTCTCATCCTTCAAAACCCAATTTTGATTTTTTGCCTAATTACTCTCACCTAAATATGAGCTCTGGGTCCTCCTTTCCAGTGCATTCCATTGGGCCCTGCCAGCTCCTTAACTTATTTCAGAGTAGTCGTTGTTATTTGTGAGCTCCAAACTGAGACTGTTTTAGGCACTTAATAAATACTTGAATGAGTGAATAAATTAGGAGAGACTTACGAAGAGTTCCTGTTATTTTTTCCAACCATGTTATTTCTCTACCTAGTAACTTCTAGTGTGAAAATATCAAAAACAGGTATCTCTGAGCAGTGGACTTAGGGCTATTTTTTTTTCTTTTAGACTTTATTCTGGTTTGAGGTTTCTGTGATGATCATGTACTACCTTTATTATAAGAATAGGAAACACCATTAAAACCAAACCCCTCAAATTTCCAGATGCTCCCTATTGCCCAGCACCTGCGCCGTTCTGGCCCTACTCAGCTTAGTAGTATTTCCCAGTGCTGCTGCCTGTGCCCTTGGATCTCCTTGCTGTCTTATGCGCTACATCATAGATCCGTTCCTTTGGCCTGGAGTCCCATCTTCTGGTGAAAAAGATGCTCTGTTGTAAATACTGAGAACACTTACGTTAGAGATTGAATAGTGAGGGTTTAGATTAATGACCTGGAGTATCATCTTGAACATTTGATGGTTAAGGGATGAAGTCTTTGGGTCAGTTTTCAGTTGTGATGATCAAGATAAATGGAGCGTTTGTCTTAGCTTTCTAGAATAGTGGCCTTAAAGGAGACAGAATAGTGAGTGTATCTTCAAACTTGCCTGGGTCTCCACTAGCCTAAAGAAGAAAAAAACCCTTTAATTCTGATGCTGTCACAGATGAAATCCTTTCATTCACTGATTTATTCATTCAAGAAATAATGACTCATCACCTACTCTGGGCTAGACACAGTATCCAGTGTGATAGTGATGTAATGGTCAACAAGATACTCACAGGATTCATGCTTGTGGATTTCGTACATAGTTAGAGAAGATAAATGTTAACAAAGGAAATCTAGTGTGATGAATGTTAAAAGGAAATAAACCAACACTTGTGGCAATGAACAGGTGTCAGAAGTTTCCTGAGAAAATGATTTTTAAGCTAGTACCTGAAGTAGGTATTTGCCAGGTGAAGGTGGTGATCAGAAAGTAGTCATCAGTTCATTCTGGTTTGTCCACGACTTTCCTGGTTTTAGCACTCAGAGTCCTGTGTCCAGGGAGGTCATGTGTGAAGGCTTAAGATGGCAGTTAAAGAAGCTGTAAGAATAAAAACTTAAAGCCTGAAGAGGGAAAGAGTAAAATGAGATGAGTCTAGAAAGTTAGACAGGAGGCTGATGATATGTACACTGTTGGGCTTTGCCTTAATAACCATGAGGTTTTAAGTAGGAAAATGAATTAATAGTATTTTAATTTTTATTCTTATTTTATTTTGAGACAGAGTCTTGCTCTATCATCCAGACTGGAGTGCAGTGGTGCAATCTTGGCCTCCTGGGTTTGGGTGATTCTCATGCCTCAGCCTCGAGTAGCTAGGACAACAGGCGCTCGCAACCATGCCTGGCTAAGTTTTATATTTTTTAGTAGAGACACAGTTTCACCATGTTGGCTAGGCTAGTCTTGAACTCCTCACCTCAAGTGATCCGCCTGCCTCAGTACCCCAAAGTGCTGGGATTATAGGCATGAACCACCATACCTGGCCAAGAATGTTAATTTCTTAAAAATGGAAAAACCACACGTTTTTATTCTCGTATCTTTCTGTCACTGGGTAGAAATTTTACTAGCAGAATAATAATGCCTGTCATCAACATTTTTTTCAGACATGAAGAGTAAGCGTAGAAGGTAGGAGGCATGGCAGTGAGGTCATTGAAGTGATCTTTTCCTGAACACAGCAGATGCCATAAATGATTTCTGTCACCATCAAAGTAGTCTCATTGAGAGACTACCTGATTATTCCAGTGATGCTTCCACTCTTCAAATTATTTCTAGAACTCTTCTTTTTGCATTGCCGGAGGAGCCTCTGGCATATTCTTTAGAGCATCTTCTTCACCAGAGGCAAACTCTTCATCCTTGCCGCTGCCTCTGTTTCAGGTCAGTTTTTCTTGCTCTTTGCATCTATGTTTGGCCCAATGTGGTTTCTTTCTTTTTCTTAAAAATTCCTTAAATTTTAAAAAAACAGATATTCATATACATATAAAATTTATATACAGTAAAATTCACCCTCTAACGTGTACAGTTAAGTGGATTTTTTTAAGTATACTCACAAAGTTATACAGCCATCCCCACTATCTAATTAGAGAATATTTGCATCACCTCAGAGAGAAATACTGCACTCAATAACTCTCATTCCTTATTTCATTTCCCCAAAAATAACCACTAATCTATTTTTTGTCTCATGAATGGAATGATATAATATGTAGTCTTTTACTGGTTTCTTTAACACAAGTTTTCAAGGTCCATCCATGTTGTGGCATCTGTTAGTACTTCATTCCTTTTTACTGTTAACAGTTTCTGTTTCTTTTTTTTCTTTTTTTTTGAGATGGAGTTTTCACTCTTCTTGCCCAGGCTGGAGTGCAATGGCACAATCTTGGCTCACCACAACCCCCACCTCCTGGGTTCAAGTGATTCTCCTGCCTCAGTCCCGAGTAGCTGGGATTACAGGCGCCCTCCACCATGCCCAGCTAATTTTTGTATTTTTAGTAGAGACGAGGTTTTACCATGTTGGCCAGGCTGGTCTCGAACTCCTGACCTTAGACAATCCACCTGCCTTGGCCTCCCAAAGTGCTGGGATTACAGGCATGAGCCACCAGGCCTGGCCTCTGAGCATAATTTTTTACCTCATTGTTCATATTTGTACAGTAATAAGTAGGCATCATTCATGTGCAGCCACATTATGGCCCTGTAGCCATGACTAGTCTGTGAGTTTGAGCAGTTTGAATGCATAAGGATATAAAGATGCTTTTTTTTTTTTTTTTTGAAACAGAGTCTCACTCTGTCACCCAGGCTGGAGTGCAGTGGTGCAATCTTGGCTCACTGCAACCTTCACCTCCTGGGTTCAGGGAATTCTTCTGTCTCAGCCTCCCAAGTAGCTGGGACTACAGGTGTGTGCCATCACACGGAGCTAATTTTTTTTTATTTTTAGTAGAGACGGGTTTCACCGTCTTGGCCAGGCTTGTCTCAAACTCCTGACCTCATGATCCGCCTGCCTCAGCCTCCCGAAAGTGCTGGGATTACAGGTGTGAGCCACCGTGCCTGGCCAAGATACATTCTTAAGCTATACAAATTATTTATGCTTTGCTGGTTAAGATTCTGAAACAAAGTTTGTCATTAGAAAGTGTTTTACTTGTTTATAGTGGCCTTAAACTAATGAAGGTATATAGCAGGCGTCCCCAAACTATGGCCTGCGGGCCGCATGCAGCCCCCTGAGGCCATTTATCCGGCCCCGCTCCGCACTTCAGGAAGGGACACCTCTTTCATTGGTGGTCAGTGAGGAGCACAGTATGTGGCGGCCCTCCAACGGTCTGAGGGACAGTGAACTGGCCCCCTGTGTAAAAAGTTTGGGGATGCCTGGTATATAGGGTATTTATGAGTCTTGAAGTGTGAATTTAAACGTTTGTTGGTGTCTGTGTTAAAAGCATTATGATAGATAGTGTCAGATAGATACAGAAATGTATGGAAAGTGTTACTTGCCAGCCAGTTTATAATCTTGTAGAAAGAGAGAAGAAAAGTTAGAAGCCAGGTGACTGAATTTCAAGGAAGTGTGCAAGTACCATATGGATGGATGGGACTGTATCATTCTGTATCATATCATCCAATCAGGAGAGAGAAGACATGCAGTAATTTGAACCTGAGAAAACATAATTGACTGCTTATAAGTGGGTAATTGAGTAATGAGGGATTAGCCAGTAAAAAGCAAATAGCGCTCTAAAGAATGTTAGAATAGCAAAAGTTAAGAAGCAGCTACTACCCCTAGGGCTGAGATAGAGCCCCCTGGGGAAGAGCTCTTCCTTTCCCCAGAGCTGACTGAGATCCAGACCTTATTGGAGAGAGCACGATTGTAAATCATTGAATAGCAAAGAAGTTTCTGTCATTTAATCGTCCTTTGTTGGCCAAAGTTGTTGGACATCTGCCGTTTAGGGTGCCAAGGAGAATTGTTAACTCTGATACAAAACTGCCCGAAAAGGGTATGTGGGGTGGTTTCTTGTTCCAGTAGACTCGGTGCTTCTGGCCACCTTCCCCTATTGGAGTCTGATGCTGGCAGAGTCACCTGCCCATCAGGAGTCTTGTGACAGCTGGAACCAGGAAGTAAAACTCCTTTTCTTCTGTGATGTCTCTCCAGCACCCTGTATTGACAAAGCTTAGCATCATGCCCTGGCAAAGGAAAAATTCTTAAATTTTTTTCAGAACGGACAGAAAGGATGAATTTGGAATGGAGAGACAGGAGTGCAGTGGTGCCATCTCAGCTCACTGTAACTTCTGCTTCCTGGGTTCAAGCAATTGTCTTGCCTCAGCCTCCTGAGTAGCTGAGATTACAGACCCACACAAGCACACCCATCTAATTGATTTGCATTTTTTGTAGAGACAGGGTTTTGCCATGTTGGCCAAGCTGGGCTGGAACTCCTGGCCTCAAGTAATCACACACCTCGGCCTCCTAAGTAACTGGGATTACAGACATGAGCCACCGTGTCCAGCTCCTACAGTTTTTTTCTTTCTTTCTTTCTTTTTTTTTTTTTTTTTTTTGAGATGGAGTCTCACTCTGTTACCCAGACTGGAGTGTAATGGCACACTCCTGGCTCACTGCAACCTCCTCCTCCCGAGTTCAAGCAATTCTCCTGCCTCAGCCTCTCAAGTGGCTGGGATTACAAGCACGTGGTACCACACCTGACTAATTTTTGTATTTTTAGTAGAGGTTGGGTTTCACCAGGTTGATCAGGCTGGTCTCGAACTCCTGACCTCATGATTCACCCGCCTCAGCCTCCCAAAGTGCTGGGATTACAGATGTGAGCCACCACACCCAGCCCAGCCTCCTAAATTTTCTAAAGTAGTTTTGCCAATTTATACTCCTGCCAACAGTATGTAAGAATTTTCTTTGTGCCACATTCCTTCTAACACTTGATTTGAATCAGGCTTCTTAATTTTTGCCAATGTAGAAATTGTCAGATGGTATCAGCTAAAGGCCTTAATTTACATTTCAATAATTTCTGAGTTTGGACATATTATGTAAGTGTTCATTATTTGTCATCTGTGAAATGCCATCTCTCATCCCTATCCACTGTGAGACTAGATAACACAGGTATTACTCCATTATATTGGTGATTAAATAAAGGGACTTAAAGGAAGAGTGATTTGGCTTTCAGTTTACAACTTTATAAGTGGCAGTAGTTTATTTGCCTATTTGAAAAACAGACTTTGAGTTTCTGTGATGTATATAACACTTTGCTAGGTGCTTCTTGGGAATGAAAAGAACTATAAAATTAGTATCTTCCTTTTTTTTTTTTTGAGACTGAGTCTGCCTCTGTTGCCCAGGCTGGAGTGCAGTGCCATGATCTCAGCTCACTGCAACCTCTGCCTCCCAGCTTCAGGTGCTTCTCCTACCTCAGCCTCCTGAGTAGCTGTGATTACAGGTGCGAGTCACCATGCCTAGCTAATTTTTGTATTTTTAGTAGAGATGGAGTTTTACCATGCTGGCCAGGGCTAGTCTCAAACTCCTGACCTCACGATCCACCCACCTCAACCTCCCAAAGTGCTGGGATTACAGGCATGAGCCTCTGCCCCCGGCCTCCTTTTTAAGTTTTTATTTTTATATTTTATTTTCTCTTCCTCTCTCAAAAATTAATATCTTCTCACAAAGAGTAGAGTTCAGTAGAGGAAATACACATTTTGTAACTAATAATAGAGGCATAACCTATTAATAGTAGAGCTAATAGCCAGGTCATAATCTGGTTAATGAGTGTTTGCTAACTGTGTAATCCATATAATATAAAAAGTTACCATTATCTATGGTACCATAGATATCATAATCTCTAAAGATATAAGAACAGAACCACTGCCAGTTTACATTCACTTCTGTTCAGTATTTTGGTCTTCACTTAATTGTAAATCTAAATAAGGTTCATATGTTGTCTACAAAGCAAAAGAATACAAGGATTTTTTTTTTAGTGATCAATGGATGGGTATCTTACTATAAGCAATATTGTTCATTCTTCATAAGCTGGTGATTTGATGTAATTTACAGAGTTCCAAAAGCAAATATACAAAGAATCTATATTCAGAAAAATCTAGGGTTTTTTTTGTTTTTGTTTTTGAGACGGAGTTTTGCTCTTACCGTCCAGGCTGGAGTGCCATGGCAAGATCTCGGCTCACCATAACCTCTGCCTCCTGGATTCAAGCAATTCTCTTGCCTCAGCCTTCTGAGTAGCTGGGATTACAGGCATGTGCCACCTTGCCTGGCTAATTTTATATTTTTGGTAGAGACCGAGTGTCTCCATGTTCGTCAAGCAAGTCTTGAATTCCCTACCTCAGGTGATTCGTCTGCTTCAGCCTCCCAAAGTGCTGGGATTACAGGCATGAGCCACCACACCCAGCCAAAATCTAGGTTTTAACTTACTCCCATCTCTCCTAAAGTAACTATTTTTTAAAATTATGGTTCCTCCACCAACCCCACCCCCAACCCACGCAGTAACTGTGGAGGGTGATAGATGTCTTAATTTGACTGTGGTAATCATTGCACAGTATATATGTATATCAAATCATCATAATGTGAATATATGTAGTTTTGTCAATTATACCTCAGTAAAGCTGGGAAAAAATGGTTCTTCCATTTAACAAAAATAAAAACAAGTACAACCTTGTGTGTGTGTGTGTGTGTGTGTGTGTGTGCGCGCACGCGCGTGTGTGTGTATTGATATACCTTCTTCCCCCAATCTCCTTTGGTAAATTATAGCATCCCATATATATTTTTTTCTTCCAACTGATTTTCACTTAATGTATCCTGGAGATTACTCCATAGCAGTATATAGAGTGATTTTGTCATTTGGGGTTTATAGCTTCAAAATATTTTAGTGTACAGTGTTCTGTAGTTAGTTGAGCTGTTCCTCTATTTATGGCTATCTGAGTTGTTTCCTGTCTTGCCATTACTGATAATGCCACAATAATAGCCTAGTGTATGTATCTTTTTGTATTTTTGCCAGTATATCCTTTGGATAGATTTTTAGAAATGGGTTATCTGGGTGAAAAGGTATATATATGGTCAGTACTCCTAAACACTGTGTTATACTGCTTTCTTATGAAATGAAAATTATAGATTATTAAACCTAGCCTCACAGAATTTTAGGAGGAAAAAAATCAATAGAATGCCCTGACTATAATAGAAAAAAAAAAAAAGAAATAAAAGGCAAGCAATTTATAATGAAATACATGTTTTCATTTTAAATAACTGTATTACAGCTGTACTAAGTCAGTATGCAGTGATCAAAGACTTGTGTCTATACGTGGAGGTGGCCACAGTATAGCCTCATAATAAGGCCTGCTATTGGTGACTCAACCAGCATGAGCATGGTATTGCTAGTGATGTGATTTCCTAAATTCTGAAGAAACTTCTTGGTAAAGTCTGAGCAAAAGTACAAGCTTCTCTTGATGTACATAATGGTTGTCTATCTGGAAAATTCAGTGTATGCTAAAACTGTAAAAATATTTTAATAGGTAAAACAGAATTGTGTCCTCAGTTCTGATCATTAGAAGTTCTAAAATTATAAAGCAACATGTGGTGGGACACTGAAGTGTTGTGAGGACGTTGCAGAATACCTGATACCTGTGATCTCTGCTCACTAAATGCAGGTAGAACCGCTTTTCATTTCTAATATCGTTTATTTTTATTCTTCGTTTTGATTAATTTTGCCAGAGATATTTTACTAGTTTTGCTCAACAGTCTATTTTTAGTTTTATCGATAATACTTTTTATATATTAGTCTTCAGTAATTTCTGCTTTCTTGATTGTTTCCTTCCTATGTTCTTTGGATTTATTTTGCTGTTTTTGAACTTCTTAGGTTAGATGCTTAACTCATTGATTTTTATTTCTCCTTTCATTTTTAGAAACAAGGTCTCACTCTGTTGCCTAGGCTGGAGTGCAGTGGCAACCCCAACTTCCTGGGCCCCAGTGAGCCTCTTGCCTCAGCCTCTAAAGTAGCTGAGATTATGGGTGCAAGCCACCACGTCCAGCTAATTTTTTATTTTTATTTATTTATTTATTTATTGAGACCAAGTCTTGCTCTGTCACCCAGGCTGGAGTGCAGGGCGTGATCTCAGCTCACTGCAACCTCCTCATGGGTTCAAGCGATTCTTCTGCCTCAGTCTCTCCAGTAGCTCGGATTACAGGCAGGCACCCCATTGCTGCCGGCCAATTTTTGTATTTTTAGTAGAGAAGGGATTTCACCATGTTGCCCAGGCTCGTCTTGAGTTCCTTATCTCAAGTGATCTAGCTGCCTTGGCCTCCCAAAGTGCTGGAATTACAGGCATGAGCTACTGTGCCCGGCCTTTTTTTTTTTTTTTTTTTTTTTTTTTTTTTTTTTTTTTTTTTTTTGCAGAGTCTTGCTATGTTACCTGGGCTAGTAGTTCTCCTTTTTTTGATGTAAACATTTAGAGCTAGCTGGGCACTATAGTGTACACCTGTAATCCCAGCAATTTGGGAGGCCGAGGAGGATGGATCAGTTGAGGCTGGGAGTTCAAGACCGCCTGGGCAACATAGGGAGACCCTGTCTCTACAGAAAATACAAAAATGAACTGGGCGTGGTGGTACATGCCTGTTGTGCCAGCCTCTCGGCGGCTAAGGTAGGAGGATCACCTGAGCCCGGGAGGTTGAGGCTGCAGTGAGCCGTGATTGTGCCACTGCACTTTTGCCTGGATGATAGTGAGTCTCAAAAAAATAATGTAAATAAAAAATAAAAATTCAGAGCTGTAAGGGCCTCATATCCTAGCAAGGTTTTGTGTTGTGCTAGTGGTGGAATATATATAACATAAAATGTATTATTTAACCATTTTTAGGTGTACAACTTGATGGTATTAAGTATATTCAGTGTTGCACACTGTCACCACCATCCTTTTCCAGAACATTTTCATCATCCCAAGCAGAAATTCTGTATTCATTAAACAATAACTCCCCATGCACTTTCCCCAGTCTCTAGTAATCTTTATTCTACTTTCTGTCTATGAATTTGAGTACTGTAAGGTGTCTCACTTGAATGAAATTAATACAGTATTTGTTAGGCTGGACACAGTAGCTATCTGTCATCACAGCACTTTGAGAGGCCAAAGTGGGAGGATAGCTTGAGCTCAAGAGTTTAAGACCAGCCTGGACAACATAGTTAGAGCTTGTCTCAACTAAAAGTTTAAAAGTTAGCTGGGGATGATAATATCTACCTTAAGTTAGAGCTACTTAGGACGCTGAGGTGGGAGGATCACTGGAGTCCAGGAGGTTTACACTGCAGTGAGCTGTGATCATGCCTTGTAATTCAGTCTGGGCGACAGTGAGACCCTATCTCAATTTAAAAATATATATACAGTATTTGTCCTTTTGTGTTTGGCTTATGTTACTTAGCATATTATTTTCAGGGTTCATCCTTATTAATAGTTTATATCAAAATTTCATTCCTCAGCCAGGCATGGTGGCATGTACCTGTAGTCTCAGTATAGCTACTTGGGAGGATCAGGTGGGAGGATTGCTTGAGTTGAGGAGCTGAAGGGCTGCAGTGCTGTTCTGTGATCATGCCTGTGAGTAGTCACTGTGCAAGACCTCATCTCTTTGCTCTGTCACCCAGGCTGGAGTGCAGTGGTGCAATCTCAGCTCACTGCAACCTCAGGTGATCCAGCCACCTCGGCCTCCCAAAGTGCTGGGATTATAGGCATGAACCACTATGCCTGGCCCGACCTCATCTCTTAAAAAAAAAAATTTTTTTGTGCATATGTATGCCACATGTTGTTTATTCAACTCTGCAAGTTTTTTATATATAGTATTTAATCTTACAGACAGAGTCTCCCTCTGTCTCCCAGGCTGGAGTGCAATGGCACCATGTCAGCTCACTGTAACCTCCGCCTCCCAGGTTCAAGTGGTTCTCCTGCCTCAGCCTCCCAAGTACCTGGGATTATAGGCATGCACCACCATTTTTATACTTTTAGTAGAGTCAGGGCTTCACCATGTTGACCAGGCTGATCTCAAACTGCTGACCTCAAGTGATCTCTTCACCTTGGCCTCCCAAAGTGCTGGGATTACAAGTGTGAGCCACCATGCCTGGCCTGAGTTTTTTGTATATAGTCTTTAAATTTTCATTCAGTTCTAAGTATTTAAAATTTTCATTATGTCTTTTCTTAATATGGATTTGTTGGAGGTGTTTTAAAGTTTCTAAACATGTTTTTCTTCCCTGTTTACCTTTTTGGTTTTTCAACTTAACTGACTTTAAGAGTGTGTAGTGATTGTGGTCTTTTTTAAAAAAAAATTGTCTCAATGTTTCTATTTACCTCATTCTTAAAAGATAGTTTTGTTGGGTTTGCAGTTTATGTTGGCAGCTTCTTGCCTCAACACACTGATTCCACTGTCTTCTTGCTTTCATCGTTGATATCAAGAAATAAGCTGACCATTGAATTACCACTTCTGTGAAGTTTGCCTTTTTTTTCTCCTTTGGCTGATTTTAGGAACTCTTTGTCTTTGATATTCTTAATAACACTATGATGTGTCTATTTCTAGGTAATTTTTTATCCTGCTTTTGATTAATTAGACTTCTACTTACAGATTTGTGTTCTTTATTAGTTCTGGAAATTTCTCAACTATTTATTCAGTGGACCAGTCCTTCATTCTGCCATCTTCTGGAACTCCAAACAGATGTATGTTAGACCATCTAACATACTCATCTCCTCTTTCATACTTTCTGCCTCATTGTCATTGGTTCATTATTCATTAGTTCTCTCTAACACTGTGTGTTGCTTTTTACTTAAAATGTTGAGTTTTAGCTTTCACATATTTTTTCTTATTGAAAGTTCTATATGGTGTTTTCATATTTGCTCTATTCTGCTTTTATTTTCAAGCTGCTTCTATGTGTTCTGTGACACATCATTCTATATCTATGTTTTTCAGAGATGTTTTTCCTTCCCTTGCCATCACCGTTCTCAGAATGCTTAAGGTTTTCTTGTTCCTTTCTGTCCAAAGGGATTTATTCCTGCTTGGTCCTTCTGTGGGTGATAGCCTTTTTCAGGCCCAGACTTATGTGGGAAGGACTCCCGTTAATTTTTCAACATTAGGCA
Source organism: Saimiri boliviensis (assembly GCF_048565385.1). Lineage (NCBI taxonomy): Eukaryota > Metazoa > Chordata > Mammalia > Primates > Cebidae > Saimiri > Saimiri boliviensis. The sequence continues at coordinate 18,916,594 of NC_133456.1, forward strand.
GACTGGGCTTTACTTCCTGTCCCCTGTGGCAGCCATCAAAGTGGAAGCATGAGGTCTCCAGGGTTTAGTCAAAATCCCTCTAGAATAACTAGATTAGTAAATTGCTTACTCTTTTTGAGTTCCTGGTTTCACTTTGCTTTGGGGCTCTGTGGAATCATCCCTCTTATTTTACTAGCCCATCCATGCATTTAAAAAGATTTGATATGTTATCCAGTCCAGTCTCCAGATAGTGTTTTCTTCATCTCCTTTCTCCGTTTTCCTCTTTTCTTTCTGGCTTTGCTACTAGTAGGACTGATGTTATGGCCATCGTCACCAAATGAGAACACTCTTTCTTCTGAGTTGTGAACCTTTTGTTTAGAGTGTGCGTCGTCATCTTCAGGTGATTTGGAAATGTTTTCTTTCATGCTTTTGCCCTCAAAGGCATTTGAGGCTTTTTTTTTTTTTTGATTGGGGGAGGGAAGGACCATTGGTGTTGGGGTTCTTGCAGCTTATTGAGAGATTGTGGGAAGTCTGATTAACTAGTGTTGCATTACTATATTCATAATGTACTGAAAAGTAAATAAAAATGTAAAGCAAAAGTGTGCTCTTTAAATTATTGTGTTTTTCAATACTACATGGTTTACACTTGAAGTACTGCAGTTGATCCCAGTAGATAATAAGTTCAGTAATTTCCACTATTTGAACTGACTGGTTCCAGATACCACTACGTTTGTTCGTTTCTGCTGTATATTTAGCTACCCCTAGTCTCCTTCAGTAGACAATTGAGGAATTGTTTGTGTTTGAGTCGTGTCACAGTTTAACAATGGGCCTCTTAGAAGAGTACAGTGTGTTTTGGGCACACTTTTTGTTTCGCCTACTTGTTTTTCACTGAAAAGTAGCAAAAAGTGTTTGAACAGATTTGGAGAGAGGCACTACTTACCATTTGCTCTTTTTTTTAGTATAGCATTTTTGACTAATGGTTGAGCAAAACATAAGGTAAATCAGTATTTTACCATGAATTATTTTGATACCTAATATTGTTTTGGCTAAAATGTAAGGTGAACATGAAGAACTTTATCACAGTCTCATCTAGTACTTTTCAGGCATTTGACACTGTCAGAAGCAGCAATTCACACACACACACAATGCTATTTTATGGAAAAGAGAACTGAAGGTCATGAATCACATGTGAGGAGAAAAGTATAAATCTTTCTAAAGATATTTTTGTTATATGGGGAAGTTTATGTTCTTTAGTGCTGTTTGATTAAGAAAACAAATTCAGGCCAGGCGCAGTCACTCACACCCGTAATCCCAGCACTTTAGGAGGCTAAGGCAGGTAGATCACCTGAAGTGAGGAGCTCGAGACCAGCCTGACTCATATGGTGAAACCCTGTCTCTACTAGAAAAATACAAAAGGGCTGGGGGTGGTGGCTCATGCCTGTAATTTCAGCACTTTGGGAGGCCAAGGCAGGTGGATCACCTGAGGCTGGGAGCTCAAGACCGGCCTGACCAACATGGATAAACCATGTCTCTACTAAAAATACAAAATTAGCTGGGCATGGTGGTGCATGACGGTAATCCCAGCTCAGCTACTCAGGAGGCTGAAGCAGGAGAATCACTTGAACCCAGGAGGCAGAGGTTGCAGTGAGCCGAGATCATGCCATTGCACTCCAGCCTGGGCAACAAGAGCAAAACTTCATCTAAAACAACAACAACAACAACAAATTAGCCAAGTGTGGTGGCTTCCACTGTAATCCCAGCTACTTGGGAGGCTGAAACAGGAGAATTACTTGAACCTGGGAGGCGGAGGTTGCAGTGAGCCAAGCTCAGCCACTGCACTCCAGCCTGGGCGACAGAGTGAGATTCCATCTCAAAAAAAAAAAAAAAGAAAACAAATTGAATGGGCCAGGTATGGTGGCACACTCCTGTAATCACAGCTATTTGGGAGGCTGGTACAGGAGAATCACTGGAACCCAGGAGGTGGAGGTTACAGTGAGCCAAGATTACGCCTGTAATCTCAGCACTCCAGCCTGGGTAACAGAGTGAGACTTCATCTCAAAAAATAAAAAATAAAAAATAAAAAATTCAAGAATAGTATTTTATCTGTGGACAGAGTTTGGTACCATAAATCAGTAAACGTTGTCTAACATATGCACAGTACCTGCCCTTGAATTGCTTTAGGTGTTAGGAAAAACGGGTAAAATAACTTAAGGGCTTACAGTTGTAATTCATTACTGAAGAATGATCCAAAATATTAGCATAAGTAAGAAAAGAGAGCATGAGATTAAGAGTTGTTAGGAACTTGAGTTCTAGTCTTAGTGCTGTTAGTCAGTAGATTTATGTGCCTTTAGGCTAACCACTTACTTTTTGGTGGTTCTTTTTTTTCCACATATAAAACAAGGCAAACAGACTAGGTGACTTCTAATCCTTTACAATTTTAATACCATCTGAATTTATTTTCCCATGTAACTCAAATTTAGAAGATGTGAGGGATCATTTTGGGCTAGGAGTGACCTTAGGAAGGAAATCATTTTCACTGGGTCTTGAAAGGTTTGGGTGGGTAAATAAAAGGAAAAAGAAAAGCTAAAAATGCAGAAATATGTACATAAAAATGATATAGGCCCTTCAAATACACCAAAGTCTTTGGTGTATTTGAGGAATATGAGGCATAGGATTTACATGGTGCATTCACGTGAGATCAGATTGACTCAGCAGTTTGGAGTTCAGTGGCCCAAATGTAAGAGTTTAGTCCTCAGTCTGTAGGTTATGGGCAGCTGGTCAGGAGAGAGTCATAGCACTTGTTACTGCATGATAATTAAAGTACATTTAACCAATTTTGACTTCTTTCTGCAAACAAAAAACTGAACACATAGAGACTCTAGGAAGCTAGTTATTAGGTTGGTACAACTACTTTTGCACAAATTACTTTTGGTGCAAAAGTAATAGCACCAGTGTAACTAGCCATTATTTTTAATAGCAAAAATCGCAGTTACTTTTGCGCCAACCTAATAGAATTTCTTGTAACTTCCACTGAACAACAGCTGAAGACATAGAGACTGAGAAAAATCCAGACATGAAGTGGTAAGTCCTCAGCTAAGCAGATGGCAGAGCCATCAGTATTGTATCAAAGGTTGTGCTTATATTTACTAAGATCTCACTCACGTGGCATATAAGAATTGTTGCAGTATATTTGTCATCTTGAGTAATTTCATTAGGGACATCTCTGACTCAAGTTTACTATTTGGGTTTTGTTTAGGCAAATATCGCTGAAAGGATAAGTCAGGTTAATTGGAATTTCCTTGAGACAGCTACTTCAGCATGACTGTGTGTAATTACTAAAAAGTTCTGAAAAACACAATGCTCTGGCTCCTCTTTAGTTCTACTAGACTGAATTTGTGCAGAAAATAAAAAAGTTACTGCACAGTATATTAAAATTGAGCAGTAGAAAAGTTTTTAAGGATAACCAAGGTATAAGGAAAGGCTGTGTTCTGAAAGTTGCTATGTAATGTCGTTTGCTTAGAATTTAGCACTGCTTCTCATAAATGAAAGTGTCTCTGGCTAAGTCATGAAAGCCTACTGATCTTTCTGATACTGTAATGAAAAGCAGTAGAGCAAATACTATTGCATGTATTTGGATTTTCGACATGTTAAGGATTGAGGAGGCGTTTGTACCTTAGCTTGGAAATCTAGCTGTTGCTCATTTCTTCTGTTAAAACATGTTCTATAGAGTATAAGATGAAATAAATATGAGTCTTCTGCCACCTCCGTAAAACATCAGAAAGAATTGAGGGTATGTAGGTGAAGTATAACGATGGAGTACACTTTAAAGCAGCAGTTCTCAAAGTTTGGTCTACAATACTGTGGGGGAGTCATGATGTCAAAACTTTTTTTCATAGTATTTTTTTTTTTTTTTTTTGAGACAGAGTTTCGCTCTTGTTACCCTGGCTGGAGTGCAATGGCACGATCTCGGCTCACCGCAACCTCCGCCTCCTGGGTTCAGGCAATTCTCCTGCCTCAGCCTCCTGAGTAGCTGGGATTCCAGGCACGTGCCACCATGCCCAGCTAATTTTTTTGTATTTTTAGTAGAGACGGGGTTTCACTATGTTGACCGGGATGGTCTCGATCTCTTGACCTCGTGATCCACCCGCCTCGGCCTCCCAAAGTGCTGGGATTACAGGCTTGAGCCGTCGTGCCCGGCCTTTCATAGTATTCTTAACACATTGTTTGCTCTCACATTATGTCAGCATATGCATTGATGGGGCAGAAGCAGAAGTGGATCAAATTGCTTGTTACTTTAACACATATCAAGGTCATGGCCATGTGCTTGCAGTAAAGAGCCAGTTTCACTTAATAATGTACTTAATGGAACCATAAAGTATTGATCAAGTATTCTATATAGCAAAATGGGAAGTACTCATAAGGTACTTTTGCATACCAAAGTCTGAATCATTGTCTTGGAGATAACCACTTTTGCAAGAGAACTAAACTAGTCCCTGTTTCATGGAACATCATTTTTTTTATTTGAAAGAACAACTGGCTCACAAATTCTGGTTGTTCAGACTTACGTATTTTGCAGACATTTCCTCAAAAATAGTGACAATTTGTTGTTACTGATATAATTTAAGCTTTCAAGCCAAAATTAGTTTTAGAAAACTTGAATCTACTATCTTGATTTTAGCAGTTTCCCACCACTTAAAGGATCTTTCTTGTTTTGTTTTGTTTTGTTTCTTTTGAGACTGAGTCTCTCTCTGTCACCCAGGTTGGAGTGCTGTGGCATGATCTCAGCTCACTGCAACCTCCACCTCCCAGGTTCAAGGGATTCTCCTGCCTCAGCCTCCTGAGTAGCTGGAATTATAGGTACCTGTCACCACGCTTAGCTAATTTTTGTATTTTTAGTAGAGACAGGGTTTTACCATCTTGGCCAGATTGGCCTTGAACTCCTGACTTCATGATCTACCCACTTTGTGATCCACCCACCTTGGCTTCCCAAAGTGCTGGGATTACAGGCATTAGTCACTGTGCCCGGCTTGAAAGACTTTTCTGATGAGATAGGTGGTGATATTAATGAATGTGATTTTATTTTTACTGTATAATGAAATGTGTCAGCATTTGGAATATCTTTTAAAACCCAGGGAACCAATATTTTCCAAAAACCAATTCATGATATTGTAAAACTACTGCATAGGTAACAGATTCATTCAAAATTCAAGAGAATCAATTGATGTAAGAGTACAAAAAGATTCATTGCTGTGGTTTCAGATTCCACAACTATCCTTTTAGGAAGGTCGGGTTTAGTGTAATACCAAAGAAGAATATCCACAATTATCTGAAGGCTGTTAAAATACGCCTGCCTTTTCAGGTGTGTATCTGTGTAAGACCAGATTTTTTTTCATAAACTTCAGCTAAACAACATACCACAACAGACTGAATGTAGAAGCATATCTGCTAATCCAGCTGTCTCCTACCATGTCAGACACGAAAAAGACTTGCAGAAATATCGAAGAATACCGGTCTTCTTACTCAACTTACTTTGTTTTGGAAAATAGTCATTTTTTATAAAAATGTTACTTATGTTAACATGTAATGGTTTATTGTTATATTTAAATGAATTATTTAAAAAACTTGGGTTTTTTTGTTTTGATTTGTAACTTTGAGAAGGATTCTTCCTCCGTAACCCAGTCTGGAGTACAGTGGCTCTATCTCAGCTCACTGCAACTTCCACTTCCCGGCAGGTTCAAGCGATTCTCCTGCCTCAGCCACCTGAGTAGCTGGGATTACAGACACACACCACCACGCCCAGCTAATTTTTGTATTTTTAGTAGAGACAGGGTTTCACCATGTTGTCCAGGTTCATCTCAAATTCCTGACCTCAAGTAATCCACCCACCTTGACCTCCCAAAGTGTTGGGATTACAAGCATGAGCCACCACACCTGGCCAATAACTTGTTTTAATTTTTCATCAGTAAATATAGATAGATATAACTCTCATCAACAGAAACTCTTTGGACTCTATTAATTTTTAAGAATGTAAAGGGTCTTGTGAGCAAAATGTTTGAGAACGGCTACGTGAAGAAACTGAGTAGCTTTAGTATGCCTGTGTTGAGAACAGACACTTTTAAAGGGAATGGCTGACCTAACTCGAAAAAGTCTGTATTGGTCTTTCCCCCTAGGTTATGAACTCTTAGAGAAGACTCTGGTTGTCTTTTATTTCTTAGCATAGAGTCTTATAAATAATAATGATGATAACAATTACAGCAGCTTTTAATCTGTTAGTTCATTTAATCTTTATTCTGTGAGTCGATATTAATTTATTGAGATACAATTTGCATAGCCTAAATTTACCGTTTTAAAGTTATACAATTGAGTGGTTTTAATATATTCACAAGACTGCGCAACCATCACCACTGTCTTCATACCAAAACATTTGCATCCCCCAGAGAAACTTCATGCCCATTAGCAGTCACATCTCATTTCCCCCACTCCTTAGCAACCACTCGCCAATCAGCCATGTTTATGAACTAAATTCCTTTCTGGATCTGTGGATGCCCCTGTTCTGGACATTTCATCTGAAATGGAATCTTACAATATGTGGCCTTTTATGGCTTTTTTCCTCTTCATTTTCAAAGGTCATCCATGTTGCAGCATATATCAGTACTTCTTTTTGTGGGCAAACAATATTCCGTCTTATGGATATGTCACATTTTGTATAGCCATTCATCAAGTGATAGATATTTGGGTTGTTTCTCTCTTTTGGCTATTATGAACACTTCTGTGAACATTAATATAAAGTTTTTGCATGAACATGTGTTTTTCAGTTCTCTCGGTTATATACCTGGGAGTGGAATTGCTGGGTCACATGGTAGTAGCTCTATATTTAACTCTATTAAAAAAGAGGTGCAATTTGCATAGCCTATCAGAGGAGACATAACCATAAATGCAACATGACGCTCTGGTTTGGATCCTGGAACAAATGCAATCAGCCATTCCTTTATCAGTATCTAAGGCAGCCGTTCCCTTTATCAGTATCTGTTCTCAACTCAGGCATACTTAAGCTACTCAGTTTCTTCTAAGTAGCCATTCTCAAAACATTTTGGCCACAAGACCCTTTATATTCTTTTTTTTTTTTTTGAGACAGAGTTTCACTCTTGTTACCCAGGCTGGAGTGCAATGGCGCAATCTCGGCTCACGGCAACCTCCGCCTCCTGGGTTCAGGCAATTCTCATGCCTCAGCCTCCTGAGTAGCTGGGATTATATATTCTTAAAAATTAATAAAGAGTCCAGCCGGGCGCGGTGGCTCAAGCCTGTAATCCCAGCACTTTGGGAGGCCGAGGCGGGTGGATCACGAGGTCAAGAGATCGAGACCATCCTGGTCAACATGGTGAAACCCCGTCTCTACTAAAAATACAAAAAAATTAGCTGGGCATGGTGGCGCGTACCTGTAATCCCAGCTACTCAGGAGGCTGAGGCAGGAGAATTGCCTGAACCCAGGAGGTGGAGGTTGCGGTGAGCCGAGATCGCGCCATTGCACTCCAGCCTGGGTAACAAGAGTGAAACTCTGTCTCAAAAAAAAAAAAAAAAAAAAAAAAGAGTCCAAAGAGTTTTTGTTGGTGAGGGAAATTTTTTAATAGAGTTTTTATTAGGGAGTAATTTTAGATTTACAGACAAATTGCAAAGATAGTAGATTTCCTATAATACCTATCACCCAGCTTCCTCTAATGTTAACATCTTACATAATCGTGGTATGTATGTCAAAACAAAGAAGCCAACATTAATATCTTACTGTTAACTAAATTCTAGGATTTATTTAGATTCTACTAGTGTTTTCACCAGTGCACCTTTTCTGTTCCAGGATCCGATCCAGGGTGTCATGTTGCATTTATGGTTATGTCTCCTCCGATCTGTTATAGTTTCCCAGTCTTTCCTTATTTTTTGTGTCCTTGACAGTTTTGAGGAATGTAGCGATCAGGAATTTTATAGCATATACCTCAATTTGGGTTTGTCTGGTGTTTTTCCTCATGATTATACTGGGGTTATGGGTTTGGGGGAAGAATACCATAGAGGTGAAGTATGCGTCTCATCACATTAGATTTGGGGGTAAGTAATACTACCATGACTTGTCACTGGTGATGTTAACAGTGGTCACTTGGTTAAGGCATGTTTGCCAGGTTTTTTCACTGCAGTTATTTTTCCCTTGCCATACACTGTTCTTTGGAAATGAGTCACTAAGTCCAGCCTTCACTCAAGAGGAGACACAGATTAAGCTGGTACTCCTAAAGGGAGATGTATTTTCCTATTTTATTTGCAATTCTCCTGTAAGAAAGATCTGTTCCTTTTCTCCCATTTATTATTCATTTATTTGTGTCAGTATGGAATAAAATTTATTTTATACTTTGGGTAATAATCTAATAGTACCCTAATTTGCTCAGATCATCCCACATTGGCCTGTGGAAAATCTTTCCTGTATCCCTTTGGCATTTCCTCATCTTTTTAAAGTACTTCCTTGCCTTCTGACACTGCAGCATGCTCTAGTCTCATCTTCCATTTTCCCTGTCCCATGCCTAGAGTCAGCCATTTCTTCAAGAGCCATGAGACATGGTTAAGTAATTCGCCCAAGGACACATACTAAGTCAATGGTGGAAACAGGATTCCATCCAAAGCAGTCTGATTCTGGAACATATGCTGGTAACCGCAAAACTGGTTAACGTGCAGCTGATTTATTACTATTATTGAAGGTGCATTGGCAGTTTCTACTCATGTTCCATCTATGTGGGAGTCTTGAGGATAGAATTTATAGTCACTTTACACTAAGTAATTCTTGTGCCCTTTTTTGTGTGTTTTTTGTTTTTGTTGTTGTTTTGTGATGGTGTCTCATTCTGTTGCCCAGGCTGGAGTGCAGTGGCATGATCTCAGCTCACTGCAACCTCCGCCTCCCCAGGCTCCTCTGCCTGAGCCTCCCAAGTAGCTGAGACTACAGGTGTGTGCCACCACACCTGGCTAATTTTCGTATTTTTCATAGAGACAGGTTTTTACGATGTTGCCCAGACTGGTCTCAAACTCCTGACCTCAAGTGGTTCATCCATCTTGGCTTCCCAAAGAGTTGGGATTATAGGTGTGAGCCACCACCCCTGGTTGCAATGTTGTTACTAAACCTTGTCTTTCTTCTATCTGTAGCAAGATAGGTCCCCTCTTGTAATGCACACTGGTAGTAGCCCATACTTAGGAATAGCAAGTTACATCCTGCTTGCATCCCACCCCAAAACAAAACAAACCCCACATGCTTTGATGAGCTGGTTAGGAAGAATCATCTGAGGGCATGTTGTCTGCCCCACCTTAGTTCCGGCTCTCATTTCTTTCTTATACCAGTCTTTCTCACACAAAGATAAAGATCCTTTTCACTCCTTTTCCCAGCCCTTCTCTACCTAGTTACCCCCTCCATTAGTCTGTTTTCATACCGCTGACAAAGACATACTTGAGTCTGGACAATTTACAAAAGAAAGCGGTTTAATTGGACTTAACAGTTCCACATGGCTGGGGAAGTCTCACAATCATGGCGGAAGGCAAGGAGGAGCAAGTCACGTCTTAACATGTATGGCAGCAGGCAAAGAGAGAGAGCTTGTGCAGGGAAACCCTTTGTAAAACCATCAGATCTTGTGAGTCTTATTCAGTATCAGGAGAACAGTACAGGAAAGACTTGCCCCCATAATTCAATTACTCTCACCTAGACCCTCCCACAACACATGGGAATTCAGGATGAGATTTGGGTGGGGGGAACACAGCCAAACCATATCACTCCCAGAAATGTGTTTGCTTCTTTACCTTTTTTTATTCTTCCTTTTTAGTAGAATGAAAAAATAATCATCATTTTGAGAGTTAAAATATACCATAGTGCTAGTGACACACTCCTATCAAGGAAATAAAAGCTGCAAGATTTGGTATAATCTTCTTAAATTATACCTGCTTTTCATCAGGTATAAGCATTCAAACTAATAACTTTATTTTTAAGTTGGCATTCTTTTCATTGTATATATGCAAGGTTCTGTTCACTTAAATGCATTAAGTAATCTTGCAATCAAGATTCAGTTACGAATCAGAACCATGTTTAGTGGGGAAATATGTTGTTTCCTAATACATACTTTTGAATCAGAACTCATATGTAAGTTAGGGATCCTCTCCCTTTTACTGCTAATTTCAAATATGTGTAATCTGCTTTTTTAAATATATAAAATATATACCTAGAAGTATGGATAAGCAAGATTGAAGTTTTCACTGAATTAGCCAGAGAGATTACCTGACTGCCTGGACAGGGCACTTACAGGGGTCACAGAACCTCAGGGATGTGCCCACACTCAGCCTTTCAGCCATGCTCTGTATTTAATTTTGTCACTGTATTCAGATTGATCAAGCTCTGTGCAATTGTCTGAAAAACTCAAATGGCTAATCTGTGTAAATTAGGATGTCAGATTTTCAGAGACCAAATACTACATCAGCAGTGCATTGTTTTAAGAATCCTTGGCCCGGTGTTGGGGTGCATGCCTGTAATCCCAGCAGTTTGGGAGGAGAAGGCAGGCGGATCACTTGAGGTCAGGAGTTCGATACCAGCCTGGGCAACTTAGGGAAATCCTGTCTCTACTAAAAATACAAAAATTAGCCAGGCGTGGTGGTACATGCCTATAATCCTAGCTACTCAGGAGGCTGAGGCAGGAGAATTGCTTGAACGCAGGAGGTGGAAGTTGCAGTGAGCTGAGATGGTACCATTGCACTCCAGATTGGGCGATAAGAGTGAGACTTCATCTCAAAAAAAAAAAAAAAAAAAAAAAAAATTGGCATCCTGGTTCACGCCTGTAATCCCAGCTACTCAGGAGGCTGAGGCAGGAGAATCGCTTGAACCTGGGAGGTGGAGGTTTCAGTGAGCCAAGATCATGCCGCTGCACTTCAGCCTAGGAGACAGAGCAAGACTCTCAAAATAAATAAGTAAATAAATAAATAAGAATGCCTTAGGAAAGTTTTTGTGAAGGCTAAGTTGTAACTGCAGGGTTGGTGTGCATAAAATAAGATTAGAGGTGTGCTGTTTAATAGGTTTAGTAGCAAAGCATCTGTCTCTGCTCTAGAGGTGCACCTACCCAAGATAATCCTGTAATTTGCTGGTTGGAACATATTTCTTCTCTTTGGAATTAAAAAGATTCCATGTTGTCTGTCTTTCCATTGAGAACAGTCTCCTAAAATCAGTTGGTTAGATCAATAGCTTTTGTTAGTATCATCATGGTTTCATTTAACTTTTCAAACATTTTTTCAGCTGACCATTACCAACTTTGTTAAGGGAAATTACCTTTGTTACATCTCAAGAGAGTTGTATCTCTTACACATTGCTTCTCCAGATTTTGCAAATGTCATTCTAAATGGATAATATTTTCCAACTTGGGAGTTGTGGCAGGAGTAGTTATTACTGTTTTTTGCTTGTTCATGCTATTTTTTTTTTTACCTTTTTACTAATTGTGACTTTTGCCAATTTCAGGCCATTTCATAATTCTGAATCATGTCTGATAACGGAGAACTGGAAGACAAGCCTCCAGCACCTCCTGTGCGAATGAGCAGTACCATTTTTAGCAGCGGAGGCAAAGACCCTTTGTCAGCCAATCACAGTTTGAAACCTTTGCCCTCTGTTCCGGAGGAGTCTAAAAAGCCCAGGAATAAAATCATCTCCATATTCTCAGGCACAGAGAAAGGTAAATAGCTCTTGTGGTTTTAAGAGTCTTGGTATGGATTTATTACTGTATGTTACCCACGTTGATAACTTTTATGGTGAGAACATTAAAACAGATCATGAAAACAATCGATGCTAATATACAGTCACTATTTAAAAGGCTGGTTTATTTTAAATTGTGATTTTAAAAAATTGTAAGATGTAGATTTCTTTCTCACCCAACTTGTTATGGCCAGTGAATTTCTATATTCATCTCCTTGGTTTTCTGAAACCTTGGTCATATTTTAAATGAGATTTGTGACATTTGAGGAAGACACGCTATTACAAGAATGGTGATACAGGGCCCCCAGTCCCCTGCCTGAAATCCCTGGAACCAACTGTGTTTTGGAATTAAGAGTTTTTCTGATTCTTAAGTAGTAAATACCATCTTTTACCATGTATTCTGTAATGCCCTCAGAAGTGTCTGAGGCAGCCTCGGTATCACAGACTCATGTGTCCTCAGCAAAATATATGTCTAGTCCAGGGTTTCTCAGCCTTGACCCTGTTGATATCTTGGAGCCAAATAATTTGTTGTTGCAGGGACCTATCCAGTGGGGGCAAAATCACCCCAGTTAAGAATCAGTGGGCTGGACACAGTGGCTCATGCCTGTAATTCCAGCTCTTTGGGAGGCTAAGCCAGGTGGATCGCTTGTACTCAGGAGTTCAAGACCAGCCTGGGCAACATGTGAAAACTCATCTCTACAAAAATTAGCTGGGCGTGGTGACACATACCTGTAATCCCAGCTACTTGGGAGGCTGAGGTGGGAAGATGGCTTGAGCCCTGGACAGGGAGGTTGGAGTGAGCTGAGATTGTACCACTGCACTCCATCCAGTCTCATATAAATTGAAATTGCTGATTAGTTTTGGTGTCAAATTTGACACCAATGTATATAGTATATATACTATAGAGTATATATATATATATATATATATATATATATATATATGGTATATATAGTATAGTGTGTATATATTATAGTGTTTGTGTGTGTGTGTACATATATATATACACACACACACACACACACACATATATAGAGAGAGAGAGTGTGTGAGTGTGTGTGTGTGTGTGTGTGTGTCGAGTGCAGTGGCTCACACCTGTTAATCCTGGCACTTTGGGAGGCTGAGGCAGGCAGATCATCTGAGGTCAGGAGTTCGAAACCAGTCTGGCCAACATGGTGAGACTCTGTCTCTTCTAAAAGTACAAAAAAATTAGCTGGGTGTGGTGGCACACCTGGAATCCCAGCTACCCAGGAAGCTGAGGCAGGAGAATTGCCTGAATCCAGGAGGTGGAGGTTGCAGCGAGCCAAGATTGTGATACCGTACTCCAGCCTGGGTGACAAAGTGAGACTTGACTCTGTCTCACAAAAGAAAAAAAAAAAAAAAAAAAAATATATATATATATATATATATATATATATATATATAAAATGTGTGTGTGTGTGTGTATACATATATACACGTGTGTATATATGTGTATGTATATATGTGTATATACACACACACAACATCCTTGTACCTACCACTCAGCCCAGAATTTTATCGGTACCTCTGAAGTCCCCATCTGCTATGCCCCATCTTATCCTTCTCTTCTTCTTTCCCAATATCCTTCTTTCCCAATATCCACCATACTGAATGCTGTGTTTTTATTGTAATTTTATAACATATCTATTCATCCTCAAATATATATGGTTTAGCATGCCTGTTTGGGAATCTTTCATGAATGGAATTTTGCTGTCTGCATTTTTTTCTATATGTTTTCCACTCAGCTTTCTACTTTTGAGATTTGTTGATGTATATGCTGTAGTTTGTTCACTTTCACTGCTGTATGTTGCCACACTGTAAATATACTGCAATTTATTTAACCAGTCTCCTATCTATAGACATTTGGATTGTTTTCATGAATAATGCTGCTGTGGATAATCTTGAACATACATATTACTGGACATGTTCAAGTATTTCTCTAGGGCAAAGCTTCTCAAACTTTAGGTGATCCATTCGTTTAGTTTTTGAATTGCTAATTAGAATCACCTGGGAAGCTTAATAAATTTGTGTTCACACTCCATCTCATTCCAGTTGAATCAGCAGTCATCATCTTTAAGGGCTTACCCTGGGTATCAGTTTTGATTTTGTTTTTAATTTTTTTAATGACCCAGATGATTCCAATGTGCAGCCCATATTAAAAACCACTGCACTGGTGGGTTATGAAATCTGTATAGTGGATGATACTAAATGAAAGAGAATAATCAGTATTGTGCACACAGTAAAAAAGTTGTCTTATGAAACAATTTGTTTTAGTTATGTATATACTGAGTCAGGATATAAAATGTATTTCTTGGTTTGGATCCTAGTCAAAGATTTAAAGGTCATTCAGAGGTATATATTTAGGAGTAGAATTGCTGGGTTACAGGCTGTTCCCGTGTGTGACTTGACTAGGTTTGTCAGATTGTTTTCTACAAGTTTTTAGTGTATATTCTCACCCACAGTAAATGAGAGTTCCCATTGCTGAACACCCTCAGCAATTCTGGGAGGGGTGAAAGAGTGGCTCATTGTGGTTTTAATTTGCCTTTCTCTGATTACTCAAAAAACCGAGCATCTTTTCAGGTTAATTGACCATTCATATGTGCTTTCTATGAAATATCTGTTCAAAAGAAATTACTGTTCAGTATCTGTATTAGTCCATTTTCACACCACTGATAAAGACATACCTGAGACTGGGTAATTTATACAAGAAAAAGAGTTCATTGGACTTTAAGTTCCACATGGCTGGGGAGGCCTCATAATCATGGCAGAAGGCAAGGAGTAGCAAGTCACATCCTACATGGAAGACAGCAGGCAAAGAGAGAGATCTTGTGCAGGGAAACCCGCTTTTAAAACCAGGATATCTTGTTAGACTTATTCACAGTCATGAGAACAGCACAGGCCCCCATGATTCAATTACCTCCTGCTGGCTCCCCCCCACTACATTTGAGAATTCAAGATGAGATTTGGGTGGGGACACAGCCAAACCATATTAAGGTCTTTAATCCATTTGTCTACTGGGTTGTTAGTTTTTTTGTTTTCTATTGATAAACATTCCTTATAGTCTGTATACTAATCATTTGTCAGTTATATGATGTTAAAGATAGTCTTCCAGGATGTGATTTGCCTTTTCACCCTTTCAGTAGTATCTTTTAAGGAATAGAAGTTATTTTGATATGGTGGAATTAATCAATTTATCTTTTTTATGGTTTGAGCTTCTTTTTTTTTTTTTGAGGTGGAGTTTCACTTTTGTTGCCCAGGCTGGAGGGCAATGGCATGATCTTGGCTCACTGCAACCTCTGCCTTAGGTCCAAGCAATTCTCCTGCCTCAGCCTCCCGAGTAGCTGGGATTACAGGCATGTGCCACTATGCCCAGATAATTTTGTATTTTTTAGTAGAGACGGGGTTTCTCCATCTTGGTCAGGCTGGTCTCGAACTCCTGACCTCAAGTAATCCGCCTGCCTCGGCCTCTCAAGGTGCTGGAATTACAGGCATGAGCCACTGTGCCCCACTGAGCTTTTTGTTTTTAAAGAAATTTTTGCTTAACTTGGGGTCATAAAGACATTCTCCTATATTTCTTCTATAGTTTGCCTTTTACATTTTAAATCTTTGAACTATCTGGATTTTATTTTATTTATTTTTTTTTATTTTTATTTTTTTGAGACAGAGTTTCGCTCTTGTTACCCAGGCTGGAGTGCAATGGCGCGATCTCGGCTCACCGCAACTTCCGCCTCCTGGGTTCAAGCAATTCTCCTGCCTCAGCCTCCTGAGTAGCTGGGATTACAGGCACACGCCACCATGCCCAGCTAATTTTTTGTGTTTTTAGTAGAGACGGGGTTTCACCATGTTGACCAGGATGGTCTCGATCTCTTGACCTCGTGATCCACCCACCTTGGCCTCCCAAAGTGCTGGGATTACAGGCTTGAGCCACTGTGCCCGGCCGATTTTTTTTTTTTTTTTTAAGAAAGAACACGTATAATCATAGTACATTAAATTGTAAACTACTTGTTTATAGTTAGCTAATAAATATTTTCTCCATATGTAGGATATTCAGTTAGAAGCCAAGGGGTGGGGGTGGGATGTAATACATAGGCTGAAAAGAGTAGGGATTAGTTGAAAATCAACATAGAAAGTGTCAAAGGCCCCCCAGGACTCCTCCTTTACACCCTACACATCCATCTAAATGTAACCCCCATCCTCTGGAAGGAAAAAAGAACAAACTGACATTTACGTTTATTTCCAGAGAAATTAAACCAGAGAATCCTCTGTTCTTATCAAGGCAGTCAGGAAAAGTTGAAGCACTAGAATAAAAAAGGTGACTTCCAGGCCGGGCGCGGTGGCTCAAGCCTGTAATCCCAGCACTTTGGGAGGCCGAGGAGGGTGGATCACGAGGTCAAGAGATCAAGACCATCCTGGTCAACACAGTGAAACCCCATCTCTACTAAAAATACAAAACATTAGCTGGGCATGGTGGTACGTGCCTGTAATCCCAGCTACTCAGGAGGCTGAGGCAGGAGAATTGCCTGAACCCAGGAGGCGGAGGTTGCGGTGAGCCGAGATCGCGCCATTGCACTCCAGCCTGGGTAACAAGAGCGAAACTCCATCTCAAAAAAAAAAAAAAGGTGACTTCCATGAAAGTCACATTTTAAACTCTTTTCCCCATCCTGCTTTCAGAATACTTGTAGCCTCCTGACTCATAGCCCTCATACAGGAGATTGAAAGATTATTCTCTGGATAAACAATTGCGTGGGGAAAAAAATACTTTAGGTACCTTGCATACTTTCCTTATCTTTAGTGTTAAGGCTGGCTTATCTCCCAGTTAGCTTTTTAGTACTTTTCTGAGTAGACAGTAAAGGATCACTAGACATTTATGAAAAACCCTTCTAAATGAGAGGGAGAGTCCAAAACAATAGGGATAAAGATAGGAACTTAAATAAGACAGTGTAAGGAGAAAACCCCAGCCTGTGCATACACATGTACTGGATAATCTCTAAAGAGAGGAGATAAATGAATCCATGAAACAAGAAAAGGGTTGTCAGAGAAAGAATGATCAGAGAACAGTGAAAAACAGTTCTTGGAATATGAACATTTAAAATTGCCAAAACAAACAAAAGGTAGCAATAGAAGGAAGAGTGAAAGATAATCAAGAAAATTCTCCCAGCTAGAGCCTGTAATCTCAGCACTTTGGGAGGCCCAGGCGGATGGATCACTTGAAGTCAGAAGTTCAAAACCATCCTGGACAACATGGTGAAACTCCATCTCTACTAAGAATACAAAAATTAGCTGGGCATGGTGGCACATGCCTGTAGTTGTGCCACTGCATTCCAACCTGGGTGACAGAGCAAAACTCTGTCTCAACTTAAAATGAAAAGAAAAGAAAATTCTCCCAAAGAATTAAACAGAAATACAAAGATGGAAAATATGAGAGAAAAGGTAACAGTTAAAAGATCTAACTAATGACAATTAAGTGCAGGAAACAGCAACTTCTAGTTCTAAAATGGTGGTGTAGAAGCATGCTGGCTTCACTCACTCTGCCCACGCCACCACAGAAAACCAAGAACATGCAGCACTAAGATTGTCACCAGCAATATCCAAGAACTCAATTATGAGAAGGAGACAGTTATCCGGGCCACAGAGAAATGAAAGAATGCCAAGCTTGCTATACTAATTGGACTTCTGGTCTGCAACACCCCCTCCTCCAGTCTGACTGACACCAAGTCTTGGAAAATCTCCCCCAATTCACAGTTTCTGCACCGGAAAAAGTGAGACTGAGGAGGACAGCCACCTTCCCCACCATCTTGGGTTCCCTGGCAGGAGACCCGTCCCTGCCTTCATCCACAGGAGGCATAGGGAGAAATACTTCAAGGACAGCCAGAGGCAAAGGAGGGAGGTGGGATTGCTATTCCCAGCCTTGGAAACGCTGCTTTAGAACTCAGCCAAAGGAGATGCCAAATCAGAGCAGCCGTTCAGCAACACGTGTTGTAGGATGTTTATTCCACAGCACCCTTGGACAAGAACCCTAAGCTACCCTTCCTGTACTGCCACCAGAATATCACACTGGGGACTCCTTTCTCCCATTTAGGATGGGCTGCATTCTGCTAGAACCAAGGCAAACCTGGGTTTATTTTGCCTTTTAGTGCTGAAAAGGAGGCAGCAATCTAGCACGGGGATGGGGAAAAGAAAGAAAATCAATGGGTAAATTATAGAGAATCTCTAAGCAAACATATCCAATAAAAACCAGAATAAATATCCTCATACTTTTTTGAAAAATGGTTTAAAATTTTCCAAATTTAATGAAAACTGTAAACCCACAGATTCAAGAAATTTAACAAAATTTGGGCATAGGAAACATGAAAACGACCCCAAGTCTTAGAGTAATCAGATTGTTTAAAACCAGATGGGGCTGGGTGCAGTGACTCACACCTCTCATCCTAGAATTTGGGGAGGCCAATGTGGGAGGATCACTTGAGCCCAGGAGTCGGAGTTTGAGACCAACCTGGGCAACATGGCCAAACCCCATCTCTACCGAAAAAAAAAAAATAGAAAAATTATCTGGGCATGGTGGTGTGAGCTGGGAGAATTGCTTGAGGCCAGAGGTTGAGACTTTAGTCAGCTGAGATCATACTACTGCACTATAGCCTGGGTGTCAGAGCGAGACCCTGTTTCAAACCAAAAAAAAAAAAAGAGAACACAGTGATAGAGAAAATTTTAAAAGCTACCAGAAGAAAAGACTCATTATATGTAAAGGACAAAGATAGAGCAATCACAGACTTTATGTAAGTAACAGTGCAAGCCAGAAGACAAAGAACAACATCTCTAAAGTATTTAAAGAGAAAAAAATCTGTCAGCCTAGAATTCTATAGTGAAAGTGTCTTTCACAAAACAAAGGAGGAGGCCAGGCGAGGTGGCTCACGCCTGTAATCCTAGCACTTTGGGAGGCCGAGGCAGGCGGATCACGAGCTCAGGAGATCAAGACCATCTGGCCAACGTGGTGAAACCCCGTCTCTACTAAAAATACACAAAAATTAGCTGGGTGTGGTGGCGCACGCCTGTAGTCCCTCTACTTGGGAGGCTGAGGCAGGAAAATTGCTTAAACCCAGGAGGCAGAGATTGCAGTGAGCCGAGATCACTCCACTGCACTACAGCCTGGGCGACAGTGCAAGACTCCATATCAAAAAAAAAAGAAAAAAAAAAAGAAAAGGAGGAAACAGACTTTTAAATGTGTAAAAGCTGAAAGAGTGTATCACCAGCAGACATACTACAAAAAAGTGTTAAAACTAAGCCCTTGAGGCAGAAGTAAAGTGATGTCAGATGGAAATGTGGACTTACAGAAAGGACTGAAAAGCACTGGGAAGTAGTACATCTCCTGACCTTTATGGCACCAGGATTGGTTTCACGGAAGACAATTTTTCCACAGACCCAGCGGTGTGGGGGAATGGCTTCCAGATGAAACTGTTCCACCTGAAGTCATCAGACGTTAGATTCTTATAAGGAGCACACAACCTAGATCCCTCACATGTGCAGTTCACAATAGGGTTTACACTATGAGAAACTAATGCCACTGCTGATCTGACAGGAGGCGGAGCTCAGGCGGTGATGCTCGCTCACCTGCCACTCACTTCCTGCTGTGCAGCCTGGTTCCTAACAGGCCTTAGAGTGGTAACCAGTCCATGGCCTGGGGGGTTGGAACCCCTGTGGTATGGGTTCTTTCTTATCTAAATTTCTTTGAAAGATAATGATTTGAGTTTTTAAGAAACAAAGCACTGATATACCTTGTAACATGGATGAATCCCAAAAACGTGAAGTAAAAAAAAGTCATTCACAAAAGACTGCATATTTTATGGTTCCATTTATATTAATGACCAGAACAGGCAAACCTGTGGAGAAAAAGTAGATTAGTGGTTGCCTGAGGTTTGGAGTGGGTCAGGGGCTGAAGTGGGGGGTAATTGCCATTAGGTACAAGGTTTCTTTTGGGTATGATAAGTTAGATTGTGATTATGATCACACAACTCTAAATATACTAAAACTCATTAACATGTACAATTTAAAGAGGTGAACATTATGGTATGTAAAGAGATACAGCTTGGGAAACAACTGAGTAGATAAAAGGGAATCTCAAAAAATATTTAGTCCAGCAGAAGGCAGAGAAGATTGATAAAAACAGACCTACCTACAGGAAATCTACTTTAAAACATAAAGCCACAAAATAGGTCAAAAAAAAGGATAGGAAAAGGTGTGCCGACAATTCAGAGAAACCTGAACTGGCTGTATATACAGCAGACAAACTAGATTTTAGAGCTAAAAAATACTATCAATGATAATAAGGAAGGTTGTTATTCCATAATAAGGCCCATTCATTAAGATGATATAATGGAACTAACTATGTACCTAATAACAGAGTTTCAAAATTCACGAAGCAAAAACTGAGAGGATTTCAAGAGGAAACAAATTCCATTATAATTGGAGATTCCAATACACTTCTCTCAGTAACTGGTAGAACAAATAGACAAAAAATTAGTAAGGATATATAAAATTTAAACATAACTGTCAGCCAACTTGACCTAATATGCATTTATAGAACACTCTACCCAGTAACAGCAGAATATACATTCTCTTTAAAGACACATGAAGTGTCTTTAAGAACTTTTTTAAATTCTTAAAAATGTTGGCCAGGTGTTTTGGCTCACACCTGTAATCCTAGCACTTTGGGAGACTGAGGCGGGCAGATCACTTGAGGTCAGAAGTTCAAGACCAGCCTGGCCAACAAGGTTTAACCCCGTCTCCACTAAAAATATAAAAATTAACAGGATGTGGTGGCAGGCACCTGTAATCCCAGCTCCTTGGGAGGCTGAGGCAGGAGAATCGCTTGAACCTGTAAGGCAGAATCTTCAGCGAGCTGAGATCACACCACTGCACTCCAGCCTGGGTGACAGCGTGAGACTCCTCTCTAAATAAATAAATGATTGAATGAATGATTTAAATCATACAAAGTGTGTTCTTGTGACCACAGTATAATTCAATTAGAAATCAGTCACTAGAAGGTCTCTGGAAATACTTGGAAAGTAAAGAAAGCACTTCACAAATAAATAAAAAAGATATTTAGAAAATATGTTAAGCTGAGTGAAAATTCAAAACATCAGTATTTTTAGGATACTGCTAAAGCAGCACTTAGTGGAAGATTTATAGTATTGAACACCATATTCGAAGAAAAGAGATTTTAAATAATTGACTTTAAGCCATCTTAATAAACTAGAAGGGAAGAGCAAATGAAATCCAAAGTAAGTAGAACAAAGGAAATAATAAAAAGAAAAATGGGAATAAATGAAATGGGGGGAGGGGGAAAGGCAGCAGAGAAAATCACTGCAACCAAATTAGATTCATTTAGAATATTAATAAAATGGATAAACTTGTAGCCAGATGGGCAGTGGTGAGGAGAGACAAATTACCTGTATTGAAAATGAGAGAGGTGGTGGCACCCCTACAGATTTTATAGATATTAAAAACATAAACTAATGGTATGAACAAATATGTACCAATAATTTTCTCTCTCTCTCTCTCTTTTTTTTTTTGGAGAAGGAGTCTTGCTCTGTTGCCTGTGCTGGAGTGCAGTGGTGTGATCTTGACTCACTGCCTCTGCCATCTCTTGGGTTCAAGCAATTCTCCTGCCTCAGCCTCCCGAGTAGCTGGAATTATAGGCATGCACCACCACACCCAGCTAATTATTGTATTTTTAGTAGAGACAGGGCTTCACCATGTTGGCCAGGCTGATCTCGAACTCCTGAGCTCAAGTGGTACCCCCCACCTTAGCCTCCCAAAGTGCTGGGGTTACAGGTGTGAGCCACTGTGCCTGGCCAGTGTTAAAATCTTAGCACGATTTTAGCAATTGGAATCCGACAGTGTATAAAAAGGGTAATACATCATGACCAAGTGGATTTCGTTGGTTTAATGTTTGAAAATCGATAGATGTTACTTACTATATTAATAGAATAGAAAGGATAGGCCATATGTTTGTCTCAATATATGTAGAAATAGCATTTGACAAAATCTAATATCCATTTCTGATATAATTGTTCAGCAAACTTGGAATAGAAGAAAATACCTTTAGTCTCATAAAGGACACCTTTTAAAAACCTACCACTAGCATTGAACTTAAGGGTAAAAATGAGAATTTTCCTCTTAGATCAGGAAAAATAATATTCCTCTTTATCCACTTTTATTCAACAATGTACTAAAGGGTCCAGCTAGTGCAGTAAGGTAAAATTAAAAAAAAATTTTTTTTTTTAAAGAAAATGAATAAAAGAAATCCAGATTGGAAAGAAGTAAAGTTGACTTTACCAACAACATAATTGAATTTTTATAGGAAAATTCTATATCTACAAAAATACTAGTGTAAGTAAGTATGATAAGGTTTCAGGATATAAGATTAGTATTCAACAATTGATTGTGTTTCAATATGGCAGCAATGAATGATTAAAACAGAAATGTTTAAACTGCCATTTGCAGTAGCATAAAAAATCAGGAAATACCAAGGCAAAAATCTGATGAAACAGTGACAAATCTGTACACTCTACACTGGTAACTACTTCTCTGTTTTGAATGTGTCCACCAAAGTTCATGTGTTAGAAATTTAATCCCCAGCACAACAGTGTTTAGAAATGGAACCTTAAAGAAGCAGTGAGAGTGGTGGATTCATGTCTTTATTGTGGATGTGAATTGGGTATAAAAGCCAGTTTGGCCCTTTTCTGCTCTCTTTCTTGCAAGGTGATCCCTTCTGCTACGTTATGACACAGCTAGAAGGCCCTCATCAGATGTGGCTTCTTGATCCTTGATCTGGAGGACTTTCCAGCCTCCAGAAGAACTGTGAGCCAAATAAACTGGGTTTTGTTGTTGTTGTTTTGTGTTGTTTTGTTTTTGAGACAGAATCTCGCTCTGTCACCCAGGGTGGAGTGCAGTGACACGATCTCTGCTTACTGAAGCCTCTGCCTCCTGGGTTCAAGTTATTGTTGTGCCACCATACCTGGCTAAAGTTAGTATTTTAGATACAGTGTTTTGCCATGTTGACTAGGCGGGTCTTGAACTCCTGGCCTCATGTGATCTGCCCACCTTGGCCTCCCAAAGTGCTGGGATTACAGGCATGAGCTAATGCTCCCAGCCAGCTTCTATTGTTTATATTAATAAATTGCCTAGACAGTGGTATTCTGATAAAGTGTACCAAACAGATAAAGACAGCTGCAAACACTGCTGAGAGAAATTTTTAAAGACCTAAATAAAGGCAAAGATTTACTTTTTTTTTTTTTTTTTTTGAGACAGTCTCACTCTGTCACCCAGGCTGGAGTGCAGTGACGCAATCTCTGCTTACTGCAGCCACCGCCTCCTGGGTTCAAGTGATTCTTGTGCCACCATACCTGGCTAAAGTTTGTATATTAGATCTTAAAACTTGGTGTTGCTAAGAAATTAAGAAATAGATTCTCAGCCAAGTGCAGTGGCTCATGTCTGTAATCCCAGCATTTTGGGAGACCAAAGCAGGTGGATCACTTGAGGCCAGGAGTTTCAGACCAGCCTGGCCAACCATGATGAAACCCCATCTCTACCAGAAATTACAAAAGTCAGCCATCAGTGGGGTCGGTGGCATATGCCTGTAATCCCAGCTTTTCAGGAGGCTGAGGCAGGAGAATTTCTTGAACCTGGGAGGCAGAGGTTGCAGTGAGCTGAGATCATGCCACTGCACTCCAGCCTGGGCAACAATGAGTCTCCCTCTGAAAAAGGAAAAAAAAGAAATAAATTCTCCCCTAACAGTCATCTGTACATTCATTCTAATTCTAGTCAGAATTTCAACAGGCTTTCTGTAGAAATTAATGAGCTCATTTTAAAATTCATACAGAAATGCAGAGGACCTGGAATACCCAAACAACTTTGACAAAAGAAAAAGAAGACTTACGTAACATAGTTTCGATGCTTATTATAAAATGGCAATAAAATGATCAAAGCAGAGCCTCCAGAGATAGACTCATACACATCCAGACAATTGACTTTTTGTTTTTTGAGACGGAATCTAGCTCTTGTTGCTCGGGCTAGAGTGCAGTGGCACGAACTCAGCTCACTGCAACCTCCGCCTCCCGGGTTCAAGCAATTCTCCTGCCTCAGCCTCCCAGGTAGCTGGAATTACATGCTTGTGCCACCACGCCTGGCTAATTTTTTGTATTTTTAGTAGAGACAGGGTTTCTCCATGTTGGTCAAGCCGATCTTGAACTCCTGACCTCAGATGATCCACCTGCCTCGGCCTCCCACAGTGCTGAGATTACAGGCGTGAGCCACCCCACCCAGCCTGACAATTGACTTTCAACAGAGGCTCTAAACAAAAACCAAAATGGCATTGGCCTTCTAAATAGCAACTGAAAATGCTGAGGGTAAAAAAAACACATTTCCAACCTAAATATATTTATATATATATGTATATATAATTAGTCAGGAACTGTCAACTAAAGGGATAAATCAAGAGGAGGGAAAACATAAGACCTGGAAAATAGATTCCAGTACAGGTAAGAGTAAGGGGATGTCATAGGACAGTAACTGTGCAGGAAGCCTAGGCATGAGATTAAAGCAGGAACAGCTGAGAGGGAAGGGGTGGGGGTGGGAGGGAAGGAACTGATGTGTTGGAATTTACAGAGAATAATATTGATAGGTGTGTGGCAGAAATGTTCCAGAAATAATTTACAATCAGGCCATAGAAAAACTGAGTAGTTTTTAAATGTGGCGATTAGTAACTCCACTAAAAAGGAAGGATTAGGGTGGCACAAAAAAGAGAGGTGGCCTTCTAAACTACTTGTCTTCACAGTGTGTATTATCTTCGGAGTCATTGTAATGCAAATCTTACTTCCCATTGAATGTAGCTGAGTAGAAATTGGGTTTGCTATGTTTGCTGTCCACATTGCTCAGGATCTGAGATGTAGCCATATGTGAAAGAACTGGTGTCCTAAGCGGGTGTCTTTTCTGCATGTGCCCTGTTATTCAGGTCACTCCATGTGCCTCCTCATCAGGATAGTGTTTGGTTGTCTC
Organism: Saimiri boliviensis; assembly: GCF_048565385.1. Lineage (NCBI taxonomy): Eukaryota > Metazoa > Chordata > Mammalia > Primates > Cebidae > Saimiri > Saimiri boliviensis. The sequence goes on from NC_133456.1 coordinate 18,941,390, forward strand.
CAGCCCTGCTCTATGGCAGGACAGTATGCTTTACTTCATTTACCAGTTTCCTATTAGCCGGTGTTTTTAGGGGAAATCTTTTCTAGAATAACTTTGATCCTAATATGTTTTAGGAAAAATACAAACATACTAGGCCAGGCGTGGTGGTTCATGCCTATAATCCCAGCATTTTGGGAGGCCGAGGCAGGTGGATCACCTGAGGTCAGGAGTTCGAGATCAGCCTGACCAACATGGTGAAACCCCAACTCTACTAAAAATACAAAAATTAGCCAGGTGTAATGGTACGCATCTGTAACCCCAGCTACTCAGGAGGCTGAGGCAGGAGAATTGCTTGAACCTGGGAAGCAGAGGTTGCAGTGAGCTGAGATCGAGCCATTGCACTCCAGCCTGGGCAACAAGAGCAACACTCCATCTCAAAAAAAAAAAAAGACACATAAAAAACCAACAATAATTAAAGTACCTTTACTAGTCTTGTTTAAATAGGCTGATTCTTTTTCTTTTTTTTCTGATGCCCTCTAGGAAGTAAAAAGAAAGAAAAGGAACGGCCAGAAATTTCTCCTCCATCTGATTTTGAACACACTATCCATGTTGGCTTTGATGCTGTTACTGGAGAATTCACTGTAAGTTTACCTGGTTCGGGCCTATTTATAACATTTAAAATAGCACTCAAACATTTTCCTTCATTACTAAATTTGAAATTAACACTTCAGGCTGGTCTCACATCTGTAATCCCAGTACTTTGGGAGACCAAGCTGGGCGGATCACTTGAGGTCAGGAGTTTGAGACAAGCCTGGCCAACATGGTGAAACACCATCTCTACTAAAAATACAAAAAAACATTAGCCAGGAGTGCTGTTGTGCATCTGTAATCGCAGCTACTTAGGAGGCCAAGGCAAGAGAATTGCTTGAATGCAGGAAGCGGAGATTGCAGTGAGCTGAGGCCACGCCATTGCACGCCAGCCTACGCAAGAAAAGCGAAATTCTGTCTTAAAAAAACTAACAAGGCCGGGCTCAGTGGCTCAAACCTGTAACCCCAGCACTTTGGGATGCTGAGGCAGGCGTATCACAAGGTCAGGAGTTCGAGACCAGCCTGGCCAACATGATGAAACCTAGTCTCTGTTAAAAATACAAAAATTACCTGGGCATGGTGGCGCGTGCCTGTAATCCCAGCTGCTTAGGAGGCTGAGGCAGAAGAATAGCTTGAACACAGGAAATGGAGGTTGCAGTGAGCACTGAGATCGTGCGTCCAGCCTAGGCGTTGCTCTCCAGCCTAGGCGACAGAGTGAGACTCCAACTCAAACAAAACAAAAAAATAAATTAACATTTTTATCCATATGTTAACTATGAATTCTTAAAGCTTTTTGCTGTTTAAAAAAGTGTTAGTGGTTGGATATATTGTTTTCCTAGAGAGCAGAGCCTATTATGGTTACCCAAAACAGACTTAGAAAAAATAGAACTTTAGAAAACGAGATCCTTTAGAATTTAGTCAAAAGTTATACTCAGAGGATTGGTTTGTTTTGTCTATTTTGTCATTTATCTCTGGAAATTAATTTTATTGGATCAATTTAAACCATAACTAATTTCTGAATATCTGTTTGTTAGGGCATGCCAGAACAGTGGGCTCGATTACTACAGACCTCCAATATCACCAAACTAGAGCAAAAGAAGAATCCTCAGGCTGTACTGGATGTCTTAAAGTTCTACGACTCCAACACAGTGAAGCAGAAATACCTGAGCTTTACTCCTCCTGGTAAGACAATGGCATAAGGCTGAATCAGATGGAGATTTGTGAAGCACTTGTAGATAAAAAGATTCTTCTGGAAAAATTAAAAGCTAAACTGTGGTTCTTGTCCATACTTTTTTTCCCTGGATAGATTCTACCTTCTATAGACTGATCCAGGGCAGTTCTGAAGCATAATTTGGATCTGTGAATTATATTAATATCATAGGTTTGCAGAAATGGGAATTGATGAATATTTTGGCTTTTTGTTTATTTGGTTTTTTATCCTCTTTGTTTTTTATTTTATTTTTTTCACTCCTCACTGCTTTTAAATGACTTCCAGCAATCAAAAGAGAAGGTGCTGATTGATAGACATGTTTATGCTAGATACTTATTGTTAGTGGGATAAGAGGAAGGTTGTTTTGCACAGATTTGAACTAAAAAATGTTTAGGTCCACTCAAAAAACTGAAAACTCGTAAGTATGCAGATAATAGAATATATGTATTTTAATATATAAAATAGATAAATCATATATAAAATAAGCATTAGAACTAAAAGGATTTATACCTCAGAATTGGAATATCTGGAATATTATCTATGTAGTGAAATTGGGTTTGATTTACTTTGTTTTCCCAGTTGCTCAGTATCTGAGATACACGCTTATCTATGAAAGAACCAGTGCCCTAAGAATTGGTGTAGTGGATTTTTAAAAATAGTTTGTTCAAATAAAGATCAGAATAAAGTTCACACATTGCAGTTGGTTGATAGCTCTTGAATCTCTTTTGATCTTTAGGCTTCCGCTCCCACACACCGGTTCATGCTGTCTTTTCTTGAAGTTTGTTAAAGAAACAAGATCATTTGTCCTGTTTTCCTCAGTTTAGATTTTGCTCACTAGATTCTCAGGATGTCATCTTTAAGTGTGTTTCTCTGTCTCTGAAGTCATACATGTGGTTTTCAAACACAGTATGATTGAGAAAAACCATGCGTGTGATTTTAATTGATGATGCTTAATGTTTGCATCCTCACAGAAATAAAGGCCATGCTCAAGGAAGAAATGGAAATCTTTTTGCAAGTGATCTTGACCTTTTTTGTTTAGTCTAGTACACCCTTAGGAAAAGGTCTGACATGTTCCTAGAACTTTTGTATCAACCAGCAAGTCTACAGATTAGTAATTTTTTTTTGAAAATCAATGATTGGCCACAAAATAGTAGCTTATTTTCATCTAGTACACATACTTTGTGTGTGTGTGTGTGTGTGTGTGTGTGTGCACGCTCAAGTGTGTATGTGTTTATGTGTATGTGTATATATATATATATGTCTCTGGGCATTTTTAAAAGAAAAACAAAACTGTCAAAATTTTACTTTGCACAATTGTCATTGTCTTAATGGTTTCATTAAGTTCCTCAGTCAACAGTTTTCTGGAAAAAGCATCTTTATGAATAAATTTGTTTTGTTTTAATAAATACAGATTGATAGGTATAGTTTCAAATAAATTTTGATAGCTTTGTTGAGGCATAATTTACATGCAATACAGTTCATCCATCAGTTCATCACTGATCTTTAGTAAATTTATAGTTTCATTTAGATTTCAGATTCATTACCTTGCTCTTACATAAATTTTTTTTTAATGGGGTTTCACCACATTGGCCAGTATGGTCTCAATCTCCTGACCTCGTGATCCACCCACCTCAGCCTCCCAAAGTGCTAGGATTACAGGCTTGAACTGCCACGCCCAGCCAGTCTTATATCAATTCTTATTTGACTACTTGGGTTGTCAGTTTTCTCAAGAATTAATTAAACTTGAAATCAGTTTAAGAACATTTGCTTTCTCTATTTTATTTTTTTCCTTTTGTCGTATAAAAGTGCCATTTCGGCCGGGCGCGGTGGCTCAAGCCTGTAATCCCAGCACTTTGGGAGGCCGAGGCGGGTGGATCACGAGGTCAAGAGATCGAGACCGTCCTGGTCAACATAGTGAAACCCCGTCTCTACTAAAAATACAAAAATTAGCTGGGCATGGTGGCGCTTGCCTGTAATCCCAGCTACTCAGGAGGCTGAGGCAGGAGAATTGCCTGAACCCAGGAGGCGGAGGTTGCGGTGAGCCGAGATCGCGCCATTGCACTCCAGCCTGGGAAACAAGAGCGAAACTCCGTCTCAAAAAAAAAAAGTGCCATTTCTTGAATTGCTAACATTATATTTTGTTTCATATTCAGAGAAAGATGGCTTCCCTTCTGGAACACCAGCAGTAAGTTAATGATATTATTTCCTGTAGCTCTTGTTCTAATTTAGGTTACGCAAGACAAATCTCAGTTTTTATTTTGCTTTCTAAAATAAATTACCAGCCATCAAAAGTGAATAACTACTTAATAGGTGTTTTTAGCCACTGATTAGTTGAAGAAGCTATATTAAATAGAAATTCCTTGATATGATACTTAATCTAACTAAAATTTATAATGACCTTCAGAACTGTTTAGCTACTTTTGGTAATGTTAACATATAGAAGCGTGAGTACAAAAAACTTGCTAGCATATATTTTCCTCTCTACCTTGCAGTTCTTCTGCTACTATTTTACTGAATATAGACTATGGAAAGGTACTGAATAGTTGAAACTTATCAGTCTTCAGAGTTATCTAAAACTAAGTTATCACATAAACACAGTCACTTCTTGGAAGTAGTTAGTTTTATTTGCAGTTCCTCAATTGGGAGGAAACAGTCTCCTGGAGTTTTATATTATATTTTATTTATTTATTTTGAGACGGAGTCTCGCTCTGTCACCCAGGCTGGAGTACAGTGATGTGATCTTGGCTTACTGCAACCTCTGCCTCTTGGGTTCAAGCGATTCTCCTGCCCTAGCCTCCCGAGTAGCTGGGATTACAGGTGCACACCACCACACCCAACTAATTTTTTTGTATTTTTAGTAAAGATGGGGTTTCACCATGTTGGCCAGGCTTGTCTCAACCTCTTGACCTCAGGTGATCCACCCACCGTGGCCTCCCAAAGTGCTGGGATTACAGGTGTGAGCCACTGCACCTGGCCAAATCTGACTATTTTAAATGTCACCAAATGACTCTGACATGCAAAATCTAGAGGATCTTTGATTTGGGTCTCAACAAATAATATTGTTTATTTTCAGGGCATTGTATATGTATGCTTAGGGTAAATAGTACTTTATTTAAAATATTTGGTATTCACCATATATGTTTCATAAACTTTCTCATAATGTTAGATTATGATTCTGTTCAGTTATATAAATACGAGCTAATGAGGTTTAATGGTTTTGAAATGAGCTATCAAAGAAGTAAACTTTTTGAAGTATGTTCAAAAAGGGAGACAGTCACACATAAGCCTATTTGACTTGCTTTCCTTACTTTGCTCATAATAAATGCAGTTGAATGCCAAGGGATCAGAAACATCAGCAGTAGTGACAGAGGAAGATGATGATGATGAAGAAACTGCTCCTCCTGTTATTGCCCCACGACCAGATCATACAAAATCAGTGAGTGTTTGATCAGTGAACTAGGCTGTGTGTTGTGCATGTGTGTTTTAAAAAACAGCAGTCTGTATTTGACTTACAGTGACTGGTTTTGAAAAGCCCTCAAGTTTAAAATAGTTTTAGTATGGCGAAGTTGAACTAAGAGATCTGTAACCAAAGAACACTAAGAGATCTATACCCAAAGAACACTCAACCAAAAACTAGTTTTCTGAAGATTAAAATGTGATGTGTCTTTAAAAGTTAACATATTGGCCAGGCTCAGTGGCTCACACCTGTAATCCCAGCACTTTGGGAGGCCAAGGTGGGCAGATCACCTGAGGTCAGTGAAACCAGCCTGGCCAACATGGTGAAACCCCAACTCTACTAAAAATACTTAAAAAAAAAAAAAAAAAATGTTAACATGCTTATCACTGGGCTTTTTTCTTTCTATAGTACACCTTTTCCAAAGGGTTCATCTGTTTCCCAAGCTTTCTCTGTTTGTCTCAATGTAGGTAACTACTAAATCAAATACATAGATCTTTCCTCTTACCCAGATTATGCATTTTAATCTTCCATGTTACACTTCTCTCAAAGCCTTGATGTTATTCAAAAGGCAATTGAGAATGGAATTCCTAACCAGGTAAGGGAGAGTTTTTTAAATGATGACCTTAAATGGAGCCAAGAAAAGAGGAATGACTGCAACTGCCATTCTGCTCCCTGCACTGATGTAAGTAGGGTGTTGGGAAGGTGCTATGCCACCGCAGGCAGGCAGAGCCCTGAGGACTGCCTCTGGATTCTGAGCTGATGGCAGAGGACTCCCATGTTTTTTATCTGTTAGACCTGGCTGTTTGAAATGAAATGGGTGGCAGGCATTGTAATTGTGTAAAAATTTTGGGGGGAATTAATAATAGTTCTTTCAACATCAAGGTTTCTGTTATTTTGCATTTTAATTACATTTGTAGTAAAAACATTTTAACCTGTGCTTTTTGATACATTGTTACATCATTTTAGATCTTGACATACTTAAATTTCATTCATGGACCTGCTGTTTTTCTAGACAACTTTTCAAATGTATACATGCTATGACAAAGAAAAATGTTTCACATTTATTCTTAGTTACACATCTCTTATATCTGAAAATAGTGTTCTTATTATTTAGAACAGTGGAAAAGAGAACTTTGTTCAGGTTAAACATCAAAGAACTGAACAGTGTGCCAGCAAGAATATCTGAAAACATTATTCCTCAAACCTTAGTAATGATCTGTGTCTCCACAGATTTATACACGGTCTGTAATTGACCCTGTTCCTGCACCAGTTGGTGATTCAAATGTTGATGGTGGTGCCAAGTCTTCAGACAAACAGAAAAAGAAGACTAAGATGACAGATGAAGAGATTATGGAGAAATTAAGTATGTCATCTACATTTTACATCGTTGTTAAATTGTTAACAGCTCTTAAACTATTTGGCCCAGATGGATTTGAAGTTACACCTTACATTGTGACTTAAAGTATAAACAGATTGTTTTCTTATAGCAACAATAGCTTCAGTTACAATCTAATGATGTCACTGGGTGCTGTGGCTCACACCTGCAATTCCAGAACTTTGGGAGGCTGGGGCGGACGGATCATCTGAGGTCAGGCATTTGAAACCAGCCTAGCCAACATGGTGAAACCCCATCTCTACTAAAAATACAAAAATTAGCCAAGTATGGTGGCACAAGCCTGTAATCCCAGGTACTTGGAGGCTGAGGCAGGAGACTCACTTGAACCCAGGAGGTGGAGGTTGCAGTGAGCCAAGATTGTGCCACTGGCCAGGTGTGGTGGCTCACTCCTGTAATCCTAGCGCTTGCAGGGGCCAAGGTGGGCGGATCATGAGGTCAAGAGATCAAGACCATCCTGGCCAACATGGTGAAACCCCATCTCTACTAAAACCACAAAAATTAGCTGGTCATGGTGGCGCATGCCTGTAGTCCCAGCTACTCGGGAAGCCAAGGCAGGAGAGTCACTTGAACCTGGGAGTCGGAGCTTGCAGTGAGCCAGGATCATCCCACTTTACTCCAGCCTGGCAACAAAGCGAGACTTTGTCTCAAAAACAAACAAAAACATACAAAGAATGCTTACTGGCCAGGCGCTATGGCTCACACCTATAACCCTAGCACTTTGGGAGACCAAGGTGGGTGGATCACTTGAGGGACTTGAAGTTAGCAAGACCAGCCTGGCCAATATGACAAAACCCCGTCTCTACTAAAAACACAAAAATTAGCCAGGCATCACAGCAGGCGCTTATAATCCCAGCTACTGGGGGGGGCTGAGGCAGGAGAATTGCTTGAACCTGGAAGGCAGAGATTACAGTAAGCCGAGATCGTGCCTCTGCACTTTACCCTGAGTGACAGAGTGAGACTCAGTCTCAAAAAATAATAATCAAAAATAATAATTAAAAGAATATTAATCGAGAGGGATCAAGGAAAAATACTTTATGGAAGGATTGTTTTAAACATTTAGGCTGGGCATAGTGGCTCAAACCTGTAATCTCAGTACACTGGCTGGCCAAGATAGCATAGCTTGAGTTCAGGAGTTCAAGGCCAGACTATACAACTTAGTGAGACCCCGTCTCTACCTTAAAAAAAAAAAAAATTAACGAGGCATGGTGGTGTGTATCTATAGTCCCAGCTAACTGGGAGCCTGAGGCAGGAGGATTGCTTAAGTTCAAGGATGTAGTGAGCTGTGGTTGCACCACCATACTCTAGCCTGGGTGACAGAGTGAGACCCTGTCTCTAAAAAATAAACAATCATGTATATGCCCTAGGTTTATTTGCTTTTGATTTATCAGTGCTTTCAAGTATAAACTTGGCTTTTACTCTTACTCTTTTTTTTTTTTTTTTTGAGACAGTTTCACTCTTTTTCCAGGCTAGAGTGCAATGGCGAAATCTCAGCTCACTGCAACCTCCGCCTCGCAGGTTAAAGTGATTCTCCTGCCTCAGCCTCCCGGGTATCTGGGACTACAGGTGCCCACCACCACGCCCAGCTAATTTATGTATTTTTAGTAGAGATGGGGTTCCACCTTGTTGGCCAGGCTGGTCTCAAACTCCTGACCTCAAGCGTGAGCCACCACACCAAGCCTACTCTGTTACTCGATAGGCATATAAGAATTGTTGTAGGAGAGCTGCTACTTAAAAAAAAAAAAAAAAAAAGAAGATTAACTAGAATCCTAATTGTCATCATTCAGTTATCACCTTTAGCTGTCACATCCCCAGGCTTTTTGGTGTCTTTTTGCTTTTAGTCTCTTATTGTTGATCCTGTTCCTTTGCTAATTGACTTGAGGTTGGATACCTACATAAAATTATTTATGTGAGTTTCCTTGATATGGTCCTATCCTTTTTTACCTTGAGCAAGTGAAAGTTTAGTGTGGTTTTTCTTACATTTTGACCATTAGTAATAAGAATATAAGTTACGATTTTATGTCCAGCTTTCTAATTTTAAAACTTGTTTCTTGTGACTTTGAACTTTCCTAAAACAAACATATGATTAGTTTATGTTAGAGCGTAATAATCTTTATGGTAGTAAGTGGTTTTCTAAAAATATTGAAAGATAGATGATATTTTATATATACCAGAAGAGTCAGAAAGATCATTTAGGGTTTAGATGGCCCTTATTATTTCTAATACTAAGTAGTTTCAAACTTATCTATTAATAGATATGTTCAAATGTATCCATTAATATATTTCAGTCTTATAGGAAAGTAGAGTGACCAGCTTGTCAATTTTCTTGAGATTACCTGATTCTAAAGCTGAACATCTGAGAATCTAATCTCTGGCAAACTGGTATAGTCTTTCCAAACTGTGACCATTATTGAATAAATGATTAGTTAAGAGGTCTAATCTAATGGAAATAATGTGTCTTCTTATTTCTGATACTTTTAAACTTTTATTATGTATTTATGTTTTTTTAGTGTTTTGTGTTTGAAACATGTTATTTTTGAAACTTAGTGTTATGTTTGAAAACCACATATAAAAAAGTGGAGTTTATCAAAAGGAATAATATCAAAATTAATTTACACTTAAAATGCTTACTGAGCTTTCAGCTTTTTGTTTATTCTAGGAACTATTGTGAGCATAGGCGACCCTAAGAAAAAATATACAAGATATGAAAAAATTGGACAAGGGTAAGTATTTGTGACTGTATTAGCATACTATTCAATATTCGACATTTCTTGGCTTTATAGCATGATATTTCTTTTTCCTGTTGACATTGAGCACTTACAGTATTCTGTGAGTGGTACCCTTGGGGATTTGTGTAGATAAATAATGCAGTTATTTCTAGATGCTATTAAAAAACTGTACTAGTTGTTAGCAGTGACTGTATATCATTTTTTTTTCTTAAATGTCATTTCTCATTCATGGTAAAGGATTAGAGGGAAGAATTGCCCATAAAATATATTTAAAAGACAGTAAGAATATTTTACTGCAGGATTATATGCAATTGAAAAGGTACATTTAAATTATGTCCTTGGGTATTGACTTTTGAGTCTATTGATCTGATTTTGTTCTGTAGTTTTTGTTTTGTTTTGTTTTGTTTTGTTTTTGAGACACAGTCTTGCTCAGTCACCAGGTGCCAGGCTGGAGTGCAGTGGCACGATCTTGGCTCACTGTAACCTCTGCCTCCTGAGTTCAAGCAGTTCTGCCTCAGCCTCCCGAGTAGCTGGGACTACAGGTGCGCGCCACCACGCCTGGCTAATTTTTATATTTTTAGTAGAGATGGGGTTTCACCATGTTGGCCAGGATGGTCTCCATCTCTTGACCTCATGATCTGCCTGCCTCAGCCTCCCAAAGTGGTGAGATCACAGGCGTGAGCCACCGCGCCCAGCCTATAGTTTGTATTTTTTAAGTATACTGACTAAACTTTTTTCTGTTGCTTGGAAGCAAATAAACACTTTAAATTTTTAATGTTATTAAACTCTGGAAAGCATTCTGTGAATTTAGAGTGAGGGCCGAAGCTATTTTTGAAAACTTCTATTTGAGTTTCTTTTTTTTTTCCTTTTTTGAGTTGGAGTCTCACTCTGTTACCCAGGCCGGAGTGCAGTGGCACCATCTCAGCTGACTTCAACCTCGGCCTCCCAAAGTGTTAGGATTACAGTTGTGAGCCACAGCACCAGACCTGAATTTCTTTCTAACAGCTAAATTCAATTTCAGCACTGGTTTGGTTTTTTGGTTTTTGTTTTTTTTTTTTTAAGGAGAATTGAAGGTTATCTTAATATTTTTGAGCATTAATGAACAAGCAATGCCTATCCATATGGATGACCATCACAAATCCAGTGTTGAGTAACAAAAGCAAATTGCAGAATAATATGTGAAATGAAACTATGTGACATTTAAAATTAGGCAAAGTATATTTTATAGGGATACATACTTGTGTCCTTTGTAGTTAAAAGTGTGGAGAAATTCATAGAAATGATGAATGTCAAATATGGGATAAACACCAAATACAGATGACCTTTGAGTGGAAAGAGGCTGCTATTGGAAAGGGCACATGAGAATCTTCAAATTATTTATTTGGTATCTTAAACAGGGAAGTGTTTAAGTATATGTTATATACTTTTTTTTTTTCTTGCTCTTTTTTCTCTGCATTTTTGTAGGTCTTAAATATTTCAGACATAAGTTTTGGCCATGAGTGCTTCTTTCTTTCCCCCCACCCCTTTCCTTATGTTTTTGATTTCACTCCTTTTAAGCATGTTAGGTGTCAACTGTTCTTTAAGTCTTTTTTAATTGCTTGAGGTGTAAAGTCTTTGGATATTGTAAATGCTAGTGATTTATAAACCTTAAATCTGGTTGTGTATTTTCTCCCATTAGGGCTTCTGGTACAGTTTTCACTGCTACTGACGTCGCATTGGGACAGGAGGTAGCTACTTTGTCATACTTCTGGATGTTACCATTATTTTGTCATATAGGTGGAAACTAGATAAAGCTGAGAAGAATCAATAGAAATCTCTTTTAAGTTGAACATGTTGTAAGAATTGCTCTATGTATTTTTATAGCACTTGTGTTATTAAGGAGAACAAAGAATTGTGAGTTTAATGTCATAAACAAGCAAATATTTAATAATTGTTTTATCAGCTTGAAGTGAAAAGAGAATTAATTCTTAGTGTTGGACTGACTGTGGGTAGATTAATCAACTTCAAGAGAAATCTAAAAATGTTTAGGCTCTGTACCTTCCAAAGCATTGTGCAGAGGCAGTTTCGAAGTAAAAGTACTACCTATGAGTAATAGTATTGTGTAATACAATGTATGTACTGTAAGTTAAATTATTAACTGGCTGGTGTTTGTAATTTTCTAAGAGAATTCATAGGCCTGATTTCTTTCAATCCTGTTTTTATTATAGGTTGCTATCAAACAGATTAATTTACAGAAACAGCCAAAGAAGGAATTGATTATTAATGAGATTCTGGTGATGAAAGAATTAAAAAATCCCAACATAGTTAACTTCTTGGACAGGTAAATATGAATATTTCTTAAACATTGGGATAAAAGTGTAGATATTTTATATCCCATGGTTTGGACAGGCGTCCCCAAACTTTTTACACAGGGGCCAGTTCACTGTCCCTCAGACCATTGGAGGGCCGTCACATACTGTACTCCTCTCACTGACCACCAATGAAAGAGGTGCCCCTTCCTGAAGTGCTGCGGGGGGCTGGATAAACGGCCTCAGGGGGTTGTATGCAGCCCTCAGACCGTAGTTTGGGGACAGCTGGTTTGGAGGGTTAGCCACTTCAGAAGAAACTGTCAGTGCTGAGAAATAAGATTGAAGAAGGAAGAGGAGAAGTAAAAATAGCACATTGCAGTTTTAGAAGGTCTTCTCTCTACAAAAATATCACTTGGCAAGTGAGAGGAGGCAGTTGAATGAGGGCCATAGCTGGTGGTGTTTGTATTCATTGCAAATGACCTGAAGTGAAAACAGGAATGGTTGGCAGTGATTCATGTTTTGACTGTCAGAGAGGACTGGTCAAAACTTGTAGATCAATTTTTATTTCAAGTGCTATTCTTCATGGACAAATTGTTTGTCTAGCAAAACCTCATTTAGCTTAGGAATTCATGTTAAACAACAGACCAAAAAGAATAGAAAATAATGTATATTGGCCAGATGCAGTGGCTCACACATGTAATCCCAGCTACTCAGGAGGCTGAGGAAGGAGAATCACTTGAATCCAGGAGGCGAAGCTGCAGTGAGCTGAGATCGCACCACTGTACTCTAGCCTGGGCAACAGAATGAGACTCCATCACACACACAAAAAAAAGAAAAGAAAATGATGTATATTTTAAAAACCAGTCACATATACAAATGAGAGAAGATTACTTGAAAATGATAACTGTGGTTTTATTGAAGATAGAGGTGATTATAGGTGATTTTCTTCCATATTTAAATTTGTTTAGAATGAGGAAAAATAATGTTTCAAGACGTTAGTCCTAGTCATGGGGAACATGTTCATAGAAATAAACTTTTCAAGTACAATTCCCTGCTTTTTAAAATAATATTTCAAATCAACATAGTATGGTGGTTAAGATAAGCCATGGGCTTTGGAATCACTGATACTTGGCTTCAGATTCTGGTTTTGTCACTTACTATTAATAGCTACGTGACCTTGGATGAGTCACTTAACCTCTTCAAGTCTTTGTCTCTACCTCTAAAACAGGACGAGTAATTTCTATATTGTAGGGTTATTTTACTTGGATGATCTATGTGCATACTCAAACTACAATTGTGGGCAAACTATAACTTTAAAGTGATTCAGGATCATAACCTCAGTTATTTTTCTATGCTGTTACATAGCAGCTTTCCGGTTTTCTTCTAACTCTGAAGCTACCAGCTCTCTGGTTTTATTATTAGGGTGTTTAATATCTGAATTCTTTAACATAGATTACCATGTGTTTAGAAAAAATAGAAGTATGACCATTTGGTATGTTCTGTTTTTAGTTACCTGGTAGGAGATGAATTGTTTGTGGTAATGGAGTACCTTGCTGGTGGGTCACTTACTGATGTTGTAACAGAAACCTGCATGGATGAAGCACAGATTGCTGCCGTATGCAGAGAGGTAGGTTTGCTTCCTTCTTGATATGTTAGAGCGATACCTGGTTAGCAAGAAGTGAGCAAATGGAAATTTTCCTGCACAGGTGATTGTTATTGTGGGAAGTGCTTTCTCTGTACGCATTCTCTGCAAGTTATTCCATCTTCCATTTCATTCTACACAAGCATTTCAGCCCTTTCCTTCAGGTATATGATAATTTGGGGGCCGGGCATGGTGGCTAACACCTGTAATCCCAACTCTTTGGGAGGCCAAGGCAGGTGGATCACAAGGCAGGAGATTGAGACCATCCTGGCTAACATGCTGAAACCCTGCCTCTAGTAAAAATACAAAAAAATTAGCCGGGCATGGTGGCACGGTGGCACGCACTTATAGTCCCAGCTCCTCAGAAGGTTGAGGCAGGAGAATCTCTTGAACCTGGGAGACAGAGGTTGCAGTGAGCCGAGATCGCACCACTGCACTCCAGCCTGAGTGACAGAGCAAGATTCCATCTCAAAACAAAAAGAGAATTTGGGAATGAATTGTGGACCTTTGAAGATCTAAATTCACAGGGAAATTCTGGTAGAATGATGATGATCATTTACTATCCAAACAGGACACTTTTGAGATTAAAAAGGCATACCATTAGAAATGCACCTCTTGGCTGAAAGCAGTGGCTCATGCCTGTAATCCCAGCACTTTGGAAGGGTGGATTGCCTGAGGTTAGGAGTTCAAGACCAGCCTGGCCAACATAGTGAAACCCCATCTCTACTAAAAATACAAAAATTAGCTGGGCGTGGTGGCACGCACCTGTAATCCCAGCTACTTGGGAGGCTGAGGCAGGAGAATTGCTTGAGCCAGGGATGTGGAGGTTGCAGTGAGCCAAGATTGCACCATTGCACTTTAGCCCGGTGACAGAGCGAGACTCCATCTCAAAAAAAAACAAAAAAACAAGGCCGTGCATGGTGGCTCATGTCTGTAATCCCAGCACAGAACTTTGGGAGGCCAAGGCAGGCAGATCATGAGGTCAAGAGATTGAGACCATCAAGGCCAACATGGTGAAACCCCATCTCTACTGAAAATCGAAAAATTAGCTGGGCATGGTGGTGGGCACCTGTAGTCCCAGCTACTCAGAAGGCTGAGGCAGGCGAATCGCTTGAACCTGGTAGGTAGAGATTGCAGTGAGCCAAGATCACGCCATTGGACTCCAGCCTGGCAACAGAGTGAGACTCTGTCTCAAAAAAAAAAAAAAAAGAAATACACCACTCAGTAGTGGAAACTAGAACTATCTCAGGTGTGACACATATTCACCTTAAGTATCAATAAATCTGTGTCTGCCTTCATTGATTTCACTAATGGTGATAAAACTGGTCATTTATTTATATTAATGAATATCTAGACATACTGTTAGCTTAAGCTAGTAGGATTCTGCCAAGTTGCCAATTTAAGCCAAAATAAGCCTTTGTTTTTCCACCTATATCTAAGCTTTTTCTACAGATGAGATTTGAGCTAATGATTTGCTTGTCAGTGAAATCTCTAATAACATAGGAATCACTGTCACAAAGGGCAAAATTTTCATTTATAAGACTATATTGTGTTTTCTGTGATTTGGCTTTCAGTGACACAGAAGTGATTTATAAACTTTGTTCATGTAAGGACAATACATATATATTTCCCTTTTCCATCTTTCATTAAGGTGTTAAAAATATTCTTCAAAAATTTTTATTCTGAGTGGTATTCTAACTGAGGAATAGTAACTCTTTGGTTTAAGGGAGGAAATAACTCTTGAATGAAATATTAGTAAAATATGATATTCCTTAACAATGGATGCTTGGTCACTGAAAAGCTGATAAAAAACAAGAATTTACCTATTTGTACTTAATTTTGTTTTTTCTAATACATTTCTTCGTTAATTGATACAAAAATTAATTTTGGGAGTTCCTCTGATTACCATTCACTTGGGTTTTCTTTTGTGTGCCAGAACTTTTTAATTGTGACAAGTTTGTTTCTATTTATTTGTACAAGTATTTTTCTGGAATTTGAATCTGATTATTGCCTGATAAATATAATGTGGTAATACCCAATTTGTCTGTTTTTCCCTGACTAGTAGAAGATTTTGGATGAGATTTTTAGTTGTATAGACTTTGTTCTACTCTGATGGGACTAAGAAATAAACACACAGCTAACTTTATACGCTTGGTTTATATTCAAAAACACCAGAGTAAGCATATTATTACTGTTACTATTTTTGAGACAGAATTTCACTCTTGTTGCCCAGGCTGGAGTACAGTGGCACGATCTTGGCTTACTGCAACCTCCACCTCCTGGGCTCAAGTGATTCTTCTACCTCAGCCTCCCTAGTAGCTGGAATTACAGGCATGTGCCACCATTGCCTGGCTAATTTTTTCTATTTTTAGTAGAGACAGGGTTTCTCCATGTTGGTCACGCTGGTCTCGAACTCCCAACCTCAGGTGATCCACCCACCTCGGCCTCCCGAAGTGCTGGGATTACAAGCATGAGCCACTGCGCCCAGCCACAAGCAGATTTTTAAAATGTCATCTCATTCTCAATTTTAAGGAAGGGAGGAGTTTATCCTCACTTTGTGATTCAGTGCTTTCTGAAATACGGTGTAAGAGGAAAGTTGTTCTTTAATCATTCATGTCCAAGTTGTAGATACAGCTTAATATAAAATCCAGCATAGAAGAACATCTTATCTCTGGTGAACAGCTCAATGGAACCAGGCCACCCAGAATTTTACCCAGTTCTCCTTGGCTCACGTTGATTAGCCTTCTGAGTATCTCATATTCAAATTGGAGCGATCACAAGTTTTTTTTCATTGCTATTGAAATGATACATATATTTTTTTTTCTTTTTTCTTTCTTTTTTTTTTTTTTTTTTTTTTGAGGCAGCATCTCACTCCGTTGTCCAGGCTGGAGTCCAGTGCTGTGATCTTCGCTCACTGCAACCTCTGCCTCCCAGGCTCAAGCAATTCTCCTGCCTCAGCCCCCCAAGTAGCTGGGATTACAGGCAGTCATCATCACCATGCCCAGCTAAATTTTTTTTTATTTTTAGTAAGAAATGGAGTTTTACCATGTTGCTCAGGCTGTTCTTGAACTCCTAACCTTGTGATCTGCCCACCTCAGTCTCCCAAAGCGCTGGGATTACAGGTGTGAGCCACTGCACTCAGCCTGTTGAAATGATTTCTGAAGAGCCTGCGCTTGTTTACCAAGTGTTGTATATCTTTAGGCGTTTAAACCTGAAAGAGGCAATATTTTTTTTTTTTTTTTTTTGAGACCAAGTCTTGCTCTGTCACCCCAGGCTGGAGTACCAGGGGCACGATCTTGGCTCACTGCAAACTCCGCCTCCCGGGTTCAAGCGATTCTGCTACTTCAGCCTTCCAAGTAGCTAGGCTTACAGGCATGCACCACCATACCCAGCTAATTAATTTTTTTGTATTCTTAGCAGACACAGGATTTTGCCACGTTGGCCAGGCCAGTCTCGAACTACTGAACTCAGGTGATCTACCCGCCTTGGCCTCCCAAAGTGCCCCCAGCCACACCTAGCTAATTTTTGTATTTTTTAGTAGAGACGGGGTTTCACCATGTTGGCCAGGCTGTTCTCAAACTTTTGACCTCAAGTTCTCTGCCTACCTCACGTGGCCAAGAGGCAAGAAATTATACAGACTCAGCCAAACAATGTCTCTGAATAAGATCAGAGAGTAGGAGGGGATCTACTGACTTTTTTTAAAATTTTGTTTTCTTATATAAAACTGACGGGATCTAATTGCTTTTCATAACTTTGTATATAAGAGAGGATTTTTTTTTTTCTTTGTAAATAAAAGTATGGGAGGGTCTTCTGCTGGGTACCAGAAGCAGTACTCAGGCCGTAAGTACTGCATGTGAACTTCCTTGTGTCTTTTCAGGGACTGTTTCATTAATAGGTTTTTTTCTTCTGTTCAGTGTTTACAGGCATTGGAGTTTTTGCATGCTAATCAAGTGATCCACAGAGATATCAAAAGTGACAATGTACTTTTGGGAATGGAAGGATCAGTTAAACTTAGTGAGTAACAATTGGACAATTAATAATTATTTGTTATTTGTTAGAATGTTCTGCCTTTTGTTTAATTAAAAACTTTTCTTGAGCAATGCAAGGATTAATAATGATTTAACATAGGAAGAGGTGAGACCTTTGAAAGTGAGTGATACTCTGAGGGTTTTAACTAATCAGTGCCAGACAAAGGACTAGTAAGGACATTATTAAGTAGTGTCTTGTCTAGTGGTAAAGAAAGAATATGGACTCTGAACTGGACAGCCTAGGTTTAATTGGCATATCTGCTACTACTATCTGAATACTTTTGGCCAAGTTACTTAATCTGTTTGTGTGGAAATATGCCTATTTCAGAGAATTCTTTGAAGGATTAAAATGTAAAGTGCTAAGGAGTAGTGTCAGGGACTGTCATAATGTTGATGCTGTCTTACAGAGATAAACTTTTGTTTCTGCCATCTGTTAGAGTAGTTTTTCTCACGTTGTTCAGCCTTTAGGTTTTGTACTGCATGGCCTATTCAGAGGAGAGGGGTATGTGACCCTGATCCCAGTGATGACAAGGGAAATTAATCCCATTTAAATCACTTTCTCTAATTATTTTCTGTATCAGACATGGTAGAGTTATGAAAAAAAAATCCCAAGCCTCTCTCCTCTGCTGGCTGTAATCTCTACTTGGCTCTGAGAACTAGCCCACTGAAGGATTCAGGAACCCTTACTGAGGTCTCTCAAACTCTATAAAATTCAAGGCATTTCTTGCATCAAGAGATCAAAAACTTTTCTTCTGTTCTTTTACAGGGTTTGGTTCCTTTTTTAACATCTCTTTTTTTTAACTACATACTCCAAAAGTTATTCAATCACGGCTGGGCACGGTGGCTCATGCCTGGAATCCCAGTACTTTTGGAGGCTGAGGCAGGTGGATCACCTGAGGTTAGGAGCTTGAGACCAACCTGGTCAACATGGCAAAACCCCATCTCTACTAAAACTACAAAAATTAGCTAGGCATGGTGATACACACCTGTAATCACAGCTACTCAAGGAGGCTGAGGCAGGAGAATGGTTTGAACGTGGGAGGTAGAGGTTGCAGTGAGCCTGAGATCATGCCACTGCACTCCAGCCTGGGCAACAGAGCAAAACTCTCTCAAAAAAAAAAAGTTATTCAATCAGATGGTCAGAATATAAGATTGCATATGTGTATGTGTGTGATGGAGTTTTGCTCTTGTTGCCCAGGCTGGAGTGCAATGGCACAATCTCACCTTACTGCAACCTCTGCCTCCTGGGTTCAAGCTATTCTCCTGCTAAAGCCTCCCGAGTAGCTGGGATTATAGGCACCTGCCACCATACCTGGCTAATTTTTTATTTTTAGTAGATCCATGTTGATCAGGCTGGTCGCAAACTCCCATCCTCAGGTGATCTTCCCACCTTGGCCTCCCAAAGTGCTGGGATTACAGGCATGAGCTACCATGCTGGGCTATGATTGGTTTTTTTTAGGGTTTTTTTTTCGGAGGGGGAGGTTGAGACAGAGTCTCTCTCTGTCACCTAAGCTGCAGTGCAGTGGTGCAGTCTTGGCTCACTGCAACCTCTGCCTCCCGTGTTCAAGCAGTTCTCCTGCCTCAGCCTCCTGAGTAGCTGGCATTACAGGTGCATGCCACCACGCTTGGCTAAATTTTTTGTATTTTTAGTAAAGATGGGGTTTCACCATGTTGATCAGACTGATCTTGAACACCTGACCTTGTAAACCAGCCGTCTCAGCCTCCCAAAATGCTGGGATTACAGGCGTGAGTCACCTCGCCCAGCCATGATTACGTATTTTTAAGTAAACTTAATGGGGACACTGTCATACATTTTTGGTGAATATGCATAAAATTGAATCAAAGTTTTGGATTTTTTTTTTTTTTTTTTTTTTTTTTGGCTCTGCCATTTACTAGGTGAATAACCTTGGGTAAGTTATCTTTATATGTATGCTTCAGTTTCCCTATTTGTAAAATGGGAATAATTGTAATAATAAATGTACCTATCTCATAGGGTTACCATGAAGATTAAATATTTTAATTCTTATAAGGTACTTAAACAGTACCTGGCTTGTTTTAAGTACTGATTTTAGCTAGAAATATTATTTGACCTAACGGGTTACTCTTTTAGAATTCTGTCCTGTGGAATTAATTGATCCTACATACCACAGTAACTACAAGGATGCTGTCTGCAACATTGTAAAGAAAAATGAAAACTATGGCCGGGCGCAGTGGCTCACGCCTGTAATCCCAGCATTTTGGGAGGCCAAGTTAGGTAGATCATGAGGTCAGGAGATCAAGACCATCCTGGTCAACATGGTGAAACCCCGTCTCTATTAAAAATACAAAAAATTAGCTGGGCATGGTGGCGTGTGCCTGTAATCCCAGCTACTCAGGAGGCTGAGGCAGGAGAATTGCCTGAACCCAGTAGGCGGAGGTTGCAGTGAACCAAGATCGCGCCATTGCACTCCAGCCTGGGTAACAAGAGCGAAACTCCGTCTCAAAAGAAAAAGAAAAACGAAAACTATCTTAAAGTGTTGAGCAGTAAGGGAATAATTAAATAAATTAGCATATATTTGTATTCTGTATAATTTTTAAGATAAGGCAGGCCTGGTGCAGTGACTCACACCTGTAATCCAAGCACTTTGGGAGGCCAAGGCAGGTGGATTGCTTGAGCCCAGGAGTTCCAGAGCTGACTGACTGACATGGCGAGACTCCATCTCTGCTCAAAATACAACAATTAGCTGGGCATGGTGACAGGCACCTCTTGTCCCAGCTGCTCGGGAGGCTGAGGCAGGAGGATGGCTTGAGCACAGAGGCAGAGGTTGCAGTGAGCCAAAATTGCACCACTGCTCTCAGCGTGGGTGACTGAGTGAAACACTGTGGCAAAAACTATAAAAATAAAAAAAATTTTAAATAGGCAAATAAATGTACTAGTATGGAAAGATCTCTTTAAAAATTGTTTTACAGAACAGTTTACAGAATATCCTAATTGGGTCATATAAACCAAAGAGTTCATAGATACTCATATATATATATATATATATATATATATATATATATATATGCATAACAAACAGTCTAAAGCTTACAAACCTAAATGTTAACATATGGAGTAAAATGGGTTTAACAGTGTAAGAAAGAATTCTAAATACGAATCCTGACTTTTCCACTAAATTAACATTGGGTACTACACTAGGCATCTGCACCTCCACTACAAATGAGATGGTTGAGAAGATAATGCTGATGACGACCTTACTACTTGTTGCAGTTCAGTGTGTTCTTTTTCTAGGCCCTCTGCTGAGATGGATGTTTAGTGATTCTAGCTTCTGTTTGTTTTATTCCAGACTAGTTTACAGCTGGGTGTGGTGGCTGACACTTGCAATCCCAACACTTTGGGAGGCCAAGGTGGGAAGATCACTCCCTGTGTTGCCCAGGAGTTAAGACCAGCCTAGGCAACATAGGGATACTCTATCTCTACAAAAAAATTTTAAAATTAAAATTAAAAAGACAAAGTAGTTTCCACATCCTGACCTTTGTCTGATTCACTGCATTTAGTTTTGGTGTCTACCTTTGCTTTAATTTTTCTTAGGCCTCTTTCAATTTTATTGAATTTTTTAGGATAGAATGAATTACTCAGAATAAAAGGCCTCCTGGTAATTTGGGCTCTGCTTGTGGCAAGTAAAAGTAAAATGTGAGAGGATGTTGCATCACGAAAATATTTTGAACTCATTTTGATTTACTTTATTAATAAAATCTTTAAAAAACAAGAGGCTGAATAGTCAAAATGTAATTAATTACATCATCTGAAGTGAACTCTTTTGCTAAAAGAATCCATGGAAACCATTAACTCTAACTCTTTTGTTTTGTTTTGTTTTGTTTTGTAGCTGACTTTGGTTTCTGTGCCCAGATCACCCCTGAGCAGAGCAAACGCAGTACCATGGTCGGAACACCATACTGGATGGCACCAGAGGTGGTTACTCGGAAAGCTTACGGCCCTAAAGTTGACATATGGTCTCTGGGTATCATGGCTATTGAGATGGTAGAAGGAGAGCCTCCATACCTCAATGAAAATCCCTTGAGGGTAAGATCAAACACCAGCCTTGTTAAGTACTTTTCTTTAGAACATTTATTTAGAATTTGCATGTGCCAGGCACTGTCCAAGAATTTAAGGTAGAAAAACTCCGCGTCTAAAAATTATTTGCTCTCTGATTTACGTAGTTAATGTGTTAGATAAGAATTTGTAGGTTTTTAGTAGTTAGTAGTAAGCTGTGTTGTTTTGTATTTTACGTATGAAGTTTGGAGCACCTCTCTGTCTCTAAATCTTCTCCTTCTTTTATTTTACTTTTTTTTTTTTTTTTTTTTTTTTTTTGAGACAGGGTCCCACTCTGTCGCCCAGGCTAGAGTACAGTGGCGCAATCTCAGCTCACTGCAACCTCCACCTCCTGGTTCAAGCGATCCTCTCACCTCAGCCTCCTGAGTAGCTGGGACTATGGGCATGCGCCACCACACCTAACTAATTTTTGTATTTTTCATAGAGACGAGGTTTTTCCATGTTGTCCAGGGTGGTCTCAAACTCTTGACCTCATTTGATCCACCCGCCTTGACCTCCCAGGGTGCTGGCACTATAGGTGTGAGCCACCGTGCCCAGCCACTTTTCCTTCTTTTAAATTACCATATGTGGCTCAGCATTATCAGTTATTAAGGAAATGTAAATAAAAACCTCAAAAATCGGAGGCTGAGGCAAGAGAATTGCTTGAACCTGAGAGGTGTCAGTTGCGGTGAGCCAAGACGGCACCACTGCACTCCAGCCTGGGTGAGACTCCATCTCAAAAAAAAAAACCCAAAAAAAAACCCACCTCAATAAGAGAATACTTCAGAATGGCTATACTAAAAAAGACAGTAATAAATGTTGGAGAGAATATAAAGAAACTGGGACCCTTGTTCATTGCAAGATATAAAATGGTACATCTGCTTTGGAAAGCAGTTTGACAATTCTGTATGAAGTTAATACTGAATTACCAAATGACCTAGCAGTTCC
Source organism: Saimiri boliviensis (assembly GCF_048565385.1). Classification (NCBI taxonomy): domain Eukaryota; kingdom Metazoa; phylum Chordata; class Mammalia; order Primates; family Cebidae; genus Saimiri; species Saimiri boliviensis. The sequence continues at coordinate 18,963,724 of NC_133456.1, forward strand.
TCTGCTGGGTACAGAGCCAAAAGAATGAAAAGCATACATTCATCAAAAACCTACATGCAACCTGAATTATTTCCACTAAAATATTTCAAACCTGGTGAAGAGTGGAATATGATTTGGTCATAGAAAGGAAGGAAGTGCCAATATGTGTTACAGCATTGAACCCTGAAAGTATTATGCCAAGTGAAAGAAGCCAAACAACAGATGGCATTAGATTCGGCCCTCTGTTTCCTGAATGCTTCCATCCCGTTGCCAAATATTCCGGTTTATGTGGGCACCTAAAGTACTTCTACAGAGGTGATTAACTTAGACCACTTCTCAGAACAATGTTTAAAGCCCTCTAATTTCTTTCATTCATTTATCCAGTATTGATTTGAATACCTGCCATGTGCTAAGCACTATTCAAAGTGCTGTCTAAAAGAACCCATAAAAATTCCTTATATTCTAGTGGAAGAAGAGAGAAAAAGAAAATAAATCAGAATAATTTATAATATATTAAATAATGGGCTCTCAAGTACTGAGACTGGCAGGAAAGAGGTTAGGGTGTTTACTTTCAAAAGGTGGGCACAGTGACTCACGCCTGTAATCCCAGCATTTTGGGAGGCCACGGCAGGAGGATTGCTTGAGCCTAGGAGTTCAAGGCCAGCCTAGGCAACATAGTGAGACCCTCATCTCTACAAAAAATTTAGTTATTAGCCAAGCATGGTAGTGCGTGCCTGTAGTCACAGCTAATTGGGACTGTCCTACCTCAGCGGGTGGGTCTCTTGGGCCCAAGGAAGATAAGGTTGCAGTGAGTTCCTGTCATGTCACTGCACTCCATCTTGGGTGACAGCTGGGCCCTGTCCAAAAAAATAGAATAAAAATAAATTATAAAATTAAAAGAGTGCATAGGGAGGGCTTTACTGAGGTGACATTTGGACACAGGAAGTAAGAGAGTAATACTTACCTAAGGGAAAAGCATTCTAAGCAGAAGTCACAGCAAGTACAGAAGCCCTAAAGCAGGAGTGTCCTGGTATTTTCAGAGATCATACAGGACTGCAGCATAGCTGGAGCACACTGAGCAGACAGCAAAAGATGTGGTCCATCTGTGAAGAAACGAGGCCAGACTGTCGTGCCTTCTAAGACCTTTGAAAGGATTCTGTCTCTTACTTGAGGCCTAATGGAGAAACTGTTAAAGAGTTTTGAGCCGGGCACGGTGGCTCAAGCCTGTAATCCCAGCACTTTGGGAGGCCGAGGCGGGTGGATCACAAGGTCGAGAGATCGAGACCATCCTGGTCAACATGGTGAAATCCCGTCTCTACTAAAAATACAAAAAACTAGCTGGGCATGGTGGCGCGTGCCCGTAATCCCAGCTACTTAGGAAGCTGAGGCAGGAGAATTGCCTGAGCCCAGGAGGCGGAGGTTGCGGTGAGCCGAGATCGCGCCATTGCACTCCAGCCTGGGTAACAAGAGCGAAACTCCGTCTCAAAAAAAAAAAAAAAAAAAAAAGAGTTTTGAGCAGAGGAGTAAATTATTCTTCTTAGGTTTTAATAGGATTGCTCTGGCTACTTTGTTGAGAGATTCTTGAGGAAAGCAGAGGCAGAGCAGAAGACCAGTTAGGAGACTGATGTAATAATTCAGGCAAGCAGTGATGATAGCCTAGACCAGGACAGTATCAGTGGAGGTGGTAAAATGTGATGGGATTCTGGATGTATTATGAGAGAAAAGACCAACGGAATCTGTTCTCAAGTAACTTAACTGCATTCTTGTACAAAGCTGAAGAATATTTTCAAGGCTGCAGCCACACCCAGGAGTGTACTCAGGCTTCAGGACACCTTGGGCTGGGCAAGGTGGTTCATCTCATGCCTGTAATCCCAGGACTTTGGGAGGCCAAGGTTGGGGGGATCACTTGAGGTCAGGAAATCATGACCAGCCTAACATGGTGAAACCTCATCTCTACTAAAAATACAAAAATTAGCCAGGTGTGGTGGCACATGCCTGTATGCCCAGCTACTCAGGAGGCTGAGGTGGGAGAATCGCTTGAAGGGTGACAGAGAGAGGTTCCGTCTCAAAAAAAAAAAAAAAAAAAAAAGTCCACCTTGGCCCACAAGCATATGGACATAACTGCTAATGCACAAATGCCAGAAAGAACCTGAATGAGGAAGATGAGAATTCTGCCCTGGCTTCTAGGAAGACACTGTGAATCTACGAAGATTGACCTTCACATGTATCAGACCTGGTATATGAAGTGAAGGGGAATGTGTTTAAAAACAAGCAGATTCTTCAGAACTCATTCCAAGCTGAAGATAGACAAGGCCTCATGAAGCTTCTGGTTGACCAGGCCAGGGCACATGGGTCTAAGACCAGAAGAGCCCTGTAGTTCCATGAAGAGTACCTCCACGCCTAGAAGGAGAGAATCATTAAGACTGTCCCAGGAGGAAAAAAACTGTGAAATAAAGGTATCCCTCTCGTCTGTACATAGTGGTTCTAGGTAATTACATAGATCAGTCATTAAAATAAAACAAGACTTCATCTGCCTGATGGGGCAGGGGAAGAATATTTGTAGGAATATAGGAATAGCCAGGACCCAGCAAGCACTCAGACATCCAGTCAAAGTTTACCAGACAGGCAAAGGAGTGGGAACATGCAACCCATAATGAAAAATCCAGTTAGAGACCAGCCTGACCAACATGGTGAAATCCTGCCTCTACTGAAAATACAACACTTAGCCAGGTGTGGTGGAACGCGCCTGTAATCCCAGCTACTCAGGAGGCTGAGGCAGGAGAATCACTTGAACCCAGAAGGCAGAGGTTGCAGTGAGCCAAGATCGTGACAGTGCACTTCAGCCTGGGCCAGAGCCAGACTGTGTCTCAAAAGAAAAATAAATAAATAAAAATAATTCAATTTCTAGAAGTGTAATGGAAATAATCCAAACTATGTAAGGATTTTCTAAAGGGAGTTGATTAAATTATAAAACATTCATATAAGGCAATATTTACTTAAGTCATTACAGTAATTTTATAGATCTAGGTAGTTACTAGTAATGATAACCTGGGATAATTTGGTTTTGGGGTTTTGTTTTTGAGACGGAATCTCACTCTGTCACCCAGGCTGGAGTGCAGTGGCGTAATCTCAGCTCACTGCAACCTCAGCCTCCCAGGTTCAAGGGATTCTCCTGCTTCACTCTCCCAAGTAGCTGGGATTGCAGATACACACCACCATGCCCAATTAATTTTTTTGTATTTTTAGTAGAAACAGGGTTTCACTATGTTGGCCAGGCTGGTCTCAGACTTCTGACCTCAGGTAATCCACCCTCCTCGGCCTCCCAAATTGCTGGGATTACAGGCATGAGCCACTGTGCCTGGCCTGAATCTCATTGTTTTAAATGATATGTATGACTTGGAAAAAAAAAATTGAGAAAACTGAACGGGATGGTCAATGGTGAGATTGCAGTTATTTTTAATTATTAACATTGCTTTATTTTTTTTAAAAAACAATATGGGCCAGGCACAGTGGCTCACCTCTGTAATCCTAGCACTTAGGGAGGCTGAGGCAGGAGAATCACTTGAACTCAGGAGGTGGAGGTTGCAGTGAGTCAAGATTGCACCACTGCACTCTAGCCTGTGTGACAGAGCGAGACTGTCTCAACAAAACAAAAGCAATGTGTATTGCATTTATAACCAAAAAAAAAAAAAGTGAATCTGATTTTGGAAAAATAACTTACGGAAGTGTAACATCTAAAAATAAGAGGAAAGTATCAAATCTGAATTTAAATGAGATAATGATAACCCCAGTTTAGTATTTACAGCAATTTTCTTGAAAGAAGTCCATAAACTTTATAGAGTGCTCTGTGACTTTGTTGAGCTGTCTTAAGTATGTTAAAGATGTTCTTTTTTATTTAGGCCTTGTACCTAATAGCAACTAATGGAACGCCAGAACTTCAGAATCCAGAGAAACTTTCCCCAATATTTCGGGATTTCTTAAATCGATGTTTGGAAATGGATGTGGAAAAAAGGGGTTCAGCCAAAGAATTATTACAGGTAAATTTTAAAAGGATTTCGTTTTGTGGAATAGTTGAGTTTTTTGGTAACCAACAGAAAATTTTCCTAGGGCCAATAATTAGATTTCACTATTCACTGATGACCAGCAGTATGGCAGCTGCCACAACTGGGTTGTGGTTTAGGGTTTCTTCTGCTGGAAATAAAATTCTGACTATAACATAATGTGCAGTTTGTGCATATTATCAATTCTCGGACCTGTTTATTGCTGGCATGTGAATATTTGTCAGACTAAAATGATTCTGCTTTTATTCAACTCTAAAAGTAATGCATTGATTATGTTAGTCTGACAAAGGTATTGAAATATGTGTTTAGTTTATTAAATGAATTATGATAAACAAGTAGTGTTTGGGGCTTAATCGAACAGAATTATTTTGTTTCTGACCTGATGAATGGCACTTATACATTTATTTTTCCCCTTCTTTCTGGCAGCATCCTTTCCTCAAACTGGCCAAACCATTATCTAGCTTGACACCACTGATCATGGCAGCTAAAGAAGCAATGAAGAGTAACCGTTAACATCACTGCTGTGGCTGAATATTCTTTTTTCCATTTTCTAAAAGAAGGCTTTTAGTATATGAAAATTATTACTCTTTCTTGGGTTTAAAGAAATGGTCTGCATAACCTGGATGAAAGAAGCAAATGACTATTCTCTGAAGACAACCAAGAGAAAATTGCAAAAAGAAAATTATGACTTTCATATGAACCCCTTCTTGAGGGTCCAAAAGGAATTGTGGACTGAATCACTAGCCTTAGGTCTTTCAGCAAACAGCCTATCAGAGCCATTTATCATGAGTGAGGTTTGCATTTTACTTTGCTGACTTTTTTGTAATAGATCCCATTCATTGTCCCAATTGGGGTATTTCTAATACTTGAATGGCAGATTTGAGTTTTTCAGCGTATTTGTTTCATCTGCCAGTCTTTCTCTCATTCATAGCTTTCCTTTTCCTTAACTTCCTCCCTCTGAGTTGCTTTTGAGTTTCTCATGCCTAGGCAAGTGTAATAGAAATTATGTAGCTCCTTATGTTGGCAGAGGAGCTCTGTATAGTTTCACTTTGTGTAAAAGTTAGGACCAGCTGTTGTTACATGTAATATTTTAGTTCAGAACTTGACCTGAAGGAACGGAAGAAAAGTATGTGATTTTTACCTTTTTTAACAAATGTGAAAAAGTCAGTTTTAGAAATTTTGTGGCAGTAAGTTTGGCATTTGTTACATGTATAGAGAGAAGACTAATAATCTATATTTATAACTAAATCACTGAGATAGAAAAAGATTCCCATTGACTATAGAATTCTTCCAATTTTGTCTTCCCTTCTGCCTGTTTTCTCTTCAGGTTTGGCTCTAGGAGCCAAAGTGATTTGTTCTTGTTCCAACCTGGGCTGTATGACTGGTTAGTGCCACTACCTTCCTCTTCTCTCCTTTTTCCCCTTCATTTTGGAAATAAATTTCTGTATATGTTGCAATTTTAGGTTTAGGTTTGTTCTTTTTGTTTTTCGTTAATCCTCTCTCGCCTCACACATACCCCCCTCCCAGGGCAAATAATATAATAACCAGTGAATTTTCAGAATTTAAAATTAGCTTCCCCCCCCCCCCCACATTTAAAGGAGAAAAATACTTGGGACTAGCAGAGGCAGAGTGAGAGACGTGAACTTTGGTGAGCTCTGCTACAGTGAGACAAGATTATATTCATGAAAGAGAAATGTTAGTGTTACAGAGGAGCAGCTGATAACCAATCAACCACAGACACTTGTGGAAGTCTCATTGTCCCGGATCATGATCCGTGTTTTATTATCTTTGGGAGCTTAAGTGACAGAGTATTTCTTGGTGAATTTAGAGATCATTTGAGATGTTGAGTTACTTTAGTTTAGTTTAGTTTTGTTTTGTATCAAATAAGTAGAGAATATTAATGTAAAAAACTGGAGAAAGAAAAATGATATGTGCGTGTTAATAGCAATAATTTTTTTCTTTTAAAGATTATAAAAGGTCTGAGACCTGTAGCATTAATTATTTGAGTGCCCTCTCTTCTCTCCTCCCCTCCCTCTCTCCTCTCCTCTCTATTTGTTGTTTTGCTTTTGGAACAGGTATTGTTCAAATATCTGTGGTTTCGTTCTGGCATTTTGTTCCCGCTATGCCCTTCCCCCCATTAACTTCACCCTTGCTTGCCACCTTGCAGTCGTACAAATCATGAATAAAAATAATTTTGCTGTTGTAGTGTACATTGGGGAAACCAGCAGGGTTTTATTTCCATTATTTTATTCCCACTATATCTATGTTAAAGATACAATTATAAGGAGAGAAGTGACTGTTTTGTATTGATAAAGCAGGAAAGTTTTCAGAAAAATGAGTAAAATAATTAATGAAACATATTTAGAGCACTTAATGGTCTCTGTTTTCAATATAATTCTTGATTTCATTTCTCTCTGGACTGTATTGGCCTTCTACAGCTATTACTGAATTACAGAAACTGGTTTATTTCTGGTAGAAAGCTGCAGTGCCACTGGAGTTTCAAATTTTAACATTCTTCATAAACAGTTGGATGGATTATGAAAAAGATGCTACCAATGAAATAGAAAACCAACTAGATGATAAGACTGTGACCGTCATGCACTCAAAGGCACTTCCATCCTAAGTCAAAGACCATATTCACTGACTGTGCCAATGCCTTGTTTTAGGCTTGTGACTCAGCAAAGGGCTTTTCAATTGGTAGAAGCAGTTTGGGATTTATAGTTACCACTTCTTTGATAGTTACCTGCACGTGCATTGCTGGTAACTGACTTTTGTCATTACAACCTGGCTCTTAGATTAAGGGAGCTACACTGTGGTTTATTCTTAAGTTACCTGGATAAACTCACCTCCAATAGAAATATACTTCGGTTAATTTTGAAATGTGTCATTTTTAAACAAAATAATCGTAAAACCAAAACAGAATTGTGATTTATTATATGTGCTGCTGAAGTGAGCACAGAATTGTGATTTATTAATTTTAACTTAAAACGTTCAGAACTTGTTGGAAGAACAATTTGAATCAAGATTCTTTTTTTTTTTTTTTTGAGACAGTGTCTCACTCTGTCACCCAGGCTGCAGTGCAGTGGCATGATCTCAACTCACTGCAACCTCTACTTCCTGGGTTCAAGCGATTCTTGTGCCTCGGCCTCCTGAGTAGCTGAGACCACAGGTGTGCACCACCATACTTAGCTGATATTTTGTGTTTTCAGTAGAGATGGGGTCTCACCACGTTGCCCAGGCTGGTCTCCAACTCCTGAGCTCAGGCAGTCTGCACCTCAGCCTCCCAAAGTGCTACAATTACAGGTATGAGCCACTGTGCCTGGCCTCATGTTTTTAAAATAATTGCCTTTTATATTCACCTCTTTTGTTATCACTCTAGAATGAAAGTTCCCATTTAAATCTAAAAGTTACTTTAATAGTCCTCTTGTTATTAGGACAGTATTACTATAGTACTTATTTATTATATTTTAGACTCTCTGGTAGTCTTAAAGTTATCTTCTCTTTTTCTTCTTTCTTCTACTTTTAGGGACAGTTAAAACTGGGAAACTATGGAACATTGAACATTTTATCCTACCTAGAACAGTAAATGAGTAATTGTGTAGCATAAGACACCAAGGCTAATAAAACTATCTTTGAGTGCCTGGCACATAGTATTAATTCTCTTCCCTTTAACATATAAATGTTAAGCTGCTTACAATTTACTTAGTAACCACCAGTTTTAAATGAGCCTGTGCCTTTAACAAGCAGTTTTAAACTACCTATGAGTATTTCTTTATTGGGCTCACTTAAATACATGTTTGTATATACTGTATTCTAGCCAGTATAATTTTAGATCTGATCAAGTAGTAGCTAAAATTAGAAAAAAAGTAGTTGCTTAAAGAATTTGCATCCATTTTTGAGTCTAAATCTTTTTAAATATACTGAGATCCATATTTAGTGAAATGTCAGTGTCAAAGTAACATTGTAGATTATAGCTAAAATCCAGATTAATACTCTTTTGAGGTTTTTTATAGTGGAACTTGATAGTAATATAAAAAGCAGATTGTCTTCCTGTCTCTGCTGCTCCCACAGTAGGCATTTAAACAGGTAAAATCAGTTTTTTGATAGAGTGTGTTTGTGTGTGTGTGTGTGTGTGTGTGTGTGTGTGTGTGTGTGTATAAGAAAAAATATATATACACATTCTTTTTTCTCAACACATTGATTGAACACTCTGGCAAAGATGCTGTGGTAGACGAGGCTGGAGTTAAAAAAGAAGCAGCAAGCACTGGCTTGTCCTTGAAAGAACTGAAGTCTTTCTCACTCTTCTAGAATGCTGCCGAGACAGAGCAGAAAGAAATGTATGATAATTCTGTCAAGCATACTTTGATTCTTTATTAAGAGGAACAGTTATGTTTGGAATTCAGCATCTTTGGTTGGAACGCATTGGCTTTTTTTTTTTTTTTCTTGGTAGAAATTGAATTAAGTGAAAGTTCATCTTTTCTGTTGTCTTCAAATTTTATAATGCCTTTTATTTTTAATTTAATCCCATTCAATTATTTAAATGTTATACATTGACATTAACTGCTGTATTTTATGACTGTTCAATAATTTTGTTCTTTCAGGGCTAGAAATAAACTTTTTTAAAAAATATGCATCTTTCCCTTTCCTAAAGTTTTATTCTTTCTTTCGATCAGAATAGCATAGAAGAATATTTAAATGTCTTTATAGGTTTTCTAGTATTTATAGTGATAATTTTTTTTTTTTTTTGGTTTGGTTTTGGATTTTTCGTTTGTTTTGTTTTGTTTTGAAACAAAGTCTTGCTCTGTCACCCAGGCTGGGTGCAGTGGGTGATCTCCACTCACTGCTACCTCTGCCTCCCAGGTTCAAGCAATTCTCCTGCCTCAGCCTCCTGAGTAGCTACGATTACAGGTGCGCCACCACTCCCAGCTAATTTTTGTATTTTTTTTTTTTTTTTTTTTTTTAGATGGAGTTTCACTCTTGTTACCCAGGCTGGAGTGCAATGGCGCAATTTCGGCTCACTGCAACCTCCGCCTCCTGGGTTCCGGCAATTCTCCTGCCTCAGCCTCCTGAGTAGCTGGGATTACAGGCATGCGCCACGACGCCCAGCTAATTTTTTTTTTTTTTTTTTTTTTTTGTATTCTTTTTTAGTAGAGACGGGGTTTCACCCTGTTGACCAGGATGGTCTCGATTTCTTGACCTCATGATCCACCCGCCTCGGCCTTCCAAAGTGCTGGGATTACAGGCTTGAGCCACTGCTCCCAGCCGTTTTTTTTTTTTTTTAGTAGAGACGGGGTTTCACCATATTGGTCAGGCTGGTCTCCTGACATTGTGATCCTCCCACCTTGGCCTCCCAACGTGTTAAACTCCAGCCTGCATGAGCCACCATGCCCCACAGATATTTTAAATCTTTTAATGGTGTTTTGCCACCATTTTGAATGTATTGCAAAGTTCCGAAGTAGGAAGATTTCTAGAAATGTGTGGGTAGTAAACGTGAAGTTTTCCGTTTTTTTATTTTGTTTTGAGACACAGTCTCACTCTGTCTCCCAGGCTGGAGTGCAGTGGCATGATCTTGGCTCATTGCAACCTCTTCCTCATGTTCAAGTTGTTACTCTGCCTCGGCCTCCCAAGTAGTTGGGAAAGTTTTCCCCTTCTAAATCAAGATTAATTTTCTCATCAATGTTTCTTTATCAGACACAGGGAAATACTTCTGATTTGAACACACACCTGGCTGAAGTAATAACCTGATCAGAATTTCTGTGTTAAATGAACCAAGAAACCTTTAAGAGTGCAGTGCATTGCAATATAGCATAAGGCATCACTTCATTATATGAATTTAATTTGGAATGTTATCTATCCTAACATAGGGAACAGCCACAATAATGGTTTACTATCAAAAAGCATAAAATAAGGCCAGGCCTGGTGTCTCATGCCTGTAATCCTAACACTTTGGGAGGCCAAGGTTGGCAGATTCCCTGAGGTCAGGAGTTGGAGACCAGCCTGGGCAATATGATGAAACCCCATCTCTATTAAAATACAAAAACTCAGGTGAGCATAGTGGTGTATGCCTGTAGTCTCAGCTACTTGGGAGGCTGAGGCACGAGAATTGTTTTAACTCAGGAGGTGGATGTTGCAGTGAATCAAGATCGTACCATTGCACTTTAGCCTGGACAACAGAGCAAAACTCTTGTCTCAAAAAAAAAAAAAAAAAAAAAAAAATACACTTTTTTTACTGAAAAGGAGTTTTGCTCTTGCTGCTTAAACCTACTTAGTTCAAGCGATTCTCCTGCCTCAGCCTCCCAAGTAGCTGATATTACAGTATGTGCCACCACGCCCAGCTAATTTTGTATTTTTTAGTAGAGATGAGGTTTCTCCATTTTGGTCAGGCTAGTCTCAAACTCCTGAACTCAGGTGATCTGCCTTCCTCAGCCTTCCAAAGTGCTGGGACTACAGGCATGAGCCACTGCACTCGGCCAAAATATACATATTTTAATCCTGCGTGAGAGATGGAGGCAATGACTTTATTTTTAATTAATTTATTTATTTTTGAGATGGAGTTTCATTCTTGTTATCCAGGCTGGAATGCAGTGGTGCTGTCTGAGCTCACTACAACCTTCGCCTTCCAGGTTCAAGCAATTCTGCCTCAGCCTCCTGAGTAGCTGAGATTACAGGCATGTGTCACCACGCTCAGCTAATTTTTGTATTTTTAGCAGAGACGGGGTTTCACCGTGTTGGTCAGGCTGGTCTCGAACTCCTGACCTCAGATGATCCACCCTCTTCGGCTTCCCAAAGTGCAGGGATTACAGGCTGACAGTGACTTTAAAATGTATTTGTTACACTATATGGCTATTTTGTCTTATTCTAACATTTACATTTCTTTAATAGCCAGTGCTCAAAGCATTGCCTAAGAAAATTTTTTGAAGCCTGTAATTAATTTCAGCTCTATTTCTAGTGCTTGGTGGGAGAATGGCTTAAGCCTGGGAGGCAGAGATTGCAGTGAGCCAAGATTGTGCTGCTCTACTACAGCCTGGGCAACAGAGCAAGGCTCTGTCTCATTTAAAAAAAAAAAAAAAAAAAAAAAAAATTTGATAATTACCTATATCTCTATAGAGAGAATCCTGTAGTCTCCATAATTCTGATTATAGCTGTTTTACCCTTGCATCTTAGTTTTAGTTAGGAAAAAAAAAAAAAAAGACTAAAAATGCTGCATTTCTGGGAAACGATTTGTTCAGAAAATGACAGCATTTATATAAACTTGTAACTAAAGAGACTGATTATCTTGAAAGGAATGACACTCATGGATACATAATCTCGTATATTTAAGAGACGCCTGTTGCATTACCTTATTCCATTCGTCCCAGTTTGTGCTCTGTAGGAGATAAAACATCCCTCCCCAGTAGTGCTTTTTTTTTTTTTTTTTTTTTTTTTTTTTTTTTTTAGCAATCCAGATAAACAGTGCCATACATTTCTTTCATTCTTGGACCTGTATTGTATATACAGCATCATCGATGCATTGTCAAAAAAAAAAAAGTTTTCTTTATTTCTTAATAAACTACTTCACTTTGACTTCTATATTAAAATAAGTGTAGGGCTGGGTGCAGTGGCTCAAGTCTGTAATCCCAGCACTTTGGGAGGGCATGGCAGGTGGATCGCAAGACCTGGCCAACACAGTGATACCCCGTCTCTACTAAAACTACAAAAAATTAGCTGAGCGTGGTGACACATGCCTGTAATCTCAGCTATTCGGGAGGCTGAGGCAATCACTTGAACCTGGGAGGCAGAGATTGCAGTAAGCCAAGATCACATCACTGCACTCCAGCCTGGGTGACAGAGCAAGGCTCTGTCCCAAAAATAAAGAAGTGTACCATTTTCAAAACCTATTTGATCTGGGCCATAAAATTAAGGAATACCTAACAGTACAATCCAACTGATTGCTTTAATATATTGTCATTAAAATCTTTAAAGAGTTTAGGATTAAAACTAGAAAACGTCTTAGTCACTTTCAATATTCCTTACGTTTTAGTACACTTCATGATTTGCTGCTAGTAACTTCGTTGGAGAGCTGTTTTTCAGTAAACTAAAAACCTTAACCATTTGAGTTTTTCCTTTAGATATTGTCACTGGTTTGTTCACACTTCTTTTCAGTGCTATGAGAAGTGTTTAAATGTTTGACCATCTCATTTGTTTATCTGTAGATCTATTGGAGCATGTGGTAAGACTGTGGTGTCATTGAAAATGACCTTAGGCCATGGACTGTTGGTTATGTGGATCAGCTACGTTCCCATAACCTGCATTGTCAGCAAATACTTTTCCACTTCCCTTCAGCCCTGCATATTTTACTACTGATGAACCGTATTCTGTTATGCGTCTGCTCTGTCCCGTTTCCGTGTTGTCTTTTTTTGTTTTATAGCAGGGCACAGGTAGCCAAAGTGTTAACCACAGGTCTGAGTGCCGCTTGCTGCACATTTCCTCATCTGGTCACGAAGCACTGCAAGACAGAACTGTATTAAAGCTTATTTTTACCTAGTTTCATCTTGGAGTCATGTTTGAGCTTGTGAGTTTCCTTTAAATGAAAATGTGTATAATTTTAAGATTTGCTGCTAGAGGGAGGACTAGTTAACGCTTTTTTTTTTTTTTTTTTTGAGACAGAGTTTCGCTCTTGTTACCCAGGCTGGAGTGCAATGGTGCGATCTCGGCTCACCGCAACCTCCGCCTCCTGGGTTTAGGCAATTCTCCTGCCTCAGCCTCCTGAGTAGCTGGGATTACAGGCACGCGCCACCATGCCCAGCTAATTTTTTGTATTTGTAGTAGAGACGGGGTTTCACCACATTGACCAGGATGGTCTCGATCTCTTGACCTCGTGATCCACCTGCCTCGGCCTCCCAAAGTGCTGGGATTACAGGCGTGAGCCACTGCGCCGGCCTAGTTACGCTTTTTAAAGTTAGTAACAGCACTATTGTAGTAGCATGTGCACTAAAAACGGTTACTGTGAATTGGTGGAGTTGTTTTGTTTTGAGTGATAATACAAGTGCCTACAGATGGGGTTTTCAGGGTTAAATTCATTAATTTCACATAAAATATTTAGAATGATGTCTAGCATGAAGTAAACGTGATAAATGTAATCTCCTATCATTACTTTCCCCCCTCCTCTGTGATATTGCGGGAGCAGATGCAGAAGAAACAGAATGCTGCACAAAACTATTTGCCCTTTTCCCCCACCTCTCATCTTTTAAAAACGTATATGCATTAGGGAAATTAGGCTGCAACTATTACACAGCTTTTTTTTTTTTTCTAGTAGTCTGAGTCTTGCCCAGGCTGGAATGCAGTGGCATAATCTCAGCTCACTGCAACCTCTGCCTCCTGGGTTCAAGTGATTCTCCTGCCTCAGCCTCCAAGTAGCTGGGATTACAGGCACCTGCCACCACGCCTGGCTAATTTTTTGTATTTAGTAGAAATGGAGTTTCACCATGTTGGCCAGGCTGGACTTGATCTCCTGACCTCAAGTGATCCACCTGCCTCAGCCTTCCAAAGTGCTGGGATTACAAGAGTGAGCCACCACGCCCGACTGTTCCACAGCTTTGTACTAAGAAGGCCACCAGTACGTGCCTATTTGGCCACACAGTATGAAATTGTATATTTTACAGTATTTCACAGCTGGCAAGGTGAGAGTGTGCATTATAGTTTGGACAGTCACTTTCCTGAAGGGGTATTGCAAAGAAAAAGCTTTTAAGTTTTTGTTTTTTGAGACAAACTCTTACTCTTGTCACCCAGGCTATAGTGCAGTGGCATGATCTCAGCTCACTGCAGCCTCTGCCTCTCAGGTTCAAGCGATTCTGCCTTAGCCGCCCGAGCAGCTGGGACTACAGGTGCGCACCACCACACCCAGCTAATTTTTTTGTGTTTTTAGTAGAGATGGGGTTTTACCATATTGGCCAGACTGGTCTTGAACTCCTGACCTTGTGATCCACCTGCCTTGGCCTCCCAAAGTGCTGGGATTACAAGCATGAGCCATGGTGCCCAGCCATACCCAGCTAATTTTTGTATTTTTAGTAGAAGTGGAGTTTCACCATGTTGGCCAGGCTGGTCTCAAATTCCTGACCTCAAGTGATCTGCCCGCCTCAGTCTCCAAAGTGCTGGTATTACAGGAGTGAGCCACCACGCCTGGCTGTTACACAGGTTTATCCTAAGGCAGCCCCCAGTACATCCCTATTTGGCCACACAGTATGAAATTGTACATTTTATAGTATTGCACAGCTGGCAATGTGAGAGTGTGCATTATAGTTTGGACAGTCACTTTCCTGAAGGGGTTTTGCAAAGAAAAAAAATTCTAGAATTGGAAGTTGTTGTTTGTTTGTTGTTTGCTTGTTTGTTTAAATAGAGACAAGATCTCACTACGTTGCCTGGGCTGGTCTCAAACTCCTGATCCTCCCACCTCAGCCTCCCAAAGTGCTAGGATTACAGGTGTGAGCCACCACACCCAGCCGAGAACTGTTTTATGTATTTATTAGAAATGTTTGTAAGGCTGGATGTCTCTACTAAAAATACAAAAATTAGCTGGGCGTGGTGGCAGGTGCCTGTAATCCCAGCTGCTTGGGAGGCTGAGGCAGGAGAATCGCTTGAACCCGGGAATCGGAGGTTGCAGAGAGCCAAGATTGTGCCACTGCATTCCAGCCTGGCAACAGAGTGACACTTTGTCTCAAAAAAAAAAAAAAAAAAAAAAATTAAGAGAGAAGGGAAATAAGTTTGTAAACCACAGGTTCCAAAGTGTTAGTACCTTTAATTAATGTAAAAAGAAGTTCAGTGTATGTTGGTCTAGGGTTGTCCTGGAGTCCAGCTACCCCACCAGGAGACAGACTCTATCCACATTTCACTCTACCACTCTTAGTATGTACCCGTATCCTTATGCCTTTTGTAACATAGATACTAGATGGCTGGTACATCTCCAACCTCTTGTCTAGATGTCAGGCAGGAAAAAGAGAGATGGCAAAAGGCAAAGTGGAAAGCAGAAGGGAGTAGTGCTTATTTCAAGAGCACACAAGTGTTCCCAGAAACCCTCAACTTGTGTCCCATTGGCCAGACTGTCATTTGGCACTCCATAGCTGCAGGAGTCTAGGCAATAGTGTTTCTCCAGATAAAATCAGACTTGTTAGTAAAGGAAGAGAGATGGGAATAGTATATAGCTGTGACCACCATAGCCTGAGTGTGAAAAGTGCTCTACTGGAATTTTTTTGTAGCTGTTCCCCTACTGCTGTTTCTACGGGACACTTCCCCATCTGTTCACCCCTTTGACACTACATGGCTGATAGGGGTGCTCACTTAGAGATGAGAAAAAAGGGCTCCAGGTAGTATTTCAGCTCTTCTGAGTTAAGTAACTGGAAACTTCAGCTCTCTAGGCCTCATCTGAGCTAGATAGCTGGTTTTGAAGGAATGTAAATGTTTATGAAGTCATAAATGCAATTTAAATGTAATTGGCAGTGTTGCCAGTTTGGTGATCCATCTTTGGGAGAAGACCACAAGTATTTGCTATAAATTCCTGATTAAGCGATTGATTGATTTAGTTTAACTGAAACAAGGCAGCCGCCCAGAGCAGGAGCCTAGGTGATCCTGAGCAAATAGACCTTCATGTCTGTTCCTGGCCCCTGAGTTTCCTCTAGGGAGTGCTGCTGCCACTGTCATTCTCCTCAAAGATAGAGCCAGCCAGAGGTGAAAGCCCAATTCTTGCCATTGCTCTGCTATCCTCTGGTTTATGTCACCATTCTGAAAGAACTTAAATATAATGTTCGCAGTCTAACTATTCAGAAATAAGGGGTTCTTTTGGTTCTTGAGTCAAACTTGGTATCAACAAAGCTACCTTCTCATAGGGAGAGAAAACAAGTCTAGGTGTCTCCCCAACTTCCTAGTGCTCCAGAGAGCCTGTCTCCCTATAACAATATTTTGTTTTGTTTTATTTTTTAGATGAGTCTTGCTCTGTCGCCAGGCTGGAGTGCAGTGACGCCATCTTGGCTCACTGCAACCTCTACTTCCCAAGCGATTCTCCTGCCTCACCCTCCTGAGTAGCTGGAAATACAGGTGTGCGCCACCACACCCAGCTAATTTTTAAAATATTTTTGGTAGAAATGGGGTTTCACCATGTTGGCCAAGATGGTGTCGATCTCTTGACCACTTGATCCACCCGCCTCAGCCTCCCAAAGTGCTGGGATTACAGATGAGCCACCGAACCTAGGCCAGTAATTCTTATTCCTGGCTTGAGCCCAGGATTTCAAGGTTGCAGTGAGCTGTGATTGCACCACTGAACTCCAGCCTGCATGACAGAGTGAGACCCTCTCTTTAAAAAAAAGAAAAAGCATTGGCCAGGCGAGGTGGCTCGTGCCTGTAATCTCAGCACTTTGGAAGGGCCGAGGTGGGTAGATCACCTGAGGTCAGGACTTCAAGACCAGCCTGACCAACCTGGTGAAACCCCGTATCTACTAAAAATACAAAAATTAGCCGGGTGTGGTGGCATGTACCTGTAATCCCAACTACTCTGGAGGCTGAGGCAGTAGAATTGCTTGAACCCAGGAGGCAGAGGTTGAGGTGAGCCAAGATCTCGCCATTGCACTCCACCCCAGGCAACAAGAGTGAAACTCTGTCTCAAAAAAAATTTAGGAAAATTTAATGTCAATTTATGATTAAAATATATATATATATTAGCAAATTAGGAGTAAACTATTTTTTTTGAGATGGAGTCTTGCTCTGTCACCCAGGCTGGAGTGCAGTGGCACAATCTCAGCTCACTGCAACCTCCGCCTTCCAGGTTCAAGCAATTCTCCTGCCTCAGCCTCTCGAGTAGCTGGGACCACAGGCATGCATCACCATACCTGGATAATTTTTGTATTCTTAGAGATGGGGTTTCACCATGTTGGCCAGGAGTGGTCTTGAACTCTTGACCTCGTGATCCACTCACCTCAGCCTCCCAAAGTGCTGGGATTACAGGCGTGAGCCACCATGCCCAGCCAGGGGTAAACTTCTTTAACCCAATAAAATGCACCTCCACAATCCTGCAAAAAGAAATCATGCTCAGAAGTGAAGCACTGAAACCATTTTTTTTGAGGACCAGAACAAAACAACGGTGCCCATTATCACCACTCTTTTTTTTTTTTTTTTTTTTGAGACACAGTCTCACTCTGTCACCCAGGCTAGACAGCAGAGTCATGGTCTCCACTCACTGCAGCCTTCACCTCCCAGGGTCAAGCCATTCTCCTGCCTCAGCCTTTCAAGTAGCTGAGGTTACAGGCAGGCACCACCATGCCAGGCTGATTTTTTGGTTTGTTTGTTTTTGAAATGGAGTCTTGCTCTGTTGCCCAGTCTGCAGTGCAATGGCACTATCTCGGCTCACTGCAGCCTCTGCCTCCTGCGATCAAGCTATTCTCCTGCCTCAGCCTCTTGAGTAGCTGGGATTACAGACATGGGCCACCACGCCAGGTTAATTTTTAAATTTTTAGTAGAGACGGGCTAAAATGTTGGCCAGGCTGATATCAAACTCCTGACCGCAAACTGATCCACTCACCTCGGCCTCCCAAAGTACTGGGATTACAGGCGTGAGCCACCGTGCCTGGCCCATTATCACCACTTTGATTTAAATTTGCAATTGAAGATCCTAGTTTGTGCAGTAGGTAAAAGATACAAGAACTGGAAAGCAAGGGCTGGGTGAAGTACAGACAAGAGCAAGACTCTGTCTCAAAAAAGAAAAGAAAATGTGAAGATTTTACTGAAAGATTTTAAATGTTGCATTGGGAACTATTTCATGGATAGTTGAAATTGTGCTTGTTGAAAAGAAAAAGTAAAACAATTTAATTCAGTTTAACCCAGATAAATGAAACACTGGTTCAAAGTCAGAAATAAATAGTTTTCTAAACTCTAGTATAAAGAGACACTTCCTAGAAGCCATAAAGTAGCCTGTATAATAATCTAGTGCCTTTTGATAGCAGTTTTTCTTTGTTTGTGTGCCATTATCAGTCAACATGGAACGTACCAGTTGGTGGCAGGGACCTGGTTTCTACTGATTCACATCTTGTTCTAACTATCCTGCCAGTCAAGAAACTTCATTAAATTCTGGAAGCCTCTTATTTGTAAGTGGGGGCCCTGAACTCTCCTTTTGCTAGAGACAGAGTGGTTGAAGATAGAAAAACAATTCCAGGTATTTTCCTCTGATATATGGTTGTTGAAATTAGGTCCAGACCATTCTATGAGAAAAATATTTGTTTGTACTAAAAGATTTTCTTTGTTGCAGATATCCCCTGAGGGATTTAGGCACCATCAGCAACACCTCCCTTTTGGTGTAAATTTCACTAATCTGTTAATCAAAACTCTAGTTGAACCTTCATTAATTTCTCAGAGAATGAATATTTTGTTTGAGGCTGGAGGGAGAATTCTGGAGTACAAAGGGCTGACCATAAAGAAGACCTTCATAGCACTGGGTAAGCACCTGCACAAAGAAATGCCAGCTGCTTCTAACGTTTGCTTAGGTAGGACCTTGGTGTTAATAATATTCAAAAAGAAAAGAGGCTGGGCGTGGTGGCTCATGCATGTAATCCCAGCACTTTGGGAGGTCAAGGTGAGCAGATCACCTGAGGTCAGGAGTTTGAGACCAGCCTGGCCAACACAGTGAAACCCTGTCTCTACTAAAAATAAAAAATTAGCTGGGTGTGGTGGCACGCACCTGTAATCCCAGCTACTCAGGAGGCTGAGGCAGGAGAATCACTTAAATCTGGGAGGCAGAAGTTACAGTGAGCTGAGATCGTGCCATTGCACTCCAGCCTGGGCAAAAAGAGCACAACTCCATCTCAAAATAATAATATTATTATATTCAAAAAGGAGAATACTTGGGAAGGCTATAAATTTCAGACTATCCTAATTCAGGAATCCTGCTTCTTGGAGGAAGAGAAAAAGGTGTCAAAGATGAATGAATATTGTATACCTCCTTTTCAGGATAATTTAGTGCAAACTTTAATATTCTCCATTCAGATGCAGTTTAGTCACAACTCCTAAATGTGTTGAGGGCCTGTTGTGTGTCTGGATTAGTGGATAGGGAAAGAAGGCCCAAAAGGCAATTTTGAAGCCTGGCTCTTTTCAGAATTGCAGAGTTTGGTGGACTTTATATTGAGAAGCTTTTGTGGTTGAGTAAACTCTGGACTTTTGGAGGGAGAAGAGGTAGAAACGTGTTAATGGAAAGGGATCCCAATCCTTCAGGAGAGGGTTCTTGGACCTCATGCAAGAAATAATTCCTGGGAAGTCCACAGAGTAAAGTGAAAGCAAGCTTGTTAAGAAAATAAAGGAATAAAGAATGGCTACTCCATGGACAGAGCAGCAGCTCGGGCTGCTTGACTGAATATACTTACAGTTACTTCTTGATCTTATGCTAAACACGGGGTGGATTGTTCACGAGTTTTCCAAGAAAGCAGTGGGCAATTCCTGGAACTGAGGATTCCTCCCCTTTTTAGACCATATAGTATAATTTCCTGACATTGCCATGTTATTTGTAAACTCTCATGGTGCTGGTGGGAATGTCCTTTAGCAGCTAATACATTATAATTAGCATGTAATGAGCAGTGAGGACCACCAGAAGTCATTTCATCGCCACCTTGATTACGGTGGGTTTTGGCTGGCTTCCTAATGCATCCTGTTTTATCACTAGGGTCTTTGTGACCTGTATCTTGTGCTGACCTCCAGGTTGCAGCCTTATTTTACCCAGTCCTTATTAAAGATGGAGTCACTCTGGTTCAAACCCCTCTGACAAATGGATGAAGAAAAATTTGGTTTGCAGATTGTTGCAAACCAACCTAAGCCAGGTTTGATCATGGCTAGTTTTTGTTTGGTTGTTTTTTGCTTTTTATTTTTTTTAGACAAGGTTTCACTCTGTCGCTCAGACTGGAATGCAATGGTGCGATCTCGATTCACTGCAACCTCCACCTTCCAGGCTCAAGCAGTCCTACCACCTTAGCCTCTCAAGTAGGGACTACCCGCCACCACACCCAGCTAATTTTTGTGTTTTTTTGTAGAGACAGGTTTCACCATGTGGCCCAGGCTGGTCTTGAACTCCTGGCCTCAAGTGATCCACCCACCTCGGCCTTCCAAAGTGCTGGAGTTACAGGCATGAACCACCTTGCCTGGCCATCCTTAGGTTCCTTCCATAAAGTTAGTTACCTATGGAGTTTGAGGTGGTGAGGGTTAACTAACTCTGACAACCCCACTGCCAAATTATAATGAAAGCAAGTCTCAAACAAGATCTTGCCACACACCTAGAAGCTAATTTAGGCAAACATTTATCAGCAAAAGTGTTTGTTCCTCCTGTCCTGTAGCTCACTATAATCCATGCTCTCTGTCCTAAATGCTCTGTCCACAACCTTGCATGAAAAGTTCGCTTAAGGCAGAGAGGGAAACATGCCAGGGGCCAGGATTCTGTTACCCTTAAAGATGGTATCATGTAACTAGATGTCTTCTTAACTAGTGGCTGGTCACAGGATTATTTAAGGATGGAGCCTTGAGGGCCATTCCTAAGGAGTCAAGTTGCTGGCCTGACTAGATTCTTACACCTTGATTATGTAAGGCAGCAGGTGTCTCTCAAATAACTTTACCCAATGGAAATATCCTGAACACCTTTCATTTCACTGATAAGAGCCCATTTATGACCTCAGTACTAATTAACAAGCAGCTAAGTTCATAAAGAAACAACCATTTCTTTTTTCATTGATTGATTGATTGATTGATTGAGACAAGGTCTAGCTCTGTTGCCCAGGCTGGAGGGTAGTGGTGTGATCATGGCTCACTATAGCTTTGACCTTCTGGGCTCAAGCAATCCTTCCAGCTCAGCTTCATTCATTCATTCATTCATTCATTTGTTCATTCATTCAGACAGGGTCTAGCTCTGTTGCCCAGGCTGGAGGGAATGGTGCAATCATGGCTCACTATAGCTTTGAGCTCCTGGGCTCAAGCATTCCTTCCAGCTCAGCTTCCTGAGAAACATGAACCAGAGATGCTTGCCACTTCACCTGGCTAATTTTTTTAAGTTTTTTTGTATAGATGAGGTCTTACTTTGTTGCCCAGGCTTGTAACTGTCCAATGTGTTCACCTTGCCCTCTGTCTGGACACACCCAATTCATCAAGACAGAGGAATTGCAATAGAGAAAGAGTAATTCATGCAGAGCCAGCTGTGCAGGAGACCAGAGTTTTATTATTACTCAAATAAGACTCCTCAAGCATTCAGGGATCAGAGTTTTTGAGGATAATTTGGTGGGTGGAGGAAGGCCAGTGAGTCGAGAGTGCTGATTGATTGGTCCAGAGATGAAATCACGGGACACTGAGGCTGTCCTCTGGTGCTGAGTCAGTTCCTGGGTTGGGGGCTGCAAGATCAGATGAGCCAGTTTATCGATCTGGGTGGTCTGCCAGTTTATCACACTAGCTGATCCGCCAAGTTCAGGATCCTCAGAATATCTCAAGCACTGATCTTAGGAGCATTTTAGGGAATCGCAGAATCTTGTAGCCTCCAGCTGCATGACTCCTGAACCATAATTTCTAATCCTGAGGCGAATTTGTTTGTTTTACAAAGGCAGTCTAGTACCCAGGCAAGAAGGAGGTTTGTTTTAGGAAAGGGCTGTTACCATCTTTGTTGTAAACTACAAACTAAGTTCCTCCCAAAGTTAGTTCAGCCTATGCCCAGGAATGAACAAGGACAACTTGGAGGTTAGAAGCAAGATGGAGTTAGGTCAAATATCTTTCACTGTCTGTTACAATTTTGCAATGGCAGTTTCAGGCTGATCTTGAACTCCTAGGCTCAAGTGATCCTCCCACTTTGGCCTCCCGAAGTGTTGAGATTACAGGCCTAACCCACCCCACACCCTGTACCTCCCATCCCCCTCCCCTCACACCCAGCGAAAACATCTATTTCTGATAATCACTCTGCTTGTTAGCAGAGCCTCAGGTGTTGGTTGAGATATAGATAATAGTGCTTGTATTACTGCACTCCAGTCTGGAACAACAGAGCAAGACCCTAGCTCCTTTTTAAAAAAAAGTGCCGGTAGTAGCTGCCTCTAGTGTATAACCTTTCTGACTAGACAAGACACTGGCTATTCTAATGTGTGAATTTTATTTTTCTCTTTTGAGACAGAGTTTTGCTTTTTGCCCAGGCTGGTGTGCAAGGTCATGATCTCGGCTCACTGCAACTTCTGCCTCCCAGATTCAAGTGATTCTCCTGCCTCAGTCTCTCGAGTAGCTGAGATTACAGGTGCGTGCCACCAAGCCCAGCTAATTTTGTATTTTTAGTAAAGACCGGGTTTCTCCATGCTGGTCAGGTTGTTCTCAAACTCCCTACCTCAGGTGATCTGCCTGCCTCGGCCTCCCAAAGTGCCGGGATTACAGGTGTGAGCCACCATGTCCAGCCTTCCTTTTTTTTTTTTGAGACAAAGTCTCACTCTGTTGCTCAGGGTGGAGTGCAGTGGCACAATCTCAGCTCACTGCAACCTCTGCCTCCTAGGTTCAAGCAATTTCCAGCTAATTTTTGTATATTTTGTAGAGACAGGGTTTCACCATGTTGGCCAGGCTGGTCTTGAACTCCTGACCTCAAGTGATCTGCCCACTCTGGCCTCCCAAAGTGCTAGGATTACAGGCCTGAGCCACCATACCTGGCCTGAATTTTCTAATAGTACAATGCACACCATCTTTGCTAAAACCTTTTAAAGTAAATTGCAGACATCGTAAAAGAAATTGGTTCTTAATATTTGTAATTTAACTGCTTATTAGCAGTAATTTGTAGTTGCTTGTCATTTTATTAAGGTAGGAATTTAATTTTGTGACCTAGAAGATGGATGGGTAGGGAAGAAGGTCACTTGGCTTAGTAAATGAAGTTAGCCGGTCACTCTTCATTCAAACTTCCTTCCTGGTATTTAAGCACTAACTCCCGTTAACGTCTAAAGGGAGACACTTCCATTTTCAGTTGAACTTCAGTGATTTTTTTGCAGGGGAACATTATGTTATTTAGGGTGATTTGGGAATTTATGATGATATCAGGATGTCAGAGATTTGTGTCGTAAAATTTTGCCTATGGCAGACTATGCCTTCAGTCTTTGTCCCAGAAGTTGTTCAGGTATCTTTACCTCTGTCTAAGATTCCAGTTTTTAAAAAAATCTTATAAATAAATAAGATACAATAAAATTTCAGTTTAGAGCTAGGCATTCTGGTTCACACCTGTAATCCCAGCTACTTCGGAGGC